>NC_084850.1:34766069-36139832 GCF_033115175.1 Lepus europaeus | reverse complement strand
AGGACACGAGTTTCTCTCTCTCCCCTCACCTATCAAACATGAGCAAGACAAAGAGCAGTCGCCATTTTGGACATACATTATAAGCAGGGCGACCTCAGGTCCGCACCGGACCTGAGTCTAGCAGAAAAACCTGACTCTGGGGGGGGGGGGTGAAATAACAGGAGATTAGGATCTAACTTGGCAACCCAGTGGGAGACTGCAGGAGAATTTGAGCCCAAGCTGAGGGCAGCAGAGATTCCCTGTGTGGTCCTTGGGAAAGAGCTTTGGATTGCTGGCTCCTGTGGGTATATCATTTGCCTGCTAACTACCTCCAATTCTGTTCAGCTGTGTGGAATTACTTCCCTTTTGAATAAAAAAAAAGAAAGAAAGAAAAAAAGAGAGATTTACCACGCCTAACCTGGGAGTGTCACCTTTGGCACACCCTCAACCCTGAGGAACCAAACACAGCTCTCAGTCCACACTCATCTCAAGCCTCTAAGGCTCCATCAAAAAGAGACAGACCACTTAATCTAGAACCATAGTATAACAAGAAAAAACACCACAGGGAAGAAACCAAATATCTCCGACGTGCCAAACAACAAACGCAAAAACCGAGGTAACAAGAACAAGGAAGATACTATGATGCCCCCAAATGAAAAAGACACCCCAATTCAAGATTATGAAGATGATGAGATAGAAGAAATGCAAGAAGCGGATCTCAAAAAATTGATAAGAACAGTAAGAAATTCTCAAAAACAAATTCTTGAACTACAGAAATCCTTAATGGACAAGATAGAAAATCTCTCTCGTGAAAATGAAATCTTACGGAGGAATCAAAATGAAATGAAACAACTAGTAGAACAGGAAACTGTGATGGTGACGAGATATCATAATGAAATGAAGAATTCAATAGATCAAATGACACAATAGAGAGCCTTAAAAACAGAATGGGTGAATCAGAAGAGAGAATATCAGACTTAGAAGACAGAGCACGAAAAGTATACAGTCAAACCAAAGAAAAGAAGAGGAACTTAGAAATCTAAAAAATATTGTGGGAATTTACAGGATACTATTAAAAAACGCAACATTCGGGTTCTAGGAGTTCCTGAAGGCATGGAGAGGGAGAAAGGGATTAGAAGGCCTTTTAGTGAGATACTTGCAGAGAACTTCCCGGGTCTGGAGAAGGACAGAGAAAACCTAGTAAAGGAAACTCATAGAACCCCTAGTAAACATGACCAAAAGAGATCCTCACCATGACATGTTGTAATCAAACTCACCACAGTGAAACATAAAGAATAGATTCTAAAATGTGCAAGAGAGAAACGTAAGATTACTCTCAGAGGATCTCCAATTAGACTCACAGCAGACTTCTCATCAGAAACCCTACAAGCTAGAAGGGAATGGCAAGACATAGCCCAGGTACTAAGAGAGAAAAACTGCCAGCCCAGAATACTATATCCTGCAAAGCTCTCATTTGTGAATGAAGGTGACATTAAGACTTTTCATAGCAAACAGAAATTGAAAGAATTTGTTGCCACTCATCCTGCCCTGCAAAAGATGCTTAAAGATGTGGTACACATGGAAACACAGAACCAATGTCACCAATATGAAAGAAGGTAAAGGAAGGAAACCTCACAGCAAAAGATCACAGGAAGCTCAATTACGCTTTGACATAGAATTAAAATCTGATATTCGTTAAAGCAATGTGTTAAAGTAATCTATTATGTTCTCTTAATGTCTGTTAAATTCTAATTGTTCAAAAACTGCTGCATTTTTATTAAGCGCTATGGATTATTTAAATAGGTGCTTATTTTCAAAGATGTGAATAATCACCTTGTAACAAGGATCAAATTTGGTCTATGTTATGTCATGATTTTAAGGAATCTTATTTCAACCAGATATTTTGGATTTTGAGCCTTCTTGGCATTCTTGACAGGCATTCAAAAAATCAAAGTTTCAAACAATCTGAACTCTAAAATTTCCAGTAAATCTTGGATTTTGGTTTTTCCAGTTTGGGCCCAACTGAAAAAATCGAAGGACCTATGTCTCTCATCTTATAGAGACACCAACTAATCAGGCTATTTGGATTATATTAGAAGTACTGTCAAGAAGTGACGTGGTACTAAATTTTAAGTTTCTATAATGGAAAATGCTATTAATACAAATGTTTGAGAAATAAAAAGTCAAATGATCTTGTGTTACTAGACAGGATAGTTATCTTAATGAGAAAGCCCCAGAGGCCTAAAGGGTTAAATACTTGTAAAATCCTATAGGTGCTTTCAAAAATACTGTGAAGTAAGCAAGTGCCTCTTGTTGGTTGATGAGTTTATAATTTTAAACATGGCGACTTAAAGTCTTTTGTCATCCACAGTTATATATGATTTGCTGCTCATAAAACTTAAGCGTTGTTGGTTCTGTGTTTAGCTGTCCTCCTATAGGTTCCTATGGACTTTGTCCAGCCACTTCTATTGTATTCAGTACTTTGGGATGGCTTTGTAAACAGATGAAGCCAATAATGTATTAACAGTACCAACTGAGAGAAAGTATGGTTAACTGAGGTTACTAAAAACAAAAAGCAATTCAAATCCATTGGCAATCTACAAAAAGAGTTAAAGATTTTAAAAGCTATTATTAAAATCGCTATATTGGTCTATTATGCTATGTTATATGTGTGTACATATTGTATGTCCACATGGGGAAATTTTATTAAGAGTTTTATTTTAAATGGCTTATAGATAAGATTGTCCATAAATTTAAGCTGCTAAAATCAATCAAAGATACATTTTAATTTGTGTGACCTGAATCTGTGTATCATATGTTTTAAACTTATTGGTAGAAAGAAACTAAAAACATTTTAGATGGTTGTGCTTAAGTTTACTGGTTAAACAAACTACACCATATGAGATATTTAAGAGTTGTTTTCAAATACATGATTCTTAAAATTTCTAGAAGGCATTGGACCTTCTGGTAAATGTTTTCTTAAGTTGTTATCTAATGGTTGAAACGGTTTGCTAAGTATTCATGTAATATTGCTATTGTCAGCAAGCGATCTAGGACTTGCTCCCTCATTTCTCTATTCTAAGCCCAACTTGTTCTTTCATTTCTCTATTCTCTTCAAGGTAGGAAACTAATTCTATTATGAAGGAATCTGTAGGATGCACAATTTAATCTTTAGACCTTATACAAGAGATGGCTAACATTTTTCTGTAATAGCATAGCCAAAATAAGAACTTAAATAATAATCTCATAGCTAGATTCACTTCGCCATCAGCGAAGTATACAGTAAGTAGAAGAAACCTCCCTTTCAGACCAAAGGGAAAGAAAGTTTTAAAGTGAGAATATAATTTTCCTCATGGGGATTGTCTACCTTAGAAAAACTACTACAGAACATGCCTGTGACTATAGACTTGTAGTTCAGGCCACCGAAGATTAGAGATGGGACACGGGCACTCCCTTGACTTGCATCCTCTGGTCTGCTTGAACACAAACCAGGAGGAAAAGAAAGCTCGGCATCAGAAGCAATGGGTGGCAGGCCTATTAATGGCTGATCTGTACAGTGATCTGCCCTCAAGGAGACCCAACCGGCCAGTCCACTGCAGTGGCTTTCAATGTGGTAAGCCTGGGCTTCAGCAGAAGTCAGCTTTTGAAGAGCCCTGGCAGCTCTGCCAAGAGTTGGATCACTGGAAATGGACCTGCCCTGGAGTCGAAGGATGCCCAGGTCAGAGCCACAGATCTTATTGGCTCTAAGCTGAAAAGCCCTTCACTCAGCCCTACTTCCAAAGTGACCACTGCAGCTGAGGGGATGGCCAAGTAGGGTCAGCAACATTGCAGGCAGAACTGTAAATTTCTTGTTAGAGATGCCACCTGCCTTTACCTGGCCAGCTCTCCTCCCAGGCCAGCCAAGTAATGAAAGTCAACAGAGTGCCTTCCCCTAGGAGGTTCACACCTCCCTTAGGATATACCCCATGTGAAGAGATAGATAGGTCTGGGCCTCTTAACTTACAAGGCCTAAAACCCACCAGATTATTATCAAGCCCCTTCTATCAGGTTCTATTTGCCTCTCAATCAGAAAACTTAATTGTAGCTTAGACAGCACCTTTCTTAGCTCCTCTAATAATGACTCTGTCCTTTGTTCTAGACCCTGTCTAGCGCACTTGGGCCTCATTCCTTTGTAATCATAACCTCCACTCTACAACCAATGGCTCTACTCCCAACTTGTGTGTACTGATGGTCCTCTTCCCCACTTAATGCTGTATAATTGTTCAGACCTGGTAAATGCCACTCTTAGGATCATTGGTTACTATCCTCACCCTGTCTTTTATGACCTTGTCTAAATATGATCAGAGTCGGCGAACTTGGAAGGCTTCCATAGCCTTGGCAACTCATGACGACAGCCTAGGGTGGTTACTGGCGCCATAAACTAGAGTGTCAATTTGTTGGGTCAACAACAGGAGCCACTGTGCACTTGCTCCTCATGTGGGATCTCTGTCCTTAATGTGCTGTACATTGTGACTTAATGCTATAACTAGTACTCAAACAGTATGTTTCACTTTGTGTTTCTATGTGGGTGCAAACTGTTGAAATCTTTATACTAAATTGATCTTCTGTATATAAAGAGAATTGAAAATGAATCTTGATGTGAATGGAAGGGGAGAGGGAGCGGGAGAGGGGAGGGTTGCAGGTTGAGGGAAGTTATGGGAGGGGGAAGCCATTGTAATCCATAAACTGTGCACTGGAAATTTATGTTCATTAAATAAAAGTTAAAAAAAAAAGATAATTGGAAATGAAAAAAAAACCTGGTTTTAAATTCGAAATGGCATAGAAAATTAATTAATTTTTTAAAAATATTATGTAGGATATCTGTCTTTAATGTGCTGTATACTGTTATTTAATGCTATAACTAGTACTCCAACAGTATTTTTTTCACTTTGTGTTGCTATATGGGGGCAAACTGTTGAAATCTTTACTTAATATATACTAAACTGATCTTCTGTATATAAAGAGAATTGAAAATGAATCTTGATGTGAATGGAAAGGGAGAAGGAGCCGGAAAGTGGAGGGTTGCAGGTGGGAGGGAAGTTATGGGAGGGGGAAGCCATTGTAATCCATAAGCTGTACTTTGGAAATGTATACTCATTAAATAAAAGTTTAATAAATGAAAAAAAAATTAAAAATTAAAAAAAAACCTATGGTATGCAGCAAAAGCAGTGTTAAGAGGAAAGTTTATAGCAATAGGTGCCTACATCAAGAAATTGGAAAGGCACCAAATAAATGAGCCATTAATGCATCTCAAGGATCTAGAAAAACAACAGCAAACCAAACCCAAAGCTGGTAGGGGAAAAGAAATAACTAAAATTAGAGAATAAATAAACAAAATTGAATAAAAAATACAAAACATCAGCAAAACAAAGAGCTGTTTTTTGAAAAATAAACAAAATTGACACACAATTGGGCCAACTAACCAACAAAAGGAGAAAGAAGACTCAAATCAGAGATGAAAAAGAAGTGTAGCAACAGAAATAAAAAGAATCATCAGAAATTACTACAAAGAGCTGTATGCCATTAAAACAGGAAACCCAGAAGAAATTGATAGATTCCTGGACATATATAACCTACTTAAATTGAGCCATGAAGACACAGAAAACATAAACAGACCCATAACCATGACAGAAATTGAATCAGTAATAAAGACCCTCCCAACAAAAATAAGCCCAGGACTAGATTGCTTCATTGCTGAATTCTATGAGACAATTAAAGAAGAACTAACTTCAACTCTTCTCAAGTTATTCAAAACAATTGAACGGGAAGGAATACTCCCAAATTCTTTCTATGAAGCCACCATCACCTTAATTCCTATACCTGAAAAAGATGCAAGAGAGAAAGAGAATCACATACCAATTTCCCTGATGAACATAGATGCAAAAATCCTCAACAAGGCTGGCACTGTGGTGCAGTGGGTTAATACCCTGGCCTGAAGTGCCGGCATCCAATATGGATGCTGGTTTGAGTTCTGCTGCTCCACTTCTGATCTAGGTCTCTGCTATGGCCTGAGAAAGCAGTAGAAGATGGCCCAAGTCCTTGGGCCCCTCACCCACATGGGAGACCTGGAAGAAGCTTCTGGCTCCTGGCTTCAGATCGGCGCAGCTCTAGCCATTGTGGCCATCTGAGGAGTGAACCATCAGATGGAAGACTTCTCCCTCTCTACCTCTCCTCTCTCTATGTAACTCTGCCTTTCAAATAAATAAACAAATCTTTTTAAAAATCCTCAAAAAAATTCTAGCCAACTGAATACAACAACATATCAGAAAGATCATCCACCCAGACCAAGTGAGATTTATCCCTGATATGCAGGGATGGTTCAACATTCACGAATAAATCAATGTGATATATCACATTAACAAACTGGAGAACAAAAATCATATGATTATCTCAATAGTACAAAGAAAAAATGCTGCTGAAGTTCGTATGGAAACACAGGAGACCACAGATAGCTAAAGCAATCTTACACAACAAAAACAAAGCATGGCATCACAATACCAGACATACTGTAAGGCAGTTACAATCAAAACAGCCTGGAGCCAGCACCGTGGCTCACTTGGTTAATCCTCCGCCTGTGGCACCGGCATCCCACATAGGCACCAGTTCTAGTCCCAGTTGCTCCTCTTTCAGTCCAGCTCTCTGCTGTAGCCCAGGAGGGCAGTGGAGGGTGACCCAAGTGCTTGGGCTCTGTACCTGCAAGGAAGACCAGAAGGAAGCACCTGGCTCCTGGATTTGGATCCACATAGCTCTGGCTGTAGCGGCCATTTGGGGTGTGAACCAATGGAAGGAAAACTTATCTCTCTCTCTCTCTCTCTCTCTCTCTCTCTCTCTCTTACTGAATAACTCTATCTGTCAAATAAATTTAAAAAATTAAAACAATATTAAAAAATAAAAATAAAAATAAAACAGCCTGGTACTGGTATAAAAACAGATTGATAGACCAATGGAATACAATAGTTTCACCAGAAATCAATACAAGCACCCACAACCAACATAAATTTGACCAAGGAGCTAAAACCAATCCCTGCAGCAGCACAGTCTTCAAAAATGGTGGAGGGAACAGGCAGTCAAAGGCAAAATTAACATTTGGGATTGCATCAAATTGAGAAGTTTTTGTACTGCAAAAGAAATATTCAGGAAAGTGAAGAGGCAACCAACAGAATGCGAAAAAATATTTACAAACTATGCAACACATAAAGGATTAATAACCAGAATCTACAAAGAAATCATGAAACTCCATAACATCAAAACAAACAACACACTTAAGAGATGGGACAAGACCTCAATAGATATTTTTCTTTTTTTTATTTTTAACTTTTATTTAATGAACATAAATTTCCAGTGCACAGTTTATGGATTACAATGGCTTCCCCCTCCCATAACTTCCCTCCCACCCGCAACCCTCCCCTCTCCCGCTCCCTCTCCCCTTCCATTCACATCAAGATACATTTTCAATTCTCTTTGTATACAGAAGATCAATTTAGTATATATTAAGTAAAGATTTCAACAGTTTGCACCCACATAGAAACACAAAGTGAAACATACTGTTTGAGTACTAGTTATAGCATTAAGTCACAATGTACAGCACATTAAGGACAGAGATTCCACATGAGGAGCAAGTGCACAGTGGCTCCTGTTGTTGACCCAACAAATTGACACTCTAGTTTATGGCGCCAGTAACCACCCTAGGCTGTCGTCATGAGTTGCCAAGGCTATGGAAGCCTTCCAAGTTCGCCGACTCTGATCATATTTAGACAAGGTCATAAAAGACAGGGTGAGGATAGTAACCAATGATCCTAAGAGTGGCATTTACCAGGTCTGAACAATTATACAGCATTAAGTGGGGAAGAGGACCATCAGTACACACAGGTTGGGAGTAGAGCCATTGGTGGTAGAGTGGAGGTTATGATTACAAAGGAATGAGGCCCAAGTGCGCTAGACAGGGTCTAGAACAAAGGACAGAGTCATTATTAGAGGAGCTAAGAAAGGTGCTGTCTAAGCTACAATTAAGTTTTCTGATTGAGAGGCAAATAGAACCTGATAGAAGGGGCTTGATAATAATCTGGTGGGTTTTAGGCCTTGTAAGTTAAGAGGCCCAGACCTATCTATCTCTTCACATGGGGTATATCCTAAGGGAGGTGTGAACCTCCTAGGGGAAGGCACTCTGTTGACTTTCATTACTTGGCTGGCCTGGGAGGAGAGCTGGCCAGGTAAAGGCAGGTGGCATCTCTAACAAGAAATTTACAGTTCTGCCTGCAATGTTGCTGACCCTACTTGGCCATCCCCTCAGCTGCAGTGGTCACTTTGGAAGTTGGGCTGAGTGAAGGGCTTTTCAGCTTAGAGCCAATAAGATCTGTGGCTCTGACCTGGGCATCCTTCGACTCCAGGGCAGGTCCATTTCCAGTGATCCAACTCTTGGCAGAGCTGCCAGGGCTCTTCAAAAGCTGACTTCTGATGAAGCCCAGGCTTACCACATTGAAAGCCATGGCAGTAGTCTGGCCGGTTGGGTCTCCTTGAGGGCAGATCACTGTACAGAACAGCCATTAATAGGCCTGCCACCCATTGCATCTGATGCCTAGCTTTCTTTTCCTCCTGGTTTGTGTTCAAGCAGACCAGAGGATGCAAGTCAAGGGAGTACCTAAGTCCCATCTCTAATCTTCGGTGGCCTGAACTACAAGTCTATAGTCACAGGCATGTTCTGTAGTAGTTTTTCTAAGGTAGACAATGCCCATGAGGAAAATTATATTCTCAACAAATTCTTTCAATTTCTGTTTGCTATGAAAAGTATTTATTTCACCTTCATTCACAAATGAGAGCTTTGCAGGATATAATATTCTGGGCTGGCAGGTTTTCTCTCTTAGTACCTGGGCTATGTCTCGCCATTCCCTTCTAGCTTGTAGGGTTTCTGATGAGAAGTCTGCTGTGAGTCTAATTGGAGATCCTCTGAGAGAAATCTGACGTTACTCTCTTGCACATTTTGCAATCTTTTCTTTATGCTTCACTGTGGTGAGTTTGATTACAACACGTCATGGTGAGGATCTCTTTTGGTCATGTTTATTAGGGGTTCTATAAGCCTCCTATACTAAGATGTCTCTGTCCTTCTCCAAACCTGGGAAATTTACTGCTAGTATCTCACTAAAAAGGCCTTCTAATCCTTTCTCCCTCTCCATGCCTTCAGGAACTCCTAGAACCCGAATGTTGCGTTTTTTAATACTATCCTGGAGATTCCCACAATATTTTTTAGATTTCTAAGTTCCTCTTCTTTTCTTTGGTTTGACTGTATACTTTGCTGTGCTCTGTCTTCTAAGTCCGATATTCTCTCTTCTGCTTCGCCCATTCTGTTTTTAAGGCTCTCTAATGTGTTTGTCATTTGATCTATTGAATTTTTCATTTCATTATGATTTCTCGTCACCATCACAGTTTCTTGTTCTTAGTTGTTTCATTTCATTTTGATTCCTCCGTAAGATTTCATTTTCACGAGAGAGATTTTCTATCTTGTCCATTAAGGATTTCTGTAGTTCAAGAATTTGTTTTTGAGAATTTCTTACTGTTCTTATCAATTTTTTGAGATCTGCTTCTTGTATTTTTTCTATCTCATCATCTTCATAATCTTGAATTGGGGTGTCTTTTTCATTTGGGGGCATCATAGTGTGTTCCTTGTTCTTGTTACCTCGGTTTTTGCGTTTGTTATTTGGCACGTCGGAGATATTTGGTTTCTTCCCTGTGGTGTTTTTTCTTGTTATACTATGTTTCTAGATTAAGTGGTCTGTCTCTTTTTGATGGAGCCTTAGAGGCTTGAGATGGGTGTGGCCTGAGAGCTGTGTTTGGTTCCTCAGTGTTGAGGGTGTGCCAAAGGTGACACTCCCATGTGTCTGTTGGCCATTTGGATTTCCTCTTTCGAAAAATGTCTGTTGAGGTCCTTGGCCCATCTCTTAAGTGGGTTGTTTGTTTTGTTGTTGTGGATTTTCTTGATTTCTTTGTAGATTCTGGTTATCAATCCTTTATCTGTAGTATAGTTTGCGAATATTTTTTCCCATTCTGTTGGTTGCCTCTTCACTTTCCTGACTGTTTCTTTTGAAGTACAGAAACTTCTCAATTTGATGCAATCCCAAATGTTAATTTTGGTTTTGACTGCCTGTGCTGTTGGAGTATTTTCCAGGAAGTCTTTGCCTGTGCCTATATCTTGCAGGGTTTCTCCAATGCTCTCTAATAATTTGATGGTTTCGGGTCGTAGATTTAAGTCTTTAATCCATGTTGAGTGAATTTTTGTGTAAGGTGATAGGTATGGGTCTTGCTTCAGTTCAAAATCACTAGCAATCAGAGAAATGCAAATCAAAACCACAATGAGGTTCCATCTCACCCCGGTGAGAATGGCTCACATCCAGAAATCTACCCACAACAGATGGTGGAGAGGATGTGGGGAAAAAAGGACACTAACCCACTGTTGGTGGGAATGCAAACTGGTTAAGCCACTATAGAAGTCAGTCTGGAGATTCCTCAGAAACCTGAACATAACCCTACCATACAACCCAGCCATTCCACTCCTTGGAATTTACCCAAAGGAAATTAATTTGGCAAATAAAAAAGCCATCTGCACATTAATGTTTATTGCAGCTCAATTCACAATAGCTAAGACCTGGAACCAACCCAAATGCCCATCAACAGTAGACTGGATAAAGAAATTATGGGACATGTACTCCATAGAATACTATACAGCAGTAAGAAACAACGAAACCCAGTCATTTGCAACAAGATGGAGCAATCTGGAAAACATCATGCTGAGTGAATTAAGCCAGTCCCAAAGAGAAAAATATCATTTGTTTTCCCTGATCGGTGACAACTGAGCGCCAAAGGGGAAACCTGTTAAGTGAAATGGACACTATAAGCAACAATGAACTGATCAGCTCCTGTCCTGACTTTAGATGTACAATGTAATACTTTATCCTTTTTAGTATTTGTTGTTGTTGTTGTTGTTCTAATACTATTGGTTGAACTCAGTAATTAACACACAATTATTCTTAGGTGTTTAAATTTTAACTGAAAAGTGATCCCTGTTAAATCTAAGAGTGGAAAAAGAGAGGGAGGAGACGAACAATTTGGAACATGCTCAATCGGACTGGCCGCAAATGGTGGAGTTAGAAATGTGCCAGGGGATTCCAACACAATTCCATCAAGATGGCATGTACCAATGCCATCGCACTAGTCCAAGTGATCAATTTCAGCTCGCAATTGATAGTTCTGATAGGTCTAAGAGTCAAAGAGATCACACAAACAAGACAAGTATCTGCTAATACTAACTGATAGAATCAAAAAGGGAGAGAAAGATCCAACATGGGAAGTGGGATACACAGCAGACTCATAGGATGGCAGATGTCCTAAACAACACTCCGGCCTCAGAATCAGCCCTCAAGGCATTCAGATCTGGCTGAAGAGCCCATGAGAGTATAGCAGGCATGGAAAGCCAAGATATCATGGGAAAAAAAAAAAGACCTAAATGAATGATCTCTGTGAGTGAGATCCCAGTGGAAAGAACGGGGCCATCAAAGAAGGAGGTACCCTTCTCCGAAGGGAGGAGAGAACTTCCACTTTGACTATGACCCTATCGGAATAAGATCGAAGTCAGCGAACTCTAAAGGCTTCCATAGCCCTGGCAACTCATGACTAGAGCCTAGGGAGATTACTGACGCCATGAACAGGAGTGTCAAATTGTTAAATCAGCAACAGGAGTCACTGTGTACTTACACCCCATGTGGGATCTGTCCCTAATGTGTCGTCTAAAGCCAAGTGATGCTATAACTAGTACTGAAACAGTATTTTTATACTTTGCGTTTCTGTGTGGGCACAAACTGATGAGGTCTTTACTAATTATATACTGAATTGATCTTCTGTATATAAAGAGAATTGGAAATGAAAAAAAAAAACAACCTGGTGTTAAAATGGAAATGGCATAGAAAATTAATTAATTTGAAAAAAAAATTATGTAGGATCTCTGTCTTTAATGTGCTGTACATTGCTATTTAATGCTATAATTAGTAATCCAATGGTAGTTTTTTCACTTTGTGTTGCTATATGGGCAAAATGTTGAAATCTTTACCTAATATATACTAAACTGATCTTCTGTATACAAAGAAAAAAAAAAAAAAAGGTGACACTCCCAGGTTAGGCGTGGTAAATCTCTCTTTCTTTCATTCTTTCTTTCTTTTTTTTTATTCAAAAGGGAAGTAATTCCACACAGCTGAACAGAATTGGAGGTAGTTAGCAGGCAATTGATATACCCACAGGAGCCAGCAATCCAAAGCTCTTTCCCAAGGACCACTCTGCTGCCCTCAGCTTGGGCTCAAATTCTCCTGCAGTCTCCCACTGGGTTGCCAAGTTAGATCCTAACCTCCTGTTATTTCACCACCACCCCCCCCCCCAGAGTCAGGTTTTTCTGCTAGGCTCAGGGCCAGTGCAGACCTGAGCAGTCCAAAATGGCGACTGCTCTTTGTCTTGCTCATGTTTGATAGGTGAGGGGAGAGAGAGAAACTCGTGTCCTTATCAGTCACTTTTTTTTCTCTCTCTCTTCTAGTTAGCCTAGCGAAATTTTCCCCACGGGGTTTCAAGCCTCGTTCCCACTAGTCTCCTCTTTCTGCTTGCCCACCAGTGTCTCAGGCTATTGAGGTTGGGCTCACCTCGCGTTCCAGCACTGGTGTGTTGAGTCTGCCGCTGGTGTCCCGAACTTGGACTCCCATGCTCTCCACGCAGGTCCACTCTGAATCACTAGTTCCATAAGAGTTTCCTCTGCTGTTTCTTCCCCTACTCTTCCTTGAAATTGCAGTATCTCCACTTTTATTAAACTGTCTCTTCCCTATCAGTGTGCTCCCTTCCTATTCCGCCATATTGCCGCTCTCCCACTTTGTTTTTAGGGACAAGGTGTTCAGCCTCCTGAAGTTCCATATCTGAAAGCTTCCTTCTGGAAATGTTGCCCTCAATAGACATTTTTCAAAAGAGGAAATTCAAATGGCCAACAGGCACATGAAAAAAATGTTCAATATCACTAGCAATCAGGGAAATGTAAATCAAAACCACAATGAGGTTTAACCTCACCCTGCTGAGAATGGCTCACATTCAGAAACACCAACAATGGATGCTGGCGAGGATGTGGGGGAAAAGGGACACTAACCCACTGTTGGTGGGAATGCAAACTGGTTAAGCCACTGTGGAAGTCAGTCTGGAGATTCCTCAGAAACCTAAATATAACCCTACCATACAACCCAGCCATACCACTCCTTGGAATTTACCCAAAGGAAATTAAACTGGCAAACAAAAGAGCTCTCTGCACATTAATGTTTATTGCAGCTCAGTTCACAATAGCTAAGACCTGGAACCAACCTAAATGCCCATCAACAGTAGACTGGATAAAGACATTATGGGATATGTACTCTATAGAATACTATACAGCAGTATAAAACAATGAAATCCAGTCATTTGCAACAAAATGGAGGAATCTGGAAAACGTCATGCTGAGTGAATTAAGCCAGTCCCAAAGGGACAAATATCAAATGTCTCCCTGTTCGTCAACAACTAACTAAGCACCAAAGGGGAAACCTGTTGAAGTGAAATGGACACTATGAGAAATGGTGACTTGATCAGCTCTTGTACTGACTGTTGATGTACTATTTAATACTTTCTCCCTTTTAGTATTTTTTTGTTCTAGTCCAATGTGAAGTAATGCTATAACTAGTACTGAAACAGTATTTTACACTTTGTGTTTCTCTGTGGGTACAAACTGACTTAATACACACTAAATCGATCTTCTGTATATAAAGATAATTGAAAATGAATCTTGATGTGAATGGAATGGGAGAGGGAGAGGGAGCGGGAGATGGGATGGTTGCTGGTGGGAGGGTGGTTATGGGGGGCAGGAAGCCATTGTAATCCATAAACTGTACTTTGGAAATTTATATTTACTAAATAAAAGTTAAAAAAAATACTAAAAAAAAACGGTGCAGGGAAAATCATATTTCCACATGCAGAAGTATGAAGTAAGACCCCTACCTTACACCTTATACAAAAATCCACTCAAAATTGATTAAAGGTCTAAATCTATGATATGACACCATCAAATTATTAGAGAACATTGGGGAAACCCTGTATGACATTGGCATATGCAAAGAGTTCTTGGAAAAGACCCCAGAGGCACAGACAGTCAAAGCCAAAATTAACAAATGGGATTACATCAGATTGAGATGTTTCTGTACTGCCAAAAATACACTCAGGATAGTGAAGAGGCAGGGGCTGGTGCTGTGGCACAGCAGGTTAACGCCCTGGCCTAAAGCACCGGTATCCCATGTGGGTGCCGGTTCGAGTCCTCACTGCTCCACTTCCAATACAGCTCTCTGCTATGGCCTGGGAAAGCAGTAGAAGATGGCCCAAGTTCTTGGGCCACTGCAGCCATGTGGGAGACCCAGAGGAAGCTCCTGACTCCTGGCTTCGGATTGGCACATATGCCTCTCCTCTCTCTGTGTAACTCTGACTTTCAAATAAATAAATAAATCTTTAAAAAATAAAGTGAATAAATTGTGTATAAACAATGCAACTGACAAAGGATTAATAACCAGAATATACAAAGAGATCAAGGAACTCCACAGCAACAAGGCAAACAATGTAGTTAAGAGATGGGCAAAGGACTTAAACAGACATTCCTCAAAAGAGGAAATCCAAATGGCCAACAGACACATGAAGAAATGTTCAGGATCACTAGCCATGAGGGAAATGCAAATCAAAACCACCATGAGTTTTCACCTCACCCCAGTTAGATTGGCTTTCATACAGAAATCAACAAAAAACAAATGCTTGTGAGGATGTAGAGAAAGAGGTATCCTAATCCACTGTTGGTGGTAATGTAAACTGGTAAGGCCACTCTGGAGGACAGTATGGAGATACCTCAGAAATCTGAATATAGACCTACCATTTCACCCAGCCATCCCACTCTTTGGAATTTACCCAACGGAAATCAAATCAGTAAATAAAAGAGTTATTTGCACCGTCATGTTTATTGCAGTTCAATTCACAATAGCTAAGACATGGAACCAACCTAAATGTCCATCAATCAAAGACTGGATAAAGAAAATGTGGGATATGTACACTATGGAATATAACAAAGCAGTAAAAAAAAAATGAAATCCGCTCATTTGCAACAAAATGGATGAATCTGAAAAACATCATACTTAGTGAAATAAGCCAGTCCCAAATGGACAAATATCATATTTTCTCCCTGATTTGCAGTTACAAATAGAGCAACTAAAACGAAATCTGCAAAAATGAAATTGACACTTTGAGAAGGAATGACCTGAGCCTCCCTTGTGTTTACTGTCAAGGAACAGTTTTGGGTTTTTTTATTTTTTTCATTTTTTTCTCTTCATACTATTTGTTGACCTCATTACTTAACATAAAGTTAATCATATGTGTATAAAGTCAATTGAGGATGGATCTCAGTAAGAAATAAGTGTTGGAATAAGAATAAGAGAGGGAGGAGGAAGTTTGTAACTGTAAATCTGTATAGTTCTGCATACATTGCTAAGGACTAACTTCTAAGGGTACAGTTTAAAAACTTTTCTTGGGACCACAAATCCCGTTAAGCTGGGTGGTAAAAATGCTATCTTAAATGTTAAAGTGATCATATTAAGTGTTAAAGTGGAGATATAGATAGGATTAATTATAAAAGTGACCATACAGATGGGATCAAGTGTTGGGTGATTATAATAGACAAAGTTAAAAAGGAGAGAATGTTCCAACATGGGAAGCAGTACACACAGCAGACTCATACAATGACAGTTGCTTTAAGTAACACTCTGACCTCAGAATCAGTCCTTGAGGCTTCCTGGTCTGGCTGAAAACCCCATGAGAGCATTTCTGGCCTGGAAAGCCAAGACACTGTGGCCAAAAATATTCTACATGAAGGATCTCTGTGAGTGAGATCCCAGTGGAAAGAAGTGGCCATCAAAGAAGGATGTACTTTTCTCTAAAGGGAGGAGAGAACTTCCACTTTGCTTATGGTCTTGTCTAATACTGATGGAGTTTGTGGATTCAAAAGCTTCCATAGTTTAGGCAGTTCATGTCAAGAGTCTCAGGTGGTCACTAACATCATACATAAGAGTGTTAATTGTTAAATTAACAACAGGAGTCACTGTGCACTAACCTACCATGCAGGACCTCTGTCCTTAATGAGTTGTATTATGAGAGCTAACTGTGATACTTGTCCTCGAAGAGTTTTTTTTGTGTGTGTGTCTGTGTGTGCAAATTGTTGAAATTTTTACTTAGTATAGAGTTGGTCATCTGTGTACAAAGTTAATTGAAAATGAATCTTAGCCAGCGCCGCGGCTCACTAGGCTAATCCTCCGCCTTGCGGCGCCGGCATACCAGGTTCTAGTCCTGGTCGGGGCGCCGGATTCTGTCCCGGTTGCCCCTCTTCCAGGCCAGCTCTCTGCTGTGGCCTGGGAGTGCAGTGGAGGATGGCCCAAGTGCTTGGGCCCTGCACCCCATGGGAGACCAGGAGAAGCACCTGGCTCCCGCCATCGGATCAGCGCTGTGCGCCGGCCACAGTGCGCCAGCCGTGGCGGCCATTGGAGGGTGAACCAACGGCAAAGGAAGACCTTTCTCTCTGTCTCTCTCTCTCACTGTCCACTCTGCCTGTCAAAAAAATGAATCTTAATGGAGAATGGGTCTGGGAAGGAGAGAAGGATGAGAAGTAAGAGTGGGAGCATAGGTGGAAGGGTGGGTATGGTGGAAAGAATAACTCTATTCCTAAAGTTGTACATATGAAATTTGTATTCCTTAAAAAATAAATTAATGAATTAAATATATATAAACTGTATATATGAAATTTGTTCCCTTTGTATAAATAAATGGAAATATGTATTCAAACAAATGCTTATATATGAATGTTCATAGCAGCATTCTTCCCCCAAACCACAAAGTGGAAATAACCCAAATGTCCATCAACAAATAAAAAAGCAAACATAATGTGGCATACCCATACAATGGAATAGTGTTCCTTTATAAAAAGGAATGAAGCAGTGATATGCACTATAAGACAAATCTTGAAAATTTTAAGTAAAAGGATTCAGACACAGAAGTTCACATATTGTATGATTCAATTTATTTAGATAAATCTATATGGATGGAAAGCAGATTAGTGGTTGCTGGGGGCACAGGAGAAGGGGAATGAGAACTAGCTGGTAAGGGGCACAAGTTTCAGGTAAATAAAATGTTCTGCAACCAGATAGAAATGATTATTGTACAACAGACCTACTTGGAGCTGAGTCCTGCTGTATGTTTGCAGACAGACAGACACAGACACACACACACACACACACACCAATATGAAAAAGATCTAGAATGAAAGAATGGGAACATAGGAAGGCTGAGACTGAGTCTGAGATTCAGGTTAAAGTTGAAGTTGAAGGCAAGACCTGGCAAAGCAACTCAGTCTAAGGCTTGCTTTTCAAATACAACAAGAGCCCAGATGCTCATTCTGGAAAAACTCCAGGATAAAATTCCTGAGTAAGGGTAGACTAACATTAATCTTACCTATAACTAAAAATTCCTCTTTCCTTCCATCTCTGCTAAAGTTGAAAGAAAACTTACCCTAAATTTGTAGCTACTAGAAGTGGGAAGATTGAGTGGGGGGCCAGATGGCTGGCATTGTGGCATAGGGGGTTAAGGTGCCATCTGCAACACTAGCATCATATATGGGCACTTGTTTGAGTCACAGCTGCTCCACTTCCAATCTAGCTCCCTGCTAATGTGCCTGGGAAAGCAGAAGATGTCCCAAGTGATTGGGACCCTGCACCCACATGGGAGACCCAGGAGAAACTCCTGGCTCCTGGTTTCAGTCTGGCCTAGCCCCAGCCATTGCAGCCATTTGGAGAGTGAACCAGCAGGTAGAAGAACTCTCTCTCTCTCTCCTCTCTATCACTAACTCTGACTTTCAAACAAATAAGTAAATGTAACTCTTTCAAATAAATAAATATTTTAAGATAAATAAATAAAAGTGTGGGGGCTGGGTAGGACAGATGATGTTGTCATAACCAGTATGAATGAGGGACTGAGAACTTCCTTCCTTCCTCTTCACTCTGCCCCTGAAATGTGTGTCAAGAACACAGGTAATTCATGTTAACAAGAAATATGTGCAGACTAATGGCAATTTATTAGTTTCTTCAACCTGAGATATCTGAAGGCAGATATATCCTTGAAGCAATTGCTTCTGATTTCTCTCATCAAAATCAGTGTCCCCTTGCACCCAACCATATAGCCTTGCCCTCTACACCCTACAGGGACACTATGAACTGGAAAGTCACTTCCTTCTTACCATGTCCTTAAAGCCTCCAAGGACAGCAGCAGTGATGATGCCCAGGAACAGGCCGACAATGTTGAGAATGGTGGCAGACCAGAGCAGGTGGTAGAGGTGGATGATGTCCTGGCAGCTGCTGACGTCTATGTATTCATAGTACCCACCAGTGATCTCCACGCGACTGTCAGGGAGGAGCACACCCCATTAGCCCCCAGGGAATAGAATGCCTCCCCCATCCCCATGCCCTGCCCAGGGATTTGGCTATCATGGAGCTCAGTGAAAGAACAGGTGTGCAGGTGGGCAGCTATCATAAGGACATCATAGTAATTAACTTGGGAGGGCAAGACTTTATAATAAATGTTATTGATCTTTATACAAAACAAGCACACTCCTACCTTTCAGAGAAACGCTTGTAACCATCATTAACACTAATCCTAGATAGCATTTATTGACACTTGTTATGTACCAGACACAGTTCTGAGCATGTTACATATGTGAATTCATTAAATCTGTGCTTTCCAGTATTGTCACTACTAGCCACATGAAGCTATTTAAGATAAAATTAGGAGCTTAAAATTCAGTTGTTCAGTCTCACCAGCCACATTTCAAGTGTGCAACAGCCACTGATAGCTAGTGGCTACTGTACTGGACACAGCAACTTGAAGAACATTTTCATTATCACAGAAAGTTCTATGAAACAGAGTTTCAAGTTCTTAGAATATTCTAGGAGGTAAGTGCTATCACCATTCCTATTTTACAGATGAATAAATTGAAAAAGTACAGACAGGTTAAGGAACTTGCCCAAGTTGTAAGTGGTACAGCTAGAATTTGAATTCAGGCTTCAAATACTTTAGTGTCTCTTCTTTCAAAACACAAGAAAACAAAACAAAAAAACAATGTCCCAATAAAGAAGTAAAGCCGATTTGCTTCATGACATCCAAATACTACATCCTTGGAGAAGCCTTCCATGACCACTATCTCGAGACACCAGGGGCCAGTGTTGTGGCTTCATAGGTAAAGATACCACCTGCGATGCCAGCATCCCATATGGGTAAGGGTGCACATATGGGTGCTTCACTTCTGATCTTAGGCTAATGACCTGAGAAAAGCAGTGGAAGTTGGCCCAAATGTTTGTACCCCAGCACCCATGTGCAAGACCCAAATGAAGCTCCTGGCACCTGTTTTCAGCCAGGCCCAGCTCTGGCTATTGCAGTCACCTGGGGAATAAGCCAGTAGATAGAAGATCGATCTCTCTCTCTCTCTCTCTCTCTCTCTCTCTCTCTCTCTCACTTTCAAATAAATAAATTTTTAAAAATTTTAAAAAGATAAGCTCACCAATATTTGAAACCCACTCTTCTCAATGGTACACTTCCACTCTGGAATTTTAAGGGTATTTCAATTCACCAGAATTTGAACTGAATTTCAGTATTTTCAGGAACAGAGTTGAAGAGTCCACTCACTTGAGTGTCTGCTACTAGTTGGCATTGTCTAGGCACCAGGGGTGTGGCAGGGAACATGCACAGATTCCTACTGCCCTAAAAAGGCGCAGCTAGAAAGGACAGACCTGTGTCTATAAGTAGATTTGTGACTGTAGAGACAGAATAGTGGCTTCAGAGGCAGTGTCTGATGTTCTCCCAAATGATTTTTGACCTATCTCCTAAAGCACTGAGAGTGGACAAATAGCATTTACAGTCTCCAACTTATACCAGTTTGACTTATGGTTTTTCAATATTACAGTGGTGTGAAATGTACATGTATTCAGTAGGAAGTGTAATTTGAATTTCGAGTTTGGATCTTTTCCCTGGCTGGTATTGTGTAGTATGATCTTCTCTCGTGATGCTGGGCAGGGCAGCAGCTACAGCTTCTACTAAGCCAGGTGATCACCAGGGGAGACCACTAACACTATAGTGTACTGTATTATTAAGCTAAGATGTGCAAATAGGTTATGGGCATTAAATACATATTTCACTTATGATACTTTAAGCTATAATGAGTTTATCAGGATGTAACCTCATTGTATGTTGAGGAGCATTTTTATAGACAGGCTATATACTAAAGCAGATAATGGAGTCAGAATGTATTCAAATAATATCTCTGTTGAGCCTTAAAAACAGACTGGTTGAAGCAGAAGAGAGAATATCGGACTTAGAAGACAGAGCACAGCAAAGTATACAGTCAAACCAAAGAAAAGAAGAGGAAATTAGAAATGTAAAAAATATTGTCGGGAATCTACAGGATACTATTAAAAACCCAACATTCGGGTTCTAGGAGTTCCTGAAGGCATGCAGAGGGAGAAAGGATTAGAAGGCCTCTTTAGTGAGATACTAGCAGAAAATTTCCCAGGTTTAGAGAAGGACAGAGACATCCTAGTTTAGGAAGCTCATAGAACCCCTAATAAACATGACCAAAAGAGATCCTCAACACGACATGTTGTAATTAAACTCAACACAATGAAACAGAAAGATCCTAAAATGTGCAAGAGAGAAACGTCAGATTACTCTCAGAGGATCTCCAATTAGACTCACAGCAGACTTCTCATCAGAAACTGTACAGGCTAGGAGGGAATGGCAAGATATAGCCCAGGTACTAAGAGAGAAAACCTGCCAGCCCAGAATACTATATCCTGCAAAGCTCTCATTTGTGAATGAAGGTGAAATAAAGACCTTTCATAGCAAACAGAAATTGAAAGAATTTGTTGCCACTCGTCCAGCCCTGCAAAAGATGCTTAAAGATGAGATACACACAGAAACACAGAAACATGGTCATCAATATGAAAGAAGGTAAAGGAAGAAACCTACTAGTAAAAGATCATAGGAAGCTCAAAGCATATACTAGAAAATATCTTTGGGAAAATGGCAGGGCAAAGTCACTACTTATCAATAGTCACATTGAACGTTAATGGACTTAACTATCCAGTTAAAAGGCACAGACTGGCTGAATGGATTAAGGAACAAAACCCATCTATTTGCTGCCTACAAGAAACACATCTTTCCAACAAAGATGCATGCAGACTGAAAGTGAAAGGATGGAAAAAGATATCCCATGCCAACAGAAACCAAAAAAAGCAGCTGTAGCCATATTAATATGAGACAAAATAAACTTTAACACAAAAACTGTTAAGAGAGACAAAGAGGGACACTATATAATGATTAAGGGTTCAATTCAACAGGAAGACGTAACTATTATAAATGTATATGCACCTAATGACAGGGCACCGGTTTATTTAAAAGATTTGTTAAGGAACTTAAAGGGAGACTTAGACCCCAATACAATAGTACTGGGGGACTTCAATACTCCACTCTCAGAAATAGACAGATCACCTGGACAGAAGATCAACAAGGAAACAGCAGATTTAATCGACACTATTGCCCAAATGGATCTAACAGGTATCTGCAGAAGTTTTCATCCTACACATAAAGAATTTACATTCTTCTCAGCACTGCATGGAACCTTCTCTAGGATTGACCACATACTAGGCCATAAAGCAAGTCTCAGCAAATTTAAAAGAATTGGAATCATACCATGCAGCTTCTCAGACCACAGTGGAATGAAGGTGGAAATTAGCAACTCAGGAATCCCTAGAGAGTATGCAAAAACAAGGAGACTGAACAACATGCTCCTGAACGAACAATGAGTCATAGAAGAAATCAAAAGAGAAATCAAAAACTTTCTGAAAGTAAATGAGGATAACAACACAACATATCAAAACTTATGGGATACAACAAAAGCAGTGTTAAGAGGAAAGTTTATATCAATAGGTGCCCACATTAAGAAATTGGAAAGGCACCAAATAGATGAGCTTTCAATGCACCTCAAGGATCTAGAAAAACTGCAGCAAACCAGACCCAAATCTAGTAGGAGAAGAGAAATAATTAAAATCAGAGAAAATAAACAGGATTGAATCCAAAAAGACATTACAAAAAATCAGCCAAACAAGGAGCTGGTTTTTTAAAAAAATGAATAAAATTAACATAACATTGGCTGAACTAACTAAAAAAAGAAAAGACCCAAATCAATAAAATCAGAGATGAAAATGGAAACGTAACAACAGACACCACAGAAATAAAAAGAATCATCAGAAATTACTACAAGGACTTGATGCCAGCAAACAGGGAAATCTATCAGAAATGGATAGATTCCTGGACACATGCAACCTACCTAAATTGAACCATGAAGACCTAAACAGACCCATAACTGAGTCAGAAATTAAAACAGTAATAAAGGCCCTCCCAACAAAGAAAAGCCCAGGACCAGATGGATTCACTGGTGAATTCTACCAGACATTTAAAGAAGAACTAACTCCATTTCTTCTCAAACTATTCAGAACAATTGAAATAGATGGAATCCTCCCAAATTCTTTCTATGAAGACAGCATCACCTTAATTCCTAAGCCAGAGAAAGATGCAGCATTGGAAGAGAATTACAGACCAATATCCCTGATGAACATAGACGCAAAAATCCTCAATAAAATTCTCACCAATAGAATGCAACAACACATTAGAAAAATCATCCACCCAGACTAAGTGGGATTTATCCCTGGTATGCAGGGATGGTTCAACGTTCGCAAAACAACCAACGTGATACATCACATCAACAAACTGCAGAAGAAAAATCATATGATTATCTCAATAGATGCACAGAAAGCATTCGATAAAATTCAACACCCTTTCATGATGAAAACCCTAAGCAAAATGGGTAAAGAATGAACATTCCTCAATACAATCAAAGCAATTTATGAAAAACCCACAGTCAGCATCCTATTGAATGGGGAAAAGTTGGAAGCATTTCCACTGAGATCTGGTACCAGTCAGGGATGCCTACTCTCACCACTATTATTCAACATAGTTCTGGAAGTTTTAGCCAGAGCCATCAGGCAAGAAAAAGAAATTAAAAGGATACAAATTGGGAAGGAAGAACTCAAACTATCCCTCTTTGCAGACGACATGATTCTTTATTTAGGGGATCCAAAGAACTCTACTAAGAGACTATTGGAACTCATAGAAGAGTTTGGCAACTTAGCAGGATATAAAATCAATGCACAAAAATCAACAGCCTTTGTATACACAGGCAATTCCACAGTTGAGAAAGAACTTCTAAGATCAATCCCATTCACAATAGCCACAAAAACAATCAAATACCTTGGAATAAACTTAACCAAGGACGTTAAAGATCTCTACAATGAGAATTACAAAATATTAAAGAAAGAAATAGAAGAGGACACCAAAAAATGGAAAAAATTCCATGCTCATGAATTGGAAGAATCAATATCATCAAAATGTCCATTCTCCCAAAAACAGTTTATAGATTGAATGCAATATCAATCAAAATACCAAACACATTCTTCTCAGATCTGGAAAAAATGATGCTGAAATTCATATGGAGACACAGGAGACCTCGAATAGCTAAAGCAGTTTTGTACAACAAAAACAAAGCCGGAGGCATCACAATACCAGATTTCAGGACATACTACAGGGCAGTTGTAATCAAAACAGCATGATAGTAGTGCAGAAACAGATGGATAGACCAATGGAACAGAATAGAAACACCAGAAATCAACCCAAACATCTACAGCCAACTTATATTTGATCAAGAATCTAAAACCAATTCCTGGAACAAGGACAGCCTATTCAATAAATGGTGCTGGGAAAACTGGATTTCCACGTGCAGAAGCTTGAAGCAAGACCCCTACCTTTCACATACACAAAAATCCACTCAACATGGATTAAAGACCTAAATCTACGACCCGACACCATCAAATTATTAGAGAAAATGGGAGAAACCCTGCAAGATATTGGCACCAGCAAAGACTTCCTGGAAAAGACCCTGGAGGCGCAGGCAGTCAAAGCCAAAATTAAATATCGGAATTGCATCAAATTGAGAAGTTTCTGTACTTCAAAAGAAACAGTCAGGAGAATGAAGAGGCAACAGAAAGAATGGGAAAAAATATTTGCAAACTAACCAACTGATAAAGGATTAATAACCAGAATCTACAAAGAGATCAAGAAACAAGAAACTCCACAACAACAAAACAAACAACCCACTTAAGAGATGGGCCAAGGACCTCAATAGACATTTTTCAAAAGAAGAAATCCAAACGGCCAACAGACACATGAAAAAATGTTCAAGATCACTAGCAATCAGGGAAATGCAAATCAAAACCACAATGAGGTTTAACCTCACCCCGGTGAGAATGGCTTACATTCAGAAATCTACCAACAACAGATGCTGGCGAGGATGTGGGGAAAAAGGGACACTAACCCACTGTTGGTGGGAATGCAAACTGGTTAAGCCACTATGGAACTCCTAAACCTGAACATAACCCTACCATGCAACCCAGCCATCCCACTCCTTGGAATTTACCCAAAGGAAATTAAACTGGCAAACAAAAGAGCTCTCTGCACATTAATGTTTATTGCAGCTCAGTTCACAATAGCTAAGACCTGGAACCAACCTAAATGCCCATCAACAGTAGACTGGATAAAGACATTATGGGATATGTACTCTATAGAATACTATACAGCAGTATAAAACAATGAAATCCAGTCATTTGCAACAAAATGGAGGAATCTGGAAAACGTCATGCTGAGTGAATTAAGCCAGTCCCAAAGGGACAAATATCATATGTTCTCCCTGTTCAGTGACAACTAACCAATCACCAAACAGGAAGCCTGTTAAGTTGAAATGGACACTACGAGAAACGGTGACTTGATCAGCCCTTGCCCTGACTGTTGATGAACAACTTAATACTTTATCCCTCTTGCTATTTTTTTGTCTGTTCTACTTAATACTATTGGTTTAATTCTGTAATTAATACACAGTTATTCTTGAGTGTTGAAACTTAACTGAAAAGTGATCCCTGTTAAACATATGAGTGGGAATAAGAGAGGGAAGAGATGTACAATTTTGGACATGCTCAAGCTGACTTGCCCCAAACGGTAGAGTTAGAAACACACCAGGGGATTCCAATTCAATCCCATCTAGGTGGCATGTACCAATGCCATCTCACTAGCCCAAGTGATCAATTTCTGTTGACAATTGATCATAATGATAGGACTAAGAATCAAAGGGATCACATAAATGAGACTAGTGTCTGAAAATACTAACCAATAGAACAAAAAAGGGAGAGAACGATCCAACATGGGAAGCGGGATACACTGCAGACTCATAGAATGGCAGATGTCCTAAACAGCACTCTGGCCTCAGAATCAGCCCTTAAGGCATTCGGATCTGGCTGAAAAGCCCATGAGAGTATTTCAGGCATGGAAAGCCAAGACACTCTGTGAAAAGAAAATGACCTAAAGGAAAGATCTCCACGAGTGAGATCCCAGCGGAAGGAACGGGTCATCAAAGAAGGAGGTACCTTTCTCTGAAGGGAGGAGAGAACTTCCACTTTGACTATGACCTTGTCTAAATATGATAAGAGTCGGTGAACTCAAAAGGCTTCCATAGCTTTGGCAACTCATGACAAGAGCTTAGAGTGATTACTGATGCCATAAACAAGAGTGTCAATTTGTTAAGTCAACAACAGGAGTCACTGTGCACTTACTCCCCATGTAGGATCTCTGTCCTTAATGTGGTGTACATTGTGATTTAATGCTATAACTAGTACTCAAACAGTACTTTACACTTTGTGCTTCTATGTGGGTGCAAACTGTTGAAATCTTTACTTAATATATACTAAACTGATCTTCTGTATATAAAGAGAATTGAAAATGAATCTTGATGTGAATGGAAGGGGAGAGGGAGTAGGAAAGGGGAGGGTTGCAGGTGGGAGGGAATTTATGGGAGGGGGAAAGCCATTGTAATCCATAAGCTCTACTTTGGAAATTTATATTTAGTAAATAAAGTTAAAAAAATAATATCTCTGTCATTTATTTGCTGTCTGACCATCAGTAACTTTCCTAGTTTCTCTGAGCATAGGAGATTTAATGGGAGTATGCATGGAAGCGGTACTCCAACACATAATAAAATGTAACTAGATCTATACCTTCCAAGAGCCAGCCTCTGGCAACACAATTCAAACCTTTGCATCTTGTTTTTAAAGGCAATAAAGGGTTGGCGCTCTGGCATAGCAGCTGGAGCCGCCACCTGTGGTGCCTTTATCCCATATGGGCACCGGTTCAAGTCCCAGCTGCTCCACTTCTGATCTGGCTCTCTGCTGTGGTCTGGGAAAGCAGTCTTTGGGCCCCTGCATCCATGTGGGAGACCCGGAGGAACTCCTGGATCATGGCTTCGAATCGACATAGCTCCAGCCGTTATGGCCATTTGGGGAGTGGACCAGCAGATGAAAGACCTCTCTCTCTTTCTGCCTCTCCTTCTCTCTGTGTAGCTCTGACTTTCAGATAAATAGATAAATCTTTAAAAAATTAGAGGCATTAATATTTTAAAGTAACAGACCAGAACATGGGAGATAGGTTTAGTAGTTCATT
Organism: Lepus europaeus; assembly: GCF_033115175.1. Taxonomy (NCBI): domain Eukaryota; kingdom Metazoa; phylum Chordata; class Mammalia; order Lagomorpha; family Leporidae; genus Lepus; species Lepus europaeus. Next base: position 36,113,051 of record NC_084850.1, on the reverse strand, counting down.
TAAAATATTCAGTAATTTTAGGGAATATGTTTTGGTATCGGTTTGAATGGTTTCAGCAACTATTTATTTTTTTAACTGAACCATGCAACAAAGAAGTTAACACTTAGATATGGTCCAGGGGTTTGCAAATTAAAGTGATTTGCTTCTCTTTGAGATTCATAATTCCACTTGGTTCACCTCTGGGCAGAGTCCTCTGAAATTGCATCTCTTGCATTCCCACTGCTCCCATCCTCATGCCTTCATGACTGCAAGGCCCTCTTGATAGGCCCTATTATTGTTTTCATAAAATACTTTGTAGACTATGTCATTCATTTAATCAAAACCCTTCCATGGCTCTCCAGTACCTTTAGGAAAAAGGGTACAAATTCTTTGGTATGCTACAATCTCACCCCAAAATAAAGTCCACGCTCCAGCCAGATTGGACTCCTCAGAAGCCCCAAACAGGCCATGCTTGAGCTTAGTCCAAACATTTGCTTGGAATTTTCCCCCTGCACAGCAGGGACTGCTTTCTGTTCTCTGCCTGTCCTAATCTATCCCATTGTGCAAAGCCTCAGATCCTTTCTCTAAGGACTCCAGTACCATTCATTAGCTTTTCCCCACAGCCCCCAACAGTCTATTCCTCTTAGTTTGGTACTTTGTATATGCAAATCATTCAGTTACTCACTGAATCCAATATGTATTTAGAGCCTATTCAGTGCCTAGTACTATGCTTGATGCTGAAGCTATAATTAAGGCCATGCCAACAGGCTATCTCTATCAAGGCCATGGCCAACAGGCTGTCTCTTGATATTCTAACCTCTTGAGGGCAATGGTCACCTCTTACATGTTTTGTGTGTCTTCTTCACTGCCTAGAAATACTAAAGGTTATGAACAGACTCTTAGTAAATGAGTAACTGAGCACAAAGACAGATCATCACATTGATTATGATATTGACTACTCAATATGACCTTGCATCCCCTTGCTCCCAACTTGCTGGGTGGGCCTAGAGAATCAGACAACCTCTTTGTTTTTCAGTAACCACTTAACAAAGTAGGAGGCAGCAGATCTTGGAGATGGCAGAAAGGCATTCTTCTCTTTGATAGGGGCCTGGTACCATTAACCAATTCTTGGTGGGCAGGCAGTATTCATGGGCAGCCTCTGTGTATTCCTTGTCACATATATTGTGTACACCCATTTAAGTTCCTCTCTCTGTAATCCATTTGGTAACTCAAGTTCCTTAAGTGTAAAGCTATGTTTCATCAATACATATCCTTTCAGAACAATGCTTGGCACATGGTAGGAGTTCCACAAAAGTTTGTCAAGGGAAAGAATGAATAGAAGTGAACTATCTTCTTTCCTTTTATTACCAGCTGTAGCAATTCACAAACCACTCCATTTCCTTTCAGTTCCTTTATGTTACACACTTAAAACCAGTGATACTGACATAACCTCTCCAAAGATGAGTGAATACATGAACACCCAAAGTACTCTGAAAGGCCGCTGCTGAGGAGCTGTGTCCTAGAGAAAGCCATCTTCTTGCACAAGGCTAAATGGAATAATTTGTTTGGTATTAAAACCTCATCACCCATGACATCAAAGATCTGTGGGTTCGAAAGGACGGTAGAAACTCTCTCTGTAGCACTGTGCAAATGACTACCTGATGTTTTTGTTCCCACTTTTTTTCTTGGCCTCCTTTCCAGGAAATGGACTGGAAGAACTAGGAATTGATTAAAAATAGACTTCGTGTGAGGAAAACAAATATGCACTTGACAAAATGAAAGTCTCTAAGCCTCAGAATGCTTATTGCTAGCTATATTTAGACCTTGGGTCTAGGTCTCTGGCTCTGGTTCTGGCTCTGGCTCTGGCTCTGGCTCTGGCTCTGGCTCTGGCTCTGGCTGGAAAATATCCCAGGTCAAGGAACAACTTTTCCCTGTGTTGTGGGAGCATCCTCTCTTCAGTCTCATAGTCTGAGCTTATACCTGGTTGGACTGTCTCCTGAAAAAAAAAAGCTAAGCAAGTCTTTTTCTGCTAGCTTCAGCCTTGAATTGTTAGTACCACAGCCTTGGGAGAGGGGAAAGAGATGCCTGAGACTGGCCTCCAGGCATTGGGTAGGTGAGATCTATTTTCAGGCTTCGATCTTTAAAAGAAGTGTTCCCATGACCCCTTTCAGTAACCTTGTCTAATAGTTTATTTTCCTGGTGAAAAGGGATTTCTTCTTTTTTATTCTTTTCAACAAATGTCACTCCCTTTTCATCAGCTCTCTACTCATGCCCAGCCCTATGCTAGAACTCAGGGATATAGATAAAATTAAGTCTTGTTTCCTGCCCTTAGGGAGCTCATAGTTTAGCACAGTTCCTTATAAAATTTCTTCATTAAAGACAATACTGGTATAACCCTCTTTTAAAAAGAAAGTCAGTTATTATGAAGTTCACATTAACATGAAGATAAACTGTGCTTAAGCCTTTACAAAAAATCACCTGAGTGCTCAGCTAAATGGAATTTAAAGAAGGATTTTGTGTATTTAAACCTTTTCTAGAAACACACCTATCACAGAAAGAAAGATGTGTCTGCAAGGGATTGCTTCTAAGTCCTCTCAGTGGGGCCCCTGTCTGCAGCTCAGGATTGCAGGCTGGGCTCCCACTATTTCCCAGCCCCAGGAGGCCATGGAATGGAAAAAGAGAGGGGAGCAGGCCAGAGAAGGGAGGAAGATGGAAACAGGAAGGTCAGAAGAAGGAGGAAAGAAAATGGGAGAGATGGACACAAAAGGGGAGGGAGTGAGGGATAAGGGGAAGCAAGAGGTAAGAGAGAAAAATAATTTCAATTCTTATAAGGCCTATTTTATTTTCCTTTGATCATTTTTGGAAGGATGGGCTCAGGCAGTACAATTATAGCAAGCTCTTAATCATTGCCACTAAGTAAGTCCTTTATAAGTGTTAGTTATTATTACAACATGAATAATTGAGCCATTCAGATTATCCCTAAACCTCATTTGAGTCTTTTAAATTTCTCTTACTCTACTGCCACACATGTCAATGAAATGAGACGGATGCGAGCAAAAAAGATAAATGGCCCCTGTGAGTTCTCCTCCTTCCCTGCCTCCAGCCTGTCAGCACTGGCCTGCAACAGTAAGGGATGTGTGTTCACTCCTCTGATGCCTCTAAATCTAGCTCCATCCAGCCCTTCTCCTTATACGCTCCCTCAGATTCTGAAGCAAATATGTGCATGGACGTGTTCTGCACCACCTACTCACACATCCCTGTGGATTCCACCTTCTAGGTTGTCCTTAAAAATATTCCCAGATTTCTATTATCCCCAAACCAACTTAATCCAGGTTCCATTCTCTGTGGCCTGAACTATTGCAGCGGCCTCCTAACTGCTCTGGTCTCTAACTGTTCAAGCCCATCTTCTATGCTATATAATTCAATGCTTGCCAACTGCCCACAGGATCAAGTCTGAAGTTGTTCCTATGGCCAAAGGGATCGCTGTCATCTGACTTCTGACTACAGCTCTGCCCTCATCTCCTACCACAACTTCTATAATTATCTCTACTTCCGACCTCCTGACAAATGTCCAGAACAGCCTCCCTCTCTCTACCCCCTTGTAATTTGTCTCCTAATTCCCTACTTATCCTTTAAGTCTTAGTTCCTATATGACCTCTTCTTCACACTGACCTGTACTCCAGCAAGCTCTGTCTTTCACTTATTTGGGATGCCAGGGTTCCCACTATATCCACAAATCATCAATGTACTTATCACAATATATTGCAATCAATTGTTCACATCTGTCTTCTCTATTAGTCTAGGAACTCCTCATTGGCAACATCTGTATTCCAAGCACCTAAATTTTTTAAGTAAATGGGAATTAGAAGGCAGAGAGCCAGAATAAGTGTAGAACTGTCACCAAACCTGCTGTACTTGCTGTTCCTTCTGCTTGAAACACTTGGGTTGCTCTCTCATCTCATTCAAGTTTCTGCACAAACCTTACCTCCTCATAGAGGCCTTCCCTGGCTACTCTATCTTAGTACATGCATACTCATATACCAACTCATCACAATCTATCTACTTCTCCTGTTTCATTCTTCACAGCTCTGATCACCACTTTGCATGATGTTATATATTTGTGTGTTTATATCTCCCTTACTGGAACATAAGCCCAAAGGGATAAAAGGACTTTTGCTCTGTTTGGCACTGAATCTTCAGTGTCTACAATAGGATCAGATAACTATTTGTTGAGTGCTGTTGAAATTGGACACACACAGAGCTGGGTTTGATTCCGACTTTTACCATTTTCAAGATCTGTGTGACCTAAGATTAGTAGTCTCCTCATCTGTAAAATGGGATAACTCTACATACTCCATAGGTAAGAATTATATGAGATCAAATATCTGAAAGTACCTTGCATGATCCCTGGTACAGAGAAGGTAGGTAAAGCCTGTTAGCTGAAATCTATTAACAGACCAGGGTCTTCTAATTCTCTGATCCCCACCATGCACTCTTCCCCATTCTGAGCCCTTCTAATGCACACTGTAGTTGAACTATGCCTGGGGCTCAACACTTACTTGCCACAGTTGTAGAGGTCACAGCAGAAGCAGGTGTTGCCCCGGATGCGAGGTGTGCAGAACCCACGGCTGAGGTGTGGACAGTTCACCTGAGAGTACACAACAGTGAAGCAATGAGCTGGCATTGCATGGGAAGCAGGGCCCTCTGGGGTTGGAAATACAAGTTAGTGACTGATGAAAATGTTTAAGGATGGATGTGAAATGGACGCACCAACGTATGAAAGGGATGGGGCTGGGCAGGCAGCTAGCCAAACTTATCTATGAGGCTTGTGTCCAGCCCCAGCCCCAACCCTCAGTGCCCCATCCCTGAAGGGTGGTGATGGAGAGGAAGAAGGACAGATGGAAGGACAGACAGAACAATTGGTGGTAGGAAATGAAGATTCAAGAGGAGAGGAAATCAGGGTATAGGAGGAAAGAGGATCAGGTGGGAAGGAAGACAGAGGGGTCATCACATGCACTCTGAAGTACGATAGTACCTCTCTAGCTGCCTGGGTAAGGTTCCTCATAACCCTCGCGGAAGGAGAATTTTTTGTTGAGGAACTTATGACCTTATATAGGAAAAATAGGATTAGGGGGACCAGTGTTACAAGTGAACCTATGGAAGTCATTATTCATATTTTTATACTCATCAAATTAATGCAAGAAAGCTATCATGACAAAATCAAGAGAACACAATGACATTTAACACATTTTGAATATGCCAAAAAAATTCTTAAAACTGAAAAAAAAAATTCCATTTACCATCTCTTATTTGAAAGAAATTTTCCAGGCTCTCTCCTGCAATATGGATGCAATAGAGTGCTCATCAATTTGTTTTCTTTGTTATAGGGAGTATTTATAGGAAATGGACAATTTTTAATATTGTATCTTTCATCCAAGTGTTCAGTGCCTTTCTGAGAAGCTGTTAACACATTCCTATTTCTAGTCCTCCCTTCTAACCTGAAAATAGTTGGAAAATGGTCAATTTGTGGTTGGTCAAAGAAAAAAGGAAGCAAGCAGATAGCAGAACCATAACAAAAGCCTTTGCGCCAGCGTCCTGCCTCAACAGGCTAATCCTCGCCTAGTGGCGCCAGCACACCAGGTTCTAGTCCCGGTCGGGGTGCTGGATTCTGTCCCGGTTGCCACTCTTCCAGGCCAGCTCTCTGCTGTGGCCAGGGAGTGCAGTGGAGAATGGCCCAAGTGCTTGGGCCCTGCACCTGCATGGGAGACCAGAAGCACCTGGCTCCTGGCTTCGGATCAGCGCAGCGTGCCGGCCGCGGTGCCGGGGCCGCGGTGGCCACTCTGTCTGTCAAAAAAAAAAAGAGCCTTTGCTATGATGCCTTGGGAGCAGGACCATCACTCAGCCTAACTCCAATGGCACCATTCACATTATATTTTATGTAAAATGGCTCCTAAAGTTGTGCAAATGCAGTGGCCATTTTATATCCACGTGTCTTCCTTCTTTTGTTCCAATCACATTTATAATTTTCTTAACCAATCTTGAGGAAACTTGCTTCAATTAGAGGAAATAGTGTAACAAATTGTCAAAGTTCCTGGAAGCATAAGTACAGTTTCATATGAAGGGATCCCTGGATTGGGATTATTGTGTTCTGAAATGAAAGTTCTTCTAAAAGTACCTGGAGTCATGCTTCACCTCATTGTTCATTGCCTCTAGTTCTGCCTGAGGTAACATAGAGCACAAGGAGAGGCGCATGGGACAGGAAAGATGTATTCAAGCATTACCACTTGCTTCAAAAGTTCACAGAAAAGGTAATTAACAATCAGTTTCTTTGGGTACCCAAAATTAAAATTCATGCATAATTCACGCATTTCCTATGAACATTTTGAAGAACCCTCCTAATTAGGCAAGCCTCCTGAGGGTGTGGTGAGAGGGTCAAGGCTAACAGTCCAGGCCTTCCCAGTGCCTTGTTGTGGACAAGGCTTCTCAATTACTCTTTCCGCCTCCAGGTCCCTCCTTATGTGTGGAAGTCAGGCCTCCTTAGTCCAGGCAACTGAACCAGCATCCACAGAAATGGGGAGGGGATGACCTATGGTCTCTCTATTCTCATCTGTCTCTCTTGAGATGAAAGCCACATACTGAGGGGTTGCTGGTTGTTGTTAGAGATGCAGCCTGTGGCCACAGAACAAAGTAAATTTGATTATGCTTCATGAGGCTCCAACCTATCACCATGGCCTCATTAGCACTGTGTTCTGACCCACTGAACAAATCATCTACAGATACATAACAGTAAGCCTCTTAGGATCACAAAAAGGGTAAAAGAAAGGTGATTTCAGGCAGAACAAGAGACTTTCTCAGAAGTTAAAGACATGCAGTCACATTCTGACTCACTTCTTCAGCTTCTTTCTGGGATGTCTTGGGGACATAGTGGCACCGGTTAGCATACAGTGGCTTCAGATCCTGGAAAGGAAAACACCAAACCAAAGGAATTTGGGATTTGGAAAATAAAACAGCAAGAGCTCTCCTTGGTAATAAAAGGTTTGAGCACACACACACACACACACACCCTGGAATAGGCAATGGGTTGGGTTAACTTCTGAAAGTTACCCATTTAGGGAGCCTCAGAATGTAATGATCACACAAAAATATTCTAATAACAGTTTTTTACTGGGCTATTGGTGAATGAGAAATTAAGAAATAAATTCAGAAACAAGTTTCTTGAAATTTACTCTCTGGTTTCTTCTTATTTTTAGTAATTGTCTTCTTTCAGTCACCAGGAAACAAAATTCAAACCTCCATGTTACTGTCACATTACACACCCAAATGGAGGGAGCACAGCTTTAGGACAGCACTAGGACTGACTGACTTGTGTTGTCATTTCCCAGCTTTTTTAAGAGAAAGAGCTCAGGAAGCCAGCCCCTGGAGGGTTGGCAGCTGCTGAGACAGCTATAGATATCAACTCAACTGAACTACAAGCCATTTTCACTCAACTACATGGATTAGATAATGCCACCACACTCCAAAAGTACTACCAAAGCCCAGAAACCTAACGTGGGGCTCTAGGACAGTTGATTTACCCAGTTGGCTTAGCTAGATTTCTGGTGAGAATCTATTCCTGCTCTCGGGTTTTGGGATTGGGGTAGAACAGAAAGACACAAACCAGGGATGCCTGGAAGTGACAGGGATTCCAGGGGCCCCTGGATAGTGAAGAAAAAACACATGATGTTAACTCTTGAGGATCCTTGAGGGAGGGAGATACTGGGGAAGCATATACAATGTAATCGTCAGATGTTGTTGAGTTTGCAGAAAGGACCTGATTGAGAACTCTTTCCAATTCTGTGCAAAAAAGGCTACTCCCAGGTCAGTTATCTGATTGGTTCATATAGCATACTTCATTAGCATACAATTTCAGTGCCCTCTGATTGGTTTATTATCCTAGTAATCTGAATGGTTGTTATCCTAGCTCTCTGATTGGTTGTTATCCTAAACCCCTGATTGGTTGTTATCCCTGTTTCCTGATTGGTTGTTATTCTACTCCTCCTGAGTGGCTAAATCTGGATCCAGTTTTCAGAAAGGGGCCCTATGGGAGAGAGTCACTCTGTGTATAAAAGAGATAGCACTGTCAAGCTTCTTTGGCATCCCTCTTCCCTTGGCATCCCTTCCTGACTGCTGTGGCAGGAGATTTCTCACTTTCAGTAAATCTCACTTTGCTCACTGTTCCTGTCTACAAGCATTGTCCTGCAACAGAAGCTTCGAGACAGGGGATTGGAGTTCACTTTCAGGCTTAACACTAAATTTCTCAGTGGTAGGGGATTCTACCAAAGGGAATTTAGGACAGGACAGCAGTTTATGCAAACTGACCCTAGAGGTTTGGCCCAAGTACCCAGGCAAAGGGAATCTATTGCCTCCCTCCCTTCTGCCCCCACTTCTCTTGCCATTGCCAATAATCGTGGTGGCTGCTTTTTCTCACACAAGTAATTTGGCACCTCCTATATTTGGCACCCAAGTGCTTTGTGCTTCCTAGCCAGCTACCCCACCAAAGACCTAGGACTTTGCATCAGCTACTTCTATGTGAACCTTCTGACTTCTCAATGTCCTGAAGGTACATTACCCAGATAGTTTAGCCTCGAAAGGAATGAGGGTTTTACACTAACACTTGGCAGAGGTTATTCTCCAAGTTTGGGTAATGGCAGAAGTCATTTTTATCCTGCTAAAGAGTTGGCTTGATCAAAGCCCTCCTGACCTGGTTTTGCAAAAAGTACTGAGCCACCAACTGCCCTAAATGAAGAAAGATATGTGTGAGGTTGTCTGATTGTTGCTTCTGGCTGCTACTCTTCACTCAGGCCCCAGCAAAGGAACAAGAACAGGCAATTGGGAGATAAGAAAAGATCATTCAGCTAGAGCTCATCAACCTGTTTAAACGCAAGGGCCACCAGATATGCTGTGAAGGGGTGCAAAGAGAAATTGTTTTATGCTCAGAGTCTACTTTGTACCAGGCCTCTCTCAGGGTATGTTCATATCCCTTTTTTAAATTTTATTTAAGGTACACAAATTTCATGTATTTCATGTATACAAACTTAGGAACATAGTGATACTTCCCACCCTACCCTCCCTCCCATCCATGCTCGCTCCTTTCCTCCTCCTTCCTCTCCTATTCCCTTTCTTAATTTTTACAATGATCTGCTTTCAGTTTACTTTATATTCATAAGATTAACCCTAAACTAAGTAAAGAGTTCAACAAATAGTATGAATCCGTTATTTAATTTCATTCTAATACTAAATCTGAAATGTAGGTTACTATTATATTCACCAGAAACTGACATAAGAAGGTAAACTGAATTTCACAGCTAGTTAAAGGCTATAGTAAGGAGAAGGGAAAGAAAGGAAACACAAAGAGAGAGAGAGAGAGAAAGAGAGAGAGAGAGAATAGGACAAATGTGAAAGGGATGCATGGGAAGGCAGGTCTTGAAAGGACATACAGATTCACTCAAATAAAAGGAACAGGACAAAATATTAACAGGGCAGTCTAGCTCCAACCCACTACATCTGTGCTAGGGTCCAAATGTATCTTTCATTTACATTGGCCAGGAGATATCATCATAGATGAATAAAGCCTCCTTCTTCAAAACCCCTTGGGTGTCATAGAGGACTGGCAGATGTCTTAGGGAAGGTATAATGTAAGTAGAAATGTTTTCTTAAACAGTTATCTAGCCTTAACTCCAAACCTTTATATCAAATATTATATTGCAAGTCACTACCTGCAGGTGGTACAGAGGCCATGGACTCAGAGTAAAATAGGTGATCATTATAAGAAACTCCAAGTAAATAGAATTTGGGTCTTTGCCCATTGATTTTGAATGAGACCAATGATAAAAAGCAAAGAAACAAACAATAGGAGAATCAAGGAAATGCAAATCAAAGCCAGTAGTGAACTACTGCTTCATACCCACTAGGATAGGTAGAATCAAAAAATCTGGTAATAATGACAGTTGGCAAGGATAGAAAAATCAGAACCCTCATATGCTGCCAATGGGAATATAAAATAGTACAGGTACTTTGAAAACCAGTCTGGAAGTTCCTCAAACAAACATAGTTACTATATAACACAAAAATCCCACGCCTAAAGGGAAAGAAATGAAAATGGAAACAGATGTCTGTGCAGACTTGTACACAAGTGTTTATAGCAGCATTATTCATAATAGTCAAAAGGTGGAAATAATCCAAATAGCCATTAACTAGTAAATGGACAACCAAAATGTTGCACATCTATACAATGGAACATTATAGGACCATAAAAAGAAATAAATTACTGATACATGCTACAATTTGCTTGAACCTTATACTATGTAAAAAAAAGTCAATCTCATAAGAATATGTTACAGTTCCATTAATATAAAATGCCTCTAGAATAGGGATAGCTCTAAAAAAGAAAGTAGATTATTGTTTGCTTAGGGCTGGTGGATGAGGGAATAGAGAAGCAATAGTGAAAGGTAGAGGAATTCTTTTTGAGGTGATGAAACTTTACTCAATTTGATTGTGGTGATAGTTGTACATAAATATGAATATACTAAAAATAATTTAATTATACATTGTAAGTAGGTGACATGTGCAAGATGTGAACTATATCTCAGTAAATCTGTTTTTGAGAAGCATTAGGAATGGATGAAGGAGGGAAAGGAAGGAAACCATTTTAGCTCATGATGCCATCAAAGTCTACTGCAGGTTTCTTAACCACTAGGCCCATGTTGCCATGCAGACTGCCTCAGAGTGAATATTTTTTGTCAAATGGGGATAATAATGCCTTCCCTATATATCTCTCAGGATTGCAATGGGTCTCAAATGATATAATAGACGTGAAAACACACTGAAAAGCTAAATGCATGATACAAAAACAAGAAAGTATTGTACTGTTAATAGAAAGTATTGTCCTGTTAATACAAAATAACATACATACCATGATTGACTGCAACCATGCTGCAAAAATAGTTATATACTCAAAGGGTGATATACAAAAACAACAATAATCATGGATGTTTAAAGTTATTGACTTGTCAGTTGCCTTTTAAAGAGGGAAATTTTTAAGAAAAAGATGGCAGACACTCGTCTTGTTTGTGTGATCCCTTTTACTCTGAGACCTATCAGAGTCAATTTCAGTTCACAACGGATAACTCTGATAGGTCTAAGAGTAAAAGGGATCACACAAACAAGACGAGTGTCTGCTAATACTAACTGATAGAATCAAAAAGGGAGAGAACGATCCAACATGGGAAGTGGGATACACAGCAGACTCATAGAATGGCAGATGTCCTAAACAACACTCTGGCCTCAGAATCAGCCCTTAAGGCATTCGGATCTGGCTGAAGAGCCCATGAGAGTATTGTAGGCATGGAAAGCGAAGACACTATGGAAAAGAAAAAAAAGAAGAAGACCTAAATGAAAGATCTCTGTGAGTGAGATCCCAGTGGAAAGAACAGGGCCATCAAAGATGGAGGTACCTTTCTTTGAAGGGAGGAGAGAACTTCCACTTTGACCATGACCCTATCAGAATAAGATCAAAGTCGGCGAACCCTAAAGGCTTCCATAGCCTTGGCAACTCATGACTAGAGCCTAGGGAGATTACTGACACCATAAACAAGAGTGTCAAATTGTTAAGTCAGGAACAGGAGTCACTGTGTACTTACATCTCACGTGGGATCTGTCCTTAATGTGTTGTCTAATGTGAAGTGATGCTATAACTAGTACTGAAACAGTATTTTTACACTTTGTGTTTCTGTGTGGGTGCAAACTGATGAACTCTTTACTAATTATATACTGAATCGATCTTCTGTATATAAAGATAATTGGAAATGAAAAAAAAATCTGGTGTTAAATTGGAAATGGCATAAAAAATTAATTAATTTTTAAAAAGTATCATGTAGGATCTCTGTCTTTAATGTGCTGTACACTGTTATTTAATGCCATAACTAGTACTCCAACAGTATTTTTTCACTTTGTGTTGCTATATGAGGGCAAACTCTTGAAATCTTTACTTAATATATACTAAACTGATCTTCTGTATATAAAGAGAATTGAAAATGATGTGAATGGAAGGGGAGAAGGAGCGGGAAAGGGGAGGGTTGTGGGTGGGAGGGAAGTTATGGGGGGGAAGCCATTATAATCCATAAGCTGTACTTTGGAAATTTATATTCATTAAATAAAAGTTTAATAAAAAAAAAAAGAAAAAGAAAAAAGATGGCTACTCTCAGCTAAAACCAAAAGGTATAGTTCTGATAGAAGAGTCTGTATTTATATTGATGGCCCTGAAATAACATAAGGCCAAGCAAGATCTTTTCTACCTCTTATTTTTCCCTTGCCCAGAAGTTATTTCCTGAGATGCCACTTCAAACATAGCCTTAGTTATAATACTGACCATCTGAATTCCTGTAACTCATGACTAGAGCCTAGGGAGATTACTGACGCCATAAACAAGAGTGTCAAATTGTTAAGGCAGGAACAGGAGTCACTGTGTACTGACATCTCATGTGGGATCTGTCCTTAATGTGTTGTCCAATGTGAAGTAATGCTATAACTAGTACTGAAACAGTATTTTTACACTTTGTGTTTCTGTGTGGGTGCAAACTGATGAAATCTTTACTTAATATATACTGAATCGATCTTCTGTATGTAAAGATAATTGAAAATGAAAAAAAAAACAAACCTGGTGTTAAATTGGAAATTGCATAGAAAATTAATTAATTTTTAAAAAATATTATGTAGAATCTCTGTCTTTAATGTGCTGTACACTGTTATTTAATGTTATAACTGGTACTCCAACAGTATTTTTTCACTTTGTGTTGCTATGTGGGGGCAAACTGTTGAAAAAAAAAAAGAATTCCTGTAATCTTGGCAAACAAGGGACCATGCCTCTTCTGTGTGGGAGGAAGGTCCAAGAATGAGTTGAAATTGAAATAATAATGTCTCAAATCATCCTAACCAACATCCCACCATACCCATGACATTCCCTCATGGTGATCTTAACAATTACCCAGTGAATAAAATGGAATAAAATGTGATTTGATCCACAGAAAATTCTGTTAATGTAATTTTGCTCTAAATCAATTATTTTAGAAAATTTAATTTCTGACTAGTTTATGATATATTTTCATTTTAAATACTGGCTCAGTTGAAAAAAAATGAGCTTTTGTGTTTGTTGTGTTGGGGTTCAGTAAGTTACATGGATCACACAATAACCTTGATTGTGGTTTGTGGACCAGATCAGGACTGTATTATGAGTTTACTGGACCCTAAGCTCTTTTGCCTTTGTGGGCCTTTCTTCCAGTAAAAAAAAAATGAAAATTTCATGTATTTTAAGTTATTGTATAACTTCATTGGTATAAAAATAAATATATTTATATTATATGCTAAGACTCTTTTCAACCTAAAGTTAACCAGTTTTGTTTTGTTTTGTGGTTTTTTTTTTTTTTTGACAGGCAGAGTGGACAGTGAGAGAGAGACAGAGAGAAAGGTCTTCTTTTTCCATTGGTTCACCCTCCAATGGCCGCTGCGGTAGGCGCGCTGCGGCCGGCGCACCGTGCTGATCCGAAGCCAGGAGCTAGGTGCTTCTCCTGGTCTCCCATGGGATGCAGGGCCCAAGCACTTGGGCCATCCTCCACTGCACTCCCTGGCCACAGCAGAGAGCTGGCCTGGAAGAGGGGCAACCGGGTCAGAATCCAGCGGCCCGACCAGGACTAGAACCCGATGTGCCAGCGCCGCAGGCAGAGGATTAGCCTATTGAGAATGCAGCACCAGCCTACCAGTTTTCTTCATTTCTAAAATTATAGGTGGCACCATGGCTTACTTGGCCAATCCTCCACCTGTGGCGCCGGCACCAGTTCTAGTCCCTGTTGGAGCGCCAGGTACTAGTCCCGGTTGCTCCTCCTCCAGTCCAGCTCTCTGCTATGGCCCGGGTGGGCAGAGGAGGATGGCCCAAGTGCTTGGGTCCCTGCAACCGTGTGAGAGACCGGGAGGAAGCACCCAGCTCCTGGCTTCAGATCAGCACAGCGCGGGCTGTAGAGGCCATTAGGAGAGTGAACCAACGGAAGGAAGACCTCTCTCTCTGTTTCTCTCTCACTGTCTAACTCTCTTTCTCTCTCTCTCTCTCTCTCTCTCTCTCACTGTCTAACTCTGCCTGTCAAAAAATAAATATATAAATAAATAAAAATAAATTACAACATTTTTATTGACCCTGAAAGAACTATGGGTCCTAGGCACTGCGTTTACTATGTTTAATTGAGAAGTCATCCCTGGGAAAGCCATGTGGAATAATATGAAATATAAGGCACTAAAAGAGCTATATGTGTTCCTAAAGAGAACCAAGTAGTAATCCTTAGTACCAGGCATCCCCAGAGAAATACAGCTTTAGGTTTCAAGAGTAAAATGGCCCTTACTCAAGGTATAGTTTCTCCAGAGCAGGAAGCATTTGACATCTGAACTGCATGACTGGGGTCTGATCAGAAGCTTCTCCCAACCTCTAATCATGTAACCAGACCCTCAATGAGATCAATACTCTTCTACCACTGTTACAGGGATGGCAAAGTTTGGGATGTTAGAAAATGTGACTTTGTCCTCATGGTCTGTTGTTGCTGTTGAAGGGAAGGTCAGCCACTGAAACTTTTAAGACTCTCAGAAAGTTGTGGTTTCCTGCTGTTCTCTTGCCCTTTCAACCCCAATGCCTCACTCCCAATACTAGTTCCAAACAATTCCCCTGGCCCCAATGGCATTGCCTTTGCCTTTCCACATCTTAGCCATGTGTCAAAGGTCTATCTCTAACCCTACCACCACTAAGAAGCCCCCTTGACTTTTGGAGCTCAAGACAGAACACTATGACACTTGGAGTTTGTATCCACAGCTTAGACCCAGTTCTCCAGATGCCTGTATATCCATCAGTGCCCTCATCATCATTTTGACTGTCAACTCATTGAGAAAAGGTATTATGTCTTCTCCCTTGTGTGTACCCCTCACAGCATTTAGCACAGTGCTGAATATTCAACACACATTCAATGAAGCTTTGCTGTGTATTTTCTCTAAACCCAGGACTGAAAATACTTACAATGTGTCTGGCAGCAAAGACTCCATCAACTATGGCACAACAAAAAGCTGCAATAACACCAAAGCTGATAAACACAATAGAAGCCACCAGCTGCAAGGGGGAAAAAACACAAGTGTCTGTTAGCCTTCTATTCCTGCTGCTTCTGGAGGCTAGGTAATCCCCAAGAGACTGCCAGCCAAATAAAAAACTCTAGCCTGATACCCCATGGGGATGCTCCTTTCAGTCATTCAGGGTAAGTGCTGGGGGGAGGAGGCTAGGCAAGAGAGGAAGACAAGGGACAACTGAAACACTTTTTACATTTTCAGGGCAAGTAAGAAATTCTGTGAGCACTAAATGAAGAAGTAGCTTACTGGTAACCAGTATGCTGTCCATGGAGGAACTTGACTGCAATGTTCTACCATCCTCAGACTCAGAAAAAAATATTGGATCTTTGACATCATGTAGTCCAATTCTCTATTTTATTTATGTGAAAATGGAGGCACAGTGACTGAAAGTGTTGTGGTTAGGGTCTTCATTTCAGTTCATAATTGATCATAATGATAGGATTGAGAGTCAAAGGGATCACATAAACAAGACTAGTGTCTGCTAATACTAACTGATAGAATTAAAAAGGAGAGAACAATCCAACATGGGAAGTGGGATACACAGCACACTCATAAAATGGCAGACTAAAGAGCACTAGGCCTAAATTTTTTAGGACTAAACAGCACTCTGGCCTCTGAATCAGCACTTAAGGCATTTGGATCTGGCTGAAGAGCCCATGAGAGTATTGTAGGCATGGAAAGCCAAGACACTGTGGCAAAAAAAAAAAAAGACCTAAATGAAAGATCTCTGCGAGTGAGATCCCAGCAGAAAGAACGGGCCATCAAAGAAGGAGGTACCTTTCTCTGAAGGGAGGAGAGAACTTCCACTTTGACTATGGCCTTGTCTAAATAAAATCAGAGCCGACAAACTCAAAAGGCTTCCATAGCCTTGGCAACTCATGACAAAAGCCTAGGATGATTACTGACACCATAAACAAGAGTGTCAAATTGTTAAGTCAACTATAGGAGTCACTGTGCACTTACTCCCCATGTAGGATCTCTGTCCTTAATGTGTTGTACTATGTGAATTAATGCTATAACTAGTACTCAAACAGTACTTTACACTTTGTGTTTCTATGTGGGTACAAACTGTTGAAATCTTTACTTAATATATGCTAAATTGATCTGCATATAAAGATAATTGAAAATGAATCTTGATATGAATGGGATGGGAGAGGGAGCAGGAGATGGGAGGGTTGTGGGTGGGAGGGAAGTTATGGGGGGGAGCCATTGTAATCCATAAGCTGTACTTTGGAAATTTATATTTATTAAATAAAAGTTAAAAAAAAAGAAAACGTATTCTTGAGCCAGCCTGTCCTATTCAAGTGGTAACAGAGATTTTCCTAATTAATTTTTCTTCTATTACAAAGGTAACACTATAATGCAAGCCAATGTGTTGGGGGGTACATGTTTCAAAGTGTCTCCAGAGGCAGGTATTGGTGTTACCTGAGCCCATTTTCTACCTGTGTTGACCCTCAGAAATGGATGCCATCAGCATTTTTCTTCTTTGAGGTTTTTTGGGGAAATAGCAAGGCACTAAGCTGTTACATATCGAGAAGAAAGAAGTCAAAGTAAAGGTCACCTTAGGGTTCTCCCACTTCAAGAAACTTGGAGGAAATACTTGTCTCCTTTGGGAGTTATTCAGAAACCTCTCTCCATAAATGTCACTTCACAGCACTAGAGAATTGCTAAATAATGGATGAACGACATCATGAAATTGGCATTATTAGCTATCTCATAATCAGATTACAATTAAAACTCCATCATTATTTTGAATAATTTAAGCCCAAAGTGCAAGCATAACTGGCAGGGGAGGAGGCAGTCCAGGTGAAATGGAAGAAGAAAACTATCAGAAGTCCCCTGAGAGTGATTCCTCACATTGCTGGGGGAAAGCATATGGTTAGAGTTCCCTGTTCCTGGAGTTATTACATTATCTGATTAAACTTGCTGTCAAATAGACCCCATTATTAAAGTTTTGATGCCATAGAGACTTCTACAAGGCAAGTCTAATCAGTCCTCCATCTGACCACTCACCAGGCATCTTGATTTACAAGTCTATAAAACTACAATATGCTTATAGTTCATTTTGTACCGTCTGCCCTTTCCTCAGAGGAAGCCTTCTCTGATTGAAATAGGAAAATTCAGCAGCTTGCCTTTCTGGGCCCCCAATAGGACATAGAACTTTTTAAACTGCAACATCTGTCATGTGTTCACCATTTCTATCAACCTTACAACACAGTTAGCTTTGACCTATAGGTAATAGAGACACTTTTGGCTGCCTTTATAAGTTTATTTTGTCTTTGTTGTACCTCAGATATATTTGTTCTCTTAATTAAAGTCCCTTAGGTTGTAATCTCCTAACAGGCAGGAATCCCCTATGAAGATGTCCCCAAAAGTTTATGTATCAGAGAGGATAGATATGAGAGTCACCAATAATTCAGGGCTACCAGAAAAGAAATAACAGAAACAAAGGCATTCTAAGTGAGGACATCAGTCTGACTAGATAGGCTGGAGAACGCCTTTGGAAGTGAGGTGCAAAGGACAAAATCCAGAACACTCCATCCCCATGGCTTAAGGAAACTAACTGTGCCAGTGAGGGAGCATCAAGCACCACATGCTCACTGTAAAAAAATTTCTCTAGAGACTTAGGAGAAAAGGCAAAGTAGCAGGTTTTGTGTGTGTGTGTCCAAATTCATGCAAACTTAAGCAATGTGTTACTTATCCACATAAGTAATGAGTTTTTTCAGATGAAGAACCTGGTTCTATAGGGATGACAACTTACCATCTGCCGTTTGTTCTCAACAAGGTTTGATCCGATGATTCCAAGGAATGACCCAAAGCCAAGCTGCAGAGTAACACATAGATAGCATATGGGAAAACAGTTTGACCACACAATCATTCCACTTCCTGGATTTGATTCAGCATAGTGGTAAACAAGTGAGATATAGATGCTAAAGCCATGTGCAGTTGCTACTTATATGAATACAGCATATACAATAAAAGTATTTTCTCTCAGCTTAAAAAAAAAAGAAAAACTTCATGTGCCCAAAAACTAAAAGTAAAGGTCAACTATAACTTTTCAGAGTTTGCCTATCTCAATTTCAATATCCGTTACTTAGTATGTGAATGGTGAGTCAGTAAGAGAACTACAATGATGAGAAACAAACATTATATTCTGATCTTTACCTGTTTTAGAGAATAGCCTTCCATTCTGATGCATGGATTACAAAATATAGGTTTGCAATAGCAACTTTTGATTCATCTCGCTACTAATCAAACTCAGGAAGTACTTTAGACATCAGTAAGTACCTTAACCCACATTAAAAAAGAAAAAGAAAAATAAAATTATTTGAAAGCCTATATTTGTGGTTGACCCACTGCAATTTATGTTAGTACTTATTCACCTCTGCTTCATTTATGGAGAGAAAGCATTCATTAAAGGGTGAACAGAAATGGCAGTGTGAAACCCTGAAAAACAATTTCCCTGTCTAAGTAGCTGGGATTATGGCTCAGTGTAGCACATCCTACTGCCCTCTCAGTTCTGCCATTAGCAGGCTGAGTATGACAGTTGCAGCTAAAAATGACCACTAGGCAATAGCTGCTGATAAGGACAAAAATGGAAGAAGTGAATAGTGGCAGTAACAGAACAATAAATCTTAACACAAGTTCAGTGATGTAGTTACCTTTCTCTTTAGCCTCACTAATGATCTGGGTTACTATCTGTAGCTTTACTTGGGCTCACAGGAGCATCTATTTCAGTCCAAGGCTTACAAGCCTCACACCCAGGCTGGGAAATCCAATGGACACAATAGCTCTTTAGGAGCTTAGTAGAGATGAGTGGTTGTCTCAGAACACCAAGAAAGAAATAGAATGAAGAGAATGAATGAATTCAAATGCCCAAGGACTCCTTCTGCTGTTCCACACAGCCAGCAACTCCCTGTGGGAAATAGAAACTGAAGCCCATGGAGGTGTATCTCATGCCATCCAAGAATCTACCAAGAACATCCCCACTCAGCAGTTGAACTATATCTCTCTTCTGCCTTGCCTTCAATCATAATTAAAATGTGTTGTCATAAAGTATACTGATTATAACCTGATTATTGGGCATTTGGCATAGTGGTTAAGACACCCATTTGGGACACCTGCATCCCATACTGGAATGCCTGGATTCAAGTTTCAGCTGCACTACTGATTTCAGCTTCCTGCCAACGCTCACACTGAGATACAGCAGGGAATGGCTCAAGTAGTTGGGTCCCTGCCACCCAGGTTGAAGACCCAGATTGAGTTTCCAGCTCCCACCTTCAGCCTGGCCCAGTGCCATCTGTTGCAGGCAGTTGGAAAGTGAACCAGCAGATGGGAAAGCTCAGTCTCTCTATGGGTCTCTCTATCTCTCTGTCTTTCAAATAAATATATTTAAGGTAAACAAACAAAAAACCTGATTATCCCACTAGCCTTAACTTCCAACCACAACTCTTCCACTTATGTCTATGCTTCTCTAAATTTCAGTTTCCTTATCTATAAAACAGAAAGCATAGTAGTGGCTATCTTTTATGGCTTTTGTGACAATTAACTAGGATAATGATTTCAAGGAACTTTGTTCAGTGCCTGACCCACAGTAAGTACTCAGAAATACTATTTTGTTCTAGTGGTTATTACTATTTTTTTGACAGGCAGAGTGGACAGTGAGAGAGAGACAGAGAAAAAGGTCTTCCTTTTCCGTTGGTTCACCCCACAATGGCTGCTGCTGCCAGCGCGCTGCGGCTGGCACACCACACTGATCTGAAGCCAGGAACCAGGTGCTTCTCCTGGTCTCCCATGCGGGTACAGGGCCCAAGCACTTAGGCCATCCTCCACTGCACTCCCGGGCCACAGCAGAGAGCTGGCCTGGAAGAGGAGCAACCAGGACAGAATTCGGTGCCCTGATCTGAACTAGAACCCGGGGTGCTGGCGCCGCAGGCGGAAGATTAGCTTATTGAGCCGCGGCGCCGGCGGTTGGTACTATTTTTTAAAGACATTTAACTGCTGAGCCAGTCTAGCCTGATTTGAGCTCGGAAATCCTATCATTATTATTCTATTTCATCATAAGAGTGTTTCCCTGTTCTATCTTATCTCTACCTCCAAAATGTTTTGGAGCTCTTGTTTTTTAGAAGAAATTCCATGAATAGTCTGTGTTTATGGCATGCTGGGCCACTTGTGGAGACTGAGAGAAATTCAGGGGCAGCTTCTTACAGGGAAAATAAACCCTTTTACCATACAGTTCATCAATATCCACAGATATTCACAGAATGTCTCCTTAAGTCCGACAGCAGTATTTTCCCTTGCACAGGAAACAAAGGCACTAGTTATTCCTGATGTTCTCAAATAACTCTCTGATGGCAGTGACCAGAAGACATGGGCTGAAGTCATGTAGAACTGACTGGAAAGACAAGGCACTCCAGAACTGGAAACCCAGACCAACCAGTTACTTCACCCAGTCCCTCCCCTCTTTCCCTTACCTTTGATTCCATTCTGTTACACACAAATCCATTCAGTTGTCTAATACTCACTGAATACCTTTATGTCAAATGATGAAACATTATCCTTGTCCTCTAAAAGCTCACAGTTTAATGAGAGAGAGAGAGAGAGAGAGAGAGAGAGAGAGAGAGAGAGAGAGAGAAAGAAAGAAAGACTGTGTTTTAAGGACCACCACAGGTCAGGTAAAAATAAAATGCTACAGCAGAGAATAATTCATTCTGAGTTATATCCCTGGCTCTACTACTCATAAACTGTGATCCTGAGCCAGTTCTGTAACCACTTTGTGCTTGAATTCCCTAATCTGTAAGATGGAAATCATAATATTACCTAATCTACAGAGTTGCTGTAAGTATTGAATGAGATAAAATATGTTGCATGATTTGCAAAAGATAGGCTGCCAAATAAATTTTAGCTCTATGATTTCATATAGAGGGAGACATTTTTATATGATCTCAAAGGATGGATAGCTATTTGAGTCATGAGAATTCACTCACCTGGATGACACACTGATGAACTCATGCATGTCAATAAGGCATTTGAAAAGCATTTTTAAGTTAAATAAGTACTTCCCCTCCATTTGGATCATGGGAATGCTATAGAGTTTGGTGGAGCTAATATCACTCCCATGTGACAGAAAAATAGTGGCCTAGAGAATTGTAAGAATTTGTCTTCTTAGCCGGCACCGTGGCTCACTGGGCTAATCCTCCACCTGAGGTGCTGGCACCCCGGGTTCTAGTCCCAGTTGGGGCACCGGATTCTGTCCCGGTTGCTCCTCTTCCAGTCCAGCTCTCCACTCGGCCCTGGAGTGCAGTGGAGGATGCCCCAAGTGCTTGGGCCCTGCACCTGTATGGGAGACCAGAAGGAGGCACCTGGCTCCTGGCTTCGGATCGGCGCAGCGTGCCAGCCACAACGGCCATTGGAGGGTGAACCAACTGAAGGAAGACCTTTAAAAAAAAAAAGAATTTGTCTTCTCTTGCTGCAAGTTCATGGTAGGGCCAAGACCAGCCCTTGGCACCACTAAATGACAGCTGGTGTTCTTTCAGCCACATCTTGCTGGTTTCTTTTCTCTTTTTTTTAAATTTTTTTTTATTTGACAGGCAGAGTTAGATAGTGAGAGAGAGAGAGAGACAGAGAGAAAGGTCTTCCTTCCGTTGGTTCACCCCCCAAATGGCTGCAACGGCCAGCACTGCGCCAATCTGAAGGCTGGTTTATTTTCTAAGGTTTATTTATTTGTTTGAAAGGGAGAATTACAGAGAGAGAGAGAGAGAGGGAGATACAGAGAGAGAGATCTTCCATCTGTTGGTTCACTCCCTCAATGCCACAAAGGCTGGATCTGGGCCAGACAGAAGCCAGGAGCCAAGACCCAGGAGTTTCCTCTGGGTATCTCACGTGTTTGCAGGGGCCCAAGTACTTGGGCCATCCTCTGCTGCTTTCTCAGGCACATTAGCAAGAAGCTGGATCAGAAGTGGAGCAGCCAGGACCCAAACCAGTGCCCATATGGGATGCCGGTGTCACAGGAGGTGGCTGCTCTATGCCACAGCGTCAGCCCCACTTTGCTGCTTTTGTGGCCAGTGTTAGTATAGTGGTGAACTTCAAGTAACAAGGGCTTCATTGTTACCCTTAAGGCAAGCAATTCTCTTCAGGGTGAGAAGGCCTATTTAAGGAAGAACTGCAGGCATAAAAGAAGGAAAACCCATCTGAAACCCCGAAATGGGAAGTTGCTTCTAATCAACTGTTTACTCTCCTCAGAAAAGTAAGCTTTGTGTTCTCCCATTGCTCTCTCCAGAAAGGTAAACTCTGTGGGTTCCCATCAAGAGCTTCATGGAATCATGCGATATTTCGACCTTTGAACCTCCATTTTGGTGTGCCATTATAACCAGTTTGCTTTGTCTTGGCTGCCCTCCACTTGTGGAAGAAAAAAGACAAACCATTAGAAATCAAAGTTAACTCAAGGACTGTTTTGGAGGCTGAACTCAGTCACTGATTCCTATTTCCATTCCAGACATCCAGGGATGAGGTACAGAAGAATTAGTCATTTAGCAAATATTAATTGGACATCTTCTCTGTCCAATACTCTGTACCACATTTGAATTGTAATTTGGAGGCCATGAGGTAGGGGGAGGTATGACACCAAAATCAATGAGATTCAAGATCAATGAATTCATACAATTATTAGGTAAACCAGTCCACAATCGCATTCCATAATCCTGAAATCCACAAAGTTCTTAAAAGAATTTTTTTTTTCTTTTGGCAACTAACTTGGTGGCAAAACTGATGTGAGGTTATTTTATAATCTTTATCTCACTTAGTGTAAAAATTCACATTTTATTATGGAAAATATAAAGGTGCTTGATTATGGAGTGCTTCTCAAGACTCCATTGTAGTATTAGCTAACATATGGTATATGTACTGAATAATTTTTCTAAAACACAGAAAAGTCTAAATTCTGAATCACATCTAGTACGGGGCTCAGATAAGAAATCTATATAAACAAAACTAAATAAGAATATAACCCACAGATGCCATGAAGCAAGATATGAGTATTTTCTAGGAACTATTGGAATCTACAATAGTGAAGTCAAAGATGTTAGATACCACTGTGTACTCAGTAGCTGAGACATGTTCCTGCTGTAATGTATGTAAGTTAGGACAAGACGGAACAGTTAGATATAGAGGGCAAGGAAGACATTCCAAGTACTAGGGGACAATGTAAATAATAGCACCAAGGCAGAAAAGCTCAAGTCATGCTTAGGGGACTATGAACTGACAATTTTTGCAAAAGAGAAATAATGGAGACCAAGCCAAAGGCATCTGTGGAGAGCTTGACTAGCATGTTAGGGAGGTGACAGGGAGTCAATGAAGGCTAGAACCTTGTAGCATTATACAAGTCTTATCCAAGAGCACCGGTTCAAGTCTCAGCTGCTCTAATTCTGATGCAGCTCCATGCTAATATGCCTGGGAAGGCAGCAGAGGATGGCCTAGGTACTTGGATCCTTGCCACCCACATGAGAGACACAGATGGATTTCCAGGTTCCTGTTTTTGGCCTGGACCAGTCTCAGCTATTGCAGCCATTTGAGGAATGAATCAGTGAGTGGAAGATCTCTCTCTTTCACCTCTCCCTCTATCACTCTGCCTTTCAAATAAATAAATAAATCTTTTTTAAAAAGTCTTATCTAGAAAACCAAGATTCAAATCTTATCTTTAAAATGTACTTACTTAGGAATTTACAGTTTGTTTTGTTAGAATTGTATATATTTATAAGGCTAAATATGATGCTTGATGCATCTATAATGCATATGTAATATCCAACCAAGGCAAATGTATGTATCTCATCAAACACTTAACATTTCTTCACAGTGAAAACATCAAAAATTCTATCTTCTAAGACTGGCATGGTGGCACAGAAGGTTAAGCCTCCGGCTGAAATACCAGAGTCCCGTATGGGTGCCAGTTTGAATCCTAGTTGCCCCACTTCTGATCCAGCTCCCTGATAATGTGCCTGGGAAAGTAATGGAAGATGACCCATGTGCTTGGGCGCATGCACTCACATGGGAGACCCAGATGGAGTTCTTGGCTCCTGGCTTTGGACTGACCCAGCCCCAGTCATTGTGGCCATTTGTGAAATGAACCAGTAGATTGAGGAGATTCTCTCTCTCTCTCTCATTCTGAAATTCTGCCTTTCAAATAAATTAATTAAGTTTAAAAATTCTATCTTGCAGTTTCTTACATTATCTATAGTAACTCTAAATGCAATAAAAAATTATATTTTAGAATAAACTCAGACTTTAAAAATCTATTCAACTGGCCAGCACTGCGGCTCAATAGGCTAATCCTATTGAGTGGAGGATGGCCCAAGTGCTTGGGCCCCTGCACCCGCATGGGAGACCAGGAGGAAGCACCTGGCTTCTGGCTTCAGATCAGCGCAGCGCGCCAGCCGCAGCACACCAGCCGTAGCAGCCACTTGGGGGGTGAACCAACGGAAAAAGGAAGACCTTTCTCTCTGTCTCTCTCTCTCTCACTGTCTAACTCTGCCTGTCAAAAAAAAAATCTATTCAACTACAAGTAGAAAAATTTCTAATTTACAATAAACCAAAAAAAAAAAAAAAAAACCCTCCCACTATCCAGAGTGCCTTATATTTCCTGAACATTTAAGTTAATCAAAACTCTTTTGGACTTATGCAAGGACTCTTTACATCTGAAGTTGAATCCACGCTGCCCTAGAGAAAGTTTCCAGTCTAAGCCGGCGCCGTGGCTAATCCTCCGCCTTGTGGCGCCGGCACACCGGGTTCTAGTCCCGGTTGGGGCACTGGATTCTGTCCCGGTTGCCCCTCTTCCAGGCCAGCACTCTGCTGTGGCCAGGGAGTGCAGTGGAGGATGGCCCAAGTGCTTGGGCCCTGCACCCCATGGGAGACCAGAAGCACCTGGCTCCTGCCATCAGATCAGTGTGGTGCGCCGGCCACAGCACGCCAGCTGCAGCGGCCATTGGAGGGTGAACTAACGGCAAAGGAAGACCTTTCTCTCTGTCTCTCTCTCTCACTATCCACTCTACTTGTCAAAAAAAAAAAGTTTCTGGTCTATTGCCTGTTTTGAATGATCTCTGTTGCTCTTGTCTCCTAAGATCCCACTGTAACTCTGATAGGATTTTCAATTCACACACATATGCACACACACAAGATATGGAGTAGAAACTTTTGTTACTTTCCCAAAAGAAAACCCAGGCTAATATGGGCCATAACAGTACAGCAGCCAAAGAAAGGGTAGGGGAATGAAAGGTTTTCCTCACTTATCAGGTGGGCCAACTCTCTCTTGTAGGTTGCTTGGGAAACACGTTTGGAGTCCTTGTCCTCCTAGATCTAAAAATGTAAGTGGAAGTCTAGAGAGAAGGAGCAACCTCTCCCACCTGCCTTTTTCAGATTCATGCAACAACCAAGGCTCTTGGGACTTTAGGCTTTCAGAATTGAAAGCTCATCAGAACTCTTCTGGAGTGAAATATGTCTTGAATATTACAGTAGAGTTAAAATATGAGTTTTATTCTTAATTTGATGGGCTTAAAGAGAGAGAGAGACAGAGATACAACGAGCTCCCTCCCGCTGGTTTACTCCCCAAATGCCACAATGGATAGCTGGGCCAAGGCTGAAGCCAAGAGCAAAGAACTTAATCCAGGTATCCCACATGGGTGTCAGGAACTCAACTATTTGAGCCATTACTGCTCCATCAAGTGTCTGCATTAACAGAAACTGGGAGCTAGAGCTGGAAATTGAACCCAGGTACTCCTATATGGGACACAAGCATCTTAACCAATGTCTTAACTGCTAGGTCAAATGCCTGCCCTAAAAGTAAAAATCTTAAGCCAGTTTGTTTTGGTAAGTGTTACTTTTTTAAACTTTACAGTTAAGCCTATACGAATTAGCACATCTTTAAAGATACACATGTTTGTATGTCTCTTAGAACAATGACATTACATTCTAGACAGGGAGTAGCTAACATGCTATAATAATGTCATTAGACAAATTAAACATGCCCCTGAGAAGTTTTACATGAGTTAGAGTTATGCAATGTTACTTAATCAAGATATCAATATTTAAATAAATTATAAGACTTTTTATCTAATAACTTGTCTGTAATTTATCTGTTTTGAAAAATGTAAATTAGCATAAGTTGCTAAAGCATTTAAACCAAAGTCCAAACGAACAGAGTTCTCAATAACGTAAATTTTTTTCACTGTTCCTTACAGTGGTAATTTGTACTCAAAGTGACCAATCTGAAGGTACAGAATCTTGAAATGTCACAGTATGCTCTTTTTAGTTTTATGGCTAAGCAATTTTTTTTGTTTTCATTCTCCAGGTTGTTTCTGGCCCAATTGAATTAGGCTCCCCTCTTGGTGCTTATTAAAATGTAGATTCAGGGCCTACATGGTGGCTACACAAGCATCCTATATCTGAGTGCTACCTCCAGCCTCCAGCTCCTCCACTTCCAATCCAGATCCCTGTTAATGTGCCTTGTGAAAGCAACAAAAGATGACTCAAGTACTTGGGCCTCTGCTATCCACATGGGAGACCCAAATGGAGTTCCTGACCTCTGGCTTTGGCCTGGACCATCCCTAGCTATTTCAGCCATTTGGGGAGTGAACCAGTGGATGGAAGACCTCTCTGTTTCTCTGCCTCTCTCTCTTCCTCTCCCTTTGTCACTCTTCCTTTTAAACAAATAAAATAAATCACTAAAGTAAATAAAATATAGATTCAATGTGTATTACTTTTTAAATCAAGGTTAGCTCATGAGAAGAGAATTCAGATTCCTGGGACCCACCAGACCTCCTGAATCAGAATCTCTGGAAATAGAGATATGAATTTTTCACAGGTTCCCCAGGTGATTCTTGATTCACACCAGGGTGAAGAAACCAGTGGCTTGGAGTTTATATAGTAACTCCCTAATAAACCATTCAATTAATGAAAGTACCCCTTTCCCAGACAAGTCTGAGTTCTCAGGTGTTTACTGTTTCAGAGGCTTCAGTCATTACTGTATTTGTTACAACATGACCTGAACTATAAACTCAAATGGATCTCTCTGCTTTCCAATTGCTGTCTTTCCCCTCTTTACTTTCTATGATTAAAACCCACTTTAAAGAAACCATCTGTAGGAATTTTGAGAGCAAAGATTTGAAGGTTAAACCATGGGACACACTGTCCATTAGAAATGGCTCTCCATATTAGCTTTCAGTAAAACACAAGTACACAGACACACACCCCCATTGCTTCAACTTCCAGTGCTAGCTGAAAGTCAGGTACTTGAATAATAACCATACACCCTCCTCTGTTAATGTATTCCAACCTAGCCACCCATGGTCAGATAATTCACAGAGAAAGTTCATAGCCACTTTTCATAACCGATATGGAAAATACCCTCCCCTCACCCACAGGGACTCTGAATCTTGGCTCTGGCATTTGCTCATCAGTCAGAAATATTTTACTAATGCAGCATCTGAAGCACACAAAGTCACACAGACCCTATAAATTGCTTTTCCAAGCCACCAAAATGCTTTCTTACCCCCTCCTTCCCTCCCACCTCTCTTGCTTGTGTTTAAAAATAAAACCCAATTCTGCTGACTACCGCTTTTCTCATCTCACCACAGGAAGTGGACTGGATGACTTCTCACAACACATGTTTAACAGAGGGCACCAAACACCAAACAGTGTCTGTGGGACACCTGCTCTAAGCTGGGGAGAGTCCTGTCTGCTCAAGGGCTATAAAGGAACTTCCCCCAGCAGCCTTCAGCTCCAGGGAGGCATAGCCCAAGTCAGGCCTCAGTTTTGTAAATACTATGGAGGAGGCCAATTCTGGAATGGAATTGGTGATCTAGGCAACAGGTGCCAGGCTTGGTCACCCCCAGCACTGGTTTGTCAAAGGCATCATCTTTAACCCCTTCCCCTTCCTTTTCCTCTTTCTCCAACCTCCACTTCTCCACCTCTGAGAGTGAGAGAGAGAGAGAGAGAGAGAGAGATGAAACAGAACAATCAAAAACACATGTGACCTCTTCACTGAGCTAAAAGATAAAAACAATAAACCATGATAAACATTTTCCTGCTCTCTAGCACTTACAACTGGGGAGCCATTTAACTGATATTAAAAATATGACCCAGGAGCTGGCATTGTGGCACAGGTTAAACAGTGGCCAAAATGCCACCATCCAATATGAGTGCTGATTCGTGTCCCAGCTGATCCACTTTTTATCTAACTCCCTGCTAATGCACCTGGAAAAGCAGCAAAAGATGGCCCAAGTGCTTGTGCCCCTGCGCCCACGTGGGAGACCTGGAAGAATCTCCTGGCTTTGGCTTGGCCCAGCTCTGGCTGATGTGGCCGTTTACAGAGTGAACCAGTGGATAGAAGATGTTTCTCTCTTTCTCTCTCTCTCTCTTTCTCTCTCTATCTCTCTCTTCCCTCTCCTTCCTTCCCCCTCTCTTAAAAAAAATGACC
Source organism: Lepus europaeus (assembly GCF_033115175.1). Lineage (NCBI taxonomy): Eukaryota > Metazoa > Chordata > Mammalia > Lagomorpha > Leporidae > Lepus > Lepus europaeus. Next base: position 36,084,418 of record NC_084850.1, on the reverse strand, counting down.
TAACCTCTAGGTTCAACAGAAGTGGCCACAGACCCAAACGAGATTTTTTATGCAACATGTTCTGTGTTCTCCAAGATGTATTGCATACTCTGTAGGAGTGGGTAAAACAATCCACCGTAATACAGAAATAAATTATTAGAACTCTTGTTTCTTATTTATTATTTATAGAGTATAATAAGAAATTCGGTGTTACTAATGTTCAATAAAGAGACTGTCAGTGGTGCACTCAGTCGCAGGACTCTCAAATGACTGGGAGGGAGCTATCTGTGGGAAGAGGGCACACTCCAAGCAGCAAAGGGTTGATGGTGAGGTATTTTATGTATGCCCAGTTTATAATATCTAGTTTGTCCCAACAGAATGGATAAGAGGTTTGGAAATATTCTTGTTGGGAAACCACAATCTGAACTTGAAGAATGTGAGTGCAAGTGAGCAACAAGAAAACAAGCAGAGGGGCCTGACATTGCAGTGCAGTAAGTTGGACCACTCTTGCAATGCTGGCATCTCATACTGTAGTGTGAGTTTAAATCCTGGATTATCTGCTTCATATCCACCTTCCTAATAATGCTCTAAGGAAGGTAGTTAAAGATCGACCAGGTACTTGGGCCCCTGTCACCCACATGGGAGGCCCAGATGGGGCTCCTGGCTCCTGGCTTCAGCCTGGCCCAGTCCTGGCCTTTATGGCCATTTGGGAAGTGAACCAGTGCATGGAAGATTTCTCTTTCTCTCCGTGTATGTCTCCCTTTCTCTCTGTAACTCAGCCTTTCAAAATAAATAAATAACTTTTTTAAATAAATAAATCTTTTTTAAAAGGAAAAAAATGGCACTGTTGACACTAGAACTCCCAGGGTCAGTTTTGTGTCAGAAACATTGTGGCTGTGACACTGACATTAAAAACAAAGATTCCAGGGCCAGCGCTGTGGAGTAGCAGGTAAAGCCTCTGCCTGCGGTGCCAGCATCCCATATGGGGACCGGTTGTAGACCCAGCAGCTCCACTTCTGGTCCAGCTCTCTACTATGGCCTAGGAAAGCAGTGGAAGATGACTCAAGTCCTTGGGCCCCTGCACTCACATGGGGGACCTGGAAGAATCTCCTGGCTCCTGGCTTTGGAGTGGTGCAGCTCCAGCCATTGCGGCCATCTGGGGAGTGAACCAATGGATGGAAGACCTCTCTCTCTCTCTCTCTCTCTCTCTCTCTCTCTGTGCCTTTCCTTCTCTCTCTGTGTAACTCTGACTTTCAAGAAAATAACAAATAAATCTTTAAAAAAAAAAAAAACTAAAAACAATGATTCCAGGGCTGGCACTCTGGCGCAGCAGATTAATGCCCTGGCCTGAAGCGCCTGGCTGCTCCACTTCCGATCCAGCTCTCTGCTATGACCTGGGAAAGCAGTAGAGGATGGCCCAAGTCCTTAGACCCCTGCACCTGCGTGGGAGACCGAGAAGAAGCTCCTGGCTCCTGGCTTCAGATCGGCGCAGCTCCAGTCATTGCGGCCAATTGGGGAGTGAACCATCAGATGGAAGACCTCTCTCTCTCTCTCTCTCTCTCTCTCTCTCTCTGCATCTCCTCTCTCTCTGTGTAACTCTGACTTTCAAGTGAATATTTTTTTTGGACAGGCAGAGTGGACAGTGAGAGAGAGAGAAAGAGAGAAAGGTCTTCCTTTTCCGTTGGTTCACCCCACAATGGCCGCTGTGGCCGGCGTGCTGCAGCCCGCGCACTGTGCTGATCCAAAGCCAGGAGCCAGGTACTTCTCCTGGCCTCCCACACGGGTGCAGAGCCCAAGCACTTGGGCCATCCTCCACTGCACTCCCAGGCCACAGCACAGAGCTGGACAGGAAGAGGAGCAACTGGGACAGAATCCGGCGCCCCAACCAGGACTAACCTGGGGTGCTGGTGCTGCAGGCGGAGGATTAGCCTAGTGAGCTGCAGCCTCAAGTGAATAAATCTTAAAAACAACAACAACAATGATTCCAAGGTGGCCAGTGCTATGGTGCAGAGGTTAAAGCTCCAGCCTACAGTGCTGGCATCCAATATGGGCGCCAATTGGAGTCCCAGCTGCTCCACTTCTGATCCAGCTCTCTGCTATGGCCTAGGAAAGCAGTGGAAGAAGGCCCAAGTCCTTGGGCCCCTACATCCACGTGGGAGACCTGGAAGAAGCTCCTGGTTCCTGGCTTCAGATCAGCTCAGCTCTGGCTATTGCGGTCATTTGGGGAGTGAATCATCGAATGGAAGATCACTCTCCCTCTCTCTCTGGCTCTACCTCTCTCTGTAATTCTGTATTTCAAATAAATAAAATAAATCTTTAAAAAAAAACACACACACACACAAAAAGATTCCTGGGGCCAGGGTTGTAGTGTAGCAGATAAAGCTGCCACCTGTGATGCTGGCATCCCATATGGGCATTAGTTCATGTCCTGGATACTCCACTTCCAATCTAGTTCCCTGATAATAGCCTGGGAAAAGTAACAGAAGATGGCCCAAATATTTGGGACTCTGCTACCCACATGGGAGACCCAGATGAAGCTCCTGGCTCCCAGCATTGGCCTGGCTGAGCACTGGTCTTTGGGACCATCTGTGGAGTGAACCAATGGATGGAAGATCTCTGTCTCTCTGCCTCTCTGTAACTGACTTTCAAATAAATAAATAATACTAAAACAATGATTTCCAAGAGGATTTAGTCATAACTAAGAAGAAGTCACTCAAAAATATTCACAATGATCTAGTAGGCCATTTGAAATAGGGATTTAGAGCTACTATCTTTCATGACAAACTTGACACTAAGTGAATATCACCCAATTGCATTTTAGTGTTCATATGAAGATAGCAAAATGTACTGTTTATTTCTTTTTTATTTCTTTTTTAAAAATTTATTTCAAAGGTGGAGAAGCAGAGAGAGGAGGGGAGAGAGAGAGAGAGAGAGAGGTCTTCCATCCAGTGGTTCACTCCCCAAATGACCACAATGGCCAGAGCTGGGCCAAGCCAAAGCCAGGAGCCTGAAACCTCTTCCGGGTCTTCCATATGGGTGTAGGGGCCCAAGCACTTGGGCCTGCTTATGCTGCTCTCCCAGGATCGAAGTGGGGTAGCTAGGTCTCCAAATGGCGCCCATATGAGAAGCTGATATGGCAGGTGGAGGCTTAACCTGCTATGCCACAACGCCAGCCCTTGTTAATTTCATTTTAATTTAACGTTTGAATTTCCACTTTTGTGTAAATTTTAAGAATTTATATATCATTTATAAATAAATATATTTATTTTAGGAGTATATATTCTGCAAATTTTTCCTGTTAGTACTGCAAGATCACTTTAGGTGACCAATACTATTGGTCATGGCATATCAAGATACCAGAGTCCTCACAGCTAAAATCAGGTGACTTCTATGATAGATAGGAAAGCAGATGCCCAGAGAGAAAGAGAAGATCTTAGCTTCATATTAATACTGCTAATTAGTAATATCACCTAAACCTAAAAATTGAAGTCCTAAACAGTGAGATGGATAAATATAGAGTGACAGAAAGGAGGAAATCTGAGCAAACATTGGAAACTCAGAATTGAAAAGCGTCATAGTAGAGCCCTAATTTCTGTAGCCACCAAGCTACTGATGCCTAGCTATGCCTTCTATACTTACAATAACTCCCGGGTAATAACCCCCAACAGTCACATTCTGCGTCCTGGTGGTTGCAGCAAGGCCCACCGTGAGAATTAACACGGACACAATAAGCAATGTCACGGTGACATAGATGGAATTCCGTTTCCTCCGATTGAAGGCTCCTGAAAACACAGAGAAAAACTGAAATTGCTCATTTCAGCAAGGGAAGGGAATGACTTAATGAAATACCATTAGGAAGCTTTCCCTTTGCAACTCCAACCAGTACCTGGGGTTACCTCTGGGAAGGGAATTATGGGAAAAAGAAGGGGCTTCGGTTTGTGCAGTCATCAGGCGCCACTTTTATAATAAAAATAGATTGCCAGTTTGAAAATAAGCAACAGAAGAAACTTCATCAGTTACATAAAACAAATTTTTGTGGTTTTCATATTCTATAAAAGATATGTCATACCCATTTAGTAGAGCATTTTTAGACCAAATTATACAATATATGATAAATGGAAAGTGTATACATGAGGGTATTAAATGAAAATATTTTACAGCCAATATGCAACTAAGATTTTTTTCATAAGCTAGAGAGACAAAGCTTCATTTTCAGTGTAAATAGCAGAACCAAGCCAGTTTTTTTTTCATTTATTTCTGACATTTGCCATCTCATGTATAAACTTTAAAATTGTGTTGGCAAAATTTGTCACATAACAAATGTGTGTAATAAAATAAGTGTTTGGAGGCCATTAGTCCACAAAGATATGTTTCAAGGGAGGTACATAAGAAGTATTATCACATACACATTAGGTTTATGTGAAGATGACATCAATATAAATGATATGGAACCCATTTTCCCACTTAGGACTAATCAGACATGATAGTACAAACCAATTAAAAAAAAAAGAAATGGGCCTATTAAATCAGATAAAAATGGTATCTAGGCTCACTTTTCAATTTAAAATTTTTTAAAGGAATTGAGCACTGCTCCACACTCAGCTGGCATTTCTTTAGCATGAGGAAGGGCTCTCAAGAAGAAATGCTAGGGCAGAGTTATCATCTAGGAGTGGGGAGAGGGGGGCAAGAGAATGAACAGGAAACATTAAAAAGAGCACAATTTTCTAGTGGAGGTATATGGAAGGTGGGAAAGATGAAGCAATGGGGAACCTTAGGATGGGATGGTCCACCCGGGTGCCTTGACTTTATGGCCCTAAAGAAACCTCTTGGGGCTGTTCATAAGATCCTGTCATTTAGGGAGGCTTCATTGTAGCCTCAGCAAGCAGTTGGGAGGGAGGGGAGAGGGGATGGAGGAAGAGGGAGGGAGCTGAAGAAATCAACTACAATACAGGATACCTGATGGTAACGAGAGGGAGGGGCTGTGGCTGGCCTTGGCAATCCCCTGAAGATATCCCCTCCCAGGTGAAAGAAAAGCACCATGAGTGCCACCCTGTGTCAGCTCCACCATCCATCTTATCTTCCCCACTGTGATCCCTGCAAAAGGTTCCAAGGGAGTTGGAAGGGGCTGGCAGTCTCCCCTGATGTCAATATCAAAAGTGAGGGACATGACTCATCAGGGTCATTTCTGATACAGTACTATTCAAAGACTACTTTACATGGAAATGTAGGAGTGCTTTGAGCATTTATAGGCACCCACATACTAATGTGCCAAGGCTCACCCTGGGAGAAGAGGTGTGGAAAGTTGGGAAATGAGGCTCCTCTGCAGTGAGACCATAGCCCAGCCTTGATGAGGAAACAGGGCCACTAGAGACACCTATGACATGGCGGGGGAGGGGGAGACTTTGTGTGAGAGGCTATTAGGGATGCAAAGGGCAAGCTGATGGGTGGTAAATACAATAATCAAAGCCTGGAGGTTAGGACTGTCTGACGCAGGAAAAGGGAAGGTTAGTTATTCCTCCTCTTGATCTGGAGGACTCAAATGAGTCTCAACTAGAATCCCTAGGTATATTTTATGATAGAACTTCTCAGTGAACCTTGAAGTTTGTTCCACAAAGGGGCTGTAACCTAAACTTTCAAAATCACCCCCATTTTTGTCTTCCTTCTCTTTTGTCACATACAGGATCTTGAAGACCTCCCCAGCCCCAAATTGGAGAAAGAGAGCAAGAGAATATCTGGCTACACCAAGGGTATCTTTGCAATACATGAATGTCTCACACCTTACACTGAAAAGCATGGAACTTTAGAGACTAAATTGGAGTAATGTGTGTGTATGTACCATCATACTAAATTGGTTGTTTCACTACTTGCTGCTTCCCAACCAACTAACTGGCCTTTAATCTTATTCACAGCTCCTGGGTCTTCTTTGAAAATATCACTCTAACTCTTAAATGCATAGGAGCCAGGTCAAAAAAAAAAGTGACTCAGCAAACCACATGGTGTCATTTGAAAATCTGTTTTTCTTTCCCTTCTTCTTTGAAACCTGAATTGAAAATTCAGTCAGTTGAGAAAGCTAAAGATCCTGCAGCCCCATACAGCCTTACCTCTAGACAAGATTTGCTTTGGAAAAAGATCCTAACTCTCCTAACCCTAGATTGGATATGTATTATCTGTCCCCTCAAATGACTCCCCCTCCCCAACACCTCTTATTTTTCACTATAAGGAACATACATCATTATGTAAAATGAAATTATTTCTAGTTATATCTGGTAAGTTGACTATTTTAAGGAACCTCTGGGGTTAAACTTTTTGAAAATGAAGAATAATACCTCAGTTTAATCTCCAGTGTCAACTTAATAAAATTCACATCTATTTAGAGCAAAACATACCTGTTCTCTAAAAGTATGGCCTAGGCTCCTAAAAGGCCTCTCATTATGTCTGCTTAGGGCATTTTCTTGTTGGTTGTTTTTAGAAAGGAGAAGAGTCCTGAACTCATTCAGGTAAAATTTGGGGTTTTCCCTAGATGTTCTTCACAGGAACATCTAATTCCAATTTTATTTAGTAAACTCACACACACACACACACACACGCAAAATTCAGACACTATATGCTACAGTACTTAAAAACAGCAGCAGGTGCTTGAAAATAGTCTCTATCATGGTATTTGATAACTAGTAAGCAGTTGGTATTTATTGAATAAACAAGGGGCAACATCTCAGAATTTTTTCCTTTGTAATCAAAAAGTTTGTGGGAGGAATCATGTGAATAAATATGGACTATGCTCTTAAAATTGCTTTTTGAAAAAAATAGGGTACACCTGAGTGTTCCCCAGAACTGAAAGCCTTCTGGCCAACTAGTGTCACAACCCCAACATCTGTCACCACCCTGTCTATCTAGTGTCCAGCATATTTCTGTTTAAATAACAACCTCTGCAGCCAATAGCAGTGAGTCTGAAATATCATCATTGGCATTGGCTACCCACCCCACCCCCTAGTAGCTCCCTGCAGAACTGCTGCAGCCCTCCTTCTCTGCAGTGCCCCACCTCCATCCCAGATCAGTGATGACCAGGATGCTCAGTTTCAGATGCACCCAATTATTTGCTGCCTCTACCTTTCCAAATACAACCAGCTGTCTCCTCCTGGTTTCCTTGCCTGATCAGAGCCCCCACCTGCACTGTGGTCTTTGAATCTAAATCCTTCCCTTCCTTTGAAACCTGCTCAAAACTCAACTCTTCCAAGAAGTGTTTCTTGATCAAGCTTACTCTATTTTAATCAACTATTCTTTTATGTCTCTAAATTCATAGATACCTTACTCAATAAGCATATTGATTATAATGGCTACAATTACACTTGTAACTGGTTCTAGTTCACAACCCAGATGATGTCCACCAGTTCCCGCATTACATATCTGAAAGAAACCAGTGTGAGATTCGCTAGGAAGCAGGATATTGTCACTTGTGTTTTACCTTGTACATATTCTTGATTATTCCCTTCCAAGAGAATAAGTAGAGTGTGTAACCTTTTTGGAGTACAGCAGATGGGGGCCAAGTATCCTTCCTAGTACCCTGTGTTGATGACTAGCTAATTCTCAGGGTTGATTTAAAAAGAAAAAGAAAACACCAGTATTTGCTTACCTGAGTCAGCTTTGCCACCCAGAGTGGGTCCCAGGAAACCCCAGCCTTGAGCATCGTGGAAACAGGTGGCTGCCTACACAAGGGTCTCAAGGTCCTGCAAATCTCCCACACATCTCCTTAAGGGCGCTGAAATCAACCCTTTACTTAATTCTTGAGTAGAAACATCCAAGGCCTTGGGAGAATTACAAATGTGTTATTGTGTTGGGAAGTAATGAATTTCCTACTGTAGCATAAGTGCCTTAGCACCTGGGGGCGGTGTTGCCAAAAAGGAGAGGGGCGTTGTTGGGAGAGGATGGAGGGGCAGTGGAGTCAAATTGCCATCTTCCTAATTGCCCACGTGCCTGCTTTGCTCTGAGTCTTAGACTAACAGTTCATCCCCAGGCAGCCAGCAAGTAGGTACCTAGTGCAATGTGTGTCTGTGTGTCTCACACTTTTACTGTCTTGGCTGCAGTTGTGGCTTGACAGTAAAGGGAATCCCCGCAGAAATTCTGCCCTTGGAAGCTGAAACACTAACCTACCCACCCACCCATTCTCCTCCTCCCGCCACGCAAGGGAGGCATTGCCAGAGCTGTATTAAGTGGGAGTAGCTCCTAAATAGCCTAGACGCTGATTCAGGCCTGTGGTGTGCGGGACCCATGCCAGGGAACTCCGGGGAGACTCCCCTGTTCAAACTGCAAAAACCCAGGGTTACCACTGGACTCAGGAATTTATTGGTGCCAGCCGTCTGCAGACTTGAAAAAGCAGAATGCATAGCATTAGTTCCACGTCAACATGGGTCTATGATTCCTGTCCTTCAGTGTCAAGACTGGACTGGGCAAAGACCACTCAGCTTATTGTGCACAGACCTTTTGAGAAATGCAATATTGGCTGAGAGTCACTAAGTTCCCAAGAAACAACTTTTTTTTCATCTTGTCCCCCATTCCACAGTAGCGTCCTGACTAGCAATCCTGAGTCATCAAACTGCCCACTGTCTGGAGGCAGGTGGCTCCAGGGCCAGGACACTTGGTTTGCAAGTGGGCAAGTGGTTGTAGCCACAGCAGCAGTGGGCACTGCAGAACCCTTGCACTCTTCCACCCAGTCCCTCAATTGCAAGCAACAGCTTAGCATCAGGGAGCCAACAACAGCGTTGGCGCCATAGCCGGCCAAGGTAAGGAGTGCATTCTGTGTGGGTGTTTGGGTGCGTGTGTGTGTGTGTGTGTGCACGTGTGCATGTGGTGTGGTGTGTGTGTGAGAGAGAGAGTGTGAGAGAGAGAGAGAGAGAGAGATGGTAGTGGTAAGGAGGAACCTGGTACTTCTGGGATCTAGATTCGGACTGGATTTCTTGACCTCATTTATACCCTGTCCTTAAAAAAGAAAAAAAAAAGCAAAATCTTATACTGAATATGGAAAGCCATTGTAAATACTGGTCTTGCCATTCTCCAGGAGACAACATTTTCTGAGCCCTCTCCAGTAAACAAATTTTGTTGAGACTGAGTCTTTTGCAAGCAGTAAGAAACTCATAAAGGAGCTTCAATCTTCTCTCCGCCCCCTCCCCGCAGATGTTCCCGCAAATTCCAGGGAGAAGACCTGAGCAGATTGTATGGCAGACACTGGGGCCGGAGGGATTTGGCAGAATGCTAATTATGTTGGAAAGAGAGAATTCGATTTGCTTGAAATGTATCCGAGGCGAATTTTAAGATTAGGTGGGATCATCGTTTGACAATTCCCTCCCCCTCTCCTGGGCTCTAAATTAATTTCTCCACCCAGTGAAATCATAGGGGTTGGGAACGTGCCCAACAGCTGAGGGGGCCTGGATTTCTTTTCTGTTTTGTAACTACTAAAAAGCAGCTTTGAGAGGCAACCAAATTGGTGCTCTAAGGTAGTTGTCCCCCAGTTGCCAGAAGGAAAGGTGTCGGTAGGTGCCCCTCCTCCTTAATTCCACGCGAGGAGGAAAAGTGGGACTTTAGAAGACGCACGAGCTCGCTCGCACTGGATCTTTCTCCCGCTCTCACTCCTCCCCAGTCCGCCCCCACCCCCAACACCAGCCGCCCCTTTTCACACTCACGCACATTCCTTGCGTTGGGAGCAGAATTGGAATCAAATTCAAGGAATGTTGATTCTGCCGCTGCACCCGGCAGGGCTGGACTCTCTTGAATGGTTCCTCAGGAATTCCCCTTCTGCCAACCCCTTCCTTTCTCCCCCCCTACCCCCGCCCATCCCCCAGGGTTGCGCAACACCACCCCCCCATCACAGAGGTGCAAGTCACCCCCCCCACACACACACACACACACACTACAGCTCGAAATTTCTGGGCAGCTTCAAGAGAGTTGGGAGGGGGCAAGGATCCTCCTTTCACTAATTCTCATTAGTTAGGAGCTCTCAGAAGTGAGGAGGACTTTTGCAAAGAGAGACAGTCGAATAAAAAGCAAAGGCGCAGGTTGCAGCAAAGCGTTTTGATCCCAGTGTGCTGGGATTTGCCACTGGCTGCAAGTCCGTAGACAGACGCACACAAACACACACATCCGCACTCCTGGGCAGGGATACTCCGACACAAGCTTGGCGCTCCAATCTCCGCAAGTCGCCCCGCCGCAACCGCTCCCCTGGGGCTCCAGTCCCCCACCTAAACGCTGAAAGGCGCGGATTCCTCTAGTCCCGAGTCCCAGTCTTTGACTCTGTGGGCAGCCAGGGCGCTTGCGATACAGAGGACATCGCACTCACCCCTTGCTGCCACCTCCCGGAGGAAAGGCTGCTAGACTTACCCATGGAATCGGGCAGGGACATGTCGCTGGACCGCTGCTGAGTCAGGGACTGATGCATTGTGAAAGCTGCCCAATTGCCCCAGTCCCCGAAGCTGCTTTAAGCGGCTCCCCGGCTCAGGGCGTCCCGCAGAGCATCCTACTCCGCAACTGCCTTTCTAGGTCCCTCCGATATCAGAGAGGCAGGCTCTGGTTGAGAGCTGCAACTCCTCCCCCTTCCTTCCCCTATTCTCCCTCCCTCTGCTCTGGGAGGCAGCAGCATTGGCGGTCCGAGCAGCCGCGTGCGCTTGCGCAAGATCCCCCCCCCCCCCATCCTAGTTATCCACCTCCCAGCCTCCAGAGCCAGACAGGGGACTGTTTTAGCCCCTTGGGGACAGAGCTGCGCAGAAAAAGAGGGGGAGGCTTCAGGCTGAGTCAACTGGCTGTCTCTGTAGTTTAGAAAGAGTCTTGGGCAATCATCATTTCTAGGATTTATAATTGGGGAGGGGTAGAGAGTCTGGTTCAGAGCTAAGGCACACACACACACACTCACATACTTGTGCAGGTCTGGTGTTAGTGCTTCCAGAATGACATAATGGAACTGGAGATGATCCAAAAAAGGGTCACTTTATAATCGGGGGGGGGGGGGGGGGAGCCATATGAAGATAGATTAAACAAATGCAGACTCTTGAGTCTCAAACGATGAAGGGTGGGAAGAGATGTGACCAGAGTGTATAAAATTATGTGAAGATGAGCGAGGGAAAACAGCCTTATTCACCAGATTTGAGAATTCTAGAACCAACAGCTTCCTAAGAGCTAGAAGATTCAGTTAAACCAAATATGACTGCATCAGCACCCCAGTTTTTACTTTTGTTCAAGGTGTTTTATATCAAGGATCTCATTTTCTCATCACAGCAGCGATGCAAAAGAGGAAGAGTAGCTCATAATAATTCCACTTTATGATGCGTAAACTGAGTCTTGGAGAAGGGATGGAATTTCCTCTGGCTACTTAGCTAGTAAGTGGCGGAGGTGGGATTCAAACCTAGCTCTGTTGTACTCTCGGGTCAGTGCTCTTCTTCCTATGGCAGCTGAAAAGAAAGATTACTTTATACAGCATAATGAAAACCTAAGGAATTCATTAGCACCCAAGAGGTGCAACAGGATGAAAACACAAGTAGCTTTGGAAAGAGTGAAAATAAAGTCATGACTGACAGACCCACTGTGGATAATTAAGGGAAACCGGGACTGAAGTATGAATGTTCCTGATCTTGAAAGGTAGCCAAGTTCTTCCCCAACCTATTCCTCTGGACCCCATTAGGATTATTGGACTGGAAGCACCATATGTTGGCCCAGAAGTGTGATTCAGCTGGCCTCAAAACATCTGCAGAACAGGATGAGGCCTCCTTGGAGTCCTCCCAAGACATCTGTCTGGTGCCAGGGGAGGTGGAGGATGAGGAATAGAGTAACAGTGAGTTCTGACTCCCTCTGGAAACAACCCTGTGTGCCTGCCATGTCTCATGGCATTTACCTATTTGGAGGTGTCCACTATGTCCCAGTGAAGAGCTCTCAGGTTCTGCTTTACAGGTCTATTTCCAACTTGCCTGCCACACACACACACCCAACACATGATTACAGCAACCCTCTCTCTGTCTCCTACTCCCCCTGAAAAAAACCCAAACTAATTCAAGTATAAAACTTTCTTGAGGGTCAGTGGGGTTAAGACAAATACTTGGTTCTTCCCAGATCTGCCTTGCTAATCTACTGTGAGGCTTTGTTTCCTTATCCAGGAAATGCAACTGAAGGGGGTTACACTTTCCCATTTTCCAAAGGAAGGAAAGATACTTCCTGAAGGTTAAAAAAGAAACACTTTGTAAAGAACTTGGACACCCCAGGGAACAGACTGAATGCTTTGTCAGGTATCATTAGCAACCTACACCATAGACATAGTTTGGAAATGTATGATCTATGCCCTAGAGAGAAGATTCCCATGGTTGTAGAGGTGTGTATCTTCAGCACGTTTAGCTTATGTGTCAGCCTCCACAAGCTCCACAAAGGCAGAGGGAAATCCCATATTTATACTATTGCAATGATAGTCTTTTTATCCTTTCGACTAACCTCTTTTTCCTGCTCTCTAAAAATCTCATATTTAATGTGAAGGACTCCTGAAACCATTACTGATTTTTAACGAGTGCTTTATAATTAACTTATTTTGCTTCTGTGAAAGTTGCTTTGAAGGAAAGACGTTTTTATTAAGGCTGGAAAAGCCTATTTACTACCTTTTATAGAGATGCTCAGGTCCTCTTCAGCAATGATGCAGCTGGAGATCCCTAAAGAAGCCAAGTAGAAACCTGTTACGGTGCCATGATAGTTTCAATGGACAGAACGAGTCCTTTTCACTTTGGAGAGAAATGTAATACCCATCATATGATGCAGATGAAATATTTAATGTGATCTTTATAATCAAAGCTACAAACAAGTGAGGTACCTTTAACAGGAGTGAGCTTTGCTTTCTGCAACATCTGTATTCCTGAATTCTGTGTGAAAATTAAATGTTATGTTTAGAAGTAGTATTGGAGTTGGCTATTTAAAAGAACAGAATACCATCTATTTCTTCCATGCTGTCTCTTGGGTGTCTTATGGAACTTGGAACACAGCAGGCACTCAATCAAGTTAAAAATGACTTTGAGACCAGTAGTAGTGACAATAGCAGCAGCTGCAGTAGCTCAGAGAGTAGTAGTAGTCTTCTCCCCAGAGATGGTATGCTTGTCTGGAGAAATGATGTGGGGTAAGAGAAGGGACTAGAATTGGAACTACAGAAGAAAAAACCCATGTTTCAACCTAGTACGATACATAAACCTCTCTTCCTTCCAAAGAAAGTTTATTTTAACTCAGAATGAGCTGGACAATTTAAAAAGCAAAAGACAATTTTTCTAAGGCTTCATTCTGATTTTGTTCATGTCAAAACGTGCGTTTTAAACATAAATAGGCTCATAGTAAAATTTACCAATACATAAGCCATCTAGATGAGGGAATAGTTCTCTCACACAAGAGAAGGTTGCTATAAAACTGCTTGGTTAGCTTCTTATAAAAAAAGAATTTATTAAAATAAATCATTTTCAGTGTAAGTTTAATCAAGCATACAGTATTGTAAACTGTTTTATAGCATCAGGAAATATTTGCCAAAGGAACTTCAATCTACTTCTCTCCATCTTCTTCAAACCAATGATGAGGGCTCTGCCCAGAAACCATCAGGCTATTAGAAAGATGCCAGATGGCACTCTGTCTCTAGCACATTCACTCTGGGAATAGCTATAACACTCAATCACCTCCTTATTTTGATGATCAACTTCACTAGTTAAATTACCATAATACCTTCCTGATTGCAAAGTTGGGAATGTGGGCTAAAGGGATCATGTCTACATGCATGCACACATGTACATGCACACATGCATATTTAAAATAGTGAGCACACAAGTGTCCACAAATGCACATGCATATATGTGTCCCAGCCATTACATCTGAACTCTGTTTATCACCAACCCATCTCTCAGTTCCCAGATTTAGGTTGACAAAAGATAGTGAGGGGCTTTAAAATAATAGTACAACTCAGGGCAGGTGTTTGGCTGAGCAGTTAAGATGCCACTGGAATAGCTTGTCTTTACTTTGTTATTGTTTTCTCTCTATTTTGTGGTTTGCTTTAGTTACCAAAGACTACATCATAAGCGTTTCCCAATATCTATGAGAAATGTTTGATAGTATGATGTTAAGTGAATGCAACATTTATTTACCACTCCACTCTTACTGGATAGTTTAGAGTTTTCCAATTGTTCAACATTGAAAATAACACAATAAACTGCATCATTGTGTCTTTTTTTTACACAACATTGTAGTGGAATCATTAACTTGAAAGTTTCAAATATATATTTAATCAATTTTTTATCTACATGCATATAGTGAAGTGTACATACTGCTAAATTTTCAAACACACACACACACACACACACACACCCTTGTAACCATGACTCAGATAAGATACAAGCGTCCTTTTAAAAGTTTGTGGGAGTGAAATTAAAAGATAAGTTTATTTTTGTGCAAAAAATTTTGAAATCCATGCATAGTTTTTTCAGTGTGAATTTTCTATGAATTTTTGAAGCCCTCTCATATTGAACTTTTCCAGTACCATAGGTGGCTGCAATGACCTCCCTTTCTAGTCAATAACCTCCCAGAAGTAACCACTATTCTGATTTCTATAAGAAAATCCAAATATTTTAAGGCTTTGAATATGTATTGAAAAACTGTGCTCCAAAATATTTGTAGCAAAGTACATTCCCACCATTAGCATGTGAAAGTGTGTAGGTCTCCATTCTTTTTTAAAAAGAATATTTATGTTTGTATGTATGTATGTATGTATGTATGTATTGGAAAGAGATCTTCCATTCACTGGTTCACTCCCCAAATGGCTACAACAGTCAGGGCTGAGCCAGGCTGAAGCCAGGATCCTGGAACTCCATCCAGGTTTTCCATGTGGGTAGCAGGGGCCCAAGGACTTTGGCCATCTGCTGCTTTCCCAGTTGCATTAGCAGAGAGGTGGATCAAAAGTGGAGCAGCCAGGACTCAAACCAGTGCCCATATGTAATGCCAGCATAACAGGCAGCACTGTAACCTGCTGCTCTACAACGCTGGCCTTGAAAAAGATGTTTTAGCCCTGAAAACATGCTTACTTACTGTCAGCAATGGAAAGAGCCAGTAAAGAAGCTAGATTGGGATTTGGGTACAAGGCATCCAGAGGGAACCACAAATCTAGGAACCAGAGACTGATGGCAGTCCCGGCAGCTAGGCAGCACTGACTCATGCTCCACAAGTACCTTAGGGACCTCCAACTGCTCACATGTCTCATTGTAGTATTCATTATTGTTCTCTGTTGCAATACTCACAATCTTTACATTAGTTTTCAAAATTTCTATAACTATTTCATTATGGCTGGTACATTGTTGGCATTTAAATATTTGTTGAATGTATGACAATTTTTTTTTTGCTTACTGAAATTAAAAAAAAAAGACAATGTAAAAATTTCCAAAACTGCAGAGGTACATGATACAGCAAATCACCCTCTCCCCTACAATTCTACTTCTTAGAGACAAGAACAGTGTATATATTTGAATACATTTTTCCAATTTCTTTCTCCATGCATACTTTTATGAGGGTACTTCAAGTGGTTCTTGGAAATATGGATTTAAAAGTGCACATTTTCCAAGACCCTTTTGAAGTCACATACTTTGAGAGTTCAATGCTTCTTTTAAAAGATAAAATTTTTATTTTTTATTTTTTTAAAGATTTAGTTTTATCTGAAAGACATAGCTAAAGAGAGGCAGAGGTAGAGAGGGAGAGTGTGGTCTTCTATCCACCGGTTCACTCCCCATATGGCTGCAACGGCCGGAAACTGTGCCTCTAGGAGCCAGGAGCTTTTTCCAGGTCTTCCACAGGGGTGCAGGGGCCCATCGACTTGGGCCATCTTCAACTGCTATCCCAGACCATAGCAGAGAGCTGGATCTGAAGTGGAGCATCCGAGACTCAAACTACGCCCATATGAGATGCCTGCACTGCAGGCAGTGGCTTTACCCATTACACCACAGTGCTGGCACAAAAAGTTAAACTTTTAAATAATAGAATAATAAATATTTTTATTAAGAGTTGTGAGTTCCATTTGAGAGCTATCAAATACACTGCATCAGACTTCATCTCCAAGCAATGAAGTCCAACAGTAGTTTGTTCTTGGACAATAAAACTCTCTCCAGTGTATATTATACCTATATAGTTGTTATGGGCCAGGAATGCAAATTGCATCTAATTTCTGATCATCAATGGGTGATGAAGAACATCAGGAGAATTATATGCAAATAAATTTTAAAAATCCTGACCTCAAAGTACATTGTTTATAGACATTTACAGTAAAGCCACAAAAATGATACAGATATATATATACTCCTACTCAATTCCTGATAACAAAGTTCTAAAGAAAAAACAATCTGTTTCCTACTATAGAAAGGAGGTAGTTTCTTTTTAAAGTACAAGTCTTTTCCCCACAGAACTTCACATTTTCCTGTTTTGAAAGCACAAAACAGCAACTGAGAACAATAATTCATGAAAAAATGAATACACTAGGGACATTGTGATATGCAAAAAGGTACTAATGTTTTTCTGAATTTTAGAATAAATGTAACAGGTTAAAATCACAAAATATTAAGGTTATAGTAGAATCAGTCAATGGGTAAACATAATTATTTTATACAGTAAACTATTTATTGAAGGAAAATTCCCATACAAAAAAATTCATGATATGTATTTTTTTTTTGACAGGCAGAGTAGACAGTGAGAGAGAGAGAGAGACAGAGAGAAAGGTATTCCTTTACCGTTGGTTCACCCCACAATGGCCACTGCAGCCAGCATGCTGCGGCCAGCACACCATGCTGATCCGAAGCCAGGAGCCAGGTGCTTCTGGTCTCCCATGCGGGTGCAGGGCCCAAGCACTTGGGCTATCCTCCACTGCACTCCCGGGCCACAGCAGAGAGCTGGCCTGGAAGAGGGGCAACCGGGACAGAATCCGGCGCCCCCACCGGGACTAGAACCCGGTGTGCCGGCGCTGCAGGTGGAGGATTAGCCTATTGAGCCGCAGCACCGGCTTCATGGTATGTATTTTTTAACCAGAATAAAAGGGCAGAGGATGAGAGTAAGTAACCTTAATTCCATAGGTTCTGGGTTGGGGATCTTACCTGCTAGATGACAATTGATGAGGACAGTAGAATAGGATTCAGTTAAGCCATAACTGCCCTGTTTTCTTCCTCTAATTAATTGCAGAGCTCAGTACAACCTTTTTCTTTATCCCATCAAAAAAGACCCACATTCGTTAAACACCTAATTAGAAGTGGCATTATCACAGGCAGGAGGGTGTATGTCCAATGGCTTGGTTCAGGTTTGGACTGGAGAGGATTTCTTTGTTCAGTAGTTTCTGGGAATCAATAGATTTGCTACCACTTCAAACTGTTCCACAGAGCCTTTAAAAATGTTTACACTCTGTGACCCAGTAATTTCACTTCTGGGAAGCTGTACTAAGGAAAGAGAAATCTGGACTAAGATTTGTGTGCAAAGATGTTCATGGCAATATTATTTATAAGTTGAAAACAATTGAAAAAAAAAAAAACCTGTACTGCCCAAAATTAGTGGAATGATTAAGTAGATGAACTATAGCCATACGATGTACATGTGCAAGTTATATAACTATATAAAATCATGTTTTTCAACATTTAAGGACATGGAAATATACATGATACTGAGTGGATAAGTAGACTAAGAGCCACATATATAGTTTGATCCAAATTTTGTTCAAGATTGCAGATATATGAAGAGAAAAACAAGTAGAAGGAAATTCAAAAATATTCATCGTAGTTATCTCTGATTAGTGAAATTACAGGAGATTGCTTTCTATTTTGGTCCTTTTTAGCATCCTTTAAATTTATTCAGTGAGCATGTAATATTAACATTATCACAAATTAACACAAAAAAACTGAATTCTATTTTATGAGCAAATAAACAGGTGAATGGTTCATAAATTACACTCTATTCACCCTGCAGTATGTGCCTAGGGCCACTCAGGACCGGCGTACTTACTTTCTCTCTCTCTCTCTCTCTCTCTCTCTCTCTCTCTAACACACACACACACACACACACACGGATCTGTTTTCATGCTTCCTTGCTTGAGCAAATTTCACGCAATGTGTCACCTCTTTCAAGGGAATTTATATTTCTCTTTCGTTGCGTGATTACGGCTTCTTGGTGCCAGCAGGTGGACAAGGACTTTTCCAGGTCCAGTTCTGTCTATGCTCCTGAAATTAAGCCAGTAGAGGGCTGTCTACTCTGTGGATTGCTTGGAAGGAGCACCTAGCTTTCTGGGAAACTGATCTGTTTGGGTAGATAAAAGGAACTCTGCTGGAGGGGGCGGGGGGGGGGGGAGACAAGACAGAATAGAGAGAGGGGTAAAGTCAACAACTGTGTTTATTAAAGAGGGTTCATTGGTAAGGTTGTTTTTTAGCATGTTACTGTTTAAACTAAATACATTTCAACTGAACCTGTTCTATTGAACAGGTGAAAGGCACCTAAGAAGTTCTGTTGAAGGTTAAAGGCACCTAAGTCCATGTCCACCTCCCAACTCTGATCAGGAATATAGAATCCTGCTATAATAATGAAGAGGTTTTTCCATAAAGGCTGCCTTCCCTTAACAAAACACTCTGAACAATTACAAAATTCCAGCATGCACAAAATTTCAAACAATATAGGACTGTATAAATTAAAAAGCGAAGGGTAGGTATTTAACTCCGTGGTTGAGATGCCAGTTAAGACACTTGATTCCCATATCGGAGTCTATGTGTTCCAGTCCTTTCTCTGCCCCTATTCAAGCTTTCTGATAATGTTCACCATGGCAGGCAGCAGGTGATGGCTCAAGTAGCTAGGTTCCAGCCACCCACTTGGGAGAACAAGATTGAGTTCCAGCTCCAGGGGATTTGGAAAATGAACCAGTGGATAGAAGCGTGTTTCTCTCTCTCTCTCTCAAATAAAATAGCTAATTTTGTTTAAAGTAAAAGTCTTTCCCTCTGCAATCTCCCTCATTTAATAAAACCTCTATAAAAGTCGGATGTATATTTTCTCAGATTTTTCTACATTTCCTATGCAGATACACACACACACACACACAGGTACCCACATAAAAAGGAAACAAAAATGGAACAAGCCATAAATATTATTCTGAAATTAAAAAAAAAACTGGTACTATTTCAAGGACATATTTACCCTGTCATTATATAAATGGTACTTCAGAAAGTCTGTAAAAAAATGGGATTAAAAGTAAGTTTAGTTTTGGTACAAAAAAACTTTTGAAATTCCTGCATACAAGAGTTATTAAAAAAAAGATACACATGGATTGCAAAATTTGGGGGTACTAAAACAAACTTATCTTTTAATTCAATGGCCCTTTATAAAACTTATCTTTTAATTCCATGGCCCTTTATAAGTGTCATTGTATAGATTTACCTCATTTTTTTAGCTACTACATAACATTCCATCTGTGTGACTGTTTCAGACTTATTTAACCAATCCGCTCCTCCCCCCATTCCATGGTTGGACATTTAATTTAGTTCCAGTTTTTCATAGTTACAAGAAATGTTTCAATAAACATCCCTGAACATATACCATGAAATCAATTTAAGAGAAAATCTCCTTTCCATCAGCTGTGCATTACCTAACCATTTGCAATTAGTTTCCTGGACTCTGGAGAACAGTTTTTAATGGCTATGCCAAATGTTCTGTAGCATCCTGAATGGTCCAAGACATCCTTTCCAATTAAGTTGCTGTCTATGACACACTGCATTTTAAATTGTATTATGCTATAATGATAGGGCACTGTCTTACATTATTAATACAGTATTATAATGTTCTACCTTAGCACTAATGCTCTGAACTTGAATGAGCATCGCCTACAGAGAGTGGGCAGCTCCAGGCTACTGGGTACACATCACCGAGGGCTGCCCAACCCAAATATATATTTGTTCTTCTTCTGGTTAGACCCAGCATCTCTCCACCACTTCTGGAATGAAGGCTCAACTACAGATAAGGCATTTTATTTGCCACCTATTGACTTTGGGGAAAGGAAGAGGGGAGCACTTGTATTAACATTTCCAATAGTGAAGATCAGGCCGCTTTTAGCCTCTCTTGTGTCCAGTCTGCCTCCCCTTACCCAGGCACTTGTTGTCTCCTGCCCTCTGTTTTCAGACCTTGTTTTTGATATCCTACTCAGAAGTGACCACCTTAATGATTGCCTGTATCCCCATCAAAACGCATCTCTTTTTAGAACTCTCAGTTGCCAGTATTCATTTGTGTATGATGATTATTTTCTAGCCCTAGGCATTTGACTAAATTAATTAATCCCTCTGAGTCTCTATTTTGATATGGATAAAATGGGAGTTACATTAGTATCTTCCTTACATGATTGATAAAAAGATAAAAGGTGATACTATATCAGAAAGTACATTGACAGACAGGAAGGAAAAGTGCTCTGTGATATTAAGGTACCACTATTATTTATGAATTATTTCTTCCAGATAAGTCAGTTTTATTTTATTTTATTTTATTTTATTTTATTTTATTTTATTTTATTTAAATAGAGGATTTCTAGAGACTACAATGTTTTCACTGAGAAGAGTGCCTATTATGGTGAAAATGTCAAGCAGTGGGACAGGCTAGTGGGAAAGCTAGTTTTAGGTAAGGAAACCTGTCCAGACCTTCAAATCCACATAAGTAGTGGTAGATGGTATCACCAAGACAGAAGGCTGAACAGAGTCCCCCAGGCAGAAATACCAGAATTCGGCCAGCACTGCGGCTCACTAGGCTAATCCTCCGCCTTGCGGCGCCAGCACACCGGGTTCTAGTCCCGGTCAGGGCGCCGGATTCTGTCCCGGTTGCCCCTCTTCCAGGCCAGCTCTCTGCTGTGGCCAGGGAGTGCAGTGGAGGATAGCCCAAGTGCTTGGGCCCTGCACCTGCATGGGAGACCAGGAGAAGCACCTGGCTCCTGGCTTCGGATCAGCGCGGTGAGCCAGCCACAGCGCGCCAGCCATGGCGGCCGTTGGAGGGTGAACCAACGGCAAAGGAAGACCTTTCTCTTTATCTCTCTCTCTCATTGTCCACTCTGCCTGTCAAAAATAAATAAATAAAAAAAAAGAAATACCAGAATGATCTCTGTTTCCAGGGTAGAGGAAGGTTGGAAGAGGGTAAGGCCAGTATGAATGTCTGTGGACTGGCCCGAGGAACTGTCCTCCTTAGGGAGATGTGTTTTAGCAACTGTTTGGTGTATTTTTAAAGGTCAGAGAGGCTTTGGCTCTATAGGATGGAGTGGCTGTGACACCTGATTAATGTCTGTGCAGTACTTTCCAGAATGAAATTTAATCAGCAGAATGATTGCAGCAAGCAGCTGCCTGGAGGAAAATGATCCTGTTCTAATGGTGGCTTGTTTGATGTGTTGGCATTGTAGTGGAGCACGTACATTATTAGTCCAGCCCAGGGGGGTCCAGCTAGGGCACTGTATCAACTAGTAAGAAAATGCAACAATCAGCAGCAGCCCCTCTGTGGCTCTGTGTATGGTCATCACTGACACTTCCAGTTCTTCCCCACTCCAAGGACCTTTACTGTCAGCCTTCCTCTTTCCCCCACAGTCTTCCTCGTCAGCTCTTTTAACCCCCTCCTTCATTGTCCATTCCCAGATCCTGCTAAATCCATCACTCTAAGTGTCCCCATCCTACCCAGACTTCAAGGCTGACAGCTTCCTCCTAACATCCTCACATATACCTGCATACATTGGTCCCTTCCTCCCATAGATGCTCTCAAGGCTTAAATAAAATGAAAAATTGCCTCTCCTTTCACAAAACAATTGGAGTCTCCTTTTCTAATTAACCCATATTGGCCTATTTTTCCCATCAGAAGCACAGAAGTTATTATACTGACTTGCAGAAATTTTGTAGTCAGTATTATACTCTAACATATAGGGGATGTAGCAAAAATCTATGTGACATCAGTGCCCTACTATTTAAAAGATACTAGGAACTTTTCACCCAAACAGACTATACTGAACCACTTTCACTGGAATCTGTGCTTTAAGATGTTTTCCCAATAGTAGAGATAGGTTGGAGTGACAATTTCTTTCTGGTCTTTGTTTCCCTAGTTTGAAATATTTCTACCAAATCGCTCCAGACTATACTCCAGAATCACTAAGGGGAACTGACTCAGGGTGAAAGCAATGTTTGGAACTATTAAAATCACAGTTTAAAGTGAAATGGTAGTCTTTTATGATGAAAAAGACCCAAATTATAGGGCTACAGTAACCCTCTCTTAAAATCAAAGACAGGGGTGAGTTGTCTATTGCTCCCTGGGCAACTGAGAATATTTCCAGATACCCAGGCTTTGCCTGAGTTACCAGGCATGCAATGAATCTGAGTACCATTCATTAAATTGATCTAGAATACAGAAAAAAACATAGAACTGAATAGTGTTCCTAGCCACATTAAGCTGTGTGTAAGGTAGAGGGAGTGGAAAGACTGTAGAAGTGGATTTGGACCAGGAGAGGTAGAGATGGTTTACAAAGTTAGAAGATACTTTGAAGAGTGTAAAACTAAACATTATTAACCAACTGTTACATACCAGGGACTATAAATAAATCAGATCTACATTCTGCTGTCAAGATATTCATAGTGCAGTGTGGGGAGTGTTCGGATAGAAGTTGAATCACTGCTTGGGACATCCATGTTAGAGTGTCTGATTCTGAGTCCTGGCTCCAGTTTCAGTTACAGCTTCTTGCGAATACATTCTGGAAGGCAGCAGGTGATGAATCAACTACTTAGGTCACTGCCACCCACCTGGGAGACCCACATTGAATTCCCAGCTCCTAGATTAAGCCTGACTCATTCCAGCGTCTAGAAAGTGAACCAAAGGATGGGAACTCTGTGTTTCTGTCCTTATGCCTTTCAAATAAATAAAAATTGATAAAAATAAGTTCACACTGAAGTGAGGGGAAAAGATTGGTGAAAAGATAATTTCAGTGCATGTGTGCGCATACACACACACACAATGAAATAGCAAAGATATTTGGAGGATACTGAGAGAGGACTGAGAAGAGATTTCTAACCCAGGCAGAAAAGATGGGGAAGTGGTACCTGACTTAAATATTAAAAGATTTACTCATTCATTCTGTCATTCATCCTTAGGGCATAAGTTCCATGGGGGAAGAGACTTATTATATTCAATGGTATACCTGATGCCTAGAACAATACTAGAAATATTGTAGGAGCTCAATAAATATTCATTTAATAAAGAAATATCTGCTTGTTATGTACCAACCACTGTGCTAAGCACTAGGGATACATGAGGAAGAGGTGATAAAAAAGGAATATTAAGGATGATTTCTAGGTTTCTGGCGTGAGCACTTGGGTGGATCATGGTGCCATTTACTGAGATATACAGACAGGCTTGAGAGGAAATTTGGGGTTGGGAATCATCAAAGATTTCTATTTGACGTTTATTACATCTAACAGTTATAAGCAATGAAGAAATCAAGCAGAAGTTGGACATCTTTGTCTAGAGTTCAGAGATATAACAGATTTGGGAGCACCAACATGAGGAATATATTTTTAAAAAAATCTATGGAATTTTATGAGATCACCTAAGAGAGTGGAGAGAAGAAAGCATAGAAGATTCATGACCAAAGCCTGAGGAACATCGTCATTTATAGGTTAGTTAGAAGAGAAATCAAAAGAGACTAACAAGGTAGTGAAGTATAAGAAGAACCGGGAGAGTCAGGTGTTGCGGAAGACAAAAAAATGTATGCTCATATATACTCATATAATTTCCTTATTAATTATATGATTTTCATAAATTTTCTCCCTGTGGGTTGCCAGAATTTAGTTTATTTTTTAAAAGCCATGTAGGCATGATTGAATACTGTGTTCTTTTGTCAATAGTTTACACAGCCAGACACATGCAAAAGTAAAGTCTTCCCTTGGAAATCATTTTGATATGCTGAGTTTTTCTTAGCATATCATTATTGAAAGTGAATACAAATAAACTAATAGTAATAACTCACAAGTGCTCAGTGAACATTTTGCTATTTGATATGTTAATTGTTTGCATTGTGGCTTTCAAATGCAGTATGATATTTAAATTGTAGTGAATTAATAAAAAAAGTAATGGCTTTCATAGAAAACAGATTTATTTACTTATTACTTATTTACTTATTACTGGCTCTTCAGCCAGATCCGAATGCCTTAAGGGCTGATTCTGAGGCCAGAGTGCTGTTTAAGGCATCTGCCATTCTATGAGTCTGCTGTGTTTCCTGCTTCCCATGTTGGATTGTTCTCTCCTTTTAATTCTATCAGTTATTATTAGTAGACACTGGTTTTGTTTATGTGATCCCTTTGACACTTAATCCTATCTTTTTCAATTATGAACTTAAACTGATCACTTTGACTAGTAAGATGGCATTGGTACATGCCAACTTAATGGGATTTGGAATCCCATGGCATGTTTCTAGCTCTACCATTAGGGGTAAGTCTGAGAGAGTGTGTGCCGAACTGTACATATCCTCCCTTTCTTATTCCCACTCTTATTTTTAACAGGGGTCAATTTTCAGTTAAATTTAAACACCTAAGAATAACTATGTGCTAATTAAAGAGTTCAACCAATGGCATTAAGTAGAACAAGAAAATACTAGAAAGAATAAAATAGTAAGCTGTTATTGCATTGTTCTAGATGTCCATCTGTGTGCAGATAGCATGCAGTCTTGTTTACCTTTACTTGGTTCTAAGTCTTGAAATTGGTTAAGTGTCAGTCCTCTACCTTTGCTCTTTTTCAGATTGTGTTGGCAATTCTGGCTCCCTTGCATTTTCATATGAATTTTAGGATTGGCATACCAATTTCTGCACTAAAAGGAAGCTAAGATTTTGATAGGAATTACATTGTATTTGTGAATCAGTTTGGGAAGTATTTCAGTCTTAGCAATATTAAGTCTTCAAATACATGAAAATTGGATAACTTTCCATTCATTTAGGTCTGGATTTTCTTTCAATGGTGCTTCAAGGCTGTCAGTGTACAAGTATTAAAATCCTTTCGTTAAATTTATTCCTAAGTAACTTGTTCTTTTTCAGTATTATTGCAAATGTAATCAAATGTAATTATTTTCTTAATCTCATTTACAGACTTCATTGCAAGTAAGCAGGAACACCATTCGTTTCTCTTTTTATCTTTTCCCTGAGACTATATCAAACTCATTTATTAGCTCTAGTAATTTTTGTGGTTTCCATAGGATTTTCTACATACAAGATCATATCATTTGCAAAGAGAGATAGTTTGCTTCTTCCTTTCCAAGATGGAGAGCTTTGATTTATTTTTTTCTTTTCTAATTACTGTGGCTGAGACCTCCAGCACAATCCTGAGTAGTAGTTTTGAGAGTGGAGATCCTTGCGTTGTTCCTGATATTATGGAGAAAGTTTTCAGTCTTTCATCATTAAGTATAATGCTGGATATGGATTTTTGTAGATGCCCTTTTTAGGTTAAGAAGGTACTTTTCTATTCCTAGTTTGTTTGGTTTTTTAATCATGAAAAATATTAGGTTTTATCAAATACTTATTCTTCTTTTATTGACATGATTATATTATTTTTATGGATTGTATGAAAGTTATATTACATTGATTTTATATGCTGAACCAACCTTGAATTTCCTGTGATAAACCTTACTTGATGACGAAGTATAATCCTTTTATATAAAGGGTTTTCAAAAATTTTATGAAAAAAATTTCATGGAAAGTCTGTGTTATTAAAAAAATTACATGAATTACTAAAAACTTTGAACCAAAAAAAAACTTGTCTTTTACTTCTGTTTTTCCAAAAACTTTTTGAAATAGTCCCATATATAATGGGGGGATCTGTCTCATGTGGATGTAGGGGCCTGCACACTTGAGCCATCTTCTGCTGCTTTCCCAGGCCATAAGCAGAGAGCTGGATTGGAAGAAGAGCAGCTGGGATTAGAACTGGTGCCCACATGGGATGCCAGCGCTTCAGGCCTGGGCTTTAACCCTCTGTACCACAACGCTGGCCCCTTTTTGGCTATATTTTGAATTATATTTTGGTGGCTTCCTGGAGATTGCAATTAACGTTAACTTATGAAAACTTAGTTGAAACTAATATGAACTTAATTTCAGTATTATATAAAAACTTTACTCCAATATAACGTCATTCCATTCTTCCTCCTTTATACTGTTGTTGTCATATAAGTTATATCTTTATACTTGTTAACATATCAATACTGATTTGTCACAATTGCTTTATGCAGTTGTCTTTTAAATCAGAATTTAACCCATTCATACATCAATATTTTAAAAACTGTTTAAATTATGATATGGAAAATAAAATTGTGTATATAGATATTTTATAGCATTCTTAGGAAAATAATAGATGGCATATACATTCTGACAAATGACAAGAAAATGACTTCAAATATAGAAAGTACACAATACAATGTAAATGATATTGATTAAATTGATTTTGCTTGTTTGAAAAAGAAATCAGAAATTTTAAAAAAGTAATGTGGTATGAGGCTTAAAATTAATATTATATGTTCTCTTAAGATGGTAAAATTGGCCCAAGTAAAAATTTCCTTCCCTACTTGGCTTCCACAGATAAGGTCCTCTAACCAAGCAACCAACCTTATCATGTGGACTAGGAACAATTCTTGCTTATCCCTGAGTAACAAGAAAAATTCTATACTTCGGCTCCCCTGAACTCTTTTTCAACTAGTCCAAGTTTTTTACTTCTATATTCATCTTTGCATTGTCCAGTTTTAAGAAGCGCCCTATTGTCATTTTAACAGAATCCCCCACTCTTGATTTTCGATCACCTTCCATATCTAATTGGGTTCCTCATCTTCTCCCATACCCTTGGTGATGTCTGAAAACCCTGTCCTTCCTTCAGCAAGAATTTCCTAGGTCGGTTTAGCCAGAATTCCGCCTTATCCTTGCTGTTTCCTGTTAGCAGTTTTCCATCTACCTACTCCTACCCTGATCTTTGGCTACAAATTCCCATTTTACCATGCTGTATTCAGATTTAAGCCCAATTTCTCTCCCACACTGCAAGATCCCATTACAGTGCTCCCTGCACCACTCACAATTGTTGTGAATAACATCTGCCTTAAAATCTTCAACAGCTGTCACTGGATAATTTTTTTTTTCTTTTGTGGTAGTGGGCTTCAGTTCCTTGTCAGGATGTGGAATTTTCAAACAAGTCAATTACATCCTCCCATGGGAATCGGGTCACCTCTTCCTCTTGATACTAAAAAAACTGCTGCCACAGCTTTTGGTTGTTCACTGTGAAAATTCCTTGTGGCTCTATGTGCTATATGGTGTCCTCCTCCTCCTACCCCATGTTGTGTATATATGAGTATATGACTGATAAATTGCAGTCAGTCTCATTTATCCAGTGTTGGATATTATGTACAGCCCCATGATCTTAGGATGAGATCCCTTTCTCACCAACGACATGAAAAGGAGGTAGTTTTTAATTTGAAAGATTTTATTTGTTCGAGAGGCAGATTTATAGACATAGAGAGACGTAGAGACAGAGAAAAATGGTCTTACATCCACTGATTAATTCCCCAAATGACAACAATGGCTGGAGCTGGGCCAATCCAAAATCAGGAGCCAGGAGCCAGGAGCTTCTTCTGAGTCTCCCACATGGGTGCAGAAACCCAAGCACTTGGATCATCTTCCACTGCTTCCTCGGGCCATAAGCAGAGATCTGGATCAGAAGAGGAGCAGCTGGGACACGACACAAACTAATGCCCGTATGGGATGCCAGTACCGTAGGCAGAAGCTTAGCCTACTATGCCACAGTGCCGGCCCAGAAGCAGAGGTAATTAATCAAAACAATTGATATGAACAGGATGGACTAGCCAGAACCAACAATACTTGATCAACCATAATTAATTGTTTATGGCTAATTAACTAATTTAATGATATGACAAACACTGCCTAGAACAGAGCTGCCAATTTCTGGCAGATTTGTGCTTTGACTTGCGTAGCATATTTACTAGATATCACCATCTCTTCCAACTCTAACTTTTCTCATCCTCAAGACAAGAGATCTTGTTTATTGGCTATACTCTGGTATGATATGCCGTCAAGTTTGGCCTGTGTCTGGCAAGTAGTCTTTGAGGCTCCTGCCTGTGAAGATGATACAACAAGGCATTCTATAACCAATTGGCAACTGAGTTTCACTTGTCAGTAGTTGGACTAGGGGTCTCTGATCATTGTGTCAAGCCTGATTACCAGCACTGGCTGCTTGGGAAAGCCACACAACCCTTGTTTGCGCACTCCCCCAAGTGGTCTGGAGATAGTCCTTTGTTGGATTTATGGAGAAGACTGCCACTCTGAAAAGAAGTAAGCATGGCACCCCAATTGCCCAGTAGTCATTGTTCAATCAAGGGTAGCATCCTTGCTTCTTTCCTTTGATGCTGCTTCTCTTGCTACTCTCATGTGCTCTCCTGACCTCCAAAAGTATTGAGGTACACATCCATGGTAGCCCATGACTCACACACTGATTATTTGAAAAAAAAAAAATAGGAGGGGTAGGTGCTGTGGTGCAGCCGGTTAAAGCCCCAGTCTGGACCACCATCATCCCATGGGGCACTGGTTCGTGTCCCAGCAGCTCCACTTCTGATCCACCTCCCTGCTAATGCACCTGGGAAAGCACTGGAAGATGGCCCAAGTCCTTGTGCTCTAGCACTTCTGTGGGAGACCCGGAAGAAGCTCCTGGCTCCTGGCTTCAGATCAGCTCAGCTCCAGCCGTTGAGGCCATTTCAGGAATGAACCAGCAGATGGATATAGATATAACTGAGAATAAATAAGTTTTTTTTTACCATAAATTCTCCATGGTCCTAGCCTTTATTGCCGTAAAATATCCTCTCTCTCTCTCTCTCTCTCTCTCTCTCTGTTTACCTCTCTCTGTAACTCTTTCAAGTAAATAAAATATTTTTAAAAAAGAAAAAAATAGGAAGGATTATTTTGTATTCAGTTGCTAATAATGCA
Source organism: Lepus europaeus (assembly GCF_033115175.1). Classification (NCBI taxonomy): domain Eukaryota; kingdom Metazoa; phylum Chordata; class Mammalia; order Lagomorpha; family Leporidae; genus Lepus; species Lepus europaeus. The sequence continues at coordinate 36,055,427 of NC_084850.1, read as the reverse complement.
AAACCCCCTAGCCAATACACCTGCAATTTACCTACCATTGCTGCTTACCAGCATGCTAAACGGCTAATCTTGTGGCAACAGGGCTTGATGAATCTCATCTAGGGCATAAACAAAATTATCTTACTGGATGAGGACCTTTACCCTGGAAAGATTGACTGGCCTTTCCTGGAATAGGATGTAGCCACCTATGAGTCAGTCCCTAGGGCCCCAAACCTGTCCTGGTAATCACCAAAAAGTCTGCATCATGGGTGATTAAGCATAGAGAAACTGAAATCAATGACTTAACGTGACTAGAAATGTAAATTTTTTTTTGACAGGCAGAGTGGACAGTGAGAGAGAGAGACAGAGAGAAAGGTCTTCCTTTTGCCGTTGGTTCACCCTCCAATGGCCGCCGCGGTTGGCGCGCTGCGGCCGGCGCACCGCGCTGTTCCGATGGCAGGAGCCAGGTGCTTCTCCTGGTCTCCCATGGGGTGCAGGGCCCAAGAACTTGGGCCATCCTCCACTGCACTCCCTGGCCATAGCAGAGAGCTAGCCTGGAAGAGGGGCAACCGGGACAGGATCGGTGCCCCGACCGGGACTAGAACCCGGTGTGCTGGCGCCGCAAGGTGGAGGATTAGCCTGTTAAGCCACGGCGCCGGCCTAGAAATGTAAATTTATTATGAGGGAATTTTTGCAGAGATAAAAGAGGATTAGAAAAAGGAAAGCCCATATAGGGAAAGAATGAAGCTATAGTAGAATTATGATCCCACCACTCTTCTACTCTCCTGCTTATATCTCCCTAACAACAAAGAGCTCAGTCTTCAAGTTTACATGGAAAACATAAATTGAAACAGAGGCCCACAAGTTGACACAATTAGAAATACTAAAATTTACTAAGAATTTGGCTAGTAAAAAGATAAAATGGGGAGGTGACCATTGTGGCATAGCAAGTTACTGCTACCTGTGACAACCACATCCCATATCAGAATGCCAGTTGAGTTCCAGGCTCCTCCACTTCCAATTCAGCTTCTTGCTAATCCACACCCTTGGGAGCAGCAGATTATGGCTCAAGTGTTTGGTCCCTACCACCTATGTGGGAAACCCAGATTGAGTTCTGGGCTCCTGGCTTTAGCCTGATGCTGTTTTAGGCTTTTGGGGGCGAATCAGGGGATAGAATCAATCTCAATCTCTCTCTCTCCCTCCCTCCTTCTCTCCCTCCCTCCACCTCTCTGTCTCTGTCCCCTCCCCAGGCACTCTGCCTTTCAAATAAATGAAAATGAATAAATATTTTAAAAGGAATTCACAAAGAAAAACTTTAAAGGGAAAAGGGCACTGATTCACTTTTGTACCTCTTACAACATAGATTATGAATTAATATCAATAGTTGCTGAAATGTACTCATTGGCAAAACTTCATGGACTTAGGGATGGCACTGTGGTACAGTGGGTTAATGCCTTGGCCTGCAGCGCCAGCATCCCATATGGGCACCAGTTCGAGACCTGGCTGCTCCACTTCTGATCCAGCTCTGCTATGGCCTGGGAAAGCAGTAGAAGATGGCCCAAATCCTTGGGCCCCTGAACCCACGTGGGAGGCCTGGAGGAAACTCCTGGCTCCTGGCTTTGGATCGGCGCAGTTCTGGCCATTGCAGTCCACTGGGGAGTGAACCCATTGGGTGGAAGACACTGGAAACAATGAATGTTGCCTCACAATAGATAACTACAACCTCAATTCTGTGGTCTCATCCATTAAGATCCCTATCCCCAATATCCAATATTATTGGGGTTTCTGACTCCATGAAATCAGCAACCAGTAAATATTTTGCTATTATAGATTTGGATAATATCTTTTTAGTATGTATCTCAACAGCCTCTCAGTTGTAGTCTATCTGCATCACCTAAAGGACACAGTATACTTTCACTAGGCCTTGCCATTGCACACAATTTTTGAAGACAAGATTTTAGCATTCACTTTTCTCTAGAGACACAGATACAACATTACATTGATATCTTCCTCCAAGGAGATTCATTTGACATATAAATACAAAGGAGCTCTCAAAAAGAGTACAAACCATTGCTCTACTCAAAATTCAAGGCCTTACTACCTCTGTTAAATTCCTAAAAAGATTTGGTAAACTGAGGTCTGTTGCAGCCATGACACTGTCCAGACATGGCAACTGACTCTTTTCAGCACTCACAGTGTTAACAAGTCTGATATCTTTTAGTATTTTGGGGTGGAATGTATTTTTCATTTATAAATTTTACTTAATTTCACTGATGGTGTTAATTGTAAATCAGCTCACCTTGAATGGATCCTTTCCCAACAAAGGGCTCTAGAATCCGTGCAAATTGAAACCAGCAGACATTTCTATTAATGCTGTCAGATACTCCTCGATTATAGAAGCTTTAGCAACCTCTTCATGCACCCAGGGATCTCTGGACCACCTATGATGAACATAAGTGGTTCATATACTTCTGATGCAAGAAACTGCCTGTGATGGTTAATATTGGGTGTTGACTGGACTGTTGGATGCCTACAAAATTGGCAAAGCAGACCTCTGGATGTGTCCTTGAGGATGTTTCCAAAGAAGACTGACGTGTAAGTCACCCACTGGGAGTCACTATTGTCACAGGCATTGATTAGTCTAAATTAATGACCCCTGTGGATATGTACTTCCTGTACAATGCCACAAAGGTCCCTTAAATGCCTTTATTGGCCATAAATGGGGACACTTCTAAAGTTTGTGTTGTGTGGTGTCCACCTCACAATATAGCCTTCTTTCTCTTTGTCAAGTGCCAACTTTGCTTCCTAGGAAGGTACTTATATAACCAAAAAGTCTTGGTCATCATCAAGGTTTAAACTGATGTCAAGACATCAAAGACTCAGTGTGATGAAAGTTCTAAAATTAAGTGCTACCTTGACATCTGGAAAAATCAAGAGGGCTTCAAATAACCTAACCACAATTTCCCCTCGCCACTTTGCTCCTGCAGATAAGGTTCCCTAGCCAAAAAACTCTCCTTATCCTAGGAACCGGACACAGTTCTTGCTTATCTCTGAATAGCAGGCCTCAGTCCCTGCAAACTGATGAAATTATTCAAATAAGTCAATCACATCATCTGTGGAAACCAAGAATCACCTCATCCTCTTGATGCTACAAAGTCTGCTTCCCATAGACCTTGCTTGTTCATACTATTCCCAAGTTCAACACCCTTGTAGCTCTACCTGGCATACAATATCCTCCTCCTCTGAGATATGAATGTGTATGGTTAAATAAACTGCTGTAAATCTCATCTGCCCAATGTCAGGTGTTAAGTTGAGCTATCTCCACAACCCAATGGAGAGATAAGGAGATGACAAAAAGAAGTAACAAAAGGAAAATGCATTTATGTTGTCTGTTTAAGATTTATTTATTTATTTGAAAGGTGGAGTTACAGAGAGGGAGAGGCAGAGGCAGAGAGAGAGGTCTTCCATCTCTGGCTCACTCACCAAATGGCTGCAGTAGCCAGGGCAGAGCCAGGAGCTTCATAGGGATCCCCTACATGGGTGTCAGGGGCCCAAGCACTTGGGCCATCTTCTGCTGCCTTTCCAGGCACATTAACAGGAAGCTGGATCAGAGATGGAGCAGCCAGGTCCTGAACCGGCGTGCATATGGGCTGCCAGTGCTATAGGCAGCAGCTTAACATGCTAAGCCATAGTGCAGGCCCCTTATGTTGTCTTTTATATGCAGGTAGTTCAAAAAGTTTGCAGGAAAATCGAATTTAAAAAAAAGACAAGTCTATTTTGATGCACAAATATTTGAAATTCATGCATAGCTATTTTCTTTTTTAATTTTTTAATTTTTTTTAAAATTTATTTGAAAGTCAGAGTTACATAGAGAGAGAGGGAGAGGCAGAGAGAGAGGTCTTCCATCAGCTGGTTCACCCCCCAGATGGCTGCAACGGCCGGAGATGTGCCAATCCGAAACCAGGATCCAGGAGCTTCTTCTGGGTCTCACACGTGGGTGCAGGGGTCCAAGGACTTAGGCCATCTCCACTGCTTTCCCAGGCCATAGCAGAGAGCTGGATCATAAGTGGAGCAGCCAGGACTAGAACCGGTGCCCATATGGGATGCCGGCACTGCAGGCCAGGGCTTCAACACACTGCGCCACAGCACCAGCCCCACATAGCTGTTTTCTTAATGCATTTCCCTTGAACTTTTTGAAGATCCTTCATATTTATCTACATAGGTAAATTTTCTAATTTATTACCTTATTCATGTTGATCCAAGTTACTATCTAGTGTCCTTTCATTTTAGACTGAAAACTCTCATTTTACTATTTCTTATACTGTAGGTCTGCCAGCAATAAATTCTTTCAGCTTTTCTTTATCTGGGAATATGTTAAATTTCCTTTCATTTTCTAAGAATAATTTTTCTGGATATAGAATTCTTAGGTGACAAATTTTTATTTCAGCATTTTAAAATATATTTATTTGCCGGCGCCACGGCTCACTAGGCTAATCCTCTGCCTTGCGGCGCCGGCACACTGGGTTCTAGTCCCGGTCGGGGCACCGATCCTGTCCCGGTTGCCTCTCTTCCAGGCCAGCTCTCTGCTGTGGCCAGGGAGTGCAGTGGAGGATGGCCCAAGTGCTTGGGCCCTGCACCCCATGGGAGACCAGGAGAAGCACCTGGCTCCTGCCATCGGATCAGCGCGGTGCGCCAGCCGCAGCACGCTACCGCGGCAGCCATTGGAGGGTGAACCAACGGCAAAAGGAAGACCTTTCTCTCTGTCTCTCTCTCACTGTCCACTCTGCCTGTCAAAAATTTAAAAAAAAAAGTGAATCATCAGTTGGGAAGTCTCTATCTCTCAAGTAAATAAATAAATTTTTTTTTTTTTGGTGGGAAGAACCCGGTGTGCCGGTGCCGCAAGGCGGAGGATTAGCCTAGTGAGCCGTGGCGCCGGCCGATGATTGACTTTTTAAATGCCTGCAACACACGAGGCTGGGCCAAGGTGAAGCCAGTAGCCAGGACCTCAATCCAGTTCTAAATGAGTGACCAAGACCCAGTTACGTGAGCCATCACCTGCTACCTCCCAGGGTATGCATTAACAGGAAACTGGAGTTGGGATCAGAGCCAGAACTCAATGCAGACACTCTGATGTGGGATGCAGGTATTTCACCTATTTCAGGACTTTTAATATATTATCTTACTGCCTTCTAGCCTCCATGATTTCTGCTGATAAAGTAACTGAAATTTTGTTAAGCAACCCTTACATCTAATGAATCACTTCTCATTTCTCTCTGGCTATTTTAAAGATTCTGTAGTATCTAATGAATCTAATTCAAGATTCTGTCTTTGGGAGCATGCATTTGGCACAGCAGTTAAGACATCACTTGCACACATTCCATATTGGAGGGCCTCAGTTCGCATTCCACCTCCACTTCCAATTCCAGATTCCTGCCGGTGTGCACCCTGGCAGGCATCAGGTGATGGGTCAAGTACTTGGGTCTCTGCCACCCATGTGGGAGACCAACATTTGATTTCCAGGCTCCTGACTTTGGCACAGCCTAGCCCTGGCTCTTGTGGACATTTGGGAAGTAAACTAGTAGATGGAAGATCTTCTTCCCTCCCCTTCCCTCCCTTCTCTCCCCTCCCCTCCCCTCCCCTCGCCTCCCCTTCCCTCCCCTTCCCTCCTCTTTCCTACCCTTCCCTTCCCTTCCTTCCCTTCTTCCCTCCCCTTCCCTTCCCTCCCCTCCTCTTTCCTACCCTTCCCTTCCCTTCCTTCCCTTCTTCCCTCCCCTTCCCTTCCCTTCCCTCCCCTCCCCTCCCCTTCCCTCCCCTTCCCTTCACTTCCCTTCCCTCCCCTTCCCTCCCCTTCCCTTCGCTTCCCTTCCCTCCCCTCCCCTCCCCTTCCCTCTCCTTCCCTTCACTTCCCTCCCCTTCCCTTCCCTTCCCTCCCCTCCCCTCCCCTTCCCTCCCCTTCCCTTCACTTCCCTTCCCTCCCCTTCCCTCCCCTTCCCTTCGCTTCCCTTCCCTCCCCTCCCCTCCCCTTCCCTCTCCTTCCCTTCACTTCCCTCCCCTTCCCTTCCCTCCCCTTCCCTCCCCTCCCCTTCCCTTCACTCCCCTTCCCTCCCCTCCCCTCCCCTTCCCTTCACTTCCCTTCCCTCCCCTTCCCTCCCCTCCCCTCCCCTCCCTTTCACTTCCCTTCCCTCCCCTCCCCTCCCCTCCCCTCCCCTTCCCTTCCCTTCCCTCCCCTCCCCTCCCATCCCTTTCCCTTCCCTCCGCTTCCCTTCCCTCCCCTCTCCTCCCTTCCCTTCCCTTCCCTTTGGGCCATCTTCCACTGCTTTCCCAGGCCATAGCAGAGAGCTGAATCAGAAGTGGAGCAGCCAGGACTTGAACTGGCGCCCATATGGGATGCCCACGAGGGTGTTAGCCTGCTGAGCCACAGTTCTGGCCCCCTAATTTATTAATTTTTAAGATATTTTTTCTTTGTCTTTTGTCAATTTGATTACTATGTGTCTAAGCATAAACCTCTCTGAGCTTATGCTTCTTGGAGTTCATTTACTTTCTTGAATGTGTAAGTTCATGTTATTTTAATGAAATTCTGGAATTTCTCCAAATATACTTTTCCCCCACTTTCTCTTCTCCTTCTGTATATCCTATTGTGCCTGTGTAGGTATGCTTGATCATGTCTAACAGATTTGTTGGTGTCTACTGTTCTCTATTTTCCTCTGTCCTCAGATTCAATCATCTCAACTAATCTATTTTCAACTTCACTGATTTATTCTTCCTTCCTGCTCAATTCTGCTGTTAACTTCTCTAGGGAATCTTAAATTTTAGTTGTACTTTTCAACCACATATTTGCTATTTCATTACTCTCTTTATAATTTCTATCTCTATTGCTAATTTCTATTTGGTGAGACATCATTATCAGACTTTCCTTTAGTTCTGTAGACTTGGGTTCTTTTGTTTGGGCATATTTAAAATGTTTTATTTCAAGCTTTAGTGTAGTATTTCCAGTCTTTGGGCTTTCTCAAGAACAGTTCCTGTTGACTACCATACCATTATATACTTGTATTTTTTGATATGTCTCTTTTTCCTCAAAATTGGATATTTTAAATAATATAATGTAGCAATTCTGGATATTAGGTTCTCTCTTAAGCTCAGGGTAAGTTTTTGTTGCTCATAGTTTGTTTAATGACTTTGCTGAAGTAATTGTGTAAAGTCTATACTTTGTCAGGTGTGATCACTGAAATCTTTGCTTAGTTAGCTTAGTGATTAGCTGATGATTAGAGATTACCTTAAATGCTGGAACTAGTAAGTTTCTTAGTCTTTATTGAGAGGCTCTGTGTTTACTGAACACATTCAACCTTCAACCTTCAACCAGAGAATTTTATCCCCTGCTTATGTTGAGCTCCAAAGTGAGTCAGAGGTGAGAGCTTTGGAGTGTCTCAGGTCTTTCCTGAGCAAGAAGAGCACAGCCCTGGGCATGTATACAACCTTATGCATATGTGGTCTTCTAGTTCCACAGGCATCTGTCAAAGCTTTTCAAAGTTCCTATGAACCTTTCATTTCCCCACTTTCCATTTCTGTCAACCTGTATTGTTTGTGCCAACCTTTACCCACTTCATCAGGCAGCCATGATGTTAAAACAATTGCCACTTACTCTTTTCAAAAAACACCTTCAATGAAAAGTTATTCACACTAGGCAACCTCTGAGTCAAGACAAAGAAAAGCTTGGTGACTATAGTCTTACCCAGAAATATAATGCAGGTCAAATAATGACAATTATATGAGTATAGGGCCTTGAAAGAGTTCTAACCTCATTCTGCCTCTTTCAGTGGCTGTAAGGCTACCAATTTTCTATGTGATTGTGGCATGCCAGTTTTAAAGGCTACTGCAAAGCTGGAGAGAAGATGAGCATAATTTAAAAACACTACAGAGATTGCTGTTATTACCACAATGTAGCAATTTAGTTTTTCTTTAGTTAAATACTGCCTGATTCCTTTAAGCCTTTCTTTAATTTACTGAGGTTTGAAAATTTTGGTTCTGACCGGTATTACTACTGCTCTCATTACTTCTGTGGAAGAATTTTTCTTCCTCACCACTTTATTATTTCTGACAACACTCAAATTCAACTTTGACCATTTCAAGTTTGAGATATCTGCAGGATAATGAAGTAGAAATATTCTCTAGAAAGCTGTGTAGAAAACCTGAAGCTTGGAAGGAGACAATCTGCTATAGAAATAAACGTGTAGAAAATGTCAGAATTATTTAAAACATTGGAGTGTATTAGATCACTTGGGGAATTTATACATTATGAAGAACAGAGGTAATAGGATAAAATTCAAATAAACTTCAATATTTAAGAATCATTTATAGAAACAGTAGATAAATAACACATAATCAGAAATGTCAAAGAAACCAAAAAAAAACTTGAGTTTTAGAATGCATTTGTCCTTGACTGTGCTCCATGGTTTCATATCTAATGTAGTTTCTATCTTTTTTCTTGCTGATATAGAACATGCGATGTATACCTGGACTAGGAACAGCAGAATACCTTAGAACTGCTTCATTCTCTGTAACAGAACAGAGACTCCAGATCATTTATCAGATTTTCTGACCCTCAGTTTGTCTCTTTTACTAATATTTTCAACTGTTCTTCAAATTCTGTCTCTTCCATGAAGACTTTTGACATGAATTAAAAAAGAAGCAACGTACAATGGTACTTCAAAATGTTCATAGAAAAATGGAACTAAAAGACAAAGCGCAATTTTCATGAACTTTTGATGGTTATCCCTGAAACTCATTTTTTTCCACCATTATCTGTATCTTTATCTGTATCTTGCTTTGTTCCCAAATGCTATGGTATGAAGTGTCCGCTGCACAAATCAAATGTTCTTAATGTGCAAACTAATAAAAGGTGAAACTTTTAAGAGGTGATTAGGCCATGAGGAATTCTCCCTAATTAATGAGATTAAGGACTGCCAGAATCCAGCTCCAGCCAGTCCAGGGGTCCCAAGGTGTGAGAGGTGTCGGCGCACAAAGAAATGAGAGACACACTCACAGCAAGGCTGATGGCATGAGTCTGGCTCTGGAGCACCAGAATTTATTTTTATACCATGTCACATAATGATTCTTTCTTCATACAATAACAAGTCTGTTGTCTGTTTTCTTAGAACCATTGACCTTGTATTTTATGTTGCCTCTAGATTCTATGTCTACATCTAGTTACAATTTCTTTGATTTTCAAGGACATATTCAGAGCATGCGTTACAATCAGGTGCAAGACAAAGATTTTCAAAGGCATCTTCAGAGCATGGGTTACTATCACAGACAGGTGTGAAATAACTGGCTGCCCACACAAGCCAGGGCCTAGAGTGCTGTTCTATGCAAAAATTGGTTACAGAAGCTAGAGTTTTACCTTCCTAATCGAACCTTTCCTAAAAGCCCAACTCCAAAGTAGACCCATTTTAAAATGTATCCCCTCTAGGGGCTGACGCTGTGGTGTAGCAGGGAGAGCCGCTGCCTGCAGTGCCGGCATCCCATGTGGGCACTGGTTCAAGTCCCAGCTGCTCCACTTCTGATCCAGCTCTCTGCTGTAACCTGGGAAAGCAGTGAAGGATGGCCCAAGGCCTTATTGCATCCACTCATCAGTTAAAATAGAGTATTACAAAAACCAGTGACAGTCACACATGAATTTTATTGAAAATGAGAAGCAAAAGAATTCGTGGAAAAGACCCCAGAGGCACAGGTAGTCAAAGCCAAAATGAACAAATGGGATTACCTCAAATTGAGAAGCTTCTGTACAGCAAAGGAAACAGGAAAGTGAAGAGGCAACCGACAGAATAGGAGAAATTATTTGCAAACTACACAACTAATAAAGGAGTAATAACCAGAATCTATAAAGTGATCAAGAAACTCCATAATAAGAAAACAAACAACCCAGTTAAGAGATGGATAAAGGACTTAAACAGACGTTTTTCAAAAGAGGAAGTTCAAATGGCCAACAGACATATGAAAAATGCTCAGGATCTCTAGCCATCAGGGAAATGCAAATCAAAACCACAATGAGGTTTCACCTCACCCCAGTTAGAGTGGCCCTCATACAGAAATCTACCAACAACAAATGCTAGAGAGGATGTGGGGAAAAGGGCACCCTAACCCATTGTTGGTGGGAATGTAAACTGGTAAAATCCACTGTGGAAAACAGTTAATTTTATGTATTTTAAGGCAATTGGAAAAATATCTCAGTTAAAAACAAGAGGGGCCGGTGCCGCGGCTCAATGGGTTAATCCTGCGGTGCCGGCACACAGGGTTCTAGTCCCGGTTGTGGCGCTGGATTCTGTCCCGGTTGCCCCTCTTCCAGGCCAGCTCTCTGCTGTGGCCCAGGAGTGCAGTGGAGGATGGCCCAAGTCCTTGGGCCCTGCACCCGCATGGGAGACCAGGAGAAGCACTTCGGATCAGCACGATGCGCCGGCCACAGCAGCCATTGGAGGGTGAACCAACGGTACAGGAAGACCTTTCTCTCTGTCTCTCTCTCTCACTGTCTACTCTGCCTGTCAAAAAAAAAGGAGGAATAAGAGATGGAGGAGGTGTTCTATCTATAACTATAAAACAGGCTAGTTCTGCATATAGTCATACAGACTTACCTCTAAGGGTACAGCCTAAGAACTAGTCATGGGGCTCCAAACCCACAAGAATTAGTGTTATAAACGCCATCTTCACTGTTAAAATGATCATATTAAATGTTAAAGGCAACAGATAGATCGGTCTAAGTTTAAAAGGGATGATATAAATAACATCAAGTACCCAGTAAAAATAATAGAATTAAAAAGGAAGGAGGGGCCGGCACTGTGGCGCAGTGGGTTAACGCCCTGGCCTGAAGTGCCAGCATTCCATATGGTCGCTGGTTCGAGACCCGGCTGCTCCACTTCCAATTCAGCTCACTGCTGTGGCCTGGGAAAGCAGTAGATGGCCCAGGTTCTTGGGCCCCTGCACCCGTGTGGGAGACCCAGAGGAATCTCCTGGCTCCTGGCTTTGGATTAGCGCAGCTCCAGCCGTCGCGGCCAGTTGGGGAGTGAACCAGCAGATGGAAGACCTCTCTGCCTCTCTTCTCTCTGTGTAACTCTGACTTTCAAATAAATAAATCTTTTTTTAAAAAAAAAAAAAAGAACCTTTGTAATTAAAAAAAAAAAAAAAAGGAAGGAAAGACCAACATGGGAAGCAGTCCACACAGCAGACTCCTAGAATGACATTCACAGTAAATAACACTCTGACCTCAGAATCAACCCATAAGGCTTCCTGGTCAGGCTGAAAGGCCTGCAAAAGCATTTTAGGCATGGAAAGCCAAGACTCTGTGACAAAAAAATATCCTACATGGAGGATCTCTGTGAGACCTCAGAGGAAAGAAAGAGTCATCAAAGAAGGAGACACTCGTCTCTGAAGGGAGGAGAGACCATCCAATTTGCTTATGGCCATGTCCAAATACAGATGGAGTCTATGGTCACAAAAGGCCTCCATAGCTTTAGCAGTCCATGGCAAGAGCCTCGGATGATCACTGACATCATAAAAAAAGAGTGTTAATTGTTAAAGGAATAAAAGTAGTCACTGTGCACTTGCTCCCCATGTAGGACCTCTGTCCCTAATGAATTGTAATCTGAGAATCGATTGCAAATTCTCTCCCCAAACTGTACTCTTTATGTTGTGTGTGTGTGTGGATGCAAATTGTTGAAATCTATGATTAGCATGGAGTTGGTCCTCTGTATATAAAGTCATACTAAAAATGAACCATAATGAAGAAGGAGATGGGAGAGGGAGAGGGAGGTGGGATGGGAATGGGGGGGGAGGGTATGGGGGAAAGAACCAGTATATTCCTAAAGTTCTATCTATGTGTAAAAATGCATTCATTAAATAAAAATTTTAAAAAAAAGAAAATGAGAAGCAAATGAAAGACAAATGAGAGGCAAGGCAACCAATCAGGACCGGCCACCAATCAGAACCAACACTCCTTACCAGAGTGCGGCCCCCAACAGCGAGTTACACAACTTTTTATAGTATTCTGTCCACTAGGGCTCACAATTTCAAACCGGGTCCCAGGTATGCAGTGAACAATAAAAAGAAAACCACAATATGGTTGTAAGATAACAGTTAACAATAACAAACCCAATAACATATCTAAGATATGGTAGTAAGATAACAGTGAAGGACACTTTTCTGTCAACCTAGTTCCTGGGAATTTGGGCCCACATAGTTTCACAAGATACACCCTTAGCTGTTAGCAAGCAAAGCTGATATGTACAGAAGCAAGAGATCTGCAATTAGCTTTTAGCCACACTCACTTCATTTTGATTCTGATTCTACTTGGGCCCCTGCGCCCACATGGGAGACCCGGAGGAAGTTCCTGGCTCCTGGCTTTGGATTGGCAGAGCTCCGGCCATTGCAGCCATTTGGGGAGTGGACCAATGGATGAAAAACCTCTCTCTCTCTGTTTTTCCTTTTCTTTTTTTTATTTAACTTTTATTTAATGAATATAAATTTCCAAAGTATAGCTTATGGGTTACAATGGCTTCCCCCCTCCCATAACTTCCCTCCCGCCCGCAACCCTCCCCTTTCCCGCTCCCTTTCCCCTTCCATTCATGTAAAGATTCATTTTCAATTCTCTTTATATACAGAAGATCAGTTTAGTATATATTAGGTAAAGATTTCAACATTTTGCCCATATAGCAACATAAAGTGAAAAAACTACCATTGGATTACTAATTATAGCATTAAATAGCAATGTACAGCACATTAAAGACAGAGATCCTACATAATTTTTTTTCAAATTAATTAATTTTCTATGCCATTTCCATTTTAACACCAGGTTGTTTTTTTTTTCATTTCCAATTCTCTTTATATACAGAAGATCACTTAAGTATATAATTAGTAAAGACCTCATCAGTTTGTGCCCACACAGAAACGCAAAGTATAAAAATACTGTTTCAGTACTAGTTATAGCATCACTTGGCTTTAGACGACACATTAGGGACAGATCCCACATGGGGTGTAAGTACACAGTGACTCCTGTTGCTGATTTAACAATTTGACACTCCTGTTCATGGCGTCAGTAATCTCCCTAGGCTCTAGTCATGAGTTGCCAGGGCTATGGAAGCCTTTAGAGTTCGCTGACTTTGATCTTATTCCGATAGGGTCATAGTCAAAGTGGAAGTTCTCTCCTCCCTTCGGAGAAGGATACCTCCTTCTTTGATGGCCCCGTTCTTTCCACTGGGATCTCACTCACCGAGATCATTCATTTAGGTCTTTTTTTTTTTTTCCATGATATCTTGGCTTTCTATGCCTGCTATACTCTCATGGGCTCTTCAGCCAGATCTGAATGCCTTGAGGGCTGATTCTGAGGCCAGAGTGTTTTTCCTTTTCTCTGTGTAGTTCTAACTTTCAAATAAATAAATAAATCTTTAAAAAAAAAAAGTATCCCCTCTTATGCAGTCCTTTCTGTAACTCTTTAATTTCTTCATTGCACTTATCTAAAGATTCACTTAGATCTATTCCACAGTTTTGACATCCTAACCATTGTTGTATTTGTAGCACAGACTGAATTAAAGCTTTAATAACATTTATCTTTGTTTTAGTGGGAAGCATATACTGGGGAGCTGTTGCCTTTTAATTCTTATCCACAAACAGCTCAACCTTGCATAAAGCATCAACCCCTTCTACACTAATATTTTGCTTGATTAAAATTCTACAAAGCAATGGACATTTTGGGGATTAGGAGAGTAAGCATTCTTCCTTAAAGTTAGAAATACAGTAATCATTAGCTGGACCATCAGGAAGCTCCGGCTTTCTTATGCAGAGTGTAATTCCCAACAAACCTAAAACCACTAGGACCTCAGCTGTCTTTCTCACGCCTTGTTGAGACAAACCTTCTGCTGTGAGCTTGTCAGCCAGCCGAAGTTGACCTTGGCCTTGCCAAAGGACCTTTTAAAGGAGGTTTCACACAGCATTCAGCTAACTTGCTCTTCTGCCATGTGAGGACACAACATTCATCTCCTTTTACCCTTCTACCTTCTACCATGTGAGGATGCAGAAAGAAGGCCTTCACAAAATGATGCCTTCATCTCAGCTTCCCAGCCTCCAGAACAGTGATAAATAAATTTCTGTCCTTTATAAGTTTTCCAGTCTCAGGTATTCTGTTACAGTAGCACAAATAAGCTAAGACATTGATAGTAAAGAGAAAAATTAATTCCTTCACCATTAGTTGCAATGTTAGTTACCAGTTATTGTAGTTGCCTTTACCAAGTTGAAGAAGTTACCTTTTCTAAAGTTTTTATTATCTATTTATATGAAAGGCTGAGTGACAGAGAGAGAGAGAGAGAGAGAGAAAGAGAGAGAGAGATTCTGCTTCTGCTGGATCACTCCCCAAATGCTTGCAACAGCCGGGGCAGGGCCAGGCAGAAGCCAAAAGACAGGAACTTCATCCTAGTCTCCCACAAGGTGGTATAGGCCCAAGTACTAGGACCATCATATACTGACTCCAAGGTACATTAGAAGGGAGCTAGATTGAAAACAGAGGTGGGACTAGAACTCAAGCAGTTTGATATGGGATGCAAGTTCCAAGTGGCATCTTAACCTACTGTGTCACAATAGCTGTGCCCTCTTCTTAGTGGCCAGGAATAGATAAGGGATTTTGGCAAATTTTTATTCTTCCTTTAGTCTGTTAATACTGTAAATTACAATGACTGATATTCAAATGTTAAACCAACTTTTTTTCCTTAGGATTCATGTTCATTTTGTGGTAGTATATTATCCTTTTTGTGTATTGTTGGACTCTGTTTTCTAAACTTTGTATGACATTTTTGCTTCTATGATACTGAAGTGTATTTGCCTATGCTTTACTTTTCTTGTTTTTTTAATTTTGTTTTTGACAGGCACAGGCAGAGTGGACAGCGAGAGAGAGAGAGACACAGAGAAAGGTCTTCCTTTTTCTGTTGGTTCACCCCCCAATGGCCGCTGTGGCCAGCACACCACGCTGATCCGAAGCCAGGAGCCAGGTGCTTCTCCTGGTCTCCCACACGGGTGCAGGGCACAAGCACTTGGGACATCCTCCACTGCACTCCTGGGCCACAGCAGAGAGCTGGACTGGAAGAGGAGCAACCAGGACAGAATCCAGCGCCCCGACCGGGACTAGAACCCTGGGTGCTGGCACCTCAGGTGGAGGATTAGCTTATTGAGCCGCAGCGCCAGCCCTTGCTTTACTTTTCTTGTGATATCTTTATTATGATTATGATATAAGAATAATGCTATGGAAAGCCAAGACACTCTGGCAAAAAAAATAAAGACCTAAATGAAAGATCTCTGTGAGTGAGATCCCAGCACAAAGAACGGGCCATCAAAGAAGGAGGTACCTTTCTCTGAAGGGAGGAGAGAACTTCCACTTTGACTATGGCCTTGTCTAAATAAAATCAGAGCCGACAAACTCAAAAGGCTTCCATAGCCTTGGCAACTCATGACAAGAGCCTAGGGTGATTACTGATGCCATAAACAAGAGTGTCAATTTGTTAAGTCAACAACAGGAGTCACTGTGTACTTACTCCTCATGTAGGATCTCTGTCCTTACTGTGTTGTACAATGTGAATTAATGGTATAACTAGTACTCAAACAGTATTTTACACTTTGTATTTCTGTGTGGGTGCAAACTGTTGAAATCTTTACTTAATATATGCTAAATTGATCTTCTGTATATAAAGATAATTGTAAATGAATCTTGGTGTGAATGGGATGGAAGAGGGAGCAGGAGATGGGAGGGTTGTGGGTGGGAGGAAGTTATGGGGGGGAAAGCCACTGTAATCCATAAGCTGTACTTTGGAAGTCTATATTTGTTAAATGAAAGTTAAAAACTGAAACTAAAAAAAAAAGGAATAATGCTGGAATAGAATTGGGAGGTTACCGAGGATACGGTATAGGCAGATAAGGAAGTGATAAATATTAAAGAAGAGACATAGAAAGTATTAAGAAAGTATAATGTACTTATACATTTTATTGGAGTCTTGAAAAGAGAATCAGAGTTGAGGAAGATTTTCTCTTTCTGTCACTTTCAAATAAATAAAACTTTTTTTCAAAAAACTATGCATAGATTTCAATTTTTTGCAACAAAACCCACATCTTTAAAAAAGGATTTATGTATTTCTTTGAAAGTCAGAGTTACACAGAGAGAGAAGGAGAAGCAGAGAGAGAGAGAGAGAGAGAGAGATGTCTTTCATCCACTGGTTCACTCTCCAGATGGCTGCAATGGCTGGAGCAGCGCCGATATGAAGCCAGGAGCCAGGAGCTTCTTCCGGGTCTCCCATGGAGGTGCAGGGGCCCAAGGACTTGGGCCGTCTTCTACTGCTTTCCCAAGCCACAGCAGAGAGCTGGATCAGAAGTGGAGCAGCCAGGACTTGAACCGGCACCCATATGGGATGCCGGCACTGCAGGTGGCGGCTTTACCCACTATGCCACAGCGCTGGCCCCGAAACCCTCATCTTTTAGTTCTACTTTCTTTTCTTTTCTTTCTTTCTTCTTCTTCTTCTTCTTCTTCTTCTTCTTTTTTTTTTTTTTTGACAGGCAGAGTTAGAGAGTAAGAGAGAGAGAGACAGAGAGAAAGGTCTTCCTTCCGTTGGTTCACCCCCCAAATGGCTGCTACGGTTGGCGAGCTGCACCGATCCGAAGCCAGGAGCCAGGTGCTTCCTCCTGGTCTCCCATGCGGGTGCAGGGCCCAGGCACCTGGGCCATCCTACACTGCTTTCCCGGGCCACAGCAGAGAGCTGGACTGGAAGAGGAGCAACCGGGACAGAAACCGGTGCCCCAGCCGGGACTAGAACCCGGGGTGCCGGCGCTGCAGGCAGAGGATTAGCCTAGTGAGCCGTGGCACCGACAGTTCTACTTTCCATGTACTTTTTGAAGTACCATCATATATGAGAGAGATAGCACAGTTGTGATAAAATGTTAATAGTTGGGCAGTATGTGTATGTGAAGGTTATAGAGTACATTCTTGTAACATTTATGTAAGTCTAAACATCTTTAAAAATAAATAAATAAATAAAGGTGCAGTAGGTTAATCCTCTGCCTGTGGCATCAGCATCCCACATGGACGCTGGTTCTAGTCCTGGCTGCTCCTCTTCCAATCCAACTCTCTGCTATGGCCTGGGAAAGCAGTAGAAGATAGCCAAAGTGTTTGGGCCCCTGTGCCCGCATGGGAGACCGGGAAGAAGCTCCTGGCTTCTGGCTTTGGTTCGGTGCAGCTCTGGCTATTGTGGCCATTTGGAGAGTGAACCAACAGACAGAAGACCTTTCTCTCTGTCTCTCCCTCTCAACTGTCTATAACTCAACCTTTCAAATAAATAAATAAAATCTTTTTAAAAAATGTAAGTCTAAAATCATTTCAAAATAAAATTAAAAAGAAACTTCCCAAGAATAAATCTAAAAAAAAAAAGTGTATGCTATGGTTTAGACATTACTTTGTACACCAAAGACCCATGTTTTAGACTTGGCCCCCAAAGTCTATTGTTAATCATACTAAGAAGTTGGAAACTTAATCCAATGATGGTATTTAGAGTTGGGACCTTGGAAAGTGTCTGGATTAGGTTGTTGTGTAGGACACTTATGATGGAATCATGGTGGTTTTGTAAGGAGAGACACAGACAGATGTGCCATGTGATGTTCTGTGCCACCTCAGGACTCTGTTGGAAAGAACATCATCACCAGATGCCAAACCAACAGAGCTGCCTGCTCTTGGAATATGACCCTCCAAACAATGAGTCAAAATAAATCTACTTCCTCCTTAAGTAGTTTGACTTAGGTATTTTGTTGTAGTAACAAAAAGCTGACTAATACAGTAAGCAAAATCATTATATGGAAAACTATAATGCTTTACTGAGAGATATTGAAGATCTACATATGAGAAGAAAAGATATATTATTCATAAATTAGAAGATGTATTGTAAATCTGTCAATTCCCTCAAAAATAGATCCAATGCAATCTCAATCAAAACTCCCTCAATGTGTGTGTGTGTGAAACATAAAAGCTGATTTTTAAATGTATTTGGGGGCCGGCTCTGTGACGCAGCAGGTTAAAGCCCCAGCCTGCAGTGCCAGCATCCCATATGGGTGCCGGTTAGTGTCCTGGCTGCTCTTCCAATCCAACTCTCCGCTATGGCCTGGGAAAGCAGTAGAGGATGGCCCAAGTCCTTGGGACCCTGCATCCCCGTGGGAGACCTAGAAGAAGCTCCTGGCTCCTGGCTTTGGGTCAGCTCAGCTCTGGCTGTTGCGGTCATTTGGGGAGGGAACCAGCAGATGAAAGACCTCTCTCTGGCTCTATATCTCTGTGTAACTCTGTCTTTCAAGGAAATAAAATAAATCTTTAAAAATATATATGAAAATACAAGGCATAATGTAGTCACTTTTGAAAAGGCTGAACAAAAAGGACTTTCTTTACCAAGTAGTGTAGTATTATAAAACTATAGTAAATAAGGTAGTATAAGATTGGTAAAGGTCAACAGACAACTGAAACAGAGTCCTGGCTGGCACCACCGCTCACTTGGCTAATCCTCCGCCTGCAGCACCGGCACCCCGGGTTCTAGTCCTGGTTGGGTCACCAGTTTCTGTCCCGGTTGCTCCTCTTCCAGTCCAGCTCTCTGCTGTGGCCCGGGAAAGCAGTGTAGGATGGCCCAGGTGCCTGGGCCCTGCACCCGCATGGGAGACCAGAAGGAAGCACCTGGCTCCTGGCTTTGGATTGGCACAGCACACCAGCCATAGCAGCCATTTAGGGAGTGAACCGAAAGGGAAGACATTTCTCTCTGTCTCTCCCTCTCTCTGTCTGTAACTACCTCTTAAATAAATAAATAAATAAAATCTTAAAATAAACAGCATGCAATGACATGAATGAACCTTACAAGCATACTTCTGATGGAAACAAGCCAGATACAAATATCACATACTATATGACAAGTATATAAAGTTGAAAGCTGAGCAAAATTAAACTGTTGCTCAGGGATTCATAAATAAGTGACACAACAGTAAGGAAAAACAAGAACATGATTAACACAAGATTATAGACATTACTTCTTAGAAAAGGAATGGTAGGAATTATCAGGCAGAGACATATGGAAGAATTCTTTAATTTTGTCCAATTTTTTCCCATGGAAATTTTCGCAGAAACACACAAAAAAATTAGGATTAGTGCCACTGACACTCATGTACCATCTAGTTAGATGTAAAAACTGCCAACATTTTGCTTTATGTTTCTCCATGTTTATACAGACATTTTAATAGCTTTACTGAGATGTAATTCACATCCCATGAAATTCACTAATTTAAAGCATACAATTCAATGTTTTTTGTAGTCACAGATATGTGCAAACATCATATCGAATTTTATAAAATTTTCATCTCCCCCCAAATAAACCTCATACTTTTATCTATCAAGTCCCTATCCTCCTATCTACCAGCCCTAAGTAACCACCAGTATAATTGCTGTCTTTATAGATTTGCCTAGTCTGGACACTTCATGTAAGTGCAATAAGATACTATATGATTTTTGTGGCATGCTTCTTTCACTCTGCACAGTAGTTTCACATTTCACGCATATTGTGACAGGTATCATCAGTACTTGTGTTAGTCTCCCCAGACTGCCATAGGAGAATATCATAGACTGTGTGACTTAAATAACATAAATTTATGTTCTTACAGTTCTGAAGACTCAAAGTTTAAGATTACGATGTCATCAGCATTGATATCTGGTGAGACCTCTCTCCTTAAGTAATCAAGAGCCACATTCTCACTGTGTTTTCACAGGATCTTTCCCTATGGAGAGAGAAAGATCTCTGCTGTGTCTTATTCTTGTAATAAGGACACCAGTCCTATCAGATTAGTCACCTCCAATGGCCCCATTTATTACTAATGGTCTTCATAAATGCCCTATCTCTAAGTGCAGTCACACTGGGGCTTAGAGTTTCAATATATGAATTTGGAGGGATACAATTCCGTCTTAATAGCCCTGACCCCCAGTGAACATTTGGAACGTTTCCACCTTTTATCTGTAATGAATAATACTGCTTTAAACAGTCATGTACAAGTTTTTGTGAGGACATGTTCATTCATTTCTCTTGGGTATACAACTAGGAGTTGAATTTCTGGGCCATGTTGTACTCTATCTTTAACCATTAGAGGAATGACCAAACTCTTCTCCAAAGTAGCTACACTATCTTACATTCTCACCAAAGTATTTAAGGGTTCCAGTTTTATTATTCCTTATCAACACTAGTTGCTACCTGACTTTTTATAATACCATCTTCATGGACATGAGTGACATCTTATTATGGTTTTGATTTGCCTTTCCCTGGTCACTCATGTTGTCAGGCATCTTTTCAAGTGCATACTAACAGCATTTCTACTTTGGAGAACTAGATCTTTTAAGTCTTTTTACATGATTTTAAAATTTGTCTTATTAAAGATTTATTTATTTATTTATTTGAAAAACAGAGTGACAGAGAGGGATAGAGAGAGAGAGAGAGAGGAAGAGAGGGAGAGAGGGAGAAAGAGAGAGAAAGAGAGAGAGAATTTTCTATCCACTGATTCACTCCCCAAGCCAGGTGCCTGGAACTTCATCTGAGTCTCCCACATGGGTAGCAGGGATCCAAACACTTGGGTCATCTACTGCCTTACCTGGTGCATTAACAGGGAGCTGTATAGAAGCAGAGTAGCCACACTCAAAATTGGCACTCTGATATAGGATGCTGGCATTGCCAGTGGCAGCTTAAGCCACTATGCCACAATGCTGCCCCCTTCCAAATTTTAAAAAATATTTGTGTATTTATTTATTCAAAAAAGAGGGAGGGATGGATGGGGAGAGAGAATAAATGTGGCCTATCTGTTGGTTCATTCCCCAAATGGCCACAATACCCAGGTCTGGGCCAGGCCAAAGCAAGGAGCCAGGAACTCCATCCAGGTCTCTCATGTGGGTGTCAGGGATCTAAGCACTTGCGCCACCTTCTGCTGCTTTCCCAGGCACATTAGCAGGGAGCTGGATCAGAAGCTGAGCAGTTGGAACTCAAACCGGTATTCAAATATTGGATACCAGCTTCACAAGCACTGGCTTAACCCAGTGTGCCACAATGCTGGCCTCATTTTTCCAATTTTTAATTGTGTTATTTCTCTTTGTATTATTGAGTTATAAGAATTTTTTATACATTCTACATTAAGGTCCCTTATCAAATATATACTTTGCAAATATTATTTCCCATTCTGTGGATTCCCCTTCTACTTTGTTGTATTCTTTGAAGCACAAAAGTTTTTTTTAATTAATTTATTTATTTGAAAGGCAGAGTTACAGAGAGAAAGCAGAGAGAGACAGAGAAATCTTCCAATCACTGATTCAGTTCCCAAATGGCCACAACAGCCAGGGCTGGGCCAGGCTGATGCCAGGAGCCAGGAGTTTCTTCAGGATCTCCCATGTAAGTGCAAGGGCCCTAGGACTTAGGCCATTTTCTGCTTCTTTCCCAGGCACATTTGCAGGGAGTGGAATTGGAATTGGAGTAGCTGGGACTCAAACCTGCACCCATATGGGATGCCAGCACTGCAGATGTTGGCCCAACCCATTGCACCACAGAACTGGCCTCAGAACAAAAGTTTTTAATTTTTATGAAGTCAAATTTATCCATTTTTTCATTTGATGATTGTACTTTTGGTATTCTATCTAAGAATTCAGAGCCAAATCAAAAATCATGAGGTTTTACTCTTAAGTTATTTTCTGAGGATGTTATAGGTTTAGGGCTTTGATTTGTTTTGAGTTAATTTTTATATATGTGTAAGGTAAGAGCACAACTTTGTTCTTTTGCATGCAGCTATCCAGTTATCCTAGCACCACCATATATTGAAAAAAATATATTCTTTCACAATTGAATGGTCTTGGCATTCTTACTGAAAATCATTTTACCATAGAAACATGGACTTATTTCTGGACTCAGTTATATTCCATAAATCTTTATGTCTACCTTTATGCCAGCACTTCATGATCTTGAAAACTATTGATTTGCAGTAAAATTTGAAATCAGAAAGGGTGATTTATCCAATTTTGTTCATTTTTTCAATATTGCTTTTTTTATTCTAAGTCCTCTACATTTTCATGTGAATTATAAGATCACCTTATCAATTTTGACAAAGAAGCCACCTGGGATTGTGACAGGATTGCCTTGAATCAATTCTCAATTTGGAGAATACTGTCCAGTTGAGAACACTGAGTCTTCTGCTCCAATAGCGTGAATGTCTTTCTACTTTCTTGGGTCTTTAATTTATTTCAACAATGTTTTGTAGTTTTCATTTTCCAAGTTTTATACTTCCTTGGTTAAATTTCTTTTAAAAAAGATTTATTTATTTATTTGAAAGAGTTACACAAAGAGAGGAGAGGCAGAGAGAGGGAGGGGGGAAGTCTTCCATCAACTGGTTCACTCTCCAGTTAGCGGCAATGGTGAGAGCTGTGCCGATCCAAAGCCAGAAGCCAAGAGTCTCTTCTGGGTCTTCCATACGGGTGAAGGAACCCAAGGACTTGGGCCATCTTCTACTGCTGTCCCAGGCCATAGCAGAGAGCTGGATTGGAAGTGGAGCATTCAGGTCTTGAACCGGCACCCATATGGGGTATGCCAGCACTGCAGGTGGTGGCCTAACCAGCTATGCCACAGCGACAGCCATATATATATATATATATATATATATATATATATATATATATATATATAGTTTTAAGAGCATAATACTTCCCACCTTCTCTCCTTCTTTCTCCTTTGCTGTACTAATACAATGTTTTACACTAATTGACTTTCAAATGTTAAACCAACCTTGAATTTATCCCATTTGGTCATGTTCATATTTTGTTGAGGACATTTGCTGCCATATTCATAAGATATTTGTATATAGTTTTCTTGCATTGTGTTTGTCTTATGTTTTCAGAGTGATATCAGCCTCATAGAATAAGTTGGGACATATTCTTTGCTCTTCCTTTTTTGCAGTATATTGTGAAAACCTGGTGTAAATTCTTTTTTAAATGTTTGGTAGAAGTTACTAGGGAAGTTACCTGACCTTGAGTTTTTCTTTGTGATGATATTTTTGATTATTAATTTATTATTTTGTTATAGGTCTATACAGATTGTCTATTTCTTCTTAAGCCAGTTTCAGGAGGGATTTCACCATTTTATTCATGTTACTTAATTTATTGGCATACGCAGTTTGAGACCCGGCTGCTCCTCTTCCAATCCAGCTCTGTGCTATGGTCTGGGAAAGCAGAAGATGGCCCAAGTCCTTGGGCCCCTGCACTCGCGTGGGAGACCTGGAAAAAGCTCCTGGCTCCTGGCTTCGGATCAGCACAGCTCTGGCCATTGTGGCCAATTGGGAAGTGAACTAGCGGATGGAAGGCTTCTCTCTCTCTCTCTCTCTCTCTCTCTCTCTCTCTCTCCCTCTCCTCTCTCTGTGTAACTCTGACTTTCAAATAAATAAATATTTTAAAAATTTATTGGCATACAGTAGTTCATAGTATTCTTTAAGAATTGTATTTTGTAAGATAAGTAGTCATTTTTCTTCTATGATTCTAGTCAACTGACTCATCTTTTTCTTTCTTAGTCAATCTCGTTAAAGGTTTATCAATAAAAGAACCAGCTTGTGTTTTTACTAACTTTCCCTATTTTCTTCCTTTCATTTTATAAATTTCCACTCCAATCCTTATTATTTCCTTCATTCTGCTTGATTTGATTTTAATTTGTTATTTTTTTCTAGTTCCCTGACCAGGAAGATTAGATTATCGATTTGAGGTCTTTATTATTTTAAAATGTAGTTGTTTGCAGCTACAAATTTCCATCTGAAATCCTGCATTGGCTCCATCCTGTAAGTTTTGGCAAGCTGTGACTTCATTTTCATTTGTTTCAAAGATTTTTTTTTTTTAATTTACCTTGTGATCTAGTCTTTGATTCGTTTGCTTATTTAGAAGTTCTTTTTTTTAAGCCGGCGCCGTGGCTCACTAGGCTAATCCTCCGCCTTGCGGCGCCGGCACACTGGGTTCTAGTCCCGGTCGGGGCGCCGGTTCTGTCCCGGTTGCCCCTCTTCCAGGCCAGCTCTCTGCTGTGGTCAGGGAGTGCAGTGGAGGATGGCCCAAGTCCTTGGGCCCTGCACCCCATGGGAGACCAGGAGAAGCACCTGGCTCCTGCCATCGGAACAGCGCGGTGCACCGGCCGCAGCGCGCCTACCGCGGCGGCCATTGGAGGGTGAACCAGCGGCAAAGGAAGACCTTTCTCTCTCTCTCTCTCACTGTCCACTCTGCCTGTCAAAAAAAAAAAAAAGTAAAAAAAAAAAAAAGAAGTTCTTTTTTTTAAGTTGAAAGAGTTACAGAGAGAGAGAGAGGTCTTCTACCTGCTGGTTGACTCCCTAAATGACTGCAACGTCCAGAGCTGAGATGATCTGAAGCCAAGAGCCAGGAACCAGGAGACTGGAAGCCAGGGAGTGGAGCTGCAAGGACTCAAACTGGCGCCCATATGGCATGCCGGCACTGCAGGCTAGAGCTTTAACCTGCTGTGCCACAGCGCCGGCCCCTATTGAGGAGTTTGTTACTTAATTTCCACATATTTGTGAATTTCTGAAATTTTTGTTATTGATTTCTAATTTTATTACACTGTGGTTACAGAAAACATTTTGTATTATTTCCACCATTTAAAATGTATTGAGATTTACTATATGGCCTAGCATATGATCTGTCACAGAGAATGTTCTATGTACACATAATAAGAATATGTATTTTGATGGTGTTGGGGTAGAGTGTTCTACAGAATTGTGTTAGGCCTAGTTGGTTTACAGTGTTTTTCAAGTCTGCCATTTTTTGATCTTCTATCTAGTTATTCTATCTATTGTTGAAAGTGAGGTATTGAGGGCCAGCGCTGTGGCATTCTGGGTAAAGCCACCGCCTGCAGCGCCAGCTGCTTCACTTCCAATCCAGCTCTCTGCTATGGCTTGAGAAAGCAGAAGATGGCCCAAGTCCTTGGGTCCCTGCACCCGCGTGGGAAACCTGGAAGAAGCTCTTGGCTCCTGGCTTCATATTGGTGCAGCTCCGGCAGTTGGGGCCAACTGGAGAGTGAATCAGTGGATGGAAGACCTCTCTCTCCCTTTTCTCTCTCTGTGTAACTGACTTTCAAATAAATAAACAAATCTTTTTTAAAAAAGTGAGGTATTGAAGTCTCCATTATTATTGTTAATTTATGTATTTGTAAAATTAAGTCAGTTTTGCTTCATGTATTTCAACACTCTGTTTTTACGTATATAGATATTGATAATTTTTTACCTTCCTAATGAATTGATCCCTTTTTCATTGTAAAATATCTCTCAATATTTTTGTCTCAAAGCTTATTTTGTCTGATGTTGTTATAGCGCCCCCCAGCTTTCTTTTATTCGCTGTTTGCATGTCATATCACTTTCCTTCTTTTTACTTTCTTTTCTTTTCTTTCTTTTTTTTTTTTTTTGACAGGCAGAGTAGACAGTGAGAGGGAGAGACAGAGAGAAAGGTCTTCCTTTTCCATTGGTTCACCCCACAATGGCCGTTGCGGCCCTTGCACCACGCTGATCGGAAGCCAGGAGCCAGGTACTTCTGGTCTCCCATGCGGGTGCAGGGTCCAAGCACTTGGGCCATCCTCCACTGCACTCCCGGGCCACAGCAGAGAGCTGGACAGGAAGAGGAGCAACCGGGACAGAATCCAGCACCCCGACCCCGGCGGGACTAGAACCCCGGGGTACCACACTGCAGGCAGAGGATTAGCTTAGTGAGCCATGGCGCTGGCTCTATTTACTTTCAATTTATTTGTATCTTTGAATATAATTATTGTTTTAAAAATAGATAAAGTATATTGGATTTTTAAAATCCATTCTTAAAACTTCTCCTTGTTGATTGGATTATTCAATATATTCACACTTAATGTCATTATTGATATAGTTGGATTTATGCCTACCATTTTACTTTCTGCTTTCTACACATGCCTTGTATATTTTTGTTCCAGTACCCTCACTTTATTGACATTTTGCATTAAGTAAAAATTCTAAATATAATATTTTGGTATTTTTTATGAACTTTAGCTATTTTTAGTTATTTCCTCAGAGGTCACTCTAGAACTTATTATATATATCTTATCAAATCATCTTCAAACTTAAATTAACTTTTTCCAGTGAACTATAGATGTTATTCCTATATAGTTGTATTTCATTTTCCCACTTTTTATAGTATTATACCATTTATAGCTATGAATGTTACAAACTTAACAATACATTATGATATATTTATTACTTTATATAATTTTGTGATTTTAATAGGAGCTGAAAGCAAGTGTTTGTTTATAGCTTTTATTACATTAACCTTTTATCATTTATGATTCTCTTTATTCGTTCCTGTGGGTTTGAATTATCATCTTTTCTTTTTTCTTTTCTTTCTTTTTTTCCCAAAGAAACCTTTTTTTTTAATTAAACTTTTATTTAATGAATATAAATTTCCAAAGTACTGCTTATGGGTTACAATGGCTTCCCCCTCTCAAAACTTCCCTCCCACCCGCAACCCTCCCCTTTCCCGTTCCCTCTCCCCTTCCAATCACATCATGATTCATTTTCAATTCTCTTTATATACAGAAGATCAGTTTAGTATATATTAGGTAACGATTTCAACAGTTTCCCACCATATAGCATCACATAGTGAGAAAAAAAGAAAATACTGTTGGAGTACTAGTTATAGCATTAAATAAGAGTGTACAGCACATTAAAGACAGAGATCCTACATAATATTTTTTTTAAAAAATTAATTTTCTATGCCATTTCCAATTTAACACCAGGTTTTTTTTTCATTTCCAATTATCTTTATATACAGAAGATCGATTCAGTATATAATTAGTAAAGATCACATCAGTTTGTACCCACGCAGAAACACAAAGTGTAAAAATACTGTTTCAGTACTAGTTATAGCATCACTGCACATTAGATAACACATTAAGGACAGATCCCACATGGGATGTAAGTACACAGTGACTCCTGTTGCTGGCTTAACAATTTGACACTCCTGTTCATGGCGTCAGTAATCTCCCTAGGCTCTAGTCATGAGTTGCCAGGGCTATGGAAGCCTTTAGAGTTCGCTGACTTTGATCTTATTCCGATAGGGTCATAGTCAAAGTGGAAGTTCTCTCCTCCCTTCAGAGAAAGGTACTTCCTTCTTTGATGGCCCCGTTCTTTCCCCTGGGATCTCACTAACAGAGATCTTTCATTTAGGTCTTCTTCTTTTTTTTTTCTTTTCCATGGTGTCTTGGCTTTCCATGCCTACAATACTCTCATGGGCTCTTTAGCCAGATCCAAATGCCTTGAGGGCTGATTCTGAGGCCAGAGTGTTGTTTAGGACATCTGCCATTCTATGAGTCTGCTGTGTATCCCATTTCCCATGTAGGATCTTTCTCTCCCTTTTTGATTCTATCAGTTAGTATTAGCAGACCCTTGTCTTGTTTGTGTGATCCCTTTGATTCTTAGACCTATCAGAGCCATCGGTTGTGAACTGAAATTAATCACTTGGAATAGTGAGATGGCATTGGTACATGCCACCTTGATGGGATTGTATTGGAATCCCCTGGTACATTTCTAACTCCATCATTTGCGGCAAGTCAGATTGTGCATGTCCCATATTGTACATCTCCTCCCTCTCTTATTCCCACTCTTATATTTAACAGGGATCACTTTTCAGTTAAAATTTAAACACCTAAGAATAATTGTGTGTTAATTACAGAGTTCAACCACTAGTACTAGAACAACAACAACAACAATAACAACAAATACTAAAAAGGATAAAGTATTACATTGTACATCTAGAGCCAGGACAAGAGCTGATCAGGTCATAGTTTCTTATATTGTCCATTTCACTTCCACAGGAAGAAACCTTTTTTTTAAGAATACAAGCTTCATGCATTTCATAAGTACAACTCTAGGAATATAGTGATTCTTCTCACCATACCCACCCTCCCATCCACACTCCTACCCCTCCTCCCTCTCCCATTCTCACTCCCATCCTCCACTAAGATTCATTTTCAATTAACTTTATACACAGAAGACCAACTCTATAAAAATAAGTAAACATTTCAACAATTTGCACACACAAAAATAGTTTGAGAACAAGTTTTACAATTCTCATAATACAACTCACTGAGGACAGAAGTCTTGCATGGGGAGTTAGCACACAGTGACTCCTGTTGTTGATTCAACAATTAACACTCTCATTTTTGACGTCAGTGATCACCAAGGCTCTTGATATGAGCCTTAAGCTCATGGAAGTCTTTTGAATCCACAAACTTCATCAGTATTTTTAAAAGGCCATAAGTAAAGTGGAAGTTAGCTCCTCCCTTCAGAGAAAAGTACATCCTTCTTTGATGGCCACTTCTCACCCACAGAGGTCCTTCATGTAGAACTTTTTTTTTGCCACAGTGTCTTGGCTTTCCATGCCTGAAAGGCTCCTGTGGGATTTTCAGCCAGACCAGAATTCCTTAAGGGCTGATTCTGAGGTCAGAGTATAACTTAAAGCAATTGTCATTCTATGGAGTCTGTTATGTGGACTGCTTCCAATGTTGGAACATTCTCTCCTTTTTATTGAATTACCATCTTAAGTCATTTCCATAGCCTGATACTCCCACTCACCTCCTTTGTGTTGTTATGAGTAAATATATTACAAAGCCCCCAAAATATATTATATGCACATTGTTTTATGCAATTGCTTTTTAAATCAGTTACAAGAAAAAATAAAAGTAAATATAGATTAATATTGCCTTCTACTGTTACATAATTTTCTTTTCCCATGCTCTTCAATTTTTCATGTAGATTAAAACTAATATTTGAGTCACTTGCTTTCAATCCAAAGTAGCTCCTTTTGTATTTCTTGTAAGGAAGATCTGCTAGTAAAAAATTCTCTCAGTGTCTGTGTATCTGAGAATGTCTATTTCATGTCTATTTTTGAAAGATATCTTCCTGGATATAAGATTATTGCTTCATAGTATTTTACTTTGAGCACCTTGAATGTGTGATCCTACTGCTTTCTGGCCTACAATGTATTTCATGAGAAGTCAGTTGTGTGTAACAGAACAGCAAATTGTTTTTACTCTGTCCTTACACCACAACAAACAACATAGAAGAGTTCTGTGACCCCAAAAGATGTGGAGAATTTTCCCTTCAGCAAGCTGTCAGTTCTGCAACAACAGATACCAGCTGGGTATCCTCCAATTTAATTCAGTTCAGGCTATATCTACCTGGAGATAGCATCAAATTCCACAGGTTGAGAGCTCAGTTTCCAAGTCTGCCACCCTCTCCACTTCAGATGCCAGTTGCAAGCCCCAGATTGTTCTATCTGTTCTTACCAATTGTTTTTAAATAAGGATTCCTATACCCCCTTCTTAGGGTTTTGTTAATGTGCTTAACTGGCTCACAGAACTCAGGGAAACACTCCCATTTACCAGTTTATTTTAAAGTATATTACAAAAGATACAAATAAAGATATGCATAAGATAAGTTATGAGAGAAGAGGCATGGAGCTTCCAGGCCCTCTTGGGAGAGCCAGCAACAGGAACTCCACTTGCTCAATTATCTGGAAGCTTTCAGAACCTTGTCTTTTGAAGTTTTTATAAAGGCTTCATTCCATTCCATATGAATGATTGTTTAAATCTTTAGCTATTGGTGATTAGCCTTCAGCCTTTCTTCCCTCCATTGAGATCAGGGGATGGGGCTAGAAGTCCCAACACTCTAAACTTGCCTTGGTATTCCTGCTGACCAGAACCCAACCTAAAGCTACCTATGGTTGCCAGCCATTACTCAATTCATTAGTATACAAAGACACTACCACTTGGGAGATTCCAGGGATTTTAGAAGTTGTTTGCAAGAAAAAGACCAAATATATATTTCACAATATCACAAGCTGTTAATCTTATTGAGGTTCCCTTGTAAATGACAAGTCATTTTTCTCTTGCTGCTTTCATATTTCTTCCTTGTCTTTGACTTTTGCAGTTCTTTTCAGAATTTTTACTATGTTGTGTCTGTGTATCTCTTTGTGCTTATCCTACTTAGAGTTTATTGAGCTTCCTAGATTTAGATAAATGTTTTTCAATACATTTGTGAAATTTTCAGTCATTGTGTCTTCAATTTTTTTTTCTGGTCCTCTCTCCACCTTTTATGTTCTTCTGGTACTCTCATTATGTGGATGCCTGTGTGTTTAATGGTGTCCCAAATTTCTCTGATTCTGATTTCCTTGTTCTTTGGATTGAATAAATTCTACTGGTCTATTTTCAAGTTTCAGAATTCTTCCTTCTACTAGTTAACATCTACTGCTGTGTTTCTTTTGAAAATTTTACTTCATTGTACTTTACAACTCCAGAAATTGTATTTGGTTCTTTTTTTTATGATTCTTATATCTGCATTGGTATTCTCTATTCTATAAAACATGATCATCATACCTTCATTTTTGTCTTTAATCCCAGTTTCCTTTATCTCTTTGAATAGTTTTATAATGGCTATTTGAAATCTTTCATTAAATTCATCATCTGGTCAATGTCTATTTTGGTCAGCTTTGGCTGCTATAGCAAAATATCACAGACTTCCTGGATTAAACAACAGAAATCTAAAAAAAACAAAAAAAAGAGCCGGCACCATGGCTCAATAGGCTAATCCTCC
Source organism: Lepus europaeus (assembly GCF_033115175.1). Lineage (NCBI taxonomy): Eukaryota > Metazoa > Chordata > Mammalia > Lagomorpha > Leporidae > Lepus > Lepus europaeus. The sequence continues at coordinate 36,024,740 of NC_084850.1, read as the reverse complement.
GCCTTGCGGCGCTGGCACACCGGGTTCTAGTCCCGGTCGGGGCACCGGATTCTGTTCCGGTTGCTCCTGTTCCAGGCCAGCTCTCTGCTGTGGCCCGGGAGTGCAGTGGAGGATGGCCCAAGTGCTTGGGTCCTGCACCCGCATGGGAGACCAGGAGAAGCACCTGGCTCCTGGCTTCGGATCAGCACAATGTGCTGGCTGCAGCGTGCTGGCTGCAGTGGCCATTGGAGGGTGAACCAGCGGCAAAGGAAGACCTTTCTGTCTCTCTCTCACTGTCCACTCTGCCTGTCAAAAATTTTTTTAAAAAATATTTAAAAAAAAAAAAAACAAAAGAAATCTATTCTCTCACAGTTCTGGGGACCAGAATGCCAGCATAATTGGGACCTGGTTAGGTCTCTCTTCCTATGTTGCAGATGGCTACCCCTTCACTGTGTCCTCTGTGAGGTTGCTTCCTTGCCTTATAAGGATACTAATCCCATCACGGATGCCTTAGCCTGATGACTTCATCTAAACCCAATTACTTGACAAAGGCTCTACCTCCAAATGTCATCACATTGGATTAGGACTTCAACATATGAAATTCTTGCAGACACAGATATTCATTACATAACACTATCAGAGACAATTTCTGTTGTCTGCCTTTTCCCCCTGTGTGTAGGCTATACTATCCTGTTCTTTCACGTGTCTCATAATTTTTTGTTGGAAGTTGGACATTTTAAATAATACATTATAGCCATTCTGGCTATTTGTCCCCCCTCAAGGGCCTGTTATTTGCATTTGTTAAATATCACAGAGTGTTCTTACACAAATGTAGATGTTATAGCCACACATTATGTACTGTGTGTAATTGTATGTGCTATACTTTTATAGGACTGGCAGCAGAGATTTGTTTACACTAACATTATCATAAATACATGAATAATGTATTGTTGCCACAGATATGATGTCACTAAATGATGGGAATTTTTCAGCACCATTATTATCTTATGGAACCAATCTTATATTTGTGATCCATCATTTGTCAAAGTGCCATTATGTGGCATATGACTGTGTTTTAATGAAGTGTTTTCCCCATCCACCATCACAATGTGAAGGCTCTCATATTGCTTCTCAGTAGTGCAGCCTTGGGTATTCCCACAGTCATCCTAGGATCGCAATAATTTTCAGAGTTCTCTTAGACTTTTTCCCTAACCATGCCTAGCTGGGAAGCTCCACTAATTGTCAACTGATGCTATAGTGCTTTAAAATCCCTGGGGCATATTTTTCTCATCAGACTGATCTAATAAAATCTGGACTCCTTTGAACAGTTTCTGGTTAAGTATTTGAGATTTTTTTTCTCCTTCCCTTTGAAAATGTTCTCAATTGTTGGCTGGCGCCATGGCTCACTTGGCTAATCCTCTGCCTGCGGCGCCAGCACCCCGGGTTCTATTCCTGGTTGGAGTGCCGGGTACTAGTCCTGGTTGCTCCTCTTCCAGTCTAGCTCTCTGCTATGGCCTGGGAAAGCAGTGGAGGATCGCCCAAGTCCTTGGGCCCTGCACCCGCATGGGAGACCGGGAGGAAATACCCGACTCCTGGCTTCAGATCGGCGCAGCGCCGGCCCTAGCAGCCATTAGGAGACTGAACCAATGGAAGGAAGACCTTTCTCTCTGTTTCTCTCTCACTGTCTATAACTCTCTCTGTGTCTCTCTCACTGTCTAACTCTGCCTGGCAAAAAATAATAAAAAAAAAAAGTGTTCTCAATTGTCTCTTTCCCAAGTTCTCTTCAGCAAATTAGCCATCCTACAATTAAGTCTCTATCTCCAATGCCTCTAGCAATCCCCTACCTTTCCCAATAACCTATACTGTTTTTGAGAGAACCTTTAAACTGTAACCTTTCCAAACTCTGTTGTAAATGAAGTCATATCCTTCAAGAAGACATTCAGAGCTCTTTGTTTATCACCTGCTTCTTCCCCGCACAAAAAAATAAGTATCTTGGAAATAAGCCTTGGAGTTGGGAGTGGTGGCAATAGCACTTCTCTCTTAGTGGCACCCTCACTCTAGGAACTCAGTGCTCAATGGAATGGGGTATGGGAAGCAATAGCTTCATGTTTTCTAGGCTTGCCTCTATCAGTATGACACTGTCACCTTAAATCCAGGGCAAGAATGATCATGGTCCCAGTATTTTAAACAGTGCCACACCTAAGGTAGAGCCTCCATCCAACAAATGGAAGCTGAGCAGAAGAAGGGAGTTCATACCTTTTGGCCAAACTCTCTGGATGTTAGCCTCAACAATAGGAATCTGAGGACAACATAAGAAATGCTTACATTCTGCCAGGTTGAGAAGATAGTCTTCAAAATGGGAACTGCACTCCTGTGTTCATAGCTGTACCAATGTAGAGTGGAGTTTCCTTCTTACAGAGCTTGAAAAGGGGCAGGGAAGGGACAGGGTTTAGCATAAATATCATGATCTTTCAGTGTTCTCATTGATTTTTAGTAAAATGTATTAAATAGATTTTTCTTTATTTGCTATATGTCCTAATGATCATTTGCAAAGACTTAATCATTGTAAGTTATTTCATAATTTTCAGTTTTCCTGGAGAACCAGTACATAGATCTCATGTTGTCACACCAGAAGTGGAATTCACATACATACATATATTTTTGATAAATTGTATCAAAATATGTTGCACATTAGGAAATTTCATCCCTAAATACTTGAGCTTGCATCTCCTCCCAAATAAGGACATTTTCTTACATAACAGCAACACTATTATCATTCTTGAATAAATTAACATAATTCTATAATATCATGCAAAAAAACAGTCCATATTCAAATTTCTCAAAGAATTTCTTTTATGGTTCCTTTTATTTTTCAAAAAAAAAAGATTTATCTATTTATTTGAAAGGTCGAGTTACAGAGAATCAGAGGCAGAGGCACAGGCAGAGGTAGAGAGAAAGAGAGGTCTTCCATCCTTTGGCTCACTCCCCAAATGTCTGCAATGGCCAAAGCTGGGCCAATCTGAAGCCAGGAGCCAGGAGCTTCTTCCGGGTCTCCCACCATAGGTGCAGGGCCCAAGCACTTGGCCCATCTTCCACTGCCTTCCCAGACCATAGCAGAGAGCCAGATCAGAAGTGGAGCAGCTGGGACTCAGACAGGTGCCCATATGCGATGCTGGCACTGCAGGTAGCAGCTTTACCTGTTACACCACAGCGCTGGCCCCTGGTTCATTTTTTAGATTGGTGTAGGAAAGCAGAAACGAAATGAAGTTTACATATTGCATTTCATTGTTTCGTTAGACTCCTTTAACTTGAAATAAACTTTTCAACTTCTTTTCATGTTATTAAAATTGTGCAAAATCCAGACTAGTTGTCTTTTAGAAGCCCACATGTGAGGCACTACTTCTTTCTCTCTTTTTTTGAAGATTTATTTATTTATTTGAAAGGCAGAGTTACAGAAAGAAGGGGTTAAAGAGAGAGGAAAGAGAGTTAGAGATCTTCCATTCACTGGTTCACATCCCAAATGACTGCAACATCTGGTGCTGGGCCAGGCCAATGCCAGGAGACAGAAACTTCATCTAGGTCTCCCACATGGGTGTAAGTACCCAGAGACTTGGGCCATTTTCTGCTGCTTTCCCAAGCACATTAGCAGGGAACTGTATTAGAAGTGGAGCAGCCAGGACTCAAACCATTGCCCATATAGAGTGCCAACATGCAGGCAGTGGCCTAACACACTATGACACAGCACAAGCCCCAAAGGCATTGTTCCTTGAGTCTTCTATTTCTTGATCTGTGTAGTGGTTACCTAACTTCATAATTTTTCATTAGACCACACAATAATATTTTGTGAACCAAACTTGGATGTAATTAGTACTATAAAGAAATGTGGTATCATGTCATAAAAAGACACTGAAGAACCCTAAATTCATGACAGAGGTCAATCTAAAATGGCTACATATTATATGATTCCAACCATATAACATTCTGGAAAAGATAAAACTATAGAAATCATGAAAAGATCAATGATGAAGAGAGGTTAGGAGGGAAGAAGGGATAATAGAGCACAGAGGGTTTTTAGGGAAGTGAAATTATTCTACATGATTGTATGAAGGTAGATACATGTCTTAATACAAAGGTACTTCAGAAAGTTCATGGAAAATGGAATTAAGAGATAAGTTTATTTTACTAAAAAATGAAATCCCTGAATTGTTTTTACAATATGAATTTTCTGTTAACTTTTTGATGATCCTTAATACGTTCATCAAAATCCTTTGAATGTACAATACTAGGAATGTGTCCTAATGTACACTATGGACTCTGAGTGATAACAATGTATCAATGCAAGTTTGTCACTTTTAATAAATGTATTACTCTGGTGGGGAATGTAGATTATGGAATGGTAGGGGGAAATATGGGAACTATCTGTACTTTCAGCTCAGGTTTGTTATGAGCTTAAAACTGCTCTAAAAAGTCTTAAAATTTCATATGTCTATTTCACAAATTTTAAAAAGGGAGAATTTTTTGAAAGAAGTTGATTAGTTAATAGTTCTCTTACGTTCTTTCATTTTTTAAAAGGTGTGTCAGTATATTAACTGTAGACTTAGTTCAGTAGACTTGGCAGTCAAAGTCCAAATTGTATGCTTTTCCCATTATACAATCTTCTCCAGAATCAAGTTTAGGAATTATTGACTTCTTGGCTGGCGCCGCGGCCCACTAGGCTAATCCTCCACCTGCAGCGCTGGCACCCCGGGTTCTAGTCCCAATTGGGGCACCGGATTCTGTCTCGGTTGCTCCTCTTCCAGTCCAGCTCTCTGCTGTGGCCCGGGAAGGCAGTAGAGGATAGCCCAAGTGCTTGGGCCCTGCACCCGCATGGGAGACCAGGAGGAGGCACCTGGCTCCTGGCTTTGGATCGGTGCAGCGTGCCGGCCACAGCGGCCATTTGGGGGGTGAACCAACGGAAGGAAGACCTTTCTCTGTCTCTCTCTTTCTTACTCTGCCTGTCCAAAAAAAAAAAGGAATTATTGACTTCTCAAAGTCTCCTAAGTCCAGTGTTGATACATAAACAGCCAAGTTCAATGCTAATGCTAATTTTGGTACTTGTCATAGTTTTTTCCTCTTTCTTATGATCTCCTTGTGGCCATATTTGAAAGATCTTTCCAATTATGCTCTCTCTGAAGTTTCTCCCCTTGACCCTAATACAATAAAATAGCAAAGAAGTAACAAGCTCCTTCCTTACACTTCTCTAGAAGTTAATTACCCTCTGCCCCTTGTTCCAAGAAGGAACAGTGGCAGAAGCTTTGGCACTGTGCTTGGAAAGGTTCCTGACTGATGATCAAAGGGATTAGAGAAAGAGGACAAGCTAATGATTAAAGTGAAAATTAAGGATAATGTTTCTTTGCTTCTATTCCTAGCAGTACTGTACTAGCATGTGATTGGCTCAAACTAACACCTGACTTTCTATCTGTGAAGCTAAGATAACCAATCTGTTTGGGCTAACAAATTACATAGGAAAAAAGATGTTTCTGTTGATACCATAAGGGTGAATGATCAAAGAAGTTTAAAAATTTTTATAAATAAAATAAATATAAATCTGCTTGTAAATACCATGGCCTTCCATGGCATCATTCCTTTTTTTAGATAGTTATTTTTTTTTAAAGAACAGATTGTTTGTATCACTGAACAATAGAAGTGTAAGGTACAGGTCTTTTCTTCAAGGTTCTTATAATCCTAATGGAGAGGAAAAAAATAATTCTTTTAGGAGGAGAAAGGGTGACACAGCTCACTAATTTAGAGTACATGATCCTTTATTTATATGTTAGAGGTGAGGCTGAACTTTAAGAAAGGGAAGGAAGATTTTGCATAGTTAATTAATGGTGAAAAATGAGAGGACATTGTGTAGGTTGTTTTAAGAGTGAAGACCAGGGGCCGGAGCTGTGGCTCAGTGGGTTAACGCTCTGGCCTGAGGCGTCGGCATCCCATATGGGTGCCAGCTGGAGATCTAGCTGCTCCACTTCCAATCCAGCTCTCTGCTATGGACTGAGAAAGCAGTAGAAGATGGCCCAAGTCCTTGGGCCCCTGCACCCACGTGAGAGACCCAGAAGAAGCTCCTGGCTCCTGGCTCCTGGCTCCTGGCTCCTGGCTCCTGGCTCTGGATCGGCACAGCTCCGGCCATTATGGCCAATTGGCAAGTGAACCATCAGATGAAAGACCTCTCTCTCTCTCTCTCTCTCTCTCTCTCTCTCTGTGTGTGTGTGTAACTCTGACTTTCAAATCAATAATTAAAAAATCTTTTTTAAAAAAAGCGTGAAGACAAACAGAATTGCTTTCTTTTTTTAAAGATTTATTTATTTTATTTGAAAGTCAGAGTTACACAGAGAGAGGAGAGGCAGAGGGAGAGGTCTTCTGTCCCGCCCAATGGTTCACTCCCCAGATGGCTGCAATGGCTGGAGCTGTGCCAATCCAAAGCCAGGAGCCAGGAGCTTCTTTCAGGTCTCCCACATGGGTGCAGTGGCCCAAGAACTTGGGCCGTCTTCCACTGGTTTCCCAGGCCATAGCAGAGAGCTGGATCAGAAGAGGAGCAGCCAGGACTAGAACCAGCAAGCATATGGGAGGCTGGCACTTCAGGCCAGGGCATTAACCCACTGTGCCACAGTGCTAGCCCCCAGAATTGCTTTCAAACACCCTTCTGGCAAGCTGCATTTTCTCTCTCTCTTTTTAAAGATTTATTTTATTTATTTGAAAGGCAGAGTTACACACAGCGAGAGAGGGAGAGAGAGAGAGAGTTCTTCCATCTGCTGGTTCACTCTCCAATGGCTTAAATGGCTGGGGCTGAGCCAGGCCAAAGTCAAGAGTCAGCGGCTTCTTCAAGGTCTCCCACATGGGTGTAGGGTCCCAAGGACTTGAGCCAACCTCCACTGCTTTCCGAGGCACATTAACAGGGAGCTGGATCAGAAGTAGAGCAGCCAGGACTCGAACTGGTGCCCATTTGGGATGCTGGTGCTGCAGGTGGCGGCTTACCCCACTATGCCACGACACCGGCCCCTATATTTTCACTTAACAATGGCTTTGCTAATGCCAACTGGGATGTCTTCTTTTATCAGCAGATTCAAGAAGCCATATTTTTTCTGATCCTCCCTTCTATCACCTGTTCTGCTTTCTGTCTCAGAAAGTAACAGGACTCCAATCCTTGGATAGTATTCTAATATCCTAGCATTCTCACAAGTTTAGATTGACCATCCACCTAGTTAGGGCTCAGGAGTGATGTTTGACTCCATCAAGGAAAAAATGGTAAGAGATGTGATCCTATGTGGACAGTGTCTCTCAGTGGGGAAGTACACAACAAATGAGCAAAATGAGGATAGTCCTCTCTGTCAGATGTAATGTTTTTTCAATGATGGGTGATTGTATGTGATTTATTTCTTTTGTGTCTCTCTCCCCAACTAAAGAGAAAATTCCATGAGAAAGTGACAATGTTTTTTAATTCTCTGCTGTACCCCAGCATCTAGCACAGAATCTGACACATTATAAGTTTATAGAACTTATGTTATATGAATACCCAAATGAATGAATTGGGATTAAAATCCTGACAGAATGTGTATGGAAACTAGCAAATAGTAAGTGAAGTTGTTGAGAAATAAACTGAGGTCCTCATTGGGAGACAGGGAATGACTACAGGAACAGAAAAGAAAGCATAAAATACTAGGAACTTTTGGTAATTGTAGTTAGAAAGTGAGAATGTAAGGAATTAAACTAAAATTTATTGAGTATTCTCCAAGTGTCTAGTGGTTTTTTTTTAAGATTTATTTATTTATTTGAAAGACAGAGTTACAGAGAAAGGTAGAGACAGAGAGACAGGTCTTCCATCCGCTGGTTCACTCCCCAGATGGCTGCAGCAGCCAGAGCTGCGCTGATCCAAAGCCAGGAGCCAGGAGCTTCTTCCGAGTCTCCCACATGGGTGTGGGGGCCCAAGGATTTGGGCCATCTTCTATTGCTTTCCCAGGCCATAGCAGAGAGCTAGATTGGAAGAGGAGCAGCCAGGACTAGAATCGGCGCCCATATGGGATGCCAGCGCTTCAGGTCAGGGCTTTAGCCCACTGCACCACAGCACCGGCCCCTGCCTAGTGTTTTAACAGGTATACTGTTTAATTTGCACAACTCTAAAAGTAGGTACTATTATCATACACATTTTACAGATGAAAAAAATTGAGATTCAAGAAGGTTACATAACATTCTCATGATCACTATTGTACGACAATCTCTCACTGGTCTCTCATGTTTCTGCATATCTTGTGAGTAGAAGTACTGACTGACATTCTTCCAGACTACCTTTTCATGTATATGTGTATAGTTAACAGCTTTGGAAGATAGAATGTCTTACTGCCTTCATAGAAGGCTCAGGTTTATTATACTCAGTGTTACTCTCCTGTAACACAACCCATAGCATGTGCAGTTATCACCTGACCCTCCTCGGGTAGCTCTTATAGGACTAAAGGGGCAAGAAATACTGACAAAAAGTGCTTATACTCTGGCTAACACTATTGCTGTGAGAAGTTCCTTACCTCTGACCTAGGGGTCTCATGTTTCCTGTCAGCACCAGTGAAAATGTAGCAGGCTAACTCATTAGCATGCAAGTAAGGTAAAATCTCACAGTCTTCACAAGTCTGGACAGTCACATAGGTGAAAAGTATCAGAACTGGAAGTGCATTTATGTCTAATTCTAGAACGCACTCTTTTTTTTAAAGATTTATTTATTTATTTATCTGAAAGTCAGAGTTACTCAGAGAGAGGAGAGGCAGAGAGAGAGAGAGAGAGAGAGAGAGAGAGAGGTCTTCCACCTGCTGGTTCACTTCCCAGATGGCTGCAACAGTGAGAGCTGCACCAATCCGAAGCCAGGAGCCAGGAGTTTCTTCTGGGTGTCCTACATGGATGCAGGGGCCCGAGGACTTGGGCCATCTTCTACTGCTTTCCCAGGCCACAGCAGAGAGCTGGATCAGAAGTGGAGCAGCCGGGACTCGAACCAGTGCCCATATGGGATGCTGGCACTGGAGGCGACAGCTTTACTTGCTACGCCATAGCACGGGCACCCAGAACCCACTCTTTTTCCAGCATGGCTTCTTGAGCTGTGTCTAGGGGTAGTTACTACATCATATTATGTCATTCCTCCCTGCATGTCTTCCATATCTCTGTGTCACTGGACTTGACCTTAACTTTTCAAGTTGGGTGATTTGAGTATCTCATTAAGCAGAAAATAAAAGTTTAAAAAGATTCTGATTGTCTTTCCTACTGACTCTTAGGTTAATGGAATTCCTTAATTTATCATCCTATTTTCTTAGTCATACTGTTTTCCCTAGGGCTATAGTTCTTGAAATGGTCAGGATTCTGTCATACAAATTCATATTATTGGATGAAAATTCCAAGAGGGAACACTGGAACACCTTAGAAACTTCACAAATAACAAATAGTTTTAGCTCTTTGGGGGATACTTAGTAAATACTACATTAAAAGACATAACACCTCCTGTATCTCTGCTGGGTCATCTGGGTGGCAGCTCAGGGGGAGCACAATGGTAGGATCTCAAGATCACATATTCCATGTGTATTTCTTTTTTCCTTTTTCTTTTTCTTTTTTGACAGGCAGAGTGGACAGTGAGAGAGAGACAGAAAGGTCTTCCTTTGCCGCTGGTTCACCCTCCAATGGCCACTGCAGCCAGCACGCTGCAGCCAGCACATTGTGCTGATCTGAAGCCAGGAGCCAGGTGCTTCTCCTGGTCTCCCATGCGGGTGCAGGGCCCAAGCACTTGGGCCATCCTCCACTGCCTTCCCGGGCCATAGCAGAGAGCTGGCCTGGAAGAGGGGCAACCGGGATAGAATCTGGCACCCCAACTGGGACTAGAACCCGGTGTGCTGGCGCCTCAAGGCGGAGGATTAGCCTATTGAGCCTCGGCGCCGGCCCCCATGTGTATTTCTAACAATCAAATTAATTGTATGAAGCAGTTTTGGTAGACATTTCTAATCTCAGTGGTCCCAAGTATCCTTTTTATTAATTTGGTCCTTTATGGATAATAATCCATAAATTCTCTTTATCTTCAAAAATATTGGGTGTTATTCATTCTCTCTTCTCACTAATGCTAGAGAAACAGTTGTCAGCACGGGGTTGGGGAGAAGATAAACAGGAGAATGTGGAGAAGATCCATTCCCATTTGTTTTGTCCCCAGATATTGCTCTACCAGAAGGCCTGATAACTTGTCTGGTACTTTCACCAAAATGACCACATGTCATCTTCACAATAGCCCTTTGAGGATACTGAAGTCCAAAGAGATTAAGTGACTAACTAATCCAACATTACATGGTGCATTTATAGCTGTTATAGGGCCTACAATTCCTTTCCCTATCCTGGATACTTAATGAGTTCAGAGGATAGTGCCCTAGTTTCAAGGAATTAAAGCAATAGTAACATTAGGATGTGGATTCTTTTATTTTGACAGATTCCGGTCATCTTTTCCAAAAGCCCAAACCTCAGGAGGCACCAACAGCAGGGCAAAGTTAATGCCTGGGCCATGTTTCCTTCCACAAAGGCAGGATGGAGGGATCATTTGGGTGACTTAAGGACTGATGTAGTACCAAGACATAGGGACTGAGACCTCCCCACAGTCTCTGCTATTCTCTCTCTAAACCCTTCCAGTAGCTGTTGCTTATATCTGAGTAGAAGATGGTTGTTTAACTTCTTCACTTCTGAGCACTGATTAACTAATCTTGACTCTGTTTGGATTGGAGCCAAACATAACAGAAACAGAAATGTTCAGAAAGGAACTACACAAATTGAGGTTTCCACCAGACTGAACCAAGCAAGGAAGACTGGAGGTAGCAAATAGACATACCCAGGGCATGGGCATCTACAATGTAGAGAAAGTTCTGAGGAAGAGGACTCAGAGTTTCTTTTCTTGCCTTATGTGTGCATGTAGAGGCAGGAGATAAGGAGGGCCCGGCACTGTGGCCTAGCAAGTAAAGCTACCACCTGCAGTGCTGGCATCCCATATGGGCTCCGGTTTGAGTCCCGGCTGCTCCACTTCCGATCCAGCTCTCTGCTATGGCCTGGGAAAACAATGGAAGATGGCCCAGAGCTTGGGGTCCTGCACTCGTGTGGGAGACCCAGAAGAATCTCCTGGCTCCTGGCTTCCAATCAGTGAAGCTGTGGCTGATGCAGCCAATTGGGGAGTAAACCAGGGAATGGAAGACCTCTCTCTCTCTCTCTCTCTCTCTCTCTGCTTCTGCCTCTGCCTCTGCCTCTCTGTAACTCTGCCTTTCAAATAAATAAATAAATCTTTTAAAAAGAGAGATAAGGAAACAATGATATTACTTCTGGCCTGCCAGCACCTCAGGTGAGCAGCAACATGCCCTAGAGATACTTGTTTTTGTCATGAAGGCTTTAGGAGTTCTTTAAGAACTGGGGACTCCATAGAGGTACATTAATTTAATCCTTTTATCATGTATAACAGAGGTCCATTTAAGATACTCCAAGCAAAGAAATATTATGGTAAGAAAACATATGACCCAGAAAAGCACAAGCAGGTCCAGATATCAGCAATTTGTTCCTTTCCTCTTGCATAATGTCCCTGCTTTCCTCTCTTTATTCTCTTCTTGCCACTAACTGGAAAGTTCTCTCTATTGTCTGGAGAATCAATTCCACAGGATGCTAGTCAGAGTCTTCCAACTTGTTACCATCAATCCTATTGGGCAGAGGTTTTTGTGCTAGGCTACCTTATCTGTCATCAAACTATGGAGCTCATTCATAGTATGGTCAAGGTCACTCCCAAGCCACAAACAGCTGGATTTTCTTTCCTAATCAGGGGAAAGTGAGTACAGTATTAGACATAGAAGACATCGTGACTGACAGGTCTAGTACATAGAACTTCCCTCTGACTTTTTAAGTCAGTTTTGGTAACAACTACCCTATGAAAAGACAGCTGAACAAGAGGAACAGGGCCAGTTCTCTGTGTATATAGAAAAGGCAGCTGTTCTTGCCAGTGTTTCCAAAACTGTGGTCATCGAAGCCCTGCATCAGATTCATTTTAGTGCTTGTTAAGCCTTCACATTTCTGGTTTCGACTTTAGACCTACAGAAACAGAATTTAGGAGTTGGGATCAGGGAATTCACAAAGTTAAACTACTCACATAACTGCGCAGAAAGTGAAACTCTCTGCTCTGTATTATTCAAGCTTCACTTACGTTTTTGCTTCTTTCTGGACAGTTTTTCCTTTCCATCCCCATTTAGTAAAATCCTGATCCATCCCTGGAAGCCAAGCTCAGATGTAGCTGCTTTCTTTTTTTTTTTTTTTTATTTTTGACAGGCAGAGTGGACAGTGAGAGAGAGAGACAGAGAGAAAGGTCTTCCTTTTGCCGTTGGTTCACCCTCCAATGGCCGCCGCGGTAGGCGCGCTGCGGCCGGCACACCGCGCTGATCCGATGGCAGGAGCCAGGTGCTTCTCCTGGTCTCCCATGGGGTGCAGGGCCCAAGCACTTGGGCCATCCTCCACTGCACTCCCTGGCCACAGCAGAGAGCTGGCCTGGAAGAGGGGCAACCGGGACAGGATTGGTGCCCCAACCGGGACTAGAACCCGGGGTGCCGGCGCCGCAAGGTGGAGGATTAGCCTAGTGAGCCGCGGCGCCGGCCAGATGTAGCTGCTTTCATGCAGCTTTCCCTGATTGCATGTTTCTTTAGCTCCAACTCTCCTAAAGCTATGGAATGAGGGATATTAGGGAAATAAGACCTGGAGTGCAGGGGCATATAGGGGATGTGAGGTGTCACATTTGGGATGGAACTGGAGTAGAAGATTTATATTTTGCTCCAACATTTTATTTGGAAAAATGTTAAAAATTAAAAGTAAACTGTTTAGAATACCAGCATACCCTTCACCTAGAAATTGAAATTTCACAACATTTGAGCACATGATTTCTCTCACAAACATATATATGTGTTACACATATGTATTTACTCACCTATAGCATTTGAAATTTGGCCATCTTCCACTGCTCTTCCAAATGCATTAGCAGGAATCTTGACCAGAAGTAGAGCAGTGGAGCCCATAGGACTTGAGCCGGCATTCTGATACGGGATGCCAGTGTCACAAATAGCAACTTAACTTGTTGGACTGCAATGGTGGCTTGATACTGATATTTTTGAAGAGTTAAGATCAAGCTTGTTAATATACAATCTGGATTTATCTGATTGTCACTTCTTATTAAACATTTTTTTAATAAAGAGAGGGAGAGACAGAGAGAAATCTTCGACCCGCTGGATCACTCCCCAAATCGCCGCATTGGCCTGGGCTAGGCCAGACTTGAGCCAGGTGCTAGAGGCTTCTTCTGGGCCTTCCACATGGGTGTATGGGCCCAAGGACTTTGGCCATCCTCTGCTGCTTTCCCACATGCATTAGCACTGAGCTGGATGGGAAGTAGAGCACCCACAACTTGAACTGCTACCCATATGGGATGCTAGCATCACATGTGGTGGCTTTACCTGCTATGCCACAATGTTGGCCCTGATTAAACATTTTGGCAAGAATACTACAGAGGTAATGCTACTGAAGTCCCACTGTATCATAGCAGAAGACTCATTTGTCCTTGTCCATTGCCTTGTTATTAATGCTACTAGATTTGATAATTTAGCTAAGGTGAAGTCTGCTAGAATTCTTCATTGTTCAGGTACATTTTTCCTTTGAAATTAATAACTAATCTGTGGAATAATACTTTAAGACTGCATAAACATCTTGCCCCTCTATAAAATTTCACCAATGATTTTAGAACCCCTTGATTCAATTACTTTCTTAATAAAGAACTCCTGAAAAATCATGTCTGGGAGCTACTTCATTAACAACATCTGTATAGAACATATAATAATAATAGTAATAATAATTAACTTTTTTGGATGTGTAACTTTTTTCATAAATGCAACTTTAGGAATATAGTGATTCTTCCCACCATACCCCCCTTCTCAACTATGCTCCCACCCCTCTTCCTCTTCCCTCTCCTATACCCATTCTTATTGTTTACTAAGATCTATTTTCTATTAACTTTATACACATATTATTGAATGAACTAGGCTAGGCACTTTATATAAATTAAATTATTTGATCCTTTTACCAACACTATGATTTCACAGATGGGAAAACTGAGGCTCAGAGAGGGAAGTAACTTCCCCAAGGTCACACAGCTATTAAGGTTGGGAACTAGGAGGTGAGGGTTTGGCCTAGCTGTTAAGATATGATGATGCCTACATCCCATATTGGAGTGCCTGTGTTTGAAACCCAGCTTTGTTATCTATTACAGCTTCCTGCTAATGCACATTCTGGAAGGCAGAAGTTGATGACTCAAGTATTTGGGTCCCTACCACCCACATGAGATACCTAGATTGAGTTCCAAGCTAGTAGTCATTGAGAGCATTTGAGGGGTGAACCAGCAGATAAGAGCACTTTCTGTCTTCTGTCTGTCTCATTCTCTCTCTCTCTCTCTCTTTCTCTCTCTCTGTGTGTGTGTATGTCCCTCTGTCTGCTTCTCAAATAAAAATAAATAAACTTAAAAATTTTAAAAGACTGGGAACTAGATTTAAACCTAGTTTCAATTATAGAGTTTATACTTTTAAACACTATGCTATATAATCCTTAATAAATAATAATTTTATTTGTCTTCAGAATTGTCTCATTTTATTTTGAAGACCCATGGACCCACAGCATTACTGAGAGTGAAGAAGCAGGGACACCATACTTATTTTCTTTCAAGGTGGGGAGATGATGCAACAGAGAAATCTATTGACATTCCTGTGGCCTTATAGCAAGTGAGTAAGTGAACAAAGATGTTGATGGAAAGACCTTTACTTTAGATCTTGCTTATGAATTTGACTTTGATTTAAAAAGGTAGTTGAGAACCACTGTGATTTCTGACTTGTGCTTGCTGAATCCAGAGTGAGTTCAGTTTGGATTAATATCACTGTCCTCACTGGTGGGGGAATGCTACTGCTTAATAATAAACAGCTTTGCAGAGATTGGTGGAAAAGATTGATCTTGCCTAATAGTCCCTTCTGTTCTTGCTGCACTTGATTGACTGTACTTAGGTTTACAGCGCTCTGTCCTACCTGTAAGGGGGTGGGGAAGACTCTGACTTTTGTAATCTAGTTAGCTTAGGAAGCCCTCTCACCCCAACTCCACATCCACCATTTTCAGTAAACAGGAAAATGCTTTGTCAACGTGGTCCAAATTTGTGTGACCCACAGTTTTCTCTGTAGTCTACCAATTCTCCCATGAGAATGCCCAGTGAGTGAAATGCTACAGCAAAACAGAAACAAAAACACACAAACCCCAACAACTCAAACATTCTTTCATGTTCATAATAGTCATTTGTAATTTAGGGCTTTATTGTACAATTTACTTTCAGGTTGTCCATTTATTAGCAATAGAGATGTCAAGAAAACATCTCTGCACCTGTCTCAATGTTTCATTTATGACTAGAAACAGACAGAGACACACACATATACAGTATCTTCCCGATTTTAGTATATGTGCTGTTGAATCAATCATATGTGCATATAAAGTATAATATAAGTTTAGCATGTGCCCTGATAAAATGAACAGCAACACCATATTTAGACACACAGATCTCAAGGTTGGAAAAGTGCTAGGAGGTCATCTAGCAGAGTGCTCTATCCTACTTCTTACCCCCTGGCAGTGGCTGCTTAGAGCATCTCTTTACTGAGCTAGCAAAGTTTGGGCAGCTCCAGCGACACATTGCTTACTAAGTTTCAGAGGCAACTGGTTTCTCTGATCAGCTTCTTAAACAAAGGCCTTATAAAATAATGTGAAATTTGTCCCCGTGTTCCTTCTAGTCCTTAGGGACTACTTCTTTACTTTGGAGTGACTCAGAACAAGGTTTATCCTTTTCCACACAAGCCTAACCCCCTCATCCTATTCTAATATCACTATTCCCAGCCATGACTCTCTCTGAAATGACTCTTCACCCCCATCTGACTGCTCCATTTTGATGGCATGTGTTTCCAAGGTTCATTCTCCCAGTCAATGCTGCCTCACCTATATTATGCTGTGCTTCCCTTCCCATCATGCAAGCAGAGGCTTCTGAAAGGCTGAGCCTTTGCAGGTCCACTGCAGTGTCATCACCATACTTGCCAAAAGCCATCTGAGGGAGCAGGTAAGTAAGCAGAAAGTTGCACTGGGTTTCAGAGAGGCACCAGTCTAGCTAAGGCAGAAATAGCCTCTAACTTAATAATCCGCTCATCACACACAGTAAGAGACACCCAGACTTATTCAAAGACACTGTGGGTGGTACAGAGGATGAATAAGCATGATTCACTGCCACTCTGGCACTCAGGGCACGAAGAATAATAAAACCTAAAGAATTGTAGCCACCTGAGTAGTAAATTAAGAGATCCAGGGCTCAGCTAGACTCTAGACATCAGTGTTACCATGGCAATAAAGGGCCCCAGCTTTCAGCAGCTATTACAGAGCAAGCATCTAATAGGCTAGACTATGTCACAGCCAAAGGCCAAAGGGCTAGCAAAGAAGACCAATTAGCATATCCATTCATTAGGGGCCCCTGCACACTTCATCTCTTAATTCCAATTAGTTGTTTGTTTGAACTGACTTTTCTTGCCTGCATTATACACATTAGTGCCTTTTAGCCCCTCGAAATAGGCTTAAATCTCCACATGGACCATACAATTTCCCAGGCCTTCATTTTTTCCCCTAGGGGTTTGGTCATATACAGTCACACACACATAGCCTTCAGTCCCTCGAAATGAAAGCATCTCTCACTGTACAACTGTACTTGACAGATGGAAACTGTGCTCAGGAATGTGATGTGCTAAGGGTTCTTCCTGGAACCCAGTGAAGTAGGGATCTGGGGCCATTATTTGGAACACTGAGGTCAAGGAAACCCGCTGGCTTTAGCCAGTGAGCCTGCTAGGTATGCCTGCTGGCCACTACTCAGAGGCTAGCTGCTTAGGAAGGGGAACTTTGGGCACTAAGGATCAGACTGGCATCATCAAAGTTGGGCAGTAACTGTTTTAGCTTGAAGGACTGCCTTTCAAGCTCCAGCCCAAACTCCGCCTACTCCGGGAAGCCTTCCCAGATGCTCAAGTGAGTTCTCCCTCTTCCACGCACTTTGAAAAGAATACTGTATTCTGGGCAGCATTTATGGGCTGTCTCAGGCACTAGCTTGGCCTGGAATTTTAATACTCAATACATTCAGAGTCTACAGGTGGGGTTGTAAAAAATGCTCAAAAATGCCTAAGTGAGTTCAATGGCAAGCAACTCTTAAGCTCCACAGCTCATGATCTTCCAGAGTCTCCCTGAGGATCAGCTAAGGAGTTTCCACAAGCAGCGCTAACATCTGTGCCCAAAGAATGAGTGTATAGGTTTAAACAATTGAGTAATTTGCTTTGAATGTGCTGTCATACTCAAAGCCTCTCCTTTCTCCACCCTCTCTTGCCTTTTGTAGTTACTGCCTCATTGGCAGCCCCATCAGCAACTTCTGGCTGCATTCTGCTGCACTGGTAAACATATTGCCTTTTTTTCAAAATTGGCAGGAAAAGTTTCTCTTTTAACCATAATCTTTTGAGAGTGAACTCTCAAAAATTTTTGACATCATAAGGGATTGATTATTTTATTTTACCCAACAGCTGGCATTCCAGAAGGTAGACTGGACTATACTTGAAACACATTGCAAATGTAATATGTATGTACAAACCACGAATTACCAATACTAGGGAACAAGAGATTTTGGAGAATGGAGTAATTTGTTATTTGAAGTTATATCACTCCAGTCTGCTTTTTATTCTCCCTACTCGTGGTTTTTGAAATATTCTTAAAATGACTCTTTTTTTGATCTGGTAAGAGATGACCATTTAACCTATCATTTGCAAAAGTGGAGAAAGTGTAAGCAATAGAACTCAAAATCTGCTGAGACCAGGTGATCCCCTTGGATATATTTTGCTTTTATTAAAATACAAAAAAAGAATGAGTTTGTCTTTTTTTAAGTAGCCTTTTTCTCTTCAAAGAAGGCTTTGGAGAGAGATTCTGTTAAAGAAGAGCCCTGATTAGAAACCTTCTAGTAAATGGAGCCCTTATTTAAAATTAACCATAACTGAAGCCGTTTTCATCAGAATAGCCTAGGCTTGGAATTATGACTAAAGCTACCTGTCTAAGCTATTGTGCAGTCTTTCCTGTTTATGAATATGCTCACAATCTTAGCATCAGCAATATTCCCAGACACATGGGTAGAATGGAGGTTGATTTGCAAAGGAATGATCAAAAACTCCATACAGGACTTTTAGCCACTCAGGTTCCAGTGAGGTGGACCAAACTGACTAAAAATGCTATATGATGTTCATTACCATTGCAACTAATTTTTCTTTTGTTGAATCCTACATTGGCTTCAAGACTCTCATATATGTCTGGGAAACTGACACTGCAAATTCTGGCTTGTTCCCTACTCTGATGTTAACGGATAAATATAGATCCCAACCACTACAGAAATTTGGCCAGGATTCCAAGGGGCGTGTGTATGAGGGGCAGTGACTGATGAGGCTACTCTGATATGTGGGCTAGAAAAAGGCTTCTTTATGTCCAAGATCCTCTTTGGGACAGGGAGTGGTAAAGCAGGAGCCTGGCCCCTCAACTCACTTTAAGGAGCTCATGGATTGACACAAATAAGGAATATTGTAGGTGGCTTAGAGTGTTTGTGTGTGGGGGGGGGGGGAGAGCAGAGGGAATTTTCCTGACACCCTAGATCCTTATGCATGAGATCAGCCTTATGAAAAAAGCAAGTTATTCTTGGCCACCTCCCCTCACCCCCAACTCCCACCCACGCCCCACCCCCTGTACACACTGATATCCAACTCTCAATTGAGAAGAACATGACTTAAGATTTCCATTGGGCCCATCATATCTCAGGCTCTGGAGAAGGGCAAGGGGTGGAAAGACACATGGTGGGGGGGTGAGTCGCTCATCCTCGTGACCCAGAATATCTCCCCCTCCCTGTAATGATGAGCTTGCTTTTCCATAAGGGCTTTCCCTTGTTTCAGGGAAGGGGCCAACCAATGAGAGAGGGGCATGTTAGATTATTTTGGGGAAGGGCTTATGCCAGGAGGGTTCACTTTTACCAGGCGCCAAGTGTCCCCAGCAACCAGTATCTCCTGTACTAACAGAAGCTCCAGAACTCCCACCCCTTTGCTTGCCGCTGCTGCGTCTTCGCCCACTAAGTAGCCATGAGAAGGCAACTCCGATCCAGAAGGGCTCCGGCCTTTCCCTATGGTTCACGCTACAGACTTGTGAGTCTCAGGGAGCAGATTATTTGCTGCCCCCTCCTTTTTCTAACGGGGCGGGTTGGGGGCTGCATAGATCTTGGCTTATGGCTGTCTCTCTCTGGGATGGGCAGAAACAGTGAAGTTTAGGGAAATTCAGCATTTCAAGAAGGAGCAGTGATTCCCAGCACCACAGGACACCCTAAACTGCTGGATGGAAGGAGGGAGCCCCTCTTCCTGTGGAACAAAGATATGGGAAGGGGAAGACACCAGAGAATAAAGGGCTTTAAAATTTCTTCTTGGGAATCTCTAATTTGAACAGATATTTTGGATTCTGGGAATAGAAGTTTCATTCTGCTAGCAAAAGATTCAGCCAAGGAAAAGGGAATGGGAAGTGGAAATGAAAGGTACTGCCTACCCAGCTGTATCAGTCACTTTGGGTGGTAGCTTCTTAGAAATCAGCTGCTCTTTTTCTAAAGCAGAAATTTCAACTTATAGCTAAAGTCATAGAATCCAAAATGGAGAGGAATCCTAGGCGTTATCTCTCCAGAATCCTTCATTATGTAAAGGAGGCTCAGAGCGCCAGAATGACTTGCAAGTCACTGGAGGAGCCAAAGTGAAAATGCAAGTCTCCTCAATTCTAATCTTAGTCTCTTTCCATTGTATTTGCTGTATGTGACTCACTATGTTCCTGATCTGTCACCACTCATTGCCACTTTGCCTGTCATCCCACTCTCACCTAACACACACACACACACACACACACATACATACACACACACATCCCTTTGGTTTCACGAATTATATCTAGGGTACATTAGAAATTTATTTGATCCAAAAGTTTCTTTGCATTTACTTACTTTGTTATAAATCATTAAAATATGTCACACATTGTACTTTGGGCAGGGGTTTCTTTGAAATCTTCCGCATAGAGAATTTAATCTGAGCCCTAAGAGGAAACAAAATCTAATCCGTTTGTCTTGGGTATAGCCACTAACCAGAGAGCAAAGAATGTCAACAGCCAGCAATAGAAAACAGGAATTCATCTAACCCCTTATCAACCTACAGAGGTTTATCCTTAGCTTTCTAGCATCAGTTTGTAGAATCTTTCTTTTCATGTTGCCAAAGTCCCTTCCAGCTCTCAGAGAAGTCACAATCTGTGGGACATATGTAACTATTCTTTACTTGGCTTCTTTTCTATGTAATGTTGCTAAAGTGTTGTGTGTTATTTCAATTATTTGTCAAATGATTTGAACTTTGATTGTATTAAGGGATCTTTTCCTTTATATTTCATCAAATTAAAAAAGAAATTATTTGATGTGATTGTGTGCTAATTTCTCTTAAAATTAACCAATCATTCCTATATTTATAGAATGTTATTCAATGTAGGGCACAAATTTATCCTTTGGGTCATGCTGTTTGTTTATATATTTGTTTATATATTTAGACTGCTCAAAATGGAGCCACCCTCTGTCCTCCAGACTCTTCCCTTTTAGGGAAACATGATGGCCCAAGAACACACACACTACCATGTCTCTGCACCCTCAAGCACACTATCACATGAGGATAGTGCCACATAAGGAAATGTAAAAACAGACCCTTAGGGATAAGCGTTCTTATAACCAAAGGACCCCCTGCTGAATTTTGCTAAGTAGTTGCATGAAAGTGTATTTTACACAGGACTTAATTAATGAGAAGTTTTTTGGGAAAGCCTCTCTTACACAAAGTAATGTTCCACTATACCTGGAAGCAAGAGAGAACAAAAAAGATATTTAATGTTCCTGAAATAAGACTCAGACAGTATGAAATGTGTGTGTGCATGCATGTGTGTGAGTGTGTGTGTGTGTGTGTGTTGAGAGGGGGGCTTTGGATGGAATTAATTCTGAGATTAATTCTTCCCAGGAAGATAAGGCTTAAATGACAAGCAAATTTTAATGGGATTGTCAAGAGAGCTCATATCTACAAATAAGATCAGGCCAAGGCCAAGGCCAACTGCCTCCTCCACAGAGGAGAGATGGAAGGCATGTATAGGTAATGAGAGAAAATGAAGTTGTTCAGAAAATATAAAGGAAAGGCCGGCGCCGCGGCTCACTAGGCTAATCCTCCGCCTTGCGGCGCCAGCACACCGGGTTCTAGTCCCGGTCGGGGTGCCAGATTCTGTCCCAGTTGCCCCTCTTCCAGGCCAGCTCTCTGCTGTGGCCCGGGAGTGCAGTGGAGGATGGCCCAAGTGCTTGGGCCCTGCACCCCATGGGAGACCAGGAGAAGCACCTGGCTCCTGCCATCGGATCAGCGCAGTGCGCCGGCCGCAGCGCGCCTACCACGGCGGCCATTGGAGGGTGAACCAACGGCAAAAGGAAGACATTTCTCTCTGTCTCTCTCTCACTGTCCACTCTGCCTGTCAAAAAAAAAAAAAAGAAAGAAAAAGAAAAAAAAAAGGAAATATAAATTCCCCCACAATGAAATGTTACACTTAAAATTCTCTGAAATTCCCAATTGGCTAGTAAGGGGTTAGAAAATATGGACCCTTGCCTGGGTGTTCAAAATGTAGTTTGAGAGGTCCAGTGTATACACAGGCTCACACATAAGTGAAAGAGATTTAAGAACATGTATTAATGTATTCAACATTGAGTGGCAGACACATTTTATTTTCCTAAGCCTTACACTGGGGGGTTCATGTCAAAGTCAGAAATCCTTCATTATAGACACCCACATCTCTTGGGAACACAGAACCCAACACATTGTTCTGCTTCATAAATAGTGCCACCTCTAGGCACCTTCACTCAGTGTAATGTAAGAGAAACACCATTATACAGAGTATCAAGAGACATAGGTTCTGAGATTGTCAATTTTGTCACAAACTTGCTGCACAGCTCTGACTAAATCCTGTCACTTTTCTAGGCCTCAAATTAACAAGAAAATCTTGAAAGTCCCTGTTAGTTCTGTTATGGTGTGATATAGAGATGTAAATCTGAACACATTATAGAGCAATTCAAGAGTGCTTATGTCCAAGAGCTAGATAGTGTTGGGTGGGAGTGGAGCCTTGTCATTTTGTTTCACTTTTACTGATACTGAACAATTCAACTTGCTGAATCTCCCCACCCCAAAGGCAGAATGTTTAGCTGAGTGCCCTCTAAGTGGCCTTTGAGGAATCAGGCAGGGAGGAGTACATGGAGCCCCTGGCCTCTAGTATTTGATGCATCTGACCCCAACAGGTGCGTAGGCCCTGCCACTCTTCAGACTTGGACAGCAAAGAGAAAGGAGAGTGGCCTCTTTTTCTCCTGCTGCAGTAAGCCTTAGCAAACCCCCAAAGAGCAAAGATATAACTCCTCAGCCTATGGCTGGGAAGCATTTGAAATGCCATTTAGTAAAGTCTGTGTTTTTCCGTTTTGAGGGTGGCGGTACTGGTAGTGGTTAATTTTCTTAGAACCACTCATAGGATATTATAATTTCAAATTTCATGTAAAGACTGCAATCAGTCAATAAACAAATATGTGCTGTGCACTTACTATAGGTAAAGCCTTTTGCCTAGGGTACGAGAGGAGCTAGAGTCCCAGTTCTTAGTTGGGCTAATCACAGCTTAAAATAGGAAGAGATTCTAGCTAGGGCAACAGAAAAGTAGCAAACAGCTCCCCATTTCTTGTTTCTTTTGCAAAGGCAGTCTAAGTTTTGAGGAGGGGTGCAGCAGTTGCCCTCTCCTCTTGAAGGCTGTACCAGACTATTTTTAGACACAATTTGGGATGGTAAGGTTAAGCAGCTGAAAGTGTGCAGAGTGTTAGAATGAAGCTGGCTTGAACTGGGAATTTGTCATCATGGACACAAATGTCTAAGACTACTCCATCCTCCAGTGTAAACTCAGCTTTGCCCTGACAGGGCAGTGGCAGTATCATAGCCAGTGAGGTTTATCTAAGGCACAATTATTGCCAATTGAAAGTTAAGCAGGACTACTAGCATGAGTGGTCTCAAGGGAAGAATCTAAATGCATAAAGCTGAGAGAAAAACTTGCACTTTCATGGAAATAATATTAAGCCAAAATTGGTCACAGAAAGGATATTTCCTCCAAAAAACAGACAGAACAAAAATCTGCCTCTTAAAACAACAAATATGTTTATAGGGAAGTGAAAAATTTGAAGTATCTCCAAATTTTAAGTTGTTTCCATCTATTTTTGGCTGGTGGGATATGCCATTGGATTTTTTTCAAAAAGAGGAGTTATGTTTTGTCACTGTTTCAGGATGACCAGGATGAAGTGAACCAGAATTATTTAGCAGATGAAGAGGAGGAGGCAGAAGAAGAGGCTCAAATGATGATGGCATCCAATTCGGAGGAGGAGAAAGAAGAGGAAGAAGAGGAGGAAAAGGAGGAGGAAGAGGGTCAGGGTCAGCCAACAGGCAATGCCTGGTGGCACAAGTTGCAGGTCATAAACGAATACCTGTGGGATCCAGAGAGAAGGATGTCTCTGGCCCGAACAGGTCAGAGTTGGAGTAAGTCCCGATCGTCCCAATGCCCCAGTCTGGTGTCCTTTGCTTTTGCTGTGGTATCCAGGGATCCTTTACCATACGCTGGATGGGCTCGTCAGCAAACACCTCTTAGCATTTCATGTAAAGACACTGATGCCTAGGAAAATGCCTAGACTGTGGACAGATCCAGTCAAAACAAACTCCAAATTGATGAATAAACTTGATTGTGTAACTAAAATCCACTGGGCTCGATATCAGTTGCAATGCAAAGAGAACAAGAATGTGTTGAAAAAGTACATGTTTTTCTTAAGTCCTAGGCCTGTCATTTTCTATCCATGTGAACTTGGGCTTGTCATTTACCCTCCTAGAGCCTGTTTCCTCATCCAGTAAATGAATGAGAGGATTGGATCACTGCTTTGCCTCTCTGATATGATCAACATGATGCCCCAAAAGATGTTAAAACTATGAAATTGAAATTATGCAGAAGACCTTTTCTGATATATGATACCAAAGTTACTAATAACTTGACTAAGAGTTTATAAAGCTTCTTAACTTCACCTAATAATGTCAGATAAGGACAGCCAGAAAGTCTTCCCTTGGCCTCAGCTTGTGGGTGCTTTAGTCTCCTATGGTAGAACTGGGTTTAAGTGAATTGTTACTAGAGATTAACTAGTAACCAAGCCTCCATGTTGCTTGATCAATGGCAGAATTATATGCCTTAGCATTTCCTTTTGGTACTACATACTGCCACAAGTTGTACTTGACAACTCCCCCCAGCACTCCCTACACACCTCAAAACTGTTGCTGCTAGGCCTTCTCCTCAGAAGATTTCTCCTGTGGTAAAATTTACACTCACCACACTCTGCACAGCCCAAAGAGCAGCTGCTGGATTGGAACTCAATTGATTCACAGCATAGAGAAAGACAGAGAGAGGGAGGGAGGAAGGGAGGGAGGGAGGGAGAGGGAGAGGGAGAGAGAGAGAGAGAGAGAGAGAGAGAGAGAGAGAGAAACACCATGGATGAAATAAGAATCCTCTAGTGCCAGGTGTCTAGTTTGCCAAAACTGGTGGACATGCCTTCCAAAGCACCCTTTGGCTGAGAATTCTCTCCTTCATAGTTACTGTTGCTAATTCAGCTCAATCAGGGTGAAACAGCCAGCCCTGCTTCCTGGAATTAGCAATAGCAGGTGTGGGCCTCTGAACAACACCCATCTCCCATCACCCCTCCTCACTTCCCAGCCCCACCCATGCCCATCCCTCGAACTTTCAACTGGAACAAATGGACCATTTGTGGGACATTCCAACATGCTCGAAGCTGCAAACAAATGCTGGACATTCACTGGGGCCCCAAAGGGGTGCAGCTGTTCTTCCCTTGCCTAAGAGGACCAGAAAAATAAGCTTGTGAAATGCAAAGTGTGATCATGAGAGGAGGAGCTATACATTAACTCCTAAACTGCCAATCTGAGGAAATTCAACAGATGAGCTGATCCAATTTGCTCCTGTAGAGGGTAATCCATACGCCTATGAGTAGGGATGAGGGAGGAAGGGTCAAGTGCCCACAGAAAATGTGGCAGTTGGGACATTTCACTATAGGCCATAGGCAGACCTCTGGATTATAGGTCTAAGGAGACCCTAGAAATTCAGGCCTCTTCTTTTTGGATACCACTGGGCAAAGGAAAGATTGCAATGTTAATGCCTAGGTCATAAAGCACATGCTTTGCTGTCCTCTTTACTGAAAGATGCCCATTTGAGCATTTCCTAATTCTGTCTCAGTCTGGACATTGACATCCTTGATATATTCACCCAGACTATTAATACACTCTGGGCTTTTTCTTTGGTAGCTGGACAACCCCTATCATTAGGAACTATATATTATTTTATTGGATATTTTCAAGAACCATATAAGGTAATAATATTATTATCTCTATTTTATAGATTCAGAAACTGATGCAGTTTTAGATTCAGCTTAGAGAAGGTAAATTTTCTTTTTTTTTTTTTTTTTTTTTTTTTGACAGGCAGAGTGGACAGTGAGAGACAGAGACAGAGAGAAAGGTCTTCCTTTTGCCGTTGGTTCACCCTCCAATGGCCGCCGCGGTAGCGCGCTGCGGCCGGCGCACCGCGCTGATCCGATGGCAGGAGCCAGGTGCTTCTCCTGGTCTCCCATGGGGTGCAGGGCCCAAGCACTTGGGCCATCCTCCACTGCACTCCCTGGCCACAGCAGAGAGCTGGCCTGGAAGAGGGGCAACCGGGACAGGATCGGTGCCCTGACCGGGACTAGAACCTGGTGTGCCGGCGCCGCTAGGCGGAGGATTAGCCTATTGAGCCGCGGCGCCGGCGAGAAGGTAAATTTTCTAAAGTCACATAGTTTCTTGGTGGCAGTGCTGGGATTCAAACCCAGGTTAGATGAACACCAGAGTCCATAATCTTGCCAGGACTCTGTGTCATCTTCATGAACTCTAACAATGAACAAGACATTGATGGGTAGGGATTCAAGACCCAGTGGGGTGTTTGGAGGAAGCACTGAAGACTTGGGAGCATTAGTAGTTCGTGGTCTATCTAAGCCTGGGTGGAGCATTCAGGAGAGAACTCTAGATTATCTAGAAAAGTAGTCCAAGTAAAACTTGGACATCCAGATCAGAAAGGTGGAGAGCTCAGTTGGCTCATATGGGGACTGTGCTTGGTTTTGCCTTGGGGGTGGCTGAGATAGTCTATCATAGACTCCAGGGTACTCCACCCCACCCCCGAGCAAGGCTGAGGGGACTTTGCTAGTGCCATTCTCTCATCTATAGCTCTCTTGCCACATGTACTGGGATAGAAGGAGGATACCTTCAAGGGAATGTACCTGTGTTCCATCGCTTTCCCTTCATCCATGAAACTGAGTCATTTATTCCTCCAGGACAGCCCTAGCTGTTGATCCATTCCCAGAATGGGAATGCGAATGCAGGAATGGAGGAGAAAACACAGGACACATTCCATTGGGACAGCCAGCAGGCAATAGGCAAGTAACACAGGCATATGAGCACTGTTGTTTCTTCTCCAGGGACTCCAACTTAGTAAATGTATTCATGGTCCAGTTCTGCTTTAGTTTCTTTTATAAAACCCAAGGGGTCAGTGCCATTTCTTGGATTATGGTTTTTATCTACCCACTCCCACTCTTTTTCTTTGGTATTTTTTTTGGTTCATGGTTTAACTTAAAAATTAATATTTAGATTCAGTTTGGGGTACAGCAAAATTATCTAGTTTGCTCCAGTTTCTGGTTCATGATTTGGTTCAAATCTGTCATTCTGACATCAAGGCACTGCTATGAGCATGGCTAAACATTACTGCTTGAGGGAGCCCCAAGGAGGCCTTGAAAACGGCTGCTTAGCAGCAGTAACATTCATTCACCTTACTTGGTGCTGCCTAATCTTGGAGCAAACTTAGTCCTAATACAGCTCGCACTGGGGGAATTCATGTAACTATGCTATTATTATTGTAGTAATAATAACAATAGCAGTGATGAGAATGACTGCCACTTACAGAGCACTTGTATCTGCCACCTTTGTGCTATGCTGTTTATATGAATTGTTCAATGCCAAGAAGTAAGTACTATTGTTGTTCTTATTTTACAGATGAGGAAATTGATACAGCATGTCCAAGATTAAACAGCTAGAAAGTAAGATAGTGAGAGTAGGGTTTAAGGAAAGGTTGCATTTCACATGTTGTTAAGGATATAAATAAGGATCTGAGGCAGTGCTAAACTTATCCCCATTTTGCGTGTGAAGAATTAGTGGTGCAGAGAGGGTCTATAACTTGCTCAAATTCATAGTCAGCACAAATTGTCAACAATTAAGTACCATTTCTTCCTTCTCCCTTCCCCATTCTGCATTAGTGTTCTATTTGAAAAGCGGAGCCACTTAAACTTTCCAAAACATGAATAAGATTTGAAATAAATAGGGTAAAACCTCACTTTGCCTTGATTAGAGGCAAGTCCAATGGAAATTAATCAAAAGTTTGAATTATAGACTATGTGAAAAGAAATGCTATTTTCTTCACTTGCAAATACATATAATCACTGGAACCAAGCTGCTAGGACTCTTCAGGGCACCTGCTTTAATGAACAGTGAAGAATGATTTGTACTTAGGATATCAACCGTTGCCCAGAGGACTGTCAAGCAATTTGCCTTCTGCAGGACTTTAAACTCCACTCCCCTACAATCTTGTTCATGGTCATCATTTGCACAGCAAGCCCTTCCACTGGAGATGCTGTAAAGGTAAACTGCAATCAGACCCCTGACAATCCACATGGATTCCAAATTGGTGAAATCCGATTGGTGAAATTTGAATAAGCAAGGACATACTGAACCTGGCGAATTTTTTTAAAAGCCATTTTGTGTTTGGCTTTATTCCGGTTCATGAGCTCAAGCGGGAGGCAGGGCTTTTTGGCAAGCACTGACTGCTGTCACCTTTGATTGATCTGCAGGCCTGATCTTGGTCATTTACTTCTTCTTCTATGCCTCCCTGGCTGCTGTGATCACCCTCTTCATGTACTCACTATTTCTGGCCATCAGTCCATACATGCCAACCTTCACTGAGCGGGTGAAGCCTCCTGGTGAGTATACTCAAATGTCCTGTGTTGTCATAACTTGTTGGACAGTAATCTGCTTGCACAGCATGTTCAACCTCAATTAACTTTGGCTCTTCCTGATAATGACTTAGAGATTCAATTATTAAGAGTATAAGTAAAATGGTACTTGGCAAACTATGGTCCTTTTCATTTTGATTGCCTGGGGGGAAATGGTTTCATGGGAATCAATACAAAAAAATTATCCCAAGAATGGGTTAATATATCCAAGACCTGTTTTTGTTGCCAGGAGTTATGATCAGACCCTTCGCCCATAGTCTTAACTTCAACTTCAACGTTTCTGAACCTGACACTTGGCAGCATTATGTGATTAGCCTAAATGGCTTTCTCCAGGGTAAGTAAGTTTCTTGGAATAGTAGAGAGCTCTTTTAAGGTGATGGGTGGGAATTCAAAATTCACCTGGCTCAGAAATCCGAGTCTTTTTTTAAGATTTATTTATTGATTGATTTAATTGAAAGAGTTACACAGAGAGAGAAGGAGAGGCAAAGAGAGAGTGAGAGGTCTTCCATCCACTGGTTCACTCCCCAATTGGCTGCAACGGCCGGAGCTGTGCTGATCAAAAGCCAGGAGCCAGGAGCTTCTTCCAGGACTCCCACACAGGTCCCAAGGACTTGGGCCATCTTCTACTGCTTTCCCAGGCCATAGCAGAGAGCTGGATCAGAAGTGGAGCAGCCGGGACTCGAACCAGTGCCCATATGGGATGCCGGCATTGCAGGCGGCAGCTTCACCTGCTACACCACAGCACCGGGCCCAGAAATCCCAGTCTTAAGTAACCCCAACCCATTATGATCTTACTTATTTTCCATCCCCCTCAGCACTTGTGGCTACAATCAAAAATGCTAGTGTGTAATAGTATGTTGCCTTGAAAGCATACAAGCCAATCTCCAGCAATAAAATAAGCTCTTTGAGGCAGAGAACTTGTATTCTCTTCTTGAATACCCTACAGCACCTAGTTACATCCTGAATACATCCAGGTGACTCAATAATGATCTTTATAAAAGATAATTCTGGGGGGAGAGAGTGATGAAAAAAGGAGAATGATCTCCAGAGCTGGAAGATTCCTACCTCCTATACTTTTTCAAGGTAAGAGAATTCATTTCTTGGAGCAGGGCTATGCTGAATGGAGACAGCAAGTACATTTGGCAGCAATGTAGAAAGCAGTTTGAAGAATCTCTGGGTGGCAATCACTCACTCCAACATCTTCATTCTAAATATTTGAAAGATTCCTATCTCTATAACATTATCAAATTTTCTGTCACAAATTAATGGCTTTGTGGGAGGCTCTTTCACACAGTGAAAGCTGTGGTTAAACAAGGTGCACACAGGTTTTATATTTATCTAACTTTCAAAGAATAGCCCCTGTAGGATTTGCTTTGATACATCTAATCTTTGTGGGGGCAGGGAGAGGAAGAAAGCCAGTCAGACTGGTTTGGTTGCCCTGACATAGCTCAAGTTGGGGGTGTGGTGGGAGTAGCTGGTAGAATGTGCATTAGATTATAAGATCAATCTCTACTCATGTGTCTGGAAGTATAATTTAAATGCATAAATGTTATAATTCAACTGTAACACTGCATAGTAGAGTCAATCATCCACATTCTAAAAATAGGGAAGTTGGGACCCAGAAAGGGTACTTGGGAAAAATCTCCCAGCAGCAGAATTAGAGTTTGAACTGACTTCCATGCTCTTGACACCCTTGCTATG
The DNA here is from genome assembly GCF_033115175.1 of Lepus europaeus. Lineage (NCBI taxonomy): Eukaryota > Metazoa > Chordata > Mammalia > Lagomorpha > Leporidae > Lepus > Lepus europaeus. The sequence continues at coordinate 35,994,682 of NC_084850.1, read as the reverse complement.
CAAAGTGTCATCCAGGGACCAGAAGCATGGGCATCATTTGCGAGTTTGCTTGAAAAGCAGAATCTTTTTTTTTTTTTAATTTTTGACGGGCAGAGTGGACAGTAGAGGGAGACAGAGAGAAAGGTCTTCCTTTGCCGTTGGTTCACCCTCCAATGGCCGCTGCGGCTGGCGTGCTGCGGCCGGCGCACCGCACTGTTCCGATGGCAGGAGCCAGGTGCTTATCCTGGTCTCCCATGGGGTGCAGGGCCCAAGAACTTGGGCCATCCTCCACTGCACTCCCTGGCCATAGCAGAGAGCTGGCCTGGAAGAGGGGCAACCGGGACAGAATCTGGCACCCCAACCGGGACTAGAACCCGGTGTGCCGGCGCCGCAAGGCAGAGGATTAGCCTACTGAGCCGCGGCGCCGGCCGAAAAGCAGAATCTTAAGCCCCACTCCAGACCTGCAGAATCAGAATTTGCGTTTTAACAAAATCCACAAGTGATCTGTATGAACTTGAAACTTTGAGAAGTGCTATTTTTCCATAACTCTATGCTGTTGCTGTATGAACAGGAGTTAGAAACTCAGCTTTATATCAGTAATGCTCAGTGTCATTTTGGGTGAGTCTGAGCTTCCAATTCCTTACCTATGAAACAAAGGGGACTGGAGTTCTTTCTGAGTCCATGAAGTTCCAATTTGTACCAATTTGGGGGTACAAAAATGTTTTAGATGTCATACTGCAACATCTCCTTTTCTTTTGAAATGCTGATGAGCTATTGCAAATATGTATCTCTGCTGAGGCAATCCCTCCAAGCCAATTCTGACCTCATGCCAATTCTGACCTGATGGTAGAGGCAGGGGACATTAGGAAAAGCACAGGACTTTTAGCTCCTAAGAGTAGGTAATATACCCTGCTAAAAAGGAACACATCTCTGAAATAGACATCCCAGAGTATCAGTTTCATTCCCATGAGGACTGGGATTTTGCAATAAGGGTCATGCCCATGTCATATTATTTTTATGGAACTACCTCAAGAGAAACAATGAGCACGTGATTGCGCCTTCTATTTACAAAGATATTATTTGAGCATAGTTCTTGTTCTAAAAATAAAAAAAGAAAAACAAAGCCTTGAATTGAATGTAGCCTTTATCAAAAGAAAATAAAGACGTAGCCGTTATTGGAGTAGATTTGAAATTCCCAGTTGACAATAATATGAAACCCATGTCACAAACTTTTTAGATGAGGATCCAGCAGTGCATTTGAATTTTCTTCTGATGGATTATAGGTGCACAATCTCCTCTGAAAATCTGAGCTACTTGGAACTAAGAGCTAAGTCTAATGGGACTAACTGGGATCCATCATTCAGAACCAAACTGGAAATAATGCAGTCATTTCCAAAGCCCAGTTTTATGGTATCTGGTAACCCAAAGAGTCAGCACACAACCCTTTCACTCTTTCCCTAATATGTATATCTTGGACATATGTTACATTTCACTCTATATAAAAGGATACTAACCTTGAGTCCCTTAGATCTCATTAGATAACATCTCACTCCCTCACCCTCTCAGTGGAGACCCTGTAGTTGTCACTGATTTTTCTTTCAACTTAAGATCCTGTTTTGCTGTGCTAACTTCTCTCTGTAAAGGATGAGGAGCTGGTTTATTCCTGCCCCCTTCCACTTTCCTTCTGTCCCACAACACACATTTCTCATTTTCTTACAACAGGTATCTCTTATTAACCTCAAGGAAAATGTCTCCTAAGCTGAACTAAGGAGATTTAACCAAGGAATTCCTATTCATCTCCCAGAAATGTAAGAAAAGAAATGGTAGAAAACACAAGAGTACATCAAAAGATTTGGAAAAAATAGAATTAAAAAATATGTTTACAAAGCTCACGAGAGCATTTCAGGCATGGAAAGCCAAGAAACTGTGGCAAAAAAAAATGTCTTACATGAAGGACCTCTGTGGGTGACACCCCAATGGAAAAAAGTGGTCATCAAAGAAAGATGTACTTGTCTCTGAAGAGAGGAGAGAACTTCTACTTTGCTTATGGCCTTCTCTAAATGCTGATGAAATTTGTGGACTCAAAAGGCTTCCATAGCCTAGGCAACTCATGTCAAGAGCCTTGGGTGATCACTGATATCATACAAAAGAGTGTTAATTGTTAAATTAACAACAGGAGTCACTGTGCACTAACTTCCCATGCAGGACCTCCATCCTCAAAGAGTTGTATTATGAGAGTTAACAGTAAAACTTGTTCTCAAAGATTTATTTCATTTTAGTGTATTAAGTGGAGGATATTCTTATGTCTCATAAGCTTTAGTTATGCCTAAGTGTCCAACTCCATTGCTTGTTTTCTTAGGTGCTTCTTTAATTAATGATAAAACTTGTTCTCAAAGACTTACTTTATTTTAATGTATTAAGTGGAGGACATTCTTATGTCTTATAAGTTATAGTTATGTCTAGGTGCTCGCGAAAGATGCACCATTCTTGGGTGCTTCTTTAAAGCTAAGTTCCTTTAAAAAAAGTGAGATTAACTTCAAAATTCAATGACTTTGAACAGCCCTTGTCTTGACTGTTGGGGAACATTTTTTTTTCCATATGAATTGATGAACTCTTTATTTAGTATAGAGTTAATCTTCTGTATATAAAGTTAATTGAAAATAGATCTTAGTAAAAAAATAATACTGAGAATAGGAGAGGGATGAGGAAGAGGGGTGGGAGTGTGGGTGGAAGGGCAGGTACATTAGGAAGAATCACTATATTCCTAAAGTTGTACTTATGAAATGCATGAAAGTTGTATTCCTTAAAGAAAATGTTTCTTTGGGAAAAAATGTTTAGTTTGGCACATTAAAATCCATGTTTTTTTTTTCATAATATACATTTCCACAAACATTTTGAAGATCGCTCATAGAGAAAAGTTACAAAGGGACCAACATATGACCCCAAAATGGATATCTGGAAGTTCCAGGAGAATGAGAAACAAAGGGTCAGGCAATCAAGTGGGCTGAGTTGACAAAGGGATGTTGCCAGTGAAGGCCCTTAGGCATTGATGCAGGATCACAGGGCTTAGGGTAGACAGAGGGGCTTTCAGAGGAGTACAAGCAAGCTGCAGAGAGGAAACCAGGGAGAGAGGACCTCTGGAAATAAGGCCTTCCCCTGTAGCACCTGTCTAACATGACCATTTGCTACCCACACATGCTTTAGGTTATAATGACAGTCTACAAGAAGAAATGAATGTGGATTGTCCCCCGGGGCAGTACTTCATCCAAGACGGTGATGAAGATGAGGACAAGAAGGCCTGCCAATTTAAGCGCTCCTTCCTAAAGAACTGCTCTGGTCTGGAGGACCCAACTTTTGGATACTCTACTGGACAGCCTTGCATCCTCCTAAAGATGAACCGGGTAAATTAACCCTTGATATCTGGTGGTGGTAAGTGGACAAGCTGGGTAGGAAGAGACTTGGCTACTCTGTATTCACGAGTTTGACTATTTTTACTGACATCACAAGTACAAGCAAACTGTTGATTCCTTTTTAGTCCCTGAACACTTCTGCTGCTATTCTTCTCCCCAACCCCAAATCTGCTCTTAGTGGCTGCTGTCAAGGATGGGGCCCTGAGCTGTTTTAGAAGAGGGGATTGACATGGGAAGTGCAGTGGGAGACAGTTTTATGGCATAAAAATGCCTTTTTCTTCCTTTATGCCATGCTTTAGTTGTGACAGAGCATTACCAGGCACACTCCTTTTGAAGTCAGAAACTTCTTTAAATTTTCAGGCTTTTCCTGCTTCAGTTTCCACTGTGTATGGAATACAAATACAACCAGGAGTAAACCAAGTGGAACAGCTCTGAAGACACTTTGCATTTTCTGCTGCTTGCAATATTTCTGAGAGGGCAAAATAGAGGAAATATGACTCAAAAGGGATTTAGAAAAGCACTTTTTTAAGACATCAATTAGGTTTTAAAAAACAGCACTGATTTTCTTTTGATAGATTGTAGGCTTTCGTCCTGAGCTTGGGGATCCTGTGAAGGTTTCCTGCAAAGTTCAGGTAAAGTACCCTTTTGAATAAGCCTTATTAGTGTGTCTGTTTCATGCAAAAGAGTAGTTAATCCTTTGCAAATACACACAGATGGAAAATTATGGAAAGGGTTAATCTTTTTCATAACAGCACCTCCCTTTGGTGCCATCAGACCTTCTTATTTCCAGAAAGCATTCCATCCAGGTGTGTTTGTGTGTGCAATGTATGTGTGCACGAGTGTGTATATCATGATTTACACTTGTGAAAAGCTGAAGGCTGAACCTCAGCTAGGGGCCACAGCAGGGAACAACAATGTACCAAGTAATAAATTAGGATTCTGTTTACACTTTTGCTTTTAGCTCTAATTACTTGTTTCTTTGAACTAAACAAATAGCCTTCATTAGAGTCTTTAGTCCCTGATTATAAAACTGAATTTAACATTTTGTAGCAATGACCAGTGGCACTGGGTATTGAAATAACAAATGACTACAAGGAAAGTATAAACAGAGCTCCAATAATATGCTAATTAACTGCCCTTGGAGAGACCATTAACTCTTATCTCTTCTGTACCAATTAGCTCCTTTGTAGGAAAAAGCCCTCCATCTTAGGTACACTTCTTTCTTTTTTTTTTTTATTTTTGACAGGCAGAGTGGACAGTGAGAGAGAGATAGAGAGAGAAAGGTCTTCCTTTGCCATTGGTTCACCCTCCAATGGCCGCCGCGGCCAGCGCGCTGCAGCCGGCGCACTGCGCTGATCCGAAGGATCCGGAGGCAGGAGCCAGGTGCTTATCCTGGTCTCCCATGGGGTGCAGGGCCCAAGCACTTGAGCCATCTTCCTCTGCACTCCTGGGCCACAGCAGAGAGCTGGCCTGGAAGAGGGGCAACTGGGACAGAATCCAGCGCCTCGACCGGGACTAGAACCCAGTATGCCAGCGCCGCAAGGCGGAGGATTAGTCTGTTGAGCCACGGCGCCGGCCTAGGTATACTTCTTTTTTAAAAAAATATTTATTTTATTTATTTGAAAGACAGAGTTACAGAGAGAGATAGTGACAGCGAGAGAGGTCTTCCATCCGCTGGTTCACTCCCTAGATGGCCTCAATGGCCTGAGTTGTGCCAATCTGAAGCCAGGAGCCAGGAGCTTCTTCCAGGTCTCCTACATGGGTGCAGGGGCCCAAGGACTTGGGCCATCTTCTACTACTTTCCCAGGCCACAGCAGAGAGCTGGATCAGAAGTGGAGCAGCTGGGACTAGAACCAGCACCCATATGGATGCTGGCACTTCAGGCCAGGGCTTTAACCCGCTGCTTCTTAAACCAGCAGTAGCTCCCTCATGTTCTATGATAGCAACTGTCCCCCGACCCCCAGGCCTGGGTAACTGCCTTGAAGGTTTGTGAAACCAGGTAATTCTATTCTTAGCACTAGAAATATACTTCCAGGAATGAGTGTTTGGAGCAGTGGTCAACACACTACTTTAGTACACCCTCATCCTGGCTTTCAGCTTCCTGCTAATGCACACCCTGAGGAGGCATCAGAATTTGAGTCTCTACAACCCATGTGGGGGACCCAGATTGAGTTCTGGGCTCCTAACTTCAGCTTGGTCTAGCCCAATCTGTTCGTGGGCTTTTTATCAGTAGATGGAAGATTCTCTCTTTCTGCCTTTCAAATTAAAAAAAAAAATGAGAATAAATAAATAAAATTTTAGAAAAGGCCCCAAGAGCTCCCTTTAAAAAACACAGCTCCAAGCTCCAGTCTTTATGGTGACACATCAGAAAACAACAAAAGGCAGCATTTATTGAGCCAATACCCCACATTCAGCAAGCTTTCATTTATTGATCACTTTTTACATATCAGGTGCTTTTCTAGGTGTTGGTGCCAAGTTAAATATGATCTTGTCTCTGAAATCAGAAAAATCAAGTATTACAGGTTCTATGAAAGGTACAATGGGACATTGAAAAGAGAAAGGTCAGCTGCATATGGGAGATGGTGACACTGAAGGTGAACTTTGAAAGGTCAGCTAGGATTTGCCAGGTGAACAATGTAGGAAGGACACTCACTCTGTTCACATGTATGTGGATATGTGTAAATAATCCACATGTGGGGTGTGACTAAAATCTAGTAGAACTGATTTCACAGGCTGTTCATGAAAAATAAATTTCATTGCTTTTTAGAAGAATAAATAAATAAATCATAAAGACCAATTAAGTCTTAAACTAGCATGTTAATTGGATTGAATTCTGCTTGTGGTTCTCTAATGGAAGCTGTTTATTTTTCAGTTTACATTGAACTTAGCTAAAAAAGAAATATTAAGAGTCTGTGTATATTTTATATAATTATCAATATTAGTCAAGTCCACACTTGTGGAAATTGAGAAGAATGAAGTAATGACTACAATAAATTAAGGAGAGCTCAGTTTATACCAAGAACAATTATATTACATTGACAGAAGTGATCACATGACCCTATTGAGTGATTTACTAGTAGTGATGTATTATTTGTCCTTATTAGCCCCTAGACCTCTGTTATTTAGGGCACGCCTAATGCATAAACAGAATGGACATGATGTGATGAATGTAGACCTGTTTACTTTAATGATTTCCATTACCTGGGTCCCTCTATCTCAACCTCATGACTACGCCTGTGTAATTAAGCAATACAGAGAATGTGGTCAGAGATATGAGTTTAAGTGAACCAATCGTAGGCTGTGCCTACGCATCAGAACCTGTGTACCTGATATGACTTTCAATGGAACCAAGTCTGCAGTGTGCAAGTGATGAAGTGGGATTTATGAAATGTGTTTTTTAAAAAAGATTTGTTTATTTGAAATACAGATGAGAGAGAAGAACAAGATGAGAGAGAGAGAGAGAGAGAGAGAGAGAGAGAGAGAGAGAGAGAGGAAGAAATTGATCTTGCATTTGCTAGTCCATTCCCCAAATGCTCACAACAGCCAGAGCTGGGGCCAGGCTGAAGCCAGGAGCCAGGAACTCCATCTGGGTCTCTGACATGGGTGACAAGAACCAAGTAGTTGGGCCATCACCTACTCCCTCCCAGGATACATTAGCAGGAAGCATGATTGAAAGCATGGGGTGACTGGGATTTGAACCAGGGACTTAGATATAGGATGCAGGTATCCTAAGCCAGCATACCAGAGTATCTGCCCCTGACATATGTTTCAACTTATACCTGCTTCACTCCAAAGCCCCAGACTGGCTATCAGATCCAGTACGATTCATTAAAGAGAGTCTGGGGTGTAGATCATCTTTCCAGAACAGTGCCAAGTACTACAAGCCTTTTGGAACCATTCTGTCTAGCCCCTCTAGAAGCCAGCACAGAGTCACATACTGACAATTTTCAGCCTCCTCAACCTAGATTCTATTCAGTATTTTTTTTAACTGAAAAAACAAAGCACAGCCATTCTGGAAATACTCTACTGGAGAACGATCAGGGGTGAGCTCTGGCCCTTTCTGCTTTTGTGGTCTTCTCAGGACAATTGGTTGTGGGTCATATAGTGATTTTCACACTATATGGTGAAAAAATTCCTTTATTTCAAACTCCAACCCACTGTATGACCAAGCACCTGCACTATATCTGCTTTTTCTTCCAGAGAGGTGATGAAAATGACATCCGATCCATCAATTACTACCCAGAGTCAGCTTCTTTTGACCTCCGCTACTACCCCTACTATGGCAAACTGACTCACGTAAGCTGTATCCTCTTTAGTCTTTGTTGTCCGAAAGATCTTGGAGACAAAGAAGGGCTGGCTGAGATTTAAGAATTAGGAAGCAGCAGGTAGTAATGGTGGGGCAAATAGCTGGCCATAATAAAGGTCTCTACCAATTCTCATCACAGACTCCCCATATCTGAACAGACCTCATATGTTCTTATATAACCCTTTCAATTTTTAGATGGCTAAATTGGGATTCAGAAAGAGGAAGTGACTATACCAAACTCACATAGCTAATTAGTGGCAGAGCCAGGAGCAAACAAGTTACTACCACTATGCTCAGTCATACCCAGATAATCACACTTCCTTGTTTCTCTCATTTGAAGCCTTGGGGGCAATCCAGCATAGTAACTTGATAGATACTGGTTCTGGCTTGATTTATGGACTGATAGCCAGAAAATCATATCACAATAAATCAGAATTTTTCCCCAAAGTATGATCAGGCATTTGACAGTGACTTATGAGAGAAATGTGTAATTTCCCCACACTTTCACAAGTCAGGAAGGGTATGTCAGTTGCTGTGGCCATTTGTGACTTGGCATCATGAGATTTAGTCAGTTCTCTTGGTGTAGGTTATAGATGATCATTTCACTACTACCACTTCCCCCCACTTAGAATTCACTATTCTTCCACTTACAGGTTAACTACACCTCCCCCTTGGTGGCAATGCACTTTACAGATGTGGTGAAGAACCAGGTGGTGCCTGTGCAGTGCCAACTGAAGGGCAAAGGCATCATAAATGATGTCATCAATGATCGTTTTGTGGGTAGGATAATCTTTACACTGAACATAGAAACCTAAGAACTTCAGGGGACTACTCATGCCAGTTCTGTTTCCGCTCATGTTATCCTGGAAACACCTGAATTCTTTTTTCTTCAATTAGGACACAGCCAGATGGACATCTAAAATAGCACATCATCTTTCCTTGCCTTTGACATGTGTACAAAAATATATTCTGGGAGTTGTTTGATTTTTTTAAAAGTAGTCTCTTCTGATAACAAATAGATTATATTAATTTCCTTTCCCTCCACTTCAATGTACAACCCATTTTTGCTGCTAGAAGTCTCAATGTAGTGTAAACATAGTATTTGAGAAAATTCACAAAAGCCATGGTCAGGAGAATTTCTATAGCAATTATAAGTTCATCATATTTTTTAAAAATATTATTGGTTTTTGATGTGGGATTCCTTCTAACCAGGCTAATGACCTAACTCTTTTACTTACCCAGCAAGGTCCTTCCTTGGAAATCACCACTCAGACCAACCCATATAGCCTACATATAGGACTATTACACCTATGAAATTCCATATCCAGGGATACTTGAGAAAATGGCTGCTTTCAGTAAGCAACTAATCATTGATTCAAACACTAGGTCAGCTTCAACTGGGACAGAAAGCAGTGTTAACTGGGTATTGTTCTGGGATGGATATGAAAGCCTTCACTGTCGTATCTCTGACTTTTTTTGGGAGGTGGGGTCCACAGCAATTAGGAAGACCATTTAGCATATGGACGTGATTGGTATTTGATTTCTTGCTCTATGTTAGAATCGTCCAAAGGCAAACATTCCAGCAAACAGTTTTGTCTCAGCTTCAGGCAGAAGAGAAAACATAAGATCTCTACCCGATAATTTTTCTAGGGCTATTTGTTTCCCAGTAGTGTGATGTTCTTTGAAACCCTTAGCTACAGCTCTGGGGATTGAAATCAGAATCTGCCAAATAATATGTGGCAAAGCAGAAAGCTCCTGTCACCCTAAAGTCAAATCTCATTAGCCAATTTTGCATTTACTTTAAAAATGACATGAAGCAGATGTTTATCCAGGTTGTGAATCAGCCAGGTAGGTCACTTTGTCTGATCTTTGGCCGTGTGACCATTACACTACTTCTTAACACCTACACCAGGGGGAGGGCTGGGACAAAGGGAAGTGAGCATGAACAAACAGTATAGCATCTCAGGGTCCAACGCTAGCTTAAATGCCTTCTAGAAGCATCCAGAGCTTGAATCTCTGCTACAATGCTTACTTTCTCCAAAACAAGGAATTGGCAGTCTGGTAGTGAAGACTAACAAGTGGACAAGCAATGACAATATAGTGTGACAAGTATTGTAAAATTAGTATGGAGAAATCCTGTGGGAATGTGAGGAAAAACATCGACCTCAAGCTGAGAAAGCTGCAGAGGAAATTTCACACACAAAGATAATATCATGAAAATATCACAATGTGTTTAGGTAACTGAGAAGTTCGTGTAACTGGAGTACCAAGGGCTCAGAATAATGTCAGGGAGTGGCAGGAGATTGAATTAGAGAAATATCAGGGACTGAAAGAAGACTTCAAGTTTTACCCAGCAGGTGAAAAGGAGTCATTAAAAGATTTGAATCGGGGAAGCTCTGTGATCACATTTGCATTTTAGAAAAATTCACTTTGGCAACCCCAATGTGAAGGGTGAATTGGAGAGGACAAGACTAGGGAGTGGGAAATGAGAGATAAAGAGTTAACAATGACTCCAAAATTTTGAGTGTGCCTAGAACCAATGAGGTGGTGATGTTGATCAAGATTGGAAATACAAGAGGAAAGTTGGTTTGGAGAAAACAATATTGAGATCAATTCCAGACACTATTGGCTTGTGATTTCTATTGGCCAGTGATGTGATATAAACACATATAGGGTTGGAAGAAGGAAAGCTGAAAACAAAAGCATCATTTGGTTAAGTGAACTCACTTAAGAAATTCTAAGCTGTTTACTCTTGGAAATCTTTGCTAGTTATGAAATACATTACATTAATCAAGTCCCCACCATAGTGTTTTCTTCTTGGCCTTGTGGCAGAAAGGAATGCTACTGCTCTTTGGGATCTCATTCCTAGATATCTTCCAAGTCCTACCAGCAAGGCCAGGGGGCGGGGTGGGGGAGGAATGGTACTGACCATTATTAAAATGTGATGGATGATACACAACAGGAAATCTGTGGAAAATACAAAAAAATAGTGAAATTGTCCCTCTCAGGCCATTTCCTTAACAAATTCAATTTTCAAAATTAACCTTAAAAAAGGAAAAACAATACAACTTTAAGTCATTTAAAAATTGTCTCAATCAAACTCTCAAGATTCAGTAGTAAATGACAATAGAACATTAGATCTGGAAAGAATATTAGAGAGCATTTAGAAAAATAACCTGCATTGCAACTGACTCCAGGTCCAGTGCTCTTTCTACTCTGAGCTGCTGCTTACCAGGAAGTACCTTCTTTTTAAAAAATCAAGAATATCCCAAACATTTTGAAACATGTCAAATTTGAGTTAAAATAGTTAACATTTCACAGAAACTCAACTACTGGTGCTATATTTTATACATATTACTCTTAAATATGTTGACTATCAAACAGACAAGGAATTATGAATATTTTTGTCATATGGTATTTTTCATTCAAGGGAATACATCATGTCCACAATTTCAAAGAAATATTGAAGAGTACTAAGACAGTTTGGGTTGTCAGATAGGAAATTGAAAGATAGCTCTATTATACAGAACTGGATATGATAATATATTCATTAATGTTAGATTCTGACTGTCCAATAGATTTCAGCCAATTAATTTAAATAGTCTTCCATACTGCGCTGTACCAGGATGTGATTTGTCTACCATCTTTGGCAATGTGCTTGTTCTTGCTTGATTGTCAATGAGAAATACTACTTCCAAATGCCTTCATGATTGTGTCAATGATACAATATGGTTATGATTTTTCACCCTCCAACCTTCTGAAATCATTACCCTAAAGTAACCTTTCTTGGCCATCTATTTGCTGGATGTCTTCATATAGAAAACGTTTATATTGTCTGGGGAGTTGTTGATAACAATAAATTGAAATAAATAAGAAATATATGACTTCCTCTTTCTAGACTGTGTCACCGACTTTCCTATGGGAATTTTGGGCAACCATGTGGGTGGAATTCTTGACAACTGACAACCTATTAGTTGAAAACTCCTTCTCTTCTCTACCTCCCACACATCATTTTTTGACTCTTTAGTTTTAGCCACATAAAGAGGAAACTAAAAGATGTCTTATTTCTAGGCATTCTCCCTTTTGCAGTCTTCATGATTTGTTTAGTAGCCATCCTTTCCTCATCAAGGTTGAGTCTTGGTATAATTCATTTTACTTGTTTGTATAAAAGGTGGAAAGATGGAACCAAAATCCAAAGAGTAACTCTGTGATTGTCTGATGAAAGCCTGGCTAAGTGATTTCAGGGCACACCTGACCACAGATTGTCTCCCAAACCAAATCTCCAATGGCAACTGAAATTAAAGGGAAATATTTCCAGTCCTTTATTCAACTCAGAGGCCAAGCTGTAGCAGGAGTCCCTTCTTTCCTTGGAATTGCTCAGACCTGAGGTCTTACTAGGCTGACATTGTTTCACTGGAGGTGGGGAGAGGGTGGGAGGTCCTGTGACCCCAATACATTTCCAACTATCTAGGTTCTTCTTTAGAGTCACCTTCTTTTATAACTTCCTTTTTACACATTCATACAGAATAAAATAATTTAAGCAAATCTTAGCAGAAGTGTGATTTACACTATGTATTTATCCAGGAAGAAGATGGAGGTTTGGGTATTTGTGTATGCATGTTGTAGGGAGGGAAGGTGGTTAAGAGTTGGAGACAAAGCACAAGGGAAAAGGAATTGAAAGTCTGCTTCACTAAGTTCTTTAGTTGCAGGCTAGAAGAGATGAAGCATTTGTAGGGAGTTCCAAAAAGGTTAATAAGGATATGATAGACTGTGTAGGGCAACTTCCTCTCCAAAATGAATGTTACTGAAGGCCCCTGGATGGCCATAACGTTGGCCAGGGTCCCAATAAGAAATACATAGCACTCTTGACAAAATAGGATAGTTGGTCTTCTGTATCTTCCAGTTCCACAACCATGGAATCAACCAACTGTGGTTTGTAAATTTAAAAACAAATTCTGTCTGTACTGAGCATGTACAGATTTTTTTCTTGTCATTATTTTCTCAGCAATATAGTAAAACATTACTTACATACCATTTACATTATATTAGACTTTTTTTTTTTGACAAGCAGAGTTAGTGAGAGAGAGAGAGACAGAAAGAAAGGTCTTCCTTTTTTTCTGTTGGTTCACCCCCCAAGTGGCCGCTACAGCTGGCGCGCTGCACCGATCCGAAGCCAGGAGCCAGGTGCTTCCTCCCCGTCTCCCCTGCGGGTGCAGGGCCCAAGGACCTGGGCCATCCTCCACTGCACTCCCAGGCCACAGCAGAGAGCTGGACTGGAAGAGGAGCAACCGGGACAGAATCCGGTGCCCTGACTGGGACTAGAACCCCGTGTGCTGGTGCCACAGGAGGAGGATTAGCCTAGTGAGCCACAGCGCCGGCCTATATTAGACTTTATACGTGACCTAGAGATGATTTGGGACATGCTCAATCGGACTGGCCGCAAATGGTGGAGTTAGAAATGTGCCAGGGGATTCCAACACAATCCCATCAAGGTGGCATGTACCAATGCCATCTCACTAGTCCAAGTGATCAATTTCAGTTCACAATTGATGGCTCTGATAGGTCTAAAAGTCAAAGGGATCACACAAACAAGACAAGGGTCTGCTAATACTAACTGATAGAATCAAAAAGGGAGAGAAAGATCCAACATGGGAAGTGGGATACACAGCAGACTCATAGAATGGCAGGCGTCCTAAACAACACTCTGGCCTCAGAATCAGCCCTTAAGGCATTCGGATCTGGCTGAAGAGCCCATGAGAGTATTGTAGGCATGGAAAGCCAAGATACCATGGAAAAAAAAAAAAAGACCTAAATGAAAGATCTCTGCGAGTGAGATCCCAGTGGAAAGAACGGGGCCATCAAAGAAGGAGGTACCTTTCTCCGAAGGGAGAAGAGAACTTTCACTTTGACTATGACCCTATCGGAATAAGATCAAAGTCAGCGAACTCTAAAGGCTTCCATAGCCCTGGCAACTCATGACTAGAGCCTAGGGAGATTACTGATGCCATGAACAGGAGTGTCAAATTGTTAAGACAGCAACAGGAGTCACTGTGTACTTACACCCCATGTGGGATCTGTGCTTAATGTGTTGTCTAATGTGAAGTGATGCTATAACTAGTACTGAAACAGTATTTTTATACTTTGTGTTTCTGTGTGGATACAAACTGATGAGGTCTTTACTAATTATATACTGAATTGATCTTCTGTATATAAAGATAATTGGAAATGAAAAAAAAAAACCTGGTGTTAAATTGGAAATGGCATAGAAAATTAATTAATTTAAAAAAATATTATGTAGGATCTCTGTCTTTAATGTGCTGTACACTGTTATTTAATGCTATAACTAGTACTCCAACAGTATTTTTTTCACTTTGTGTTGCTATATGGGTGCAAATTGTTGAAATCGTTACCTAATATATACTAAACTGATCTTCTGTATATAAAAAGAATTGAAAATGAATCTTGATGTGAATGAAAGGGGAGAGGGAGCGGGAAAGGTGAGGGTTGCGGGCGGGAGGGAAGTTATGGGAGGGGGGAAGCCATTGTAACCCATAAGCTGTACTTTGGAGAGAACTTCCACTGTGCTTATGGCCCTGTCTAAATACTGACGGAGTTTGTGGACTCAAAAGGCTTCCATAGCCTTGGAAGCTCATGACAAGAGCCTCGCGTGGTCACTGACGTCCTAAATAAAAGCATCAATTGTTAAATCAACAACAGGAGTCACTGTACACTTGCTCCCCATGTAGGACCTCTGTCCTCAATGAGTTATACTATGAGAATTAATGGTAAAACTAGTCTTAAAACAGTACTTTATATTTGTGTGTCTGTGTGGGTGCAAACTGTTGAAATCTTCACTTAGTATAGAGTTGATCTTCTGTATATAAAGATAATTAAAAATGAGTCTTAATGAAGAATGGGATGGGAGTGGGGGTGGGAGGGCGGGTATTGGGGAGAAGAACTGCTATATTCCAAACAATGTATTAGGTAGGGTACGTTTTCCCCCACATCCTCACTACCATTTATAATTTTTTGATTTTTCAATGAAGCCATTCTAATCTTACATTTACTTTTGTTCATATCTGAACTTTTAGACTAAAGTATTGGCAAAATTTTAACTCTAAGATTTACAAAGAAAAGTTATCTTATCCCAACCTAGAATATTGTGGACACTTTTTGCTCAGAAGAAAAGGTGTGTGTGTGTGTGTGTGTGTGTGTGAGAGAGAGAGAGAGAGAGAGAGAGAGAGAGATCCCTTATTTGTTTTATCTTTATCAAAGAAAAGCCTATAAGTCAATTCTGCATAGCCTAGCTTGCATAAAACATTCTCTTTCCAGAAGAGAATGATACTACCTTCATAAAACATTTAATGTGAATCAAAAAAGCATTTTGACTTCCAACAAGAACATCCCTTTCAAATACATGCATGCATACATACACATTTTAAAAAAAAAACAAAGGCAAAATACTTTCAGATATACAAAAACTGAAGGAAAACACAACCAACAGTTCTGTATTTAAAAAATAGTTAAATGATAGCCTTCACTTATAATGAAAATGATACTGGGGCCGCTGCTGTGGCGTAGCAGGTAAAGCCACTGCCTCCAGTGCCTGCATCCCATATGAGCACTGGTTCAAGTCCCAGCTGCTCCACTTCTGATTCAGCTCTCTGCTGTAGACTGGGAAAGCAGTAGAAGATGGCCCAAGTCCTTGGGCCCCTGCACCCGCATAGGAGACCTGGAAGAAGCTCCTGGTTCCTGGCTTTGGATCGGCTCAGCTCTGGCCATTGCGGCCAATTGGGGAGTGAACCAGCGGATGGAAGACCTCTCTCTCTGTCTCTCTTTCTGCCTCGCCTTCTCTCTGTGTAACTCTAACTTTCAAATAAATAAATCTTTATAAAAAAGAGAATATGATACTAGCTGAAAATCTGGATCTACAAAAAGGAATAAATAACATTAAAGCGGTTGGCATTGTGGTGTTCTGGTTAATCTGTGGCTTACTATGCCTGCATCCCACACTGCTGTGTCAATTTAAGCCCTGTTTGCTCCAGTTCTGATCCTGCTTCCTGTTAGTGCACAGGGGAAGGCAGCAGAAGATGACCAGAATGTTTGGGTCCCTGCTACCACCTGGAAGACCTGGATGGAGTTCTGGGCTCCTGGCTTCAGCCTGGCCCAGATCTTGCTATTGTGGCCATTTGGGGAATGAAAGCAAATGGAGGGGCGGGTGCTGTGGCATAGCGGGTAAAGCCGCTGCCTGCAATGCTGGCATTCCATATGGGTGCCGGTTCGAGTCCCAGCTGCTGCACTTCTGATTTAGCTCTTTGCTATGACCTGGGAAAGCAGTAGAAGATGGCTCAAGTCCTTGGGCCCCTACACGCACGTGGGAGACCAGAAAGAAGCTCCTGGCTCCTGGCTTTGGATCGGTTCAGCTCTGGTCATTGTGGCCAACTGGGGAGTGAACCAGCAGATGGGAGACCTCTCTCTCTCTCTCTCTCTCCTTCTCTCTGTGTAACTCTGACTTTCAAATAAATAAATAAATCTTTAAAAAAATCAAATGGACGCTTGCTCCCTCTATCCCTCTTTCTCTCTCATTCCTTTTCCCTCTCTCTTTCTCCTTCTCTCTCACTCTCCACCTCCCTCTCTCTCTAATGCTCTGCCTTTCAATAAATAAATAAATCTTAATGAAAAAGGTTGTTTAGTAATGTGTCGAAGGCTTTATAATATATGCATACATAAAATGCATAGTAATAATAATAAAGTGTTGTGGAGGGTAGAAATGAAATTTCTGTCTTGGTTCATTTGTGGTGCCTCAACAAAGTGTAACAACACCACAGACTAGGTAATTTGTAAAGGATAGAAATTCATTTCCCACAGCTCTATAGGCTGGGAAACCCAAGGTCAAGGCATCAGCATTTGGTCTGATGAGGACCCGCTTGCTGCATCCTCACATGGTAGAAGGGCAAGCTAATGAAACCACTGTGTGAAACCTCTTTTATAATGGTCTTAATCCCATTGACAAGAGAACAGCTCTTATGGCCTAATTACCTCTTAAGGGCCCTATCTCTTATAATCTCTTAAGAGGTTATCCACAGTCACTTTCCATTGCTTCTCCCTCCAAACTTTGGTGATCATCAGTCTACTTTGTAGCTTTATTGATTTATCTGTTCTGGACATGTCAAATAAATGCAATCATATACAACATGTGGCCTTTGTGTCCAGCTAGTTTCACTTAGCATAATGTTTTCGGGTTCATCCATGCTATAGCATGAATTGGTATTTCATTCCTTTTATAACTGAATAAACGAAATTATACTTTGTTTATCCATTCTTCAGTTGATGGAAATTTCAGTTTCTTACACTTTGAGTTATTATGAATATTGCTGCTAGGAATATTTGTGTACATATTTTATGTGGACATGTATTTTAAATTACTTCTGTGCATATCTGGAAGTGAAATTGGTGAATCCTATGGTAACTGTATGCTCTTTTGAAGAACTGCCAAACTGTTATTCCAAAGTTGTTTCATCATTTTACATTCCCTGCTGTAGTGTATGAGCTTTAATTTCTCCAATCCTCAACAACACTTGTTATTGTTTTTATTTTATTATAACCATCACAATGGTACTTAGATTATAGCTTATCCCAGTTTTATTGAGGTATTAACCACAAATAAAGATTGTATATATTTAGGTTGTACGATGTGATGTTTTGAGGTACATATACATTATGAAACAACTACTACCACCAAGCTAATTAACATATCCCTCTCCTTACAGTTACCTTGTGTATACATGTATTTGCACCTGTGTGTTGAGAACACCTTATATTTGTCTTCTTTCTAAAAAAGATACATTTGTTTATTTGAAAGGCAGAGTTACAGAGAGAGAGAGAGAGAGAGATCTTCTACCAATTGGTTTGCTCCTCAAATGGCTGCAATGGCCAGAGTTAGGCCAGGCCAAAGCCAGGAGCCTGAAACTCCATCTGGATCACTCACATTGGGGGCAGAGGCACAAGTGCTCGGGCCATCTTACACTGCCTTCCCAGGTGCATTAGCAGGGAGCTGGATTGGAAGTGGAGTGGCTAGGACTCAAACTGCCACTTCAATATGGGATGCAGGCATTGCAAGTGGCTGCTTAACTCACTGTGATGGCCCCAATATCTATTTTTTAAGCAAATTTCAAGTATATTATACATTATTATTTACAAAGGTCACCATACTGTACATTGGATTTTTTTTTTTTTTACAGGCAGAGTGGATAGTGAGAGAGAGAGACAGAGAGAAAGGTCTTCCTTTTTGCCGTTGGTTCACCCTCCAATGGCCGCTGCGGCCAGCTCATTGTGCTGATCCGAAGCCAGGAGCCAGGTGCTTCTCCTGGTCTCCCATGCGGGTGCAGGGCCCAAGCACTTGGACCATCCTCCACTGCCTTCCCGGGCCATAGCAGAGAGCTGGCCTGGAAGAGGGGCAACCGGGATAGAATCAGGCGCCCCAGCCGGGACTAGAACCCGGTGTGCCGGCGCCGCAAGGCGGAGGATTAGCCTGTTAAGCCACAGCGCCGGCCCTAGATCTTTAGTACCTTCTCATTATTGAATATTTTTACCCTTTTACCAATATTTCCTCTTTTCCCCTACATCCCAGTCCCCTTCTTCTCTCTGTTACTCTGAGTCCACTGCAGTGGCTTTCAATGTGGTAAGCCTGGGCTTCAGCAGAAGTCAGCTTGTGAAGAGCCCTGGCAGCTCTGCCAAGAGTTGGATCACTGGAAATGGACCTGCCCTGGAGTCGAAGGATGCCCAGGTCAGAGTCACAGATCTTATTGGCTCTAAGCTGAAAAGCCCTTCACTCAGCCCAACTTCCAAAGTGACCACTGCAGCTGAGGGGATGGTCAAGTAGGGTCAGCAACATTGCAGGCAGAACTGTAAATTTCTTGTTAGAGATGCCACCTGCCTTTACCTGGCCAGCTCTCCTCCCAGGCCAGCCAAGTAATGAAAGTCAACAGAGTGCCTTCCCCTAGGAGGTTCACACCTCCCTTAGGATATACCCCATGTGAAGAGATAGATAGGTCTGGGCCTCTGAATTTACAAGGCCTAAAGCCCACCAGATTATTATCAAGCCCCTTCTATCAGGTTCTATTTGCCTCTCAATCAGAAAACTTAATTGTAGCTTAGACAGCACCTTTCTTAGCCCCTCTAATAATGACTCTGTCCTTTGTTCTAGGCCCTGTCTAGTGCACTTGGGCCTCATTCCTTTGTAATCATAACCTCTACTCTACCACCAATGGCTCTACTCCCAACCTGGGTGTACTGATGGTCCTCTTCCCCACTTAATGCTGTATAATTGTTCAAACCTGGTAAATGCCACTCTTAGGATCATTGGTTACTATCCTCACTCTGTCTTTTATGACCTTGTCTAAATATGATCAGAGTCGGCCAACTTGGAAGGCTTCCATAGCCTTGGCAACTCATGACGACAGCCTAGGATGGTTACTGGCACCATAAACTAGAGTGTCAATTTGTTGGGTCAACAACAGGAGCCACTGTGCACTTGCTCCTCATGTGGGATCTCTGTCCTTAATGTGCTGTACATTGTGATTTAATGCTATAACTAGTACTCAAACAGTATGTTTCACTTTGTGTTTCTATGTGGGTGCAAACTGTTGAAATCTTTATACTAAATTGATCTTCTGTACAGAAAGAGAATCGAAAATGAATCTTGATGCAAATGGAAGGGGAGAGGGGGCGGGAGAGGGGAGGGTTGCGGGTGGGAGGGAAGTTATGGGGGGGGGGAAGCCATTGTAATCCATAAGCTGTACACTGGAAATTTATATTCATTAAATAAAAGTTAAAAAAAAGAGGTGTTTTCAAATACATGATTCTTAAAATTTATAGAAGGCATTGGACCTTCTGGTAAATGTTTTCTTAAGTTGTTATCTAATGGTTGAAACGGTTTGCTAAGTATTCATGTGATATTGCTATTGTCAGCAAGCAATCTAGGACTTGTTCCCTCATTTCTCTATTCTAAGCCCAACTTGTTCTTTCATTTCTCTATTCTCTTCAAGGTAGGAAACTAATTCTATTATAAAGGAATCTGTAGGATGCACAATTTAATCTTTAGATCTTATAAAAGAGATGGCTAACATTTTTCTGTAATAGCATAGCCAAAATAAGAACTTAAATAATAATCTCATAGCTAGATTCACTTCGCCATCAGCGAAGTATACAGTAAGTAGAAAAAACCTCCCTTTCAGACAAAAGGGAAAGAAAGTTTTAAAGTGAGAATATAATTTGCCTCATGGGCATTGTCTACCTTAGAAAAACTACTACAGAACATGCCTGTGACTATAGTCTTGTAGTTCAGGTCACCGAAGATTAGAGATGGGACTTGGGCACTCCCTTGACTTGCATCCTCTGGTCTGCTTTAACACAAACCAGGAGGAAAAGAAAGCTCGGCATCAGAAGCAATGGGTGGCAGGCCTATTATTAGCTGATCTGTACAGTGATCTGCCCTCAAGGAGACCCAACAGGCCAGTCCACTGCAGTGGCTTTCAATGTGGTAAGCCTGGGCTTCAGCAGAAGTCAGCTTGTGAAGAGCCCTGGCAGCTCTGCCAAGAGTTGGATCACTGGAAATGGACCTGCCCTGGAGTCGAAGGATGCCCAGGTCAGAGCCACAGATCTTATTGGCTCTAAGCTGAAAAGCCCTTCACTCAGCCCAACTTCCAAAGTGACCACTGCAGCTGAGGGGATGGTCAAGTAGGGTCAGCAACATTGCAGGCAGAACTGTAAATTTCTTGTTAGAGATGCCACCTGCCTTTACCTGGCCAGCTCTCCTCCCAGGCCAGCCAAGTAATGAAAGTCAACAGAGTGCCTTCCCCTAGGAGGTTCACACCTCCCTTAGGACATACCCCATGTGAAGAGATAGATAGGTCTGGGCCTCTGAATTTACAAGGCCTAAAGCCCACCAGATTATTATCAAGCCCCTTCTATCAGGTTCTATTTGCCTCTCAATCAGAAAAATTACTTGTAGCTTAGACAGCACCTTTCTTAGCCCCTCTAATAATGACTCTGTCCTTTGTTCTAGGCCCTGTCTAGTGCACTTGGGCCTCATTCCTTTGTAATCATAACCTCTACTCTACCACCAATGGCTCTACTCCCAACCTGGGTGTACTGATGGTCCTCTTCCCCACTTAATGCTGTATAATTGTTCAAACCTGGTAAATGCCACTCTTAGGATCATTGGTTACTATCCTCACTCTGTCTTTTATGACCTTGTCTAAATATGATCAGAGTCGGCCAACTTGGAAGGCTTCCATAGCCTTGGCAACTCATGACGACAGCCTAGGATGGTTACTGGCACCATAAACTAGAGTGTCAATTTGTTAGGTCAACAATAGGAGCCACTGTGCACTTGCTCCTCATGTGGGATCTCTGTCCTTAATGTGCTGTACATTGTGATTTAATGCTATAACTAGTACTCAAAAGTATGTTTCACTTTGTGTTTCTATGTGGGTGCAAACTGTTGAAGTATTTATACTAAATTGATTTTCTGTATATAAAGAGAATTGGAAATGAAACTTGATGCAAGTGGAAGGGGAGAGAGAGCGGGAGAGGGGAGGGTTGCGGGTGGGAGGGAAGTTATGGGGGGGGGGAAGCCATTGTAATCCATAAGCTGTACACTGGAAATTTATATTCATTAAATAAAAGTTAAAAAAAAAACTGTCTTCCTGCTAATGTTCCTAATAAAACAGCAAAAGATAGGCCTCTGCCACTAACAAGGTATACCAGGATGGAATTCCTGGCTTTGGCTTCAGCCTGGCTAGAACTGACTGCTGGGGTCATTTGAAGAGTAAAGCAGTGAATGGAAGATTTCTCTCTGTGTCTCTTCCTCTTCATCATTATGCCTTTCAAATAAGTAAATAAATAAATAAATAAATAAATCTTTTTAAAAAGTGTCTCCAGTTATTTCCAAGGGAACAAAATTGCCCCAAATTGAGAACCACTGTTCTAGCCAATGAAGAAAAGAAAATATGATTCATATTTGTGGCTGCAACCTGGCATTTTGTTCTCCTTGTATACAGTGACCAGGAGTCAAGAAAAGACACCACCTTAACATGGTCAAATTGATTGATTATCAGGAAGTAGGACAAGTGTTGTCTATGGAAACAGAGGGTAATTGTCAGGGGGTCAAGCAGTCTCTGAGCAAAGCAGCTGCAGGATTGACTTGCTACTCTGTTAGAGATTTGGCCAGTAAAGTGACAACAAGCTCAAATGGCTACACAGTTTATTACTTAAATAGACAGCATAAGGAGGATCAGCATAGCATCAGCTCCCCACATCCTTAATCCCACACCGAATCATAGGGGTCAGATGACAGATGACATGACTGGTAGGTCACTGTGTCATGGGAGGAGCCAATTAAGCAGTATTATAGTTCACTTAGCTATATCAAGGAGACCAATATGGGTCATGGCCTTGTTGGAAACAGGGAGGTAGATGAAAATCTAATTTATGGCATCCTCCCATAATATACAGAAGCTGACAAGAAATTGCCTTGGAACATGCCTTCTTAACATGTTCTTGAGAGGATCACATGGTGTTCTGCCAAGATTTTACTCAAAGCGTTGCCTACATGGCCTATGTGACTATGAAGTGGCTTCAGAAATGTCATGGAAAATCTATATTATCTTTTAATTCAATTTTGTATGATTGTTTTGAAGGCTTCTCATATGAAGTTTGCCAGGGTGTAATGGTTGAGATGTTTCCCTATGGGGGTGCATATAGAACCCAAATTGTGTATTACATTTCTTATCTTTTTATCCCTTGATATTACGAATCATAAATCAGTGAACACTCTTGTGCAAAAACTTCTTGCATACTTGTGATTATTTCTTTTTTTTGATAAAAAGACACTGTAAATTTATCATTTAACCATATTAACTGTATAGTTCACTCATTTTCAGTATGTTCACATTGTTGTGATACAGATCTCCAGATCTTTTTTTTTTCATTTATTAAAATTTTATTTAATGAATATAAATTTCCAAAGTACAGCTTATGGGTTACAATGGCTTCCCCCCTCCCATAACTTCCCTCCCACCAGCAACCCTCCCCTTTCCCGCTCCCTCTCCCCTTCCATTCACATCAAGATTCATTTTCAAATCTCTTTATATACAGAAGATCAGTTTAGTATATATTAGGTAACGATTTCAACAATTTGCCCCCATATAGCAACACAAAGTGAAACATACTTTTGAGTACTAGTTATAGCATTAAATCACAATGTACAGCACATTAAAGACAGAGATCCTACATAATATTTTTTTAAAAATTAATTAATTTTCTATGCCATTTCCAATTTAACACCAGGTTTTTTTTCATTTCCAATTATCTTTATATACAGAAGATCAATTCAGTATATAATTAGTAAAGACCTCATCAGTTTGTACCCACGCAGAAACACAAAGTGTAAAAATACTGTTTCAGTACTAGTTATAGCATTACTTCACATTAGACAACACATTAAGGACAGATCCCACATGGGATGTAAGTACACAGTGACTCCTGTTGCTGATTTAACAATTTGACACTCCTGTTCATGGCATCAGTAATCTCCCTAGGCTCTAGTCATGAGTTGCCAGGGCTATGGAAGCCTTTAGAGTTCGCTGACTTTGATCTTATTCTGATAGGGTCATAGTCAAAGTGGAAGTTCTCTCCTCCCTTCGGAGAAAGGTACCTCCTTCTTTGATGGCCCCATTCTTTCCACTGGGATCTCACTCACAGAGATCTTTCATTTAGGTCTTCTTTCATCTTGTTAGTTTGTAAACCACATATCCATTAAACAATAACTCCCCTCCCACCCCCCAGGTAACAAAAAATTCTTTCTGTTTCTATGAATGTGACTACTTTTGATATCTCAGATAAGTGAAATCACATAGTATTTGCTTTTTGTGACTGGCTTATTTAACTTAGCATAATGTCCTCAAGGTTTGCCCATGTTGTAGCATGTGATATCATCTCCTTCTTTTGTAAAGCTGAATAATAGTTCATTGTATGCATATACCATGTTTTATTTTCCCATTCATCCATTAGTGGAGATTTACATAGCTTTCACCTGATGACTGTTATGAATAGTACTACTATAAACATGTGTGTACAAATGTCTCTTATTGTACCTGCTTTTATCTTTTGGATATAAACCCGTAAGTGGGATTGCTGAATCAAATGGTAGTTATATTTTTAATTTTTTCAGGAACTGTCATTCTGTTTTCCTTAATGATTGCAAAATTTTACTATCAACAAAGCATAGCGGTTTGAATTCCTCTGCAACCTCATGATCATTTGTTATTTTCTGATTTGTGATTGCAGCTATCCTAGTGAGTATGACTTGTGGCTTTGATTTCCACTCTGTGATGATCAGTGATGCTAGACATCTTTTCATATGTTGGCCATTTGTATATCATCTTTACAGAAATCTGTATTTAAATTCTTTGTCTTTTTATTGGATTATTTGATTTTTTTTGTTACTGAGATGTGGGTGTTCTGTATTCTGACTGTTAACCCCTGGTCAGAAATATAATTTGCAAATATCTTTTCTGATTCTGTGGACTGCCTTTTCACTCTGTTGACTGTGTACTTTGATACACAAAAGTTTTAAAGTTTGATATAGTCCCATTTGTCTATTTTTACCTTTGTCATCTGTGCTTTTGGTGTCACATCTAAGATGCGATTGCCAAGTCCAATGCTGTGAAGATTTCCTCCTACGTTTTCTTTTGTTCTTCTAGGCATTTGATTGTTTTAGAACTTGTGTTTAGGTCTTTACCTCATTTGATTTATTTTTATTTTATTTGAAAGGGAGAGATAAATGGAGCTCTTTTTAAAAGAGATTTATTTATTTACTTGAGAGGCAGAGTTACAGACAGAGAGAGGGAGAGACAGAGAGGTCTTCCATCTGCTGGTGCACTCCCCAAATGGCTGCAATGGCCAGAGCTGGGCTGATCTGAAGCTAAGAGATAAGAGCTTCTTCTGGGTCTCCCACGTAGGTGGCAGAGACCCAAGCACTTGGGCAATCTTCTGCTGCTTTCCCAGGCCATTAGCAGAGATCTGGATCAGAAGAAAGCAGCCAGGATACGAACTGGCGCCCATATAAGATGCCAGTGTTACAGTTGGAGGCCTAGCCTACTATGCCACAGTGCAGGCCCCAAGAGGGAGCTCTTTAATCCACTGATTCACTCCCCCAAATACCCATAACAGCTAGGGCTGGGCCAGGCCAAAGCCAGGGGCAAGGAACACAATCCAGGTCTCCTACATGTATGGCAGAGACACAATTACTTGAGCCATCACCTGCTCCCTTCCAGGGTGTGCATTATTAGGAAGCTGGAATTCAAAATACCAGCTGAGCTGGTACTCAAACCCAGATACTCCAATATGGGATGTCAGCCTTCCAAGTGCATCATTAACCAATATGCTAAATGCCTACCCCTCTTTACTCCATTTTGAGTTAACTTTTGTATATAGTGTAAGATATGAATCCAACTTCATTACTTTGCATATAGATATCCAGTTTACTTAACACCATTTCATGTCTGCACCACATGAAGTGGTCTTGGCACCCTTGTAAAAAATCATTTGAGCATATGTGCAAGGCTTTATTTCTGGGTTCTGTATTCTAATCCATTGGTCTATTTGTTTTGATTATTGTAGCTTTAGGATATGTTTTTAAATCAGGAAGTTTGAGTCCTCCAACTTTATTCTTTTTCTTCAACATTGTTTGGGCTATTCAGAATGCTTTAAGATTCTGAAAGAATGTGGGAATAAATGTTTCTACTTCTACAAAAGTTACCATTGGAATTTTGATAAGTATTCATAGCATTTGAAAACTGCTTTACAAACATCTTAACAGCATTAAATCTTCCAAAGCATGGAAGGATGCTTTTTCATTTATTTTTGCCTTGAATTTCCTTCAGCAATGCTTTGTAGTTTTCAGTATGCAAATCTTCCACCATTTTAAAAATGTTTATTAATATAAAGAGAACAGATTTCATGTACTTCTTTTACTTATTCAGGTAAGTTTATTACTAAGAATTTTATTCTTTTTGATACAATTATAAATGGAATAATTTTCTTGATTTTCTTAATTTCTTGAGCTTGGTTCTCAGAAAGTTAAGCACATGGAAACAGTACCCTCAGAGTCTTGCTTTTATGGTCTTTTACATGCATTGAGAGCACTCTCCAGTCTAAGTCTAAATATTCTCCTCTACTGAGACAAGGGTCTGTTCAATATTCTATTCAATATTCCATGAATTATGGGATTTTACCAGTCTGGCTAAATGAACAGGCACTATTTCCAGCTCTGTGTGTGCTAATCCTTTTGTGTAGTTAATTCCTTAGTCTTGGATAGTTTCCTCACATCCATTATTACTTGAGGGGTCCATTAGTACTGAAAAAGACCCTTTGCAAGTCTTTGGAATCCTCTCTATACATTTCCCCTATCTGGTACTCTAACAAATTCTGGTCACCTTAGTCTCCTAGATTCTCCACTCCACCTCCTCCAGGTTCTACCTGGCTTTGTCCTTCCTATGCTGTGGTCTGGAAACTCTGAGTATGCTGAGAAACAGGCAGTATGCTGAATAAATGTGGGACTGATCTCCTTTGTTTCCCATTTCTTAGGGATACTTGTTCCTTGTTACTTAATGCCCTGTGACTAGAAAACCACTGTCATATCTCTTGTCCATGAGAGAGTAAATATAGTCTATATTACACCATCTTGGCTAGTAGTGTAAATCTTTCTCCTCTTTTTGATCAAATCTTATTTCCAAGTGTGTCAGTCAAGATTCAAACAGAGTAGCATCTCTCTCTCTCTCTCTCTCTCTCTCTCTCTCTCTCTCTCTCTCCTTCCCTCCCTCCGTCCCTGTGTGTGTGTGTGTGTATCTGTCCAGCCTTGGCCATTGCAGCCACTTGGGGAGTGAACTAGCAGATAGCAGATCTCTCTGTCTCTCCCTCTGTATATATAACTCTGCCTTTCAAATAAAAATAAATAGGCCGGCACCGCAGCTCGATAGGCTAATCCCCAGGTTCTAGTCCTGGTCGGGGTGCCGGATTCTGTCCCGGTTGCTCCTCTTCCAATCCAGCTCTCTGCTGTGGCCCGGGAGTGCAGTGGAGGATGGCCCAAGTCCTTGGGCCCTGCACCTGCATGGGAGACCAGAGGAAGCACCTGGCTCCTGGCTTAGGATCAGCGCAGTGCGCCAGCCGCAGCGCGCCGGCCGCAGCGGCCATTGGGGGGTGAACCAACGGAAAAGGAAGACCTTTCTCTCTCTCTCTCTCACTCTCCACTCTGCCTGTCAAAAAAATAAATAAATAAATAAACATTTTAACATTATGTCTTTTTATTTATTCTGCTATATCATTTTCTTTATTGCATTTATTGGAATCTCAAAGAATTTGTGGAATAATCTTTGCAAGGGTATTCCTGTGTAATTATTGATTATTTTAAAAATATTTTTGATGTTTCATTCTTTAGAATGATATTTTGCTTGTTTTTAGTAAGGAATATTGTGGTGGGCACTTTCTACTTTTTTACCTTATCTTTTTATTACGGATACTTGCTGAATTTTACGAAAGTCTTTTAAGTATATTATTGTTGTTGTTTTCCTTTTTGTTATTGTTTGTTAAGTATATTATTAAAATGACCCTATGATAGTCTCCTTTAATTCATTTTTGTTATGAATTTCATGACAGGTTTATTCACATTGAACCATCCTGATATTTCCTGAATATATCCAACATGGTAATAATTGATTATATATTTGACATTATATCAGTCAGAATTCTTTTGGACTCCAAGAAACAACAAACCTAACTAAAAATATCCTCAAGCATAAAGACATTGAATTATTCAGCACCAGTAGAAGGTTGGACCTGTTGGTTCAAAGGTCATTTTAAAGGCTGAATTACATCATTTAATTTTTCTATAGTGTTGTCAGAAGCATGTTATAATAAAGAATCTGATTCTATTTCTAAAATATTTTTATTACTTGAGAGACAGAGGGAGAGAGAGAGAGAAAGGAGAGAGACACACAAAGATCACATCCATTGGTTCATTCTCCAAAATGCCTGAAAGAGCTGGGGCTGGGACTCAAGCACAGATACAGGAATTCAACCAAGATCTTCCACATGGGTGGCAGGAACCCAACTATCAGAGTCATCCTCACTGATCCTCAGGATCTGCACTAGCAGTAAACTGGAGTCAGGAGTCAGAGCCAGCCAGTGAATTGAGGTACTCCAGTGTGACACACAGAATCTTAACAGGTGTCTACTACTAGGTGAAATGCTTGACCCTGATTCAATTTTTAAATGTTTGTCTTCTGAGAGCTTTTAAACCTCATGAGAAGGGTGCTGTGAGAACCCACTTCAGTAACCCTTATGGAAACAAGGAAGCCCAAGAAAGCAACCTCAATGACACATGCCCAGACTACCAAGAGGAAAGAAATCTGTTGAATTCCATCAAGAAGAGAAACTCACCCAAGACCTCAAGAGGAGAGACTGAGGCTAACCCATTTTTCTTGTCACTTGGCCTACTGTAAAGTTAAGAAAATCTAGGGGAGGTGGGAAATCTTGACCCAAAACAAGTTCTTCACTGAATTCAGGGAAATAGAATAAGAATGGAGATATATTCCAAAGAGAAATAAATTTCTAGGGGCCCCCTTCTGATCAATAGCTGTTATTTACATCAAAGAAAAATTTTAAACCCATCAAGCAAAAAATTTTATCCCACCACCAAACAATAGTCATTTTGACACATTAAGATTCACATCTATTTCCACATATAGATATTTTTCTCAATTTCATATTCTGCCTGGATGTATGTGTATATAATTTGCATTGTTTCCCAAAAAAGATGAGAGTCTATTGAATATGACAATTTATAAAAGGAAAATTTCTACAAATGCATTTAAGTTCACAGGTGGTGGACTGGGCTGGCTGCTACCAGTTGGTGGACACTCTGAAGAAACTGATGTTATAGAACATTCTCTTTTTGGTATTTCTGCATTGTCCTTAACTGCCTCCTCCTGTGTAACCAGATATTTGGCCGAGAATAGCCATGCTTTAAGAATATAAGATACATTATATTATAGGGACATTGCTTTTTTGTTCTTGAGAATGTTGTTGCTATACTGTAAACTGCATAAAGTACTCCTGTTTGTTTCTTGTTTTTTAACATTCATAAGTGACGGCCTGTTCTTTGTGTATGCCTGTTCCAGGAACTTTGCATGAAACTAAAGAATCTGCAGCTTCCTGTGTGAATCCTCATAGAATAACCCTTCTACTGTCAGCAGCCTTCACTTCAATGAGAATTCAGTGACTGAAGCTAAAAAGAATGTGAAGAATCAGGGAGAAGGAGACTTTCTGGTGCATATCTTAGAACAAAAGTTTAGGTAGATTTTGTTTGAACTTAATCCTTCTGTTAGAAAAAAAAAGATTGGCATAGCAGAAATCAAAGGGGGGTTGAGAATACAGTGCTAAATTTCAGAGATTATAGAAACTTTCTTGAATTTCATTAATTACTTTATTAGACAAAGTTATTGGTGGCCTGGTATGTTTTATGAACTGCAATTATATATTATTATCTGGTGCTCACATTGTAATACAATTGAATGGGCTTGGTTAGAAGACAAGAGAAAGCTTAATTTGAGATATAATGCGGATTAAGGTATCTTCTTTGCCTTGCACACCATGTAGCCTTAGGAGAAACCAACTTAAATAACATTCACATCAATTTGGGGGTAAAACAAATTGAAATAAAGTCCAGATCTATTTTTGGACAAAACTGATTGAAATCACATTCAGGTCCATTTTTACAGTCCTGGGAGCAACATGAAAGGACTTGAGTCACAAACATGACCGAAGTGTTCATCCCGTTGGCCTCAAATGCAACGAATGAGCAAGCAGCAGAAATCAGAATAGACCTCACAGAAGTGGAGGCAGGACTTTTGCCCACAAGACCACTGAAAGACCACTGGATTTCCTTGAAGAAAGGCAGTGTTTGAGGGAATGTTAGCTGCACATTCTGGCCCTTAGCTTTCGGCTGCCCCCAGTCAACAGCAGATCAAGGACAGATATTGGGCTATGGATAGTGTTTCTCTTGTGAGGACTGATTGGCTTAAAAATATAGCTGAACTGGCCTGGTCTGGGTAAGCGCTCTTGAGAATTCCCCTGCGACCTTACCTCCTACTTGATGTGTCCTCTACAGGCTCTCTGTTCCCCAAGGCAGCTGCTGCAAGGCAAGGTAGAGCCTAGAGGTTGAGGGGTTAGATATACCTTAGTCTGAATCAAAGGTATCCTGGAGTTCCCCCAACTAAATCCTGCCTGAGATCAACCTTTATCAAGGGTTTTCTGATGCTAACTAGTAATAAAGAGTGTACACTTGCCTGCTGTGTTTTCTGTGTCATGTGTGTCTCTGGGCAGGTTTGCTCAGAGGTTCTTCCATCCTACCAAGGAGAAGGAAAGTTCATTCTCAGTCACTGCTGGAGGGCCCCTCCCCTCATTTCTTGTCAGTTATCCAAGAATTGGGGGAGCATATATGAGACCTTCAGTTTACCATGGTTGTCTGTGCTGGTCTCACAGTCTACAACTGCATAGCACCTTGAAATGTGGGCCTGTTACTCCACAGCTGATGAGGCACAAAGGATGGGAGCTGAAAAGCCTTGAGTCTAGCCTCCATTCTGTACCAAGAAGAGCCATTTCCCTGAGACCCACTGATATCCCATGAGCAGAAATGGCCCTCCCACCTTCTGGTCACTGTCCCTTCTCTTCCATGCATAATCCAACCAAGGTGCTCAGGATTTGGGAAAGCAGCCAGGCTGTGGACTGTGTGCTCAGATGATGAATGTTCCATGAGGTGAAAGGGAAGGGGGAAAGAGGCCAGCTACCTGACTGGCATAGGGACAAAGAACAAAAGTGACCCTGCGCCACCAGCATTCTCATTTCCCTTGGAGTTGTGATTATAGGGGGTAACTTGGTTACTTGGGAAGGGGTGCAGAGAAAGGGATTCTCAGGGACATCAGACCCAAAGCTAGGTTTTCTGGGTTGGGCAGGTTTTCTGATACTCTTGTGAATATACTGATAGCAACTTGGGATTTTGGGAAGATGGAACACAGATGAGACTTGGGAATGTTAGAGTACATTTCAGAGTGGTTTGCAGTGTGAGGTTCCTAAACCAGCAGCACCAAGATCACCTGGGAACTTACTAGAAATGCAAATTTTCAGGCCTACCTCAGCCCTCCTGACTCTATCAACTATGGAACTGGGACCCAGCAGGTGTTTCTGATGTACACTGAAATTTGAAAACCTTTGTTTTTAATCCATAGTGTAATATGAACAAATCACCATAGTTCTCCACATGGCTAGTTCACTTAAGGCTTCACAATACACTCTGATATCTATTGGTGTGTTTGTAGGCCTGTGCCTATGTTTTTATACAGTTCAGCGTGATTACCCAGAAACCTGCCTGAAATGTTTGGCCAGAATTAGCCAAGTTGGATGTCAATTCTCCATTCTGGGCTGGGCACGTGAATGTTAAGGCAGGAAGATATTTGTGGGAAGAGCCTTGACTTTGGAGCCAGAGATAACTGAGATCAAATACTTGCTCTGCTATTCACTGTATGAATTTGAACAAGTTACTGAATTTCCCTGAGCCCCCTAAAGTGTTGGCTTTCCTTTAGCCTCAGGGCTCTGCTCTGTGATAATGGAGTAATAGGTATAAGAGGTACCTACCTGAGTGCCTATCATGTAAGACTTTATGGTCATCCTTCTGTTGGTGACCATCACAGCACTGCAAGGTATAGGAATAATAGATACTACTGTTAATGGTTCCTCAAGGAGAATATTTTACAAATGTGGCAACTTAATCACTTACTCAAAGCCATTCAGTTTGGAGAATATGAAGCCTGGGTTCTATCACCAATTTGCCTGGCACCAAACTCCATGTTCTTCTGCTCTAGCACAGTGCCTTCAAACTTTCATTAATTCAGAAGAGGTTAACAGGTTCTGCCAAAACCTTGACCCAGAGGACTGACAATAATGAAAAGACTTTGAATTCACAATGGCAGTCTGGAGGAAACGGAAGTTTGTGGAAGTGGCAAAATGGGCATGGTAGTTAATGTTGGTACTAGAAAAGGAGGTGGTGGGAGGAGAAGATTGGGGACAGGGCTCCTAAGGGTATTGACTTGGCAGAATCTGCAGAGAGATGCAAGTTACAGCAGCATGTGGTGTGACATGTTCCCCAGCTCCATTCCCACAGAGCCCCTTGCCATCAACACTTCCACTCCTATGTGTCTCAATTGCACACAGTGGTTCCAACATGGACTCCTCCTGTGGGAGCCGCTGAAGATGACATGTGGCAAGGTATAGAGATGGAAGGAAGCGCCTTCTAGGTTTTACAGGGACATAGAAGACAGATATGCCTCTGCATCCCTTTGGGAGCAAGAAAGCTATACATGATTATGTGCCAGATGACTGGATAAATGAACAATGCAAAATAAAATGTTTTTGATACAAACATGTTTGAAACGAGGAGAGCACTCTAACGTCTGGCAGGAGTGGAGGCCAGCTCTCACTTCTATATAGATCACAAAAAAGAACCAAGGAGATTAAAAATCAACTTATGAGAAATCATTTTCCTGAGGCTCTTCTGATTACCACAATAAATTGAATTCACCAAAACAGAATTGTGAATAGTAATTAAAACTACCCAGAATCTGCAAACCTGGAGGTGACTGCTGTTTATACTTTGATGTGTTTACTTTATACACATATAAACACAAATGTGCATACATGTACATACTCTATATGTATGGATTTCAAAAAACTTTTACAACAAAATAAACTTATCTTCTAATTCCATTTCCACCAACTTTTTGAAGTCCCCTCATATATACCAAGATAGAGTACATATTCCTTCATAGATTCCTCCTTTGTAGAAGTAGTGGCTCCAATCTGGACCATCCTATGCTAGACTTTACCCAGTATATGGAAAGTTAGAGAGAGAAAGAAGCACTGTTCAAGTGGTAATGGAGCATTAGGTATCCATGTACACTCAGAGTTTTACTTACCAAAACAGAATGCTAGGCATTTCCACCCAATGTTCATGTGACACTTAACAGTAAGATACTAGCATACTTTTATATTCCTTTTTTTTTTTTAATTAGACAGAGTTAGTGAGAGAGAGAGAGAAACAGAGAGACAGAAAGGTCCTCCCTCCGTTGGTCCACCCCCCAAATGCTGCCATGGCCAGCGCACTGCGCCGATCTGAAGCCAGGAGCCAGGTGCTTCCCCCTGGTCTCCCACGCGGGTGCAGGCACCCAAGCACCTGGGCCATCCTCCACTGCCCTCCCGGGCCACAGCAGAGAGCTAAACTGGAAGACGAGCAACCAGGACCAGAACCCAGCACCCATATGGGATGCCGGCACCGCAGGTGGAGGATTAACCAAGTGAGCCACGGCACTGGCCCCCTATATTCTTTTTTAAAAAAGATTTATTTACTTGAAACACAACTAGTTCCCTCTTATTGGGGATTTAGATGTTTCCAATTTTTCATTTTCATTCTCAACATTATGTTAGTGTGATGTTTCTGCACCATGGCCATTCACTCTTGTGAATATTATCATTAAAAACCTTATGCAGTTATCTTGTTTTAATTTATATTTGTTTGTTTAGTAGAAACATGCAACATTTTTTCAAGTTGCCTGTCCATTTGTTTTTTCTGTCCCAATTTAGTTATTTCATGTCCTTATTCCAGTTCACTCATGAAATATTCATCTTATCTTGCTTTGTATTTATTCATTAGTAAGGATATTGACCCAACCTTTTGTTAGATTTTATACAGCAAGTTGAGGGTGGACATTTGGCCTAGCCATTAAGATGATGGTTAAGACACCTACATCCTACACTTAAGTGGCTGAGTTTGATGATATCCACCCTCCAGTTCCTGACTCCAGCTTCCTGTCAATGCAGATCCTGGGAAGCACTGGTGATGGCTCAAGCAGTTGGGTCCCTGCCACTCATTAAGAGACCTGGATTGAATGTCTGGATCATGGCTTTGGCCCCTGACCTGGAACTGCTGTAGGCATTTGGGGAGTGATTCGGCAGATGGGCACACTCTCTCTCGTTCTCTATCGCTCAAACAAAAAAAGTTTTTTTCTAAATACGGCACAGATTTTCCCTTTTTTGTAGTTCATCTTTAAATTTGTGTGGTGGCATTTTAATGATCAGAAATACTAAAATTTTATATATTAGATTCTTCTTTTCCACTGCCATTCCTTCTGACCCTTTTAGTCTTTATTTTGAGATTACATAATACAGCTATTTCCATTTGATTCCGTATTTTCTATAGTTTTAAAAATTTAATCTTTGGGGCTGGTGTTGTGGCCTAATGGGTTAACTTGCCTCCTGCAATGCCAGCATCCTATATGGGTGCTGGTTCATTCTCCACTACACATGCAGCTCCCTGCTAATGTGCCTAAGAAAGCAGCAGAAGATGGCCCAAGTCCTCAGGCCCCTGCACCTACTGGGAGACCCAGATGAAGCCCCTGGATCCCAGCTTCAGCCTAGCCCAGCCCTGGCTGTTGTGGCCATTTGGGGAGTGAACCAGAGGATAGAAGACCTCTCTTTGTCTTTCCCTCTCTCCCTCTCTATAACTCTGCCCTTCAAATAAATAAATCTTTTTTTAAATTAACTCTTTAATCATCTTTGAATTTATTTTAGTAGGTGTAGTAATTAATCTAGTATCTTAGTATCTCAGCATCATTTTTCAATGTTTCTTTCTCCAATGATCTTATCAAATATCATATATATATACACACACATTGTACATACGTAAACACACAAGGTACATGCATATAGACATATACCAGTGAATTGTGTGTATGTGTACTTTGTCTTCTCCTTTGAAAAATTGGTCTATTCTTATATACATCAAAAATTTGATTCTATCTTTGTAATACATCTTAAAAATGCAGTACATGTGATCAGTCATTATTCATCTTTCTTAGTAGTCATCATCACCTGCATATTCTCAGTTGAAGCTTAAAATCTAATTCTCTATTTCTTTGAGTACCAGATGCACTTCCTTCACTTGAATTCTGTAAAACTGACCCTAAAGCATCACAACGTTTTTATAACCTAATTTTAGTAGATCCTGCTCCTTTAAGGTTTTATCTTGGCCCTTTTCTCTCTCTCTACTTCTTCCCATGATCATATCTAAACATCTGACATCCACCATCTTTTGGAAGAAGATCCAGATTAGCATCACAAATAGCTAACATTTACTGCTTATTTATGTACTTGTTGGCAACATCTTCTCTTAAAATCCTTACAAGAGGGACCGGCATCGTGGCACAATAGGTTAATCCTCTGTCTGCGGCACCAGCATCTCATATTGGTGCCAGTTCTAGTCCTGGCTGCTCCTCTTCCAATTCAGCTCTCTGCTGTAGCCTGGGAATGCAGTGAAAGATGGCCCAAGTCCTTGGGCCCCTGCACCCACTTGGGAGGCCAGGAAGAAGCACCTGGCTCCTGGCTTCGGATCGGCACAGCTCCAGCCATTGCAGCCATTTGGGGAGTGAACCAACAGAAGGAAGACCTTTGTCTCTCCCTCTTACTGTCTGTAACTCTAACTCTCAAAAAAAAAATCTTAAAAAAAATCTCTACAAGACAGAAAGTAGTGTTATCACTATTTTATAGAGAGGAAAACCTAAAGAATTAAGTCACTTGTCCAGGGTCACATAGCTACTGTGTGATAAGAGTCAGGATTTAAATACTGTTGTGACACATCTGGCATACTATATAGTGCTTGAAAGAAGAAAAAGTGGTTAGTGAATATTCTACCTAGTTTAAAACTGAAAATTATGGGGACTGGCACTGTGGCATAGAGGGTAAAGATACTCTCTGCAGTGCCAGCATCAAATATGGGTGCCGGTTCAAGTCCTGACTGCTCCATTTCTGATCCAGCTCTCTGCTGTGGTCTGGGAAAGCAGTAGAAGACGACCCAAGTCCTTGGGCCCTACACCCATATGGGAGACCTGGAGGAAGCTCCAGGCTACTCGTTACTGATTGGCTCAGCTCTGGCAGTTGCAGGCATTTGAGGAGTGAACCAGTGGATGGAAGATCTCTCTTTCTCTCTCTGCCTCTGCCTCTCTGTAACTCTGCCTTTCAAATAAATAAGTAAATCTTAAAAAAAAAAACCCTGAAAATTACAACAACCATGGTTACAGACTTGTTTTGGGAACGGAAAATGACACAACAACCAGAATGTTTTACTACAGGAGTTCTGTAATGGCAAAGTATTTAAAGGCATTGGTTTGGGCTCATTGAGTTTAAATCCTAGTTTTCAGGCTGTATGACATGGCTCACATCACCAGAATATATAATTAAATAATATAATTAGTAATTAATTCATCAGTAATTAGTGAATAAATGGTAGGCAATATAATCCATGTACAACAGTCTCCACATGACTGGCACGTATCAGTTCCAAGATGTATATTTTTTGAAATTTTAGCCATCCTTGAAATCAATAGGCCTCTCATGACCAGTTTCAACAGTAGTATTTACCTTACAAATGATAGATCTTAAATTTGATGAAATAGGTATTAAGTGTACAATAAATGTTTAGCTAATATACAAGATGATCACTCATTCTTTCAGCATGTTGATTCTCTGTGTGTCATTAGCAAGGCACTGTTCTAGGGACTGGGACAGAGAAGCAACACTTCCTGCTCTCATTAAGTTTACCTTCTAGTGGGAAACATACATGAAATGCGAATTAACAAGTGAAATATATATATATATATCATGTCAGATGGTGATAAACTTGTGATACCTGCATCCCATACAAAAGTGCTAGCTCCAGTCCTAGCTACTCCACTTCTTATCCATCTCCCTGCTAATGCATCTGAGAAGCAGCAGGTACTTGAGTTCCTGTCATCCACATGTGAGACTCTGATGGAGTCCCTAGCTCCTGGCTTCAGACTGGCCCAGCCCTAGCCATTACAGCCATTTGAATAGTGAACCTGTAGAGGAAATATGGCCGCAACCAGAGACAAAGAAATAAAAGCAGACCCCTCCTCCCAACACAGACCTTGAAAAGTGGCTGCTCACATTTAACTAGTGAAGCAGCTGCCCACTGTGATCTTGTCTAGGGAGGGAAGATTTCCTAAGTTCTGCTTCTGTAAACTCCAGTCATAAATCTGTCCTAATAAATCTGCCCCTGGTATCTCTTTTACAAACCAGGCCCACCGACCACGGTACTGTCACGTAGGCTGCAATTTCAACCCACCAATGCTGTAACAGCTATGGTATGATGCTGATGAACCTGTAAATATTGTAAGAAACTTGGGATTGTTGCTCAGTTCTTGGGAAATGATTCCAGCTGAGCCCACTGGCATAATAAACTGCTTCGATCCTCCACTGTCTCTGGTGCCTGCTTGAATGGAGGAAGTTTTCCCACCTCAGGTTTTTGTAACAAACTAGCAGGTGCAAGATCTCACTCTTTCTTTCTCTCCCCCCCCCCCTTGTCACTCTGCTTTTCAGAGAAATCTTTAAAAAAAATACAGGGTGGTCAGGGAACACTTCACTGACAAGGTAACAATTAGAGACTTGATTAGGATGAGGGTGAGCCATGAAGACCAGCTAGAGAAAGAGCCTTCCAGGTAGAAGGCAGAGCAAAGTGAGCACATCATTAGGGTCTTTGAGGAGTCACAAGAAGGCCACCATGGCTGAAGTAGAATATAAGAAAGTAGTAGATGAGGTGAGGAATGGGGAATGTTGCAGAAACTTTATAGCTAGAAACTTTATGCAGATAAGAATTTCTTGAAACCCCTTCAAAAAGGCTCTAGATCTGGGAGTGTATTGAAGCTCAAAACACCTAACAATGATTGCAGGGTGTCATGGCTACACTGCATTTAAAGTTGAGGGATGACTTGGCGGGGTATGGATGACATTAATTTAAAGAAAGTGAAGGGGAAAACAGTTTCATTTAGTCTTTTAAACACACTAATGCACAGTCAAAATGATTCATGGTGCAAAAGAGTTTGAGGGCAGAATGATATTGGTATGTGATCAGAATAGCTACTGGAGGCTACCTTTAAAAAGGGGGGTTGGAAATTCAGGGCTTAACATTACTGTTGAGGCAAAGTGCAAACTGGCCCTGGTTTTGATTTTTCAAAAGGCAAGCTGCCACATCTGTCCAGCCCTCAAGTGGGCTGGACAAATCTCAAGTTACCTTAAGAACATTCATAAAGTGTCTACATAAAGGATAAAAGAGTACAGAACCAGGTTCCTGTAACAATTTAATGTAGGCCGGCGCCGTGGCTCAACAGGCTAATCCTCCGCCTTGCGGCACCGGCACACCGGGTTCTAGTCCCAGTTGGGGCACCGGATTCTGTCCCTGTTGCCCCTCTTCCAGGCCAGCTCTCTGCTATGGCCCGGGAAGGCAGTGGAGGATGGCCCAAGTCTTTGGGCCCTGCACCCGCATGGGAGACCAGGAGAAGCACCTGGCACCTGGCTCCTGGCTTCGGATCAGCGAGATGCGCCGGCCGCAGCGGCCATTGGAGGGTGAACCAACGGCAAAAAGGAAGACCTTTCTCTCTCTCTCTCACTATCCACTCTGCCTGTCAAAAAAAAAATTTAATGTGAGACACATATTTTTAAAAAATCTATGTTTTGGGTAGGCATTTAGCTTAGCCATTAAGACAATAGTTAAGATATGTCCCACATTATAATTCCTGGGTTTGATACTCAGCTCTAGCTCCTGAGTCCAGCTTCCTGCGAATGTAGGCCCTGGAGAGCAGCAGTGATGGTTCAAGTAATTAGGTTCATGCTGCTCACATGAGAAGCCTGGATTAAGTTCCCAGTTCCTCATTTCAGCCCACACCAGTCCTGGCCATTGAGAGCATTTGGGGACTGAACCAGCAGATAGGAGCTTTGTCTATCTGTCTGTCTCGCTTCCTCTACCTATCAAATAAACAATTGTGTGAGAAATCTACTGTTTCTTAGAAGGACAGGATGTGCAGTCGTTAACAGTATGGTCTTTTGGAGGGAGATCAAGCTGGATTTTGCTTCTTATTCCCATGCGACTTTGATTAGGTAACTGGCTCAGGCTTCAGTTACCTCATCTGTAAATTGGGAATAATACCACCCAACCCCAGAGGGTTGCTGTAAGTATTAAATGAAATATGTGTAAAGTACATAGCACCAGAACTGCTTAATAAAAAACTAGGGCTGCTTTTTTTTTTCTACTAAAAATTGCATTACATACCAAGATTTTTCCTGTTTACAATACATCAAAACACAAACAAACAGTAAAGCAAAGGAAATGAGAACATTACTTCAGAATAGGGGAGGGAGGAGGAAGAGGAGTGGGAATGTGGATGGGAGGGCAGGTACAGGGGGAAGAATCACTATGTTCCTAAAGTTGTACTTATGAAATGCAAGAAGCTTGTATTCCTTAAGCAAAGGGTTTCTGGGGGGAAAAAGAGTTCTAGAGGCAGTTCTAGCATTCAGAGTACATATATTGAACTTGGAATGCTTCTTTCTGCACCTATGAGATTCAGAGTTGTGAAGTGTATTCCATGAAGGTGATGCAATAACCAAAACAGGTCCTATTGATATCCTCTCTCTAGTACTGAAACTGCAAGGTAAGGATATTTTTTCACTTAATTAAAAGCTATTAAATGTCCAACAAACAGAATATGCAACCCTATTATTCAAGAACTATGAAGAAAGCCAAAAAAGCCCCTTTTGTAAAAAAGGAGCATGTCATGCATTTGCTGTCATTCATTCCAATCATATAACAACAGAAATATTTTCTTAGGTTTTAGGGAACCTAAAGCAAATTTCTAATAAAAGACTTTTATTTTCAGAACATGGATAGTGACTCTCTTGCCCCTGCCATACCTTTGAGGCATATCTTGCCCAGAGTGGCAGGAACACTGAGTATAGTTGATCAATGTGGACAGACATAAGCTGTAAGTACATTTATTAAGAGGCTCTTATATTTGAGAGCTCCATGTTTTATTTCCAATGTTGTCTTAGAACTTTTGTGACCATCCAGGTTCCCATTATTGAAGTATCTTTAGTTAAGGTTCTAATGCCTTTCTAAAGATGGGACTTGGTTGATCCCTGTTAAATTTAAGAGTGGAAAAAGAGAGGGAGGAGATGTACAATTTGGGACATGCACAATCAGACTTGCCCCAAATGATGGAGTTAGAAATGTGCCAGGGGATTACAATACAATCCCATCAAGGTGGCATGTACCAATGCCATCTCACTAGTCCAAGTGATCAATTTCAGTTCACAATTGATGGCTCTGATAGGTCAAAGAATCATAGGGATCACACAAACAAGACAAGTGTCTGCTAATACTAACTGATAGAATCAAAAAGGGAGAGAAAGATCCAACATGGGAAGTGGGATACACAGCAGACTCATAGAATGGCAGACGTCCTAAACAACACTCTGGCCTCAGAATCAGCCCTTAAGGCATTCGGATCTGGCTGAAGAGCCCATGAGAGTATTGTAAGCATGGAAAGCCAAGACACCATGGAAAAGAAAAAAAAAGAAGACCTAAATGAAAGATCTCTGTGAGTGAGATCCCAGTGGAAAGAACAGGGCCATCAAAGAAGGAGGTACCTTTCTCTGAAGGGAGGAGAGAACTTCCACTTTGACTATGACCCTATCGGAATAAGATCAAAGTCAGCGAACTCTAAAGGCTTCCATAGCCCTGGCAACTCATGACTAGAGCCTAGGGAGATTACTGACGCCATGAACAGGAGTGTCAAATTGTTAAGTCAGCAACAGGAGTCACTGTGTACTTACACCCCATGTGGGATCTGTCCTGAATGTGTTGTCCAATGTGAAGTGATGCTATCACTAGTACTGAAACAGTATCTTTACACTTTGTGTTTCTGCATGGGTACAAACTGATGAGGTCTTTACTAATTATATACTGAATCGATCTTCTGTATATAAAGATAATTGGAAATGAAAAAAAAAACCTGGTGTTAATTGGAAATGGCATAGAAAATTAATTTAAAAAAATATTTTGTAGGATCTCTGTCTTCAATGTGCTGTACACTCTTATTTAATGCTATAACTAGTACTCCAACAGTATTTTTTTTTTCACTTTGTGTTGCTATATGGGGGCAAACTGTTGAAATCATTACCTAATATATACTAAACTGATCTTCTGTATATAAAGAGAATTGAAAATGAATCATGATGTGATTGGAAGGGGAGAGGGAGCGGGAAAGGGGAGGGTTGTGGGTGGGAGGGAAGTTTTGGGAGGGGGAAGCCATTGTAACCCATAAGCTGTACTTTGGAAATTTATATTTATTAAATAAAAGTTTAATAAAAAAAAATAAAGATGGGACTTGGTAAGGTGCAAACCTACAAAATTGTATGATTCCTAATGACAATTCAGGAGATCAGAATTTAAGGAAATTAGACTATAAAATCAATCAAAGTCCTTATGGCTGAACATATGAAACAAAAATGAAGTTATACATAGTGGTATGGAATGTATGATCTTTATTATATTTTAATCCATCAATCTAAAAATCACATATATCATATCAAACAGGAGTACCACAGTATGCTTTATTTCGCAAGTATTAATTAGTTCTCTAAGTTGGTATATCCAGAACTTTAGGTAGCAGCAAGCATCAGTTCTTCCAAAGAAGCTTAGGTGAAAAATGATTCTTTCTACTCATGTGTTCAAAGTACTATTTCTGGATCCTCTGTTGTACTGACATAAAAACAAAATCAGTGAGCAACGCTAACTGAACACTCAGTTCATAGATTTCAAGTTTTGTGTATTTTTCTGGAGTTGAAGGAGCTTTTGTTTTAGCCCTCAGTTAATATTTCATATTTTAATTCTCAGTGAATTAAGCACACATTTTCTAATTATCTAAGATAAAGCCATAATACCTAATGAAAATTAGTGATAGTAGTCTCCATCCCAAAAGGTAGAAAACCTTTAAATGAAACCACAATTTTGAATGTATCTGAATCTCCAATTCATATACTTAGGAAGGTCACTAGCTCATTGAACTAGTCTGGTTTCTAGACAGTCATCTCAAAAATATGTTTTGAAATGAAGCCACTGCTCTTTGTGGTACCATTGTTTTGACCAAATACTTTTTACCAAACAACAAATAAACAGATGTTCTCAGAGAATAATATTTTAGAAGAAAACATTCTTCATGTACTTAGCAAATAGAGGAGAGCTTGAATCTACAAATCAGAGTTTCAGAGTACTAAAGGAGATGTAATTGAACAATTTGACTTTCTACTCCAGCTTGGAATATATGCTTTTAAGATAGGTATATAGATAAGATAGTACAGAAAGATATTGATGAATTTTATTTCTTTTTAACTAAATTTTGTAATTCCAGTTACTGGCAAAGAGTTCTGGCATCAGTTAATGGCAGCAACACAGTGGTGTTGAGCATCTGCATTGCACTGAGAGGTAGATTGGGACTTAATCCTTGGTTGTAATAAATAACTAAGTTTTTTAAGGTCTAGGCTTAATTTTTTAATCCAAGGAAAATTTCTGAAGTGAAGACAGATATTTGGGAACTTTAGTTTTTTGTAATGTAGAGATAAAATAGCATGTTAAAATAAGCATCTGCCTTGTACTAATGACAAGTATGTCAAAAAACCATTTGGGTGCTAGACAACCATAATACTGTATTTCCAAATAAAAGAACAATTCAAGCAGACACAGGGATGAGTGGTCTCTGG
Organism: Lepus europaeus; assembly: GCF_033115175.1. Classification (NCBI taxonomy): domain Eukaryota; kingdom Metazoa; phylum Chordata; class Mammalia; order Lagomorpha; family Leporidae; genus Lepus; species Lepus europaeus. The sequence goes on along the minus strand of NC_084850.1, from coordinate 35,952,211 downwards.
TACCTTATTCTGGAAGCCAGAACCATCAGAGGTTCCTACAAGTATATAAATGTTATATCAAGATCAACAAATTTACAGAATAATCCCAGTCTAGCTTTGGCTAGGCAGCTGACTGATGACGTATCAGGGCCTGCTAGCCTCTTAGAGTTAGCACTTGCTGCTGAGAGAAGAAATGTTTAAAAAAAATCAATTAGAACTTACTCAAATGGAGAATATGAGGGCAGGAAGAGCAAAGAACATTTTTTTTTAGTGTGGAATGAATTAACTTTCTGGACAAGTTAAGGCTCTGAGGGGAAAAAAAATTCTAAATCATAACCTTAGAAAAACCATAGTCTAATTACCTCAACACCTTATTAAGAAGCTGAAGGTGTTACTTCATCTTTCAACATAAATGTCAAGGGTGAGGAAATCAATATTCCAAACTCAAGCAGACAAAACAAACAAACAAAAAGACATCCTTGTTAAAACATAGTAGCCATTAACAATAATGGAGAAAACATTCAGACTTTTATATTCAGTACAATATCGTGAAACCCCTTTCTTTTTAACTAACAGAAAAATAAATATTTAAATCATCCTGATTAGGAGATGGGGAAAGGAAATCTCATTACGAACCAAATTTTATATTTACCACCAATGAAAATGAATTCCTAATGTTCTTGAGTTTATTTCCTAAAGCAAGTTAACAGCTTTGATACTGCAAATAACATCAAAGTAGCAAAATACAAGTAACTGCAACATATAAAATTATACCTCAATAAAAAGTCTTTTATAATTGGATCCAGAGGCTTAAAATCATTATTTTTTAAAAAAGCATATTCTAGACCATAATTTTTCTTTAAATTACATTTTAACAAAGGAAGAAAAAAAATAGAAAAAAAATGGTCCTAATACATTTTTTTCTTAAATAGGTGCCACTCATGCCCAAGTTAGCTAGCAACTCACTGAGTGAGGTTAGTCTGCATATCTTAAAAAATCTATTGCACAGTATTTCCTGGCTTTCAGCCAATGAAAACATAACTTCTAATTGCAAAAACAAAACAAAAAACAAAAAGCACTAGATTTAATTGATTACACAGACTGATAACCAGTACGACTTTTCCTTCTTCCAATCATATAAGAGATAAAGACAACAATTATAAGGAAGCCCAAGGCAACACCCACTGCAACAGGGATAAGAAAGTTGAGGTCAGAGTCAGCAGAACATTCTTCAGCTGTTAGAAAAGAACAGACAGAGAGCAAGGAAAGGAAATTAGTAAAGACAATGAAGCAGAAATAAATAAGAAACTAGCATTTTGAAAGTATACTTAGGTGAGTCTTTTATAGCATTATCTTCATCCATGCATATGAAGGGGCTTCAAAAAGTTCATGAAAATGCCTATTATGAAAAAACTATGCACGGTTTCAAAATTTTTTGCACCAAACTGAACTTATCTTTTAATTCCATTTCCCTGGACTTTCTGAAGTACCCTCATATTATTATCCTCTCAATATCCACTCCAGTATTTCCAAACAATTGATCATTCCATACATTCCACTACCACTTCATTTCAAATCACATCAAATTCTTCAATACAGAAAGCAGAAGAAAGGGTTCAAAATCCAAAATTACATTTCACTAACATGGGGATATTTTAGGTTTAATTGTCTGATGGCACTGGAGAAAAGAGCTATCATGTAGTGTTTTTTTTGTTTGTTTGTTTGTTTTTTTTTGTTTGTTTGTTTTTTTGACAGGCAGAGTGGATAGTGAGAGAGAGAGAGAGACAGAGAAAGGTCTTCCTTTTTGCCGTTGCTTCACCCTCCAATGGCCGCTGCAGACGGCGCATCTCACTTATCCGAAGCCAGGAGCCAGGTGCTTCTCCTGGTCTCCCTTGTGGGTGCAGGGCCCAAGGACTTGGGCCATCCTCCACTGCCTTCCTGGGCCATAGCAGAGAGCTGGCCTGGAAGAGGGGCAACAGGGATAGAGTCCGGCGCCCCAACCGGGACTAGAACCCGGTGTGCCGGCGCCGCAAGGCAGAGGATTAGCCTGTTGAGCCACGGCGCCGGCCAATCATGTAGTCTTAAAACCAGTGTCTGGCTGGCGCCATGGCTCAACAGGCTAATCCTCCGCCTTGCGGCACCGGCACACCGGGTTCTAGTCCCGGTCGGGGCACCGGATTCTGTCCCGGTTACCCCTGTTCCAGGCCAGCTCTCTGCTGTGGCCCGGAAGTGCAAAGGAGGATGGCCCAAGTACTCGGGCCCTGCACCCTATGGGAGACCAGGAGAAGCACCTGGCTCCTCCTGCCTTCGTGGCGGCCATTGGAGGGTAAACCAACGACAAAGGAAGACCTCTCTCTCACTGTCCACTCTGCCTGTCAAAAAACAACAAAAAAAAAACAGTGTCTACATTTCTCCACTCCTTTTCTCCCTTTCAATATCTATCATTAAAGCATAAGCAAGAATTCTATAAAAGTAGTAAAATGTAAGTTCAAAAAATATTTAGGATCCAGAAAATGCAGCATAATCTTTTTTGTTTTTTGCATGGCTTAGAAGAACAATGGTGAAATCTAATATACTGCAGCCCTTTCCATTGGCCCACCAAGAAGGCAATGTAGATTTTAAGCTTTGTAGTCAGACAGAACTGGGTTTGAATTTTGACTCCAACAACTAGCTAAACACCCCAGGCAAATTATTTAAACTGAGCATCACTTTTTTCATCTGTAAAAGGAGGATAATAATAAATTATAAAATATTTGAAGATTAATCAAATCGTATTTGTAAAACATATTATTATACATCAGCTGGTCAACAAATGTTCATTCCCTTCTCTTTTCCTCCCATGTTTATAATCCCATCTGAAAAGGTATAGGTTTCCAAGTACCAAAGATCAAAGTAGGACTGTTTTACTACATTGTTACTGAAAAAAAGCCAACATTTAGAACTTCATAAGCTCCACTCTCATTATCAATGTGTTACATTTCTGTGCTGCACTTATACCACGGAATATGCTTCAGTAAAGCCTGATTACCGAGCTCATTTTAATGAACATTTATATTCATTTAATGAAACTCAACAAACAGCTTCTCTGTACACCCCCATCTATGCTATGTCCCACACGAGCAGTCTTAAAGAAGTAAGAGCCTAGTTGTGATGCTTTACTGCTTCCCTTTTGAGATTGCTGTTAGCTTACATTTCTTAAGTACCAGTCTGATAACAACACTAAATAGATTTTAATGATCCAGAGATCAACAAGATGAGGTATTGAAACACAACACAATCTGTCCTAATTTGTTCATAGAATATTTCTCTTTCAATGCTAATAAGGCATCCAAAGAAGACAAAAACACAAGAAAAAGAAGGCAAGTGGTTAAATATGCTTGAATCTTCCTAGTCTGTATTGTCAAAACTAAAAAATTCTTAAAAAAAAAAAACAACCTCTAATTCTGAAGCCAGTTTAGGTTCTATGTTGTCTTCTTGTATCAGTTTATTACCTAGGGAAAAATCACAGGCCTACGATTTTTATTTCATTCTTATCTTAAACTCAAAGAAATCAGTAAAAGTCATATAACCTTAAAAATGCTGATGGCCCTGAGGACATTCTCTATCTCAGCAACTGACAACCAAATGTGAGCATATGTGAGGGACATTTATGCCACACCAATATTTATTTAATGAACTATAGGCAAAGGCACAGTAATGATCTTAAATCAAAACAGTTATATACTGAAACAGAACACGGGTAGTGAAACAATATTTATTAATTTCATTAAGACACAACTACATATTTTATTCTTATAGTGGCCACGTTAATAGGTTTAAGGAATCTTAAGTTAGGATCAAAATTTGTCCAGGCCTCTTTAGACCTTAAAAAACTGCACACTGATGTTCTTCTTAACAAGTCTGTCTCTACGACTAGCAAATATAATACTTTTGATTTTCAGCTGATCAAAGACAGCAGGTTTTATTAATTAATAATGACCAATGCTGGGACTTATTCAAGAATTAAATTTTTAACCTATCAATTTTAAGCAAAGTGTTTCAAATATTGAGAGGCAAGAAAACTTTGTAATTTGTACATATTTGTATATAATTAATCAGATTACAGATTCTAAAATTGCTCATATCCAGCACGATGGCGCTTGAGACCAATAAAATAAGCCAGCAACACTAGAATAAGTACTCCTGCCAAGGCTGCTCCCACCGCTATGGGCACAAGGAAGTTGTCGTCATCTGCACTGCAGTCTTGAGCTAGATGTGGAGAAAGGACAATTGAGAACAAACAGTGACAAAATTTCAAATTGGTCAAAGTTACAATGATAGCATTTTTCAATATGCATATTTTGTTGTTTATATCAAGGTAACAAGTCATTCATTATCAGCAAATGAGATGTTCCACAAAAATTATTTTCAAAATAATCATACTATATGCTTTTCCACAGTAAAAAAAAAATGCAGTCTTTTTTATGTATAAAATAATCACATACTTTCCAGATTTCTTAATCAGAAGATAATTAATTAATAGAATTAGCCCCCCTCCTTGATGATCAGGCTATGAGTTTTCAGAGGCAAAATATTATAATGTTGAAGAAGCATAATGCCTAGAATACTGCAGACCCTGAACTATTAACTCACCAAATGAGTGACTATACAAGGCAAGAATGAGAAATCAATGCATAGCAGTGTGGGGTCATTCAGTAGTGGGAAAAGAGATATAAACTGGCCTTGATGGCATAACTGTTTGGCTCAAGATGCTCAGTTTAATGTGAGAGTTAGACAAGAAAATCAGTGGCTATAATTCTAAAATGCAATGCAGTAGGGGGCAGGCACCACACAACATATCATGGAAAGGTTTCAGAGGCACACTTAAAATCAATTTTGTTACACAAGACACATTTGGAAAAGGTGATACTGGATTTGTGTTTTAAAGGATGAGTGAAAATTAAGCATGTAGGTAATGGTGAAAAGGCATTTCAGATATAAGAAACAGCACAGACGAAAATGTAGCAGGCAACAGGATATAGTATTTCACGGGAATTGCAAGCAGATTGGAATAGCTAGAGTAATAGATCACAAGGTATTCTTGGAGGGCCGGCACTGTGGTTAAGCCTCCGCCTGCAGTGCTGGCTGCTCCACTTCTGATCCAGCTCCCTGCTAAATGCACCTGGGAAAGCAGTGGAAGAAAGCCCAAGTCCTTGGGCTTCTACACCCACGTGGGAGACCCAGATGTGGCCGTCTGCTGAATGAACCCACAGATGGAAGACCTCACTCTCTGTATCTTCCTCTCTCTGTCTATAACACTGCCTCTCAAATAAATCTTTTTTATTTTTAAGAGGTATTCTTAGCTGACAGGAATCAGAAAAAGTGTTTTAGAACAAGCTCACCAAAGGTCTTGTATCCTCTTATGCAGTTTGGTCTTATCCTGATGGAAAAATAAAAATCAGCAGCAGAGTTTTAAGCAGGATGTTTGTTTTAGATGTGACAGCAGACAAGACTGGAGGCAGCAAATTATGAGGCACCTCTCTATTGCTAGAGTTTCAGTGACCAATAATATGGTACTGAATTGGGTTAGTGAAGTGCAGATGCAGAAGAGGCAGACAAGAGATCCAATTAAAAGGCAGAATTGATCAAATGGATGGATGCAGGAGCTATAATAAATGAGATCATAGAATGGTTTCCAGTTCCACCCTTGATTATGTAGATGCTGGTGCCATTCACCATGATAGAGAATACAAGAAGAAAAACACATGCCTTTCAATTTTGTTTTGTTTGTAGTTGTGTGTTAGGAGGGCAGGGCTTGAGGGAGTCAAAAAAGGTGTGTAGAAGAGGGATATGCTGAATTTGAAGGTGCTTGTGTCTCAACCAAGTGGTTATATGAACCCAAGTGGTAGCTTCATGGACAAAGATATTTCTCAGTGAGGGTAAATAGAATAAAAAGAGGTCCAGAAACAAATCTTTTGGGAACATCCAAATTTAAGGGACAGGCAAAAGAAGTAAGAAAGAGGTAGAAAAGGCAAGTAGAAGGCCGGCGCCGCGGCTCAATGGGCTAATCCTCCGCCTTGCGGTGCCAGCACACCAGGTTCTAGTCCCGGTCGGGGCACCAGATTCTGTCCCGGTTGCCCCTCTTCCAGGTCAGCTCTCTGCTATGGCCCGGGAAGGCAGTGGAGGATGGCCCAAGTCCTTGGGCCCTGCACCCGCATGAGAAACCAGGAGAAGCACCTGGCTCCTGGCTTCGGATCAGCACGATGCGCCGGCCGCAGCGTGCTGGCCGCGGCGGCCATTGGGGGAGAAAACCAACGGAAAAGGAAGGCCTTTCTCTCTGCCTCTCTCTCTCACTGTCCACTCTGCCTATCAAAAAAAAAAAAAAAGGCAAGTAGAAAATGGTGCCACAGAAGACAAGGAAGGAAAGCATTTCATTTGGGTAGGGTGGAAAAATTGCATAAAGTATTAGAGAAGTCTGCAAAGTGTCCACTGGATCTGGCAATATGTTGGGAGAAGGGTATGAGTCAAATTTCAGAAAGTTTATGAGTGAATGGGAAGTGACTGGTTAGGATATCAAGAATCTGGGATGGGAAACATACAATACTTATTTTGAAAAATTTAAAATTAAGACAGGAAAGGACAATAGGGATGTAGATAAAGGGTGACATAGGAACAAAAAAGGATAGCATCAGGGTGGAAGAGACTTCAATATAAACTGGGAGCAAGATGCAACTCTGGAGTTTATGGACATTTTGACATTGACTTTGGCTGCCACTTCAATGATCATTTATACTTCATTCTTAGTTAAGAATCCAGGTAGCCAAGGTTGCTAGATATGACTTGTGAGTACACAGTGTTGAGTCTTCAATTCCTCTCCTCTCCTTCAATTTCCCAAATTACCATCCAGCCCATAAACTATTAGGTGACATGTACCATAAAGTATTATGCCTTGGATTTAATATAACTTGGTCTTTAAAAAATTCATTAGATTAATTTCTTCTTCTGGCAATGGAATCACAGTCTGCTGTTCCTAAATTGGGTATCTGACCTAGTGCTGAAATGAATTTCAGAAATACTGCCAATAAGGCTTTCATATAAGACAAATATTCCCAGAGTAGATCAAAAAGGCAGTTCTTGATGCTGCCACTTACTTAAAATGTTCTCAATTAGTATGTGAAGTACTAATTTATAATAGCTATTGATTTCGTGAATTCAATTTTAAAAAATTCTTTAGATAATGGAAAGAGATTTTGGTAAAAAGTGTAATTTCAACTGGATCATATCCTGAAGAAAATAAAAATTTCATTCATTCTGTAAGTCATTTTGATCTGATCTATTTACCTAATGTACTCTCGACAGTTATTGAACATAGTTCTGGGAAAAAGAAAACTATATTTGTGGAGGAGTTTAACAGCCACAGAAACAATACAAATTTTTAAATATTAAAAAGTTTCATTGCCAACAAAATTTTACGTAAAAGTTTCATATTCCTTAAAAATACTGCTAATCTTCAATTTTCTGTTACTTTAGAAACTTTTCAAATATAAATTTCAGCATAGAATTGAAAGGCTGAGATACACATTTACAACAAAAGACTCTCTTTAAAATCCAATTGAGTTAAGATTTTTCTTTGGAAGAATGAATGTTTCAGAATCATATTCTTATGTGACATCCTACTGATTATAATATACGTTTTAGACCTATAGTCAAACTGAAATATATCACATAAATCTGGGAAGATAACAGCTACTCAGTGTCACTCAGGCATATCTCAGTTTCAAAGACAAGATATGATCATTACTGATACAGAAAGTTAGCTAGCAGAGTAAGAGAGAGGAGAGATAACCCCAAGACAATTTAACATTATCTGTCTAAATAAATAAACAAAATGCCATACTCTTAAAAATATCTGTCTCAAAAGAATTCCTCCAGGAGAAATGCAGGAAACTCAAGATGGTGCATTTTACACTGAAAGTAAGCCATGTTTTTGATATATAACAAGTAACTTCTTAACAGATTCCCTTTAAAAACACTCAGATAAATGTATTGATTCTTTTTAGAAAGGAAAATTATCATTCAAAAAATGAATAGCAGGATTTTAAAGCCTCAACCACTAGTGAAGAAACTGAGACTTCAGAAGTTAAGCAACTTAATCAATGTCACATAGCAGCTAATAGTGGAGTTGGGAGTCATGATGACTGACATTCACATGGCTTAAACTAGGTAATCCAGAGGAAAGTCACCAACTGGGTTACTAAGTTTCCTTATGTGATATACTAAGGTGGCTTGGAAACTGTCTACAAATTGAAAGGTTCAGGTATTTCCAGATGATCTAACAGACATATTGCATACAATCCTACTTTGCTTCAGATCACCAGCTCAATTTATATGGTTGCAATATAAAGCTGTTATGTATAGATATTAAACATCAGTTTCAACTTACGAGTTGAGAAAAATCTATGAAGAGATACTCTGAAACTTTTACTATAAAATAAACATTCTAGATCAGTGGTTCCCTAACAGGCTAAGCATCAGATTCAGCAGGATTCTCTACAGATACATACACACACACACACACACTCACACATGCATCATCCTAGACCTACTGAAATAAATCCTTTAGGGATGAGGCCTGGAATGCGTATTTTTATAACACACTTCCCAGGTAATTCTTGGTCTGTAGCCAGCCTAGCATTAGTCAGAGTCCCCATATAGGACTGTTCTTCCAAAGAGAGAACTACAGAGAGAACATTTTAGAAATAATTTGGTTCTACTTTTAAATATTTTTGAAGTTTTTCCTTTTGAAAGAAACTACCATCATGCAGTATACAAAATTTTTAATCAATGGGAAAAAATGTGAGGAGATTTTGTTAAGAAATAAAAGAATCTTTATTGTTTTAGATGCAATGTTGAGCAAACAGGCAAATATCTAAAGAGAGATACCATACATAAACTGGTGGTTTAACATTTGAGGAAAAAACATGGAAAGTATTTACATGGACCAGTTTCTTCATACAAATGCTACAACATGAAAAACATTCAACCAAATTGAGCATTACTACGAAGATGGAAACCCAATAAAACAAAAACTACAAAAGGTGCAAAGAACATGTAGCTATGGGAAATAACAGTAATGTAAATGTAAATAGCTATATATAAACTGGCCCATGTAAAATACAAAAATGTTCACTGAAGTCAGATTTTCAATAAAACAGTTTTTATTAGAGGTATTTTAATATTATATATTTAACTTAAATGTAGAAACCTTAATAGCATAATGCCATGGCTACCCACTTGGGCTTCTAATATAGTTTTAAAAAGCCACTTTATTTTGACTCATGAAAAATACCTAAGGCCCATGTTCTTACAGGCATTATTCATTCTTATAAGTTACACTGAAATACAATTTAAATAAAAACAATTTTTAAAAAATCAAACTCATATTTAGTCATTAAGAAGTCCTTCAAACTGGTAATGCAGCTCAATGTAGCTCTTACAGAGGGGTTAGTCAAGAATCTGATTCTGAGGCAGTAATGTTTCAAGGCTAAACAGGGAGCAAATTTAACTGAAAGAAAATATTTATCATACCAGTATAACTCAAAGACAGTTATAGACACACAAATGCTAGCATGCAATTGCCTCTATATTCATGAGTGTGTGTGTATGTGTGTGTATAAATATTGATGCATTCAACATCTGCATTTTGGAACCTCGATATTTCCTCATTTTCTACTGAATAGAAGGCATATAATTCCCCCCCCAAAAAAACCACAGAAACCTTCCACATGGCTGCATATTAACAATCTTTAAATATATGCTGTCATTCAAAAAAATTCTCCCAGAAGTTGTAAGAAATACTTGCTATGTTAACTATTATCAAGCTAAAATATTTTATTTTCTCATATAAACATTACGTGGTGCATGATAAATGGACAATTAATACATCTCTAAGAGCACAAAACTGAATATAAAGTACATGAATTAATAATGACTCTGCCATAATGAACAATAATAATGTAAGCTTTGATTAGCACAGAACCATTTAAATACAAAAGCCAAATTAAAATGTTGTGGCAATCAATGCAATCTAGAAACAAAGGACAACTTTTTAATGGACTGTGGGAAGACCAAGACTTGAGATTAGGGACGTTATTTTGTAAGTATAAGTGCACTTCTTTATCTAGGCCCTGGGACATACTGGAATTTCTTCTTTAAGAAAAAGAAAAGGAAAAATACATTACCACCAACAAAGAATACTGGAAGACTTAAGGAGAAACCTGCATTAATTTTAGTACTGCCTGTAGAGGCCAATTTATGGGTACAAAGGACTAATGCCCTCAACTGGCACTGCCTAGCAATTATCACCAAAGCACATAAAAGATGGATTAAAATGCCCAGTTAGAAGTCTTGTGTCTTATAATTTAAAAGATTGAAATATCCCATTTTTAAAGGATTAAACATTAAGATTAACATCTATTCTAAACTTTTAAAAGACTTGATATCTTTTGTCATTACATCTACATTAAATACAAGTATATTCAAAAAGCATTAGAAAAGCAGTCATTGCTAAGAACATAATAATACTAGGACCTGTTCAAATCTGCTAGTTTTATCTTTCATAGGTCAAATACGCAGCAGTGCAAAAGTAGCTAAATTAACCTGCAAACAAAATCACAAAATAATGCAAGAGGAGCAAGTACAAATTCACTGTAGAATGTGTTCTCCAATTCAACTACATGCTGGGGGGAAAAATTCTCTTTTTAAGGATTGCTTTTCTTAAACTATATTTTCCATTCATAAAATCTAAAGTGAAAACACTGAAATATTAATTCTGGACAGTAAAACAACCCTATAATACAGGTGATCAGATGATATTTGCATATGTCTTTTGCTGTAAAAATAAGAGCTTAAAATTTCTTGCTTGGGGAAACCAAAAACACATGACTAATTTCTGGTTCATACTTTGTTGGGATTTTTTTTTTGTTTAAGTTCAAAATCCCCCATACCACCAATTCTAAGAGGAAGACTACAACTAAATATACCTTAAATTGAACAGTACTGCATATTGGAACTTGTACTTGCTTTATTATTTTGTAACAGAGATCACATGTGAATTGGTGTTACAGAGTCTGATATCCAGCATAACTTTTTCTTCTGCCAATTAGGTAAGCAATCACTATAACGATAATCAAGCCTGAAAGACCAGCACCAACTATAATTGGTATTAGAATGGTGTCATCATCCAGCGGACACTCCTGGGCTGTAAGTGAGAAAAAGTGTGTAACAAATAATGAGTATAATCAAAAAAGACCACCCAAAAGTAAAAGATGTTGATTCAAAAGTCAGAAATGCTCTTAAAAGACTAATCTGAAGTAACCAAGACAGGTATATTTTTAGGATAAAGCTATAGAAAATTATAAACTGTTCTAATTCTTTAATTCTAAAGTCCTAAAACTCATTTGTCCTTTCATTTGTATATGTATATATATATATATATTTATTCTATTAATACATCTATTATACCTTATAAATACATACATACATGTATGTAGATTTGTGTTTCTTCGTATTTCAAGTCCTTTCCAAATTAAGAGTGTTACTTCATCAGAAATGAACAGAGTTAAGCTAGTCTATTTCTACATAGCCAGTTAGCCTCTCAGTAGTGGAGTGACTGGCTTTTGAGAAATCGAGAACAGATCAGGAAGGGATCTTGGAAGGTATCATGGGATAATAACAACCAGGCTAGCTCTGGATTCCTTTAGAGTAAGTAACAGCAAACTATAGCCCATAGGACATCTGGCTCAAGAGCTAAAAATGGCTTTCACATTTTTAAATGGTTGGGGGGAAGAAGGCAAAATAAGAATAATATTTTGTGACACATTAGTTACATGGAATTCAAATTCAGCATTAACAAAGTTTTACTGTAACACAACCATACTCATCTGTTTATGTATTGCCTATTGCTCTTTTGGAGTTATAATAGCAGAGTTGAATAGCTGAATGGAGATCATATGGCCTGAAGCCTAACACACATACTGTCTAGACCTTTGTAGGAAAAAATCTGCAGATCTCCGACCTAGAATACACAATTTAGTGGCTGCAAAAATAAATAAACCGGGATCTCTTACTAATGTGTTTACTACATTTCTTACCAACCTGATTTGGGCTGGCAGGCCATTGGGGCTATGTTTTCTACTTCTAGAAAGTAGCCTAATCTAGTAAAGTCCAATCACCACTCTTCTGCCTTACTATAATTCTATTTTCTCCCTCTATATAACCAAGTATTACTTGTGTGTTGTATTTATAAGTACCCACAGCCAAGAACCTAGTTCCACAAATGCATTATGCATTCAATACCAGTATTAAATGTATACTCCCTTGGGTGGTATTTTTAATTCTATGTACATAAAAACTAAAGCTTTAAATTAGAGATAGAGCACAGCTTATCTCTAAAAGAGCTGACTAGATAAATGGCCTTGAACTGATATTAGCACTGCAAATGATTTCAAATTCTAAATATAAGTTGGGACTTAAGATTCGGGTAATAGGGGCCAGCGCTGTGGCATAGCAAGCTAACTCTTTGCCTGCGGCACCAGCATCCCATATGGGCACTAGTTCATGTTCCAGCTGCTCTTCTTCCCATCTAGCTCTCTGCTATGGCCTGGGAAAGCAGCAAAAGATGACCCAAGTGTTTGGGTCCCTGCACCCACGTGGGAGACCTGGAAGAAGATCCTGGCTCCTGGTTCCTGGCTTCGGAACAGCCCAGCTTGTTGTTGCGGCCATTTGGGGAGTGAACCAGTGGATAAAAGACCCTTCTCCCTGTCTCTCCCTTTGTAACTCTACCTCTCAAATAAATAAACAAATCTCTAAAAAAAGATTAGGGTAATAATGTAGGGGAGCTACATAAAGACTCCAACAAAAAAGCTATTAAAGGATCAAAATAATTGAATTACTTAAGCAAAATCAACAAAAGGGAAAATGAATTGTTGAAAATATTTTTAAAATGTGATTAATCTCTCAAGTCACAAGAATGGTAGGGTGCACAGCCTGATTTACTTTGGCCTTACAATGTCATATTAGGTGTTCAACACCACTGCAAAAGCAACCAAAGGCTCACAGCATATTCACTTTTAAACACAGCTTCCACATTTCCTTCTAAACCACAGAATTAATTGTTCAAAAGGATGTGGATGATTGGACTAGCTCTATTCAGCAGATTTTTAATCTGCAAATCTCCAATTTCAAATAATTGGTTGAAAAGGACAAGTCACTTAAGGAATCTTATGTACTTTTTTTCTTCATGCAAATTTTACTCTTGTAATGACAAATGTATTTTTCTTATTGACATGAATACATTATAATGAACCCTATACAAGAGTTTCATTAAAGATCTGATAAACATCACCATAAGCCCCAAGTAGATCTTCAAAAAGCCTCATTCATACTGCAAATGCTTTGAAAGCTCCCCAGATCATTTTGGCTGAAACAGAGTTTACCATATTTGAGGTTTTATTGCTACCCTTCTCTTTTTCCTTTGTCTTAACAAAAGCAGGCCAAACTGTTTTGCATGCAGGTATGAAAATGTTTCCAGTAAGAAGATGGCCCCAAGAAGGCAGATGCAAAATGCTCAAAGCTGATGCTCCCAAGAGCCATCCTCCCCACAAAACCATAGGAAGAGCATCAATACCCTAAGTGAAGATCACTTAAAGCTTTTATCAGTTTTTAGCTTTAATAACTCTGATGCAAATGGTTTTCAAATCGGGAAACAGTTTGAGCAAAAGAATGAGCCAAATAGTTACACAACTCACTTAGGACCATGAGAACTCTAACCATAGTCAAGAGAGTATTTCATAATTCTCTATTTCAACATTTGAATGTTCATGACTCAAAGGAAAGGCCAACTATCAATCAACATAAGAATATAAGTTATTAATAAAGTGTGCTTGATCCTTACCTGTAGAATACTTTCCTTCTATCACACTGAATGGCTGAACCCTTAGATCAAAGGTATTTATCTGAAATGTTTCAGACACTGAGACAGTCTGCTCTTTGTTGCACATATAAGAACTTCCGAGGGGGGCATCCCAATAGCTAAGATTGGTATTTGCAATGCTGAAAACTTTAAAGAGAAGAAACAGGTTAGTAACTCCTTACCTTATCAACACAAAAAAATGGGACAGTCTGCAGGTTCTTTCACTGATGTATGGGAGATTGTGGGGCAGGGTCTACCCAAAAAAAGCAAGTCTTTCCATCCTAAGGTTTCCTGATCTTTCCATAGATGTTTCTAAAGTCTAAACATCAGTCCCATCCCTAGATATTATCCACTGTGTTTTGAAAATACAGGATGCTGGGGCCAGTGCTGTGGTGCAGTGGGTTAAAGCCCTGGCCTGCAGTGCCAACATCCCATATAGGCACTGGTTCAAGTTAAAGCTGCTCCACTTTTGATCCAGCTCCTTGCTAATACACCTGGGAAAGCAGCAGAGGATGATCCAAGTGCTTGGGCCCCTGTACCCACGTGGGAGACCTGGAAGAAGCTCCTGGCTCCTGGCTTCAGAGAAGCTCAGCTCTGGCCATTGCAGCCATTTGGGGAGTGAACGAGCAGATGGAAGACCTCACTCTCTCTGTCTCTAATTCTCCCTGTAACTCTTCCAAATAAATAAATCTTAAAAAAAAAAAAAAAAAAGAAAGAAAAAGAAAATACAGGGTGCTGTTCAACATAGAACACTGTAGTTCTAAGTTAGTGACTTGAAGCTGCAGCCCAGGGACACTTTTTACAAAGCATCTGCTGTTTCATTAAATAAGACACTGTTTGGTAACAAGACAACTGTGGTTCCTATTCCTCCGGTGCCACCCACACTCCTTTCGCTAGAGATCGATGCTTTGCTTACCAGAGCCATTAACCAAATACATGCTGACATTCACTTCCTTCAGATAGAATCGGTTTTCATTTTTCTGTCGGAATAAGAGCTTCCAGTTAATCAACAAGTACAGTTAATATCTACAGAAGAAAAGCAATCTAGTACCATTATACAAAGGAGGAAATTGTGAATTAGAGCTGGGCCAGCTGAATAAAACTGAACTAAGTAAAAGAGAACTCAAAGTGGGTCAGAAACCCTTTTCCTCTCTGCATTTCATTTCGAACTTGGGATCACAGGTATACTCCTGTGCTCCTTGTACTCTCCCATGAGTCATTTGCCCCTCAATTCTATTCCTTCTGTCACTTGGGCTCAGCAGTAGCTTCTCAACTAGGCTTCTTGCCTTTGAGCCCCACCAACTTTAATCTTTCCTTTTCACTGCTATTATCCTTTTGAAGAGCTCATTTGATCAGTCATTTAAATTATTTGAGTGCTTAGTATGTATAAGCTAATATATCATAAGTGTTCCAAAGAGCCAAAGAGCTCAGTATCATGAACTAGACTTGGATTCTGCCTTCAGTGTGTTTGAAATCAGCCCAGGAAGATAAGATTAAAAACAAATAAATGACCATATTACAAAGAAAAGGATAAGTCATGAAAATTATAGGAATTATTGGAGAAAAATTACTTCCAACTAGGGGAGGAACAAAAGCAATGCCATTGTAGGGATAATGAATTTGAATGGGGTAGGATTTGGTTAGTAAAGAAGCAGAAAGGGGTATTAGAAACGCCAACAGCATAAGTAATAGTAGTCAGAATATAAACATGATCACAAGTAGGCCAGCATTTAAGAAATTACTAGTGTCAAGCCCTATTCCTAAGTTTCCATGGGGCCGGCACTGTGGCATGTCGGGTAAAACCACTGCCTACAGTACCAGCATCCCATATGGGCGCAGGTTCTAGTCCCAGCTGCTCCACTTCCAATCCAGCTCTCTGCTATGGCCTGGGAAAGCAGTAGAGGATGGTTCAAGTCCTTGGGCCCCTGCACCCACATGGGAGAACTGGAAGAAGCTCCTGGCTCCTGGTTTCAGATTGGAGCATCTCTGGACATTGTCGTCATTTGGGGAATGAACCAGCAGATGGAAGACCTCTCTCTCTGCCTTTGCCTCTATAACTCTGTCTTTCAAGTAATTAAAATAAATCTTTAAAAAAATAAAATATGAAGAATTCTTAATTTGCTGTTAAAAAAAGTTTGCATACAGGGCTTCACTGAATCATGATAGCTCCCCTAGACCATAGGTGGTGTTCTCATCCCTATTTTGAGATAGTGTAATAGAAGCACAGAGATGGTAAATAACTTCCCCGAGCCTACACAGTTAGTTGAGCTGGGATTTAAATACAAAAGTCAAGGCCAGTGTTGTGGTGCATCAGATTAAGCTACCACCTGCAAGACTAGCATCCCATGAGTGCCGGTTCAAGTGCCAGCTGCTCTGTTTCCAATCCAGCCCCTTGCTAATGAATCTGAGGAAAGTAGCAGAAGATGGCCCAAGTACTTGGACTCCTGCCACCCATGTGGGAGACACAGATATAATTCTGGGCTCCTGGCTTTGGCACGACCCAGCCACACTCACTACAGCTACCTGGGGAGTGCAGATGGAGGACCTTTGTTTCTCTCTCTCTCTCTCTCTCTCTCTCTGTCTTTCATATAAATAAATAAATCTTAAAAAAATAAACAGAAGTCTGCTGTGTCTATGTACTGGTTACTACTATGCCCTCCTAAGATGTGCACAGAGCCACAGGAGGAGGCAAGCAGAAGTTCATGAAGACAGAATGAAGGAAACAAAGGCTACAGATGTAGGCTACCCTGTATGGGAGAAGAAGAGCATGAACTATTCTGCTGTAGGGCTTAGGTGTCACCTTGCTGGCAAGAAAGAACCACTGAAGCTTTCTGAGGAAGAGCTAGGCTGAGGGAAGATTAAACCAAGGCAGAAGATTGAAAGAGGTAAAGAAGAGAAGGGACTAGGGAGGAGCTGTTTGAACAATCCAGGCAAGAAATAACACTGGCTGGAACCAGAGCAAAGGCAATGGGAATGAAAATAAGGAGACAGACTCAAGAAAACTTTCTGGAAGACTTCACAATTTCATCACATCCCTCTTCTGTTTAGGCTTTGTCTGGGCTTGGCATTCAAGGTTCTTTACAATTTGTCCCAATTACTTACTTTTCCATACTTATACTAAACTTGCTACATGCCTCATTTTCCCAGCTGGTATTGATTATGTGCCTTTATCTATGGATAACTTGTACTTTCCCACTTACTCCCCTTATCTTCATATGCACAAATCTGACTCATTCTTGAAGACCCAGCTCAAGTGCCATCTTTTCCACTGTACATTCCTGACTCTCCTCCAGCCAGAATTAACTGCACCCCACCTATTCCTCCGACACTTCATATTAACCTCTGGTCTGGTACACATTCAATTTTGTATGCACCTTCCACAGTACTCTATTGCCTACAGAATCAAGTTGAAAGGCTTTAATGTGACATTTAAGCCTTCCAAAAAAATGGCAATTATTTGTGTTTTTCTACCTTTACCACTACAGTGTGGACACCTTAAGGACACACGCTTTCTTCTTTGTATCTAGCCATAGCAGCCTGCACAAAACACATTCAAATTCTATAAATGCACATAAATTTACATCTCTTATGATAGATTCTAGGGGCAGGGGCAGCATTTTGGTACAGCCTGTGATGCCACCATCCTATATGAGCACCGTTCAAGTCCTGGCTACTCTACTTCCAATCCAGCTCACTGCTAATGTGCCTGGGAAAGCAGTAGAAGATGGTCCAAGTAGTTGGGCCCCTGCACCCACATGGGAGACCCAGATGGAGTTTCAGGCCTTTGGCTTCAGAGTGAACCAGCAGATGGAAGACTCTCTCTCTCTCTCTCTCTCTCTCTCTCTCTGTTACTCTGCTCTCAAATTAATAAATCTTTATAAAAAAGATGCTATGGACCTCCCACAAACTCCATGACATTGCAGGTGTTTCTCACTTTTTCAAAATGCCTATAGCATGGAGAAAATGTCACCGTTTTGGATTACATCTTAAAATAGTCTTCCAGGTAAATTAAACACTGTTATTATTAAATATTAAACATTTCCCCATGAAGAGTCAGTAGAAACCATGTTCTTTTGGGAGATTACCACAGTTAGAAAGGTCAAACTCAAATAACTCAAAGAATGAACCTAAAATAGCACTTTTTTCATTCTTATTGACCATAAGCTCTATGAGATAATTTTAAGAGAATATGTCTGGGGGCTGGCGCTGTGGCACAGTGGGTAAAGCTGCCACCTGCAGTGCCGGCAGCCCATATGGGCACCAGTTCGAGTCCCAGCTACTCCCTTCTGATCCAGCTCTCTGCTATGGCCTGGGAAGGAAGTACAAGATGGCCCAAGTCACTGGATCCCTGCACCCACGTGGGAGACCCAGAAGAACCTCCTGGCTCCTGACTTCGGATCAGCGCAGCTCTGGCTGTTGCAGCCAATTGAGGAGTGAACCAGCAGATGGAAGACCTCTCTCTTTCTCTCTCTCAGCCAATTGAGGAGTGAACCAGCAGATGGAAGACCTCTCTCTCTCTCTCTCTGCCTCTGCCTCTGCCTCTCCTTCTCTCTCTGTAGCTCTGACTTTCAAATAAATAAATCTTTAAAAAACAGAGAGAGAATATGTCTGAAGAGGTCTGCAACTACAATATTGAAGACAAGTTTAGACATTTTTACATATATTGGAAAAAGAAAGATCTTTGTAAACTTTTCTAAAATATAATTGCCTGTTATAATCCTCAATTATTCATGGTATGTTCCATAAAGAGAAAAAGTCTTTAGACTCAAGATACCAACTTCAGATATGAAATAACAACATATCTACTCCTAAAAAATATTCACTTGAGAGTCAGACAGAGAGACAGAGAAAGAGACAGAGAGAGCTTCCATTACTGAGGCCCAATACTAGGATCTGGGAATGCAATCCAGGTCTCCCACACGGGAGGTAGAAACTCAGTTACTTCAATCATCACTGCTGCCTCCTTGGGTCTGCATTGGCAGAAAGCTGGAGTCAGAAGTCAGACCTGAGAACCAAACCCAGGCACTCTGCTGTGGGACAGACATCTTAATCAAAAGGCTAAATGCCCCCTCCTTTTTAAAATTTTTATTTGTTTAAAAGAAAGCAAGAGCGAGAGCGAGAGAGAGAGAAAGGGAGAGAGTATAGTACTTTTTGTGTATACATGCTAAGAGTATTTCCCCTCCCCAAATATGCATATAGTAATCTGATTTAAAAACAGAAAATTTGTGTGTGGTTGATAAAATAACTTAGTCTAAGAACTGTTCAAATGGTTCAACATTTTCTCTCACCTACAGCTATTCCCTATTCCTCATTTCCATTTGCCATAACATATACACATATACACACCCCTCATAAAAAATTATGGGGATAATTGCTACAGAGAAGATGTAAATCGCCAATGATGAATTCATGCTAGAAAGAAGTAGAATGGGTATTCTTTTCTTTTTTTAAAGAATTTTAGTATATTTATTAGCATATTTGAAAGGCAGAGTGACAAGGAAAGGGGGGAGGGGAGAGAGAGAGTGAGAGAGAAGACAGATCTCTTCCATCCACTGAAGCCAGGAAATCCATCCAGATCTCCATATGGGTGGCAGAGGCACAAGTACTTATTCCACTTTTTGTTGCTTTCCCAGACACATTAGCAGAGAGCTGGATCAGAAGCAGAGCAGCCAGGACTCAAAACTGGCACTCCAATATGAGATGCTGGCATCACAGGCAGCAGCTTAACCCACTGTGTCACAATGATGGCCTCAGAACAGCTATGTTTAACCTAAAACTTCTGTTTAGGGTTCAGCTCTTGATATAAACATGAACAAAACTGGAGTCGGTGCTGTGGCATAACAGGCCTCTCTGCCTGTAGTGCTGGCATCCCATATTGGCACAGGTTCATGTCCCAGCTGCTCCACTTCTAATCCAGCTCTCTGCTAATGGCCTGAGAAAGCAGCAGAGGATGGTCCAAGTGCTTGGCCCTCTGCAGCCACATGGGAGACCTAGAAGAAGCTCCTGGCTCCTGGCTTCAGAAGGGCTCCGGCTGTTGCAGCCATTTGGGGAGTGAACCAGTGGATGGAAGACCTCTTTCTCTGTCTTTCCTCCTCTCTTTTCCCTATAATTCTGCCTCTACAAATCTTTAAAAAAACATAAACAACAAAAATCTGAATGTTGCCATTGTAAACTATCCTGATTTAATAACTTAATTAATACATATATTTATACAGAGCTTTATACATAGCAAGTAGAGTTGTCTTTCTGAATCCAGGGACTACTGGTTCCAGGACTCACTGCAGATACCAAAATCTGCAGAATCTCAAGTCCCTCATATAAAATGCCATAGTATTTGCATACAACCTAAGTACATCCTCCTGTATAGTTTAAATCACTTCTAGATCATTTATAATACCTAATAGGATATATGCTTGTTACACTACATTGTTTAGGAAATAACAGCAAGAAAAAAATGTCTGTACTTGTTTAGTACAGAAGAAATTTTTTCTGAATATTTTTCATTAGTGGTTGGGTGAATCTGTAGATGTAAAACCCATGGAAATGGAGGGCAAATGTACTCAATAAATGTTAGCTACTGTTGGGGCAGGTGTTGCACAACAGGTTAAGTGACCTCTTGGATCACCCACACCACAAATCAGAGTGCTGGTTTAGTTCCTGGCTACTCAATTTTGGATCTAGCTTCCTTCTTTTATAAAAATTTTTAAAGACTTATTTATTTGAAAATCAGAGTTACACAGAGAGAGAAGGAGAGGCAGAGAGAGAAAGGTCGTCCATCCGCTGGTTCACTCCCCAATTGGCATAGATTTCAATTTTTTGCAACAAAACCTTCATTTTTTAATATTTATTTATTTATTTGAAAGTCAGAGTTACACATAGAGAGAAGGAGAGGTGGGGGGGGTGTCTTCCATCCACTGGTTCACTCCCCAGTTGGCTGCAACAGCCGGAACTGTGCTGATCTGAAGTCAGGAGCCAGGGGCTTCCTCCAGGTCTTTCCATGTGAGTGCAGGGGCCCAAGGACTTGGGCCTTCATCCACTGCTTTCCCAGGCCACAGCAGAGCATTGGATAGGAAATGGAGCAGCCAGGACTTGAACTGGCACCCATATGAGCTGCAGGCAGTGGCTTTATCCACTATGCCACAGGGCTGGCCCCAAGATCTAGCTTCCTTCTAATGCACCTGGGAGGACAGTGAATGATGGCCCTAAGTACTTGCACCCATGTACATGGGAGACATAGATGGAGTTCTAGGCTCTTAGCTTAGACCTGGGCCTGCCTTGGCTGTTTTGGCCATCTGGGGAGTGAACCACTGGATGGTTTCTCTCTCTCTCCCTTTCTCTTCATCTCTCTCATCCTCTGCCTTTCAAATAAATAAATAATCTTTTTAAAAAGTAATAAATGTTGGAGCCAGCATTGTGGTGCAGCAGGTTAGGCTGCTGTCTGTGACATCAGCCTTCCATATGAGCACAGGTTTGAATCCCAGCTGTTATAATTCCAATCCAACTGCCAGCTTAATGCACCTGCAGAAGATGGCCCAAATGCTTGGGCCCCTGCACCCATCTGGGACACCCAAATGAAGCTCCTGGCTCCTGGTTTCGGCCTCGCCCAGACCTGGCCATTGTGACAAACTGGAGAGTGAATCAGCAGATGGAGTCGCTCTCTCTCTCTCTCTCTCTGTATTTCAAATAAATAAAATCTTTTTAAAAAGTAATAAATGTTAGCTATTATTATTACTTACACTACTACAAATAGTATAGCTTCTAAAAGGCTTAAGATATTATAACAGACAAATATAAGAGCTGTCCAACCAATAATGGAGAAACATTATCATGGAAATTACTTACATACACATAGATAAGACAGGTTGTTTTCAGGTGAGTTAATTTTTGCTCCTATCTTAGAATCTATGTAGTGGCAGAATGGCTACTCAAGGTGAACATTAATACCACAGCCCAGCTCACAGACTATAAAGCAGACTCTGAGAGATGAGCAGGGATCAGTGGACTACATTTTATAATTAAGTAGTGTCAGGATGGAATATTCACTCTTCCATATATATACACAACTATTTACATTTCAGATGCATTTCTAAGAGAATGAAACTAAATTATTAAAAAAAATATCTGTTACTCACCACAGCAAAGACAAAATCAAGATACTTAATGGTGCTACTATTCAGCCTCAGCTGAGCAGTCTGAGGATGGCAGCTGCCAGAGGAGTTAGTTGAATTGGGGTTGATGTTAATAACCGAAGTAACCTTCAAGGGAAAAAGGGGTAGAAAGGTACAGATTAACTATAAAAGCTGACAACAACTTTTTCAATAAGACCAACTTTGGTGGAGAAGAAAAAATCCTTTGTTAGGATAGTTAAATTTATGGTATCTTATTTTCAAACAAAGTTGACACCAGCCATCAAGCTATGACTTGGATGAGTTAAAAAAAAAAAACAAATTGAAACTACTTTATGGCCAAAATTAAAGAAAAATGAAGGAAGGAGGGGTTATTGAGAGAGAGAGAAAAGTATCATTATCTTAAAATTGTTATCTATGAAATACATGAAATCTGTTTCTTTATATTAATAATTTTTTAAAAATACCACAAGGACAACAATAGGGAAGTGCCCTCATTAACAAAACAAATGAAAACGCACATTTTTATGGAGCACAAGAGCCATCTGTCTAGCTTGTTTAAGTCACAGGACCCTGGAAATGAGATTTGTTCATCAGCACTCCCTCTAGAGCCTCAGTGGAAAACTGAGGCTGGGAAGCACCATCATGTACTTCAGTATATTGATAAGCTCAGAGTCATCAAATAACTGGAGAAACAGATACCTGCACTATCCCTGAATATCAAACTTCAGTGTGTTTCAGATCAAAGTGTGAATGAATTATATTTTAAACTGATTAAAATGAACATCAACTGTATGCTGATCTACTGATGGTAAATAGAATCTAAGCCCAACAAGTCCTTTAAAGTGCTAGGTTTTCTGCTGGTCAAGAAAATACTTTGAACATCCCATTTACTCTTCATAATTATAGTAACTCCAAACTAATCAAAAATCAACATCAGTATCAAATTCTCATTTAAAACTGAATCATCTAGTAACACTTCTCTTGAACTGACAGAATATACAGTATTTTAAAGGAACTACTAAAAGGATGTAATGATAAAGAGACAACTGTACCTTATCCTGAGTGATGTTCAGCTGCAGCCCCATCATAGCCAGCAGACAAGTACCGTTGCCATTACTAACTGAATAGGTTCCAACACCTGGTTTTTCCTTTGGAGTGGGTGTTGTAGTAGAAGATGGCACAGTGGTGTGAATGATGGGTGTCACTGTGGTAGAAGATCTGTCTCCATCACACAGAAACTCTAAAACAAACAAGGATAAAATAAACCAAAGTCAACTTTTTCTTAATTGGTAAGGATGAGAAAGAGTAAAATATTTCTCACAATAGAAATCCAAGAGGGTTCCTTAGGGGAAAGGAATACTTTGTTAGTGTATTTTCAAATAAATGAGACAGAGGTTCTCAAACTGCTGCTTCCTATACATACAATCTCTAGGAGTTATGACACAGCAGACACACTAGGGACACATCAAAATGCTTTATCTACTCACACACAGCTGCAGGCTCATCCCAAAGAACTTCACCTGCTGCTGGTATGAAATTCAGAGATTTAAATCTGAAAACATTTCATTCTTACCTATCTTGCCTTCTTCCTTCCCAAATACAATCATTATAAAGAAGGATACTGTCTACTAGGAAAAAGTTCAGAAACCATTAAAGGATTTAAATATGAATCTCTTATTTGTGTAATCACTACAGGAAATAAGAGGCATTTAAATAAAAAAAGCATTTCAACCTCCTTTTAGAAAGTGTTGCTAGTTTCACATAACTAATGAATGAGAAATTTTACATTTCCATAAAGTCATATAAAAGTTATAAAATCAAATTAGAAAATGCAAAATTAGAACACAGAAATCTAATTTCTAAGCTTTGGTCTCAGAACTCCTAAAGAGCATATTATCCAGTTATTTGAAGATCTGTCAAATGATTAGGTTTTATCAACTGGTACCTTTTAAAAGGTCATTCACAGCATGTGAATCAGACTTTAAATTCAAAGTTCCAGAAGGATTGCTATTATTTACAAAAACTTTGCAGTCTAATTAAAGCTAGGAACAAGTCTTACTATATAAATACTTTCAGATAACAAGTTCAATAAACCCAATA
Source organism: Lepus europaeus (assembly GCF_033115175.1). Classification (NCBI taxonomy): domain Eukaryota; kingdom Metazoa; phylum Chordata; class Mammalia; order Lagomorpha; family Leporidae; genus Lepus; species Lepus europaeus. Next base: position 35,928,052 of record NC_084850.1, on the reverse strand, counting down.
TACTCCAATAGTAAAGTAGGACTCAAAAAAGTATTGAAATATATACTTTAAGAACTCACCTTTTGTGCTCACTGTGCCATTTTGGACAAAAGCTTGAACAACAACATCCCAATAGTGCTGGACAACATCATTTATCTTTAATGTTGATAAACTATTGCATCTAAAGATGTCATTCAAAGGAATTTCAATTTTCACAGAGTCATAAACAGTAACAATTCCTATAAAACAAGATTAACAACCATTTTTTCCAAGAAGGTCAGAGAAAAATAACATAAATCTATTTGGATAGGCTTTCCTCTTCTCTTTGTCTGCTCCATTCCATGACCAAAGTGACAAAGTATATGACATGTTCAAGGCAATGACAAATTTACTGAGGCGGTAAGAGGGAGGAGCTGGTGTTGTGGCATAGCATGTTAAATCACCACCTGCAATACTGGCATCTCATATGGGCACCCGATCAAGTCCCAGCTGCTTCACTGCTAATCTAGCTCCCTGCCAATGCATTTGGGAAAGCAGTGCAAGATGGTTCAAGCGCATGGGCCCCTGCACCCAAATGGGAGATCCTGATGAAGTGCCTGGCACCTGGCTTAGGCCTGGCCCAGCCCTAGCCATTGCAGTGATTTGGGGAGTGAACCAGCAGATGAAAGAGATCTCCCCACTCCCTTGTAACTCTGCCTTTAAAATAAAATAAATAAATCTTACCAAAAAAAAGAGTAGGAGGAAGAGACAATGGGGTTAAGAAGGAAAGACAGAAAAGAAGTGAAATTAATTTAAAGATGCAATGACTTTGAACAGCCCTTGTCCTGTTTAGGAACAGTTTCTTTTTGTCTTGTTTTGTTTTGTTATGATTTGTTTTCTGTGCAAATTTTTGAACTCTTTACTTAGTATAGATCTCGTCTTCTGTGTATAAAGTTAATAAACAATGGATCTTAGTGGAGAATGGGACTGGGAATGGGAAAGAGAGAAGGGGTGGGAGAGTGGGTGAGAGGGTGGGTATGGTGGGATGAATCACTATATTCCTAAAAGTTGTACTTATGAAATGCATTAAGTTTGTATTCCTTAAATAAAAGGTTTCTTTGGGTGAAAAAAAAAACAGTAAAATTAAACAGGTGACATTAATTTAAAAAAAAAAAAAAGGAAAGATGAGGGGCCTGAGTCGTGGCACAATGGCACAATGGCTTAAGCTGCCACCTGCAACACCAGCATCCCATACAAGCGTCAGTTCAAGTACAGGCTGCTCTGCTTCCAATCTAGCTCCCTGCTGATGCATCTAGGAAAGCAGCAGATGATAGCCCAAGTACTTGGGTCCCTGCCACCCACGTGACAGACCCAGATGGAATTTCCACACTCCTAGCTTTAGCCTGGACTGGCCCTGGCTGTTGCAGCAAGTTGGGGAGTAGACCAGATCAAAGAGTATGTCACTCTGCCTTTCAAATAAATAAATACATATTTTCTGGGGCTGGCGCTGTGGTGTGGCAGGTAAAGTCACCACCTCCAGTGTCTGCATCCCATATGGGTGCCGGTTCAAGTCCTGGCTGCTCCACTTCCAATCGAGCTCTCTGCTATGGCCTGGGAAAGCAGTGGAAGATGGCCCAAGTCCTTGGGCCCCTGCACCCATGTGGGAGACCTAGAGGAAACTCTTGGTTCCTGGCATTGGATCGGCACAGCTCCGGCCATTGTGGCCAATTGGGGAGTGAACCATTGAATGGAAGACCTCTCTCTCTCTCTCTCTCTCTTCCTCTCCCTCTCCTTCTCTCTCTGTGTAACTCTTTCAAATAAATAAATAAATTTTAAAATAAATAAATAAATACATATTTTCAAAAATACTGAGGAAAGATGAGTTGCAGATGATCACACATGGAAGCATCTTCTACAATCTAAAGATAATTAGATCTTTCCTTGTTAGCAATGGAAGGCTAGCCTCACTTATGTTTTTTCTTTTTAAATTTTATTTAAGGTATACAAGTTTCATGTATTTCATATATACAGATTTAGGAAAATAATGACACTTCCCACCCTACCCTCCCTCCTGCCCATGCTCCAACCCTTCTTCCTCCTCCCTCTCCTATTCCCACTCTTAACTTTTACAAATATCTATTTTCAACTTACTTTATACTCATAAGGTTAACCCTACACCAAGTAAAGAGTTGAAAAAATAGTATGAAGAAAAAAACACTGTTCCTCAACAGTAGAGACAAGGGCTATAAACAATCATTGAATCTCAAAATGTCCATTTCACTCCAATGCATTACATTCTAGGTACTCTATTAGTTACCCCAGAGCAGGGAAAATATATGCAATCTGTCTTTTTGGGGCAGGCTTATTTCACTAAGTATAGTGGCTTCCAGTTGAATCCATTTTGTTGCAAAAGACAAGATTTAATTTTTTCACAGCTGAGTAGTACTCCATAGTGTATATATACCATAATTTCTTTATCCAGTCATCGTTTGATGGACATCTGGGTTGATTCCATATCTTAGCTATTGTGAATTGAGCTGCAAAGAACATGGAGATACAGATAGCTCTTTCATATGCTGATTTCTTTTCATTTGGGTAAATTCCCAGGAGTGGGATGGCTGAACCATATAGTAGGTCTATATTCAGATTTCTGAAGTATCTCATACAGAAATCAACAAACAACAAATGCTGGCAAGGATAGGGGGTAAAAGATACCCCAATCCACTGCTGATGGGAATATAAACTGGTATAGTCACTGTGTAAGACAGTATGGAGACAACCTCACTTCTTAAAATAGAAAATGACACACACAGAATCTATATTAAGGAAGACAGTAAATGTGTATGGGAAGACATTTTGAAGTGAAGCCATTTAAGAGCAAAGTCAGAAGGCTGATGGTCTGGTTAAGTTGATGAAGGCTGCCTTAACTGAGATGGCACCAACTAATGACCAAAGGAATTTTTTAAACCAATTTTTCCCAAAATTGTTTTTCACCATTAACAAAAATGAACAGATATATGAACTAGATGTATAGAGACAAACCATAAAAACAAATGAGTGGGAAAAAATCAGTTGTGGGCATATAGGGTCATACTATGAAACTGTAAGTTCTGTAAACCATATTGTTTATGAACATGTATATGTAGTAAAATATAAACACATAAGACAGGAGGGTGACAGGCCAAACTCATGACAGCAGTTGCATCTTAACATGAAAGAAAGAAAATGGATCTGGAAACTGAGGGCAAAGGAAACCTCAAATATATCTGTAAGATTTCATTTCTTTAGACAAATAAAAAGATGAAGCAAACTTAAAATCTGCATTTATTGGGGCTGGCGCTGTGGCGCAGCGGGTTAAAGCCCTGGTTTGAAGCGCTGGCATCCCATGTGGGCGCTGGTTCAAGACCCGGCTGTTCCACTTTTCATCCAGCTCTCTGCTGTGGCCTGGGAAAGCAGTGGAGGATGGCCCAAGTGCTTGGGGCCCTGTACCGGTGTGGGAGACCCAGATGAAGCTCCTGGCTCCTGGTTTCAGACTGGTGCAGCTCCGGCCATTGCGGCCAACTGGGGAGTGAACCAGTGGGTGGAAGACCTTTCTCTCTCTCTCTCTCTCTCTCTCTCTCTCTCTCTTTCTCTGCCTCTCCTCTCTGTGTAGCTCTGACTTTCAAATAAATAAAAAAAATCTGCATTTATTAATTTTGGATACTATGTATATGTGAGTCTGTTACATTATTCTCTGTAATCTTCTGTATTTTTTTTTATAGTTTCTCCCATTCTGTTAATTGCCTCTTCTGTTTCCTGTTTATTTTGCCACACAGACACTTTTCTTTTCTTTTCTTTTTTTTGACAGGCAGAATGGACAGTGAGAGAGAGAGACAGAGAGAAAGGTCTTCCTTTTGCCGTTGGTTCACCCTCCAATGGCCGCTGCGGTAGGCGCGCTGCGGCCGGCGCACCGCGCTGATCCGATGGCAGGAGCCAGGTGCCTCTCCTGGTCTCCCATGGAGTGCAGGGCCCAAGCACTTGGGCCATCCTCCACTGCACTCCCTGGCCACAGCAGAGAGCTGTCCTGGAAGAGGGGCAACCGGGACAGAATCCGCTGCCCCGACCGGGACTAGAACCCGGGGTGCCGGCGCTGCAAGGCGTAGGATTAGCCTGTTGAGCCATGGCGCCGGCCCTGTAATCTTCTGTATTTTAATCATGAAAAGGTTTTTTTTTCATATATTTTAATCATGAAAATGGAAACAGTAGCTCCAAAGTTATTCCAATGAGCAGGTGTATAAAGTATTATTTTAAAATATTGAATTACTTCAAAAATAAAATACTTTTTTAAGATTTATTTGTTTGAAAGAGTTGCAGAGACACACACAGAGAGAGTGCTTCCATCCATCCACTGGTTCACTCCCTAAATGGTTGCAACAGCCAAAGCTGGGCTGATCTGAAGCCACGAGCCTGGAGCTTCTTCCAGGTTTCCTACATGGGTAAAGGGGCCCAACAACTTGGGCCATCTTCCATTGTTTTCCCAGGCCATAGCAGAGCTGGATCAAAAGTGGAGCAACTGGGATTTGAATCAGCATTCATATGGGATACTGACATTGCAGGCAGAGGCTTTACCCGCTACACCACAGCACCAGCCCCCAAAAACAATTTTCGGGGCCAGCACCGTGGCTCACTTGGTTAATCCTCCACATGTGGTGCTGGCATCCCATATGGGCACCGGGTTCTAGTCCCGGTTGCTCCTCTTCCAGTCCAGCTCTCTGCTGTGGCCTGGGAGGGCAGTGGAGGATGGCCCAAGTGCTTGGGCCCCTGCACCCACATGGGAGACCGGGAGGAGGATCCTGGCTCCTGGCTTCAGATCGGTGAAGCACCGGATGTAGTGGCCATTTGGGGAGTGAACCAACAGAAGGAAGACCTTTCTCTCTCTCTCTCTCTCTCTCTCTCTCTCTCTCTCTCACGGTCTATAACTCTACCTGTCAAATAAATAAAAAAAATTTTTCAATAGTCCCTTTAAGGGAGACATTTTAGATTCAAAATAGTTTCAAAATATCTTATTACAGAGACGCTAGTAAAAAAAAAAAAAGAGTTCTCCCTTGCTTAAAATGAAAGGGGAGAGAGAGAAGTATGAGCATTTAGAGTCCCTAGTTTTTCTGTCTAAACATGTTAGATTGAATCCCTCTTCTTTTTACTGCTGCATCCTTGATCCAGGTATTTATTACATCATTCCTTGATTACTGCTACAGCCTCTTACATTGGCATCTCTGCCTACAGTCTCTCCACTTCCAAATTAATCCTGCAAATTATTCTTCATCAACTGTCTCTGCTTTTGCTCGATCATTCTTCTGTTTAAAAAACCTAAAATGATTCTCCAGTGCCTTGCACATCAAGTTAAATGCCTTTCCTTGGCTTCCAAGACCCCCTATAATTCAGACACACTGCATTTAGCCAATTTGCTTTTTATTTTGCTACACAGAGGCCTCCATTTTAATCAGACAGCTCTCCAATTACTACTGCACATACTATGCTTCCCCCTGCTGGAAATATCCTGTTCCCAATTCTCCACTTACTCAAACTCTACCATTAGCCAAAGTATCAGTTCAAGTCCTACTTCTTAATCAAGCTTGCTCACTTCCAATGCACAGGGCCATCTTTCTGCTCCTAATCAGCACTACTGGTGAAAATATATTGGAGGCCTGTACTCCTAACCACAGGGATCCACAGCCAGGCCCAGGGACCATGTGCCATGTGCAAAGCTTACTGTGCACAGTCAGCCCTCTGTATTGGTGCATTCCACATGCCTGGGTTCAACCAACCACAGATTGAATTTTTTTTTAAATTACATCTGTACTAAATGTATACACACATTTTGCTTGTCATTATTCCCTAAACCACAGTTTAATAACTTTTACATAGCAATTACATTATATTATATTATATTATTTTTAAGTAATCTATAGATGATCTTGAAGTACACAGGAGGATATGTGTGGACTATATGCAAATACTACACCATTTTCTGCAAAAAAGGGACTTGACATGGGGGGACTTGGGTACCCATGGGGTGTGAGTAGGAGTCCTGGAACCAATCCCCTACAGATACTGAGGGATAACCGTACTTTCATTTCTTCAGAGGGAGGACCTAGAGTTTTCCTCGTATTATCATAAAAGATTTACGAAACCTTCACTCCTCAAACAGAAACACAAGCAACAATAAAAACAAAAAATGAGACTGAGCTAAATGTTTATCCATTTTCTGTATGACTTGGGAACACAATTTAGCTTTGTCTCCCCAACTAGTTGCTACTTCCTTGAAAGTGAGGAGTTAACCTCTTACTAGTTCTGAGGCAAGGCAGAGCACAAAGACATACAAGATATATAGATAAAAAATATATATAGATAAATAAATCCCACATTTTACATATTTATCTATATATGGTGTATATACATTTATATATTATATATATATATATACACACACACACACACAAGGCAGAACACAAAGACATCATATATAGATAAATAAATCCCACATTATATATATGGTATATATACCCACACGCACACATACACCCTCATATACATGATAGCAAATAACCACTTGCTTTTTTTATCTTCTTAAACTAAGGATTAGTTAAAAAATAAAAAAAAAACTAGGATTTGGTTTCCATGTCCCAATCTGCAATAGCTACCAAGTTGTACACAAGCGCATTTACTTCTGGGCCTTTAAAATATGATCTGTTGATTTCCAAAAGTCCAAAGGAGTTATTAATCCCCATGTCTAGCAACTAAAGCCACGTTTCTGGGATCAAAATGAAATACTATTTATGAGAAGAGCTAAGTTACTACAAACACCATATTAACCCGATCTCAAGGAGGGGGGCAAGGAGGAGAAAATTATATCCTTAATAAAATTAGAATCTCCTGGCCGGCGCTACAGCTCACTTGGCTAATCCTCTGCCTGTGGCACCAGTACCCCGGGTTCTAGTCCCGGTTGGAGTGCTGGATTCTGTCCCGGTTGCTCCTCTTCCAGTCCAGCTCTCTGCTGTGGCCCGAGAGGGCAGCAAAGGATGGCCGAGGTGCTTGGGCCCCGCACCTGGCTCCTGGCTTCGGATTGGCGTGGAGCGCTGGCCATAGCGGCCATTTGGTGGGTAAACCAATGGAAGGAAGACCTTTCTCTCTGTCTCTCTCTCTCTCTCACTGTCTAACTCTGCCTGTCAAATAAATAAATAAATAAAATGAATTTAGAATTTCCACTATCCATAGCCATTGGAATAATGTAATATACATTTCAGTTCTTGGAATTACAAGAATGGCCCAATTGTTAATGCCTTCCCAAGTTCATGTTGACCTGAAATTGACTCAAAATAGCAGCCAAGGTTGACGTTTGTCATTATGCCTTTAATTAATCATTATTTACTTTTCAGTCAAAATCCTGTCTAAATGGCAAAACAATTTGAAGAAAAGGCATCTATTTAACGCTCCAATTACTGAATATGTATATATTTAAAATAATCCTTAAAGGGTTTTCTTACTTCATTCAACATTTGTTGAGTACCCACTACTGAATGAAATAGATAATAATAGTTAAGTGTATGAATTCCACAGCTCAAAAGACTTTGATTCAAACACTAGCTCACCCCATTATTAGATTGTGCGAGTCTTAAGAAAGTCCTTTAATCTCATCAAGTCTCATACTTTTAACCTGCAAAACTGAGATAATATCAGCTTCCAGGGTTGCTATTAAGGATTATATGAAATGCTACAGGTAACACACTTAGGGTAATACCTAGTACAGAATAAAACATTCAAGCAATGACAATAAAAATCATCACTGTCTCAAACATCACTATAGATAGTGTCAGAGCAGTGGCAGGGGGACAAAAGCCATGAAGTTTCCATTCCACTTAGGAAGACAGATACGCATAAGGATGGCTTTTAAACTATTTACTTTTTTATTATTAATAAAAAGCAAGAGGACATGACACAAATCCAGTTCTTAAGGTTACCTTTGTCTTCAGCATCAGGAAATACTGTGTTATCACTAATGTTGTAGGAAAATAAGATGCTGTCAATTAAATAATTAGATGCTTTCTTGGTGAAATTCACAATCCAGGAAAAACCAGACCCAAACTGCACTGCTATTTTGGGACCAAAGTGGTCATCCCCACAAATGCTTCCATTATATGTCACATTGCGAAGATCTGAAATAGTGGCGATTTTCTAAAAGAGAAAGAATTTTGCAGGTGATGAACAAATAGGCAGCAATGAACACCAAGCATTTTTTCAGGGTATGCCATTTCAGTCTAAATCACACATTTCTGGGGCTTGTGTTGTGACACAGAGGGTTAGGCCACCACCTATGATGCCAGCATCCCAAATTGGATCACCGGTTCGAGTCCAGGCTTCTCTAATTCTGATCTAGCTTCCTGTAATGTACCTGGGAAGGTAGCAGAAGATGCCCCCAAATACCTGGGTTCCTGCCACCTATGTTAGAAACCAGGACAGAGTTCCTGGTTCCTGGCTTTAGCCTGGCCCAGCCACCAGGCCACTGCAGCCATCTGGAGAGTGAACAAGAAGATGGAAGAGCTCTATGTGTGTGTCTCCCTCCCCCACCCCTCTCTTTCAAATAAATAAATAAATAAATGATTTTTTTAAATTATACATTCCCATGGCCAATTGGCTGTCTGCCTGGTTTACTGTATAAACTAGTCTTAGATTCTATCAGTCCCCTGAAAAAATTCATGTATGTCTAAAAAGAAAAGGAAAACTGGCCTGAACTGTTTTTAAACTGATCTTTAAAAAAACAGGTTGTAAGGATCAAGCATTTCTCTAGCAGTTAAGTTATCAAGGCATCTGCATCCCACACAGAAGCACCTGGGTTTGAATCCCAGCTCTGCTGACTCCAGCTTCCTGCTAACGCAAATGGTGGGAAGCAACAGTTATAATCCAAGTAACTGGGTTTCTGCCACCCACATGGGAGACCTGGATTGAGTTCCCGTCTCAGGCTTTGGCCAGTCCCAGTCTCAGCCACTGTGGGCATCTGGTGAATAAATCAGCAAATGGGGGATGGTGCTTGCTCGCTTGCTCACATTCTCTCCGTCTGTTTCTCCCTCTCCCCCCCCCTCTCCCTTTCCCTCTCCCTTCCCCTCTCAAATAAATATTTTTAATTTTTTTAAATGAGGTGATAAGTAGGCAGGACCTTCATGAAAAGAAATAAGTTGAAAGCATTAAGAAGATGGTCAAAAAAGAGAGCTTTTAATAACAAGGTATTTTACAGAGACAAGATTTGATGTTTGCAAATTTTAAATATATTACAAAAGTAGTTAGACTTGAACACCAAAGAGTCTTCAGATAATCTTCCCATAACCAACTCTAAGAAAAATTACAAGAAAGCTAATGAATTAGAAGAAATATTCATTCCAACACTAAACAATATCTACAAGTGTATATGCTAAATAGTCTAAATATTAAGTGAGTTAACATGAAATCTTATTTGTAAAAATTCACCTAAAGTATTAAAAAAAGTCAGAGTTAAATTCTTACTATAGAACTACAAGAAAAAGTAAAATATTTACTTACATTAGTTTTGTTGGTAGCTTCATAGCGTATGGTGAAATTCATCTGCCACTTTGCATAAAGGCAAGTGACATTTTCTGAATCTGTCAAATTAAGTTCCAATGCATATGACTGGATGGCTCCTGTATTTATGTAAAAAAAAACTAAGATTTTTAAATTGCACTACAAAATATGTAGAAACAACAATTAACTGTATATTTCAAAATAGGTAGCAGAGAGGATTCTAAATGTTCCCAACACACACACACACAAAAAGTCTGAGGTTATAGATGCGCCAATTACCCTGATGTGATGATCCTTACACATTTGTATGCATGTACTAAAATGTCATCCTGTAATCCATAATTATGTACAATTATATTTACTTATTTATTTATTTAAAATAAAAAGTTCTAACCACCACTGAAGTTCAACAAGCTCTAAAATGAAGCAAGGTATTTTTTAATATATCCTAAGTGATTATTTTTATTTGTAATTTCTAGCAGAATTCTGTTGATAAAGTTGACATTACCCCTTCCCCAGACCCAAGATGCCTAGGTAATGGCATAGACTGGTGACATTTGCATTCTGCCTCCTAAAAAGTGTGTTAAACTCTTGCTTCTCTCAAAGCAGCTGATGAAATGTTCTCTGCAAAAATAATGATAGATCTGATGTTCTATGGTCTTGATGCTTTAAGTCTGTTTGCAAGTTACACAACCTACAACACGTAGATGTCTTCCCCAACTCTTTTATTCTAATGTGATCAGAATCCTCCTAAGCATGTGCAATATATGACCAAAGTTGCAAAGGGTTGTTAGAGCTATAAGAAAAACATTATTTTATAAATTGAAAGTTCATCTCTTTGTTTCACTTTAAAATCTAGTTAATTAGCAAAGCCAAAGAATCTTTTGACATGCATTCAAAATTGCTTCCTAAATTCTCTTTGGGGCAGAGAAAATTTACAGAAACAGAAAAGGCTTGGGACTTTTTACACTTAAACTCCCATTTGATGCATTTAAACACAGGAACATTATCTAAGAGCCCAAAGACAGAATACTAACTCAGAGTGGGGAAATAGGTCAGCAAATACAGAAGTGTAAGTAATGGACAACCACCTAACGATTCACACACAATACCCCAGGGCTAAGCTGTCTTCTCTCAAGATAACAGCATATTCTTTAATGATATCTGAGCAATCCAGTGTCATCTACAGGCAGGGTCATGCTAGAGAATGTAGAAATAAAGTCCTAGTAGGAATGCCAAGAAGGTGTGCCTCAGCAACAGTTTTCTAGTTGTACACAAAAACCTATTGTCAAGCTCCAGAGATCTGGCTACCTTAGTAAGCCTAAATAGCATGTTTATTCTAAAGCGTGTGCTAACAGTGACTAAATGTACTGGCTAAGGCACATTTTTAAAAAACCTTATGAGACCTAAGTCATTGTTACAGTGACTTTTTTCTGAGTTGAATATGGAATGGTAGCTATGATCCTGATCAAGGGGTACCCATCATGGTGTTTAGAACTTAAACTTTTTCGCATCAATTGCAGATTTGCTTTTTATACAACATATTCTTCTTGTATTCAAACATTCAAAACTTACAAACAACTAAGAAAAGCCCCACATGTATTAAATCATTTTCTTTCCATACATACTACAGGAAATGGAGAAAACCACGTAAAATAGTAATGAAATCAATGTGTCCCAAACTGACAGAACTGAAGCTTTATGAAGCAGAAAGCAGAGGTTGTGGTTCAGATTTATCACCTGACATCAAATTCAAGACTATCTGGTGGCCCATGAACAAAAACAGGAAGACCCTGAGAGTTCCAGCACAATGTCCATTCTCTTCACAGCCTTCCTATCTAGGATATCTAGGAAAGCCATACCTAGTCTCATCACTAACTGCACAGGGATACTTTCATCCAAATATCTATCACCTCAAAGTCAACAACTCCAAAACTAGGATTCATTTGCTAACACCAAACCAGTTCCCTCCTCAGTCTCTTTAGTACTAAATGAAAGACAGGACAGTAACTCAAACTCAAAAGTTTTGGAAAGAGTTTCAACTTTGTGAAATCCTATCAATTGTTTCCTTTCTAATTTTCTCTTAAATCCAATCTTTGCCTTTGATTTCTTTTCCCAATCTACCATCCTGCCTTTAAATTATTACACAAGCCTCCTAGCTGTGCCTAGAAGTACTCTCACATTAATAATAGTCCTTAAATACGACTTCCTTTCAAGACACTTTTTTTCCCAAAGAAATCTTTTACTTAAAGAGTACAAATTGGGGCCGCAGCAGGTTAACGCCCTGGCCTGAAGCGCCGGCATCCCATATGGGCGCTGGTTGGAGACCCGGCTGCGCCACTTCCAATCCAGCTCTCTGCTATGGCCTGGGAAAGCAGTAGAAGATGGCCCAAGTTTTTGGGCCCCTGCATCCACATGGGAGACCTGGAAGAAGCTCCTGGCTTCGGATCGGCACAGCTCCGGCCATTGTGGCCAATTGGGGAGTGAACCATTGGATGGAAGACCTCTCTCTCTGCCTCTCCTCTCTCTGTGTAACTCTGACTTTCAAATAAATAAATAAAGCTTCTAAAAAAATAAAGAGTACAAATTTCATAAGTACAACTTTAGGAATACAGTGATTCTTCCCACTATACTTGCCCTCTCACCCCCAACTCCCATACCACCTCCTCCTCCCTCTGCCATTCCCAGTCCATTCTCCACTAAGATTCATTTTCAATTAACTTTATACAAGAAGACCAACTCTATACTAAGTAAAGATTTCAAAAATTTGCACACACATACACAAACTGTTTGAGAGCAAGTTTTACAGTTAATTCTCATAGTACAACTCACTGAAGACAGAGGTCCTGCTTGGGAAGTAAGTGCACAGTGACTTCTGTTGTTAATTTAACAATTAACACTCTTATGTATGACGTCAGTGATCACCCGAGGTTCTTGACATGAGTTGCCAAGGCTATGGAAGCCTTTTGAATCCACAGTCTCCGTCAGTATTTAGACAAGGCCATAAGCAAAGTGGAAGTTCTCTCCTCCCTTCAGAGAAAAGTACATCCTTCTTTGATGGCAACTTCTTTCCACTGGGGTCTCACTTACAGAGATCCTTCATGTAGGACATTTTTTTTTTGCCACAGTGTCTTGGTTTTCCATGCCAGAAATACTCTTGTGGGCTTTTCAGCCAGATCAGGATGCCTTAAGGGCTGATTCTGAGGTCAGGACACTTTCTTGTTTAAAAACGTTTATTGGCTCCAATATTCCCATATTAAATTTAAATTCCTCTGCCTGTCTTTCAAAGTAATCCTTAATCTTGTCCCACCCTATTCCTTCAACTTCTCTCAAACCATTTTTCCCAGAACACACCCTTTAATCCAGTTAAACTTGTTTCCAACAATCCCAAATGTCATACTCTGTTCAACCTCTATCCCTAGGCTTCTACTGTTCTTATTTTTTAAGATTTTATTTATTGGAGCCAGTGCTGTGGCACAGCGGGTTAACGCCCTGCCTGAGGCGCCAGCATCCCATAAGGGCACCAGTTCAAGACCTGCCTGCTCCACTTCCGATTCAGCTCTCTGCTATGGCTTGGGAAAGCAGTAGAAGATGGCCCAAGTCCTTGGGCCCCTGCACCCATGTGGGAAACCCGGAAGAAGCTCCTGGCCCCTGGCTTCGGATCAGCACAGCTCCAGCTGTTGTGGCCGTTACCTCTCCTCTCTCTGTGTAACTCTGACTTTCAAATAAATCTTTTTAAAGAAAATATTTTATTTATTTGAGAGGCAGAGTTACAGTCAGAGAGAGGGAAAACAGAGAGAAAGGTCTTCCATCCACTGGTTCACTCCCCAAATGGCTACAACAGCCAGAGTTGGGCCGATCTGAAGCCAGGAGCCAGGAGCTTCATCTGGGTCTCCCATGCAGGTGCAGGGGGCACTTGGGACATCTTCCACTGCTCTCCCAGGCCATAAGCAGAGAGCTAGATAGGAAGAGGAGCAGCGAAAACACAAACTGGTGCCTATATGGGTTGCTTGCGTGGCACGCATAAGCTTAGCACTGGCCCCGCTTCTACTGTCCTTAACATCTGAAAATTGACTTTCATCTATTGACCTAAATATTCACCTCAAGAAGGATTTCTGGGGCCAGTGTTGTGGTGTAGTGGGCTAAGACTCTGCCAGCATCCCATATGGGCGCTGATTAGTGTCCCGGCTGCTTCTATTCAATCCAGCTCTCTGCTAATGGCCTGGGAAAGCAGTGGAAGATGGCCCAAGTACTTGGGCCCCTGCATCCACATGAGAATCAGGGAAGAAGCACCTGGCTCCTGGCTTCAGATCAGCTCAGCTCTGGCTTTTGCAGCCATTTGGGGAGTGAACCAGCAGTCAGAAGACCTTTCTCTCTCTCCCTCTCTGTGTCTGTAACTCTCTCTCAAAAAATAAATAAATAAATAAATAATCTTTTTTAAAAGTAGGATTTCCTTCTCTTTTTGGCTGCTCCAAACCTGAAATATGGTCCCCTTGGTTAGAATATCTGGCAGATATCACTGCCCATTATAAAAGTTGGAAACATTGGATACTTCCTTTCCTAGAATGTCATGCAGCAAGAAGGAGCACTTGTGCTAGGCTCTGCCTAACAAAAGTATCCATCCCAGACTTTAAATGCAAGGGCCTCCAATGGATCCAGGACTGGAACAAGCACACTGGATGGAGGGGGGAAGTAGCTGCAGGAGATGGAGCACCCAGGCTGTAGGTTCAGCAGAGCTGATGGTAGTGCAATTCAGTGGTATGATTTTGGGGGTATATAACCAGAAGGACCAGTCATTCTGAGCTATTTAATATATATTTTTATACAGCAAATTTTTAATGATATATAACATACATGGGAAAAGTACACAGAATAACATATATAAAGGAAAACGTGCACATAACTAAATATACAGCTCAAAGAATTTCCACAAACTTAACCCACTGGTGTTATGAAACAACATTATAAATACTCCCAGAGGGAGAGGGAGAGGGAGAGGGAGAGGGGGAGGGGGAGGGAGAGGGAGAGGGAGAGGGAGGAAGGGAGAGGGAGGGAGGGAGAGGGAGGGAGGGAGGGAGAGGGAGAGAGAGATCAGTTATCCACTGGTTCACTCCCCAAATACCTGAAATAGCCAGTGCTGGACCAGGCCAGGCCAGGCCAAAGCCAGGATCCAGGAAGTCCATTCTGGTCTCCCACGTGGGTGCCAGGGGCCCAAGTTTTTATTTGTTAATGTTCATTATCCTGACTTCTAACAATATAGATTAGTTTTATTTATTTTTCAACTTGATACAAATGGAATCATTCACTATGCTCTTTTCACATCTAGTTGCTTTCATTAAACATTACGTTAGTGAGATTCACCCATGTTGTATGTAATTGTAGTTTATTCATTCTCACTGCTTTATTTCTATAGCTTTTTATTATTGGGTGAATACTACACTACCTACCTATGCTACTGTTGATGGGCATTTGGATCATTTCCAATTTGGTTCTATTACAAAGGCTGCTATAAACAGTTTTACATATTATATTATTACCACATGTGAGTGTGGGTTTGTTGGACATATATAGAAAGAAAATTGTGGCATCAAAGGGTATATAATATGTCCCGATATATTCATCATAAATTATTTTTCTATCTGAAATCAATAAGATTTTCTTTCTCTTGCTTGCAGTTAAGAAGCTAGACTGATATGCTATCCATTTTTCTGCAGCAATTTTGTCCCCAAAGCTTTCCCTAAGTATAAAAGTCCTCAAGAAGTAGGTACAATGCACAGCCCCACATTTCAGTATTATTTCATACTATCCTGAATTATTCAGTTAATTTATGCCAGTAAATTCTGTCTCCTCCATACCATCATAAGCTCCCAAATAGCTTTCGACTGTCACTTCACAACAAACTGGTGTGCCATCGGAAATTACAGTATACAGCAACTAGTTTGTTACTTAAAAAAAAAAAAAAAAACCAAAGTCTGTGAATGAATGATATGTATTGATGCATTCAAGATTCCCTTTTGATAATGTGTCTCTCACTCATTTAAATTCCAATATGCTTTCTTAATCATATAATCTTATCTACACCACAACCCCCTAGGAGTGTGCCTTTTATATGAATGTCATCCATCATTGGTGCTGTGGTAGAGGAGACCATGTATATTACTTTTCCTCTATCTGCTATCATTCCTAGTAGTGCTTGCTGAATACATATGAGATTTTCAATAAATACTGCAATAAGAATATGATTACAGGAAGGCTAGGCCTCTAAATTTGCCAAATCATGAACCTATCAGTATTCTGCACAGTCCCTCAAACTCTGTATCAGTGTTCTCAATAAATTTTCAAATGGAATTCAAGCTAGGAAGAATACTTTTCCCATAATGTAAGTTTATAGTTTAAATATTTACACTTTGATAAAAAGTCTCTAGCAAGCAATTTCCATCTTTATTGCTACGTTTGATTTTAGAGTTCTCAAGCCATTTTTGTTTAAAAGGCTTTTATGACATGAAAAAGCCATAGCTGAATATATCCTAGAGTATATAATTATAGAGTTGAGTTATTCTCCAAAGAAGAAAAGGGCATGTCTCAAAGTCAACTTTCTCCAATTCAAATATCCTCTCAATCCTGTTTCCAAAAAGGTCATTTCTAGGTTCTTTCAGAATTCGACTTTATTTGTACAAGCATGAGATACTACAAAAAGTGGCTAGGTTTTTACAAGTCTGTTTGATCCAAAACATAACTGAAAAATATTCATCTCCAAACAAAACTGGAGGTGGGGGAGGAACATAACACCAGCGATAAAACCAAGCCCATAAAAAACAGTGACCTAAGAAGTAATATAATGAGGTAATTAAGAACCCCCATCTCTATGGTTGAAGAGCTAGAATTCAAATCAAGCATTCCAACTTACTAGCTGTGAGACTTTTGGCAAGTTACCCTTGCTGTGAATTGTAGTGTGTATTCTCTGACAGGTTCTTTGAAAGCCTATAACTCATCAGAGCTAAGAGAACTGTACCATGCAAGTTAGAGACTCCAGTTTACAAGTTTCCTTTCTGGTAAACTCAGCACCTTGGGATCCTTCACAACTTTTATGTTTATGTTTACTTTCACCATATTTAACTTATGCACTTTTGTTCTCAAACTCATCAACTCAGAATGATGTTTATGGGCCAGTGTTAAGGCACAGTAAGTTAAAAAATGGCTTGTGATACTAGCATCCCATACTGGAATGCCAGTTCAACCCTGGCTGCTCTGTTTCCAATCCAATCCACTGCTAATATATCTGGAAATGTAGCAAAGGGTGATCCAAATGCTTGGGCCCCTGCACCCATGTGTGAGGCTCGGAGCTCCTGCTCCTAACTTCAGCCTGGCCCGGCCCTGTCTGTTGTAGTCATTTGGGGAGTGAACCAGTGGATGGAAGCTCTCTATCATTCTCCCCCACTCTCTTTGATGCTCTGCCTTTCAAATAAATAAGAATGGTATCGAACAAAAGATCTTCTTTAAAAAAATTTGGGGGGGGACTGGTGTTGCAGCTTAGCAGGTAAAATGACCACTTGCAATGCCAGCATCTCATAGGCACTGGTTTGAGTACTAGCTGCTCCACTTCTGATCCAGCTCTCTGCTAATGTGCCTGGGATTTCAGCAAAGATGGCCCAGGTACTTGGACCCCTGTACCCACATGGGAGACCTGGATGAAGCTCCTGGCTCCTGGCTCCTGGCTCCTGGCTCCTGGATTCAGCATGACCTAGCCCCGGTCACTGTGGACATCAGGAGAGTGAATCAGCCAATGGAAGATCTCTTGCTGTTACTCTTTCAAATAAATAATCTTTCAAATAAATAAATAAATATTTTTTTAAAAATTTGAGAGGCAGATAGAGAGCTCTCCCCAAATACATACAATGGCCAGACCCCAGGCTAGGCTGAGGCTAAAGTTAGGAGCCAAAGCTAGGTGGTGAAGCCAGGAGCCAGGAACCCAATCTAGGTCTCCTGCATAAGAAGCAGGAACCTAACTATTTGAGCCATCACTGCTGTTTCCTAGAGCCTGCATTAACAAGAAGCTAGAGTCAAGAGCCAGAGCTGGAAATCAAACACAGGCACTCTGATGTGACATGGGCATCTTAACCATTAGGCAAAATATTTACCTCCAAAAAGTTCTTTTTTCCAAAGATTTATTTACTCAAAAGGCAGCATGGCACACAGGTGTGTGAACACACATGCACATGCACACACACACACAGAGAGAAATCCATTTTCCATCCACTGGTTCAATCCCCAAATGCCCACCACAGCCAGGGCTGGGCCAGGTTAAGCCAGAAGCCAGGAACTCTATCCAGGTCTCCCATGTGGATGGCAGGGACTGAAACACAGCACCTGCTGCTTTCCTAGGCACATTAGCAGAAAGCTGAATGAGAAGCAGAGTAGCTGGGACTTAAAGCAGCACTTCAATATGGGATGCTGGCATAGACAGCAACAACTTAATCTGCTGTACAATGCCAGCTCCCAAAAAGTCTGTTTAAAAACCAGGACACAGAGGCTGGTATTATGGCATGGCAGGTAAAGTCACTGCCTGCGATGCCAGCATCCCACCCATATGGGCACCAATTCAAGTCCCGGCTGTTTCAGTTTCAATCCAGCTCTCTGCTAATGGCCTGAGAAAAGTAGTGGAAGATGGCCCAAGTCCTTGGGCCCCTGCCACCCAAGTGGGAGACCCGGATGAAGCTCCTGGCTCCAGCCTGGACAAGCCTGGATGTTATAACCATCTGGGGAGTGAATCAGCAGATGGAAGATCTCTCTCTGGAGCACTCTCTCTCTCTCTCTCTGGAGCTCTCAATCTGTAACTCTGACCTTCAAATAAATAAATACATTTTAAAAAGATAAAAGAAAAACAGGACACAGATGCATGTAATACCTATTTATTTTTTCTTTTCTATTCAGAGTGATAGTCTTCCCCCTGGTTTAAGTCAGATTAACTGTTCCTAATTTACAATTCTCAATACAGGTACACTCACTGCATTCAGCTGCTTACACTCTTGCTTTCTGGCAAGACTCTTAGAAAGTTGGGGGGTGGCATTTGGTGCAACAGTTCAAATCCTGCTTGGGACATCTGTATCCCATATCAAAGTGCCTAGGCTTGAGTCCAGCTCTACTCCAAGTTCTAGCCTCCTGCTCATGTGCACCCTGGAACTCAAGTTCTTGGGTTCCTGCCACCGCATGGGAAACCTAGGTTGATTTCCCAGTTCCTGGCTTTGGCCTGGCCCAATCCCAGCTGTTACAGGTATTTGGGGAGTGAACCAGTGAATGGGGGTTTGTCTATCTCTTTTTACCCTTCAAATAAATAAATACAAATTTAAAAAGAGGGGTTGGCATTGTGGAGTAGTGGGTAAAGCCACTGGCTGCAGTACGGCATCCCATATAGGTGCCAGTTCGAATCCCAGCTGCTCTACTTCCGATCCAGCTCCAAGCTAGTGTGCCTGGGAAATCAGTGGAAGACAGTCCAAGTACTTAGGCCCCTGCACCCACTTGAGAGACCCAGATAAAGCTCCTGGCTTCATTGTGGCACAACCCTGACCATTGTGGCCATTTGGGGAGTGAACCAGCAGATGGAAGAGTTCTCTCTCTCTCTATGCCTCTGCTTCTCCTTCTCTGTAACTCTTCAAATAAATAAATAAATCTTTTAAAAATTTAAAAAGAAAAGACATCAATATTTTTAAAAATTAATTTTCTAATTAATATAACTTTAAGCTATAAATGTTGGATATATGAAAAGGAACATTAAAAATTAATTAAAATATTATTTTAAGCTACAAAACGACTTATTTTTTTAAGGTCAGAGAGTGGGTAAGGAAACAAGATTCAACACTTTTCAACTAATGGGAAGTGCTTATTGCTGAGTGGTGTCTGGCTGACCTCCAGCATTCTTTTGAAATGCACAGCAGGATACCAACAAGTACTAATAAAGTACACTTGATGACTTACAGGAGAGAACAGCCTTCCTGCACCAAAGGTCACTTAAGTGACAAAGTCCACCCAAGGATATTGGAGAAGAAAGCTGTATTCATGGGAAACATCTAAATATCAGAATCCTATCAAATGAGATAACCTATGACTAATAGAATGATGATAAGCCTATCTTTTCAAGTCTCTCTATTATAGCTAGTCATTTTGACTGAACGTTGTCATTATCAATTAAACTAAATGTGGTAAGGCTATAGACAAATTTCAGTGTTTACTTTCTCTTTCAGATAGTCTCCAAAAGGACAGATTGGTTCTCTATGCAAACCTAACTCTCCTTCTTACCAAGGACTTTCAGGCATTCTATATTAACCTTCACAGCTATCAAGGTAGAGCTGCATAAGTACAGATGACTAGCAGTATTGTATGGGATTATACTTTAGTAAATTGGCCTCTAATTACCTTGTAATTAGTGTTAATGTTTAACACTAATATTAAAGTTCTCAATGCACATCACAAAATAACTTTCTACAAAACATCATTTAAGGTTCACAGAAGAAAAACAGACACCAAGATAGTTTAGTTCATCATCATATCCTTATTGTCCATTAATGTGCACCCCTAACAAAAATTTGCTGCAGGTTAGTCATGTACCAGGCCTTATGCTAGATAGGCAATGGAAAATAACAGTACTTAAGACAATATCACAAGGAAGACTTGACTAGAACTGGGAGGAAAAAGAGTAGGAAATAGGCTAATGTAATAACCTAAGAGTTTAGGAAAGATAAGACTTATCACTCCTGCCCCAAATGCTACCCAACAATGAAAGGCCCTCTGCCCAAATACTACAAAGACAGGTCATCCTGATTACCTATCCCTATCATCTGCTCATTCTCCTTCCTCATTACCTGCTTCATTTTTTCACAGTATTTATCACTATATGAAATTACATTATTTACTTGTTAGGCTTTCTTCTCCTACTAAAATGTAAGCTTCATGACTGCAGTGACTTCATCTGTCTTATCGATTACTCTTGCCCTTCCACCTGATATAGCAGCTGGGATAAAACAGACATTCAATGAACATTTGCAGGAAGGAGGGAATCCTGCCAGTGAAGTATACACAAAAGGTATTTATATCAGGTTTTTCCCACCCAGAAGAGCCTCAATGCTTAAAAAATATACCTCAAACCTAAAACAAAACAAATAAGTCAAACTAGTTGTAAGAATCAATAACCACAGAAGTCTGAAATCTATGATTTCACAAAATGAACATAATTAGGCAACGATGCTAGGAAAGTACTTTCAACAACTACCCTTTTTATAATGTCTTTAAATCACAGCCTTTTTTTTCAGAAATGTCTCCAGTTATAGTTCATTCAAATAAGTAACAGCATAACTTAATCTCTGTGAAAAAGATTACCATCTAGACTTTAAGAATTATTTCTTATATTTACTTTAAAGCAACTACTTTTTAAAGGGTACCAGTGGAGCTGGGATGGTTATAAAGAGAAACTGGCACAGCTACAGCCCTAATGTTAGTGAGACCATAAATTCAGGATAGTTCTTCCTTTACTAGCAGCCTCTACAACATGCAGGCACAGTACTAGGTACATAGTATGTACCTTACAAATATTTACTGAGTTTTCAAAAATCTATACTTGGTATCTATTTTTATAATGAAAGGTGATATGCAAAGCCCACCAAGCAACTACAAACCTGCTAAATTCTTAGGGAAAAAAAACACATGGGAAGACTTTGAGTTCACACTGCACCTAGAACTGTTCAAAGAAGCAGCTATATAGAAAGATGGTTCTAATTGCATCCTGGAACCTGTTAAATATCGGATTTAGGTACATTATTAACTTTTACTCCTCCAAATTCTGTTCCAAACTTGGAGACTGGGGGCATAAATCTTGGAAATCTTCCAGGAGGGTGAATTTGGTTAGCCCCAACTAATAAACGGCAAACTAGCAGATGAACTGATGCGTTCTTTCATGAGCTTCTTTTTTATCTATTTATTTCTGCAATGAGCAAACACTGCTTTCATTTTTTAAAAAAAAAAGCTTTCATTAAAAAAAAATTGGCATAAAAGGCAACAAGTAGGGCAACTATTATTTTTCACTTTCTCTAAACAATAACTGTGTTGTATTTGTGCATAGATTCAGTTGGCAAAGAACTCCTGATTAACAGATGCCTTGGTCATATGTGTTCCAGTCACTGATAAGGTGCTTTCCATTGTAAACAAGCCTGTCTTAGGGTCAGTCAGCCATCAGCAAATGCTTCCCAGTACAGTTAAGACTTTGAATTAAGTATTTAAGCAAAGCCTCATGGCCCCCTTTCAGAAGTGCTACACAAGAGTTTTCTACACTCCAAGGACAGCTGGATAGATCAGGGACTTGCAAACATTTTGGTATCTATCAGTATTTACCATATCAGAAATTAAGATTGAGAAATTAAGAAAATACATGAACACCAGAGGCATCAGAGTGGTGCTGTCATCACACACTATTTAGCCTCCAGAAAACTCCACCGTACACTGGTGAGAGGACAAGAAAAGGACAAACATCTTAGTAGTATTTTGAAAAGTTCTGAATTGGCAGACCCCTGAAAAGGCTCTTGCAAATCACTGGATTAGATAACTCAGGCATTATTAGCATTTGAGGCAGATAATTCTTTGTTGAGAGGGGCTAGCATGTGCTTAATAGGAATGTTGACCAGCATCCTGGGCCTCTACTCACTACATGCCACTATCACCCAGCTGTGACAACCAAATATGTTTCCAGATATTCCCAAATGTCCTCTTCTTGAGAACCCAGTGTTCTATGATGTTCATTTTATTCTACTAAAATGCGAATTACAATATGCATATTTCTACTGCCTTCTCAGGTCCCAAATATGTCTATGTCCTCCCCACTCCGGTCTGTTTCTTCTGCTCTTTTATTAAGTCACAAAGAGCAAGAGCCTGTGGATAGCAATAAGCACAGGATGAATCAGGTCAGGAAGAGACACACTGGTCAAAGTTCATCTTTATGCATTAAAGCTGTCAGGAACCCACAGCCTACCCTGGCAGAGCAGAATCAGCTACATTTCCATTTTGGGACCTGGTAAGAACTCACTAATTGCGAACTTATCCACCTTCCCCTTCTAAAAACGAGGTAACAGGCCAGTTGTGCCATAAGGAAGAAGAAAACCAGTCTCCCAAATCTCACATCTGGAAGGCCCTCGCACCTAAAACATTTGGGATTTTTTTTTTTTTTTTTTTTTTTTTTGGTTGCGGGTGTGGGTGTCAGGGTCTGGCTGGGAGAAAGTAGCAAAATTGATAAACACCGACATCCTTAACCCCTCCACAAAGGATATTCATTCCTCACCAAAGTCCCCACTGGTTTCCAAAGGTTGTGTCTTGGAAATTGCCTCAGCCAGTTTAGGTTCCTTCACTCTCAAAACTTCGACTGCCAAACTCAAATTCAGCATCATTCCTCACCTCTTGAATCACCCTTTCTCCATAAATTTCCACTTAAAAACCCCACAACCCTGTCCCTGCCCCTAAGGCTCTCCTATCTGCTCCCAGCCCCCATTCTTCCCCCAAGATATTCCACACAGGCAGTCTCTTTCCCTACCAATTTTCCTTCTCACTCCATAGTTTTTCCATCAACTTCCAAACTCTTCCCTGATCCAGGGAAATTGGGACTCTCCTAATTACCTCTGCAGCGCCCAAAATCTTCTTTAGGGTCTTCCCCAAGTTACTCTTTCTACGACCTCTGCTACGCTTCACTCTTCCTGCTGACTCCCTCGGCGTCCACCCTTCCCCGCCCCCGCCCCCGCCCTGTACTTGCCCCTTCATATTCTCCCCGTGGCTTCTTCCCTGCCATCTCTTCATCAGGCCTTCTCTAGGTCACTGCTCACTTCCTCGGGACAACAACCCCAGCCCAGTGTCAGCTGTGGAGCCTCTCAACCGCCTTCTCCTGGACCAGTCTTTCAGGTTGTGGCCTTTGAACCGGCGCCCAGGGCCCAGGCTGAACACTAACCAGGAGGGCCCGACAACTCACCCAGTCCCAGGCAGAGCAGAACGAGTCCCGAGCACTGAACCGAGAAAAGACAGGAGCGCACCATGATTTCAGAGGGCAGGAGGCAGCAGCGGCGGCAACAGAAAGGAAGAGACTCGCTGGAGCTGCGGCAAGAGCACCGCCGACCACTGACCACAGCGCTGCAAAAGCCAGGAGTCGCCGCCGCTTCAGCGCGAGTCATAAGACCAGGGGCGGGGTTCTTTCTTGTTTTCAGCCAATCCCCGCGCTTGAAAAAAGCGAGAGGGATGGTGATGTAGGGGCCGGTGGGCGGGGCGACCACGCCCTGGCTTTTTGGTTCACAACCATTTCTACGCTACTAAGAGAGATGCGTGGACGGCATTTTCTCAGGCTAACGAAAGAGGATGAACTTTTGAGGGCTGTAGACAGCAGATTATTTCTGTTCTGACTCCTTGAAGAAGAAAATAACTCTGCTGTCAAAAAACTTTTCCTACATATCTCAACATAACATATAAAAAATAATAAATTATTCTCCAAACGCTGTTGTTACCAATGCAGTTCAAGCTATTAGATGGACCAGAGAGCTAGGGGGTGATCAGATAGCTGGGGGTAATGCGAAATCACTGACCATCAGAGCAGGACATGGTCTTGAAGTTCACCTAGTTACAACAACACCCTGTTTCTCAGATTGGGACACTGAGCTCAAAAACAGGAAGTATCTTTACTAAATACAGGAAGAAAAAATGAGAAAAATAAAACAAGGATAAACATGAAAACATAACTATCACCCAGCTTCCCACTGTGCGAAGAGAACCGCTGTTAACATTATAGTAGGGGCCTTCAAAAAGCTCATGGAAAATGCACAGGTTCAGGTTTGCCAAGGTGCAGCATGCCACTCCACCATCTGACCATAGCTGGTTCTCCTCTCCACTGCTCCAATTCCAATGAAACTCCCTGCTGCTGTGCCAGGGAAGGCAGAGGAAAATGACTTGAGTGCTTGGGCCTCTGCCATTCATGTGGGAGACCCAGATGAACTCTTAACTCCTGGCTTCAGTCTATCCCACCCCAGCTGTTGTGGGCACTTAGAGAGTGAACCAGCAAATGGAAGACTTCTCTCTGTGTGTCATTCTGCCTTTCAAATAAATAAAATGAATTTTTTTAAAAAATGCACATGATCTTTTAATTCAAGTTCCCCCTTCATTCATATGTGTGTGTACATTCTTTATATATTTGTTTCTAAATTACACATACACAAGCACACACACACATACATATCCTTTCAGATGTCTTTCCTATGCTTAT
This sequence comes from Lepus europaeus, assembly GCF_033115175.1. Lineage (NCBI taxonomy): Eukaryota > Metazoa > Chordata > Mammalia > Lagomorpha > Leporidae > Lepus > Lepus europaeus. The sequence goes on along the minus strand of NC_084850.1, from coordinate 35,903,250 downwards.
ACAAATATACTTTAATGAGTTCATACTAAACTGGTACTTGACAGATGAACAGACAAAACCTAAAATATTCAATAGATAGAAGCACTCAAACCCCACAAAAATCCCGAGTTGGAATGAAGCATTGATTGTCAAATATCAATTTCCAAAGAATCTTCTGGGGATTTTAAAAACAGATTCCTGAATCTCATTCTCCAGAAATTCTGAAAGGGTAAATCTGTGGCAATCCCACAAATCTGCTATTTTTGTAAACAAATATTCCAAGTGATTCTGGTGCTGGAGTCCATGGATCAGACTTTGAGAAACACTAACATAGAACTTCAGAATCATTTAGTGCAGGAGATCTTAATCTTTTACGAATGACCTTGGGGCGGGGGTGGAGAAAGTGTTATGAATCCTCAGTAATTACATGCAATATTTATATATGTGTATTTTCCTGGGGAAGTTTATAGTTTTCACTAGTTATGAAATGGAACCTCTGAGTCCCCACTCTATTCCCCTTTTCAACTCAAATATTAAGAACCACTGGTCTGTCCTCACTATCATTTGCTTTAATCTGATTAATTCCTGAAAGTGAGAACACTTGTTGATGAATGTCTTCTATAATCGGTGAAACAAGTCATGAGTGATGTACCCAACACAGGATTAATATACACTACAGTGTTAGTCACTGCATTAGTAAAATGTAATTTGACTGCCCCACCATCAAGAATAGGCAGGAGATGTATCCTGGGTATAGTGGTTTTCAGAGAAACCACGATTGAGTTGAAGCCTCAGAAAATTGTCTCACCAATCCTTACTGAAAGACTATGACCTTTCTCCCTAAACTATAAATTGCATATGTTTAATGTTCAGCAGAACCCTACATCCTAGAAGAGATAAAAGAGATCAGTAGAAAAAAAAACATTGGATTGTCAGTCAGAGGAGTAAGGTGTGAGACTTTGTGATGTTTGTCAAGTCACTTCATCTCAGTTTCTGTATTCTGATCTTAAAATGAAATAGTGACAGGACTGGTGCTATGGCACAGCTGGTTAAAGCTCCCATCCTGCAGCATCGGCATCCCATATGAGTGCCGGTTCAAATCCCACCTGCTCCACTTCTGATCCAGATCTCTGCTAGTGCACCTGGGAAAGCAGTAGAAGATGGCCCAAGTCCTTGGGCCCCTGCACCCACGTGAGAGATCTGGAAGAAGTTCCTGGCTCCTGGCTTTGGATCGGCCCTGCTCCGGCTGTTGCAGCCATTTGATGGGAGTGAACCAGCAGATGGAAGACCGCTCTCTATCTCTGTCTCTAACCTCTCTCTGTAACCATCTTTCAAATATATAAAATAAGTCTTTTTAAAAATTAAATAGTGAAGCTATAACTGTGTTTCTCAATCTATACATTTGAGGCACTTTGAAAATACAAATGTCGCTACCCAGTCCCTGCACCAGGGAGGGAACGGGAGATTCTGATGCAATTATTCTGGAGTCAGATCTGGACATGGTATTTTTCTCAAAACTTTCCAAGGCAATATTAGTGGGTCAGGGATAGTCTCTAAGGTAATCTCTGCTTTTCAATGTTAGAATTCTATGTGAGTAAATGCTCGTTTATTAAAAATATAAAGAAACAAAAGCATCTCATTCAAATATCTGATTTAATGAATTACTGCCCTTTATCTTTGTAAGTGTCATAAAATTTTTAAAATGGAACACAGTGAAATAGGAGGAGCATTGTAAGCTAAAGCCTCTTCATCATAACCTTTTCCACAGTCAAAAACAAATGCTGGTTCCTTGCCTGATACAGGCACCTTCATGAGACAGAACAATGTTGTGGAGGTTGTAGGTAAATGGTGGACATTTTGTCAGAATAAAGACTAAATAGTACCAAATCTTTGTTTGGTCTGAATTTCCACACTCAGTTGTTTCATGCTCCCTTCCCCCCAAATAAGGTGAAAACCACTCCCACCCCTTTTCTGTATATAGACTCGCTACCCGCCCCAGATTGAAGGAGGCTGATTGGTCTATTGACGGAAGCTGCATGTGTTCTCCTGACCATGCCTCATACCTCCCTGGCGCACAAGACGCCTCAGCACCCCACCACCACCACCATAGGTAGGACACAACTCTTTTTATTTTTTAATTTTTTTATTTTTAATTTTTTTATTTGACAGGCAGAGTTAGACAGTGAGAGAGAGACGAGAGAAAGGTCTTCCTTCCGTTGGTTCACCCTCCAAATGGCCGCTACGGCTGGTGCGCTGCGCCGATCCAAAACCAGGAGCCAGGTGCTTCGTCTTGGTCTCCCATGCGGGTGCAGGGCCCAAGCACTTGGGCCATCCTCCACTGCCTTCCCAGGCCACAGCAGAGAGCTGGACTGGAAGAAGAGCAACCGGGACAGAATCCGGTGCCCCAACCAGGACTAGAACTCAGGGTACTGGAGCTGCAGGCGGAGGCTTAGCTTAGTGAGCCACTGCGCCGGCTACAACTCTTTTTAGCAGCTTTGAGGGTGCAGGACATTTTGGGCAAAAATCAGGGAATTAGTGGCAAACATTTCCCTAACTGAATTGTTTAAGTAATAATGACCTCATCAGATTTGACAAACGACAGACAATGAAATATTAGGATTACAGGAGGAAATGAACTTAAAGCTGCAGAGGCTTTAGAATGGAACCTGATAAGTACTTATTAAAAAAATGAACAAGTGACCTTGAGATATTAGTGTCATCTACTTGCTGCCATATAACCTTTATATTTTAAATGCCTTTTTTCTAGGATGGAGGAAAGGAGAGAGAGAGAGAGAGAGAGAGAGAGAGAGAGAGAGAGAGAGAGAGAGAGATCCAATCAACTGGTTTACTTCCCCAAATGCCCACAACAGCCAGAGCTGCACCAGGCCTAAGCTAGGAGCTTGTAACTCAATCCAGGACTTAACAGGCGTGCAGGGACCCAAGCACTCTAGCCGTTACCTGCTGCCTCTCAGGACGTGCATTAACAAGATCCTGGAATCAGAAGTAGAGCCAGGACTCAAACCCAGGCCCTCAGATATGGGATGGGAATGTCCTGAGCAGTGGTGCCCTCATCACTATGCTAAATGCCCAGCCCTTGATGTTATTTTTTTATTTGCCTTCCTTCTGTCTCTCCCCATTTTTTCCCTTTTCCTCCTCATCCCCCTTTTAGTTGCTCCTATACTTCCTGTTTTCCTTTATCCTTCTAGCATTTCCCCTTTTCTGGATAATGCCTGCAAATTGTGACAGTAAAGTCATCTCTCAACCCTACAGAGAGGTTACAGTGGGCTCAAGGGTCTGCAACCCTTATCTGGACCTCTCTTAGAGTTGTTAGTTTTTCTTCAGCAGGATTCTTCTCCATTTACTCTGCCAAAAGAGCCAATCCAATATGCTAAAGCGAAATTATCCTCAACTTTGAGCATGAGTCACAATCACCTGTAGTGACTAAGTACAGTTTGAGCAGGTCTGTGGAAGTGCATGAAAATCTGCTTTTCCAGCAACTTCTCAAGTGATCCTAATGCTGCTGATCTGAAACCCACACTCAGGGTAATGGGACCCCAGGCTCTTATTAGTGACTTCCTGACCTCTGGAAAAGGGAATTATGAGATAGGGAGAAAGATGGGGCTGGCCTTGTGGTGCTATGGGCTAAGCTTGCACCTGCAGTGCCAGCATCCCATACTGCAGTCTTGGCTGCTTTGTTTCGGATCCAGCTCCTTGCTAATGTGCCTGGGAAGGTAGTGAAAAATGGCCCAAGTGCTTGGGCCCCAATCCACATGGAAGACGCAGATGAAATTCTGAGCTCCTGGCTTTGGCCTGTCTCAGCCCCAACTGTTTGGCCATTTGGGGTGTGAACCAACCGATGGAAGCTATCCTCTCTCTCTCTGTCTCTCTCTCTCTCTCTGACCACCCTTCAAATAAATGAATAAATCTTTAAGGGAAGAGAGATATGGGAAAGAGACTTCAGTTAACTCTTGTTAAACTGGTACAATAAATAGATTGATTTTGTACTAATGATTTTTATTTAATTAATTCAAATCATTTTTAAAGCCCCAAATACCTATAAAAAGGTATGAAATTGAAAGTAAACACCCTTTCCCCTTCCTTGAATCCCAGTGCCACTCTCCAAAGCCACAACTGTTAATTGTCTAGGTTTTTATAATCTCAAGAAAAGTTTTGTATTTGGTAGCACATATAAATGGCAGATGTCCTAAACAGCACTCTGGCCTCAGAATCAGCCCTTAAGGCATTTGGATCTGGCTGAAGAGCCCATGAGAGTATTGTAGGCATGGGAAGCCAAGACACCATGGAAAAGAAAAAAAAAGAAGACCTAAATGAAAGATTTCTGCGAGTGAGATCCCAGTGGAAAGAATGGGGCCATCAAAGATGGAGGTACCTTTCTCTGAAGGGAGGAGAGAACTTCCACTTTGACTATGACCCTATCGGAATAAGATCAAAGTTGGCGGACTCTAAAGGCTTCCATAGCCTTGGCAACTCATGACTAGAGCCTAGGGAGATTACTGATGCCATAAACAAGAGTGTCAAATTGTTAAATCAACAACAGGAGTCACTGTGTACTTACATCTCATGTGGGATCTGTCCTTAATATGTTGTCTAATGTGAAGTGATGCTATAACTAGTACTGAAACAGTATTTTTACACTTTGTGTTTCTGTGTGGGTGCAAACTGATGAAATCTTTACTTAGTATATACAGAATCGATCTTCTGTATATAAAGATAATTGGAAATAAAAAAAAAACCTGGTGTTAAATTGGAAATGGCATAGAAAATTAATTAATTTTTTAAATCCATGTAGGATCTCTGTCTTTAATGTGCTATACACTGTTATTTAATGCTATTACTAGTACTCAAAAGTATTTTTAACTTTGTGTTACTATGTGGAGGCAAACTGTTGAAATCTTTACTTAATATATGCTAAACTGATCTTCTGTATATAAAGAGAATTGAAAATGAATCTTGATTTGAATGGAAGGGGAGAGGGAGCAGGAAAGGGGAGGGTTGTGGGTGGGAAGGAAGTTATGGGGGGGGGAGCCATTGTAATCCATAAGCTGTACTTTGGAAATTTATATTCATTAAATAAAAGTTTAAAAAAAATTAAACAAATGTAAACACACTATTGTTTAGCGGTTTGCTTTTCTCACTTAGTGGTATATCTTGAAGAAGTTTCTAATATAACATTACTTCATTCTTTTAAATGGCTACACTGACCTTTAATTATGTAGCTATACCATAATTTCTGAAAATGAAAACATTTTGAGGTCCTTCTCCCCAAATAAATCCTTAGATCTTTTTGCAGCAACATCATGTGGTTAGTATAGAAATTATATCACAGAAGGACATTTTATTTTAAAGAAATTTTAATAAACCATTTGGACTTATGTCACTGTTTTGAAAATTGACAACATGCCACAAGAGAAACATTGCCAGTGTGGCCAGAGCAAAATGGGGTCAGGCAATTGTGATACTGGACTAGACTTTTGGAACTCAGTCAGGCATCAGATTACCATGTAACCTTAGGAAAGATATTTCATCCCATTTGTATATCTGATTACCCTGTCCACTTGCAAATTAACACACACATGAACACCTGAAACTCTAGTTTGGAGGAGACAGAGATGTAGCTAGCTGATGGGAAAATATTACTTCTTAGAAGAAACCTGAGCTTAAAAAGGAGCCAGTCTCCTGTGTGCATCACTTTTATCATGTAAGGAGAGGTAACATAGTGTAGCATGGACCACCACTGTGGTTTCTATATGGTTTTATCATGTGTTCCCCTAAAGGTCTTTGTAAATAGAGGCTTGCTCCATGAGTTGACAATATTGGAAGAACATTTAAAGATGTGCGAGGTCCCTATATCCTTGAGGGTGTGACCTCAGAAGGAGTTTTCCTGTGACCCTTTGAGTTCTTGCAAGATGGTTGTTATATAAGGAGCTACCTTGGCCCCTCCAAGCTCTCTCTTTTCCTGGTTCAAGATTCAGTCACTTGTTTGCTCCCACCATTGCTATCTACACCATGAGGTGATGATGCCAAGGGTGGTTTCCACTGAAGCTACACTATACTGTTTGTACTTTCAGCATGCAAATGTATGAACTCAATAAACTTCTCTTCTTCATAGGTAGCCTGTGTCTGATATTTAATTACAGGGATGAAAAGCTGCCTACAAGAGCCCAAGCTCTGGCCTTAGACTACCTAAATTTCATTGTTGCCTCTACCACTAACTATCTGTGTGGTCCCTCAGCCTCAGTTTCCTCACCTATAAAATGGCAATGATAGTAATATCACCAATCACACAAGATTGTTGTAAGAATTAAATGAAGTTCATGGAACATGCTGACAGGTAGTAAGCACTCAACTGTTTTTAGTGCTAATAATTGTAGTGCTCCCTTCTCTCCCTGACAGGGCAGCACAGACCTAAGGGAATTGCCATTTGTGTTCACTGGACAAGGCAATCTGTAAACCTAGGGACTATTCCCATCCTTCCTATTTTTTATAATTTTTATATAAACAACACATGTTGTATTTATGAAAAATATTTATTAAAACACTGCTAGGGGCCAGCACTGTGGCATAGCAGGTAAAGCTGCTGCCTGCAGTGCTGGCATCCCATGTGAGTGCTGGTTCGAGTCCTGACTGCTCTTTGTCCAATCCAGCTCTCTGCTATGGCCTGGGAAAGCAGTAGAAAATGGCCCAAGTCCTTGGGCCCCTGCACCCATGTGGGAGACCTGGAAGAAGCTCCTGGCTCCTGGCTTCAGATCGGTGCAGCTCTGGCCATAGCAGTCATTTGAGGAGTGAACCAGCGGATGAAAGACCTCTCTCTCTCTCTGTCTCTACCTCTCTCTGTAACTCTGTATTTCAAATAAATAAAATAAATCTTTAAAAAAAAAACACTACTAAGCACAAAGAAGGACAGTAAAATAATTTGTATTCCTACTTGTGCCTAGAACATTCCTTCTATTCTCACCTCACCCCCACCAAACTGGATCCTGCTCCTCCTTTAGGCAACATAATTTTCTTCAAACAAATCCTCCTTAACCAGACACAAGGCTAAGTTTGAGTAAGGGGGTGGCTTTGCCTGTGTGCTCGTCTAACACTCTGGACTTCCCAGGGCACAGAACATGGTCATTTTTTTCACCAATCTCCTCTCATAGAGAGCACTCAGTAATGTTAATTAAATTAATAAGTGAAAGGAGGATATAAGAATAGATTTTTGGCTTATGGAGACCATATGACCTAATTGCTGAGCTGCTGGGTTTATCTTCTTCACACATTTTCCAGAGTTTTCCACTTGTGTCAGATCAGGGAAAGGAGCAGAGGATAATGCCTTTTTTCCACTAGACTAACCAGCTGACATTGAGAAACTTCTGACTTTCACCTCAGCCTCTTTGTCCTTGCTTCTGTGCCTGTCTTTCTCTCTGTGTCTCTCTGAAACTTTCTTTGTTTCTCTGTATATGTGTCTGTCTCTTTTTACACTGTCTCTCCTTCTCTCCTTACACATACTTTTACATACACATACTTACATACACATGTGCGCGTGTCAGCCTTATTCATCTCTCCTCTGTGTGATCTCCCTATTTTCTTTCTTTTTTTAATTTTTTTTATTTAATTTAATTTTTTTGACAGGAAGAGTGGATAGTGAGAGAGAGACAGAGAGAAAGGGTTTTTTTATTTTTTGACAGGCAGAGTGGACAGTGAGAGAGAGACAGAGAGAAAAGTCTTCCTTTGCTGTTGGTTCACTCTCCAATGGCCGCCATGGCCGGTGCGCTGCGGCCGGCGCACCACGCTGATCCGAAGCCAGGAGCCAGGTGCTTCTCCTGGTCTCCCATGCGGGTGCAGGGCCCAAGCACTTGGGCCATCCTCCTCTGCACTCCCAGGCCACAGCAGAGAGCTGGCCTGGAAGAGGGGCAACTGGGACAAAATCCAGCGCCCCGACTGGGACTAGAACCCAGTGTGCTGGGGCCGCAAGGCGGAGGATTAGTCTGTTGAGCCTTGGCACCAGCCCTCCCTCTTTTCTTTCAACACAATGGATTATGAAGGAAAATTATCCCAAGAGTAATTATCCACCAGACTGCGAAATGGAGTCCTCAAAAAATAATGCCATAATGTTCTTATCCTTTGCAGGAAGGGTTTGGAGGAGAGAATTCAGATTCAGATATTATCAGCGCCCCCCTTTATGACACTATTGATGATGACAATAACCTGACTCTGCAAGTGTGACTGAAAAGCCACTGGTTGAGACTCTTAATATGTAATGACAGACATTTTACAAGCAGAAGTCTTTGTCTGCCTCAATCTCCTCATTTTGTCCACAGAGGTCAAGTTACTCACTCAAGAAGGCAGCAGAGCTGGGAAGAGAACTCTTAGCTCTATATTTCCTGTCTAATGCTCTAGTCTGATTTGGCTCAAACCCTGTGCTCTAAAAGGCCCCCTTCATTAAAGTTTCATATCAGTGAAAAAGGCCAGGGAAACACTGAAGGCCCTGTTCATTTCTGGTATAGAAGTATTAGTTGGAGACCTTAGCACTATTGAGAACTGAAATGTGTAAGTTTCCTAGCAACTTCATTCTTCCAGATGTTATTTATTCTCTTTTCTGGCTGATGATTCACAAAAGTATTTGGTGGCTTAACAATGGTAAGTTTTAAGAAGAGATTTCATCCAGCAAATCCCTTCATTAGGAATTTAATAGAAGTCAGTGAAAATAAGTACATCAAAACATCAAGTTGTATACCTTACATGCATAATTTTTGTCAATTACCCATCAATAAAGCTTTAAAAACTTTATGCTTTTGAAAAATAAAATAATTTTGAAAAATACACTAATATATATGACAAATTACACATCATCAATTAATTTTCCTATATCAATTTCCTATATATGGGATATATTTTACTAAAGAGTGTGTGTATTCTGAATCTAGGATTCAGAGATAGAATTTAGGGTTCTATGAACATGTTCACAACCTCTGATTTTTGAAAAGATTTATTTATTTATTTGGAAGTCAGAGTTACACAGAGAGAGAAAGAGAGGCAGAGAGAGAGTGAGAGGTCTTCCATCTGCTGGTTCACTTCCCAGATGGCCGTAATGGCTGGAGCTGTGCTGATCCAAAGCCAGGAGCCAGGAGCTTCTTCCGGATCTCCCACATGGGTGCAGGGACTCAAGGACTTGGGCCATCTTCTACTACTTTCCCAGGCCATAGCAAAGAGCTGCATCAGAAGCAAAGCAGCCAGGACTCGAACCGGTGCCCATATGGGATGCTGGCACTGCAGGCGGCGGCTTCACCTGCTATGCCACAGTGCCTGCCCCCACAACCTCTAAATTATGGAAGTGCTTTCATTTAGAGTAGACAACAAACTGCATTAATAGTTTTAATATTTTTGATGTGTTAATAACAGAAACTGCGGATATTTTATATAATAATCTGGATGCAGAGATCTTTCAATATTATTCACATTCATCATTATTATGGAATCTAGATGCCCTACTAAATATGATTATTCAATGTATTAAGAAAAACGCATATCACTTGCACACAAATATACACACACGCACACAAGAAAAATAAACACAGCTTCACTTGACCCCCAAACAGACTATATTTTACAACCCCTTCTCCCCAGACTAGGCATAGTGATTGATACCTGAGATCCAGCATAGTTTTCAGGAGCAGACACATCAACTTGAAGAGCTTCCAACCAGGATGGAAACACCAACCATCCATATAAAACCTGAGGGATGGATCTCACAGGCCCTGCTGAGCAGCCACATCTAGCACTATGCTTGCTCCCAGGAGGCACCTATTCCCCTGAGCGTAAAAATCAAGGGAGCTGGTTTCTGATCTCAGTTTGACTGTAACTCCATCTGAAGCCTATTAAATCCACTTGATCTCTTTGGAGCATACATTCCTCCACTGTAGAAGGCTTGAAAGTATCTCAGTTGTTTTTTTTTCAGAATCTGTTACTTGGAGTTCTTGGGTGCAGTCACAGTATTTCAGAGATAGTGAGGAAGAGACTGGGTGGGTGGAGCACCCTGCCTTTCACCCCACACCAAACAGAAAAGCTGCAGTTTTCTCTGATTTACATAAGGAGTTTTTGTGTGAAATTCATTTTAACCAAGGGCTCTGCAGCAAAAAAATTACAAGGAACTCTGGACTAGAAAATCATCAAGGTCATTTTTCAGCTGCAAAAGTGTGAAACCTTAATTTTTTCTGAGTTTCCAATAAAGGCCTGTTGTATAATGAAAGACTCCGGTGTTTTTTGCTCCAGCAGCAGTTCCAGAACACATCCGTGACAGGGCTAGAGCTTCACCACTAAGCTGGTTACACCATCTATATGCCAGGAAATACAGTAAGCCTGTTACAGGCATCACTTCTTGTAACTCTGACAACTGCATGAGGAGTCTTCAGAAATTTCATGGAAATTTATATTGATTGTATTATAGAGACTATGCATCACCTTCAAAGCTTTTGCACCAAAAATAAACTTATCTTTTCATTCAATCTTTTCACAACTTTTTGCAAGTACCCTATTATGTAGTAGGTATTATTATCTCTCTTTTATAGATGAGAGATCTAAAGCACAAACAGATGAATAACTTGCCCATAGTCACATGTCTAGTAAGTGGTAAAGCTGAGTCAGACTTTAAGTCCTGGCAACATAGCTACAGTGACCCTCTTCCAAACATTACACTATGGTGCCAAACAGCTAGCACCAGATGCTGTTTCTAAGCTCTGACAACCCATATGCTCATTGAACATAATCCCCTCAAATAGTCCACTGACACCTCATGTTCACTAAGAGGTACTTCAAAAACTTCATGGATAGTGCAGGCATTTGATCTAGAAGCTAAGACACCTGCATGCCATACCAGTGGTCAAGTATCTGTCCCCCTCCTGATTCTAGTTTCCTGCTAATGCACACCCTGAGATGCAGCAGGTAATGATGAAATAATTGGATTCCTGCCACCTACATAGGAGATCTGGATTGAGTTCTCCATTTCTTGTTTTAGCCCATCCTAACCTTGGCCAAAGTGGTGATTTGGAAACTAAACCAGTATATAAGAATGATCCCTCCACCGTCCCCCACCCCCCCACCTCACAAAAAATGAATAAATAAAATAAATGAGTAAATCAAAACTTAGCCTTGGTGCCAGCGCTGTGACACAGCAGGTTAACGCCCTGGCCTGAAGCACCAGCATCCCATATAGGCACCGGTTCTAGCCCCGGCTGCCCCTCTTCCAATCCAGCTCTCTGCTATGGCCTGGGATAGCAGTAGAAGATGGCCCAAGTCTTTGGGCCCCTGCACCCACGTGGGAGACCCAGAAGAAAATCCTGGCTCCTGGCTCCTGGCTTCGGATCAGTGCAGCTCTGGCGATTGCGGCCATCTGGGGAGTGAACCATTGGATGGAAGACCTCTCTCTCTCTGCCTCTCCTCTCTCTGTGACTCTGTCTTTCAAATAAATAAAATAAATCTTAAAAAAATAGCCTCATAATTAAAAATATAAAAAAAACTCATGGAAACTAAAAATAAAATACGTTTATTTTGGTGCAAAAAAAAAAAAAAAACCTGAAACCCATGACTACAAGGGGTCTTCAATAGGCTCATAGAAAATGTATATATTCTAAAAAAAAAATCTATGAATGGATTTCAGAATTTTTGCACCAAAATAAACTAATATTTTAATTAATTAATTAATTAATTAATTTGACAGACAGCCAACAAGAGAGAGCTCTCATCTGCTGGTTCACTTCCCAGATATCTGCAATGGCCCAGCAGGGGCCAAAGCCAGATGTCGGGAGCTCAATCCAGATCTTCCACATAAATAAAAGACATCCAACTACATGAGTCATAACTGTTGACTCCCATGGTGCACTTTAGCAGGAAACTAGAATCAGGAGCTGGAGTCAGGTATCAAAGCCAAACACTCCAATGTGGGATATAGGCATTTTAATTGGTATTTTAATCACTAGGCCAAATGCTCACCTCCAACTTAATTCTCAATTATATTTTTTCATGAATGTTTTGAAGTACCCTCATATAGCATAAACCAAACTCATCATTTCTCTTTTTGCCTAAGTCAAGTGTCCCTCTAAATTTTCTTTGTCCCTACCATTGTCCCACTCATTCAAAAAATCTTAACATTATACATAATCCAGTTCCTCCATGCCCCAACTAGTCACTCACCAACTTATATCTCTTGAACACATCCTTAGTACTCTACTCCCACTTTCAACCAGGCCATCATCATCTGAGCAGTCTCTTCGATTTCAATCCATCCTACATAATGATGTCACATTAATCTTCCTCAAATGTTGCTTTTACCATATCCTCATCTTACTAAACTCTCTCAAATAGCTCTTTTTCTTACTATATTAACTATAGCTTCTTTTGATTGGTTTTTACGGTCATTACAATCTGTCTCCTCTTTATAAAGCCAAACTTATTTTCACACCATACATCCCCTGCTCTAACTTGGCTATCTCTTATTGCTTAAACATCTTCATTGATATAACATCTATAGCAGACATGGCTTATTACCTACCAGTCATTCCTCCTACTTCAGTAGTAGAACTTCAATTATGTTACAGATGACAATGAGCTCAGTCCCAAGGAATGCATCAGTTATTTTAGGCAAGTCATGTAAACTTATACTAGTAATTGGTATAGGAGAAATCGGGTGTCTTAGTTCTGGTTAACATACCTTTGGCTTGAGATACTAGAGTTAGGATGTGATGCTTTGTGCTGTGGTGGCCTTATTGGAACCATGAGGGGAAATGTTGCGATTGCACTGAGGATAACAGAGAAAAAAGACAAAAATATTGATACTATTGTTAAGTTGATATACAAACTGTGGGGCTTCCCACCTCCAAATTTCTTGTTAAGTGGTACTATGGACTGAATGTTTGTATCCTCCCAAAATTCATATGTTGAATTCCTAATCTCAAAAACGATGGTGGCCGGCGCCGTGGTTTAACAGGCTAATCCTCCGCCTTGCGGCGCCGGCACACCGGGTTCTAGTCCCGGTTGGGGTGCCGGATTCTATCCCGGTTGCCCCTCTTCCAGGCCAGCTCTCTGCTATGGCCCGGAAAGGCAGTGGAGGATGGCCCAAGTGCTTGGGCCCTGCACCCGCATGGGAGACCAGGAGAAGCACCTGGCTCCTGGCTTCGGATCAGCACGATGCGCCAGCCGTGACGGCCATTGGAGGGTGAACCAACGGCAAAAAGAAGACCTCTCTCTCTCTCTCTCTCTCTCTCACTATCCACTCCTCCTGTCAAAAAAAAAAAAAGATGGTATTTGGAGGTGAATCCTCTGGGGGGTTATTCAAATTAGATGAGGTCTTAATCCACATGACAGGATTAGTTACCTTATAAAGAGAGAAAAAGCCATCTTCCTTCCCACCATGTGAGGATACAACAAGAAAGCAACTGTCTACAAACTTGAAAGAGAGCCGTCATCAAACATTAAATGTGCTGGCACCTTGATCTTGGACTTTCAGCCTCCATAACTGTGAAAAATATTTGTTGTTTAAATCACCTGGCATTGCGGTACTATGGGTTAAGCCACCCATTGTAATGCCAGCATCCAAAATGAGCAACAGTTCAAGGCCCAGCTGCTCCACTTCCAATTGAGTTCCCTGCTAAAATACCTGGGAAAGCAGCAGAAGATGGCTCAAATGCAGTTCCAGGCTCCTGGCTTCAGCCTGGCCCATCCCTGGCCATTGCAGCCATTTGGAGAGTTTACCAGTGGATGGAAGATCTCTCTCCTTCTCTGTCTCTTTAACCTTGCCTTTCAATTAAATAAATAAATCTTTAAAAAAAATAAAGTAAACCACCTAATCTTTTGCTATTTTGTTGTAGAAATCCAAGCAGACTAAGAGTGGCATAATAAATGTCCGTGTATGTTTAAACCATTGTTAGTTGGGAAATTTTGTTACTTGCATGTGAAGTTATCTGAACTAACACAATATCTCACATCCAGAAAGCTGAAATGTCTTCAAGACACAGTACAAATCCTACCTGCTGGGGCCAGCGCTGTGGTGCAGCGGGTTAACGCCCTGGCCTGAAGCACCAGCATCCCATATGGGCGCCGGTTCTAGTTCCGGCTGCCCCTCTTCTGATCCAACTCTCTGCTATGGCCTGGGAAAGCAGTGGAAGATGGTCCAAGTTCTTGGGCCCCTGCACCCACATGGGAGACCCAGAAGAAGCTCCTGGCTCCTTGGATTGGTGCAGCTCCGGCTGTTGTGGCCATCTGGGGAGTGAACCAGCGGATGGACGACCTCTCTCTGTCTCTATCTCTATAACTCTTTCAAGTGAATGAAATAAATCTTTAAAAAGAAAAAAATCCTACCTGCTGAGAAATCTTTCTTCAAACACTGTAGACCTCATTAACCTCCTTCTCTGCTGAACCTCTAAACCAGCATTTATCATCGTGTGTCCTGCAGTTTACCACTCCATTGCAATGAGTTTTGTATAATTTTTCACTCTGGTTTCTCCCAGGTTCACTTGATTCTCTAACTAATTTGAGTTCATTAAGGACAATGCCTTGTACTAGTTTGTTTCTTCTCAGTGCTATCATCAGTGCCTACCACTGTGCCACACATCAGTAGTCCCTTAACCTTGCCTGTCTCAAAAATGATGGCAGTTGCTGCTTGAACTTTAAGTGCTGAACAAGAGGCACTAAAAAAAGATGCACGTGTCTCCCCTCACAACATGAATCATTTTTTACTCTAAGACAAACAATTCAAAGTCCAAAGTAAACAGGTGACATTTTGTAAGTTGAAAGGGTTTTACGAGATTTGTTAAATATTATTGAACTCTCAAATCTGCACTGTGAAGCATATAAGTCTGTCAATCACTAATGGCTGCGCATTAGAATGACATGGGGAAGGATTTTTAAAAATACAGAAGCCAGCCAGGGACCCACTCCCAGAGACTCTGGCTTAATTTATGCAAAGTGTGATCAGGAAGGCAGAATTTTTAAGAGGTCTCCAGGTAATTATAATGTACAGCCAAGTTCTGAGACCCACTGCTGCAGATCTCTGTATTGAAGTCCTAAGACAAGGTTCCTTTAAAAAAAAAGATTTATTTATTTGAAAGGCAGAGTGACAGAGAAAGGGAGGGAAGAGAGAGAGAGAGAGAGAGAGAATAAGAATCTTTCATCCACTGGTTCACTCCCCCAAATGGCTACAAAAGCCGCATCTGGACCAGGCCAAAGTCAGGAACCAGGAACTCTATCTGGACCTCCTCCATGGATGGCAGGGACCCAAGGGCCATCTTTGGCTGCCTTCCCAGGAACATTAGCAGGGAGCTGGATCAGAAGCAAAGCAACCAGGAATTGAACTGGTGCTCCAATACAGGATGCCAGCATTGCAGGTGGTGGTTTAGCCTGCTACATCACAACGCTGGCTCTAGGCAGCCTATTGAGCTGCGGCGCTGGCCTCTAGGCAGTGTTCTTAAACTCTGCTGTCCATAAAATCACCTTTAGTTTACATAGAATGTTGATTTCTGAGCCCCAGTACCAGAGAATCTAAAAGTCTGGATGAGACACAGGAATCTATATTTTTAGAAAATAGCCAAATGATACAGGTATGCATGGCCCACAGGCCAAACTTGAGAAACTCTGTTCTAACTGAACTTATAGCTAGACAATTCTGTGGTTTATTTTTTTTTACTTGCTTAAAAAGATACTTTGAGGAGTCAGTGTTGTGGTAAAACTGCTGCCTATGACACCCACATCCCATATAGGTACTGATTCACTTCCGATCCAGCTGCTTGCCAATGGCCTGGGAAAGCAGTGGAAGATGGCCCAAATGCTTGGGCGCCTGCCACTCATGTGGGAGACCCAGATGAAGCTCCTGGCTCCTGGCTTCAGTCTGCCCCAGTGTTGGCCATTGTGGCCATTTGGGGAGTGAACCTGTGGATGGAAGATTTCTCTCTCTCTCTCTTTCTCTCTCTCCCCTCTCTGTAGCTCTATCAAATAAATAAATAAATCATTTAAAAAATAAAATATATACTTTGACAGAAAATATCTTTATTAATCTATATTATATATTATAGTCATTATAATTCTCTACTAAAAAGAAAGAGAAAAAACAAATTTATTTAGGTTAAAGCAAAGCAAAGATTCAAAATGAAGTACAGTGCTAATTTCCAATGTGTTAGAAATAAGAATGAGTAGGGAAAAGAAAAATAAAACTACATTTTAAATGACAAAAAAATGTTCCTGAAATGTAAAAGAACATAAACTTAGCAAATGATCCAAATTTAGGAGGGCAAGCTTGTCTGATAGTTCACATTCAATGCATCAGGATTTCTAATTGTGGAGGCTGGCATTGCAGCACCACTTGCTATGCCAGCATCCATATGAGCACCAGATGGAGTTCTCGCTGCTCCACTTCCAATCTAGCTCTCTGCTAATGTGCCTGGGAAAGCACCAGAAGATGGCCCAAGTACTTGGGGCTCTGTACCCGCACCCATGTGGGAGACCCAGATGGAATTCTTGGCTCTTGGCTTCAGCTTGACCCAGATCTATCTGTTGTGACTATTTGGAGAGGTGAACCAGCAGATAGAAGATTCTCTCTCTCTCTCTCTCTCTCTCTCTCTCTCTCTCTCTCTCCTTCCCTCTCTCCCCCCTTCCCACCCGCCCTCCCTCTTTATTTCTCCCTCTGTCTCTAACTCTGTCTTTCAAATAAATAAAAATAAATCTTTAAGAGAAAATATTTCTAATTGTCTGGAACAGACTGAAATAATGCTTCAACCAGTGAGATTAAGCCTTACATAGATAAACAATGTCTAGGTTTGGGGTGTTTTTAAAAAAAATCTGTTTCAAGACACCATACTTAGCAAAAATGCATGTGTAAAAGATCTGCCAGATTGGGGTTGTGTTGTGACACAATGGCTTAAAACCCCAGCCTGCAGTGCTGGCATCTCATATGGATGCCTGTTCAAGTCAGGGCTGCTCCACTTCTGATTGAGCTCCCTGCTAATGTACCTGGGAAAGCAGCAGAGGATGGTCCAAGTTCTTGGGCCCCTGCACTCAGATGGGAGATCTCTCTCTCTCTCTCTCTCTCTCTCTCTCTGTCTCTACCTCTCTCTATAACTCAAACTTTCAAATAGATAAAATAAACCTTTAAAAAAAGATCTATAGGATTTTATTACTGACAAGCTCAATGAGGCAACAGTGTGACTTTTTTTTAGGTACAAAGTACAAGCTTGGGGCATTTCAGTGGAAAGTTTGAGTCAAGAAAGGTGCTACTCCAGTGAACTCAACTGTGGAGTCAGCTGTGCCACTGCCAGTTGCAGAAGGACACTGACAAATTAAAGAGCCTCCAGGAATGGGAGATCATAACTTCCCTGAAATTTCTGCAAAATCTTCCCATGAGAATGTGCTCAGCCTGGAGAACAGAAGTCTTAGTGTAACAGCCTTCAATTACCCATAAGGTGAACAGTGAACACAGGGAAGAGGGAAGAAGAGTTAGAGAGCTCAGGAGAGAAGAGTAGGAAGACTAGTTGGAAATTACAAGGAGCCAGAATTCGATAGGAAGGGAGAGTTTCTAACAAGACCTTCAAAAGCAGGTGCTCACAGTGACTTGTTCTGAATCACTGGCAGTGTTTAAAGAGGAGCTGAATGAATGTTTGTCCAGAAGATAAAGGGTGAGTTGCAGCATTAGAAGAAAAGTTAAGCAAGATGAACTTGAAGCGCCCTACCAACTTGGATCCTACTGCTTTCAATAATTCCTGGTGCTGCAGTTGTTAGAAGATGGATTTTACAGTGAATAAAACTAAAAGAGGTACCCAGAAGTGATATTATAAAAGGTACATTCATTGCCATTGAAATTTTTTTGACAAATATCTCAGAAAGTCTTTGACCTTTTGTTAATTACAAAACAACTGGCAGAGACAGATGTCCTAGCCCTATTCAAAAGTCACTTGGTTTGGCAGGTAGAACAAGGCCTTTACCAAAGGTGTCCGTATCCTTATCCTCAGAAGAAGGGAGAATTAAAGTCTCACACTGAATTAAGGTTACTATAATGTGACTTTAAAATTGGGAGATTATGATAGATATGTTGTTAGAAGTTAGGTTCTGCTTCCTACTAATGCACACATTAACGCACACCTGGCTCCTGACTTTGTCCTGGTCCAGTTCCAGCTGGTGTGTGCATTTGGAAAGCAAGCCAGGGATAGGAGCTCGCTCTGTCTCTGTTCTCTCTTTCTGCCTCTCAGATAAATAAATTTTTAAAATATCAAATAAATAAAATAATTAAATATGTATCTTATGACAATATACTTTTTTATAAGGATGATTAGTTAATTACATTTCTATCCTATCCTTCTAAACTCATCCTGTCATCTTTATCCTATCCTATATTATCTTATTCTATCCTTGCTATCAACTGTATAAAAATTTTATATTGTTCCTCATATTTTACTATTGTTATTAGGGTTTGAATAAATATTCTTACATATAAAAAGTTAGATTCTTAATAAAATGAGAAAGTGTTAACATTATAATGAGAGAAGAGCTGTTAGAAACAAAATTGTGTAACTAAATTGTTTTTAAAATCCATAATAAAAACACTGGAAGGAAAGACACCAAAAAAAATTTTGGAGATTTATTTAGTTCTTTGGAAAGTAGAGTTACAGAGAGAGAGGGAGAGACAGAGTCCAAAGGAGAGTGAGAAGAAAGGGAGGAGAGAGAGAGAGAGAGACAGAGAGATCTTCTATCTGCTGGTTCACTTCTCTAAGTGGCTGCAAAGGCCAGCAGGAATCGCATCTGGGTCTCTCAGGTGGGTGCAGGGACCCAAGTACTTGGGCCATCATCCACTGCTTTCCTAGGCACATTTGCAAGGAGTTGGATCAGAAGTGGAACAATTGGGGCTTGAACACGAACTCATGCAGGATACCAGCATTGCAGATGGTAGCTTAACCCACTGTACCACAACATTCAAGACAGCAAATTATTAGCAGATTATTTCTGAGTGTCAAAATTGTAAATAATTTCTTTTTATCTTTTGAATTATCTGTCCATTTTCTATGAGTGTGAATTATTTTATTATAAACATTAAAATAAACTTTCAAAAACAAAAATTAAGATTTGATTTTTAAAAATTCAATTTGTACAAAACTGTTCAGAATTGTTCCGTGGAGGAGTGTTCCGTGAGGAAAGGAGAAAAAATTCTAGGACAATTGTAAGTGTTACACCACAAAAAAAGGAAGTATGGGAGGTAATAGATATATTAATTAGCTTGCTTTAGTCATTCCACAATATATTCATTTATCAAAACAACACACTGTACATGATAAATATATACAATTTGTATTCCTCAATTTAAAAAGTGTGTGTGTGTGTGTGTGTAAGAGAGAGCAAGCGAGTGAGAGAGAAAGAGACTCTATAATAATTCAGAAGAGAAAAACTGATGGTCTTTTTAAGAAAATGGGTGGCCGTTGCTTCCGGGAGAAAGGAAGGAAGAGACCAGTGTCAAGTGCTCACTTAAAATCCGTATCTTAAGATTTCGCGGACTTGAAATGAATCGGGCTACGGGAATTGACCAAATTGAATTTCTAGAAATCAGATCTTGGTTTTGTTCTTAAAAGTGAAAAGTTATTTGATCTTTGTATCGAATGGGAGAACTACGTTCAAGTGCTCGAAACTGGTAGGTAGGACAGTACAAGAAAAGGTGAAGGCGGTGACGCCAAACCAATAAATGAAAGTAGGCTGTGTGGCGAAATCGCTGAGTCAAGAGTCCGACAATCACGTGAAGATTTTAATAAAAACGGAACTTACCTAGACGCAGTTGGGCCTCCTCCCCTATCCACCCTCTCTTTGTATTGTTAAAGGGCCAAAACGCCTTGGTTTTTTTAGTTTACGCTCCGGTTTCCCCTCTGCGTGGAACCCTGAAAGACGCGGGCGGAGGGAGGAGGATCTGAGCTGAGTTGCCGCTTTGGGGGCACGTGAATCAGGTTGCGGGAACAGGAACACAACGATCTGGGAGAAACATTGCTGTTTTGTGTTTCCTGCGTTACTTTTGGAGGCCAGCTGCAGCTGTGGGAGGCTGCACTTGCTGCCAGCGGTCAAGGCGACCTTGTTGAAACCTATTTGAGCTAGAGACTCCGGAGGTTTTACCGCCTTTCCAGCAGTTTTCTCCCTCTAGAGGCCTAGGCTTGCAATGCAGTTTGTTTTTACAGTGGGATGCAGTTTTATTCTTAGCTTTGGCGTCAAGAGTGGCTTGCAAATCTTACAAGTTAATTATGGCCTACTGGGGAAAAAAACAGCCATAAAGTTCTGCTCTTTATATCTAACTCCTGACTCACTGGCAGGTGGTGCTTTGAAGTCTTTGGTACCTGCTCACCTGGTATACTTTATGTGAGCCTGAACTTTGTACCAAAGTTTGCTGTCTTTCCTCCGTTGGTTCATCAGCCGGCTACAGATGCTGCTGTGCTTGTACGTGACTTCCATCGATATGACGAGAAAGCACAGTTCTTTCGCATCTATCAGAACTTATCAAATTGTATACATGAAATATGCATACTTTATTATATATGAATTATGACAAACCTGTTTGAAACAATTTGGAAGGATTCAATAAAAGGTAGCTGTGATTAAGTAACAAATATAATACAAAAATAGTGAAAAAAATCGCATCTATTGCCCATTTGTGAGTTAACTCATTTTATTTTTTGAATTTTTATTTACTTTTTTGAGAGGAAGGAAGGGAGAGAGAGGGAGATATCTTTTATTCACTGGTTTACTCTCCAAAAGGCCACATAAGCCAGGGTTGGGCCAGGCTGAAGCCAGGAGCCAGGAATTCCATCTGGGTTCCAGACATGGGTGGCAGGGGCCCAATCCGCTGCCTCTCACCATATCCATTATCAGGGAGCTGGAATCAGGAGCAGAGCTGGGACTTGAACCTAAGCACTCTGATATGGGATGTGGGTGTCCCAAGCAGCCAGTCTTTCTCTGTCTCTCTGTCTTTTAAAGATTTTTTTTAATTGAAAGGCAGAGTTACAGAGAAAGAGAGAGAGAGAGAGAGAGAGAGAGAGAGAGAGAGAGAGGTTTTCCATTTGCTGGTTAGAGAGAGAGAGAGAGAGAGAGAGAGAGAGAGAGGTCTTCCATTTGTTGGTTAGAGAGAGAGAGAGAGAGGTCTTCCATTTGTTGGTTAGAGAGAGAGAGAGAGAGGTCTTCCATTTGCTGGTTCACTCCCCAAATGCTGCCATGGCCAGGTCTGGCCGGGCTGAAGCTAGGAGCCTGGAACTCCACCCAGGTCTCTCACATGGGAAGCAGGAGCATCTTCCACTTCTTTCCCAGGCACATTAGCAGGGAGCTGGATTAGAAGTGGAGCAGTTTGAATTTGGACAGATACTCATATGGGATGCCAGCTACAGGCAAAGGCTTAACTCACTATGCCACAATGCTGGGCCCATTTTTTATTTTCTTTTTTAAAGATTAATTTAGGGGCATTTTTTAAAAAGATTAATTGTCAGGGCCAGTGCTATAGTGTAGCAGGTAAAGCTGCCACAGTGCCAGCATCCCATATGGGCACCGGTTTGAGTTCAGACTGCTCCACTTCTCTCTCTCTTTTTTTTTTTTTTTTTTTGACAGAGTTAGACAGTGAGAGAGAGAGACAGAGAGACAGAGAGAAAGGTCTTCCTTTTCCGTTGGTTCACCCCCCCAAATGGCTGCTACGGCCAGTGTGCTGCGCCAATCTGAAACCAGGAGCCAGGTGCTTCCTCCTGGTCTCCCATGCAGGTGTAGGGCCCAAGCACTTGGGCCATCCTCCACTGCAGTCCCGGGCCACAGTAGAGAGCTGGACTGGAAGAGAAGCAACCGGGACAGAATCCGGCGCCCCGACTGGGACTAGAACCCAGGGTGCCGGTGCCGCAGGCGGAGGATTAGCCAAGTAAGCCGCTGCACTGGCCCCAACTGCGCCATTTCTGATCCAGCTCTCTGCTATGGCCTGGGAAAGCAGTAGAAGATGGCCCAAGTCCTTGGGCCGCTGCACCCGCATGGGAGACCCAGAAGAAGATCCTGACTTCTGGCTTTGGATAGGCACAGCTCCAGCCATTGCAGCCACTGGGGGAGTGAACCAGCGGATGGAAGACACCTATCTGTGTCTATGTCTATGTCTATGTCTATGTCTATGTCTATGTCTATGTCTATGTCTATGTCTCTTTCTCTCTCCTCTGTAACTCTACCTTTAAAATAAATAAATGAATCTTTTTTTAAAAAAGATTACTTGTTGTTTACTTTGAGCCTCAGTTTCCTCACAGACTTTCTGAGTGAATCTGGATTGGCAAAAGTGAAGCAGAAAGAGGGATCATATAAGGGTGACCTCAGTTCCAGATGGGTATCAAATATAAACTGCTGCCTCATAATAAAGTTATGCAAAGGCAGTTGTAACCCAGGGGATTAAGCCACCATTTGTGATGCCAGCATCCCATATCAGAGTGCTGGTTTGAGTCCTGACTGCTCTGCTTTTGATCTGGGCAGTGGAAGATGGTCCAAGTGCTTGTGTCCTTGATGCCTATGTGGGAGATGCTGATGAAGTTTCAGGCTCCTGGCTTTGGCCTCGCCCACCCTGGCATTGCTGCCATTTGGGGAGTGGACCAGTGGATGGAATATCTCTCCCTCTCTCTCTCTCTCTCTCTGTCTCTGTCTCTCTCTCTCTCTCTCTCTCAACTCTTTCAAAAGATTAAATTAATCTTTTAAAAAAGAAAGACAGTGCTTGGGATGTCCACATCCCATATCAGAGTGGCTGGGTTCAAGTCCCAACTCCACTTCTGACTCAGGTTTCTGTTAATGCATCTGGGAAAGCCACAGCTCAAGTACTTGCGTCCCTGCCACCCATGTCAGACATCATGATGGGATTTCTGGCTCCTGGCTTCAGCTTGGTTCAACCCTGGGTGTTGCAGCCATTTGGAAAGTGAACCAACAAATAGAAAATCTCTCGCTCTCTCATTCTCACTCTTGCTCTCTCTCTCTCTCTCTCTCTCTCTCTCTCTGTTGCTCTGCTTGCCAAATAAATAAGTAAATATTTAAAAAATAAATTTGTTCAGAATTGCTAGGCAAATTATTATCACAAAATTTGATCCTAAAGTGGAATCCATCAACTGTGGTTGAGAGCGTGGAGATTGATGAGTGGCCTCAAAATCTGACAGCCTGGATGTAGCAGTTGAGATGCCACCTGAGGCTGCTGTATGCTGTATCAGAGTACCTGGGTTGGAGTCCTTGCTCCATTCCAGATTCTAGCTTCCTGCTAATGTGCACATTGGAAGGCAGCAGGTGATGTCTCAAATGGTTGGCTCCCTGCTATCCATGTGGAAAATTTTGATTGAGTTTTGGGCTCTTAGCTTAATTCAGGCCCAGCCCTGTACTGTTGCAAGCATTTGGGGAGTGAACCAGCAGATAGAATCTCTTTCTCTTTGCCATTGAAACAAATAAATAAATAAAAATTGAAAAAAATCTAAGAGCTCCCCAGGCCTTAAGAGCTTTTAAGGGTTAAATGAGATAGTGAATGTGAAGGCTCAGATCATTGTCTGTATAATCAACAATACTTATTTTTATTTTGCTATTATCATTGATAATGGAACTGCCTGCCTTATAACACTACTGTGAGCAAAACATTAATGAAAGAAGGCCGGCGCCGTGGCTCAACAGGCTAATCCTCCGCCTTGCGGTGCAGGCACACCAGGTTCTAGTCCCGGTAGGGGCGCTGGATATGTTTCAATTGCTTGAGTCCCTGCTACCCATGTGGGAGACCCTGATGAAATTCCTGGTACTGTGATCTACAGCAGGAACCGAATGGCATCACTGGAATCTTGAAGTGGGTAAAGCTGATTGACAACTTTGAAGGAGAATATAACTATGTCACCAATGAAGAGACAGTGTTCACGTTCAAGACGAATTGCCATTCTCCCAACTATCGCCTGATCAATATTGACTTCATGGATCCCGATGAGTCTAAGTGGAAAGTGCTTGTTCCTGAGCATGAGAAAGATCTTAGAATGGGTGGCTTGTGTCAGGTCCAACTTCTTGATCTTATACCTCCATGATGTGAAGAACATCCTGAAGTTCCATGACCTGACCACCGGTGCTCTACTCAAGCCCTTCCCACTTGAGATTGGCAGTGTTGTGGGCTACAGTGGCCAGAAGAAGGACACTGAGATCTTCTACCAGTTTACTTCCTTCTTATCTCCAGGTATCATTTATCACTGTGATCTTACCAAAGAGAAGCTGGAGCCCAGAGTTTTCTGAGAAGTGACTGTAAAAGGAATCAATGCCTCTGAATACCAGACAATCGATTTTCTACCCTAGCAAGGATGGTACAAAGATTCCCATGCTCATTGTGCATAAAAAGGGCATAAAATTGGATGGCTGTCATCCTGCTTTCTTATATGGCTATGGTGGCTTCAGCATTTCTATCACACTCACCTACAGTGTGTCCAGGCTTATTTTTGTGAGGCACATGGGTGGCATCCTTGCAGTGGCCAACATCAGAGGAGGTGGCGAATATGGAGAGATGTGACATAAAAGTGGTACCTTGGCTAACAAACTGCTTTGATGACTTTCAGTGTGCTGCTAAGTATCTGATCAACGAAGGTTACACGTCTCCAAAGAGGCTGACTATTAATGGAGGTTCAAATGGAGGCCTCTTAGTGGCTGCTTGTGCAAATCAGCATCCTGACCTCTTTGGTTGTGTTATTGCCCAAGTTGGAGTGATGGACATGCTTAAGTTCCATAAATACACCATCGGGCATGCCTGGACCACTGATTACGAATGCTCAGAAAGCAAGCAGCATTTTGAATGGCTTATCAAATATTCCCTGTTGCATAATGTGAAGTTACCGGAGGCAGATGATGTCCATTTCCCATCCATGGTGCTGCTTACTGCTGACCATGATGACCGTGTGGTCCCACTCCACTCTCTGAAATTCATTGCCACTCTGCAGTATATTGTGGGCCGCAGCCAGAAGCAAAGCAATCCCCTCCTCATCCATGTGGACACCAAAGCAGGCAGGGAAACCCACAACCAAAGTGATAGAAGAAGTTTCAGATATGTTTGCATTCATAGCACTGTGCCTGAACATTGACTGGATTCAGTAAATGGAATTTCCTGCTCCTTCCTTGGACAACAGAAAATTTCTAGGGCTTTTATACAATTCAAGCTGAGAAACCACTGGGCATATGGCTTCCCCACATGAACACACTGTTTGTATATTCACAGGCTACAGTCAAACAGAACTGCCCTAGGAATTCAGTTTTTCTTAAGTTTCTTTTTAGCAAGTGCTGGGTGTTTCTTTTTCCACCCTATTTGGGCACATGTTTAAGAACAAAAATAGGGATATTTGGGTAAGTAGCTAAATGGCAGCAAACACATTGTGAATAATAGATAGCTGAATTAAGCATCATAGTCAAGCATACTTTGTATTTAACAACTCAGTGAAATTTGCTTCTATAACCATAACCTATATATCTTTAAATAAATGTGAGAACTCTTTTCATGAAGACAAAAAAATTCTTCAAAAACTATTTCCACAAAACTCACTTAAAAAATTGCCTCTATGAGAGTGGACATTTGGTATGGCAGTTAAGTTGCTGTTTGGGACCCCTGCATCCCATATCAGCAGATTACCTAGGTTTAAGCCCCAGTGCTGCTTCAAATTCCAGCTTCCTAATAATGCTTGGATCCCTACCACACACGTGAGAGACCTGAATGGTGCTCCTTGCTCCTGGCTTTGGTCTGGCCCAGCCCTGGCTGTTGTGGCCATCTGAGGAGTGAATCAGCAGATGGAAGGTCTATCTCTTTTTCTCTTTCCCTATCTGTAACTCTACCTTTCAAATAATAATTTTAAAAACACATGACCAGTTCTTACCAGTGCTTTTTCAAAATTATGGCAAAAGAGGTAGGGGAAATGAGGTACATAGCTTCCTTTCAGAAGGGATGGCCAGCTGAGATTAGGCATTGGGTTTTCTCTGGACAGATGTGACATTCCCCACTTCCTAACATTTGAGAAGAAGTGCAGGGGGTGGTAAACAGCACCTGGGCAGGTCAGGAAAGATGGGATGGAGAGGTAGCCAAGAGGGCCTAGGTAGAGAGTTGTTGGTCTCAGTCTCTTGTAAGATACTCTGCATGTGTATGGCAAAGAGACTTTGGTTTTAAGAGCAGGGAAAGGCCATGATGGTCTGGTTAAAAGAAAGTGGGCAAGCCTCTGTCTCCATGAAACACTGGCAAAGATACTTTGGTTGCCACCAGACAATGCAGGGGAAAAGCTAGAAGAGGGCTAGACATGGAGCATTCCTCAGGGTGAGTTCTCAGGCCTTGAAGTTGATCGTATTGTCTCCTGGTTGGCTCCGCCAAATGTTATGTCTGTTCAGAGCTTCTTGTCTTCTTACTAGAAAGAATTTAGACATAATACAGAGAGTAGTGGTAAATGAGGAAACAAAGTTTAATAAAGAGAAATACACATGATAGACCAGGCAGGCATCTTGGGGAAGAACTGAGTGCCCAGTCTGCATTTAGACTGGTTATGAGATATACCTGACAGACCAGGTGGGCATCTCAAGAAAGGACTGACAGAACAGTTTTTATGGAAAAAATACATGGCTTTCAGTGTTTTACACCAAAATAAACATACATTTTAAATCCATATTTATTCTTTATTCGAGAGAGAGAGATTGAGAGATCCCTCATCCATTTACTCCCTGAATGCCCACAGTAGCTGAAGCCAAGATCCAGGAACATAAGCCAGGTCTCACATGTGGGTGGCAGGGACACAACCACTTGAGCCATTGCTGCTGGCTCCCGGGGTCTGTATTATCAGGAAGCAGGCATCAGAAGCTGGAGCTGACACATATACCCAGGCACTCTGGTGTGGGACATGGGCATCTGAACTGCTAGGCTGTATACCTTCTTCAATTCCATTTTCCTGTTAACATTTTTAAAACAAAGGGTTTACTTTTGACAAACTGCATACCAATATAATAAAATCAATCTTTGTTTCAGATAAATATTTCAAAAATTATATAGTGATTTTTAGAGCTCTCTTCCCTCAAAAGTGTCTCAGTTTGAACAAGAAGTTATATGGCCACCCTCTCTGTAGCACACCTAGCACAGTAGCTCTGGGTTTCAATCCCATTTCTGCCTGTTCCTTGAAAAGTTTGTGTTTAGGTAAACTATTCAGTCTCTCTCATACTTAGTTTCCTTGTATTGTAAATTGGGATGATAATAATAGTAAGTCTCATTAGATTGTTGCAAGGATAAAATGAGATAATGTGTATAAGGTACATAGTTCAGTGTCTTGTCATACAGAGCACTCAATAAACATGAACTACTAACATTGCTGTTGTTACTGCTATTAAGAGGCTATGTTCATGACTGTTAGATTTCCCTTACCCTGACTTAGTGTCCTAACATCAGCAGATTGGTTGTCAGCCTTTGTCTTTATCTAGCAAAGGGATCCAGTGATCAGGAAGATTAGCCTGGCACAGATCAGCGTTTTCAAGAACTTCCCCCCGCCCCCGTAATACTGCAAGAATATTGCAAGAATGTAGAATATTGCAGAATCCTGCAGGGGAGTCTGCTAACAAAATTTCTGCTGCCAACTGATATTGTGAAGATACAGTCATGCCTTATAAATTCATAAAACATACAAGCACTACAAAATATCTGAGAAGCTCTTCAATAAACCTTTTAATTCTAATTGACCATCATTTTAAAAAAGATTTATTTATTTGAAAGGCAGAAAGAGACAGAGAGAGGAAGAAATCTCTACCACCCACTGATTCACTCTCCAGATGGCCACAAGGCCCTGGACTGAGCCAGGCTAAAGTCAAGAGCCAGGAACTTCTTCTAGGTCTCCCATGAGTGCAGGGTCCCAAGCACTTGGGCCATCTGCTTTCCCATGCGCATTAGCTGGGAGCTGGATCAGAACTGGAGCAGCCGGGACTCGAACAGATGCCCACTTGGGATGCTGGCACTGCAGGCAGAGGCTTAACCTTCTGTGCCACAGTGCTGGCCCCTTGACCATCATTTTCCAAAGTCAGTTGATAATGTAGCCTCTTCTCCCCTTTCTCTTGTATGCATGTTTTTTTGTTTTTTTTTTACAGGCCAGAGGTCTTTTTTTTTTAATACTTATTATGCCCTGAAGTCATAGGGAATGCATTTCAGTAGCTCAGGTTTCTCTCCATTGGTTCTGAAAAAAGTGAGCTCTGGGTGGAGCAGGCTGGTGCTTCAGTTGAACCCAGATATCTTTCTCTTTGGCTTCCTTCTTTTTCTGATCATTTTTCTTCGCATGTATCAGGAAGCTGTCTTGGCTCTTAGAGTGCATAATATGCTCAGCGTGCATATTTACTCTCTTGGCAAGAATCTTGCCCTTAACTTGTTTAAAATGCTGGGTAATGTAGATTCCTCAAGTTTTGTCATGGTAACATTTATGGGGCATTCCTTTTTGAACAGTACCCATTCCACTAATGTCTATGATGTCACCTTTTTTGTAAATGTGCAAGTATGTGCCCAAAGGAACAACTGTATATTTTTTCCCCAGTAAATGCTATTTTTTATCTTTTATTTAATGAATATAAATTTCCAAAGTACAGCTTATGGATTACAATGGCTCCCCCCCCCATAACCCTCCCCTTTCCTGCTCGCTCTCCCCTTCCATTCACATCAAGATTCATTTTCAATTCTCTTTATATACACAACTGTATATTTTCTAAAAGACCTGGAGAACATGTCTCTCCTCTTTCCCTTTGTGTTTGTCATCTTGGTGAATAACTGGAAGATGGTAGTTATTATAGGTGAAAGGAAGGCAGTATGTACATATTTTACAAAACGTTTTGTGAGACACGGATATAATCTAACTTTTTTCATTTTAAAACTAGGAGACTGCACTGGGAGCTTTGTCAAGGTCACACAGTTATAGTGCAAGTGTATACCTAGATTCTAGGTCCTGTGTCCTGAATCGGACCTTATACCCTCTGTCTCGGTCCTATTTTTTCCTTTTAGCTCAGTTTAGACATAATTTCCCCCAGAGAGTCTTCTCTCCAAGTTTGGATCCAGTGATCATCCTTTATGCATTTATAGCTCCCATTATCTCACTGTGTGGCATGGCAGTTGCATATTTTCTGATCTGTGAATTTAGGGAAAGCTTAAACTGTATCCGACTTGATGCCCCACTGCATTCCCAGCTCCTGTTATAAGACTTGGTGCACAGTAAGTTCCCTATTCTTAGGCATAAAACCATGTGGAAAGTAAATGTCATCAATTGTCATCAGCAGATGGCTACTTGCTGGTGTTTTGGTCTCTGACACTGGCAGTTCATCAAGCATGTCTGCTGCAATTTTGTTTAGGTTTGAGCAGTTTAATGAACATTGTTAACATCTATCTGTATGTATAAAAGCAAGGAGACTACTGAAAGTCCCAGCAAAAAGTGTAAGGTTAAAATAGGAATGAAATTAGAGATAAATGAATATGAAAATATACATGAATAGTTGAAGAGTAATAAACATTCTGATGCGCAAACATTAGATCATGCAACATGTGAAGCATGCTGTGCCTACGAGGGCCAAAACAAAAACGATAAGAACCATACATTTTGACTGAGGAAATGAGAGCCATAGGCTAATTCCTAGAGCACCATATTTCTAGGTGGTCGTGACAGAACTAAACTAAAGGTCTCTACTCAGTTTCCAGAAGCCAGGACACAATACTGCTCTGGGTTTCTGTGAAAACTATTATTGTGGTAGAGCCAGGATAATTGCTCTTTGTGAAAGAGTCTGCATTTAAAAAAAAAAGCAGTGAATTCTTCCTATTGTATAGTCTTTGCCCCATTTGGATAGGATTTCATAAAAAACAATTTCAAATTTTTTTAAAAAATGTTTATTTGATAGGCAGAGAGAGAGAGAGAAAGTGCTTTCCCATCTGCCTATCTGCTGTTTAACTCCCAAAATGCCTGCAACAGCCCAGGATGGACCAGGCCAAAGCCAAGGTCCAGGGATTCCATCCAGGTCTCCAATCCAAATACCTGGGCCAAGCTGGATTGGAAGGGGAGCAGCCAGCACTTTGAATGCGGGTATCCCAAGGGGCAGCTTAACACCTGCACTGTAACACCTGCCCTCGATTTTGTATTATCATTTCTGAATGCTTATTACCAGAAAGGTACTTGCAAAGTCATCTTGCCTTTTCAAAATATTTGAAAACTGGATTAATAAAGAGATGGAGAGATCTTCCTTCCACTGGTTCACACCTCAGATGGCTGCAATAGCCAGGGCTGAGCCAAGTTGAAGCCAGGAGCCAGAAGCTTCCTCCAAGTCTCATGTAGGTAGCCTGGGGCCCAAGTGCTTGGGCCATCCTGCTTTTGCCAGGCCACTAGCAGGGAGTTGGATAGGAAGTGGAACATCCAGGAGATAACCTGGACCCAAATGGGATGCTGGCCCTGCAGGTGGCTGCTTGACCTGCTATGTGACAATGGTGGCCCCCAAAGTTATTTCATTTAATCCTCACATATTCCTGTGAGACAGGTATTATCTCATTCTACAAATTGGGAAACTAGGGCTCTGAAAGATTAATCCCTCATGTTCACACACTAGGAAGTTTATGTTGGAATTGGAAGCATCATTTTAATGGATCCAATATTCTATTTACACAATACCAATTTGCTTTCTAGACTATTAATAGTCTAGTTTTAGCCTCATAACAATCATGTAAATGACTGGTTAAAGGCAAATGCCTACTTAATGTCCACAGAGTATGCTGCTGGGGTGAGGTGGGGAAGGACTGGCTTGCTCTGCTGATGGAATAAGGAAGGTACCAGCACATTCCTCCCTACAAAGAATGTTAAAGGATGTCCTTCAGACAGCAAAATTCAATTTTTGGTGTAGTTTTGAGTCTTGACAAATGCAGAGTTGTGCAACTACCACAATTAAGATACAGACCAGTCCCAGAAGGAGGCAGAGAAAGATTACTCTTCCATCTGCTGGTTCACTCCCCAAATGTCCACAACAGTCAAGGTTGGGCCAGGCTGAAGCCAAGAGCCAGGAACTTCACTGGATCTCTCACTAGGGCTCCAGGGGCCCAAGGAGTTGGGCTGTGATTTTCTGCCTTCCCAGGTGTATTACCAGGAAGCTGGACCAGAAGGGAATTGAATCAATACTCCAATATGGGAGCTGACAAAGCAAGCAGTGGCTTAATCTGCTGCACCACAATGCCAGCCCAAGAAGCCTTTTGAGCAGTAGGGATTTAGCCTAGTGGTTAAGATGCCTGAACCTTCCCATTGTGAACTTGGGTTCAATTCTAGGCTCTGACTCCTGTTTCCTGTTAATGCAGACCCTGGGAGGAAGCAATGATTGCTCAAGTGAATCCCTACCACCCACATGGGAGAACCTGGATTGAGCTACCAGTTCCTGGCTTTGGTCTGGCCTAGCCTAAGCTATTGTGGGCCTTTGGGGATTGACTCAGTTCTCTTTCTCTGCCCCTCAAATAATTTTTTTTAAAAAAAAAAGATTTTTCAGTGGAAGATGGCTCAAGTCCATGGGCCCCTGCACCTACGTGGGAGACCTGGAGGAAGCTCTTGACTCCTGGATTCAGAACGGCTCGGGCCATTGCAACCATCTGGGGAGTGAACCAGCAGATGGAAGACCTCTCTTTCTCTGCCTCTCTGTAACTCTGTCTTTCAGATAAATAAATCTTTTAAAAAGCCTTTTGATTCTGGCTTTTCTCACTTATAACAAATTTGAGATTTATTCATGTCGTTGGATGTATCAATAGCTTGTTCCTTTACTTTGCTAATTAGCATTCCTCTGCATAAATGTACATCTGTTTATCCACTCACCAGTTGAAAAACATTGAGGTTTCAATTTTTTGGCAATTATACATAAAACTACTAGAAACATTTATCATACAGGCTTTTTTATGCAGAAAAGTTATCATTCTTCTTGGATAAAAAATTCTGAGAGGACCTCAGGGCACCCTTACATTTTAGTATGCTCAAAGTTTAATATATTTATTCATCTTCTGAACAAAGACTTTAATATATTTAATCCCCAAACTCTTCCTTTCATCTCCCATAATATTAGCTTGTATATTTCAGTGCTACTCTTATTTTCACCTCTCTCTACAAAATTAGTCATTTTTAGTCAGTTTTTATTTTATAGTATGTACCTCATGAGCACATTTTTGCCATTAGTATGCAGATACTTTTTTATTTATTTATTTGACAGAGTTAGACAGTGAGAGAGATAGAAAGGTCTTCCTTCCGTTGGTTGACCCCTCCAAATGGCCACCACGGTCAGAGCTATGCTGATCTGAAGCAAGGGGCCAGGTGCTTCCTCCTGGTCTGCCATGTGGGTGCAGACACCCAAGCACTTGGGCCATCCTCCACTGTCCTCCCGGGCCACAGCAGAGAGCTGGACCAGAAGAGGAGCAACCAGGACTAGAACCCAACACCCATATGGGATGCCGGCACCGCAGGCAGAGGATTAGCCATGAGAGCCACGGTGTCAGCCCCCTTAATGTTAATGTTTATTTATATGAACATGTTTCATCAATTATTTGGCCACCATGGCTTCTTGTATCTCTTTTCTTCTAAATAGAAAATTTTAATTATCTGCTTTTGAACAACAAATTAGAAATTTAATGAACAGAATGTTCTAGTATTATAATCTGATAGACCCCAAAATATCCATTCTTGGATGTTATAGCCTATTCTGGATAGGAACTGTCAACTTTTCTAGTTGTCATCAGTTGTGAAGAAGTGACCCTTTGTTTATTCTTCTATAACAGTAGGGCAAAAAGGCTAATAAAGCCTTAAGGCTTTCATGTTTTAAAAAATGATTTATTGGCCGGCGCCATGGCTCAACAGGCTAATCCTCCACCTTGCGGCGCTGGCACACCGGGTTCTAGTTCCGGTCGGGGCGCCGGATTCTATCCCGGTTGCCCCTCTTCCAGGCCAGCTCTCTGCTATGGCCCAGGAAGGCAGTGGAGGATGGCCCAAGTCCTTGGGCCCTGCACCCGCATGGGAGACCAGGAGAAGCACCTGGCTCCTGGCTTTGGATCAGCACGATGCGCCGGCCGTGGCGGCCATTGGAGGGTGAACCAACGGCGAAAAGGAAGACCTTTCTCTCTGTCTCTCTCTCACTATCCACTCTGCCTGTCAAAAAAAATGATTTATTTATTTAAGAGAGGGAAAGATCTTCCATCTGCTGGTTCACTACCCAAATGGCCACAATGACTAGGGCTGGGGCCAGGTCAAAGCCAGGAACCAGGAGTTTCATCCAGGTCTCCTGCATGAGTTCAGGGATTCAAGTCCTTTGGCTTCTTCACTCCTTTACCAGGCACGTTAGTGGGGAGCTGGATTGGAAATGAAGCAACTGGGACACAAACTGGTACCTACATGGGATGCCAGCATCGCACATGGTTTAACCCACTGTGCTACAAATGTAGCCCCTCATGCTACTCGTCCTAAAAATATCTGACCTACTTATATAGAATTTCCTCTTAAAATCATCAAATGCAAAATCATATCAGTTATTTCTGAGATTCCTAAATATCATGAATTTTTAAGTATACTAATAATTTAATATTTTTAAAAAGGGGGGGGTGTTCACACAGTACCTTTCTACCTCATAATTTCAAGTTATTAGCTGAAAGAGGAACTATAAACCAACCTCAGAAAGATGCCAACCCACAACTTGTTTTAGGACAGAAGCCTCATTTAGGTCTGATTCTCAGAAAATTTCCCTTTGCTTCTCTCTTGTGTATTATTTAATCCAATTCTATTTGAAAGATGGACAGAGATCTTCCATCCACTGGTTCACTCCTAAAATGTCTGCAATAGCCAAGGCTGGACCAGACCAAAGCCAAGAACCTGGAATTCAACCCTGATCTCTCACATGGGTAGCAGGGACCCAAGCACTTGATACATCATTTGCTGCCACCCAAGGTGTGTATTAGCAGGAAGCTGCATTGGAAGAGCAGCAAGGACTTGAACCCGGCATTCCATATGTGGGCATCCCAAGTGGTGACAACCATTGCACCACACATTGGTTCCTGGTATTCTTTTAAAAATCAAGCCAATTTTATACTACCCTTTTAGGTATAATGCCAAGCATTATTAAGGATTTTCTGGTACTAATCATCTTTTTAAAATGCTTTTATGTGTGGAAATTTGGACTAGCAGTTAAGATGTCCATATCCCATATTGAAGTACCTGGGTCTGAGTCCTGGCTCTGCTCCTGATTGCAACTTCCTGCCAATGTGCACCATGGGAGGCAGTAAGTGATGGTTCAGGCTCATTTGGTTCACACTGGTTCCTACCACTTACATGGGAGACCTGGATTGAGTTCCAAGATCCTTGTTTTACCCACCCCTCCAACCCAACCATGCAGGGAGTGAATGAGCATATGGGAAGTCTCTGTCTCTAAACATATACACACATAAATATGCTTTCACAGATACTCATGCAGGGGCCAGCAACGCTGGCATCCCATATGCACACTGGTTCATGTCCCAGCTGCTCCACTTCAAATCCAGCTCCCTGATAATGGCCTGGGTAAAAGCTAAAGATGGCCCAAGTGTTTGGACCCCTGCCACCCATGTGGGAGATCCAGAAGTTCCTGGATCCTGGCTCCTGTCTGATCCAGCACTTGCTATTGTGGCCATCTGGGGAGTGAATCAGCAGACGGATGATCTCTCTCTCCCTCCTTTTCTGTGTAACTCTTTCAAATAAAAAATAAAATAAAAATATATTCATTCAATAGTGATTTAAATGCCAGTTTAAAAATTGAATACCATAGGAATTGATGTCTTTGTAATTAACAAATTTTTTTCTGTCAAATGTTGAAAAAAAAAATAGAACACAGAGCAATGAACAAGGAAATATATTTATGTACAGAAGGGATTTTTAATCAGCAGAGTTGAATACCTGAAAACAAATAGCCATGATATTTACATTACTTTCAACTTAAGAATGCCTAATTGGCTATTTGAGTTTGGATTATAAAGACATAAATAAGGAGGGATGGAACTGTCAGTAGCAATATTTCATAAACTATTTAAGCTAAGTTGCTATTATTTCACACTGGTTTGTTGTTAATTTGTCACTAGTAATCCCCAAGGGAACCACTAAGAAATAACTAAATGATGTATAGAAAAAAAAAAGGGAACAAAAATGGTATATACAAAAAAAAATAATTAAACACAGAAGGGGATATTTACTCATCTTTCTCTGAGTTATTGGTCAAATATACATGAGCTATACATGCTACTAAACTTACGTTTTTCTTGTTAATCTGCCTTTTGTTACAAATGGCCCACTATAAGTAACTATGAAGGAGAGCCGGCTATTTCTGTGTTATGTACAAATAAAACCTTTTCCCCTATTGAAAAAAAGAAACTATGAAGGGTAGAGAAAAAATGAGTTTTCCTCCTCTATGGTTCCTGGTGACAAGGATGGGCTCTCTGGGACATCTCATTCAATCAGGAGCATACTGGTGGGATCCTGGGAAAACCAGTGGTTGGAGGTAGGTATGAATTCTTAGCAAAGTCAGAGTTCCTGGATCTAGATGTATAGTGTCTGGTCAAGAGAGGAAAGCAAATCTGTCATGCCTTTCCTTTCCAGCTTTAGATTAGCAGGGAAAATAAATTGTAGAAATCAATTATTTGGGGGTCAGTGCTGTGGGTAGCGGGTTAAGCCGCCTCCTGCAGTGCCAACATCCAGTATGGGCACTGCTTTGAGTCCTGGCCGCTCTACTTCTGATTCAGCTCTCTGCTATGGCCTGGGAAAGCAATGGAAGATGGCCCAAGTCCTTGGGCCCCTGCACCTGAGTGGGAGACCTGAACACAGCTCCTGGCTTTGGATCGGCAGATGGAAAACCTCTCTCTCTCTGTCTCTCCTTCTCTATGTAACTCCTTCAAATAAATAAATCTTTAGAAAAAAATCAATTATTTGGATTGTGAGTCTAGTTTGGGAGTACTCACTTGGATTGAACCTTTCCCTCCCAGAAATGGATACTGCTTTCCTGTTTGTCTCATTTTGTGTCCTCAGAGCTTAGTTTGCCTTTCTGCTTGTATGGGTATGCAGGTTATCAGGCCTACATGTGTAGACAGGCAACAGTTAAGTCATAAAGTTTTGGTCCAGTCACTTAGTATAAGTTCCATACAGCCAGAAACATTGTTCTTTTTTTTATTTCCCTCTTCCCATGGGGGTGGGGGAGTGGTCTCTTTAGTTAACTTGTCTTCTCTCAAACCTCTAGACTATATGCTCTGCCAACTCTAGGCACTTCCTTGTTGTTGGCACAATTTTGTTGATTTAATAATTCAAAATTTCATTAGCTTTTTAAAAAGAAACTAGCTTCTCTAAAACCTCCTTCTTTTTTGCTATTTTCAACCTTCAAGTCAGTTCCTTTGAACCTTTGGTATGTTTCCTTATATTTTTACATCCTCCATCCCTCTGTCCATCCCTGCCACTTTTCTCTTTCCATTTCAGGCCTTCAGCTCTCTGTAGTTTAATATTATGTCTTTGCCTCTATTGGGGATCCTCAAGGAATCTAGAGTCCTTCAAAAGCAACTACTAGGCTGAAAAGAAAAGAAAGAAAAAGGATAGTTGGAGATAAACTGGGTATTTCATCCACTCATGGACTTTGGAGACATTCTGACAATGTCTAAATTCTAGTCACTCTCCTAGAATTTAGCTCACAGCCTTTTTAAGACTGACCCTTGGACAACAGGCAAATATGCCATAAAACTATCAAGAGAGAACTTTCACCATCTCTTTGTGCCTTAGAGATGTAAATTTTCTACCCTGAGGTCTATAGGGCCTGAAGTCTCTCTGTCTTTTAAAATTCAAATCACAGGGTTTAAAAGACTCACCAGAAGGGAAAAACAGAAATATTTGAAAACTGGCCAAGTGAAAAATCTTGAGTCTTCCACAAATATTGGTCAAAAGCTTTAGCCATCTGAGGGAAACTTTTATTGTATTTGCCAGAAACACAATTTAGATCTAGCTATTTTCTTACAAAGCAGTGAATTTTTATTATTGTATCTGACCCATGGCTAAATTCTTTTTACATATAAGCTTTAAAATCTGTTTGCATCTATATGGTTATATATGATGTGTGTGTGATATTTTTTCTACCTCTGCGTGATATGATCAAAATTAACTTGTAAACAAGCTCTATTTAATTGGCTTAATCCAAAACATATTGTCTCAGAAAACATTAAGAACTAACCCAAATGCTTTTCAAGTTCATAGGATTTTGCTAATCTTTGGAAAATAAGAGTATTGTTGGTTTAGTAATACAGAAACTTAAAGAAATTCAGTCAGAATTGTCAGTACTAAATATACAGAGTCTTACCACTTTCGTTCACTTGGGTTTACTAGCCAAATAAGCTTATGTCATTATGATTCGACCTAAGAACAAATGTAAAAGTAAAAATGCAGTACTTCATGTGTATCAAACACAGCAGTATAAACAAAAAACTCATATTTTAAAACATACAAAAGGCAATGGTAAAGTTACTGAAGAACACAAAGATACGCACTGGGAACAAATAGCAAAATGGCAGAAATCCTTCCTTTTCAGTAAGAGGATTAAACGGTCCAGTTTCAAAAGATAGACTGGCAGAATGGATTAAAACATGATCTAACCATAGAGTGTCCACAAGAGATTCACTTTACATCCTAAGACACAAATAGGTTGAAAGACTAAGGATGGGGGCTGGCACTGTGGCATAGCAGGTAAAGCCACCGCCTGCAGTGCTGGCATCCCGTATGGGCGCCGGTTTGAGTCCTAGCTGCTCCACTTCCTATCCAGCTCTCTGCTGTGGCCTGGGAAAGCAGCAGAAGATGGCCCAAGTCCTTGGGCCCCTGCACCTGAGTGGGAGATCTGGATGAAGCCCCTGACTCCTGAGTGGTGCAGCTTCAGCCCTTGTGGCCTGTTGGGGAGTCAACCAGTGGACAGAAAATCCCTTTCTCTCTGCCTCTCCTTCTCTCACTGTGTATCTCTGATTTTAAAATAAATAAATCTTTTTTTTTTTTAAAAGAAAGACTAACTAAGGATGGAAAAAAACTGCACAAAAATAGTATCCAAAATACACCTGGGGTGGCTCTACTAATATCAAATAAAAGGCTTTTAAGGGGGCAGGAGTCTGGTAGAGAGGTTAAGAAGCTACTTGGGATGCCCCATCCCATACTGGAGTACCTTGGGTTCAAGTCCCAGCTCTATTTGACTCCTGTTTCCTGCTAATGTGGACCCTGGAAGGCAGCTAATGATGGCTCAAGTAGTTTGATCCATCACCCACATAGGAGACCTGGATTGGGTTCTCAGCTGTTGGCTTCAGCTTGGCTCTAGCTGTTGTGGGTACTTGGGGAGTGAACCAGCAGATGACAGATTTTTGTCTTTCAAACTAATAATTATTTATAATATGAACTTCTAAAAAATAGACTTCTAAGTGGAAAAAAAACTATTACAAGAGACAATAATATACTGATATAAAGATCAGTTCACTGAGAAGGTACAATAATCATAAACATACACATAATAAGAGTCCCAAAATGCATGAAGCAAAAATTGATAGAATTAAAGGGAGAAATGTGAGGGTGTTTCCAAAAGTTGGCAGAAAATTAACAGTATGGAATGTTTAACATTATGTTAAATTTTTGTTTAAAATAATGGCCGCTACAGCCGGCGCTGTGCTGATCTGAAGCCAGGAGCTAGGTGCTTCCTCCTGGTCTCCCACACAGGTGCAGGGGCCCAAGCACCCGGGCCATCCTCCACTGACCTCCCGGGCCACAGCAGAGAGCTGGACTTGAAGAGGAGCAACCGGGACTAGAACCTGGTGCCCATATGGGATGCCAGCGCCGCAGGCAGAGGATTAACCAAGTGAGCCATGGCGCCGGCCCCCACAATATTTTTAAAAAAGAAAATATCAGGCTGGCGCTGTGGCATGGCTGGTAAAGCTGCCGCCTTCAGTGCCGGCATTCCATGTGGGCGCTGGTTCAAGTCCCGGCTGCTTCACTTCCAGTCCGATTTTCTGCTATGGCCTGGGAAAGCAGAAGATGGTCCAAGTCCTTGAACCCCTGCACCTGTGTAGGAGACTAGGAGGAAGCTCCTGGCTCCTGTCTTCGGACTGGCACAGCTCAGTCCGTTGCAGTCAATTGGGGTGTGGACCAGCAATGGAAAACCTCTCTCTCTCTCTCTGCCTCTACTTCTCTCTGTGTAACTCTGACTTTCAAGTAAATAAATAAATCTTTAAAAAAAAAAGGAGGGGGGGAGGGGTGGCACTGTGGCACAGCAGGTTAACGGCCTGGCCTGAAGTGCCAGCATCCAATATGGGTACTGGTTCAAGACCCAGCTGCTCCGCTTCTAATCCAGCTCTCTGCTATGGCCTGGCAAAGCAATAGAAGATGGCCCAAGTCCTTGGGCCCCTGCACCCATATGGGAGACCTGGAAGAAGCTCCTGGCTCCTGGCTTTGGATCAGCACAGCTCCTGCCATTGCAGCCAACTGCAGAGTGAACCAGTGGATGGAAGATCTTTCTCTCTCTGCCTCTCCTTCTCTCTGTATTAACTCTGTCAAATAAAAATAAATCTTTAAAATACTATATGCTGGAACACCCAAGTCCTAATACATTTAAAAAGAATGAAATCATATACAGTAGCTTCTCTGACTACAATGGAACTAAATTAGAAATCAGTAAAAAGTCAGAAAATGTGGAAATTAAACACATTCTTAACGAAAAGGAAAGAAAAATTACAATGGAAATTAGAAAATATTTTGAAATGAATGAAAACCACATGCCAAAACTTAGGAGAAAAAGGAAAAATAGTGGTCAGAGTGATATTAATAGCTATGAATGCTTATACTAAAAATAATATAAGAATAAAAACAAAAAGAACAAACTAAATCCAAAACTAGAAGGAAATAAAAAATAAACATTACAGCAGAAACAAATGAAATAGAAAAAAGAGAAAATCAGCAAACATCAGTTCTTTGAAAAAAATAAAAATTGATAAACTTTTAGCTAGACTAAGAAAAGAGAATACACTCAAATTACTAAAATCTGAAAGTGGGAATTTATTAATGATCTTACAGAAGTGAAAAGGATTATAAAAGATTGCTACGAACAACTATGTACCAACAAATTAGATAGCCAAGATGAAATAAGAAATTCCTAAAAAACGCACAAACTACCAAAACTGACAAGAAGAAATCTGGGGTCCAATATTATGGCTCAGTGAGTTAAGCTGCTGCCTTTGATGCTGGCATACCATTTCAGAGTGCTTTGAGTTCCAGTTCTTCCACTTCTGATCCAGCTCCTTTTATATATATATGTATATATATTTATTTGAAAGGCAGAGTTACAGAGAGGCCAGAGGCAGAGAGAGAGAGAGGTCTTCCATCTGCTTGTTTACTCCCCGCATGGCCACAATGGCCGGAGCTGCTTCTGGGTCTCCCACATGGGTGCAGGGGCCAAGGACTTGGGCCATCTTTTACTGTTTTCCCAGGTCATAGCAGACAGTTGGATCAGAAGTGGAGCAGCCAGGACTTGAACCGGTGCCCACATGGGATACCAGCACTGCAGGCAGCAGCTTTACCTGCTATGCCTCAGTGCCTGCCCAGATCCAGCTCCCTTCTAATGTGCTTGGGAAAGCAGGAGATGGCCCGTGTACTTGGGTCCCTTCCATTCATGTGGGACACCAGAATGGAGTTCCAGGTTCCTGGCTTCTACCTGGCCCAACCCTAGCCTTTGTGGCTATTTGGGGAGTGAACCAGAGGTTTCTCTGTTTTACCCTTTCTGTCACCTTTTCAAATAAATAAAACAAATCTTTAAAAATAAATAGAAATCTGAACAGATCTATAAGAGATTGAATCAATAATAAAAAACCTCCCTCAAAAGAAATGCACGCACTTGATGGCTTCACTGGTGCATTCTATTAATATTTAAAGCCTCATTTTATGAGGCTACCATCACACTGATATCAAAGCTGAATAGAGAGAGTAAGAATGCTAAAGACCAGTATTCCTTATGATTTTATACACACACACACACACACACATATATATTAATGTTAAAATGTATTTGAGAGGCAGAGAAACAAAGAACGTGCTTCCATCTACTGGCTCATTCCCCACCAGCCTACAATGGCTGGTGCTGAACTGTTAACTGACCTGGGGCTGGAGCCAGGAGCCAGGAGCCAGGAACATAATCCAGGTCTCCCATGTGGATGGCAGAAACCCGATTACTTGAG
The DNA here is from genome assembly GCF_033115175.1 of Lepus europaeus. NCBI lineage: Eukaryota > Metazoa > Chordata > Mammalia > Lagomorpha > Leporidae > Lepus > Lepus europaeus. The sequence goes on along the minus strand of NC_084850.1, from coordinate 35,862,023 downwards.
TCATCACTGCTGCCTCCCAGAGTCCACATTAACAGGAAGCTGGAGTCAGGTATTCAATCCAGGCACTACGATTATGAGATGCAGGCATCTCAATTGGTCACTTAACCTTTAGGCCAAACACCTCCTCTTTTTTTTTTTTCTTTTGACAGACAGAGAGAGAGAGAGAGGAAGAGAAAAAAGTCTTCCTTCCGTTGGTTCATCCCCAAAATGGTCGCTACGGCCAGCGCGCTGCACCAATCTGAAGCCAGGAGCCAGGTGCTTCCTCCTGGTCTCATGCGGGTGCAGGGCCCAAGCACTTGGGCCATCCTCCACTGCACTCCCAGACCACATTAGAGAGCTGGACTGAAGAGGAGCAACCGGGACAGAATCCGGGACCCCCGAATGGGACTAGAACCCGGGATGCCGGCGCCACAGGTGGAGGATCAGCCTAGTGAGCCGCGGCGGTAGCCAAACACCTCCTCTTAAGATTATAGATGAAAAAATTTTCAACAAAATACCAGCCAATCATAGCCACACTATGAGCAACGGGACTTATGCCAAGAATGGAAGAGTATTCAACATATAAAAACAAATCAATGCAATGTACTACAATAATAGAATGAGAAAACTGCATGATTATCTCAATTGACACGGAAAAAGCATATGACAATTGTTAAATCAACAACAGGAGTCACTGTGTACTTGTTCCCCATGTAGGACCTCTGTCCTTAATGTGTTGTACTATGAGAATTAATGGTAAAACTAGCTTTCAACAGTACTTTATACTTTGTGTGTCTGTGTAGGTGCAAACTGTTGAAATCTTTACTTAGTATAGAGTTGATCTTCTGTATATAAATATAATTAAAAATGAAGCTTAATAAGAATGGGATGGGAGAGGGAGTAGGAGGTGAGATGGTTTGGGGGCAGGAGGGCAGGTATGGGGGAAAGAACCGCTATAATCCAAAAGTTGTACTTATGAAATTCATATTTATTAAATAAAAACTTTCTATTTAAAAAGCATATGACAAAAATTAACACACTCTAATGATGAAACACTCTGAAAACTAGGAATAAAAGGAAACTTCCTTAACACAGAAAGGATCATATATGAAACAGCCACAATTAACATATTCAGTGGTAAAAATCCGAAAGCTTTCCCCTATAGATCAAGAACATTACAAGACGACCTACTTCAGCTACTTCTATAACACTGCATTAGAAGCTCTAGCCAGAGAAATTAGGGAAGAAAAATAGAAGGCACACAAATTGCAAAGGAAGGAGTAAATTGCCTCTGTTCATAGATGGCAAAGATGCTATACCCAAGTACAAAAAAATCCTTAAAAATCCATAAAAGTATACTAGAGTTCAAAACCAAATTAGCAAAAATTCAGGATACCATAGAAAAGCGCAAAAATCTATTGTTTACATTGGCAATGAACAACAAAAGCAACTTTAGAAAACAATTTCATTTATAATAGCATCGAAGAGAAAAATATTTAATATAGTTAACCAGGGACATAAAGACTTGTAGACTGAAAAGTATAAAACTTTACTGACAGGCATTTTAGAAGACCTAAAAATAGGGGTTGGCACTATGGTGAAGCGGGTTAAGCCACTGTCTGCAGTGCTGGCATCTCTTATGGGTACTGCTTCAAGTCTCAGCTGCTCCATTTCCAATCCAGCTCCCAGCTAATGTACCTGGGAAAGCAGCGGAAGACAGCCTAAGTTCTTGGGCCCATGCACCCACATAGGAGACAGAGATGACTCTGCTGGCTCCTTGCTTCATCCTGGCCTAGCCCTGGCTGTTACACTCATTTGGGGATTGAACCAGTAGAAGACTTCTTTCTCTGTCTCTGCCTCTCTATAACTTCACCTTTCAAATAAATAAATAAAATCTTAAAATTAAACCTAAAAATATAGGCATTTTGTGTTCATGGATTAGAAGACTTAATATAGTTAATATGACAATATTCTTCAGTGATCTATAGGTTTCAATGCAATGTCTATAAAATCCCACTGGCCTTTTTTTTTTTCAGAAATGGAAAAGCTGATCCTAAAATTCATATGGAATTGTTAAGGACTCAAATAGTTAAAACAATATTGACAAAGAACAAAGTTGAAAGATTCACACTTTTGATTTTTAACTTATTAATCAACCAAAATAATGGAGTGTTAGCATAACAATCAACATACAGGTGCATGGAATAGAACTGAGTCCAGAAATAAACTCACATACCTACAGTCAATTGATTTTCAACAAGGGTGATATTCAATGGAGGAAATAGTCTCTTCCACGAATGGTGCCAGGACAACTGGTTATCCACGTACAAGAGAATGAAGTCTGATCCTTACCTTCTATCATACACAAAAACTGATTCAAATGAGATTAAAGATCCAAATGTAAGGAATAAAATTATAAAATTCTTGTAAGACATAGGGTAGATCTAATTAGCTTAGATTTGACAATAGTTTCTTAAATATGCCACCAAAAGTATAAGCACATAGACACACAGATTAGCTTAACTTCATTAAGATAGAAAACTTTTGTGCAAAGGACAGCATCAAGGGACAGACAATTCACAGAAATCAGAGATGTCATCAACAAATCATTACATCTGATAAAGGTGACGTATCCCATATAAAGACAGAATTCTTGTAACTCAATAAAAAGACCAAAAAACCTCCACTATTTAAAAAATGGCCAATGGATGTGAACAGACATTTCTCTAAAGAAAATGTACAAATGGCCAATAAGTACATGGAAAAGATGTTCAATATCAGTCATTAAGGAAACGAAATTCAAAACCACAAGCATTCACTGGGTTAGTCCATCACCTGGGATGCCAGTTTGAGGCTGGGCTGTTCCACTTCAGATCCAGCTGATAATGCATTAGGAAAAGCAGTGGATGATGGCTCAAGTGCATGGGCCCCTGTACCCATGTGGGAGACCTGGATGAAACTCTCCTGGCTCCTTTCAGCCTGGCCCAGTCCCGGCTTTTGCAGCATTTGGGGAGTGAAACAATGGATGGAAGAACTTTCTTTCTGTCTCTCTCTCTCTTGCTGTAACTCTGCCTTTCAAATAAAATAAATCTTACAAAAAATCACAATGAACTATCATTTCTCATATACTAGGATGTCTATAATAAAAAAAAACTAGAAAATATCAAGTGTTGATGAGGGTGTGGGAAAACCAGAATTTTTGTATATGAAGGTACTTCAAAATGTTTGTGGAAAACCAAATTAAAGGTAAGTTTAATTTGGTGCAAAAAACTTTTTGTGAATTTTGAAATCTATGTCTATGAAGGACTTTCAAAAAGTTTGTGGAACATGCATATTATAACACTGCAAATCTGATTTTCCATAATTTTTGTGTTAAAATAAACTTACATTTTAATTTAATTTCCATGAACTTTTTAGAAGGATCCTTGTATTAATAGTGGACATGTAAAATGGTGCAGCTGCTATGAAAAAGTTTGGTTATTCCTTGTTAAGCACAGAATTACTGTTTCCGAGCATTCTCAAAAGGTTTAAAAACAGGGACCTGAACAGATATTTATACACAAATCTTTACAGCATTATTCAGAAAGGCCAAAAGATGGGAATAACCCAAATGTCCAACAAGTAATTAACAGGTAAGCAAAATATGGTATATATGCCCATAAAAAGGAATGAAATACTCATACGTACTACAACATGGATGAACTCTGACAAAATCATGATAGATGTTAAGAAACCAGACACAAAAAAGTCACAATGAGTCCACGGATAAGAAATGTACATTATGGGGAAATCCATACAGACAGAAAGCAGATTAGTGGTTTCCAGAGGGTAAGTGAAGAAGGAATGACGACAGACTGCTAAATGAGTAATTGCTTTCCTTTTGGGTTGATGAAAATGTTCTGTAACTACATAATGATGATGGTTGTACAATACTGTAAATGTACTGAGTTATATACTGTAAAATGGTAAGTTTTAAAAAAATTAATACCTAAGAATGGTAAATTTTGTATTTTATCACAATAAATTTTTTAATCAAAGATTTTTAAAGATTTTATTAAAAGAATTAGAGAATGAGAAAGATCTCGTTTATGTAGCTTGCAGAACTATTAAGTTCTTTAAAAAGATTTATTTGAAAGTTAGAGTTACAGAAACAGGAGAGGTAGAGGTAGAGGTAGAGGTAGAGGTAGAGAGAGAGAGAGAGAGAGAGAGAGAGAGAGGTCTTCCATCCACTGGTTCACTCCCCAACAGGCCACAATGGCCAGAGCTGTGCTAATCCGAAGCCAGGAGCCAGGAGCTTCTCCCAGGTTTCCCATGTGGGTGCAGGGGCCCAAGGACTTGGGCCATCTTCCACTGCTTTCTCAAGTCATAGCAGAGAGCTGGATCGGAAGTGAAGCAGCCAGGACTTGAACATGCACCCATATGGGATGCTGCCGGCACTGCAGGCAGTGGCTTTACCCACTACGCCACAGCACCGGCCCCACTAAGTTCTAATGTGCCAATGTAGTACATTCTTATATTCTACATCAAATATAAGACTCTAGAAAAGAGTTTTTGGAGAGCCAGCATTGTGAACAGCAGGTTAAGTTGCCACTATCTAAATTGCTGGCTTGAGTCCCAGCTACTCCGCTTCCAATCCGGCTCCTTAATTTACCTCAGAAAGCAGTGGAAGATGGCCAAGTGCTTGGGCTCCTGCCACCTATGTGGGACACCAGAATGGAGTTTCTGGCAGCTGGTTTCAGCCTGGCCTACACCTCACTGTTGTAGCCAAGCAGCAGATGGAAGATCTCTATTTCCCCCTCTAAGTCACTTTGCCTTTCGAATACATTTTTTTTTTAAAGACAAGTTTTTTTCTAAGCTAGACATAATTCCTAAGGATTGTTAAATATAAGCATATTTATTGTGTCCGTTCAAAAGAATACTCTTTTTTCTAACAGCAAAGGAAAAAGGGAAAATAACTGAACAATGTGTTAGATTTGAACCATGTGTTTCCAGGTGAACAGATCTATTCACTATTCAAATGTAAAGCAGGTGAGTTTTTTGGTAGGGAACTGTAAAGTATTCATTAACAACACATTAATAGGGATACCATTTTATGAAGGATAATTATGCAACTTACCATTAGCACTGATGTTTTCCTCTTTAATAAACAATTTGTTTTGGCAATTTATGTAAATTAAAGACAACAGAATAATACTCTTGCAATTCAAAGCATTAAACAGTGGTTGTTAAACCAAAGGAAAAAAGCAAATTTAAAAAGAATTACAGACACTAAAGTCAACAACTTCTCAAACCTTTAGACACAGATGCCAAAACAAACTGATTTCTGGAACTGTATACCGATGTACAAGGTTAAGAATTTTCAAGTATGTTTAGACATCATGTTAAGGCCATTCAGGTGATGCAAGAATTGGGTTAAAAAAACTTTGAGGAGTATTATGCTGTGAAGAGTATCTGGACCAGAACACAAATTATTAACAGAAAAAGCAGATTAAGTGCTTTAACTAAAGAAAGAGCAGCTACACTTTATTCCCCCCTCAACTCAAATATAAAACAGTTTCATGCCTACTTTATGAAACTATTTGACTTTCAGGATTTAAATAAAATGCTTAGGAGCCAATGTTATGGCACACTGGGTTAAGTTACTGCTTGCAATGCCAGCATCCTATACCAGAGTGCCAGTTCAAGTGCCAGCTGTTCCATTTCTGATCCAGCTCCCTATTAATGCACCTGGGAAAGCAGCAGCAGATGGCCCAAGCATTTGGGCTCCTGCCACCCATGTGGGAACCCAAAATGGATTTCCTAGTTGTTGGCTTTGGCCTGGCCCAGACCTGGCTGTTTGAACTATTTGGGGGAATGAAGCAGCAGATGGAAGATCTCACTGTCTCTCCCTCTCTCTCTATTGTCCTTTCAAATAAATAATCTTTTTTAAAAAGAGAAAAAAAATTGTATATGTATGTTTTCTAAAATGACATTTAAGAATAAATGAGAATTTCTGGAACTTTACTTACCCTTTTTACCAAACCTTCCCCCATACTTCTTCTACAGCATCATTATCATGAAAGCATCACAAAAATAAAAATCAAATTTAAAAAACAACAAAATTAGATAAATGTGAATATGTCAAAGGAAATCATTTGGAAGATTTTAAGTCTTGATCATTTCCTTACAATTCTTGAATTTTAAAGATCTTCTCCACAAACTTTTTTTAAATAAAAGTTTTATTGGAGAAAAATAGAACCACCACGTACACAGGGAAAAGAGCACAAAAATTCAACTCATACAAAACTGAAAGTCACAATTATCCAATGTAGTTTGCAACTGCTTTTCAGTTTCTTAAACAGCTCCCCTCAACTTGTTTAATAGTCTTGCTAATTTTTCAGCTAAAACAGCATCAAGTTTTCAAAAAATTAAGAACATCAGGGAAGGGACCTGCTTTCAAGGTAACAAAGGTGACATCAACAATCTCCTCCTAACAGGACCAACTCTACCTAAAAATTGCATAAGAGTACCTATTGAGTCTGGTTATTAGTCTACATATTTGAGAGACCACCTGGGATGAGTCAGAACACTGATGTAGATGGTCCAGTATGAAGAGAGGGCAAACAAATTGGCCACACTTCGTTGTCAGATGCACTATTGTAAGAAGATCAGGGAGGGGTAGAGAAAATACAGGTGATGGCTGCTCAGAAAGAATTTAGGAAGGAATTCTAAACACTATAGTTAGACAACAGTGTGCAATCTGATGCAGTCAAAGAGAAAACAGGCAATTTTTTTAAATATATAGCTGGCCACAGGTCTTTGAGAATTCAAGAAAACAATTAATAGTAGACATAAGATCCAAAGGTCTCCTCAGTTGAAGTTTAGGACCTAGGCATTCTTCCTAACGGCTCTGAATAGGCAAGGAAATATGCTGTTGCAATAAGTATTAAAGTAGTTCTGATTTTTAAAAAAAGAATAAGATTTTTTTGCTTCTCCATATCCATTACTTTCAAAGCTTCAATGAAAAATAAAGAAGCAAAACAAAAATAAACGGATGTTAAAGAGAAGCCTTTTACTCACATTATGAATTTGAAAAACAATACTTTTGTCATTTTTCCTTGTATAAACAATCTTGGGACATTCCTCTGAGAAGCAGGGGTCCAGTGGCTATGAGAACTCTTAACTTCAAGCAATGTTCAAAGGGGAACTACAGAATTTGAAATTCCCAAATAGGGAGTATGTGAGGAAAATGAGGGAGGACTTTTATACCTAGGGTTTTAGGAAGTTAGAACATGGATGATAGTAAAGGCTCATTTATCAACAAAGAGTTGGGATGCTTCCAAAAAAAAAAAAAAAAACCACGCTGGTACAGAAAGCAGGAATGGTAAATCCTAGGAAGCCTGTAATAATTGATAATTGGTCCAAGTTAAAAACAAAACTGTCTAAACAACATTTAAAGCCTATAAGTATGTTGAAAATCAGTTGATGCATTTTTTGCTCCTGTAAAATTTTATGAAATGTTGATTTTGGTCACTTTTGTAATTTTCATATTGTATTCATTTTTAACATGAAGAAAGTATTGGAGTTTTCTCTCCAATGATGTTCTTCTAGTACAACAGATCAGCAGTGTTCTATTTTAGCTATTTTTAGAAGTACCTGTTAATCAGCATGGTAAACCTGGGGCTAAGCCACATACATACATCCCATACTCATAAATGGAAAATTTTAGGATGTGAATATATGATACTATATAAGCAACTGTTCCCCTACCTGAAAACTTGTTTCCAAGTAAGTTCTTTTTCAAATATTCCTTTCAGTGTAACAGAACATTACCTAGTAAAATATCAATAGTTATGACAACTTATTTTTCTTTTCAAGGAAAATCACAAAACAGGTGAATAACCAAGTCCAGGGTGGTTTTTCTATTTGATAAATACATCCAGACCTCTGTACAGTAAATAAATTTTGCATGCAGCTTAATTATCTTTAAATGACATTTTAAGCAAATAAACCTTTTGCCTCATCATTAATGGTGTATAAGAACCCCCCTCCCTTTTTTTTAATAGTCATAGGGACCTCTTCCCTTGTTCTAAAGAGGATTCATGAAGACCAGGTACTTTCTTAAAAGTTTTCTGCACATCATACTGAATAACATGCAAAAGAGTTCAACAGCATTCTTCTTAAAGTAAGTATTACTCTTAAAAATGGGCATGTTAACCACTGAAAAAAATGTTCACTCGACTATTTCCATTACACCGCTTCGTTTGGTCATTGGTAATAAAAAACAGAGTCAGATAATATAGGATCAACAGGTTAGTTTATCACTGGCTACTGCATAGGACCCCAAGTGTGCCAAGGTCAACATCTATGCAATATAGTTGTACTGGTTTGGATTTTCTTTATCTCTTTCCATGTAGTCCCGGTCAATTAAGGATTCTATTCTCTTCTTAAGATCAGCAGGCTGTTAAGAGAAGGCAAATTTTCAATGCAAAGTTTATGATCATTGGCTCAAACTCACCAACATGCCCCACCAAAAAAAGAAAATTTTGGTTTATTGACTTAATATATGTAATCTTACCTGTTCGTATTATTTAAATCTCTATTTTAGAGAAAAATATAATAAAAATCAGGTTAAGTATTTTATGTGATAGATTATACATATACTACAATGCTATACTTTTGCAATATTTTCTATTTTATTTTAGAGAAATCTTCCCAGAACCAGATACTCCCTGCACAGTTAAATACAAAAGACTAAACATAACAGAATTTCACATGAGGAATACATTATAGCTTGAGAAATCAGAAATTTAGTTTTGCTGAGACAGTTTGAGAGGACAATACACTTTTTTTTTTTTTTTTGACAGGCAGAGTGGACAGTGAGAGAGAGAGACAGAGAGAAAGGTCTTCCTTTTGCCGTTGGTTCACCCTCCAATGGCCGCCGCGGTAGCGCGCTGCGGCCGGCGCACCGCGCTGTTCCGATGGCAGGAGCCAGGTGCTTCTCCTGGTCTCCCATGGGGTGCAGGACCCAAGGACTTGGGCCATCCTCCACTGCACTCCCTAGCCACAGCAGAGAGCTGGCCTGGAAGAGGGGCAACCGGGACAGGATCGGTGCCCCGACCGGGACTAGAACCCAGTGTGCCGGCGCTGCAAGGCGGAGGATTAGCCTAGTGAGCCGCGGCACCGGCCGACAATACACTTTTACTTTGGGCAAAAGCTAATTTTGCAAGTTAGGTTTAATTTTTATAAATTAACTTAAAATATGGGGGCCAGTGTTATGGTATGAGTTAAGCCACCATCAGCATCATATATGAGCACCAGTTTGAGGCAGCTGCAGCCATTTAGGGAGTGACTCAATGGATGGAGGATCTCTAAATCTCTCTAACTCTTTCAAATAAATAAAAATAAATCTTGATAGCTTGCCTTCATGACTGTATTCTTAGCTCTCAGATGACAAAATTCAACTATACACTTGAGTGTATGTCTAGACTATAAAAAGTACAGGCATCCCTTGGTATCTGCAGACGTTGCTTCTAGGATCCTCCCTTGCCCTCATGCCAAAATCCAAGGATGCTCAAGCCCCTTATACAAAATGGTGTAATATATGCAAATAACCCATGTACATCCTTCCACATACTTTAAAATCAACTCTAAATTAATTATTATACCTATTACAGTATAAATCCTAAGTAAATAACTGCTATTTTGCATTTTTTAGGGAATAATGACAAGAAATAAAGTCTGTACGTGTTCAGTACAGCCCCACTGCTTTCAAATTTTTTTTTATTTATAGTTGGTTGAATCTGCACGTGTGAAATCCATAGATATGGAGGGGCCAACTGTATCATCTTGCCTACTAAATTTTTCATAATATGTAAAATGAAAGGGAAAGGAATCTGATGGGGCAGTCAAAACTTTAGTCATAATTTTTATCCAGTAATCTTAAAGTTCAATAAAATGATTTTCTCTTCATTATAATAAAAGACCTAGAATACCAGAACAATCTTTATGAAAGCAATCCCTTAACTTCCCTAGCATCAGTGATCTCTATGGCTAGAGGTGCAGTAATTGTTAGGCAGAGCATGAAGGTGACAGGGCTGTAATGAGGTGGCAGTATCAGGCTTGGAAGAGAGAAAAAACCTCTTAATTAAAATAGCTACTGAGGGCTGATTATATGCTAGGTCCAGTTCTGAAATTTTCACATTCAAGATCTCATGAAAACCTCATAATTATATAGAGTAAGTACTACTATTAGCAACATTTTACAAAAGAGGAAAGAAGCTCAGGTGAAGTGATATATCAAAGTCCAAAGCTTATAGAAATCCTAATAGCCAGGAGTCTATCAAAACTCTTATTAAGAGTTTATCAACACAAGGGTTTGGGAATATTCTGGAACTTACACAATATTCCAGTACAATATCACCCTATGTGTCTTCATTACTGGGCATTTACCTCGGAATATGTCCATTAACCAACCAATTTCAGTTGACCAGAACTGAAATTAAAATTTTCAAAACGATACCAGTCTGTACACAGTTCAGACACTTAATGTAACCTAACCAACAGATTTGACTCTATCTAAAATAATGACATCTGGCAAATATCAAGGTATTTCAAGGAGAAAATAAGAAAGAAGTTCAAATGAAAATAGTGAATGAAAAAAGTTTAAACTTACAAGTTTGAGAGTTTTACTAAATTGTTATCCCCTTTTTTCACAGTTGCCCCTATGCCAACAAATTTTTTCCTGAATCATATGCATCAGCATGGGAAATATTTTTGTTTCGCCAAATGCTCTTGAGGCTTTCATCTATGTTTACAGGATTTGTGCCTGAAAATTTAATGTATCCTTTTATAAGAAGCTCAATATGAAAACACAGAATACCTACCTTTACTGGGAATTTCAATTGGTTGTACACTTCTGAAACAAGCAAATTGTGACTAAGTGTCTTTCTCATCTTCATAATTCGAACAATTGCAGCATCAATTTGATATTGTCTGTCTTGAAATACTCTTTCTGTAGTACTTGCCTGTTCCTCAACCTAACAAGAGGGGTTTAAACTTAAGAATTATACCTGAAGTGAAACATGATTACTTACACAAATTTGTACATTTTACTGACATACCACTCACTGCTTTAAATATACTGAACTATCTAAATGGGACCTTACAGATGATGACAGAAAAAACCCTGTAAACATAGCTCCTTTCTAATTATATTGCCCTGTATCAATGAAGTAATGCCAACATTACTTAGTAGAAAATACTATCTTTGAACTGCTTTTCTGGAAGTAAGGATGTTTGAGACAGAATTTACCATTTTCTTTTGACTCTTCTAAATATATCAGTTACAAGGGGTTGCTGACCAGATTTCTGTGTAACAATATCTCATCTATAAACTGACTGACTTCTGTCTCAAATCATGGTATTGAGTAGCTAAGCAAACTGGTTGGCGTCAAGTTCTTTGACAATTACTTTTATTTTGTAATATATAAACCAGAAATGCATGCCATTAATGCTTACATTCCTTTAAGACTAATAGAGATTTAAGTGTTTAGCAGTTTATCACACTTGATGCAAAATTTAAAATGACAACCTTTAGTAACTGAACCAAAAGTTTAGATTTTGTTGCAGCAGTTTCTTTCTGATACAGCTTAATTTTTTTCATTCAAATTCAATCTAGGTCTCCTACATGGGTGGCAGGGACCTAACTCCCTGAACCATCACCTGCTGCCTTCCACAGTGTGCATTAATAGGACACTGGAATCAGGAGCCAGGACCCAAACCCAGACACTCCCATATGGACTGTAGGTGTTCAAAGAAATGTTAACCACTGCACCAAATGCCAACTCCATAGCATAAATGTCTTAAAAGTAAGGTTATGATAATCCTTTAAGGGAGTATCATTCCTCTGATGCCTATGTAAACATAACAGGAACTTTTTTGAAGATACCTATCCTTGTCCCACATTAAAATTGTTTCTCAAATATTGCATTACACATTGTTGGAACTGAATAACTGGTTTCAGAATGCTACACTTGGTTTCCTTAATAAAAATCTCATGCAAATTCAAATGCCCAAAACAAAATATTCACCTCTACTGTCAATAAAAGAAATACTAACTAAATCATTCAGATTTACCAAGCAAATTGACAAATCTAAAGAAGAAAATTTAATCTTTAGTGTTGGGGAGGGCATAACAAGATAGACACTCATATGTTGCTGGTCCAAGTATAAATTGGTTTGGCCTTTCTGGAACACAATATGACCTTATGCACTAAGACTCTTAAAATATTCACACCCTTTGATCCAAAGAAATTGACTTCCATGGATTTATCATAAGGAAAGGATCAGAGAGATTAAGATTTAGGTACAAAGATGTTTCTTACAGTATTATTCATTCGTACTGCTAAAAAGTGATGAATATAAATGCCAAATAGTGAGCAGTGGCCAGCCATGTCAAAGAGTATTTATTATAAAGCCAGTTGTGATTTCTTAAGGAATTTAATGGCACAGAAAAATTCTAAACAGGATATAAAACTGTGCTGAAAATCTGAACCAATCATGTGTAGCCTCCAACAACAAAAAACCCAAAATTAAATACTGAAACATATTCAGCTAGATACAGGCACAGAAATTGTTAATGGTACTGCTAGTTTTACTGGTATAAAATACTTTTTAGAGGTGGGCATTTATGCAGCAGTTAAGTCAGTCACTACTTGGAACACCTGCACCCCATATAGGAGTGTCTGATTTGAGTACCGATTCCTCCACTTTTGGATCCAGCCTCCTGCTATGTACCCTGAGAGGCAGCAGATGATGGCTCAAGTACTTGGGTACCTGCCAACCATATGGGAGATCCAGATTGGGTCCAGGCACTTGGCTTTGGCTTGGGATTACCCTGGCTGTTGCAGGCATTTTAAGAGTGAACCAGCATTCCTCTGTCTCTCTACCTTTCAAATAAAATGAAAAAAAAAATAAGTACAAGAAAAATTACATTTTAAAAAGAAAATATTCTTTATACATTTCCATCATGAACATGTGTAATTCCACTGAGTTTAGACTAAAAGAAAGTGAAAAATACCGTCTCTTTCATCTGGATTTGATTGATCTTTATCCTGAAAAGTTTGTGTTTGAAATCATCATTACAAATGAACTTGTCACCATCTTCTATATCTTTGCCCTTTGGATTTTTCGCCAGAACTCTAGCTTTTCCACAGGCTAATGACTGCAATGTTCTCCTTAACTCTCCATCCTCTGAAGAAGAAACAGCAGCTTAGTTATTTGTTACTACCTCATCAGCACGAACAGCTACATTCAACCTCAATCTAGCTTCTATTCCCATCCCTCTATTAAAACTTCCACCCACCACTTTACACCATGCTCATCTCCAATGACTTCCTCTATGTCCTATCTGATGGCTTATTTTCTTAGTCTTCTTTTAAGGGTATTAATAACGATTCCATGTGGGTAACTACCAAGTTTGAAATGACATTTCACTTCTGTCCAGTCCCACATTTAATGGGCACATCCACCCAGCTGTACTAGCATCAACTGCAGTACGTCCAAATTTTCATTTATCATCTTTTCTATAAAATGGCACCCTCTTTCTAACTGTTAATGATGATACTATGCATCTACTCTGGTGAGAAACCTTAGAAACATTTTTTAACTCTTCCTTCTTCTTTATGCTCCACATATCTAGTGGTTGTTTTCTTAACGATGTCTCTTCTCAATTGTATTGGCTTCACTCTATTCTAAGCCCCTTACACTTTATGCCTGAATTACTCCAAAAGCTTCTAGATTGGAATCTGCTCATTCTCTAAGATGTTCTGTATACTGATTCCAGCCAAGTTGTTTAAGTAAGTTATTTCCATTATGTCACACATTTGAGAGCTTACAATGTATATTTTATTTGCCAGATTTATCAAGCTCTCCATAATCAGGCCCTATCCAGTTTAATTATTTAATTCTGTACCTCATTTTTCTGTGCTACAACTAAGCTCTTCTGCCCAAGTTGTGCCCATTCCTACCTCAAAGCCTTTTCCACAAATATTTTCCTTGCTGCATATGCCTTCTCCCTGACCAAAACCTGAAAATTGGGCTCAATTCCCACTTCTGTCATGAGGGTTTTCTCAATCGTGTTTCATTAAACTTCTAACATACTTCTAGTCAGCAACAGACCAATACTTACTTGGTTTTGAGATTATTTCAAGTGCCATTTCCCCTTTCCTCATGGTTATATTAAGAATACTGAGGAGTAGGATTATTCCTTTGTTATCCCCCAGAGCTCTTAACATAGTGGTATACACATAGCAGATACTTAATAATGCTTGCTAATCAACTGATTCAACACAAACCGATTCCAGTAGCCTGTTTGATCTCTTCTAAACTGAACTCCTCTCCCTCATTAAACATTAGCAGCACCAGTGTTTGAAAAAGAGAGACCTGGAGTTCTTTTTTGCCCTGTTGAAGAAATAGCAGTGTTTAGCCATTTTTTAAAAAAAAAACACATGAAAAATTCATCAAATAAGTAATCTCTTATAGAAAAAGCATTTTTCAATTAGTGGATTTAGAAACATGGATTAACATTACCCAGAAAAGCCACTTGAGGTGGTAACACAGTATATTCAATGTACGGTTTAGGTATGATCCTACCTAAAATAGTGGGAAGGATTAGTTGACCTTTTAACAGGTCTTAAAGCTTTTTAATTAAAACAGAACAAAGTAATTAAAATTAATAACTCAGCCCTATGTGTCATTACAGATTTTCATCACGAGTGGCAACAAATCAGTATTTCAAATGCATTTTCAACTTGTTGGATTCAGATTAGTCATGAAAAGCTAAAAGGGTTTTTTGAAATTAGATATGGGCACTGTTCCCCATAACTCCCACTCTGTTCTGCAGCTCCCAGCAACAAGATTTCTGTGAAAAAGTGGCAGCATGGATTGTGCATCCACAGGTGGGGAAAGGATGAGTGGGAGAGGCTTAGTTTTTGTTTTTTGTGGAAGGGCCAAATCACTTGTGGAAAAGATCACATCCTTAAAAATATACACAAATCTGTGCAAACTATCATTGTCTTCATTTAGCTATCTAGAATACATTTATTAGACAGCAGCTTAAACCATCCAGTTAAGAGAGATGACCTTAATATTAAAGACGAAGAAGAGGAAAACTAAGTTCTGGGAACACCCACTTACCTCTTTAAACTCTGCTTTTAGCACACAGTGTCCTAGGGTTGACTGCCACTGAAGTTTCCTGCCACTGTGTTTACCTAGGTAAAATGTCTTAAAAATCTCCTGAAGCTTTACCATCTAAAATAAATAAAATAAGGCTTTATTTAAACTCCACATCCAGTACCACATTCACCACTCTTTATACCTACCTCATGTGTAATAACTTCTGGAAATCTCAAAGACTATACTCTTACTATGTAATACTACTATTACCACTTATTTTATATGGATTTATCAACATCTCTCTATACCATTTAATCATCCCTTCTTTAGAAACACTACACCATGCACTATACTGGTTCCTTTACCTCACTGCTGCTTCTTGGTTTTCTTCACAGGTTCCTCTTCCTACCACCAGCTGAATGTGAGCCTTTTCCAAAGTTTTGCCTCTGCCACGTTTTCCATATTCTCCCCCATACTGAGAGAGATCTACTTCCTGGACTTCCATGATCATCTCCAAAGAGAATTTTCATTATCTTTTTCTCTAGCATTTACCTCTTTTCTAGGCTTAAGTCCTGAGCAAGATATTTTCCCAGGAGTTTGGATGCAATCAGTAAGCACTCATCATTTAACAGTCCTGCCAACAGATGAAATATGGGCAAAAAATATTTGCTAGCTAGGCAGAATGAGGGATATAATCTGCAGAGATGTAAGAGTTGGGGAAACTGGCTCTGAACCCAGAAACTTGGCATCATTAGCTGTGTGCTAAACTGGACCTGGGAATATAAATATAAGAGTAAAATATTACAGGAAACACATGAAACTTGTATAACAAATAAAATTTTAAAGAGCAAAATACTAAAACAGCTGAAATTTGGTATTACTACCTTCACCGAAATTAGCTTGATATAAGGTTTTGAATTATGATTTCTATGCCTGTAACTGAGGTCCTAAATAGTAACTCTTACCTCTGGTGGTAAATGGACTTCCATAGGTACATATGTTGGCCAATAACCCATTGTCAGGATATTCACAGTTAATTCAATATTTCCAGGTACATTCTGGTTCTGCATATACTATAAGAAGATCAACATGTACACTGAGATCTTAAACGTATGTACATTTCATGTCCTACTACCGATCCATTTATGAGAAGTTCCCCACTATAAAATTATAAGGATACTGACCATCTTTAAAATAAAAGTCAATTATTAAAAGGACTTTAAATAAAGCCTTCAAGCCTTCACAAAATGTACTACATAAAGACATCAGGCACCATTTTGATACAATGGCATACAAGGATCACATGACTTCATGATAAGCATTATCAGCTTAAATACTTTCTCACATACAGCTGGGCTATTATAGTATCTCTTCTCCATTATTTTCCCCAGTACCACCTGCAGTCCCCACTTTTGCAGGGAACTTGGAGCACCAGAACCAAACCCTACTCTTCCTCACCCCACCAGCTAGCCCAAGTCTCCAGTTTTTCATTTGCTCCAATGCCTGCTTTGCAAGGGGTAACCTAAAATGGGGGGAGGAAGAACAGGGAGAAAGGGCAAAGCAAATAAATACTATATCTACTACTGCATGATCCATGATCCTACTGACCCTGATCTTTCTCTTGAGTCTTTCATTTTCCTCTTTAGAAATCTAATGGTAACCAACAACAGATGCTGGAGAGGATGTGGGGAAAAAGGGACACTAACCCACTGTTGGCGGGAATGCAAACTGGTTAAGCCACTATGGAAGTCAGTCTGGAGATTCCTCAGAGACCTGAATATAACCCTACCATACAACCCAGCCATCCCACTCCTTGGAATTTACCCAAAGGATATTAAATTGGCAAACAAAAAAGCCGTCTGCACTTCAATGTTTATTGCAGCTCAATTCACAATAGTTAAGACCTGGAACCAACCCAAATGCCCATCAACAGTAGACTGGATAAAGAAATTATGGGACATGTACTCTATAGAATACTATACAGCAGTCAAAAACAATGAAACCCGGTCATCTGCAACAAGATGGAGGAATCTGGAAAACATCATGCTGAGTGAATTAAACCAGTCCCAAAGGGACAAATATCATATGTTCTCCCTGAGAGGTGACAACTAACCAACCACAAAAAGAAACCTGTTGAAGTGAAATGGACACTATGAGAAACAGTGACTTGATCAGCCCTTGTCCTGACTGTTGATGTACAATGTAATACTTTATCCCTTTTAGTATTTTTTTTGTTCTAGTTAATACTGTTGGTTGAACTCTGTAATCAACACACATTTATTCTTAGGTGTTGAAATTTAACTGAAAAGTGATCCCTGTTAAATATAAGAGTGGGAATAAGAGAGGGAGGAGATGTACAATTTGGGACATGCTCAATCGGACTTGCCCCAAATGGTGGAGTTAGAAATATGCCAGGGGATTCCAATACAATTCTATCAAGATTGCATGTACCAATGCCATCTCACTAGTCCAAGTGATCAATTTCAATTCACAGATGTGGGAGACCCAGGTACATTATGGTTCTGCATATACTATCAGAAGATCAACACGTACACTGAGATGTATTGGGTTAAACCACCATCTGCAGCGCCAGCATGCCACGTGGGTGCTGGTTCGAATCCTGACTGCTCACTTCTGATCCAGCTCCCTGATAAAGCAGCAGAAGATGGCCCAAGACCCGGTTGTTGTAACTACTTTGGGGAGTGAATCAACAGATGGGAGATCGCTCTCTTTCTCCCTCTCTCTCTGTAATTCTTTCAAATAAATAAATAATTTTTAAAGAGTTATTTTATTTATTTGAAAGACAGAGTTACAGAGAGAGGTAGAGACAGAGAGAGAGGTCTTCCATTCGCTGGTTCACTCCCCAGATGGCCACAATGGCTGGAGCTGCGGCGATCTGAAGCCAGGAGCCAGGAGCTTCCTCTGGGTCTCCCATGCGTGTGCAGGGGCCCAAGGACTTGGGCCATCTTCTACTGCTTTCCCAGGCCATAGCAGAGAGCTGGATGGGAAGAGGAGCAGCCCATAGGGGATGCCGGCGTTTCACGCCAGGGCTTTAACCTGCTGTGCCACAGCGCTGGCCCCAAATAAATTTTTAAAAAAGAATAAACTCTAAACTAGGTCAAATATATTTCACTGGTCATTTTTTTAACTGTTGCATCTAAGTTGTTATGGCATATTTACAACAAATATGTTCTATTTTTCTCTTCAATATAAATCACCTCAAGGACACAACTAAATATATTTAAGTTCAAAGAATTAAGTAAGAGTTTAAT
Organism: Lepus europaeus; assembly: GCF_033115175.1. Taxonomy (NCBI): domain Eukaryota; kingdom Metazoa; phylum Chordata; class Mammalia; order Lagomorpha; family Leporidae; genus Lepus; species Lepus europaeus. The sequence continues at coordinate 35,843,616 of NC_084850.1, read as the reverse complement.
TCACTTTTACCTGTTTGAACTGAATCATGATGTCTTTAGAAAGCTCCATGTCTTTAAACATCCCTTCAAGCTTGCTGGTGAAAGCAGCTCCACATTCTATAAAAGATATTTGTATATTTATAATATTTTAAAGGGGTAACAACAAAGAACTTAAGAAGCATGAAATGTAAAATTTACTTTAGCGTGAAATATGATCCATAACTGTTCATAAGAATAAAAAGAAATCCTTAACCCAAAGTGTATGCACCCTAATTCAGAGTCAAACCCTTTAATCCTACAATAATCTTATCTAAATTTAGGTATAAGAGAAATGTGAAATTTTTATACAAATAATGAAAATAAGAATGCCTTATTTTAAATAACCAAATAGCTCTAGATATGTGTAATAGGTTAGAAACCTCATGGGCTTGCACAATTTATGTTTTCATCACATATACATACAGTGACTGACCAAAGAGGTAATCAATTGAAAGAATAAAAATTAAACTAACATTTTCCCTCAGAAATCAAAAGAAACAAAGAATGGCAAACATACCATGTTTGAGTTTGGACAGCATTGATTTTTCAGCATCTACAGATGCACTCTTCCCAACTAACAGACGCTTGGCTAAATCTTTCTTATAGAAGGCCTCAAAAACATCCTTGCCTGTGTTAAAAACAAATACAAGACTCCTAATATTCCAACAAAAAGTTCTGACAAAACTGCTTTAAAGTTCTTAATCAATCACATCATTACTCTAAATTATTTTACTACATACAGTTTATTCACGTTTGTTAAATGCAAGATACATTAAAGATCCATTTTTGTCCCAGACATTTCAAAAGTTCTTTATTGTAAAGAATTAAGACTGTATTAGCTTTTCTTCAGAAATGCTATTAGTTTACTGGTAGCTTTAGTACCAATATCTGAGAGATTAAAAAACAGCAAAAATCCAGGCTCTCAAGAATAGAAAAGTCAAAGCACAAGGCAATTAAGAAACATTCCTGAAATATCCCCAAAGAATTAAATGCAAGAAATAAAATACAATTTTAAATTTCTAATTCTCAAATAAATATTCCCTCCAAAATGATTACACTTTGTAGTTTCTGTTCAGTGCTTTAAAAGAAAAATATTAAAATAGTATTAAAAACTTACCATAGATAAATCTAAATATGATCATAATTTTATCCAACATTTTCTCAAGTTCTTCATCTGTAGCTTCTTTGTTGCCTGCACGAAGCTTTGAATCTACATACTTGGCTGAAATGTGGGAAAAGTTTGTTATTTAATGATCATGAGTATCCAAAAGGTACTAGGCACTATTACATACCTAAACAGAGTACAATATACTTAGTTTTTTCAATGCTTCAGAGTTACAAGTGGGTACCGCAAAAAGTTCATGTGAAAACAAAATTAAAACAAATTTTTTTGGGTGCAAAGAATCTTTGAAATGCAGTTTTGTAATACACACTTTCCATGAATGTTTTGAAGTAATTGCGTACACCAGCAGAAACGCATTTTTTAAAAGTATCCAAAGTTGGGGAGACCAAGTGACTTGCTCAATGTCACAGAGCTAATACACACCAGATTGTGAACTTAAACCCAATTCTTCTGAATCCAAATGCGAGGTATTGCCCCACTATACCATGAGTGTATCCATGTTTATTAAAATGGGGTACAGATAATCTGTGGGAGAGGCTGCATTGTAGCCCTGTGTGGGGGTAATCAAAGACAACTGAAAAACATGGGACATCTTCTGGAGTGTCATTGTGACACTGAACATAAGCAAGTCTAAACAATACTTTCCTATTAAAATAAACCATACACATTAAAGAGCAGAAGGCAAACTTCCTAAAACTTCTAAGGATAAATTGTGGACAGAGAACCCCAGATCTCAAGGTACTCCTTCTCAGACATTATGGTGTATTTCAGTGGAAAAACTCAAGAAACATTGCAGTATATACCACAACCTTAACCAAAAGGGCCCAGATTATTAGGTTTATTTTCATTCTGGACTTTCTCCTTTACCCACTGGCAACTGTAATTTCACACTGCCATTTTTTGGAGCCCTAACGGTGAGCTTCTAGAAATAGCAACCTGCTCGATTTCTAAATCACTGTAGGCTTGGAAAATAATTAAGCTAATTATTAATAATAATAGGTTCAATATACTGTCATAAAGAAAGCACATCATGTTTGACATGTAAGCTTTCAGACATTTTTTGGCTTAAAGGACATAGTCCTTGTATCTGTGCTCTGAGAAACACTTTTCAGATTTGATATTTACAGCTAAGCAATCCCAAATAAATAAGGTGCTAGTATACTACAACTCTATCAAAATTTCAGATGGAGTTTTTATGAAATAAAAGAAACATAATTGGAAAAATACCTATAAGTTCAGCAGGTTTATTTGGTCTCTTGTTTATGAATGTTTCAAATGCTTCTTTCATGGCATTGATAAACTTTTCATTCTTCAGAAAGCAGATATCGATTATATGATCAACCTTATCTTTAAAATCTAGCAATTCTTGAACCATGGTTTTATCTTTTTCAGGATTAATTACAATAGTGCTGCCAAATGCCTAAAAACAAAAATTAACACTTTTTAACTGGAATTACCTACAATGAAAACAATCTCTAAATTATATTCTAAATCAGCATGTGTATATACAGGTCAAAAATCTAAAAATGTTCTTTTTGAAAACGAGGAAAAGAAAACATTAAAGTGATAAAATATCCAGACCAACACATTAATCTATAAACAAAAAAATAACAAAGAATGACCACTGACTCTATAATATTATAACATGATATTATTAGAAGCCTCTGGGATCTCTTCCGTATTTTTAAAGAGGTCAACTGAATTTTTTAAAAATAATGATGTGTGTGTGTGTGTGGGGGGTGGCACTGTGGTGCAGCAGGTTAAAGCTCTGGTCTCCTGTGCCGCCATCCCATATGGGTGCTGGTTCGTGTCCTGGCTGCTCCACTTCTGATCCAGCTCTCTGCTATGGCCTGGGAAAGCAGTGGGAGATGGTTTAAGTCCTTGGGCCCCTGCACCTGCATGCGAGACCAGGAAGAAGCTCCTAGCTTCTGGCTTTGGATTGGCACAGCTCTGACCATTACAGCCATCTGGAGAGTGAACCAGTGGATGGCAGACTTTCTTTCTCTGTCTCTGCTTCTCTGTAACTCTGCCTTTCAAATAAATAAATAAATCTTAAAAAAAAATGATGTGGGGCCAGTGTTGTGGCACAGCAGGTAACTTAAGACACCACCTTCCCATGTAGGTATTGGTTCAAATCCCGGCTGCTCACTTCCTATCCAGCTCCCTGATAATGCACCTGGGGAAGCAGCAACAGATGGCCCAAATGCTTTGACCCGTGCACCCACATGGGAAACTGGGAAGGCGCTCTGGGCTCCTGGCTTCAGTCTGGCCCAGCCCTGGCCATTGCAGCCATTTAGGGAGTTAACCATTAGACTGAATATCTCTCTCTCTCCTTCTCTCTTTCCCACCCTGTAGCTCTGCTTTTCAAATAAATATTTAACAAAATAAAAAAATAATGATCAGGCTTCAGTGTGAGATTAAAGGAGAGAAATTTGGGGGTTGAAACAAAGTCCTTTCTTTTTCCACAATCATTGTGGAATTAAGTGTTGATGCTAGAAATCACATCAGACTTCAATCAGGTTTTATTGCTGATTGGCCACACTATCATTTTCAGGCTGACAGTTCTCAACATTTCCATGACTTTTTAATTAAAAATCAAAACTCCATTACTTAAAATAGTTGCAGCTAATACTTGCTAACACATGCCCTGGGGGTATATAGATTATAAGCCATTAGAAAGGAAAACCACAGGTAGATTGTTAATACCTTGATGTACTCAATCCACTGTTGCAAGAGAACCTGAACGCCACCTCGAACTCTACTGAAGAGCTGATACAGCAGAGACAAATCTTGAATTCGGTTTTCATCAAGGAGGTTATTTAAACCTGAATGTTTACACAGATTTTGGCATTAAAATATAGCAAACAAGGATGTGAACAAAATTGTCAGATATCTTATTGCCATTTAAGTTAAAATTACTGTGATAGTGGTCTTAACTATGACTAGTCTGTATGTGAGTTGCAGAGATTTTCTTTGAATTAAACCCAAATAGACAATCATCTTTCTAGGTGAAATGTAAATACAGCTACTTTAGTCACTATAAAAATAAAAATAGTTGATTTCATAATGGTTTGGGCCATTTAGCATGACAGATCAAATGTATAAACAAATTTATTTAAAGTGCTTCCATAAATTATAAATACCTCATATATGGTGTTACATATTACCTCTGACATTACTCTAAATAATATATTTGAGTACTGAGTATGGCCTTTGATATATCAAAAGATATATCATATACATATCATGCATAGAGAGTTTAAATGATGCTTCATATTTGATTTTTAGAATGCACTAATAGTGGGACTGCATTAAATTTCTAAATATACCCATTTTATACAAAAAGTAAGATCAAGAAAAAGGTACACTTTTTCTATTTGTTAGACTGGCAAAATAAACTCAAAGTATACTCTAAGATCACTCAAGGTTAAAAGTGCTTAGTTTTATTGCCATGAACAAAAAAATTCAGTGCAAAAAGGAATGTCTTTACTGTAGTCTTACATATTAAGTCAAGTTCTTAAATTCTCAGTGTTTTTTTTTTTTCAAATCAATTATTTTTTTGAAGGGCAGAGAAACAGAGAGGAGAAAGAGAGACTCCTCTCCATCTCTCTCTCATATCTTCCTATTTGCGGGTTCCCCAAATGGCAGCAATGGCTGGATCTCCCACATGGGTGGCAGGAACCCAATTACTTGAGTCATCACCACTGCCTTCACTCCCAGGGTATGTATTAATAGGAAACTGGAATCAGAATCAATTCCAGGTACTCTGACATGGGAGGTGCACACTTGGCCAAAAACTTGCTCCCCATGTTGTTTCTTTTGTGTTAGTGGACACGCTCTTCTCAGTCCCTGTAGTTTTCAAATACAGAAATTGACACTTCAGAAAGTTGACTGCAATGAATAGGGAGAAAGGGTTATGTCTATCCTCACAAATACTGACACCTGCCATTAAATGGGAAATAGGTGGGCATTGTGGTACAGAGGGTTAAACCATGGCTTGGGAATCCTACATTCCACATAAGAATGTCTGGTTAGTCACGGCTACTCCACACTTCAGATCCAGCTTCCTGCTATTGTGCCTGGTAGGCAGCAGGTGATGGCCCAAGCACTTGGGCTCCTGTCACCCATGTAAGAGATCTGGATAGAGTTTCTGGCACCCGGCTTCATCCTGGCCAGACCTGGCTGTTGTGGCTATTTGGGGAGTGAACCAGTGGATAGAAGATCTATCAATATGTGTGTACATGCACATTCTCTCTTCATCACTATCTTTCAAATAAATCTTTTTTTTTAATTAAAAGGACATTTTTTAATTCCCTACTTGTTTGTCACTAGTATTTAAAAAGTAACCTCTTATTTACAAATTGTCAATTACCTTTCTGAAGAATTGCTGTTAAGTGTTCCCCTAGAAGTTGTTTCTCTACAGTAGCAATTAATGATTTCCTAAAAGGAAAAAAAAGTTTAGAATTATTGACAGTTGACTTTCTTGAAAATGTAAAGCTTTTCCTGGTGAAGTTATTTGACCTGGTGGGTCAAATAACTCATTTTATGTTAATTTCAACATTCCTATCCTAGGTATAAATTAATAAGCACTCAGAGTTACTCTACTGCATGCCTAGAAGGAAAACTGCATTATTTCAGAATTTCGTTTACATAATGAAATAAATATCTCCATGGGATTGCCATGGCTGGCTTTTTCCAAGTTTCTCTGCTTTTGGTAGGAAGCAAAGTTATCTATGCTGTTTACAGGAATTCCTTGGTTGTTAACAGTTAAGAAAGCACAGAGGGGTTGGCATTGTAGCACAGTGGGTTAAGCTGCAGCCTGTAATACCAGCATTCCCATTCGGGCACTGGTTCATGTCCCAGCTGCTCCACTTCCAATACAGCTCTCTGCTGGTGGCCTGGGAAAAGCAGTGGAAGATGGCCCAAGCGTTTGGGTCTCTGCCACCCAACTGGAAGACCCGGAGGAAGCTCCATGCTCTTGGCTTTGGCCTGGCTCAGCCCCAGCTGTTGCAGCCATCTGGGGCGAGAACCAGCAGATGGAAGGTCTCTTTCTCTGACTCTTCTTCTAACTCTGCCTTTTAAATAAATAAATCTTTAAAAAGAGCAAGCACAGAAATAGCCTATTCTATGAACACCCATTGAATTTTATTTGGCCTAAAGATTTTAAAGATCACATTAGTTTCTAATAATATTTTTAAGTTACATTTTAAAAACACAGACAATAATGAAACCCTTGATTAAATCTAATTAGCTACAGAAAATCTAGCCTTAAGTTTGCATTATGAAAACAATAGTTAAAAAATCTTAAAATAGTTACTAACGTGTCTAAGGTTTCTAAAATGCCTCAAGTAACTGAAGAACAGTTTAAAACTATTAAGCTGAATATGTATACTTACTGTGTAGTCTGATCTAAGTACGTAATAAGTCTGTCTGCTTCTTCTTCTAGACGTTTGTTAACATGATGAAGATATTCAGGAACCTACAAAGATAGTTTTTTATATTATTGTTCTCCTCCTCATAAATCATTCAGAAAATTTCAAGTCCAAAAGATCCTGGTAGCAGCCCTATCAAATGTGACATGGTTGAATCATATGTAAAATTATAGGTAGAGTTTATAATCCAGAATTCTGGCCTTTAAGAAAAGAAAGGAGCACCCAAGTGAGGGAAGACCAACAGAATGTTGGGAAGATAAATGCAAATAGAAGCTTATATACTACAAAACAAGGTCTACTGAAGAGATAATGGATTTATTAATCATGATTTTTAAATACCTCTCTTTCTTGCATTAATTTTTGGCCTTCAGCTGCATAGAGTCGGTTAGTTTCTTCCAAAAATCGTTGTTCAAAAGAATCTTGATAAATCTGGAAGGGGGAGAACAAAATAATATTTATTCAATAATTATTTATTGAATGCCCTATATGTGAACAACTCTACGAATTCGGTTTTTAGATATCAAACCAGGGACAGAATTCAAATGTGTAGTAAGTGAAGTGGTTAACTTACTTGTAAATCAGAGAGCATACTTAAAAGGCTTCGGAGTAAACTTCTATCAATTGCTTCACCATTCCTTTCCCTCTCAATCAAGAGAAGAATGCCATCAATTGTCTTATTCTGGACTTTCTGATCACTTATAATATGTGCCCTAAATAACTCCAGTCCCATGTCCCTAAAACAAAAACCAAATATAATTTAAATTAATTTACAACACCACCACTCCTAAAGAATCTTGCTGAAGTTCTTACAACATGTTAATTATGGTTCCAGGATTTATAGCAACAATTGAAAAAGGATAAAATCTATACATTTAATTTTGAATAACATTATGAGATTAAACCATATAGGAAGCTCATTTTGCCTTTAATGAGAACCGAAATTAAATTCCTGTCTTCATCTATAACTAAGTTTTGTTATATTATTTCCTCTGGTAGATTTCTTCCTCGGTAAAATAAAAGAATAATTTTCACTGTATTAGTACTGAAAGGTTATTTGGTCATTTATTAACTGGCTTCCAAACTCAAAAGTATCAATGAACTCTGATCACTGCTGTAGGTCTATATTAGGCATGTGGTAAGGGAAGAGTTCATTATACTACTCTTACTTTCGTGTATACATGGACTTTTCCATAATAATGTTAAAAGAAAATGAGTAAACTCCTGCCAACCAACAGCAAAATGATTCATATTCACAGATATTCCAGAGGAAACTTGAATCCTCTTGGTTAACAAAAATTCCATAAATGTTAGGAAATGTTAGCTATCTTCAATATCAGAACAGGCAAATAGCATTAAGAAAATAAAACTATAAATAAAAGGCTAGAAACCAAATATGAATTTTCAAGAGAATATTCACAGCACCGGTTTGTTCACTCTCTTTGTGTAATTAAGATTTGACCATTATTTGTGACACATCTTTTCATAACATTTTTCTGGCATCCTTACCAAATGGAGGGCAGCATTGAATTCTGAAGAACGTAAGTTCTATCCAGAAACAAAAAGATGCTCCTGATCATGATCTGTCAATGGGAAAAAAAATCAAGTTTTATGTACTTTTTTCAATTTAAAATATTTAAATAATAAACTGAAGCATTCATTCATATATAACTGAACTACTAAGATGAACCATAAAGACAAATACATCTACCTGAGAATATGCCCATACCATTTTCTTTAAACTGTTGTCTTTTTAAAAAAGATAGATTCATTCAACAGGCAGAGTGACAGCAAGAGAGGGAGTGAGGCAGTAAATGAGGGAGAGACTCTTTCAGAGAGATCTTCCATCTGCTGGTTTACTCCCCAAGTGGCTGCAAAGGATGGGGTTGGACCATGCTGAAGTCAAGAGGCTAGAAGTTCATCTGAGTGTCCCACGTGGGTGCAGTAGCCCAAGGGCGCCATCTTCTGCTGCTTTCCCAAGTGTATTAGCAGGGAGATGGATGGGAAATGGAGCAGCCAGGGCTCGAACTCCAATACAAGAAGCTGGCATCATCACAGACACTCAGTCCACACTGCCACAATGCCAGCACCTGCCCTGTTTTAATCCTTGTTGGGGTTTCTAAAATAGAAACACTTAAAAAATGGCCCTCTGGCCTTTTTGCTACTTGTGAAATAATCGAAAATAAAAATGTAATCAAGGGGAGATTCATACAATTCTTCCTTCACAATAGTAACAAAGGTGACACTGATTTAAATTGCACATCTGGTATTTTGGGGGGGAGGGAATAGGTGACTTTAAGATTTTAATTTGCAGAATATAAGGTATAAACTACTATCAGACTAGGGAGAAGCGAAAACATTGTGACCTGAATAAACCAAAACACCATCCGGCACTTTCCCAGGTAATCAAATAGCAGACAGGATACTTGGCAATAGTCACAAACAAAATGTAATCTTTTAATGAAATAAATACTTTTTTGTTCAAGTGTGTCACAAATGAAAATGATCCTAAGGTACAAGTCATTCTGAAGTGCTACTATACCTGTTAACTTGTAGTTTTAAAATACAAAAACACAACAAAATTGGTTTCCAATTCAGAAAAAGAGCAGGTATTAAGGCAGTCTCTCTACTGCAAGCTTTTAAAATTAATATTCCTGTATCTGAAGAAGTTTGGGTGTTTTTTAACTGCAGTGTTTGACTTCAATGTAACTTTTCCAGCTTACCATTTGTCTGCAATGGTTCTGCCAGCATCTATCAATCTTCTTTAGGAAAAGAACACTATCCAATGAATCCATGAGATATATGTTAAGGATACTTTAAAGTGCTTAGTACAAGTAATCTACACAATGTAAAAGCACAAAGCTAAACATCAATTACAGAACAAAATGCTGTTTTTCTTATACTGTAAAAAAAAATTTAGATTCCACTAAAAGAGCACCTTAAACATAAGTCTCAAGTGTAACTAAGCATTATGTTCTTACTTTACAATTTCCCTTTGAAATGGATATCTGTTAGGGCAAAACAGTAAAGACATATGGACATCTTATTAACACAAATACCACATGTAGATTTGGATTCTAAAACTGAGAAAGTCAAAAACTGTTTTTTTTTTTCTGAGAAACACAAAGAACAAAAATATACAAAGTGCAGAAAATCTACTTCAAGCTGGGTTAAGTAGTGAAGGACAGGGAGGAAGAAGATAATAGAAGATTTTATTGTTTTTAAAAGGATATTCTCTGAACTGATGAATTTGTGCTTTGATGTGATCTTCACAAATCTGTCTCAGCTGTTTGTACAAGTTTGCAGAAATCTTGTAAGAACAGAGATTTTCTACAGCCTGCAATATTAAACAGACATTTTCTCAAGGAAAGAACAGTGAACAGGACTCAATTATTTACATTAAGTTCCTAATTGCTTTGATATTTCTATCACATCTGCTTGTTAAAAGGGGTTATTCACCCATTTAAGACACAGGGTAAAAGCAACAAAATATATCCATGTTGGTGGGCAACTTCTTCGTCACCAATAACATACTACAGCTGTATAGGTTAAAGATGGATGGAATCAAGCCAAGTTCTCCCCTGTGAAGACATTCAATTACAGCAATTGCTACCTATGAAAGTTATCTTGTTATTAAAAATGTTAATTATTTTCACAATTAACTTGAATCTCCAATTTTATTTTTAAAATAATGCCACCAATTGTTATATTTTACTATAATTGTAATTTTTTAAGATTTACTTTATTTATTTGAAAGACAGAGTTAGAGAGGTGAGACAGAGAGAGAGGTCTTCTATCAGCTGGTTCACTCCCCAGATGGCCGCCAACGACCAGAGCTGTGCCGATCCGAAACCAGGAGCCAGGAGCTTCTTCCGGGTCTCCAATGTGGGTTCAGGGGCCCAAGGATTTGGGCCATCTTCTACTGCTTTCCCACGCCATAGCAGAGCTGGATGGGAAGTGGAGCTGCCGGGTCTCGAACTGGTGCCCATATGGGGTGCCGGCACCGCAGGCCAGGGCTTTAACCCGCTGCGCCACAGCACTGGCCCCTATAATTGTATTAAAGATTATACTTTCTTGGGTTTTCCTGAATAGAACAAAGCAGACATTATTGCTAGCAGTATTATGAGTATGAAACAATGAAATACTAAGGAATTTTCTCCAACTTTTCAGTCTAAAGACAGATAAATAAATACAGAAGTATACAACTAACTAAACATTAATTATGAAAGAAATGACTATTTTTCACTTCTTTTGAATTGGTCTTCTTTTATACTCAGATCACAAAAGGACAAGCTTCAGATTTCACTGAGTTTTCTGTTATGTGTTATCAAAAGATTTTCAAATTTAAAACAATAGGCTTGGTAAAACTCTCTGGGTGAACTCTGATATAATCTATATTTCCAACTGGTAATAATTTTGTATAACACTAGGATTCCTTTCTCACCATAACAGAAGGCACAAATTCCATTAAAATGGACTCGGGGGGGGGGGGTATCCAAGTTCTGTTGGTTAGAGTGGAATTTTGTAAATATGTAGTTGGAAGTTGAATTCCAGTATGCAGGTCCAATAAATAAATTAGCTCATGAAAAGAAAGCTTGAAAGAAATGGCTCACACCATTGGAGGGAAGAAGCCACACCTCAACAGGAAACAGTAAGCCAATTAGATTCAGCAGCTGACTGTAGGCTGAGTCTCCTCCAGTCACTTTCCACAGGACTTGGATCTGGGCCACAAATGCCTAAGGGTGTATTTATTTCATGTGCCTCTACGTTCACACTGGTCTTCTATGAAATGCCCTCCTTCCTCTCACTGTATCTAGGTGTTTCTTTTGAATGATCTATTTTTCTCAGCATTTTTCACTTCCTTGCTTAGAATGTCATGTGACTTAGTGCATACTTCATCTTCTCCACATTTCCTATTTCCAGTATTTCTTAAAGTTCTATTTATCCCATTTCCTTCTGCTGTGTTCCCCTTTCAACCATGAAACAGTTCTCAAAATATTTATCTTGTCACACAAGATACCATATTCTCTTACTATTCAACTAGGTCTCACATCTTCCAATAAGTTGTTCTTAACTACTTCAGCAATCAGTGACTCACATGGTATGCACAGCAATCATTATCACACACTGGTTTGTAACTAAGTCAATACTATTTATCTTTTTACATGTATATCCTGTCTCCCTGACTTCTCTTATGATAGAAAGAGATCTGGCTATCTATAAGTTCTCTAGTAGTTTTTGGGCTCTCAACCAGGAGAACATATTAAATATTCAAAAAGTGAATGTATCTACCACAATCAGCAATGTGGGCTTACAGTGTGGCCAGAAAACAGGTAATTACAATAGTGTGTGCTAAGTGCTAAGATGGGAATAAGCAGACAGATAAAGCCCCTAATCAGCCCTTAGGGAAGGAGAAGTCAGGAAAACCTTTCAGGGCAAAGGTAAAGAGGTGATCTCAAAGATCCACAGGGAAATGGATAAAGCGCTAAGGGTAATCATGAGAAACAGAGGAGTAAGCTGGGCTTTATTTGCATACAGCTTCACCTGTATTTAGTTGGAGGATGATTTATGAAGCTCAAGACAAGAAAGGCAGGGACATCTAAGGTGAGTTTTGAAGATCAGTTTGGAAGGGAGCACGCTTCTTCATCTGAGCCTCAATTGCTTTTTTAACATGTGGACCAGAGCTAATAATTTTCCTTCCTCAGCAGCCTTTCTTCAAACTCTCGTGTAGTACTGTAAAGAAATTCCCTAACAGGTATAAAAAAAGGCAAAGGATAGAAGTGTTTGGCGCATGGTCTGTGATCATTTATTTTAAAGGGGGAAATGAATGAAAACATACGGCATTGTTTTTACATACATAAAATATCTCTGGAAAGCAATCCAAAAAAATAATAATATCTGATAAAAGGGGAACTAGCTGGGGTGTTAGAAGATGAGATGGAAGTAGTTTTCATTTCATGCTCAGTAACACACAAATACAGACACAGTACATTTTGGGCTTTGAAACAAATACATTAAGTATTTTAAAAGCTTAAATACTTGCCTCCCCTAATAAAACTCTATCTTCCCCACCACACTTCTTTGCATGGTATTCAAGGCTCAGTCTTATAATTTTAGTGTTTACATCTAATTATAATCTTCCACATAACGTAGAGCTGAAGCACTCTGCATCTCTCACTTTTGAGCAAGGATTGTTTGGAGTAGTCATGTGTACTTAAAATAGTTGACTTCCAAAACTTTTTCACCCAAGCTACAGTAAAGAATACATTTTACGTCACAATCCATTGTACACAAAATGCATATAACTGGAACAGTATCTTCATGAACTAAAAAGCAGTACTATGTGTCATATACTCTGATAGCTTCTATTTTTGAAAAGTATTGGTTACAAATGACCATCAGGAAACCACTAATGTATTTTCTGTATTATTTTCCTAGAATCATTTACTTTTATTTAAGTCATTTAAATTCCAGCAAAAAGCACATTGCAAAAATTACCATGCTGACCAAGTGCCTAGGTCATGCTGAGTGAAATAAGCCAGTCCCAAAGGGACAAATATCATATGTTCTCCCCGATAGGTGACAACTAACCAATCACAAAAAAGGAAACCTGTTGAAGTGAAATGGACACTATGAGAAACAGTGACTTGATCAGCCTTTGTCATCACTGTTGATGATCAACTTAATGCCTTACCCCTTTTAGTATTTTTTTGTTCTAGTTAATACTATTGGTTGAACTTTTTAACACACAATTATTCTTAGGTGTTTAAATTTAACTAAAAGTGATCCCTGTTAAATATAAGAGTGGGAATAAGAGAGGGAGGAGATGTACAGTTTGGGACATGCTCAATCAGACTTGCCCCAAATGGTAGTTAGAAATGTGCCTGGGAATTCCAATTCAATCCCATCAAGGTGGCATGTACCAATGCCATCTCACTAGTCAAAGTGATCAGTTTCAGTTCATAACTGATCATAATGATAGGATTAAGTGTCAAAGGGATCACATAAACAAGACTAGTGTCTGTTAATACTAACTGATGGAATGAAAAAGTAGAGAATGATCCAACATGGGAAGCAAGATATGCAGCAGACTCATAGAATGGCAGATGTCCTAAACAGCACCTTGGCCTCAGAATCAGCCCTTAAGGCATTTGGATCTGGCTGAAAAGCCCATGAGAGTATTTCAGGCATGGAAAGCCAAGACACTCTGGCCAAAAAGAAAAAAAAAATGACCTAAATGAAAGATCTCCATGAGTGAGATCCCAGTGGAAAGAACAGGTCATCAAAGAAGGAGGTACCTTTCTCTGAAGGGAGGAGAGAACTTCCACTTTGACTAGGACCTTCTCTAAATATGATCAGAGTTGGTGAACTCAAAAGGCTTCCATAGCCTTGGCAACTCATGATAAGAGCCTAGGGTGATTACTGATGCCATAAACAAGAGTGTCAATTTGTTAAGTCAACAACAGGAGTCACTGTGCACTTACTCCTCATGTAGGATCTCTGTCCTTAATGTGCTGTACATTGTGATTTAATGCTATAACTAATACTCAAACAGTATTTTTCACTTTGTTTCCTATGTGGGTGCAAACTGTTGAAATCTTTACTTAATATATGCTAAACTGATCTTCTGTATATAAAGAGAATTGAAAATGAATCTTGATGTGAATGGAAGGGGAGAGGGAGTGGGAGAGGGGAGGGTTGTGGGTGGGAGGGAAGTTATGGGGGGAAGCCATTGTAATCCATAAGCTGTACTTTGGAAATTTATATTCATTAAATAAAAGTTTTTAAAAAAGTTTAAAAAAAAGAAATGTATTGGTCACAAATAACCAACTGTATGAAACTACTAAAATATAAACACCTTAGGAGCTAGGACTAAGTGTATCTATGCAAGGTGCCTATCTAGCTCTGCGCATAGCAAACAACTGATTCAACAAATAGTAAGTATTTGTTATGTACTCTGCATCTTGTTAGGTACTGGGATAGAAAAACTAATAGGAAGTGTTAAATCACCACTTAGGAGTGTGAGATAAGCTCTATTTTACTCTAGATCTTTGAATTGTCCTTTTAAAAATATACTATATTACATTTCGCTAAATAAACACTTTGGAAATCTATGGAGTTTGGTCTAGTGTAATTATTACTAAAATAACCTCCTGACTCACAGGCACCTATTTGTATTACATACATTCTAGATAGTTTTCAAAGTCCTTCAAATAAAACTATCTTTTTAAAGATCCTCCAAATCCCAATTCTTCTCCTCCAATAAGACTGAAAATTATCAAGAACTAAGAATCTGGGGCTGGCGCTGTGGCACAGCAAGTTAACGCCCTGGCTTGAAGCACCGGCATCCCATATGGGCGCTGGTTTGAGACCTGGCTGCTCCACTTCCAATCCAGCTCGCTGCTATGGCCTGGGAAAGCAGTAGAAGATGGCTCAAGTATTTGGGCCCCTGAACCCATGTGGGAGACCTGGAGGAGGCTCCTGGCTCCTGGCTCCTGGTTTAGGATCAGTGCAGCTGGGGAGTGAACCAGAAGATGGAGGACCTCCCCACTCTACCACTCCTCTCTCTGTGTAACTCTTTCAAATAAATAAATAAATCTTTAAAAAAAAAAGAACTAAGAATCTGTAATTGTATATTTTTAAAATAGCAGTGATAGTACTGATTAACAATTCAGTAAAAAGAGCAGAAATAAATAACATGTACCAGACTAAGCTTGATACATCAACAGGGTGACAACAGGCAAACTTACAGAGAACCCAATAGCTAGTCTTCAACAGTACTAAGATTTTTAACTGCTGTCCTATATCCACCAACTGCTTAAACAACCAGATTTTTAGTCTTCCATTGCTGGTTCACTCTCCAAATGGCTGTAACGACTGGGGCTGGGCCGGTCTGAAGCCAGGAGCCAGGAGCTTCTTCTGGGTCTCCCACATGGGTGTAGAGGGTCCAAGGACCTGGGCCATCCTCTACTGCTTTCCTAAGCCATAGCAGAGAGGTGGATCAGAAGTGGAACAGCTGGGACTCGAACCGGTGCCCATATGGGATGTCAGCACCGCAGAGGGGGTGGGCTTTGCCCACTACACCACAGCACTGACCCCTACACTTTCTAACTGACATGTCTAAAGCTGTGGTAGAAGCCTTCTCAAGGTCAGAAAAAGAAAAACGGAGTCATCTGTCCTGGGAATGAAATGTAGTTGTTATCTGCTTGACTATGAATGCTTCAACTGTACTTACTATCTGCTTATAAAAATAAATAAATAAATAAATCTCGGGACTGGTGCTGTGGTGCAGTGGGTAAAGCCAGGAAGAAGCTCCTGGCTCCTGGCTTCAGATCGGCACAGCTCTGGCCGTTGCGGCCATCTGGAGAGTGAACCAGCGGATGGAAGACCTCTCTCTCTGCCACTACTTCTCTGTAACTCAAATAAATAAAATAAATCTTAAAAAAACCCATATTTTTACAATGGGCAGATGCACTAGTGGCTTCATCTTGTGGTCATTTATAAATGAATTATTAATAGAAAAGATTATTTAAGGTTTATTTCACAAAAAGCCTATCAGAATTCCCATTATTGATAAACTCACCAACACCAAAATTCCAAACGTAAGACACCGTATGTAAAAACAGGACACATTTTGAAAAAGAACTGCAGAGGAACACTGTTCCTAGAGAGTTCTATTTTTTTTTTCCAATTCCACTAATGGTGTCTACTGAAGCATATTTGCAATGTAATCTGTTCATCAGCAAGCTGTTCTGGTCTAGTGTGAACTTAGAATTTGAAAATATGGGGGAGTGGGCATTTGCTGCAACAGTTAGGACCCTGCTTAGGACACCTGTCTCCTATCAGAGCACCCAGCTCCACTCTCAATTTTAGCTTTTTGCTAATGCACACCCTGTGAGGGACAGTGTTGATGGCTCAAACAGTTGCATCCCTGTCATCCACATGGGAAATCCATGTTGAGTTCCAGACTCCTAGCTTTGGCCTGGTCCAGCCCTGGCTGTTGCAGGCATGTGCGGGGTAAATTAATGGAAGATACACCTACCTACCCTCCCCCTCATAATAAATTAAAAATCTAAGAATTTAAAAGCATGCGGTATTTGGGTTCTAAAATAATACATAATTTTAAAATATAAAGATTTCTTTCTTCAAAATTTTATTTATTTACTTGAGAAATAGAGTTACAGAGGGAGAGACAGACAGAAAGGTCTTCCATCTGCTGGTTCACTCCCCAAACGGCCAGAGATGGGCCAATCTGAAGCCAGGAGCCAGGAGCTTCCTCTGGGTCTCCCATGTGGGTACAGGGGCTCAAGCACTTAGGCCATCCTCTACTGTTTTTCCCAGGCCATAGCAGAGAGCTGGATCAGAAGAGGAGCAGCCGGGATTAGAACTGGTGCCCATATGGGTTACCAGCTCCACATGTGGAGGCTTAACCTACTATGCCACAGCTCCAAGATTTCTCTTTTTAAAAATATTTTTTATTTGAAAGTCAGAGTGACAGAGAGGAGAGACAGTGAGAATTCTCCATCTGCTGGTTTACTTCCCAAATAGCAGCAACAGCCCGGTCTGGGCCAGGCCAAAGCCAGGAGCCAAGAACTCCATCCAGGTCTCCCACACAGGTGGCAGTGGCCCAAGTACTTGAGCCATTATCTGCTGCCTTCCCAGGTGAACTAGCAGGAAGCCTGATCAAAAGCAGAGCAGCTGGAAATGAAACCAGTACCCCAATATGGGATGCTGGTGTTGCAGGCAGTGGCTTAAATTGGCTGTGTCACAATGCTGGCCCCAGGATTTCTTTTTTTAAAGCCCATATATATTTATTAGCATTGATAACACCAGTTTTTAAAAGGGGCTATAAGTACTTTTTTTTTTTCAAAATTTATTTACAATGAAACAACCCTGAGATATAGTTCTATTAGTGTACCCATTTTGCAAATGAGGAAACTAAGTTTAGAGAATTAACTTTCCCCAAGTTATCTGAGTGGCAAATCTCCATTCTAAGCAGGACGATCAACTCAAAAGTCAGTGCATTTAACCACAGTCCTATCATAGTGGTCAATCATAAATAAACAAAAATCCCAAACCATTATCAACCACTGTCTCACTCATAAGACTTCAAAGTTGCAACCCCATACTTGGGACTACCATACCTAAGCTTTACTTTTTTAAGATATATTTATTTATTTGAAAGGCAGAGTTAAGAGAAAGAGAAGGAGAGACAGAGAGAGATAATGGCTATAACGGCCAGGGCTGGGCCAGGCACCTCCTCTGTGTCTTCCATGTGGGTGGCAGAAGCCCAAAAGCTCGGGCCATCTTCCGCTCTTTTCCCAGGCCACCAGCAGGCAGCTGGAACAGAAGTGGAGCAGTTGGGACAGGAGGTGCTCATACGAGATGCCAGTGTCCCAGGTGGCGGCTTAACCTGCTACACCACAAAGATGGCTCCCCCATACTTAAGATATAAAGGAAGATGATTATTCATACTGAAGAATGTTCTGGATAGAGATATGCCAACAAGTTTTACATCTGGGAAAGAGGGTTGGGTAGGTGTTTGGAGAACTTTGTTTTATATACGTACCTATTACTATATTATTTCAATTTCAGGAGAGTACTTTTTAATTGTGTTTCAGTAAGTTGAAATCAAACAACTGAAGTTTAGATAGTATAAAATAACTTTACCTCCTTTTGGAACTTCAACATCTCAAAATTATATTTCTGAGACTAATCCAATCCAATCCATCCAAAGGAGCATTTATAAAATTAAGATCAAAAACCATAAAAGAGCTAGAAACAAGTGTTTTTGAATTTATTATAGCAAAAGGAGTAAAGTCCTATGAAAAATGCAGACAGTCAAGTTTTTTAACACTCATGATTTTAAGCTAAAGAAATGCAACTGAACCACAGCAGTAAAACTTCTGACATAAAAGAAAGCAAAATCACAAAAATGTAAGCTATAATCTCTTGAAACCCAAAAAATTTCATCAGTATATCATGGAAAGTATTTTCAATCAAAACTTCTTGAAAAACACTCAAGGAAAAATAAATAAAGTTAATACCTACGATCAAGATGTTATAAACATGAAATATGAGTATATAAAGTTACACATCATTGAAATTATATACTATATACCAGCAGATCCAAGTAAGTATCACATACATGAACATGTAAAAAATGTACTATTTTGATAATAGCTTTTTCCTAAAGTAAGGTAATTTAATTGCTTCAAACATTGTTCTACAATATAGTCAAAGTGATGTGGCATAGTAGTGAGGCAGTGGGGTAGAGAAGGTATACTGGAATAGGAACAGAGCATCACAGTTTGAATCTTTTTTTCTACCAATATATGACTCTGGACAGGATACTCAACTTCTCTGAGATTACTATTCTTACCAATAACATGGGCATAATATCTACTACCTTATCTATTTTAGAAAGAGATTCTGTAATGCTTAAATGAAATAATATAAGATGAACATGTCACACACACACTACACAAAGACACAGGATGATATGATCTCTGAAGAACTTTCCAACTAACTCTGATTCTATAAATTATACTTTTACTATTATGTGACACCAAAACACACATATGTAATACACCACAAGAGCCAAATGAGGTGGGCTTATCCCTAAGTAATACCTTAGTACTACTACTACTACCAGCTGACATTTACTTAGCATCACAATACCTACAACATTACATCATTACTGTGGTTGAGCATTATTCTGGGTGTTTTGTATATATCGACTCACTTAATTTTAACATCAACAGAACCTCAATTTGACATATTACAAGTGAAAAAGCCATATTGTAGCTTATGAGAAAGTCTGACTAGTGATAACAACATCTTATACAACAGTGCTTCAAAAAGTTCATAGAAAATAGATTAAAGGGAACAAGTATTGTGGTGCAGCTCAGCCTCCAATGTGGGATGCATGCATCCCATTGAGGAGTGCCTGGTTTGAGTCCTGGCTACTTGGCTTCCCATCCAGCTTCTTGATGATGCCTCTGGGAGGAAATTAGATGATGGCTCAAGTACTTGAGTCTCTGCTACCCATGTGGCAGACCTGGATTGAGTTCCAGAATCCTGGCTTCAGTTTATGGCAAAATGTGTATTATAAGAAAACTATGTGTGGATTTCAATTTTTTTGCACCAAAATAAACTCTTATTTCCATTTTCCATGAACTTTTTGAAGTACCTTCATATTTATATATCATAGTGTTCTTCAAGGTGTTTTTTACAAATGTCTTACTTGGTTATTATAAGCAACTCTGAGATGTAGAAAAGGCAGGTAGGTATTCTTTCTCCTGTGAGGAGTTTATTACCTTGCCCAAGATCACAAGGGCAACAGCAGAGAAAACCAGATCCCAAAACTTTTTTGACTTCTCATCCAGGATTCAACTATCACCCTTTTACCCCTCCAACTAAAATGTGAATATTACAAATACTGATAAATTGTACCAATATAATTTTTACATGATACTCATTAACTTAAGCAATTGAACTGAGAAGTATTTTTTAATATCAAACTGCTGACACTATAAATGGAAAATTCTTGAATTGGTTGTATGTGTCAAAACACAGTAGGCAAAAAATCTCTGTGTAGCAAGAAGTCTAAATCAAGAGCTGCCCTTGGTATTACATTTAAACATTTCAAATTTAAAGACTTATTTGTAAGCAAAAAAATCTCCAAATCTGAGCCTCAGACTATATTGCTAGGCTACAACCTGCTGCTCCTATCTGGGCACAGGAGATAAGACAAACATGCAGAGCAAAAAAAAAAAAAAAAAAAAAAAAGTGGCAAAATGCTACAAATAAAGAGGTAGACTAAAGGATGTGAAGGACATCTGCATGTCTTGAGGCTTTTCCTAAAAACAACTAAGCAAGAATTATCATAACAGAAGAGTGACATGTCACCATAAATCACTTTGGGATCTACCCTACAAAATTCCATTATGGGTAAAAATCTCAATTATATCAACGTGTACCAAACTGAAACTTATTTAGGAGAGTCCAGGTCATACTGGTATAAGTTCAATTTATACCACTGATACTATAGGGTGGGCTTATAACCAATATGACTGTACTCAGTTTATGAGTATAAGGTCTGATTGTAAAAAGGAGTGCATCAAGAAATTGTAATTAGGAAAGAGGCAAAAGTGTATTTGAGGCACTATTTCAGAAAGTAAATCCAAATTATCTCACCTCAATTTATGTTAATGAAACCTAGTTATCACATTAATGCATACCTGGTAGAGTTCTTCTAAATTGTACTTAATTGAAGTACTATTCTGAATAGCTTCCACTGCTTCTTTCAGTTTCTGCCAAGTTTCATCTGTGTAGTTTTCTGGTAATTTAGGCTTATCTAGATGATATATAAAAGGCTGGCATTAAAACAACATATAGGATATAGCAACTGAAGGTCCATAAAATACAATTACATTACTGTTTTTAAAGTAAACTGTGATCTTTATAACTATTACACTTAAATGTTAAAGCAACCACTGCATTAAAGCTCAGTATAAAGAAACAGTATTCTGATATTTCAAATTTTATTAGTCACTTTAACTCACCTATTAAAACTGAAGGTGAGGGTTTTTTCTCCTACTGAACGTATTGCTTCAAAAAATAAAAATTCAAGAATGACAGATAAAAACTAACAATCCTGACCTTATTTCATCATGTGTAAAACCTAAGTCAACATGAATTTTGTACCTGAGATTTAAAATATTGTATGTCTACTATGTGCAAGGAATTTTATAAACCTCTTTACCGTCCTAACAATGCCCTAGGCTAAGTATCAAAACTGAGGAATCCGAGGATGGAAAGCATTTGCTAAGTTTGCCCAAGGTCACTGTAACTAGTCAACAGCAAGTCTGGCATTCTAATCCTGGTCTTTTTGATCCCCAAATTTATGCAGAAACTACAGAAACGGAGAAAAACATTTTAACTCAGGTTTTAAACTACATTTATGAGTAGAATGAAATTTTAAAAGAAATTCAAACATCCAAATGACTCCACAAACTATGCAGCATTTTCTGAATAGAAACAAACATTGAAATGCTAGGCTTTTACACTTCTCTGGCCATCAGTGAGTGGAAAAAACTTTTATTTAAAGCATCAAAATGCCTTAATAATGTGTTTTAATTTTTTTGGAGGAAGAAAAAACCAAAATTTCTTAAATCAATTTTCAGAAGCAATTAGGATCACAGCTCACTTCTTATAAAAATCTTGGCTATTAAGTCAAATATTTAAGCTAAATAATGAACACATTAGTCAATTGCAATTCATATTCACTTCAGAAAGCAGAAAGCTCTACTCTTAAGTCAGAAAGAACACTCTTGAAGAGTCTGCAAATGGGAGAAGTGATATAAAAAGGGTTAAAAATAAACAACACCATATCTCTCTGCTTGAAATAAAAAGTATATTCTTTATTTTTAAAGTTGAAAATACAGATATTGAACACCTAATTTTTCCGATACTAGTATTAAGTTCCAAGGCACTTATGCAGTAAATATTACTTAAGTTCATTCATTTACTTCTCCATTTAAAAATCATTTTTGCACTTATTACCTGCCAGTTAAAGGTGAATATGTGAGCCAGAAAAATAGAACACATTCAACAGATACAAATTAATTCAGCTGAATACATTTTTTAAAACTTGATTTTATATTAGCATCAATGCGTTCATAATACTTTCAATCACCTATCAAATACAATATTAACAAATTTTCCTAAAAGCTTCAGGGCAATACTTTAAAACTCGTTTTAGTGATAAAAAAAATAGATGTAGTAATTGTACCTATCTTTAGACTAATGGTACACAGAGTTACAACTTCTGTGTATACCCAGTATTTTCCAATTCTAACCCCTATCTTTGGTAAGAAATGTAGAGACCATAAATATTTTCTCTGAATACTGCTTCTGCAATGAGTTTCATAAAAACAGTATTCAATAATCTAAGTCCTCTTTGAGCATGGAAAGATCACCATTGCTACCTGCATTTCTGGGGACTGGATAAGGTGGCCTACTGAAGCACAAAAATAAAAATCCCAGCAGTGCCAAGGCTCACTATGCACCTGAAATAAACAAACCTCTTTAGAACATAAATTTCTCACCCGTAAAATCCGGATCAATCATACTGTAGATACCAAATGTTATAAGGGACAACAAATTAAATATAATAGGTTGAGGAAAACCTCAAAATACTGCACAGAAACACGGAGTGTATGGCTCAGCACAAGGTTCCTAACCACCCCCTGGCAAATGAACCCTCCACCAAAAAAAGGACCTCCCCTCCACCTCATTAATTACGCATAAAACATTAGGCTACCTCTATGCTCTTTAATATATTAACATAAATAGAGCACGTGACCGCTGAAGTGTCAAATCTTTAGTAGGTGATTATGAATTTTGGCTTTGGTTACCTTTAAAGTTCTTGATCACTAACTTCTTAGCAGAGCCAGGCTTGCTGTTAGCAAAGCTAGAGACGGTGGTAGATTTGGCTAGGCCGTTTGCATGATGCACCGAAGCCACAGAAGAGATTAATATACTCTTATTTTTAAGTTGCTGCTGCTGAGATGTTGCAGCAGTTGGTGAAGATGAGGAGGAGGAGGAGGAGGATTCCTCAGCCATCTTCGCATCAAACCCTACAAACTCCAGGGTGTCTTCAAAACGCAGCTTCTTCTGTATCGGTACGTGGCTGGTAGCAGCCACCGAAACCCCCAGGCAGAAGGACGAGGTTGACGGGGATGCCGAATCCCTGGGTTGTAAAGGAGGAGTGGAAGAGGAGGAAGAGGTGGAATCAAAGTCTTCTCTCTCGTTACTACTGTTACTGCCGCTACTGCTGCTGCTGTTTAACTTTCTCTTCTTGGCAGAGGTGGGCGGAGTGGTGCTGGTATTACCATCAGTGGCAGATCTGACCTCCTGAGCAGCAGCAGCAGCTGAGGGATTGGGGGAAGAAAAACCTGTTGGAAACATGAAAATAGCGGGGTCAACAGGCAGAGGAGCATCAAAAACCTACAGTTTATATGCCTGCGTGCGTGTAGGAGAAGGTGGCAATGCTAGAGGGGGAAGGGAAGAGAGGAGAAACACAGAGGACGAGAAGGAAAGTGAAGGGGGGGACTACACCGGGGGAATGGGAGGGTTTGGGAAGGCGGATAGGCTGACACCAGGAGTGAGCAGAACGAGGGGGGAGAGAGAATGAAGCGGCAGACAGGTAAACGGCCGTGCCGTCCCCCTCCCCTGCTTTTCGAGCTCTCTCCCCCCGTTTCTGCAGGAGCGAATCTGAGTCTGAGGCCGTAGCTCCTCCTCCTTTTCTCCCTCTCTCTGGGAGGGGAGACGCTGTGGTGGGGGGGAGGGGGAGAAGAGACCCAGGGCTTGTTATTGTCAATAGCACAAGAGGCTAAAGATGGCGCCACTTCCGGTCACGCGGCGCCGAAGGAGGGGCGGCGTCTGTCCCCGGAGTGGGGGTTGGAGAAGAGCACCACAGCCGCCCGGGGGGGCAGGGGAGCTGGCGCACAGCGGGATGGCGGGACAGGGGCGGCTGAAGCGCCTCAGACGCTCGCACTACTCTGCTCCGGCTCTCGCTCCCTCTTCCCTTCCCCGGCAGTACCTCCCTCCTCCGGCCCATCGGTAACTCCCATCCGTCCGTAACGGTCCCGCAGGAAGCTTTGCGCCGCGGCGCTCTTACCGGAAGTGACTGGGCAGACACTTTTCATAGCGCCCAGCTCCCGAAGCCCCCGAGTCCGCAGGACTTGAGTGGGGGGTGGGGGAGGGATAAAAGGGGGGGGGGAGAAGAGAAGTGGAAAGGGAGGAGGGGGCGGGCCTTCGAAACACCTTCGGGGCTTCTGATTGGCGCTTTATGAACGCGAGGCAGGCGGCCACGGTGGGGGGTGACGGGAGAAGGAGCGGGAAGGATCCTGAAGGGGAGGGAAGGTGGTGACGGTGAGGGGCGGGGTAAGCTAGCTGGGAAAAAGGGGGAGGCGGAAGAGGAAGGGAAGGAGTAAAAAGTAAGGGAAGGAGAGAATGTAAACTTTGAAAGAGATAAAGGAATTAGGAGGGGTTGCCAGGCGAGGAGACTAACCCGAAATGGAAGAAAATATAATCTTGTCATTATGCCTACTGATGTTACAATATTAAGATAGAAAAAAAGGAGCTTACATAGAAAAAGAATTTGATTCAGTGTAGCTATAAATTATTTCTTTTATGTCAAGGAAACCACAGAGCCAAAATTTGAGTTTTGATACTTTTCTCAATGACGTATGTGTAAGTTCTTATTACCAGGAGCATTTTCTAAGATGGCTGGCCAGAGCCAAGGGTGTATTCTAAGGCAAAGAAATAGGAAGGTAGCTAAGACCTGACCCAGTGCAATTCTTGGAACCATATGCTATCCCGACTTCATCAGCCATGAATTCAGTAATTTATAGACCGAAGAAAAAGCTAAGACCTACTTCCTTCTTTTATGAAGTCTCAGCTTCTACAGTGTTTCAAAGGAGACATTTTAGGAGAACAATATTGGCAAAAGTCATGTTTTTCTACTAATGTATTCCAGGAGCAAAAACTTTACATTTGATCACCGATCAAACAAAACTTGATGTTTGGTTAAATTAACAATAACAAACCCTGTAAGTTCCCTAAGGTAGTTTTTAACCATAGAACACTCTCAGGGGGAGAAAAAATAATTTTTTCAACCTGTTGATCTAACTACAGAAACCTTTAATGAACATGTATCCAAAGACTTTATGTGCCAGACACTATGCCAAGTCCCTGCCATTGAGAAGCCAGTGGGGGAAGACAGAAGGGTACTTCACAAAGCTCATAAAAAAAATGGGATTAAAACACAAATTTATTTGGGCAAACAGAAAAACTTCAAAATTCATGAGTGGTTTCCGCATAGTATGCATTTTCCATAAAATTTTTAAGTACTCTTCTAGTTTCAAAATTAATGTACATAAAAGTACTTTTAACAAATGTACAAAGTGCTGTGGCAAGAGGCAAAACAAGAAATTTGAAGGAAATCTGGAAAAATCAGGGAGTTTGAGAGACACATTTGTGCTGAGTCTCAAAGTGGGAGCTGCCAATAAGACAAGGAAGAGAGTGAAAGGCATTCTGGGCAATGGAAACATGCACAAAGCAGGGAGTTGGGAAAGGGCCTGGCATGTTTATGGAAACATGACAACTGCAGTGAGACTGGAAAACAGGATGTCTGGTTGGGACTAATTAAGATGAGGCTCAAAAGTGCCTAGCAAACCAAGCCAAGAATTTTGGAATCTATCCTATAGGTTAAGATAGATAGCATGAGACAAGCAAACTGGGCTTTTATAAGCAAGGGAGTGGCAAGATTATAGGAGTAGTAAAAGCAGATTGTGTGGTATGGCCTGATTGGTGAATCAGTACCTTGCAAATAAATCAACTTTTCTAACTTTCTTTAAACAACCCCCCCCCCCCCCGCCCCTTTTTGGTCTTGAAAAGTCCTTGTAGATTCTCCTGGAAAGGGAGTTCCTTGAGCATTATCAGCCATTATCTTTCTACTGTTCCAAGATAACTTGCTGAAAACAGGCTCTAAAGGAATTTTGGCCCCAGGGCCTTGGAAGGGAGGAAAAAAAGCCTGAAAGGGAACAGATGGAAGCACTTTCAAATACACCATACTGTTTTGCTGCCCAAAATGAGAAGGTAAGCTTTAAAGGCCAGGGAAGGTGTCCTAAAACATTAAGTCTTTGCTGTGTCTCACATTTCAAACAATGCTGAATAACCTTGTAAATGAAAAATAGAAACTTACTGAATTGACTGTTTCACTGAATGAGGATAAAATAATGCTGTGTCTAAGGGACAAGGTTATTCTAATTTATGTAAATTCCTTAGGTCTAGAGAAATGCTAGGTATTTTAAAATTATGAGTATCACTGCTGAAAGGGAATGGACATAAAGATAAGAGAAAGCTGCTTTTGTCATACAAAGATAAACTTTTATACTAACTTGAGGGATATTTGAGGTCTATTTATATTCAACTACATTCTAGTAATAATGGCTCCCAATCTCACATGGTTATCTAAGCCTTCAGTCTTCTGAGTTACATCTTAGTTTTACGAGCACAAATCCTTGGCTCTTGAGCTCTGGCTCACTTGAATGGCCCAGTGGTCTAACCTACTATTTAAGTTCTCCATAAAACAGCATTGGATTTTGTGGAAAAAGTAATTTTTCTTTTTTTCCTAAATGATTAATAATAATCTCCCTTTGTCACTTTACAAACTCATTTTATTTTGAGCCAGGTCAATCCTGAGGTAATTTTAATAATACTTTTACATTTTATGACACAGACCATCTTAGATTATTTCTATGCAATTTGTGAGAACTGAAATTTTGCTTTTTCTTGGGCCCTCGGGCCAATTTCTAAAGGACAAAAAAAAAAACCTCCCATGTTACTTTGTGAATATCTTGTACATCAAGAATCAACTATTTGTAGCTAGTTATAACATAAGCTTATATTCTGTACACCCAAACATTGCCAAACAATGTTAAACACATTCTCAATATTAAAATACATTTTTCAAGGTTGAACTCACTATAATCAAGATGTATAATGTGGGACACCATACAGTTATAGCCATTATCAGACTAAATCAGATTGGGCACTTAACACATATTCCATATATAGAATCTTCCATCTTGTGAGTTCAACTCATACCTTAGAAACATTAATTAAACTTTATAATACCACCAGATGAGGTGTAGTTATTATTGGCTTCTTTTAACTTCTTTTTATGAAGGTAAATATATGCATAAAAGAAAAAAATAATGAAAACAGAGGACTAGTTTATCTAAATACTCAGTCCTGTATTCCTATAGGAATATTCCTAAAAAGGCAGTGTATATAACCTGTTTCCCACTTCTGATCACAGAGTTCTCTCAGGGTGCTTGCTTTTAGGTCCCCTCCAGACATCTCATAGCAGGGGAGTCATTGGATCTTGGAAGCCTTATCCAATGAGTGGGATTTTCCTTCAAAAGAGGTGAGACTGCTTGCTAAGGAGAATACTAAAAATGTTGGTAAAGCAAGCAATATTTAAGAATGTGTTGAGAAAAGAAAACTAATGGATAAAAGGTATCCATTTTCTCTATATAGTTTTATGAAAATTATCACTGAAACATGGAAAAACAGAGAAGCCAAACCACGCAATGTTGAGAAAGGGAAGATTATGACATAGTAAGAGCTTTGTTTTGCTGCTCTGGGATAACTGAGGAGGCTGAAGCTCAAGCAAAGATTATCCAAGTACACAATGAATTAATCCTTTTCCTATCCTAGGGTTACTTTGTAAAATCAACGAATTTAATTATAAGAAATGCTGAACTTAAGGTACTGAGTCAAATGTAGATAATATAGATCTCAGATTTTTAATAAGACCTTTTATCTTGTGTGTAAAATTACCTCATCAACCAAAGACTTGCTGACTTGGTACATCATCCATTTGAATACTTAGCCCATTAGCTCACAGATTTTATCTGCTATACCTGTGAAAACATCTGGAAAAGGGCTGGTGCCACGGCTCAATAGGCTAATCCTTCGCCTGCGGCGCCGGCACACCGGGTTCTAGTCCTGGTCGGGGTGTCAGATTCTGTCCCGGTTGCCCCTCTTCCAGGCCAGCTCTCTGTTGTGGCCAGGGAGTGCAGAGGAGAATGGCCCAAGTGCTTGGGCCCTGCACCCCATGGGAGACCAGGATAAGCACCTGGCTCCTGCCTTCGGATCAGCACGGTGCACGGGCCGCAGCGGCCATTGGAGGGTGAACCAACGGTAAAGGAAGACCTTTCTCTCTCTCTCTCTCTCTCACTCTCTCACTGTCCACTCTGCCTGTCAAAAAAATAAATAAATAAAAGGAAACATCTGGAAAAAAGCTTTAAGGGCTAAAACTTAGGGACAGTCCACCTTTTTGGGAGGAGGGGATCATACTGGGCCTTGATTACATCTTTTGGTGCTATCAGGTGCTTA
Source organism: Lepus europaeus (assembly GCF_033115175.1). NCBI lineage: Eukaryota > Metazoa > Chordata > Mammalia > Lagomorpha > Leporidae > Lepus > Lepus europaeus. The sequence continues at coordinate 35,815,071 of NC_084850.1, read as the reverse complement.
TTATGGAGTCCCTGGGCCTATTTTTAATGTTCTATTCACTGTATTAATGATCCTCACAATTTCTCTGTCCAACCCTGCATTAATGTTTGGTTTTCTAATGGCATTTAGCTTTTCTTTTTCTCACAAACAAGGCCATTTTAGGTTTAAGTCAGCGGTTCCCAAGTCGGACTGCACAATACAGTTGCCTAGGGAGTTTTTTAAAAGCATCTTTGTCCAGATCCAAACCTACTCCAATTCAATCAGAATCTCTACAAGGAGGGCCTCAATTATCCATATATTTTAAGAAGCTGTCCTTCTAATGTTTCCAAAGTTGAGAGACTATAGTTGTAGGTAAAGTAAGTGTGCTGTGTGATTTGAACGGGACTGATAAGTTTTTACACTCCTTTTAATGCCTAAAATTTCACAATTATTTATTCACTCCTCTGAACAAAATTTGCTCTCTTTCTCTATGCTTTTTTCAAATGCAAATTAGCCATGGAGACTTAGTTCCTAACATTTTTTTAAAAAAGATATATTTATTTGAAAAGCAGAGGGAGAGGGAGAGGGAGAGGGAGAGACAGAGATCTTCTATCCACTGGTTTACTTCCAGAGTGGACGCAATGACCCAGGACTGGGCCAGACCGAAGACAGGAGCCAGGAGCTTCTTCCAGGTCTCCCATATGGGTATAGGGGCCCAAGGAATTGGGCCATCCTCTGCTGCTTTCCCAAGCATATTAGCAGGGAACTAGATTGGAAGTATAGTAGCTGGGACTTGAACAAGCACCCATGTGGGATGCTGGCGCTGTAGGCAGTGGCTTAACTCTGTAGGCTGCAACGCCGGCCCTAATTCCTAGCCTTTTAAGGTGAATGCCTCAGGGCCACCGCTGTGGTTTAGTGGGTAAAACTGCTGCCTGCAGTGCCAGGATACCATGTAGGCGCCAGTTTGAATCTGGCTGCTCCACTCCCAATCCAGCTCTCTGCTATGGCTTGGGAAAGCAGTAGAAGATGGCCCAAGTCCTTGGGCCCCTGCACCCGTGTGGGAGACCCAGAAGAAGCTCCTGGCTTCTGTCTTCAGATTGGCCCAGTTCTGGCTGTTGCGGCCATCTGGAGAGTGATGCAGTGGATGGAAGATCTCTCTCTCTTTCTCTCTCTGCCTTTCAAATAAAATAAATAAATCTTTAAAAAAATTAGCAAACCAATTAAAAAAAAAAGATGTATGCCTCCTTGGGAAAAAAGGCTAATGCAAAAGCCTTAAGTATCAGGAGGTAAATAGAACTAGGAGAAGACACTGCAATGGAATATGGGGAGAGGTAAGGTTACCAACAAGAGAAGATATGTGATAGTTCATTTTGCTGCCCTCACAGTACTGCCTAGGTCAATCTTGCTTTGTAATAACAGCATATGTAAGATCTAGTCAAATTTTGACAGCTTATCTCTGTGGCCAAAATCATGTGAAAAGAAAATTTAATCTTTTTATAATAAGCAAAGCAAACACAGATATTCAGAGTATAGGTTTAGAGCTATCCATAAATGCCCAACTTTTGAATTATCACTCATTGTATTGAAGTTTCTATTACCAAGTCATCTATTTTTCCTGATCTCATTACATGGCCTTTATTCCTACCAACAGCCTTATTTCTTTTTCCAGGTCATTTAGTCATTCAAAAAAAAACTGTATTGAGCAACTACTCTTGGCCAGGCTTGGTGCTAGGTGCCATGAGGGAATACAGAACTAATACAAAATTCCATTTGTACTTGATTTTAGAATTTTTCAAAGAACTTTCATATACAATCTTATTTTATACTCATAACCACACTGATAGGTTAGAGAACATCCTCATTTTACAAATGGGAAACATGTTCAGCAAAGGAGGTTAAGATTACTTGCCAAAGTTTCAAAGTATAAGGACTTAAACCTAGTTCTTCGTTGATTTCAAACATGGTACCTTCCATAGTTTACAATTTTTTAAGGAGACATGCCATAAAATAATCTTTTTTAAGATTTATTTATTTTATTTGAAAGTCAGAGTTACACAGAAAAGGAGAGGCAGAGAGGGAGAGAGAAAGAGAGAGAGATAGATGGAGAGAGAGAGAGGTCCTCCATCCACTGGTTCACCCCCCAAATGGCCACAACCATCGGAGCTCTGCTGATCTGAAGCCGGAAAGCAGGAGCTTCCTCCATGTCTCCCACATGGGTGTAGGGGCCCAAGGATTTGGGCCATCTTTTACTGCTTTCCCAGGCCATAACAGAGAGCTGGATCAGAAGTGGAGCAGCCGAGACTCAAACCGATGCCCAAATGGGATCCTAGCACTGCAAGCAGTGGCTTTACCCTCTATGACACAGCACCAGTCCTCATAAAATAGTCTTAAGTAATAGAAAACACATTCAGAGCCCCACTCACTAGGAGGAAAAAAATGAGGTGTAACAAAACACCTCCTTCATTGGGATGAGCCAAATCCCAGTGCCCAAATGGATTTTCAAGTCTGGATGCAGTTCAGACCGTTATCAAGCAGATAGGACAAAGTAGCAAGCAATGCTCATTTCCAGAGACAGTGGCAATCTGGTTCTAGACAATCAGTCTATTCTCTCGATGGACCCTCAGCCAGTGCTTGATGTTCACAAAAAGTAGAAAGCAGCTCCTTCTCCTGGTCAAATCCAGGCAAACACTAAACAAACCTTGCCTGAGAACCATTATGATCTGGTCAGTGGGTATAAAGAGACAACTTTTGCCCTTAGTACTCAATTGGCCTAGTGGGTGAGGCAGATGATTACAGCACAGAGTGATAAACGCTGCTCTGGGAACACGGGAGGGACACCTGACCCAGCCTAATAGAGTGAAGAATAGAGTAAGTGTGTGTGTGTGTGGGGGGGGTGGGGGTGGTGGTGGTGGTGGTGGTGGTGGTGGAAGGAGATTAAGAATAGCTTCCACAAAAACAAATTAAATTTAAATCCCTGAGGGTGAGTGACAGCCAGGCAAGAGGGAAAATGAGTAGGGGGCACAGGAAGGACAATAAGGAGCATATTTAAATCCTGAAGGTGAAATAAGTAAAGCATATTTAAGAAATTGCAAGGAGTCTAGTTATTAGGGCATAGCTTCAGTCCTAACCAGAAACTCTGAAGAGCTAAGAAGAGAAATCAAGGCAGCATTCTAGTCTCCTATCTGATACAACAGTTCCTAGGGTACTTGCTGTTTGAGCTATGGCTACTGATAACACTTCCAGCCTTGAGCCACACCAGTTCAGGAACTGGACTTATAGGTTGGGCTCTTCCTTGGATATTTACAAGCTAAAAATCACAAAGGGATGGGGTGTGAAACATGGGAACTAAGATAAGAGCAGACTTGATAGTAAGACCACAACACTGGGCAATACTACAACAATGTAGATATGTAGAGCAGGGTTTTGGGATATTACAGCCTGTGGACCAAATCCAGCTGTTTGCCCGTTTTGGTAAATAAAAGTTAATTGGAACACTGCCATACTTATTCCTGTTTATTAATCTGCATATATTCTTCTGTAGCTGCTTTTGTGCTAAACAACAGAGTTCAGAGTTGTGACAGACTATATGGCCCACACAACCTAAATTATTTACTATCTAGTTCTTTACAGAAAAAAAAAAAATGCTGATCTTTGCACTTGAATATACTAAATCCTAAAAACAGATTTAGAGAATGTTTAGTTGTAGCACAAAGAATAAAGTGATTCAAAATATGCTAAGAATTTTCTATGCCTAGTGTGCATCACCTATGACATAAACTTGAAGATGGCAAGAGAATATTCTTTGGTAGCTGAATGGCTAAACAAATTGTGTTATATTTATAAGGGAATACCATATAGCATTGAAACATGAATGAATTGCAGTTATATAAGCCTCATAATGTTACATGAAAATAGCAAATCGCAGAAGAATACATATGATTTTATTATAACATTTTGTATAAAGCTCCAAAGTATGAAAAGCTTCTGGAAACATAACATGGTAAAATTATTTAAATATAGGAGGGAAAAATAGACAAGATCTAGATGGGAGAACACTCTAGGAAAAATGGGGGTGTGATTTAGGTAGACCCCAAAGCATTGGTAATGTTCTATTTTTTTTAAGATTTATTTATTTGAAAGTAAGAGTTACAGAGAAAGGGCGAGACAGAGTTCTTCCCTTGGCTGGTTCACTCCCCAGATGGCTGCAATGGCCAGGGCTGGGCCAGACTGAAGACAGGAGCCAGAAGCCAGGAACCAGGAGCTTCCTTCAGGCCTCTCATGAGGGCAGCAGGGGACCAAGTACTGGGGCCATCCTCTGCTGCTTTTCCCAGACCATAACCAGGAAGCTGAATTGGAAGTGAGCTGCCGGGACATAAGCTGGCACCCATATGGGATGCCTGCATCACAGGCGGCAGTTTAACAGCTATGCCACAAAGCCAGCCACAGTGTTTTAAGTCTTAACCATTATATCCCATGGTCCTGTATAAAGACTTAAAGTGAGCAGTAAGTATATACTTAATGATAATCTTGAAATAAATATTATATCACTGAATATTTGCAGAATTAAAAACTTGGGACTGAGTTAAGCCAAATTATGGGTTTATGAATATTTTATTATGCTCCATAAATTACACATTACATATATTTTTGTATGAAATTACATAACAAAAGTCTAAAAGAGTTTAAAGACAGCTAGTGGTAACCTGTTGAACGTTAGAACATATCAGTTTGGAAAAAGTAGCTGGCAGAAATGGCAAATGACAACTAGGGCTGATAATCTAAACATACAGGGACTTCATGGAAAATGAAATTAAAAGAATTCTATTTTGGTACAAAAATATGTTTATTAGAGGTCTTCAAAAAGTTTGTGAAAAATGCATATTATAAAAAACTATGTATGGAGTAACCACTAAAGGGCTTCAAACAGGAAAGGGAGGAACTTGATCATACCAACATTTAGCAATGTTCAGGTCTCAACAATGTTTTACTCCAAAGGTGCTATTTCCCCTCGCTGCCCCCCAGCTAAACTCATTTCCCAAAGGTAACCTCAGTTAATTGATGATTCTTTTTCTATACATTTACCAACATACAGAGTTTTTCCTTTTAAGAAAAAATGGAGCATACTCTATGAATTGGACTGTACTTTTTGCTTAATTTTATCCCATGGACAGCCTCCTTTTTCAGTATACACAGATCTACCTCACTAGCTTTAAAGGCAGCGCAGTTTACTGTATATGGATGTACATATTCCTAACACTTCAAAAAATGTCATCACTGTTGTTTCTTTTTGTCCTTTTCCTTACTTTTTCCAGACTGACTGAATTTGTTTTGTTCTTTTTTTCAATTATTAGTGTTTGGGAAATTTGGCACACTATTTCTATTCTATACCTTTCAGTTTTGTTTATATATACATATGATATATGAACACATTATTTTTGTAAGAAATAAATCAAGTGGTATGTAAAAATATAGGATAAAAAGTCGGCCGGCGCCGCGGCTCACTAGGCTAATCTTCCGCCTTGCGGCGCCGGCACACCGGGTTCTAGTCCCGGTCGGGGTGTCAGATTCTGTCCCGGTTACCCCTCTTCCAGGCCAGCTCTCTGCTGTGGCCAGGGAGTGCAGTGGAGGATGGCCCAAGTTCTTGGGCCCTGCACCCCATGGGAGACCAGGAGAAGCACCTGGCTCCTGCCATCGGATCAGCACAGTGCGCCGGCCGCAGCGCGCTGGCCATGGCGGCCACTGGAGGGTGAACCAACGGCAAAAGGAAGACCTTTCTCTCTGTCTCCCTCTCACTGTCCACTCTGCCTGTCAAAAATTAAAAAACAAAAAGTGTAAGTGGCTCTTCTCTGTTGAGCTTGTTACATCACTTTCCTCTGCATTTATGTACATATATACTTGCATAGGTACAAATAGGAAGCTATGGTATTTTTAAACAAAAATGGTATTATTACTGTACATATGATTCAACAATTTGCTTTTTTCACTTAATACATAGTGGAGACATTTCCATGAGGTCCATATCATTCTTTCATTCTACTATATTCTGTTTAACCATTCCCCTATTTTTTGACATTTGGCTACTTTATTTGTGACTGCAAACATGCTGCAGTGAATATCCTGAACATATATTTTTGTGTCTATATAGAAGTATTTTTAAGGATATATTTGAAGGTATAGAATTGGGTCAAGCAGAAAGCATACTTAAATTTTTGATAGATTGTCATATTACCTTTCAGAAATGTACCAATATGTGATCCACCTTTTCTGAATGACCACTGATTGCCCTACAAACTTATAAATAATAAACTTTATCAAACATTAAAGTTTTTGCTAAGATGTTACATGATTCCATTCTTCATTTCAAAAAACAACACAGAAGTGTGCTATTGACCACCATTCCCTGATCCCATTTCTATCTGGAAATTTATTTCCATCTTGCTATTAATTTTTTATTAATCACTTCATTATGTTTGATCTTTTTTGCACTTAAAAAGTTATTTATTTGAAAGATTTATTTAATTTTCAAAATCTTTTGGGAAAATATTTATTTAATTCATTTATTTGAAAGAGTGACAGAGAGGGAGAGAGATAGCGAGAGAGTGAGAGCAATCTGCCATTCACTGGTTCACTCCCCAAATGGCCACAATGGCTGGAGCTGGTCCAGGCTGAAGCTAGGTGCCCAGAGATGCATCTGGGTCTCCCACATGGGTGGCAGGGGTCCAAGCACTTTGGCCATCTTTCACTGCTTTTCCAGGCACACTAGCAGTGAGCTAGATTGGAAGCAGAGCAGCCGGGACTCCAAGCAGTGCTCTGATATGTTATGCCAGCGTTGCAAGTGATGGCAACACTCTGTGCAATAATGTCATTCTTAAGAATAATTTCTTAATAATTTACTCAAGGTTCTTATATTGTCGACCATTATTTAGACTTAATTGTTTTACTTGTTCATTTACTCACCATCATCTTCTTCTATGACCTCATCATCACTCCTTTCCCCTGATTCAGATAAGTGTGACATCCTCTATATTTTGGGGCTGTTTAAAAAACAGAGAATTTACCTTTACAATAACCTTGTCCCATATCTGTATGGTGTTATGGATTCATTTACTCTGGTTTCTCAACCAATTTTATCTTAAATTTCGTCAAGAAAATCCTCAAAATTTTGGTCTGTTAATCACACCTTTTCCCATTATCCCTATGGTGTTATTCTTATTTTTTTCTTTCATTTAAAGCTAATTTGGATAGGAAAACAGATTAGTTCAGACTAATATTTTAAAATACTGGTCTTGCATACCCTTCTAAATTACAAAGGCTTTGGTCTCCACTGATTAAATGCCAAAAAAGACTACCCTTAAAGTGTCCTCCAGCTATTTCTGTAGGTTCTCCAAAATACTATCTCACATGTGACCTGACCCTCATCGCTGACTTCCTCTATTATGGTTTCCTTAGAATAGTCTCAGCACTATAGTTGAGGATCCATCCGTGATTGTAAATTTTCTGGGTAGTTTTCTCCAGTTAACTATGACTCTAATGCTTTTCCCTAAATTCCCCACATCATTTAGGTGAGTAAAGGCTAAAACTTTTAACATATGGCTTCTGAACATCTGGAACTAATGAATCTTAGTACAATAGTGAGAATAATTGAAAACTGTCTTAAAATGTGTCTTTGTGGCCCAAAATGAGGCCTACACACCTTTGATTCCTAAAAGACACCCTCCCCACATTTTTCAATCTCAAAAGGGCAGCTTAGCTCACCTTGTCACTGAAGGATCAATAGGATTTTGTGGATTTTTAAAAAAAAATTTTTGGTTGACTGGTTGGCTTCAGTATGTCCAACCTCTCAATACCCAAGGGCTGTGGAGTTCTGAAAACACACGTCGCCTGGAGCCCTTTCATAAAGCTAGGAGGCTGGACTTCCTGTTATTTTACTGGCTTTCAAGATGATTGACAGCAGTTCTGACCAATCCCTCCAAAGAAAATCCCACTCCACTAACGGGCCTAGTTGGCGCTACAAGCAAAAACACCAAAAGCAAAAAAGGGTGTGAGAGTGATACAGTTCCCAAAGATCTAGGTTATTCTCTCTTTTATAGTATTACCTATGGTACATCCACAGATAAGCCACGGATATTCTGTGGAAGATTGACATAGTTCCTAAACCAACACCTATGAGGAGAGATGGTCGTCCTTACAAACGGGATAGTAGTGAAAGCCCTGACTCTAGTCTCTTCTGCCACCACTCCAGGGGGATTGGAGGGATGGAACACTTCCCAATTGGGGTAAATTGGTGTGTGGGCAGGGGAGAGGTAGAGGGTGAAGGAGGTAGAGGGACAGGAGGGCAGTGGGGGAGGTAGGGGGAAAGGTAGAGGATTCAAAATAGCAGGGAGTCTCATTATGGCCTTCCAAAGGTGGAAGCCTAGGCTCTCCAACTCAGCTGCTGCTAGCATGGGTGTTACCCCCGACCCACTGCAGTGGCATATGGCTACAGTAGATCGGCTATCTAAAATTTTCTGGAGCTGGCACTGTGGCTTAACAGATAAAGAGCATCCCCTATGGGCACTGATTGGACTCCTGGCTGTTCCACTTCCAATCTAGCTCCCTGCTAGTGCATCTGAGAAAGCAGCAGAAGAAGACCCAAGTGCTTGGGGCCCTGCCCCCATGTGGAAGATCCAGATGAAGCTCCTGTCTCCTTCCTGGCCTGCACCTGGCCCAACCCTGGCCATTGCAGCCATTTGGGGAATGAGCCAGGGGATGGAAGATTCATTCTCATTCTCTCTCTCTCCCTCTCTCTCCTCTCTCTCTCTCTCTCTCTCTCTCTATCTAACTCTGCATTTTAAAAAAATAAAATTTTCTGTATTACAGACCCTTGGTCTCTAGAGACCAATTTGGTTGGAGCTTTGTCTGTGCCTGTTGGTGTTTCACACAAAACTTTTTCCATTGTTGTGAAATACACACATGTTTCCATTTCTGTAATCGCTAGGATAAGACAAAACTATTGAAATGTAATAATAGAATATTAATTGTAAAATCTAGGTGGTGAGTGTTTTTGTGTTCACTGTAAAATTTTTAAAACTTTTCTGCATGTTTGAAAATTTGTTTTTTATAGAGGAGGAGGGAGAGAGAGATCTTCCATCCGCTGGTTCACTCCCCAAATGGCCACAGCATCCTAGGCTGGGCCAGACTTCAGCCAGGAGCCAAGAGCTTCTTCCAGGTCTCCCACTTGGGTGCAGACACACAAGCTCTTGGGCCATCTTCCACTGCTTTCCTCCGCACATTATCAGGAAGCTGGATTGGAAGTGGAAGAGCCAGGAATGGAACTGGTGCCCATATGGAATGCCGGCGCTGCAGGCCAAGGTTTTTCCTTCATATGCCCCCCAGCACCAGCCTATGTTTGAAAATTTCTATAATAGATGTTGGAAAATGAAATGAAAGGGAGAAATTCTATAATACTTAAAGAAAAATTCAAACTGAAAGTAGATAATTGTAAAAATTAAAAGAAAGAGGGGCTGGCACCATGGCACACTAGGTTAATCCTCCACCTGTGGCACCGGCATCCCATATGGACACCGGTTCTAGTCCCGGTTGCTCCTCTTCCAGTCCAGCTCTCTGCTGTGGCCTGGGAGGGCAGTGGAATATGGCCCACATCCTTGGGCCCCTGCAACCACATGGGAGACCGGGAGGAAGCACCTGGCTCCTGGCTTTGGATTGGCGCAGCTTTGGCCGTTGTGGCCATTTGGGGACTGAACCAACAGAGGGAAGACCTCTCTCTCTCTCTCCCTCTCTCTCTGTAACTCTGTCAAATAAATAAATAAAAATCTTAAAAAAAATTAAAAGTATAAGAAAGGAAGCACAAGGACGGGAGGGGAGAATAGGGTGGGAAGTATCACTACGTTCCTTAATCTGTATATATGAAATACATGAAATTTGTTCACCTTAAAGTTTTTTTTACAAAATAAAATATATTAAAAAAAGAAAAGAAATTTGGATCCCATCCTCATAGCATGCGATTGCTGAAGCCTGCCTTAAATTTTTAAATTTATTGCTTCTTGGTCTTTTGGCTACGATAAAATGAGGTGAAGAAAAAAAGTATGCCATGGGGTTCGGTATATTTATCTTACATCTGACTTGATTAATTAGGGCCCTTGTTTGCAAGTGACAAAAACTCAAACTTCCATAAGCTTAAGAGGAAAATGGAGATTATTAGTTTATGCAACTGAAGGGACAGTTCAGATCTCAGACCCAGCCACATCCAGGAATTCAAACACTATCTAGGTTCTCATTCCATCTCTTCATCTCTCATCTCAGCTTTTCTCTGTATTGCCTCATTCTGTAAGAATCTTTCTTCTATATGATAGAGACATAATATAGCTATCAACTGTTCTGGGGTCACACCCTTACTGTGCAAGAGCCAAAGAAAAGAAAGATCTACTAATTAACTGCTGATTTGGAAAACTCCAAGGGAGGTTTTATATCTCTGGCCTGAGTCTCATGTCTACCTCTTGGAGTTGCCAGTGGGTCCAGTGGCGTTTGATATGATAATCAATCATCCATTGGGGGTTAGCTGCCTAGCCATGGGGAGGCAGGGGAAGGTTCCTCACTAGGACTACATTTTAAGGACACTGAAGGAGTAGCAGATTTCTAAAGGAAGAGGAGTGCTGTTACTAGAAGCAGGGAGGAAAGGAACAAACCAAAACAACAGATGCCCACTGCATGAACTTTTTAATGGTTTAAAATTATATTTCTCGGATTCTCAGTGTATATTATTATATCACCTGCAAATAATTAAACTTTTTCTTTCTTTTTCAGATTTATATAACTTATTTCATTTTCTTGCCTTATTACATGTGAGAACCTTCTAAAACATTATAGTGGACATCTGTGTTTTATTCCTGAATTTCAGGGGAAGTGGCTTCAGTATGATACTTGCCGCTGGTTTCATGATAACTTGCTATGTTTGCAAATTTCTTTTCTATTCCCATTGCACTTAGAATTTTTATAAGAAATCGCTGCTGATTTTTATCCAGTGTCTTGGCTATCCACTGACAGATAAGACTACATCAAGGGGCCGGCGCTGTGGCACAGCAGGTTAACGCCCTGGCCTGAAGCGCCAGCATCCCATATGGGTGCCGGTTCGATACCCGGCTGTTCCACTTCCTATCCAGCTCTCTGCCATGGCCTGGGAAACCAGTAGAGGATGGCCCAAGTCCTTGGGCCCCTGCACCCGCATGGGAAACACAGAAGAAGCTCCTGGCTCCTGGGTTCAGATCAGCGCAGCTCCAGTCATTGAGGCCAATTGGGGAGTGGATGGAAGACTTCTCTCTTTCTCTCTCTGCCTCTCCTCTCTCTGTGTAACTCTGACATTCAAATAAATAAATAAATCTTTAAAAAAGAGACTACATCAAAATTTAAAATTCTGTAAGGAGAATATTAAAGTACAGAAATGACCCAAAAGCAATAAGGAAAAGGAAAAACTGGATGATAGATTCCACTTTCCATGAAACTAGGAGGTAACTCTCACATAAAGCACAAGAATATGAAAAGCAAATGGATATGTGACTGGCTGATACTAGCTAGCATCATCAGAAGCACTCACAATATGTAATAGGCTATTCTAAATGCTTTATATATGTTCCAGGAAAAGAGGTTTATTATTTGTAGAAACTGAACCAGAGTCAACTGGATGCTCATTATACAGCTAGTTCTGTTTGTAACAATTTATTGAACTGTACACTTCTGATTGTGTATTTGTGTATGTTATTTATCAATTTAAAAGTATTAAAAATAGACTGAAAACAAATAAATGAAAATGAACCAGAAAGACTATAGACTTGCAGAGAAATAAGGGTAATGGAGTATGGTAGACTGAAAATAAACAGAATAGATTGAAGTTTGGGAATTCTACTTTTCACATAAAGGTCCAGGACTATAAGAAGCCAGACAAATTTTTAAATATTTAAAGGGGGGCTGGCATTGTGATGTAATGGGTTAAGCCATCCCCTACAACACTGGCATCCCTTACGGGTGCTGGTTCATGTCCTGGTTGCTCTATTTCCGATCCGGCTCCCTGCTAATGCACCTGGGAAAGCAGTGTAAGATGGCCCAAGTGCTTGAGCCCTGCCACCCATATGGGATACCCAGATGAATCTCCTGGCTCCTGACTTACTGCTAGCCATCATAGCTATTTGGAGAGTGAACCAGCCAATGAAAGATTCTCTCTCGCTCTCTCTCTCTCTCTCCAGCTCTCCTTCTCTGTAACTCTTCCTTTCAAATAAATAAACAGATCATTTTTTAAAAAGGGATTCAAAGGATTTTTAATTATTTTACCATCTGATACTTTTTCATGCTAATGTGATACTAATACAAAGAACAGATTTAATGTAGTACATAGATACAGTTTTAAGATTATAATGGCATTACCCTCCCCCCTTCACTCTCTTTTTTTTTTTTTTAGTTTTTGAGATAACATTTTTAAATTTACATTACAGATGGGGCCGGCACCATGGCACACTAGGTTAATCCTCTGCCTGCAGTGCTGGCATCCCATATGGACGCTGGTTCTAGTCCCGGTTGCTCCTCTTCCAGTCCAGCTCTCTGCTGTGGCCTGGGAGGGTAGTGGAGGATGGCCCAAGTGCTTGGGCCCCTGCACCCGGCTGGGAGACCAGGACAAGGCACCTGGCTCCTGGCTTCGGATCTGCATAGCTCTGGCCGTTGCAGCCATTTGGGGAGTGGGCCAACCGAGGGAGGACCTCTCTCTCTCTCTCTCTCTCTCTCTAATTCTACCTGTCAAATAAATAAATAAATTAAAAGTCTTTAAAAAATTTACATTACAGTCAAAGGCTTTAATGCTCCATTGGGTTTAAATGGTTTAAAGACAAAGATTTAAGCTATCCTTTTCTGGAGAACTGAACCACCCTGTGAGAAGACTATTGATACCTCAACAAAAAGGATCCTTCGTCCAATTACCATACCTGCCCCTTCCACACAGAACTGCCAATAAGCTTTTTATTCCCTCACTATTAAATAAGTAGGTACTTCTAAAGGTTCATGGAAAAATAGAATAAGAGATGTTTATTTTGGAGCAAAAAATTTTGAAGTCCATGTATATTTTTTCACAATACACATTTTAAAAGAAGATTATTTTATTTGAAAGGCAGAGTTACAGAGAGAGGGAGAGACTGACAAAGAGATCTTCTATCCACTGGTCCACTCCCCAGATGGCCACAATGGCCAGGTCTGGGCCTAGCCAAAGGCAGAAGCTTCATCTGGGTCTTCCACATGAGTCCAAGTACTTGAGCCATCTTCTGCTGCTTTTCCAGGCACACTAGCAGGGAGCTACATCAGAAGTAGAGCAGCCAGGACTCAAACTGGTATTCATATGGGACTTGAATTCTAGCCCATAATACACATTTTTCATAAGCTTTTTTAATATCTTTCATGAATGATTTAAAAAAAATTTTACACCAAAATAAACTTTATTTATAATTCCATTTTTCATGGACTTTTTGAAGCGTGCACACTCTGGGAGGCAGCAAGCAATGAATGATTTGTGTAGTTGAGGCCCTGCCAACCATGTAGGAGATCTAGATGGAGTTCCTGGCTCCAGGTTTTGGCCTGAGCTAACCCTGGCTATTGTGGGCATTTGGAAGAGTGAACTAGAGGATGGAGGATCTCTCTCTCTCTGTCTCTGATTCTTTATACCTTTCATATAAACAAAAAAATTTAAATTTAAAACACAAGACTTTCCCACTAAAGAAAGTGAATTGGCTGTTCCACTTCTGATCTAGCTCCCTGCTAATGTGTCTGGGAAGGCAGTAGAAGATGGCCCTAGTACTTAGACCCCTGCCACCTACATGGCAAACCTAGATGGATTTTCAGATTCCCGTCTTTGGCCTGGCCCACTCTGGCTGTTGTGGCCATTTGGGGATTGTACCAATGGATAGAAAATCTCTCTCTCTCTAACTCCATCTTCCAAAAAAATCTTTTTTTAAAAAAAGGGGGGAGGGAGTAAAGTATTTGCTTCTAAATTTTGCTAATGTGATTTTAGGATGCTATTAAAAACAAACAGAACAAACCTCAGAATAACCTTGACATACAAAAAATATAGGGAAGGGACTGGGGCTGTGGCTCCCATCCCATTTTGGGTGCCTGTTTGTGATCCAGCTCTCTGTTGATGGCCTGGGAAAGCAGTGGAAGATGGCCCAAGTCCTTGGGCCCCTGTACCTGCATGGGAGACCTGGAGGAAACTCCTGGTTCCTGGCTTAGGATCGGCCCAGGTCCAGCTGTTGTGGTCATTTGGGGAGTGAACCAGCGGATGGAGGATCTTTCTCTGTCTCTTCCTCTATCTGCACCTCTACTTCTCAGATACAAACATGAAAACAAAAAAGAGAAGCAGCTTTGACCAGGTGAGAAATAAAGTCCTTCACTGCCAGAGTAAAAGTAGTTTGGCAATTAGAACAAACAAACAAAAAAAAGGAGGGCACTTGTCTTTCTGTTTCCTCTGCACCCACCCATCTTAAAGTGAAATCTGACAGACTAACACAATCAAGCCACTTACACTAAGCTCCTTCCCTCAGGAGGCAGGGTAGTTTGGGGAAATAGGCCAACAGAACTTCTGAGGAAACCAGGCAAACATGTTTGCCAATCAATTTGTCCCTATTCATTCATACATATAGTAAATAAAAAATGACCAGAAATATTTAGAGCAAATCTACTGGATAGGAGATAAAGACCAAAATGAATAAATACAACAACTGATCCTACATGGAAAAGGGGAGAAGGAGTAAAATAACACAAAGAACAAAAGCCCAATTTTCAGATTCCAGTTGTCAGACATTCACAACATATTCAAAACACATTCAGACATTCAGAACCTCTATAATTACTCAAATATGTCTTTCAGCAAAATCAAAAATTAATCCAAAAAAGAGGAATACGTGAAACAGAATGAATAGTAGTAAGCAAAGATACAGTAAAATTTTGAGTTGTCCAAATGCTAGCAAAGTGGAGCAATATGTGAATTACACAAAAATATAATTATGCATCAGGTTAAGCCTCTGCTTGGGATGTTGAAATCCCATATCAGACTGCTGGTTTGAGTCGCTGTTGTTCTGCTTCCAATGCAGCTTCCTACTCATGTGCCTGGGAACTCAGCATATTATGGTCCAAATAGTTGGGTGCCTGCCACTCACATGGAAGACCAGGATGAGATTCCTCATTCCTGACTTTGGCCTGATGCAGCCCCAGCTGTTGTGGTCACTAGAAGATAGAAGATTCTCTCTCTCTCTCCCTCCTTCCCTCCCTCCCTCCCTCTCTCTCCATTGTTCTGCCTTTCAAATATATGTGTGTATATATGTGTGTGTGTGGGTGTGCAGAGCCAACAATGTTAAAAGAGACAAAGGTAGGCCGGCGTCGTGGCTTAACAGGCTAATCCTCCGCCTTGCGGCGCTGGCACACCGGGTTCTAGTCCTGGTTGGGGCGCCGGATTCTATCCCGGTTGCCCCTCTTCCAGGTCAGCTCTCTGCTATGGCCCGGGAAGGCAGTGGAGGATGGCCCAAGTCCTTGGGCCCTGCACCCGCATGGGAGACCGGGAGAAGCACCTGGCTCCTGGCTTCAGATCAGCGAGATGCGCCAGCCGCAGTGGCCATTGGAGGGTGAACCAACGGCAAAAAGGAAGACCTTTCTCTCTGTCTCTCTCTCTCTCACTATCCACTCTGCCTGTCAAAAAAAAAAAAGAGACAAAGGGATATTTAATATTGTTAAAATATATATGTCACCAAGAACATGTAACAATCATGGACCTTTAACTAGAAATATGTAAAACATTAACTAGAAATATGTAAAACAAAGTATGTTAGAAATACAAGAATATAAATTTACAGTAACCAATCACAGGAGATCCCCTTCTCTTGACCTTTCTCTCCTCCATCCACCTTCTCCCTTTATTCATTTCTGCCTTCTCCAACAAATATATATTTAGCACCTAGTGTTAACCAGTCATTGTGTTACACTCTGTGGGTGCAGAAGTAAGCAAAACAACCTTTGTACCAGCCAATGAGACTTATATTCCTGGCAGGCAGACAGATATTATTCAAATATTTGTTCAAATATATGTAAAATTACAACTATATTGAGTGCTGTGTAGGAGAGATATATAGAGCTATGAGGTCATAGAAAGTTCACTGAGTGAGCTAAACTTCCTCAGAGATCTGATGAGTACACTGAAGTTAACTAGGAAATGAGCAAGAAAAAGCACTGCAAGGGGGCTGGCGCTGTGGCGCAGTAGGTTAACGCCCTGGCCTGGGGCGCCGGCATCCCATATGGGTGCCGGTTCAAGACCCATCTGCTCCACTTCTGATCCAGCTCTCTGCTATGGCCTGGGAAGGCAGTACAAGATGGCCCAAGTCCTTGGGCCCCTGCACCTGCATGGGAGACCAGGAAGAAGCTCCTGGCTCCTGGCTTTGGATTGGCGCAGCTCCAGCCATTGCAGCCAATTGGGGAGTGAACCATCGGAAGACCCTCGCCCACCTCTCTTTTCTCTTTGTAACTCTGACTTTCAAATAAATAAATCTTTAAAAAAAAAAAAAAAGAAAAAGCACTGCA
Organism: Lepus europaeus; assembly: GCF_033115175.1. Lineage (NCBI taxonomy): Eukaryota > Metazoa > Chordata > Mammalia > Lagomorpha > Leporidae > Lepus > Lepus europaeus. The sequence goes on along the minus strand of NC_084850.1, from coordinate 35,798,517 downwards.
AGCAGAAAAGGGAAAGCATGTGCAAAAGTCCTGTGATAGTAGGAAGCATACTGTATATAAATGACAAAAGAGCACCAGTGTGACTGGAGCTCAGAAAACAAGTGGAGAATTTTATGAAATAGATATTGGCCACACTATACAGGGCTCCAGAGTCTATCTTAATGATTTAAATCTTATCCTAAGAACAAGAGGAATCACCAGAAAGTTTGAAAGTAAAAAGGCCACACTGTAGAAAATACTGTATCATGGGCAAAAGCAAACAAGGGAAGTCAATTAGAAGGCTATTACTGTACTTGTGATGAGAAAAGAAGATATCTTAGATAGAGGTTATGGGAGTGGTGGACATTGAGAAAGAACAAGCAAGCTTTAAGAGCTAATTAGCGACATGCTCAGCCTCTGCTCTCTTTGCTGAGCTGCCTGCCTGGCTTGCCCAGGTGTATTCTTTCCATTCCACCATGCAATCACACTCTTCCCTAGTCCCAGTGACTGGGCACACTCTATCTGTCCCTTCCATTCTGACGGATGCAATATCCCTAATAAAACCTTATCACTTCACTCTCAGTCTCGTGCCTTAATTCTTTCTTGTACAAAAGACAAGAACCCCACCACTTCCACGACCTTTTCTCTGGTGACATTTCTGGCGATCCATCACAAAGGATCCATGAAGAAACCCACAAGGGAATTCACGAAGGGGTCATGAAGGGATTGAAAGAAAACTGCATCCAGAAGGGAAGTTGACTGTTCCATAGGACTCTCCACTGTGATGTACTGTTTGATCTCCAGACCTTATAAAAGGGATGACTGACCTTTTCTGTGATAATGCCTAGCCACAGTATAGAGGACCAAGTAACATAGCCAGACAATGAGAGATTAAACTATGAAATAATGTTACAGCTAGATTGATTTTTCTGTGTACATGGTAAATGGGCAGAACTCCCCTTTTAAACCAAACTGAGGGGAAGATAGGAAGTTGTGCTGATGACCTCAATATAAATAAACAGGTCACCACATTTGATCTTACCTGAAAGGCCATACTTCTCCTCATGGGCATGACTTTAACTCACAGGGAAATACTAAGTGTCAGAATTAGCCCATGACCATAGCTTTATAGCTCACCCTGATGATATCGAAAGAAATTTTCAAAAATCAGGGTTTGGTTGAGCACCTCATTGACTGACATCATAGAGGCTACCTCCATGGTCTATTTTATTAGAGACCAGGAGAACGAGGAGCAAGCTAGACAGAAAGAGCAATGTAAGGATAGGCAACAAGCCTACTAATGGCTGCTTTACATGGTGATCTGCCATCAAGGAGACCCAACAAGGCTAGTCCACCCCAAATGTCACCTTTTTCTGATATGAGGAGCCAGGGCATTGAGCAAACAGCTGTCGTGACAGAAACTGGCTACTGTCAGCTCTGCCAAGAGCAAGGCCAATGGAAACAGAACTGCCCTGGGTGCCAAAGGATTACTAGTTCAGAACCACAGACCCCGTGGCTAAAAAGCCTTTGGTTCTGCCCAGCCTCTGCCCTGCTTTCAACTCTAATCACTGCTGTTGAGGGGACGGCCTAAGCTCAGTGAAACACAAGTTGCCTATTTGTACTAGCCTTCTATTCAGCTCTCCTCCTAGTCAAGCCATGTAATGGGAGTCAACAGGGTATCTTCCTTAAGGAGGTGCACATCTCTCTTGCAATTCTCTTCCAGTACCCCATGGATAGGTCTGGACTTCACACACATCTGGTCAGGCCTTAAAGCCTATCCAAATATTATTAACCTTCAAAAAGCCCTTCCTGTCAGTTCCTAAAAACAGGGCTTAGAGCAACAGCTAACTTGATAGTCCTATACCTATTTGGACAGGTCTTCACGGAGGACTTACAGGGCCTATCTCTTGAGGGAGGTGCACAATAATCCAAAATGTAGGTGGTTAAATGTAAATGGTTTACTAGCCCATTTCCTTTTCCAGCCTGAGACTTTGGTCTTTATATTAGCTTAACTTCCTAGCAAAATGTAGCTACTAGGCATCCAGAGGGGGAAAAAAGCATAGCCAGTCTACTAGAGAGTCAACTATTGAACCTTTATCCTCAACCCTGATGAGAGAAAACCAGCCCCAGAGGATATGGGCTATGCAGCAAATTTCTACTTCTGCAAACTTCAGGCAGTCCCAGCATTTCCCTAACAGGTTATTGATTCCTAATACAGGGAAATATCACAGTTCCTGGATCAGGCTCTAAATAGAAAGCCAAAGCAGAGGCCCCTCCTTTGGGAAAAACAAACAAGCTTCCATGACTAGGGCTCTCACAAAGTGATTGCTAATTAAGTCCTTCAAACAGGGAGGCCCTAGACCTGCTACCGGCTGCCCAAGAAAGTGCCCTGAACTAGGGTCAAACTAGATGGGTACAAAATCATGTTCATGGTTTCCTGGAAAAGGCCAGACAACTCCAGGACCAGGTCAGACAAGGCTAAAATACCTGGCCTAACATCACATCTGGTCATGGAAATCCTGGTTATTGCCTCTCCTCAGCAACAGCATCCACATTCTTTCTGCTTCTCTGTAGACTACTGTGCTTTAACATCCTTGTTTGTTCTGTCTCTAACAGAAGACAAGCCATCCAGCTCCAGGTGCTTCTAAGACAGGGCTTCCAGCCTACCTCATCAGACAAGGTGACCTGCCCTCTGGACCAAACAGGACAATGCTTCTCAAGGCTACTCTCAAATACCATGGGACAGATAGCAAAAGAAAAATATTGATATCCATCTCTATGCCCATTTGTCAGGCTACCAAAGTAGCTACAGAAGATGGACCTCTGGCCATTTATCCCCATAATATTATGGGTATTTCTCTCTTGAGGGGGGAAATGTTAGGTAGGAAGTCAGAAATTTAGCCTATGTATGTGTGAGACGGGCCTGAAGCCCAGAACCTACTGTGGAAGCTCCAGAAGCCCAGCATTGTGCACTTCAAAGTCCTGCTCAGACCCTGATAACTTTCCAGGTGGTCCCAGCCCTTCCACCAAGGAAAGCTCCCAGGAGAATTCTCTCTCAGGAGCAAATGGGTTACCTGACCTGATAACATGGGGCAATAAAACCTTCACAGATGCGCTAAGGGAAGCCCCTCTACTCTGCCCCAGTGCCAACAAATCTGGAGAAGAATTTGCTAATTTTCACCCAAGAAACCCTTCTGCCAGGGCTCCCCATCCTTTGTCCTGGAGGAGAGGGGAAGGTGGGTAAACAGATTCCCTAAAACACCTAGGGAGTCCAAACAGACTGCATGCTCAGCCCTCTGCTCTCTTTGCTAAGCTGCCCGCTTGGCCTGCCCGGGTGTATTCTCTCCATTCAACCATGTAACCACGCTCTCCCCCAGTCCCAGTAACTGGGCACTCTCTATCTGTCCCTTCCATTCTGACAGATGCCCTATCCCTAATTAAACCTTATCACTTCACACATAAAAAAAGAGATACTTAGTGGGAAAAATTGGTTGGGCTTTATGATGGACTGCACATAAAGATGAAGAAGAAGATATAACAACGCTGGCTCCCTAGTTTCTAACTGGTACAAATGGATGGATGGTGGTGCCATTTACTGGGTTAAGAAACACTGTACAAGGACCAGATTATTGGCTTTGGTTTGGGGGAAAGGAGGAAGAAAAGGGTTTGGTTTTAAACATGTTGAATTTGAGTTTTTTTTTGAAATATCTATGAGGCACTGCATAGTAAGCATTTGAACAGAAATCTTGTATATTCAGAGAAAAACTGGAGATATAAATTTGTGTGGTATATGAACAGCTGGTAACTGAGGCCCGAGCTATAGGTAGGATCACCTAAAGAGAGATTGTAAAGTGAGAAGAGACTCTATAACTAAATTGAAGGTTGACATTTAGTAGTTGAGGGGCAGCATTGTGGCATAGCACATAATGCCACCATCTGCAATGCCAGCATCCCATATGGGTGCCAGCTTGTATCCTCGCTATTCCACTTCTTCTTTTTTTTTGCCAGGCAGAGTTAGACAGTGAGAGAGAGACAGAGTTATAGACAGTGAGAGAGAGACAGAGAGAAAGGTCTTCCTTCCATTGGTTCACTCCCCTAATGGCCAATACAGCTGGCGTGCTGCACCTATCCAAAGCCAGGAGCCGGGTACTTCCTCCCAGTCTGCCATGCGGGTGCAGGAACTCAAGTACTTGGGTCATCTTCCGCTGCCCTCCTGGGCCACAGTAGAGAGCTGGACTGGAAGAGGAGCAACTGGGACTAGTACCCAGTGCCCCAACCGGGACTAGAACCTGGGGTGCTGGCGCTGCAGGCGGAGGATTAACCGAGTGAGCCATGGCACCGGCCTACTCGACTTCTAATCCACCTCCCTGCTAATGGCCTAGGAAAAGCAGCAAAATATTGCCCAAGTACTTTGGTCCCTGTCACCCATATGGGAGACTTGGATGAAGCTCCTGTCTTCTGGCTTTGGCCCAGCACAGACCTGGCCATTGTGGCCATTTGTGGAGTGAACCAGCAGACAGAAGATCTCTGTTCCTCCCTTTCTCCCTGTGACTCTGACTTTCAAATAAATAACTCTTTTTTAAAAAAAATTAATGGTAGGGGCTGGTGCTGTGGAGCAGCAGGTTAAAGTCCCATACTGCAGCACTGGCATTCCTTATGGGCACTAGTTTGAGTCCCAGCTGCTCCCCTTCCAATCCAGCTCCCTGATAATACACCTGGGAAATCAGCAGAGGATGGTCCAAGTCCTTGGGCCCCTGCACCCATGTGGGAGACCTGGACAAAGCTCCTGGCTTCAGATAAGCTCAGCTCTAGCCATTGAGGCCATTTAGGGAGTAGACTAGTAGATGGAAGACCTCTCTCTCTCTCTGTCTCTACCTCCCTCTGTAACTCTTTCAAATAAATTTAAAAAATTTATTTGAAAATTAGTGGTTGAGTAAAGGAAGATAAGGAGTAACCAGAGAAGGATGAGAAAAAGTAGAATAGTGTGTCAGATAAACCAAGGGACAAGAATGTTCCAAAAACAGGGAATGGCTATCCATGACTAGAGTTGCAGACAAGTAAAAAAAAATGAAAACATGTCTATTAGATTTGGCAAAATGATGGTCACTTCTGACCATTCCCATTATCGGGCTTTGCATAATACACAATCCTAAAACTTAGTGGCTTAAAACAATAATTTATTATTATTATAATCTCATGATTATTTGGGTCAAGGTTTCAGAGAGGGCACATCAGGGATGGCTCATGTCTGTTTCATTGTATCTGGGACCTCAGCTTGGATAACTTGAGTGGCTAGGGATTAGACTAATGGGAAATAGGTTATCGTCCTTCTGTCTAGACAGCCTCTCCATGTGGCTAGCAAGAATCTCTTCACAGAACCACAGGCTCAGTGTAGACAAATTTTTACAGTGTCTCAAGGGGATTATTCCAAGCAGCCCAGGTCAAAACTCCAAGGCTTCTTTTGATCCAGCCTTGTAAATACCAGAACATTATTCTGCTGCATTCTTTTGATTTGATTAAGAGCATCCATAAAACCAGTCCAGATTCAAGGAAAGGGGAATTAGACTCCAGGGAGACAATAATTGATAAGTCAAGGTTCCTGAGAAAATAGGAAGGTGTGGAATTCAAAGAATGAAACTGAGGTGGAGAGACTGGTCTCAGATGGAGTGAAGGTTTAAAACAGTTCAGAATGATTGACAAGAAATATGTAATACAACTTCTGGGTAGACTTTTGGGTACCTGTGAGGTACAATATTTCTCTAGAAGTCAACAGATCATCTGAATAAGTCAGGAATTAGAGAAGACCATAACACTACTTAACATTTTCAAAATAAATTGTTTTTACATTTTTACATTTTACATAAAAATGTAAAAATACAAGTAACATTCCTGATCACAATGAAATAACATTAGAAACTCACCACTGAAAAAGAGCCTTAAAATATCAGCACATTTAGAAAGGGGCTTTTTAAAAAATAAAACAGCTGTCTTTTAAAAAATATTTATTTTCATTTTTTCTTGAAAGGCCCGGAGACAGAGATCCTCCATCCACTGATTTAATCCCCAAATGCCTGTAACAACCAATATTAGGACATGCAAAAGCCAGGATCCCAGAAGTCCATCTAGTTTTCTCACATGGGTGGCAGGGACCCAATTACTTGAGCCATTCTCTACTGCCTCCCAGGATGCATATTAGTAGGAAGCTGGATCAGAAGCAGAGCTGGGACTTGAACCAGGCACTCTGATATGGGCAAGTGACAATGTAACTGAAGAGCCAAAGAACCTCCCTTAAAATAGCTTTCTTCAGATTTAATTTCAATATTATATAATAACTGTTTTTAAACCACACAATTCAATGGTTTTAGTGTATTCACAGAGTTGTGCATCCATTTCTACATTCTAATTTTAGGACATGTGTCTCAAATAATAAACCAATAAGCCCATATTTTGTTCAAATTTCCTTTTTTTTTTTTTAACCTATTTTTCGTTTTTTCTGTTCCAGGATCCCATCCAAGATACTACATGATAATTGTTGTGTCTGCTCAGGCACCTTTTACATGTGACAATTTCTCAAACTTTCCTTATTTTTATTGACCTTGTAATCTTAATGGATCTGTTGAGATATTTTGTAGAATTTTGGTTTGTATCATTTGTTTTCATAATTAGACAGGGATTATGGATTTTGGGGAGAAGATCAGAAGGATACAGCACCATTATTATTAATCTTATCAAAGGGACATGTTATCAACATGATCTATCACTGATGATGTTAACCTTGACTGTGAATATAGACAACTATTTCTAGGATTGCTTCTATAACAGGGAATGGGAAACGTTGGTGGTATTTGAAGTAGTATTCCTTTTATTCATCCACAAATATGTATTGAATGACTATCATGTGATGGGAACTTGGATACAACAATAAACAAAGCCTGGCAAATTTCTGTCTTCATGGGAATTACAATCTAGTTGAGAAAAGATATAATAAATAATAATATAATAAACTAATAGGTTTTATAATATGTTAGAAGGTAATGCATGCTATGTGGAACTTAAACTAAGTAAAAGAGATAGGAGGGGAGGTGGTATTTTAAATAAAAAAAAGCAAACATTTATTTGGGGGCCAGCGCTGTGGTGTAGTAGTGAAAGCCGCTGCCTGCAGTGCTGGCACCCCATATAGGCACCGGTTCGAGTCCAGATGCTCTACTTCTAATCCTGCTCTCTGCTATAGCCAGGGAAAGCAGTGGAAGATGGCCCAAGTCCTTGGGCCCCTGCATCCACATGGGAGACCCGGGAGAAGCTCCTGGCTCCTGGCTTCGGATGGGCACAGCTCCGGCCTTTGCAGCCATCTGGGGAGTGAACCAGTGGATGGAAGACCTCTCTCTCTCTGCCTCTCTGTAATTCTGCCTTTCAAATAAATAAATAAATCTTTTTTGAAAAACATTTATTTGAAAGACACACACACACAGAGAGAGAGAGAGAAAGAGAGAGAGATCTTCCATCCACTGGTTCACTTTTCAAATGCCCACAACAGCCAGGGCTGGGCCAGTCCGAAGCCAGGAGCCAGGAACTCCATCTGGGTCTCCCACATGGGCAGAAAGAACCCAAGTACTGGATCTTCATCTGCTGCCTCCCAGGTGCATTAGCAAGAAGCTGTATTGGGAGCAAAGTAGTTAGGACTCAAACTAGGTACTGCACTATAGGATGCAGCTGTCCCAAGCAGAAACTTAATTCAGTGTACCACAATGTCTATTCAAAATAAACTTTAATTATATTTTCCATTTTTTTTATTTGACAGGTAGAGTTATAGACAGTAAGAGAGAGAGACAGAGAGAAATGTCTTCCTTCTGTTGGTTCACTCCCCAAATGGCTGCTATGGCTGGCGCTGTGCTGATCCAAAGCCAGGAGCCAGGTGCTTCTTCCTGGTCTCCCATGTGGGTGCAGGAGCCCAAACACTTGGGCCTTCTTCCACTGCCCTCCCGGGCCACAGCAGAGAGCTGGACTGGAAGAGGAGCAACCGGGACTAGAACTCGGTGTTCATATGGGATGCCGGCGCCGCGAGGTGGAGGATTAACCATGTGAGCCACGGCACCGTCCCCATTCATGAACATTTTAAAGTATCTTCATGTAATCTGTTGATATGAAATTCAAAACAGGGAACTTTTAAGGAGATGAATGATCTGGAAATGTCAGAAAGGAACAAGGAAGAAACCTATCCTTCCCTTTGGGAAAATAAACAGCTATCATCTGAGGGCTACATACAGGGGAAGTAATGACTGTAGGAAAGACCCAAGTTTGTTTTCATATAAGAAGTTGAAAGAGGCACACAGAAAGGCTGAAAATACAGGTTTAACTAATAATTAATATGAGTTCTGGAAGGTATAGTGTAAAGATTTAAGTACTTAAGTAAACATGAGAGATGGCAACAGAATGGGGAATATACAAAGCCTGAAGAAGATGATGAAAATAGGAGCAGGTATTGTGGCACAGCATGTTAAACCGCTGCTTGGGATATCCACAGTCCCATTCCAGAGTGCCTTTTCTAGTCTCAGTTTCTCTGCTTCCAATCCAGCATCCTGCTAATGCATCCTAGGAAGCAGCAGATGATAGCTTAAGTGTTTAAGCCCCTGCCATGGAGCCCCTGCCACCCATGGGTCACCTGGATGGAGTTTCTGGTTCCTGGCTTAGGCCTAGCCCAGCCCTGGCTATTTCAGCCATTTTGGGAGTGAATCAGTAGATGGAAGATATCTCTTTCTCTTCTCCCCGCTTTCTCTCTCTCTCTTTGTAACTGTCTTTCAAATAAATAAATAAATAAATAAATCTTTTTAAATTTTTTTTTTATTTTTTGACAGGCAGAGTGGACAGTGAGAGAGAGAGACAGAGAAAGGTCTTCCTTTGCTGTTGGTTCACCCTCCAATGGCCGCCGTGGCTGGCGTGCTGTGGCCGGCGCACCGTGCTGGTCCGATGGCAGGAGCCAGGTGCTTCTCCTGGTCTCCCATGGGGTGCAGGGCCCAAGCACTTGAGCCATCCTCCACTGCACTCCCAGGCCACAGCAGAGAGCTGGCCTGGAAGAGGGGCAACCGGGACAGAATCCGGAGCCCCGACCGGGACTAGAACCCCGTGTGCCGGTGCCGCAAGGCGGAGGATTAGCCTAGTGAGCCGTGGCGCCGGCCCTAAATAAATCTTTTTAAAAAAGAAAAAAGAGGGCCGGCGCTGTGGCTTAACAGGCTAATCCTCCGCCTTGCGGCGCCGGCACACTGGGTTCTAGTCCCGGTCGGGGCACCGGATTCTATCCCGGTTGCCTCTCTTCCAGGCCAGCTCTCTGCTATGGCCCGGGAAGGCAGTGGAGGATGGCCCAAGTCCTTGGGCCCTGCACCCCATGGGAGACCAGGAGAAGCACCTGGCTCCTGGCTTTGGATCAGCGAGATGCGCCGGCCGCAGCGGCCATTGGAGGGTGAACCAACGGCAAAAAGGAAGAACTTTCTCTCTGTCTCTCTGTCTCTCACTATCCACTCTGCCTGTCAAAAAAATAATAAAAAATTTAAAAAAAAGAAAAAAGAGAACAGTCCCTTGTAGACTCAAATTACATAATGATGGTAAATCTACAGGGAGAGGTGGGTGTCTGGGACTGTCCTTTAACTTATGTTGATAGAAGCAAGAAAGTTTGGGGAAGCCTGATATTTGCTCCAATCTAATCCTTTCCTTGGAGGGTTTTACTGATAAAAGCTGAGAACCTCAAGGTGTTATGGTTTTGGTCCTAGTGTATGATTTTGCTCTTGACTATTGGTAGGAATGGGGCTGTATTTGGGGTATCCGCTGACTTCCTGTTGATATTGTTGAGAACTTCTGAAGTGAAATGAATAAATGCCAGAACACAGAATCATAACTTCTGATGATTGGAGGCTTGCAGAAGGTCTAAGAAACCTGGAATTGTGTGGCTCCATCTTACCCTTCAATCCTCTTGTGGGTGTCTAAATGATGATCACAAGGGGACTGGTTAAACAAATTGTGGTACACATATACTGTGGAATGCCCTATAGACCACAAAAGCAATAACATATCTTTCACTTTCTTTTTGTATCTCCATCTTTATCATCTGACATGGAAAAACCTTCAAGATGAAATTCTCTCATGAAATGAATAGAAAAAAAGCAAAATAGTGTATATAGTGTGACCCCATTTATGCTGTGGGGCAGCAGGTTAAGCTGTTGTCTGCAATGTCAGCATCCCTTATGGATGCCTTTTTGTGTCCTGTCTGCCCTACTTCCGAAGCAGCTCCCTGCTAATATGCTGGGATGGTCCAAGTACTTGCGCACCTCATGTGAGAGACTCCAATGAAGCTCATGGCTCCTGGCTTCAGCTTGGCCCAGCCTCAGCCATTGTAGCCATTTAGGGAGTGAAACAGTAGATGGAAGATCTCTCTATCTATCTATCTCTTTCTGTAACTGTGATTTTCAAATAAATTTTAAAAATAAAATAAAAAACTTTTTAAAATGCATGTGTGTGCAATATATATGTAAATGTACCAACAATTTTCTGGAAAGATACACATAAAACTACCACCAGTTCTTATGTTTGTGGATGGAAGGGAAGAGCTGAGGAGAAGAGGGGGGTAGGGCAGGGCAGGATGTCTTTAAGTGTTGCAATTTAGAGAGCACAAGTTGTAACTACTTGGGCTCCAAATCCAGATTCCAGTATTCATAGCTGGATAGATAATCTTGGGCAAAGTAATCTTTTTTTTTTTTTTTAGACAGGCAGAGTGGACAGTGAGAGAGAGAGAGACAGAGAGAAAGGTCTTCCTTTTGCCATTGGTTCACCCTCCAATGGCCGCCGTGGCTGGCGCACTGCGGCCAGCGCATCACGCTGATCTGATGGCAGGAGCCAGGTGCTTCTCCTGGTCTCCCATGGGGTGCAGGGCCCAAGGACTTGGGCCATCCTCCACTGCACTCCCTGGCCACAGCAGAGAGCTGGCCTGGAAGAGGGGCAACTGGGACAGAATCCGGAGCCCCGACCGGGACTAGAACCCGGTGTGCCGGCACCGCAGGCGGAGGATTAGCCTGTTGAGCCACGGCGCCGGCCGGTCAAACTAATCTTTTTCCTCAGTTTCTTCATCCATAAAATGGAAATACTAATAATATAATTTATAAATCACTCCAAGAATTAAATGAATTAATACATGGAAGTACTTGCAACAGTGTCAGACTAAGGCACAAGTACTTAATATTATTATTGTCATTTTACTTCTATGTTGTTTGAATGTTATATAATTTGGGAAAATATATACATTTCTCTTGAAAAAGCTGACAAGAAGCCAGGAGAGAGAGACAGGTTGAAATATAAGAAACAGGTAACAATAGATTAAGTAACATGACTGGGATCTGGAATGCAGATGTAAGAATTAGACCTAGATTAGAAAAAGAATGTCTTTCATCTTAACAGTAGGAAAAGATGTTTATTTCTAGTTTGCTTGTCTTCCCATCTGAAGACTTCTACTTTATCTCTAGGAAATGAGTTATTTGTTGAGGGGTTGGAGTATCATTGGAGAGAATGAGAGTGAGCTGAAAACATGACAGGAATATGCTAGGAAAAGCAGCAGAGGATGGCCCAAATACTTGGGCCCCTCATGTGAGAGACCCGAATGAAGCTCATTGCTCCTGGCTTCAGCCTGGCCAGCCTCAGCCAATGCAGCCATCAGGGGAGTGAAACAGCAGATGGAAGACATCTCTCTCTCTCTCTCTCTCTCTCTCTCTCTCTCTGTCACTATGAAGAAACCTTTCTTTCCTAAATACTCTGAAGGGTTTGGGTGCCATGTTTTAATATTCAGGGACATTTATGAAAAAGAAAAGCCTAACTACAAACTTCCTTGGGCAGCATTTCAGAGCCTTGCATCAAGATGGCTCTTTAAAATCTCATCAAAATGCTAAGCAGGCAAACACTATTGTGAAGTGTTTAATGCTATTTATAACTAGATTACTTCTTTTAGTAAAAATGTATGAAAAACTCAGATTTTCTGTGTCCTCAGCTATGTGTACAGTGAATACCTTTGTAAAATAAACTGAACAGAATATTTAAACAAAAATTATAGGACACAGAAAAGACTCCCAATTATAACACTGTTAAAACAGAATCTACTTTATGATGAGACTGTCTACAACACAATATCCAGAAATGTACTGCAGTGAAAAGTGAGGTTCTGATTTTGTATTTGTGTTGGTATGTTCTGAGTGAAGGTACTTATGCATAATCCAGATCTGAATATCTTATTAATACTAATGATATAACTTAGCAGTTGTCATAATTCAGATGCAGTTTCTGTAATTATCAGAGTATACAAAAGTAGATTAAAATATGTGCACATGTCAATATATGTAAATTTACATACAAGTGGAAAGTTATAATTTAGATAGAGTACCTATAATTTTTTTTTAATTAAAACTTGGCTATTATTTCTAGACTAATTTCCAGGTATACTACTTTCGTGTCTAAAATTAGTAGGTTTCTCAACAAAAAGTCAAAGAAATTAGGAAGTTTATCCAGGTGTTAATAATTTCTGGATCTATTCTGTATACAAAGAGAATTGAAAATGAATCTTTACATGAATGGAAGGGGAAAGGGAGCGGGAAAGGGGAGGGTTGCGGGCGGGAGGGAAGTTATGGGAGGGGGGAAGCCATTGTAACCCATAAGCTATACTTTGGAAATTTATATTCATTAAATAAAAGTTTAATTAAAAAAAAAGAAAAAAAATAATTTCTGGATCTACTAAGTTAATGTTTATTTGCTAGTGGAATATATACTTATTACATACAGCCTTGTCATACATAGACAGTACACTACTTAGAAAGGTGTGAAAGTGATACACATTCAGTAGAAAAGACCCTTTGAATTTTGATCTTTTCCTGGGTCAGGGATATGCAGTGTAACACTCTCTTGATGCTGAGCAGCAGCAGCTTCCAGATAACCACAGGATTACAGGATACTTTACAGTGCACTGTGTTCCTAAGCTATAACGTTCGGAAGGTTGGGCACATTAAATGTCTCTCTCCCATTCTCTCTCTGTAACTCTGCCTTCCAAATAAATAAAATAAAAATCTTACAAAGAAAAAATGGGGGGCCAGCATTGTTGGGCCCCTGCACTCACATGGGGGACCTGGAGGAAGCTCCTGGCTTCAGGTCAGCTCAACTCTTGCCATTTCGGCCATTTGGGGAGTGGACCAGTGGATGGAAGACCTCTTTCTCTCTCTGCCTCTACCTCTCTGTAATTCTGCCTGTTAAAAATGCTGTGATATAGCAGGTTAAGCCACTGCCTATAGTGCTGGCATCCTATATAGGAGCTCGTTCCTGTCCCTGCTGCTCCACTTCTGATCCAGCTCCCTGCTAATGCACCTGGGAAAGCAGTGGAGGATGGCCCAAGTCCTTGGGTCCCTGTGCCCACATGGGAGATCTGCAAGAAGCTTCCTGGCTTCAGCCTGGCCCAGCCCTGGCCTTTGTGGCAACTTGGGCAGTGAACCAGCTGATTGAAGATCTTTCTCTCTCTCTTTCCTTCTCTCTCTGTAACTGCCTTTCAAATAAATATAATAGAAGTCTTTAAAAGGAGTTACAGAAAGCCAGATGCAGAAGCAGAGAGAGAGAGAGAGAGAGAGAGAGAGAGAGAGAGAGAGAGAAAGGGCTTCCATCTGCTGGTTCAATCCTGAGATGGCTGCAATGGCTGGAGCTGGGTCGATCTGAAGCCAGGAGCTTCTTCCGGGTCTCCCACGTGGGTGTGGGGGCCTAAGTACTTGGGCCAGCTTCCACTGCTTTCCCAGGCCATAGCAGATACCTGGATGGGGAGTGGAACAGCCAGGTCTCGAACCGGTGCCCATTTGGGATGCCGGCACTGCAGGCAGCGGCTTTACCCACTAAGCCACAATGCTGGCCCCAAATCATCTATTTTTTACTTATTTCTAACTGCTTAACAATAGCTGTTGATTACTGTTTACAATTATTTGTAGTTAACTGGTAGGCTTGCAGGATGATGTTAAAGTTACCAGGAGAGGAATGATGCTTGGCAAGAAGCCTGATTGTAGTCGAAACCGTAGTTTGAGATCTGGTCTTCGGTTTTGCAGGTTCATAAACTCAATATTCTTTTTTTTTTTTTTTTTTTTTTTTTTTTTTTTTTATAGATTCAGGAGGGTGGTGCTTTTGGGCCCTGCAGGGAGAGTCAATGAATATGGGCAGCTACCTTCTGCAAACCTGTTTTCTAAACAAAGGGCTGGAGATATTACGTTTAAGATCAAAAACAAATACCCTGAGACAGGGATGGCACAGGGGGACCAGGCATATACAGTGGTCTCCACATTAACAACAGAGAAATGTTGTAGAAACATGGGCCATTAGCTGCCAAAGATCAATTTTCACTTAGTAATTATACTCAAGTATGAAAATGTATTCCAAAATTATGTGTGTAGGGAATATACTCTTCCTAAGGAACTCAGAATTTAAGTCATCAGATTTAATTGTTTCAAGAGATTTCTTTTAATGGCATTACTAAGAATAATTATGAAACCTGAGTAGGAAATGTTAAGTAAGTGTGGAGAGCGCATGTAGAGGACATCATATGTTCTGTTTACCCAGAGTAGCTACAATGTCTTCTGCGCATAAACTCAATATTCTAAATGTCACATAGTTGACTGACACTGGGAATGTGAATTCACACTAAAGACTTTTACAAGACACTGATGTATAAATCAAAATGCTTAATTATTAATTTTGCAAACATAATTGTTCACATAGATTTGATGCAAAAAGAGCAATTTTTTTTTTCCCTGTGGACAGATACTCAAGGGAACCCAAATTGTAGTCAGAAGATTATTGGTACCTCAGAATGAAGACAAAGTGAGTTTGTGGGACAATTCAAATGTATAGTACCATTTGTTATGATTGTTCTAATGGTCTATCCCTCCAATATGGACTGGAGTATTCGCTCCCTGGAGAGACAAGTGTATATGTTCTACTGTTAGTGCACATTCATCCTACCTCCTGAGTAGAGACTGTTCAGGTTTAAAATTTTTTTCTATGCTTTCTTTGCTGATCAAAACCCTTGATGTGTATAATTTTTTTCTTTTATCTCTTAAAAAAATACTTAAGCAAAGTGTTTTCTTTAGCTGTTGTCTTTTCAGTTTGATTAGTCTAGTATTTCTCACCAAAGTCTATTCTATCCTTCAAGGAAATTACCTTTTTATAGCTCAACTTGTAGGTACAGGGGGAGGCAAGAGACTGCAATCTACTGACTTTTATTTTATTCTATAAGGGTACCTTACTGTGGCTGGTGAACAGGGTTACTCGATTAAAAACCAGGATGCTCAATTAAATTCAGATACAAGGACTATATATTTTAGTGTATGTCCAAAATATTGATGAGGTATACTTACATTTAGAACCGTATTCATGGGGTGGGACGCTCTGCAGTCCACGTTGCAGTGCTTGTTTCTCGTCCTAGCTACTCCATTTTTGATCCAACTTATTGTTAATACGCACAGTGGGAAGACAGCAGGTGATGGCTCAACTACTTGCGTCTGTGTCAGACACGTGGGAGATCCGGATTGAGTTGTGGACACTTGGCTTCAGCCTTGCCGAGCCCTGGCTGTTGCCGGCATTTGGGGAGTGAAACCAGAGGACAAGAGATCTCTGTGTTTAAAATAAAATAGGGGGAAAATGTCCCTGTCTTAAAAAAAAAAAAGTATTCGCTGTTTATCTGAAATTCAAATTTAACCCCCTGTACTTTTTATTTACTAAACCTGGCAACCCTGTCAGTGTAATAAAATGAAGCCACGGGGCTTGCCTGAGCTTAAGCTGGTCATTAGGCACCAGGCTATTTCATTTCTCAAACAAGGAACAAAAACTGTTCCCACTAAAAAATTGTTTACGTTAACAGCGGTTAGCAACGAAGCACCGAAGATTGTTGACCCGTTGCGGAACCCGTAACTGACGCAACTGCCATAAATGCTGCTTTGATCGATTCCCCGCCTCCTCCATTCTTCTCTTCCTGCAACGAGAAAGAATTGCTTTATCACTTCTTCCTTCTCAAGTCCCGCCCTTTCAGCTATCCTCAGTAGAGAAGAATCCGCTCCCAAAAGAAGCCGGCAAAAGCGCCGACGTGGAGCTCAAGGAGCGGAAGTAGTCAGATTTCAAGGAGCCGTAAAGCGCGACGGGCTTTCTCGTCTTCCGGGTAACGACAACAGCTCCGACTGTCAGAGCCGGCCTTCCTCGTGTAGGGGGACCTGCCGGACCATTGCTAATTCAATTTCTTTCCCAATCCGGGCCCTTCCCTATCGTCGCCCCCTTCACCTTGGATCATGTTCAAGAAGTAAGGACATGCTGTGGCCTCCATCGGTTGCTCACAAAGGCGGTGGGGGTGGAGGTGGGGAAGAGGGCGAGAGCAACAATCTTTCTCTCTCCTCCGCCCCTGCCATCCTGACTCCCTAAGGTTTTCTATAGCACTGTGCTCTCACTCCCAACTCGCAACACCTCTTTAAGCTTTTCATCCCTAGTTCTTAATCGGGGTTCGGTTTCTCCACTCCTATTTTCTTTCTCCTTATCTCTTTTTCTTTTGCCTCCCCCAGTTCTGTCTCCACTCCTAGGGTTCTACCAATCACATTCTTGCACAGTGATTTAGCGGCATATCCTCTTTAGCTGAGAGGGGAGCCTTGCGCTCACTGCCATATGTTTATTAGATATGAACTAAATAAGGAAGGCTTGACTTCCTGGGTCATGGGAGTGAAGGAGTCTGGGTGACAGGAAGCAAGTGGTCTGTCATGCTTATTGCCTAGCTTCCAGATTAACCTTGTCTTTAAAAATAACGTGCTTGCCTAATAGGCCTTTCAGTGTAAGACAAAAATTCTTTGGGAACCTACGTAGTAGGTTTGCTTTACTGATTTGGTAAACGGAAAAAAAGGAGGGGGAACATGGGCAAAGGAAGGTGGGTTTTGTGCATGAAATTTTAGGCAAAAATAAATAGGGATTTTAGGAAGTATCGTCACTTTTTAGTCAAATCTCGGCAGATTACATAGCCTAGCAGCGGCTGGTTTTCTGTGTTGTGTTTGGATTGATATTTTGTATCTCAGATTAATATTTTGCATCAACAGTTGAAAACTTTTTTTTAAATACAGGTTTTATTATTGGTTGGAGAATGTTTCTTTTTGGGTAGAATTGACTAAGATTTTTCAGGAAAAGCATTTTTGTATCTGACTACAGATTATAGTGCAAAATTTGTCTCATCTCTCCCACTACTCCGCTTCAGCTAATTGCTTTGTGCATGAAAGTTTGTTATAATACCGTGTTAAGATGTGGCTTTGTGCTGCAAAGAATAAAAGGGAAATGGCATTTATGGCATTTTTAAAAACAAGCTTATTTCTTAAATATTTTAAGATCTAAATACATGTTTGGGAATGGATGACTGATTAGAATAATACCTTTAGCTATTCTGCTTTTGCTTAGAAATACCTTTTTTTTTTTCTTGCAAAAATCATTTGGCAGATTTGATGAAAAAGAAAATGTGTCCAACTGCATCCAGTTGAAAACCTCAGTAATTAAGGGTATTAAGAACCAATTGATAGATCAATTTCCAGGTATTGAACCATGGCTTAATCAAATCATGCCTAAGAAAGATCCTGTCAAAATAGTTCGATGGTAAGTTTTTATTTTTTTGCTATGTAAAACTCATAGTAGCTGAATATTTACTGATTAGATTCCACTTGAGCTAAATGGAATTATTTTCACATTAAATCTTGATAGATTAATGATGGAAATAGATGCAGAATAACTAAAACTTATCCATATTTGTATTTTCAGATGTTTTTATGTCCATGAGAAGTGTGACTTTGTGAATTGTTTATTAAAGAGTTAAATATTTTCAGAGCTGAATTTATTTCAGTTTTGTTTTACAGAGATTTGTTTTATTGAATTACATAACATGAAATTAAAGTAATAAAATGTGAAATAAAATTGATTGTAGCAGGTCATATTTCTCTTTATTTCCCCCTCTATTGGACTAGTAGAGGAAAGACAATGTAAATCGTGTTTTTTGGCTGAGTTCTTTATTGAAAAAATTTTTAAAATTTACTGTATCTTTGCACATGCATGTTTTATGTGCATTTTAAAGGATATTTGATAATCATAAAATATCTAACTTGGTACTTTGTCATTTGTCTTACAGCCATGAACATATAGAAATCCTTACAGTAAATGGAGAATTGCTATTTTTTAGACAAAGAGAAGGGCCTTTTTATCCAACCCTAAGGTTGCTTCACAAATGTAAGTCTTATTAGAAATATGCATTTGGCATTATTGAAAATCACAAATGGAATTGCAAGTAACTTTTGATAGTTAACTCATTATTATTTTAAAGATTTATTTATTTGAAAGGCAGAATGACTGAGAGAGGGAGAGACTGAGAGAGATCTTCCATCTGCTAGTTCACTGCCCAAATGACCACAATGACCATGACTGCACCAAACTGAAGCCAGGAGCCTGCAACTCCATCCAGTTCTCCCACGTGGGTGGCAGTGGTCCAAACTTTGGACTACCTTCCATTGTTTTCCCAGCCCATTAGCAGGGAACTGAATGGGAAGTGGAGTAGCCATGGCTTGAATTGGTACCCATACGGGTTGCCAGTGTTGCAGGTGGTAGCTTAATCCTCTATGCCACAACTCCAGCTCCCGAATGTTGTTAGACTGAATATTTTACAAAAGAAAATCCAAAGAAAGATATAATTCTAGTGTACAAGAAATTTTCAGATGGGAAGTAAAATTGCTTTTCAGTCTGGCATTTTAGCTAAGAGGCAGAAGGGAAAGGAGTGACTGGCAAGGCTGTGTTAGTGGTGGTGACTTAAAGAGTTTGGCTTTTAGGTAATAGGCGATAAATGTTGAATTATCTGGAGGTCAGGAACAGTAAACCTCTTAGGCAAGTCTTGAGAGAGGTAGAATACTTTAATATTTACAAGAGAATAAGTTCAAATATTTGATTACACTGATTTCATCAAGTAAAAAGCCAATGAAAAATTGAATCCTGATGCATTGGGAACATTTGTAAGTGAAAATATTTTAGTGCCATTGAGGCATTTTGATGATATTACTGCTGTTCAACTAAGATATTGTATGACCCTAGACTGGTTCCTGGTTTGAAAAAACAAACAAAAAATTCAGGCCCTCTTTACTCCCCTGGCATCACCTCTCCACAAAAAGAAAAAAAAAAGAGACTTTCTTTTAAAAACATTTTTAAAAATGATTTGTTTATTTGAAAGCAAGAGATAAAGGATATATGGCAAGGTATTAATGAACGGTTACTGAATCTAAGTAGATAGTGTCCAGGTATTCATTAAACTATTGTAGTATTTTGTATGTTGAGCATTTTCATAATAAATGGGGGCAAGGATCATTCCTGTTTAATAATATATTAATGAATATGAACCTTTTAGGACATTTGAAAGTTATTCTTGTGCAAGAAGCGGGATAGTATGGTGGTTTAAAACTTGAGTTAGGCAGGCCTGGGTTTGATTCCCAGTGCATGTCACTTTTGGCAAGTCATTTAACTTCTTTAAGCTTTGTTTCCTTATCTTTAAAAATGCGGCCAGCGCCGTGGCTTAACAGGCTAATCCTCCACCTTGAGGCGCCGGCACACTGGGTTCTAGTCCCGGTCGGGGCGCCGGATTCTATCCCGGTTGCCCCTCTTCCAGGCCAGCTCTCTGCTATGGCCCGGGAAGGCAGTGGAGGATGGCCCAAGTCCTTGGGCCCTGCACCCCATGGGAGACCAGGAGAAGCACCTGGCTCCTGGCTTCGGATCAGCGAGATGTGCCGGCCGCAGCGGCCATTGGAGGGTGAACCAACGGCAAAAAGGAAGACCTTTCTCTCTGTCTCTCTCTCTCACTATCCACTCTGCCTGTCTAAATAAATAAATAAAAAAAATTTAAAAAAAATGGACACAATAATTTCATATATCTCCCAGGGTTGTGAGGATTAAACAAAATAGTGCATATAATATACCTAACAAAATGCCTGGAACATAGTAAGTGCTATATACATGATAGCCATTGTAATGCTATAATAATTGTCCAATAAATGCTCACTAATAATAATTATCATTATTTAGGGGCAGATATTAATGGAGATGAAGAACTAGAAAATAAGTTATAGCATGTGAATAGTAAATGCAGTCATTAACTTTCCTTTTAAATAGTAAGATATTTAATTTGGTACCATGTTTAAATTAATTTGGTGCCTTGGTAGGAAAAATACTTACCTTTTCTTTGAATAGTGAGAGGGCCAGGGATAAGGCATTAAAATGAATAAATTTTACTCATTATTGTCATTATTACTCCTTCAGAACCCTGAGAGGGTTAAAATGTTGTCCCACAGTCATTTGAAATCCTGCAGTGATCCGTTGTTAGGTTATGAATTGTTAATAAACACACTTACACATACATGTACTTAATTTCTTTTAAGAATCTAAAAGGCCAGAAAGGGGGCCACCTTCTCGCCCATCACAATGCATGTTTGTGGGGAGCTTGGCACTAAACCATTCGTAGATAACCTGTTTCTGGGTCGGGGTTTCATACTTAGCAGAGCAGCTCCCTCGCTGTGATCTATTGAAAGTCAGCCCTTGACATAAGGGTTTGTAAGAAAAGAAAAAGTAATCTAAAAGGAATTCATGCACTTTATATAAATTTGCAAAGTTTGGAAATACATAACTAATGATCCCCTGATGTTGAGATAACTGTTGTTAGTATATTGTGCTTCCATCCAGTTTCCTGTAATATATGTATTTTTTTTCTACAATGGAGTTCTCTGTAGAGGTCCCCTATTAGTAACACCTTGCATTAGTGTCATACACCTGTTACAGCTGATGAACTAATACTAATAACTTTACATTAGGGTTCACTTTGTGTTGTACAGTTCTGTGGATTATAATGTCAAGTGTCCACTGTTATAGTACACAAAACTTTACTGCCCTAGATAGCCCTTATGTCCCACCTATGTCTCTTTCCTTCTCTTCAAGCTCCTAAGTAACCACTGATCTTTTTGATAGTTGTTTTTTTAAAGATTTATTTATTTGAAAGTCAGAGTTACACAGAGAGAGAAGGAGAGGCGGGGGGGGGGGGGTCTTCCATCCTCTGGTCCACTCCCCAGTTGGCCACAACAGCCAGAGCTGCACCGACTGGAGCCAGGAGCTTCTTCCAGGTCTTCCACATGGGTGTAGGGGCCCAAGGATTTGGGCCATCTTTTTTTTTTTTTTTTTTTGACAGGCAGAGTGGATAGTGAGAGACAGAGAGACAGAGAGAAAGTTCTTCCTTTTTGCCGTTGGTTCATCATCCAATGGCCACTGCGACCAGCGCATCGTGCTGATCCGAAGCCAGGAGCCAGGCGCTTCTCCCGGTCTCCCATGCGGGTGTGGGGCCCAACGACTTGGGCCATCCTCCACTGCCTTCCCGGGCCATAGCAGAGAGCTGGCCTGGAAGAGGGGCAACTGGGATAGAATCCAGCGCCCCAACTAGGACTAGAATCCGGTGTGCCAGCGCCGCAAGGCGGAGGATTAGCCTGTTTAGCCACGGCGCCGGCCGGGTCATCTTTTACTGCTTTCCCAGGCCATATCAGAGAGCTAGATTGGAAGTGGAGCAGCCAGGACTCAAACCGGCGCCCATATGGGATGCCGGCACTGCAGGCAGTGGCTTTACTCACTATGCCATAGCATTGGTCCCTGATGTTTTTTAATTATGCTTTTTTCCACTTTATATCATGAGCATTTCCGAGAGCATTAATTTGTTTTATATATATAAGCATATATACAAAAACATGTAACCATTTATATATATTCATATATAAAATACATGAATATTGTACATAAATTATTTACCACTTAATTTGTTGTTGGACATTTAGATTGATTCCAGTTTGTTTGAATTATGAATATTAGTGCTGCAGTGAATGTCTTTCTATTTAAATAAATTTTGCTTCCCTCATTTTCCCCTAGGATGAAATTCTAGAAGTAGAATTACTGAATATAAGAGTTTGAACAATTCCAAAGTGGTTAATACATGTTGCCAAGTAGTCCTAAAGGTTATTACCATTTACAAGCCTCCTAACAGTGTGTGGGAATACCAGTGTTCCCACTTTCTTGCTAGCACTGGTAATTACTTTTCATAAAAATATTTATAGCTTTGATAAGTAAAAAGTAATATTTTAGTTTTATTTTTCATCTGTCAGAGTATTATAATTTTGGGAAATATTTGTTTATGTCCTTTCCTTTTTTTCTTTTTGAGTAATTAGTTTTAATATTTCTAATATATTTCTTTTCTTCTAGATCCTTTTATCCTGCCACACCAGCAAGTTGATAAAGGAGCCATCAAATTTGTACTCAGTGGAGCAAATATCATGTGTCCAGGCTTAACTTCTCCAGGAGCTAAGCTTTACTCTGCAGCAGTAGATACCATTGTTGTATCCTTCCCAGGCTATAACTGCTAAAATGTATTCATTGTGTTCTTTTTTTCATTGAAAGATCTATCTTCCAAGAGAATATATTAGATATACTTTTTTAAGGTTATCTCGGGCCTTTCTGATTACAGTTGAAGTGTGAGAGTAACTTTTTATGTCTTGATACTAAATTATATCCTAGCTGGGTATTTTCTTTGACATTAAATGAGAACAAATTACAAAAGAGACTCAGATACTTTTCAGCCCTTTTAGGGCCTATTGCCTATTGTTGTTTTTATTTTATTAAAGACTTGTTTATTTATTTATTTATTTGAAAGGCAGAGTTACAAAGAGAGGGACACACACAGACTACTTCCATCCACTGGTTCACTCCCCAGATGGCCACCATGACAAGCACTGGGCCAGGCCAAAGCCAGGAGCCAGGAGCTTCATCCAGGTTTCCCACATGGATGGCAGGGGTCCAAGGACTTGAGTCATCTGCTACTGGTTTCCCAGGTCCATTAACAGGGAGCTGGATCTGAAGTGGAACAGCTGGGACTTGAACTGGCACTCATATAGGATGCTGGTGTCACAAGAAACATCTTAAACTTCTGTGACAAACGCTAGTCCCAGGCCTGTTATCAGACTTGGGATACAATATAAAACTTTGATTACAAGTAGAAAAGATTTAGATGATATTATTGGATCAGCTCTTTTGACATCAACTTGCCACTTCAATGTTTAGTTTGGCTTCCCCAGATACACTGGAGTAAGGACACTTAAAAAGGAGAAGAATTTAAGGCCAGCGCCGCGGCTCACTAGGCTAATCCTCCACCTAGCGGCGCCGGCACTCCAAGTTCTAGTCCCCGTCGGGGCACCGATCCTGTCCCGGTTGCCCCTCTTCCAGGCCAGCTCTCTGCTGTAGCCAGGGAGTGGAGGATGGCCCAGATCCTTGGGCCCTGCACCCCATGGGAGACCAGGATAGGCACCTGGCTCCTGCCATCGGATCAGCGCGGTGCGCCGGCCGCAGCACACCAGCCGCAGCGGCCATTGGAGGGTGAACCAACGGCAAAGGAAGACCTTTCTCTCTGTCTCCCTCTACTGTCCACTCTGCCTGTCAAAAATAAAAAAAAAAAAAGGAAGGAGAAGAATTTAAATACCAGGTATAATATCTCTTTTCTCAAGCAATAATTTTGTGTTAGAAGTAGGTAGTGAAAGGGGCTGGCACCATGACGCAGTAGGGTAATCCTCCGCCTGCGGTGCCAGCATTCCATATGGGTGCCACTTCTAGTCCCAGCTGCTCCACTTCCAATCCAGCTCTCTGCTTTGACCTGGGAAAGGAGTGGAAGATGGCCCAAGTCCTTGGGCTTCTGCACCCACGTGGGAGACTGGGAAGAAGCTCCTGGCTCCTGGCTTCGGATTGGCACAGCTTCACCCGTTGCAGCCATTTGGGGAGTGAACCAACAGAAGGAAGACCTTTCTGTCTCTTCTTCTCACTGTGACTCTACCTCTCAAATAAAATAAATAAATAAATAAAATCTTTAAAAAAAAGAGGTAGTGAAAGATTTTGAAAAGTTTTGACTTCTTTTTTCAAAATTCATTTTTAACTTGGTTCTTTGGGGCATAACATTTTTTCAAAGAGAAATGTCAAGTCCCAAACATTCCTTAGGGGTCTGTTCAAGCCATGACATAGCTGAATAATTCTCCATGATTTCCATTTATAAGTAGCTGTTTCAGTATATTCTGAATTTAATGTGTTATTATCTACTAGTTTGAACAGGACTGGACAGGAGGCTGTCTTTGTCATAGTGTAGTAGCTGGTTGCCTTGGGTTGAGAATGAATGAACTGCAAGCCAATGGATAAAAGTAGTCTATGAGAACAGGTTACCTTTGTATGCTCATGATTTCTCTACGTGTTAGTAAGTTTATAGTTCTGAAGTTTCCCTTAAATGGGAAACTTTATCCTAGTACCTAACATTTACTTTTTCTTAAAATTTGTATTTTGAAATCATTGCATATTTACAGAAAATTGCAAAAATATACTACAGAGAGGCCCTGTGTACCCTTTAACTTTTACTTTTTAAAATATGTACTTCAGTGTATAACATTCCAGAAACTTCAGATGATAACCAAGACCATTCTGGTTATTTTAGAAAGGTTGAAAAAATTACATAGGGTTCTTAAAGATAGAATTGGAATACGATCATTTTAATGTGCTCCTTATGTATGAATGATCAAAACACTAGAACAATTGATTTTTTTTAAAAATTTCAAAGTTTTTAGTATTTATGTGCAAGAAATCTTACCTCCTTTCTTACGTGACATTCTGGTTTTGTTAGTATGTGGCTATAGTATTAACATTTGACTTGAAACAAAAATAATAATATTCATACATTTGGAATTTAGTGAGTATTTATAGTGTGCCTTACAGACACTGATAAGGTCCTTGCTTTAAAAGAGTTAATGGCCTAGGAGAGAACATAAGATGGATGCAAAGTGACTACCTTAGTAACATGATCATTGATACCTCACCCTTTCCTCCGCAAGGAATTTTGATAAACAGTTTTCTTAGCCATGTACTTACAGGCAATTATGGCTGAAGGGAAACAGCATGCTCTGTGTGTTGGAGTCATGAAGATGTCTGCAGAAGACATGTAAGTCTCATTTAGGCCCCCTTAGCTTTTAAGATATTGGTCACCAACTCTGGAAGCATCAGAAGTACAGGTGGAATTTACTCTCATTCCTACCACATCTTAGAATTTTTAAGCACAAAAGCCTCATTTCTGATTTTTCCCAATACTTAAGAAGCCACTGAAGTCTAGTTTGTCTTCAAGATTGCATTCTTTCTTAATTATTCTGAAAAGGACCCATGTGCCAGCACAACTGTTTTATATGCATGTATATAGGTGATAATTTAGGAAGTTTTTTTGGGTGTGGTTTAAATTGGGAGGGGGAAGAGGTCTTGCTGCTAGTTTTTTATACAATGACATAGTTCAGTACCATATAATACTTATCCTGTATTCTGATCTTGTACTATAAGAAGTGTAGAATATTGAGGAACTATTAAAGATATATTGTCAAAATATAGGTAACATTAAAAACTTTGGAACCCATTTAATAACCAAATTAGTCCTATTGATTTTATTTCAAGGTTATTATAATACTTTGATATTTTCCTTATCTGGTGATGATATTACTTCTGTAGACCCACTATTTCTTTAAATTTTTATTTTATTTATTTGAAATGCAGAGAAACACACAGAGAGAAAATGCTCCAATCCTCTGGTTCACTCCCTAATTGTCCACAATGGCCAGGGCTGGGCCAGATCAAAGCCAGGAAGAGAAACTCAATCCAGGTCTGCCACATGGGTGGGCAGGGACCCAACTACTTGAGCCATCACCTGCTACCTCCTAGGATCTGCATTAGCAGGATGCTGGAATCAGTAGCTGGGATTCAACCCAGGCATTCTGGGCCGGCGCCTTGGCTTAACAGGCTTAATCCTCCGCCTTGAGGCGCCGGCACACCGGGTTCTAGTTCCGGTTGGGGCGCCGGATTCTATCCCGGTTGCCCCTCTTCCAGGCCAGCTTTCTGCTATGGCCCTGGAAGGTAGTGGAGGATGGCCCAAGTCCTTGGGCCCTGCACCCGCATGGGAGACCAGGAGAAGCACCTGGCTCCTGGCTTTGGATCAGCATGATGTGCCGGCTGCAGTGGCCATTGGAGGGTGAACCAACGGCAAAAAGGAAGACCTTTCTCTCTGTCTCTGTCTCTCTCTCTCTCTCTGTCTGTCTCTCACTATCCACTCTGCCTGTCAAAAACAAACAAACAAACAAACAAACAAACAAAAAACAGGCATTCTGGTATGGGATGTGGGCATCCCAACCAACGTCTTAACTGCTTGGCCAAGTGCCTGCCCCTAGGCTCACTATTCAGGCCGCTAAAATCATCTTAATACAAACTTCAACAGAGTAATATAATTTGATATAATATAACTGTAATAACAACTCCCTAATGTGACTCAATAGTTATAAAATAGCAATGCACTTTGGATTATATTTACCGTGAGAGAACCTATAAAAAGGAATAAAAATGTTTGTGTTTTTTCCCTCTACAGCGAGAAAGTCAACAAAGGAATTGGCATTGAAAATATCCATTATTTAAATGATGGGCTGTGGCATATGAAGACATATAAATAAGCCTCAGAAGGAATGCATTGGGATAAATATGGATATTGTGCTGTATCTGTGCTTGTATGTGTGTGTGACAGCATGAAGATAATGCCTCTGTGGTTATGTTGAATAAATTCTACAGATGCTAAAATTCTGTTAGCTTCAGAAATTTTAATTTTTCTTAAATGCAAGTAAAATTGGGTAGCAAACTTGAACATTAAAAGGTGTCTGGTAAGTAACCAGACAGATGACTTAAAGCCTTTTCTTAGGCTAATGGTGTCAGATGAAAGGCAGGACTTCAGAAGAGGACTTGTCAGTTTGTAGTGGATCCTCAATGAATCTGTCTAGTTAATGAGCTGAAAGCTAGCTAGATTGGGATTCTTAGTCCATTCCCCTCCCCTGGCAACCAGTAGTACCCATTCTCTGTGTGTGTATGTGTGTGTGTGTATGTGTGTAACTTCATTATGGAAAATTCCAAACATATTAAAAAGTATAGGGAATAATAAAATGAAACTTTCTCCATCACCCAGCTTCAATTTAAAAGTCAGCCTTGTTTCATCTGTACTTTACATATTATTTTGAAGCACCCAGTTATTTGAAGCAAATCCCAGATATCATTTTATTCCTAACTGCTTTAGTATGTATCTTTAAAAGTTAAGTGGACTTTAAAAAAGCACAATACTATTATCACACCTACAAAGTCTAACTATTTAATATGATAACTGTTTAGATTGTGTTCATATTTCTTTGATTGTTTCTTTTTTATTTGTTTTAACTGTTGGTTAGTTTGAATTAGACAAGATCTGTACATAGCATTTGGTTGTTACTTAAATCTCATTTAATTTATAGGTTTCCTTCCTTTTCCCCTTTAAGTTAATTTAAGAAATTCAGTTGTTTTGTAAAGTTTCTAGGCACATTCTGGATTTTTTGGATTATATCACTGTGAAGTCTTTTCATTTTTTTTTAAAGATTTATTTATTTGAATGAGTTACAGAGAGAGAGAGAGACAGAGAGAAAGAGAGAGAGAGAACTTCCATGTGCTGGTTCACTCCCCAGATGGCCACAACTACCAGGGCTAGGGCAGGCTGTAGCCCGGAGCCAGGAGCTTCCTCCAGGTCTCCCACTTGGGTAGCAGGGGCCCAAGTATTTGGGCCATCTTCCACTACTTTTCCCAGGCTATTAGCAGGGAGTTGGGTAAGAAGTGGAGCAACCCATATGGGATGCCAGCATCACAGGCAGTGGCTTTACCTGCTATGCCACAATACTGGCCCTTGACTTGCTTTTATGTCCCTTGCATATCCTGTAGACAAATGTGCTTTATAAGATTCAGATTTGATTTTTTTAGTGCCTTCTTCTGAGTGAAATCATACTAAACAAATACCTAGAGCTTCCAGATTTAGTTCCCTACTATATTCCCCAAAGAATGTTTATTTTTCATTATAAGTGCAGTATAAGGGCCATGGGCCTACTTAAGTAAAGAGCAGTAATCTGTTTTTGGAATTAAAAGAGTAGTTATGATTTCATTTAGTAATGAAGCCATTTATTCCTATTAACTTTGCTATTATTTTAGTGTCTCAGCCACCTTCATTTGGTTGTTTACCTATATATGACATGTGATTTTATTTTTCAGATGGATACAGACATTTACAAGATTGTGGTGACCTGTGTTACAGTTAGAAGTTGGTGAGAAAGGTGAGGGTGCATAATAAAAACACAGAGATCATTTGGCTGGCTGTTCCAGCTAGACTTCCCAGGATATTACATAGGTGAACAAAGGTACTGACCCTCAGGTTGAGAAACCATTTTCTACTGACATGCTAAGACTTGGAAATTTCCCATTAGAATACAAATTTATTCATTTATAGTGATAAGTAAGCAGGAAGTTCTTGGTAAACATGGAGGAGATCAAAGGAAGGTTGATAACTTGGGGTAATAACTTTATCCTGGCTTGAATTAAGCTTAGAGATTTCTTTTCTGTCTCATCATTAATTAGTATGCTTATTTCTGCCAAAATCTTGTCTTTTTCCTAGCCTATAGAAGTGCCCTGATATTTTACCTCCTATATCCTTTTCAAGTTCCTTATAGAAAAGTATCCTTTTATTGTGACAGTTATATTCTACAACCTACCACATTGTTATATTATTTTAATATGCAGATAGAAGTACAGTCTCATCAGCAATATATTATCTCGGAAGGAGATTTTTCTTCTTCTTCTTCTTTTTTTTTTTGACAGGCAGAGTGGATAGAGAGAGACAGAGAGAAAGGTCTTCCTTTTTGCCGTTGGTTCACCCTCCATTGGCCGCTGTGTCTGGCGCATCTCGCTGATCCGAAGCCAGGAGCCAGGTGCTTCTCCCGGTCTCCCATGCGGGTGTGGGGCCCAACGACTTGGGCCATCCTCCACTGCCTTCCCGGGCCATAGCAGAGAGCTGGCCTGGAAGAGGGGCAACCGGGATAGAATTCGGCACCCCAACTAGGACTAGAACCCAGTGTGCCGGCGCAAGGCAGAGGATTAGCCTGTTGAGCCACGGCGCCGGCTAAAGGAAGGAGATTTTTCAACAGTTTCATTTTATGCTAACTTACTGGCTTCAGATTCATATGTGAGAGAATATATGTGTCATTGATGTCAAAACCAAACTTTGAACCTTTATTTTTGGTGTTAAGGTAATGTTAATTGGCCCAGATTGTTTATGGAGTATTAGCAATTAGGAAACACACATTAGAAAAGTTAAGAATTTTTATTGCCTAGTTTCTGAAATTATTTATTCTTGTCTCTAACCAATGTTACAGTGGGTATAGGGAATACTTTTTAAATATTCATCATCAACATCTGTGCTTGTTTTTCTACCATGCTGAGGTACACTGACTATGTCGCCTTGGTGATGTATACTAACTATGTATGTTCCTGGCTTTCCCTGGATCTGAGACCTCAGCTCCTCAGTGTGAATCAGGAGTGTCCCTCTGCATCTGTGAGCCTTATCAGCTTCTGAATATTAGATCATACATGGAAGTAAGTTCAAAGAGATTGTAGTAGCATATTTATCAGCCTCTACTTTCTATGACTAAAGGAAACTTTTTGTTAACTCATATTCTTAAGAGTAGGAGTACTGGGAGAGCCTATTTTCTCTTAACTAATGTGTCTATAGTTCATTTTAGTTTAACATAAGTTTTGTGTCAAACTAGCTTACAATCTAGCCATTTCTATGTGCTTTATTCAGTTTTACTCAGCCAAGATCAATACAGCTCAGAGGTATTTATTGAGTATCTACCAGGTTCTAGATGATGTGACACAAAGATGAATAATACACAAATAGCCCTTTCCCTTAAGGACCTTCTTGTCTAGTGAATAAAGAAAACTTACATTTAAAAAAATCTGGTGACAGCCCAGTACTAATTTATAATCAGTAGAGATTTACTAATACTTTTCTGATTTTAATCATCAAAATTTGCAAATCACACATGAACCAAATATAAAGTTCCTTGGATTGCATCCCATATGAGGTATAAAAAAATCCAAACTTCTTGGAGTTGTAATGATTCAGTGTTCTAACTGAGATGGTTCCCCATTGTCCATTGGTATAAAAGACATCAATCCTCTTCCAGTAGATTGTTAGAGTGGTTTGGTGGTGGTCTGTTGTTGGCTATATTTTTCCTCTTTCTTTTTTTAAAGATTTATTTATTTATTTGAAAGTCAGATTACACATAGAGAAGATAGGCAGAGAGATAGAGAGAAAGAGGTCTTCCATCCGCTGGTTCACTCCCCAGTTGGCTGCAATAGCCGGAGCTGCGCCAATCTGAAGTCAGGAGCCAGGAGCTTCCTCCGGGTCTCCCACACGGGTGCAGGGGCCCAAGGACTTGGGCCATCTTCTACTGCTTTCCCAGGCCATAGCAGAGAGCTGGATTGGAAGCAGAGCAGCCAGGTCTCGAACTGGTGCCCATATGGGATGCTGGTGCTTTAGGCCAGGGCGTTAACCCACTGCGCCACAGTGCCGGCCCCTGTATTTTTCCTCTTTCTTTCACATGTTTTCTTTCTCCTGTTCTGAACTCCAAACAAAAGTGGCTGGATTCATCCCAGAGTTAGTCATGAGCATTTCTAATTTTTTTTTTTTTTTGACAGGCAGAGTGGATAGTGAGAGAGAGAGAGACAGAGAGAAAGGTCTTCCTTTTTGCCGTTGGTTCACCCTCCAATGGCCGCTGCGGCCAGCACATCTCGCTGATCCGAGGCCAGGAGCCAGGTGCTTCTCCTGGTCTCCCTTGCAGGTGCAGGGCCCAAGCACTTGGGCCATCCTCCACTGCCTTCCCGGGCCATAGCAGAGAGCTGGCCTGGAAGAGGGGCAACCGGGATAGAGTCCGGCGCCCCAACCGGGACTAGAACCCAGTGTGCCGGCGCCGCAAGGTGGAGGATTAGCCTGTTAAGCCACGGTGCCGGCCGAGCATTTCTAATTTGAGAGATTTGATATTCTCCAAACAGAAGGTCATTTGAAATTTGTCAAATAATGATCATATCCAGCCAATACTCCCTCCATATGCAAATCAGCAACCAAGGATACAGAATTTCTTAATACTTCAGAACATAAAAATGGCAGAAACATAAGAATGTCAGTTCCCTAAATTTGCATAGGTATTTCATTATTATAAATATTTTACTTTTTGTTATTAATGGAAATATGAAATTAATGTATGACCAAACAAAATGTAAATATTTTAACTTCATTTATCTAGGTTCCTTAATTTTGAGAATATATCTCAAGGCTTTTCAGGAAACTAGAAATGATTCCAATTTCTAAAGAAGTATCCACTAAAACACATTTATAATGAAAGAAAAACAGTGAAAAATGTCAATGTAACCTTCACTTCTGAGATCTCAAGTAACCGAAACTTACTCCTTACTTAATAACCTATAAAAATTAGAGCATTAAAATATTTTGGGAGCCCTGTTGAATGTCATGTTTAATATGTCATTAATCATATTAAGGCAGTAAAAATTAGACTAAATATAATTTTACTCTTCATATCATAGTCTTTGAACAGCAGTTCCTAAAGAAATGACACTTGTCAACATGAAGAGTGCTGCATGTGAATGTTATATTTTAAAAAATACCTTGTATGTATTTTTATATTTTGTGTACTTTTAAAAATAGGTAAAAGAGTGAGTAGATATTACCAACTATAATATCAATCTGTTTAATATTGTATTAAAGCCAATCAAATATGGGTGAAAAACCATAATTCCCTCAGATCAGGTCAGGAATGAATAAACAAAATTGACGGCCAGTTTTGAAATCAATGTTGAGATAATTAGGCAGGTTTGTCTGCTTAAGAAGCTAGCCTTTTAGAGGATATAATTTATACAAGGAAAGAAATGTGGGAGGTGCTTCAGTGGAATTTCTCCTAATAATATGTTCATTAAGAATAGGTCAGGGAAAGGAAATGACATCCAAACTTATTAGTACAGTTAATATTTTTCCCTTAGAGTAAAAACTTCAAGTTTTAGTGAAATCATTTCTGCTTAAAATCCTAGTTGTAACGGAATGACATGCCTTACCACTAATGTCCAATTCTCATTAAATGGATTATTTTGGAAATTAGTGTGTTTGTGAAATATAGCAATCATAGATACTAATAGTAACAATTGAAAACTGATGTTTCAAATAATGAAAAATACTTAGAGGAAGGAAGGAAAAGGTATGTAACCATTCAAGGTAATTAACCAAAAATTGAGCCACAGGTGTTGATATTATGTGGAAGACTAATTCAACAAGCTAGAATGTTCTAAATATAGCAGACTTTCTTTTTCATTTATTAAACTTTTATTTAATGAATATAAATTTCCAAAGTACAGCTTATGGGTTACAATGGCTTCCCCTCTCCCATAACTTCCCTCCCACCCGCAACCCTCCCCTTTCCCGCTCCCTCTCCCCTTCCATTCACATCAAGATTCATTTTCAATTCTCTTTATATACAAAAGATCAGTTTAGTATATATTAGGTAAAGATTTCAACAGTTTGCCCCCCCATAGCAACACAAAGTGAAAAAAATACTGTTGGAGTGCTAGTTATAGCATTAAATAACAGTGTACAGCACATTAAAGACAGATATCCTACATAATGTTTTTTTAAAAAATTAATTAATTTTCTATGCCATTTCCAATTTAACACCAGGTTTTTTTTTTCATTTCCAATTCTCTTTATATA
Source organism: Lepus europaeus (assembly GCF_033115175.1). Classification (NCBI taxonomy): domain Eukaryota; kingdom Metazoa; phylum Chordata; class Mammalia; order Lagomorpha; family Leporidae; genus Lepus; species Lepus europaeus. The sequence continues at coordinate 35,765,741 of NC_084850.1, read as the reverse complement.
CAGAAGATTGATTCAGTATATAATTAGTAAAGATCTCATCAGTTTGTACCCACACAGAAACACAAAGTGTAAAAATACTGTTTCAGTACTAGTTATCGCATCACTTCACATTAGACAACACATTAAGGACAGATCCCACATGTGATGTAAGTACACAGTGACTCCTGTTGCTGACTTAACAATTTGACACTCCTGTTCATGGCGTCCGTAATCTCCCTAGGCTCTAGTCATGAGTTGCCAGGGCTATGGAAGCCTTTAGAGTTAGATTTACTTATTTATTTGAAGGACATTGTTAGAGACACACAGTGAGAGCGAGTGAGATCTTCTATTTGCTGGTTCACTGCACAAAGAGCTCTAATGGCCAGGAGCCAGGAGCCTCTTGTGGGTCTCCCATATGGGTACAGGGGCCCAAGCACTTTGGCCATCCTCCGCTGCTTTCCCAGGCCATGAGCAGGGAGCTGGATTGGAAGTGGAGCAGCTAGGACTTGAATTGTCATCCATATGGGATGGCAACGCTGCAGGCGGCAACATTACTTGCTATGCTGTGGCGCCGGTCTCTATAGCATACATCTTAATATCAATGTATGCTAAATTGGTCTTTCAGGCAAAAACAGCAAAAAATCAAATTCATCAAACCACTCAAAGATTTTAAAAGTCCCATTTTAACAATAGAACAAAGCATAATTTTGTATATTGTAATTTTATTGCTCTTGTTTTATCCTCACTTTTGAAATACTTTATTTCAGCCAATATGTGAATATAGGGGACTTCAAAGGTATAACCAATTTCTTCACTCCCTTTACGTTCATTTTAAGTGTTCTTAGAATTCTACCACAGTGCGGGGAAAATGCCCGGATTCTCATTTTTTTCTCACAAGACTTGATTGTCCAATAATAAGTCACAGATTTCATTTAATCTCCCATGGTGAAAGAAATAATTTCTTATGATTTTCACAAGCATCTGGGCTTTAGGCAATAAATCACTTACTCTAATTAACCACTTGATTGGAAAGAGTGCCATTTCTCCAATAATATGCCTTTGAAAAATAAATGAAATTCTATTCCCTTTTTGCCTCAAAGGGAACCATGTTGGGAAAACTTCTGAGAACTGGCAACCTATTTTTATTCTCACCAGCTTCTGTTTTGAAAGGGATTGCTTTCTGTCTTTGTCCCCACAGTCTGAGCCTGTCCTGTGCTGATGCATGATGAAGCCCTGAGGCTTGGAAACTTGAAAACCAGAAAAATCATGATTTTCTGATGAAACTGCATGTTAGTTTGACACTGTCAATAATAGTCCTGAGTAAGCTCATATTTGAGACAACTTTTATTTATTATTATTTTTTGACAATGAGAAACAGACCATTTATTATCATAAATACATCTTTGTGAAGGCTGGAAAGTATTAGCTTTTTCATATTTAAAATTTTTAGGTATTTATTTATTTGAGAGGTAGAGTTATAGACAAAGGGAGGGAGAGACAGAGAGAAAGGTCTTCCATCTGCTGGTTCACTCCCCAGATGGCCACAATGGCTGGAGCTGGCCAATCCAAAGCCAGGAGCCAGGAGCTTCTTCCAGGTCTCCCACGTGGGTGCAGGGGCCAAGGACTTGGGCCATCTTCTACTGCTTTCCCAGGCCATAGCAGAGAGCTGGATTGGAAGAGGAGCAGCCAGGACACGAACTGGCATCCATATGGGATTCCAGCGCCACAAGAGGAGGCTTAGCCCACTATGTCACAGTGCTGACCCCCATATTTGACATTTAAAAAAATTTTAAATTACTTTTTATTTTTTTTAAAGAATTGATTTTTTTTTTGGACAGGCAGAGTGGGTAGTGAGAGAGAGAGAGACAGAGAGAAAGGTCTTCCTTTTTGCCGTTGGTTCACCCTCCAATGGCCGCTGCGGCCGGCGCATCTCGCTGATCCGAGGCCAGGAGCCAGGTGCCTCCCCTGGTCTCCCATGCGGGTACAGGGCCCAAGCACTTGGGCCATCCTCCACTGCCTTCCTGGGCCATAGCAGAGAGCTGGCCTGGAAGAGGGGCAACTGGGATAGAATCCAGTGCCCCAACCGGGACTAGAACCCGGTGTGCCGGCGCCGCAAGGTGGAGGATTAGCCTGTTAAGCCACGGCACTGGCAAAAAAATTTTAAATTACTTTTTAACAGATTTAGTGTGCTTTGTAGATATAATTCTTTTTTAAAATATTTATTTTATTTATTTGAAAGAGTTACAGAGAGAGGTAGAGACAGAGAGAGAGGTCTTCCATCCACTGGTTCATTCCTTAGATGGCTGCAACGGCCTGAGCTGAGCCGATCTGAAACCAGGAGCCAGGGGCAGCTTCTGCGTCTCCCACGTGGGTGCAGGGGCCCAACTGCTTGGGCCATCTACTGCTTTCCCAGGCCATTGCAGAAAGTTGGATTGGAAGAGGAGCAGCAGGACTAGAACCTGTGCCCATATGGGATGCCGGCACTTCAGGCCAGGGCTTTAACCCACTGCGCCATAGCACCAGCACCGGTAGATAAAATTTTAAGAACATAATATTCCCTTCCTCCCTCTCCCTACCATCCTCCTTCCTTGATACAACTTTTTTTTTTTTTTTTTAACAGGTAGAGTGGACAGTGAGAGCCTTGATACAACTTTTAAAAGCAATACATACTTCTAGTTTTGCTATCAGTGGGTCTTGAAATGTCTCTGCATACTATTTTTTAAAAGATTTATTTGAAAGATAAAGGTACATATATATAGAGAGATATAGAAAGATGTTCCACCCAGTGGTTCACTCCTCAAATGGCCACAAGACCCAGGGCTGGGCCAGGCCGAAGCCAGGAGCCAGTAGCTTCATCCAGGTCTCCTATGCTGGTGCAGGGGCTCAAACAGTTGGGTTCTCTTCCACTGATTTCCTAGGCCATTAGCCAGTTAGCAGGATTAGAAGTGGAGCAGCTGGGGCTTGAACTTGCACCCATATATGGGATGCTGGTGTCATAGGCGGCAGCTTAACCCATTATACCACAACACTAGTGCCCCTACATTTTGTGTTTTAAACTCAGTTTCTCATGATCTGAAAGATTTTGTATGCACTTCTTGGTCTAGATAACTGTTTTCATCAGTTTTAGTATTGCTGTATTTGAGTTTTGAAGCCAAAACTTACTCTTCCCTTAAACCTCTAGACTTAGTTTGTCTGGGTGAGGAGGTTGGATGCTGTGTGTGTGTGTGTGTGTGTGTTTAAGATTTATATATTTATTTGAAAGAGTTACACAGAGAGAAGGAAAGGTAGAGAGAGAGAGAGAGAGAGGTATTCCATTCACTGGTTCACTCTCCCAACTGGCCGCAATGGCCAGAGCTGTGCCAATCCAAAGCCAGGAGTCAGGAACTTCTTCTGGGTCTCCCATGTGCTTGCAGGGACCCAAGCATTTGGGCGATCTTGTACTGCTTTCCCGGGTCATATCAGAGAGCTGGATCAGAAGTGGAGCAGCCAGGACTCAAACCGGCACCTATATGGGATGCGGACACTGCAGGCATTGGCTTTAGCTGCTACACCACAGTGCCAGCCCCCAGATGGTGTGTTTTGTAGTCTCCGGAAGGTTTCTTGGAGAACTGACTTATCTAGGATTAGGAAGAAGTATACTTTGCATGACTGAATTCTTTCTGAAGTTTGCTTGTGTAAGCATTTTAGACTTAGGAAAGTTCAAATTGAGATGTATTTGAATACAGAGTAGAAACTGCTTCATTAAAGGGGCTAATAGCTATCTAACCAGTGAAATTAGTATCCCTCTCCTAAGTAGCTTTCAACAAGCACATGACTGGAAAATATTTTTCAGTGGCATTGCTTTATTCTGTTTTAAATATAGTAAGGGTTAGGTGTTATTAAAAACTTAGATGCTTATATTATACTTACATTGTTTTACAAGATTAAATTTTTATATTTTGTAAAATGTCTCAAAAGGAGTCCACACAGTAATTCTTCTTTCTTGCTCCCAAATGCAGAGGTCTAAGAGAAGGCACATGGCCTCAATAACTTCTGGGTGTTGTCAAACCGTACCCAATACCCAGGTGCATTTAATAGGGTGCAGGATTCTTACTTAAGTGGCGGTGTTTTGCTAAAGAAGTGTCTTAATTAAAATGTGAGGATATAGAAACCATACCAATTTGGGAAATTTGGGCTCAAATAATGTCTAATTTGCTGTGAAAGGGGAACATACTCTAAGCTGACATTCTTAAAACAATTTATGAATTTCTTCCTTAAAATGTATATTCAAAAGGAGTTTCAGGGAAAGTTGTTTAGTATGTCACAGATTACATGTACAGATATTATCTTAGAACTATCCATATTAAGGAGTTGCCCTGTGAATTTGGATATTCAATATCAGCTTTTATTCACATCGATGTTCTAATATTTTACCAAAGTGTTTAATACAAAGGATTGACACATATTTAGGTGCTTAGAGTGCTAGCTAAACTTGTTCATATGAGTAAGAGGGAAAGGAAAATAGCTTTCTCTGAGTGGCTACTGGGTGAATAAACTGTACTTGCACATCTGGCTTAATTTTTACAATGATTCCTTGAGGTAGGTTTTTATTCTCATTTTGCAGACAGGGAAACAAGGCTCGGAGAGTTTAGGCAAGTTTCTTGAAGATACATAGCTAATAAATGGCAGAACAGAATTTGAACCTAGCTCTGCCTGAGTGTAAAGATCTCTCCCCGTATATTTCATAAAGTGTTAATCCCAACCCACAATGTAATCACCAGCTTTATGAGTTATTGGAGAGAAGTATAAGCTGGTATGCCTCTTTCCACAGTGAGAAAATAGGTGTAGGATTTGAACAAGAGTGAGGTGCTTGCATAATCTTATTTGTGCTGCTCAGGGAATGTTTCTTTGTTTCCCTCTTAATCATCAGGGTGTACTAGGAGAATCTTTTGAAATTGAATTCAGTCCTGAAGTCTGAACTTTTCTTTTTATTTATCATCTGCAAGCCAGATGATTTGTGACCATTTAAGGGTTATGCCATCTATATCTTTAGAAACGGATGGAGAAAGGAGGCTAGTTAAGATTGGGGGGGGGGGGGGCAATGAGAGTGTAGAGTGTAATATACAAAGGTAGGACAAGCTAATGCTTTATTTTATTTTTAAAATATTCATTTATGGATTTGAAAGGCCAGAGTGATGAGAGATAGAGATCTTGTATCCTCTGGATCACTCCCCAAATGGCTGCAGCAGCTGGGGCTGGTCCAAGCCAAAGTCAGGAGCCAGGAGCCAGGAGCCAGGAGCCAGGAACTCTATCTGGGTCTCCCATGTGGATGGAAGGGGACCAAGCACTTGGGCCATCTTCTGCTGCCTTCCCAGGTGCATTAGCGGGGAGCTGGATCACAAGCAGAGCAGCTGGGACTAAAACTGGCACTCTAATATGGTATGCCAGCATAGTGGGTAGTGGCTTAGCCTTCTGGTCCCCAAATTTGAAATTTTTAAGATAGTCATCTCTCTTATTAGCAAATCAGTCTCATATTTGCTTTCTAATTGATTATCTTATAGGTAGATTTTATAAAAGTGTTGTTACATGAAGCCTTGCCCTTTGAGAAGTCTAAAAGGAAGATACATGTAAGGAAAGATTTATGCCATCTTCAGGAGTTAGGCATAAGTAAAGATTCTGATTATCTGATCTCTTTGTGTTTATCATATGGGTCTATTTTATAGAAAACTCTAGAGGTGACCATTTAAAAGCTGATGCTTTGAAGATAGTTGGAGGAAAAGGGTACTCAATGTTAACAGTAATGACAGAAGTTTTGCTTCAGTTTTAATTCAAGGGAAAAAGTCAAGGGGTCTAGTCTAATCTATATTTTGCTATGGATCTAATGATTTAATTTTAAGAAAAATGATCCAGTGGTTGACCCCTTACAAGGAGGTGGCCAGGCTTGCTAAATTCAGGTTGTAGTTTCTGTTGCATTCAAGAAAACCAGAAAAATAAATACAACTTTTAGAAGAAACTAAGTTTTTAGCCTTACGTCTTTAAACCTAGAGTCCCACACTTCTGGAATTGGTTAGATCCATGCTGTTCAGTATAACAGCCACTAGCTATATGTGGCTACTGAGAACCAGAAATATGACTATTCTGAATTGAGATATTCTATAACTGTAAAACACACTGGATTTCAAAGGCTTAATAAAAAAAAAATGTAAGCTAATTTCTTCCTGTTGATTACTGTTGGTATTTTTTGATAATATTGAATTAAGTAAAATATATTGCTAAAAGTAACCTCACTCATGTCTTTTTTTTTAAATGGGGCTACCAGAAAATTTGAAAATTACACATTTGGATCATATATTTCTACTGGATTGCACTGGTATGGGGAGTAGGCAGTATTCCCTGAAGCTTCCTTCTATAGGCAAGTACTTTAGGATGGTAAGTATGGGAAAAATTCTCAGTGCCAAGGTCTTCCATGAAGCCAGGAACAATTTTTGTCTTTGCCTTAGATGCTACTGAACTGCTTTTGACTATTCAAACATTCCCATTTATTCAACACTTTGGATACTTTGGTGCATGCCTCTATCAGTCACTCATTAGATGGAAGCACCTTTTTTTTTTTTAAAAAGATTTTTATTTATTTATTTATTTAATTTGAGAGGTAGAGTCACAGACAGTGAGAGGGAGAGACAGAGAGAAAGGTCTTTTGTCTGCTGGTTCACTCCCCAAATGGCTGCAACGGCTGGAGCTGTGCCGATCTGAAGCCAGGAGCTTCTTCCGGGTCTCCCATGAAGGTGCAGGATCCCAAGGACTCGGACCATCTTCTACTGCTTTCCCAGGCCATAGCAGAGAGCTGGATCAGAAGAGGAGCAGCCGGGACTAGAACCAGCACCCACATGGGATGCCAGCGCTGCAGGCGGAGGATTAACTTACTATGCCACAGCGACGATCCAAGCACCTTCTTTTTTTTAAATTTTATTTTATTTATTTTTATTTGACAGGTAGTTATAGACAGAGAGAGAGAGAGAGAGAGAGAGAGAGAAAGGAGCACCTTCTCTTAATATTAGGGGCAATTATCCTTCTCTCTGTCTCTAAAATCTGAATCTTTAAAAAAAAATTATCTGAGAGGCAGAGTTCCCATCTGCTAATTTGCTCCCCAAATGTCTGAAAACATCCAGGCTTGGTCCAGGTCAAAGCAGGAGCCAGGAACTCAATCCAGGTCTCCCACGTATTTGCAAAGGACCCAACTACTTGGGCCATTACCTGCTGCCTCCCAGGGTCTGCAATGGCAGGCAGCTGGAATCAGGAGGCAGAGCCAGAACTCAAGCCTAGATAATCAGATATGGAATTTGGCATTTCAACTAGCATCTTAACTGCTAGGCCAAATACCTCTCCCTGTGTCTTGTTTTTAAGTCCTGCTCTTTCTGCCAGAGCTTTCGCCATATTTCCAAAGCAACGAAATAACTAATGGTGGCTATTCTTATGTGGGATTGGTGAAAACTACCAAATAGATCAGAATTATATGTGTTAAAAGGATTTATCAAATCAATAAATTTTAAGATAAAAGGACTACCATATTAGCAAACTGTGGTTTGTCTTACTGCTTATGCAAGGCTTACATGAAATGATTATTTGACTTCCTGTAATGAATCATGAGTTTGGGCTCCTTTTGCTTCCACAAAGCACCAAGTCTGGTGTTTAGCCAATAGATATGTATTATATACAAGGCAGGTTATATAGACTCCACATGAATAAAGATGGATTTTTTCTTTTTTTTTTATTGTGGCAGAAACTCCAAGTACCCATCATTTCATACTTTCCAAAAAAGTGATTTTCCCATTATCCTTTAAATGCTTACTAAAATGAATAAGTTAATGGCACATCATTATTAGATAGTACTTTCAGTAACTTTCCTAATGTAGGTATGCACTGCTTTGAAGAAACCCAATAGATGGGTTTAAATGCATTATAGAAAAACCAGGGCATTGTAAATCAGATTTGATACACAAGCGAACTTTTTGATACATTTTTAAAAAGCCAAGGAGTCTGTCTAATCTATATTTTGCTCCAGAGTCAATATTTAAATTTTTGAGAAGGACGATCCAGTGATTGAATTCCTGCAAAGAGATAGCCTGGGATCTATTAAAAGGTTGCAGTTTCCACTGCCTTGGGATAACCAGAAAAATAACTTTTAGAAGAAACTTCACGTCTTCTAAGAGAACATTTATTGGAGCCAGCACCATGGTGTAGCAGGTTAAGCCACTGTCTATAGTGCTGCCATCCCATTTGGGTGCCGGTTTGAGTCCTCGCTGCTCCACTTCCAATTCAGCTCTCTGCTAATGTGCCTGAGAAAGCAGTGGAGGATGGCCCAAGTGCTTGGGCCCCTCCATCCATGTGGGAGACCTGGATGAAGCTCCTGGCTTCAGCCTGGCCCAACCCTGGCCATTGCCACCATTTGGGGAGTGAACCAGCAGATGGAAGACCTCTTTGTTTCTCCCTCTCTAATTATTTCACATAAATAAATAAATCTTAAAACATTACTTATTTGAAAGCAGAGTGACAGGGATAGAAAGAGGAGGAGGAGAATCTTTCATTCACTGAGGTCTGGTCCAGACTGAAGGCAGGACCCAGGGACTCTATCCTGGTCTCTCAGATGGCTGGCAAGGACCCAAATATTTGGGCAATTTTCTGCTAACTTCCTAGGCACCTTAGCAGAAAGCTGGATCAAATGCCTGGGTTCCAACTGGCATTCCAGTATGGGATGCTGGTGTCACAGGAGTGATTTAACCCACTGTGGCACAATGCTGTTCCCAGAAACTTCTTCCATTCATGTCTCAACCTGGATGGGTGAGTGAGTGTGAGTCTTAAATTTCTGGAATTGCTTAGACTTGTGTTATCCAGTATGGTAGCTACTAGCCTACGTAAAGTATATTCACAAGCATGATTAATTTCTGTTAGATTTCAATTATTTTCAACTCTTCCCAACAGTAGAGTGGGATTAGGGTTATAGCTTTTGTCTGTTGAATATCATTTTTCTGGGTAAAGCTGAAAAACAGTATGATCAAGAATTTGTAACCATGACCTCAGTAGCACTATTTTGTTAGATTCAGATTTTAGCTAGAAGAATGAGTACAAACAAAAGAGATAGTATATTAATTTATACAAGTAACATCCTTTTTAAAAAAAACACATTTATTTGAAAGAGTTACAGAGAGAGGGGCGGAGAGGAAGAGCAATCTTCCATCTGCTGGTTCACTCCCCAGATGGCTTCAATGGCTGGGGCTGGGCAAAGCCAAAGCTAGGAGCTTCTTCTCAGCCTCCCACATGGGTGTTAGGGGCCCAAACACTTGGGCAATCTTCTGTTTCTTTTCCCAGGCCATTAGCAGGGAGCTGTATCAGAAGTGGAGCAGCTGGGGCTCTTGGCTCCCATATAGAATGCTGTGGCTTTACCCACTTTGCCACAAGAACATCTCATAAAGGAACATTTACATATAAAAATATGATCAAGGAGTGGGTGTTGTGGCACTGTAGGTTAAGCTGCCGCTTAGGATGCCTGCATACCATATTGGAGTGCCTGCTTATGGCTAAAGCATCCTGGGAGGCAGCATATGCTGGCTCAAGTATTTGCTCCCTGCCATGGGAGACCAGGATGGAATTCCTGGCTCTCAGCTTCAGCCTGACCCAGACCTGGCTGTTGCAAACATTTTGGGAGTCAACTAGCAGATGGGAGACCTATTTCTGTCACTCTGCCCTTCAAGTAGATGAAAATAAACATTTAAAAAAATCAAGAAGGGTGGGTGTTTGGCCTAGCAGTTGACACAGGTTGGCATCCCATACAGAGAACCTGGGTTTAATACCTGACTCCAGCCCCTTACCCCAGCTTCCTGCTAATGCAGATCCTGGTAGACAGCAGATGATGGCTCAAGTATTTGGGTCCTTATCACCCATGTGGCAGACCTGCATTGAATTCCCAACTCCTAACTTCAGTCCCAGCCTGGTTCTACCTGTTGCAGGCATTTGAGGAGTGAACCATTAGATGGGAGCCCTCTCCTTGTCTCTCTGCCTCTCAAAAAATTTAAAAATCTTCAGTTTGGTTTAAAAAGCAAATCAAACAATGGAATGCATTCTCTGAAGTTTATTTATTAAGGATTTATTTGTTTATTTGAAAGGCAGAATTACAGAGAGAGGGAGAAAAAGAGAGGGCAAGAGATCTATCTTCTATCCACTGGCCCACTCTCCAAATGGCTGCAACACCTGGAGCTGCACCAATCTGAAGCCAGGAGCCTGGAGCTTCCTCTGGGTCCTCCATGCCAGTGCAGGAGCCCAAGGAGTTGGGCCATCTTCCACTGCTTTCCCATGCTATAGTAGAGAGCTGGATCGAAAGTGGAACAGCTGGGACTCAAACTGGCACCTTTATGGGGTGCTGGCACTGCAGGTGGCTTATCCGCTAAGCCACAGTACCAGCCCCTCTGATATACTTTTTTAAAAAAGATTATTTATTATTTATTTGAAAGTTGGAGTTAGAGGAGAAGCAGAGAGGGAGGGAGAGCTCTTCCATCTGATGGTTCACTCCCCAATGGGCTGCAATGGCTGGAGCTGCGCCGATCTGAAGCCAGGAGCCAGAAGCCTCTTCTGGGTTCCCCACGCCATCCTCCACTGCTTTCCCAGGCCATCGCGGAGAGCTGGATCGGAAGTGGAGCAGCCAGGTCTCGAACCAGTGTCCATATGGGATGTGGGCGCTTCAGGCCAGGGCATTAACCCACGGCACCACAGTGCTGGCCCCTCTGATAATACTTATTATAATAATTTGATACACTGATGCAATTGAAGATGAAAATTTTAAATATGTTGGTGTTGAGGGCAAGGTAACACATTATCAACAAGTGTCACACTGAGGTAGTTTTATCATTACACTCACACTGAACATGATTTGATCTTTAGGTAACTAGTGAACAACAAAGGGGTTTTCTTATTCTTCAAAATTAATAACTCATCTTAGTCAAAAGCTTCAATGAGGAAAATCAGCGTTCTTAAAAAAGGATTTCACACATTATGAAGATCAGTAATATGAAGTGAAAGACATCTTGAGACAATTCTATTCTTGTTTTCTGTTTTAAAGGTTTACTTATTTGAAAGGCAGAGCAACAGCTTGGTGGGGGAGAGACAGATACTGGTTTTCCAGCCATTAGTTCACTCTCAAAATGGCTGCAAACGCCAGGGTTAGGCAGGCTGAAACTAGTAGCCTGGAGTGCCATCCTGGTCTGCCCCATAGGTGGCAAGGGCCCAAGAACTTGGGCCATTTTCTGCTACCTTTCCAGGTGAATTAGCAAAAATCTGGATTGGAAGTGGAGCAGCAGGGTCTTAACCTGGCACTCTGACATGGAATGCTGGCATCCCAAGCAGCAGTTAACTCACCATGCCACATCACTAATCCCTCTATTTCTGTTAAAGTTGTAAGACACCAGTTACCAAAAACAGCTGATCTCTAAACTGACATAGTCTCACATCCCACAGATCACTTAATACACCACATGCTGCCCAGATTACAGGAAAAACAAGCTCCAAGTATTTACACATCTACAAACACATGAGCTGTTACATCTACCACTGGGTAAAGTTTCTGGGTAGCAACTGAAATTAGGCAGATGTGATGGTAATCCAAGGTGGGACAGTGAATTTAGGGCTTCTATATAGAAAATAGTTGGACATAGTGCAACTATGAACATGGGAGAAATCTCAGAATTTGAAGAAAAGCCAGGCTCAACTCAGGTAAGTGAAACTACCAGATGGCCAACATTTCTTCAAGAGATTTCCATAGAACTCATTTAACCAGCAGGAGTAAATAAATCTCAACTGTTCATTATTATCTAAGTTGCAGCTGGGAGCTTGATTCACTGGGGTACAATTTAATGAAAGCTTTCATGGTCATAATTCACTTAACCTGTTAAAATTGTAGGTTTTACTTTTTCTCTCAGGCAATTTCCACTCTTTTTTTAAAAAAAGATTTATTTATTTATTTTGAAAGTCAGAGTTACAGAGACAGAGGCAGAATCAGGGGGAACTTCCATCCACTGGTTCACTCCCCAGGTGGCTTCAATGGCCAGCACTCAGCCAGGTGGACGCCATGAGCTTCATCTGGGTCTCCCATGTACACAGCAGGGGCCCACACACTTGGGCAATCTTCCACTTTTTTCCCAAGCCATTAGCAGGGAGCAGGATTAGAAATGGAGCAGCCAGACCTCGAACCTGGTGCTTATATGGGATGCTGGCATTGCAGATGGCATCTTAACCTATTGTGTTGCAGTGTCGACCCCATTTCTAACATTTTAAAAAAGATTTATTTGAAAGGCAGAGTTAGAGAGAGGTGGTGGTGGGGGAAGAGAGATAGAGACAGAATCTTCCATTCACTTTTTCACTCCCCAAATGGCTGCAACGGCTGGTGCTGGGCCAATCCGAAGCCAGGAGCCTGGAGCTTCTTCCAGGTCTCTCACATGGGTGCAGGGGCCCAAGGACTTGTACCAACTTCCATTGCTTTCCCAGGCCACAGCAGAGAGTTGAATCAGAAGTGGAGCAGCAGGGACTCAAACTGGCACCCATATGGGATGCCAGCAGAGCAGGCGGTGGCTTTACCTGCTACACCACAGTGCCGCCCCCACTTTTTTTTTTTTTAAAGATTCATTTTATTTTCTTGAAAGGCTGAGTTATAGAGACAGGGAGAGAGAGGCCAAAGGGTTCATTGCCCAAACGGCTGCAAATGGGGCTGGGTCAGGTTGAAGCCAGGAGGTTCATCTAGGTCTCCCAACATGGGTGCAGGGGCTCAAGGACTTGGGTGATCTGCTGCTGCTTTCCCAGGTACATTAGCAGGGAGCTGGAATGGAAGTGGAGCAGCTGGGACTTGAACGCTGGCATATGGGATGCCAGCGTTGCAGGTGGCAGCTTAACCCATTATGTTAGAACACCAGCACCTCTCTTTAAAAACTATTTATTTGAAAGGCAGAATGACAAAGGAAGAAACACACACATACAGGGAGGGGGAGAGGGAGAGATCATCCATCTGCTGGTTCACTACTCAATTGCCCCCATCAGCCAGGGCTGAGGCACACAGAACCCAAGAGCCAGGGAATCCATTTGGATCTCCCACACAGGTGGCAGGGACCCAAGTTCTTGAGCCATCATCCCATCACCTTCCCAGGTGCGTTGGCAGGAAGCTGGATTGGAAGTAGAGTAGCCGGGCTACAAATAAAACTTCTATACAAGTTTTAAGGAAAAAAATACCACTGATTTAAAAATATACTACTAAACTTTAATTTGTGTTAAACCAGTGCCACCAAATTAATAAAAGGAAAATAAACACACTGTTGTGTTGGATATGTAGTCATTACTACAAACATTAACAATACATGTCCTATGTGGTAATTATACACATGCTGTTGTTCATTTCTCAGTCATTGTCAGAACCATTTGGAGGTAAGAAAACCAAGGCATCACTGAAAATATGACCAAATGCCCTAAGACGGTATACACCATACATCATCACATGCATCTGATTAGGAGTCAGTCCATTAAAAGTAACAGCTGTATCTGAACAGCATCCCTCTACTACCTGGTTAGGGTGATTAGTCATTGCCTCCTTAATAAAAACCCCAACAGATTTGGTATTAAATACATCTTTTCCATCAGCATCTTCTGCATTTTCTGCAAATACTCCAGCATATTTTAGGCATATTGCTAACTGCTTATCTTCTGATATCTTCCAAATCATCCCTCCCTGTTCAGGACACTTCTCAGGAATTCCTAGAAGGCTGTTAAGTCTTTTCATTGATTCTATACTCAAGACAATTCCTCCTTCCACACTCACATACTCAAAGTCTCCAGATTTTATAGTATGGCCTAGATAAAAAGGCTGTGATGGATCCTTTTTTAACAAAAAATACTTAAGGTTTTCAATAATAGCAAATGTAGTGGGGCGTGCAAGGAAAAACCAGTTGTATTGGTTGCTGTATTTATCAAAGGCATATTTATAAGCTTTTCTCATCATTAACCACAAGTCATTTGTTTCCATATTAATTGACTCAAACACTTTAACATTTTCAGAACTGAAGAACTCTGCTTTGTCACAGTGTTTGGTCCAAGTCTCTTTTACTGCAGCCCAAAGACTCACATCTTTAGGTTTTACAAGGATGATACAGTACACCCGAAAGCTCTTACTGAGTTCCATACGTTCATTCTCTGAAATTTTCAAGATATCTTCTTTGTTAGGAGCTTGTAGATGATGATGCTCATGGTGGTGCATTCTATTTCCAAGACCAATTCCAACATGTCCTAGCATAGTGGTAAAAGCACAGAAAATGCTTCCAAGCATCACTCCTTTCAAAAATGAGCTGCTTTCAGAAAGCATTTTTTCCTATAAAGAAGAAAAAGAACCTTAATATATGTAACAGAAAAAGATTAGTCTAGTAATTTGATTTAGTATGTCTTATATATATGTACATCTTGTTCTTAGCAACAAAAAAGGGTTCCCAAGCATGAAATCAAGTTAGTTCCAAACAGTACAAGAGACTCTCAGGATCTTTAGCTTCCAATTGTAAATGTTCAATATAAACTGAAACCTTGTAACAACTCCTTTGTGGAGAATTTGCTGTGAGGAGGCTATTACTGCTCTTAATTTATGAGGATTTAATTAACAAAGTACTAAATCAAAGCATTAACTCTAGAAGCCAGTGTTACATAGACTGTTGATCCCTAACTCATTAAATAATTTTAAAACACAAACTCACATATTTTAAAACATCTGCAGGTATAAATGAACTTTTACAGCAAAACCTCAAATTGAACAGATAAAATAACCTAAAATTGGCAAATCACCAAGGGGATCTATGCCTACATTTCTGTTTTCAATGTATTTTATTTGACAGCTGCTGTCCTTAGGTGTTTGAGGTATATCTGAAGAAAATTTCTTGAGATTAACACCATGGATGTTGGTATTTACCCTTTTGATTGATACCATATTTATTAACATTTAGCATTTTGTTCCTAAATTGTTTCCTATATAGTATCCTAATTATTGATATAATAAAAGTCCCATTTAAAGTAGTTAAATTATTTGGATGAAAAGTGAGTCAATAAAGGCATACCGAGGACCATTAATAAATGTATTTCCTCAAAAGACATTTCCTTCTTCTTTAGGGAAGTGAAAAGGGGAATGTCTACAATTTTTATTTCAATTATAAATTTAAAAAAAAGCCAACATTAAATTCAACTGTTGAAAAAATTGTATGCTATCCATTTATGCTGGTAAAGGCTGAAATTTCCCCAAACTCCCATATGCACAAAGAATGTTCTACTGAGCCACTTAGGTTTCCCTTTGTTTCTTTAATATTGAAAGGGGCTTTAAAATCTACCTAATGCCATTTCTCTCACTTTACAAATTCAGGAAATGGAACTAGTTAGCCGTAGAAGTGGTCCAGAAACCAGATCTCATGACACCAGTTTAATGCTTTTTCCATAAAAGAATAATAACCTCCATAGTGCCACTACCATATTATGGAGAGTTTAATAAATGAAGTTCACGGAATAATCCCAATTTCCTACAAACCAAAAATCAAGTGAGATCTGTTGACTGAAGTTGACATTTTGTACCCAACATCAACTTATGTTCTAGAGGAAACGGATATTGACTTCTACCAGAATGACAAGGTGTGAAATAACCTGGCTGATGTTAATTCCTGAGGGGGGTGTGGATAAAGAGGCAGGATGTTTTTCCGGTGTCATTCACAGAACTTGGTCAATAAATGCATCCCCAAGAAGGAAAACAGAGGTGACAGGAAACAATTCCTGTTTAATATTACACTGTAAAATTAATTTATATAGGATTTTGACATTTCATATCACAATTTTCATTATTTCTGGCCAATATATAATTCACGTCTATGTCTCTGCTTGATTACAAGATATGTACATGTCAGAATTCCTCCTGATGGCAATATTATTCCTGCCTGCAAAAACGTTGATCAAAACTCAATGGGTTTACAAATTTTAAATAAAATATCTTTCACAAATTATTCCAGGGAGTAGATCTCTTCTCCTCCCAATTGGGGCTGCATATATTTTGTGCAGAGGAGAGGGAAACTTAAAACTGCACATGGAAGGGGAAAAAATTGTACAGAGGCACAAAAAAGGCAGAAATTATCCAGGTGTCTTTTGAAATACACATTTTTGAATGTGATGTCGGTTAGGGTGAAATATGGAAAACGGAGGCAGACAAAATGGAGAAGACAAGTGAGAGGGAGAACATGGTCACCTCAGTATCCCACTGAAAGGCCCAAGGGAGCGCCTCCTCGGGTCACTAATCCTCACCCTGCACCTTCCATGGGCATCCAGAGCGGAGCATGCAGGGACTGGGCTAGGGCCCAAGCCTTCTCCAGCATAGAAGTGGGGTCGGATCGCCAACGGGCTAAGGTCCCAACACTCACCCGCATCTAGAATGGCTCCAGAGCACAAAAGCGCAGCCGCACACAGTTTCCTTCCACGTTGTCAAGCCACTCGGTTTCGTTCTGGGTCGAGCTACTTTAGGCGCAAGCAGCGTCCTCTGTTAGCCTCGCTCAAGCTGGGGAGGGCCAGAAGGCGGAGGCCAAGAAGGTGGGCGTAACGGGGGCGGAGCTAGGGGCGCTGGCCCGACGTCAGCCACGGACATGCGTAGACGCCGGAAGGGCGCGCGCGCGCACGCAGCGCGCCTTTTCTCCCCGCCCCTCGCCGCGTTAGGAGAAACGCGACTCGCTGCTATGACCCGCAGGCTGGCCTGCGCTCGATGGAACACCCACAGAAGTAGGCGTGCCTATACCTCGCTGACGCCTCCCAACTCCCCTCCTTCCCAGCAGGAAGGCTGCGAGTGCAAAAAAGGTTTTACTCCCCGTAGTGCTTGTGTCAGAGCTCTTCTTGCCCTTACATCTTTACACCCGAATGTTGACAAGAGGGTGCTCCACCCAGTACTTGTGAGTACAAGCCACTGAAAAAGTATTTGAATTATGAAATGACGGATTCGCCATGGCTACTGGAATGGGATCTAAAGTCCCACTGTTTGTAATCCAACCTTGTCTTCACTATGTATTTTGAGATCTCGGGAAAGTTATTTCACCTTTCTATGTGTCAGTTCTCTTCTTTGTAAGGTATAAAAAACACCGCAGGAGTGCCTATCTCATAGGCAATTGAAATCGTGCGCATGACTCCCATAGCAAAAACTCAAGCACAGAGTAGGCATTTATTAAATGTTGGCTGTTATTATTCACCCTTGTAACTCTGACTCAACACAGAACCAGAACCAGCTACCGTAGGCAATGAATATTTATCAAATTAGTTAATGTTAGAGCTACAGGTGAGGAACTAGACCCAGAAAAGACAAAGAACTTTGAAAGGCCACAAAATAAATTAAAAGCAGAGGTATAACTAGAATCCACATGTTTCCTAATAGTGAGTGCAGAGGTCTTTTTCCATTAAATAATCATTATTTAAAATTCGTTTTGTGGCAGATGGGTTTTTGCTAAAAAAAACACAAATTCTTAAAAGTATTTAGAATGTACTATCATTAGGTTCCATTAAAATAATATTGAGTGGTGACTTACAAAGGCTTGAATTCCTGAAGACACATTTTAGTATTTGCAGTGACCCTGTTTTAAGAAGGTGGAAGGTTTCTAGGAGCACTGAAACCATGAACAAACAGATTTCAGGCAATTGCTGTCCCTGAAGCACTATCCCAAATTCTGGGAGGCTATAATGATAAAGAAATTAAGTCCCATGGCTTCATACAGCTGTCAGGCTAACAAGGGAAGAAGATATTAAGCAATTCATTACAAATCATTATAATGGTGACATGTTCCCTAAAGGAATACAAAACAAACTTTAAAACTGGAAAGGAATTTAAGACTGCAGACTATCTCCATTATGCTTTAAAAAGAGAGAGAGAGAGAGAGATGTATTTATTTGACAGGTAGAATGACAGAGTGTGGGGAGTGAGAGAGGAAAAGAGATAGAGAGAGAGAGAGAGAGATCAAATGGCCACAACATCCAAAGCATGGCCAGTCGAAGCTAGAACCCTGGAACTCTGTGTGGGTCTCCCACATGGATATCAGATGCCCAGGCACTTGGGCCATCTTTCACTGCTTTCCCAGACACATTAGCAAGGAACTGGATCAGAAACGGTACAGCTGGGATTCACTGGAACCAATACTCTGATATGGATATTGGCATTGCAAGTGGACTTAATCCACTGCACTACAATGATCAGCCCCTCTTGCTATGTTTTGTTTAGTAATGTACTAAATGCTGTTTATCGTCACATAAATATATATGTATATATGTACATATATAAATAAAGGAAACAAATTATAGAATAATGCATATGATTATGTTTTGGTGAAAATTAATATATATTTGCACATGTATTTGGTCTTTGTATGAGCAAAGGAAAATTATGGAAATTTATTCAACAGGCTGTTAATATTGATTATATCAGCAGGTCAAGGTAATCAGCTTTGTCTTAATACATCCTTGTATTGCATTGTCTCACAGGTTTAAAAAGCATTTATTACTTTTGAGTTGGAAGAACAGCAAATAACAGGATCTTCAAAATTAGAGGAACAAAAAGTTGAAAAGATACAAATAAAATACATTTTATAGAATGCAGAGGACCAGTCTTTTCTTGCAAAAAGGGACCAAGGAAGGACAGGTAGACAGTAACAAGGAGATGGGTAGTTGGGGTGGGCATTTATTGCAATGGCTAAGATGCTACTTGGAGGCTGGCGCTGTGGCTTAACAGGCTAATCCTCCACCTAGCGGCGCCGGCACACCGGGTTCTAGTCCCGGTTGGGGCGCCGGATTCTATCCCGGTTGCCCCTCTTCCAGGCCAGCTCTCTGCTATGGCCCGGGAAGGCAGTGGAGGATGGCCCAAGTCCTTGGGCCCTGCACCCGCATGGGAGACCGGGGGAGGCACCTAGCTCCTGGCTTCGGATCAGCGCGATGCGCCGGCTGCAGCAGCCATTGGAGGGTGAACCAACGGCAAAAGGAACACCTTTCTTTCTCTCTCTCTCTCTCTCTCTCACTATCCACTCTGCCTGTCAAAAAAAAAAAAAAAAAAGATGCTACTTGGGACAGTCCTGTCTTGGCTCAACTTCCTATTCCAGCATCCTGCTAATGCACTTTGGGAGGCAGGGGGTGATGGTTTGGGTACTTGGGTGCCTGCCATTACATGGGAGACTTGGATTGAATTCCCAGATCCTGACCCAGCCCCAGCTGATGCAGGCATTTAGGGAGTGAACCAATGAAAGACGTCTCTCTCTCTAAGGTAATGGATACGATAATACCACGATTGTGATAATCATTTCACAGTGTACCTATACTCATATAGTAAATCATGTCATATTGCATGTCATATGCAGTTTTTTTATTTTTCTTTTTTTTAAGGTTTATTTATTTATTTGAAAGTCAGAGTTACACAAAGAGAGGAGAGGCAGAGAGAGAGGTCCTCCACTCGCTGGTTCACTCTCCAGATGGCTGCAACAGCCGGAGCTGCGCCGATCTGAAGCCAGGAGCTTCTTCCGGAACTCCCACACGGGTGCAGGGGCCCAAGAACTTGGGCCATCTTCTACCACTATCCCAGGCCATAGAAGAGAGCTGGATCAGAATAGGAGCAGCTGGGTCTTGAACCGGCGCACATATGGAATGCCAGTGCTTTAGGCCAGGGCATTAACCCGCTGCACCACAGCGTCGGCCCCGCAGTTTTTTATTTTTCAAACAAACCTCACTAAAGCTACAAAATATATAAACTGATTTTTCCTTAAGTTTAAGAAGGTATACTAGAAGTATATCTGGAAGTAATGATACAAGATGCTCTGAAGCAGAATAAAACATGGGATTTTTAACAACAAAAATACTTTTCTTTTTTTAAAAAAGGATTTATTTACTTTAAAGCTTGTTAGAGAGAGAAGGAGGGAGACATAGAGTGAGAGAGAAAGAGAGAATAATTTTCTATCTGCTAGTTCACACCCCAGATGGCCGTAGAGCTGAGACTGGGCCAGGCAGAAGCCAGAAGCCTGGTACTCTGTCTGGGTCTCCCACATGGGTAGCAGGAACCCAAGTACTTGGGCCATCTTCCGCTGCTTTTCTAGGTGCATTAACAGGGAGCTGGAAGTCAAGCATCTAGGACTTAAACTGGAGCTTATATTGTTGTGCCTGAGCAGGTCCAAACAGAGGAGCACCACACAATGATAACATTTGACAGTCCTTTATTGCTGTGGTTGAGAGCAGACTCATGCCCTAAAGAACTCTCAACCCCGAAGCTCAAAACAACAGGGTTTATGAAGGCAAAAACCACAAGGAGGGGAGGGGGAACACATGGTTACTAGGGTCAAGCTGACCTAAACCATATGTGAAACTAATATCAATTACAATCTTAACAGTATCAATTACAATCTTGACATTAGTCCAGGTACTGATCTAAATCATATGCAGGACATAGACAAATTACAATCTTAATATTAATCCAGGTTCAACCTGTCTGTTTTAAGTTTCAGCAATCATACTAAGGGATTTTCTATATTTTACCAAACGAGATGTAGTGTACTGTTATGGTCTTAGTTTTAAATCATAATTAGTTTCTGACCATAGTTTCACAGTAAGGGGAGGGCTTTCTCAAGATGGAATCTTGGGTACTCTAAAATGGAGTCCCTACTATCAGGGTGTCACTTCAATGTGGAATGCTGGGGTTGCAGGTGGTATCTTAATTTGCTATGCCTCAATGCGGGCCTAGCAAAAGCATTGTTAATGAGAGACTGGCTAAGAACTCAGTTCTCTAGTTAAAGAAGGGTTTAAATATACTTAACATTTGAAATGAAGTTTATGAAATGTTTGATTTATAGTTAGGTGATTGCACTTTTATTTTTTTTAAATTTTAATTTATATAAAGTGAACAAATTTCATGTATTTCATATATACAGATTTAAGAGCACAATGATAACTTCCCACCCTACCCTCCCTTCTGCCCACACTCACTCCCTTCCTCCTCTTTGGATGATTGCATTTTTAAAATAACATTCCACGTGCCGGCGCTGTGGTGCAGTGGGTTAAAGCCCTGGCCTGAAGTGCTGGCATCCCATATGGGCGCTGGTTCTAGTCCCAGCCATTCCTCTTCTGATCTAGCTCTCTACTATGGCTTGGGAAAGCAGTTGAAGATGGCCCAAGTCCTTGGGCCCCTGCACCCATGTGGGAGACCCAGAAGAAGCTCCTGGCTCCTGGCTTTGGATTGGCACATCTCCAGCCATTGTGGCCATCTGGGGAGTGAACCAGCGGATAGAAGACCTCTCTTTCTCTGTCTCTACCTCTCTCTGTAACTCTGTCTTTCAAATAAATAAAAAATAAATCTTTAAAAAAATACATATTTTTAAAAATCCATAGCACCTGGCTCCTGCCTTCGGATCAGCGCGATGCGCTGGCTGCAGCGCGCTGACTGCGGCGGCCACTGGAGGGTGAACCAATGGCAAAGGAAGACCTTTCTGTCTCTCTCTCGATCACTGTCCACTCTGCCTGTCAAAAATAAAAAAAAATAAAAAAATCCATTAAAATAACATTCCTTATTGCAATCCTAATTTTAAAATCACATGCATTTAGTATTCATTGAAATTGAGCTGAATGTTCACACTCTTTGGCCCACCAAATCCAGTACTAGTAATCTCTCCTATAGACATTAATGCGCCAAAATGCAAGGCTAAATGTGTACGGACGAATGAATATTGTTGGCAGTTGCAGGATGGGTGCTTTGGAGCGGGTACCTGGTGGTGTCTGCTGGTCCCCACATCAGACATGCTGGTTCATGGAGTACAAGGACAATGCTGAAAGAAATAACAAAGCTTGTCTCCAGGGTCTGTAAGGTAGGACCTGGATGTATTTTGCACATGGCGACCTAGGCACTGCAAAGCACCTAAATGACCAGGTTCCAGTCAAAAGTTCTAGAGCTATTTCCTGCACCAACAAGAGTGATCGGCCAAGCATGGGGAGCAGCAGTATGAGCATCAGCACTACCGCATTCCTCTTCAGGATATGGAAACTGTTTCCCCATGGCCTGCCACCTCATATTGTGATGCAGGTGAAAACATTTAGTGAAGCTTGCTTGATGGTAAGGAAACCAGCTCTAGAGCTTCTGCATTACCTGAAAAACAGCATTTTTGCTCACCCAGCTGTGCATTATCTTCTCTATGGAGAGAAAGGAACAGGAAAACCCTCAGTCCTTGCCATGTTATTCATTTCTGTGCAAAGCAAGACTGGCTGATACTGCATATTCCAGGTGCTCATCTTTGGGTGAAAAATTGCCCAGATCTTTTTTTAAAGGTTTATTTATTTGAAAGGCAGAGTTACAGAGAGAGAGAGAGGGAGATCTTCCATTCACTGGTTCACTCCCTAACTGGCCACAATAGCTGGAGCTGGGCTGATCTGAAGCCAGGAGCCCGGAGCTTTTTCCAGGTCTCCCACGTGGGTGCAGGAGCCCAAGGACTTGGGCCATCTTCTACTGCTTTCCCAGGCCATCAGCGGGGAGCTGGATCAGAGTGGCCAGTGCACATATGGGATGCCAGTGCCACAGTGGGAAGCTTAACCTACTATGCCACAGTGCCAGCCCAGCCCTGCATTTTTACTTCCTAAATCTGGTAACCCTATATTAAATCCAAGAGATCCACCAGTCTACTCCCTAAATACCTAAAATGTCCTGAATTGAGCCAAGCTGAAGTCTGAAGTTGGGAACTCAATCCAGGCTTTCCACATGGGTGACAGGGATCCAACTACTTGAAACATCAACTGCTGCCTTCCAGGATGGGCACTCTTTTTTATATATATATAAAGATTTATTTATTTATTTGAAAGAGTTAGAGAGAGAGAGAGAGAGAGAGACAGAGACAGAGTCAGAGACATCTTTCATCCACTAGTTCACTCTCCTAAATGGCCGCAATGGCTGGAGCTGGGCCCATCTGAAATCAGGAGCTTCATCCAGGTCTCCCACGTGGGTGTAGGGCCCCAAGGACTTGGGCCATCTTGCACTTACTGGTCACATTGTGAAAAGGCAAAGCTCTGTTGAGTTCCTCCTTTCCCTGACCTCTGCATCCAGTCAGTTCTCACTGAGCCTTGAGCTCAAGGCTCCCTTCACAGTGAATCCTGCACGCATCCTTTTTTTTTTTTTTTCTACTTAAACTGCCAACACTAATTTAAGTCCCTCATGACACTTCTTGCCTGAACTAGTATAACAGTATACATAAAATCTCCCCCATTTCCAGTCCCTCCTCACTTTGTGTATGTAAAGCCTCCAGGAAGTGCTTGGTACTTGGTTCCTTTTCTCCTTTTTCTGAAACATGATTTCATCTTCTCATTGCTGCCTTCTGAACCCTCCAATGACATTTTCTCCCTTTCCCAAGAGACTGTTCTTCATTTCTTTGCAACATCACTTTTCTCCCTATTCTTCTTGGATTCTACAATTTCACTGCTGCCTCCACTCACCTCAGCAGCCATGCTTTGTGGAGGAAGCATGTGTGTTTGGATAGATTGATTTCTTAGTTCCAAAGTTAGATGTAAGAGCAGAATTTTTCCTATCTCTAGATAAGTAGACTTTTATACACAGACTAAATAGACATAGCAAACAAGTTTTAATGCTACCTCCTGCCCCTTAATTCTTTGATCCAGAGAACTAAGCTTCTAAATCTAGGCATGGTAGGGTATATATGCTGATGCTGAAGAAGGATATGGGTGGACATTATTCCTGCAAGCTAGGGCTTCCTGAAAAAATACTTCTTGCATAGTTTAGCCAAAGGAGGAACATCAAGAACTGCTACCAGTTGGTCTCATAGGAGCAATATTAATAATGAAGACTGGTGAAGCTCCTGTAGCCTGGGGCTATCCTAGAAAAAATTCATATAGTACTCTTGTATTTTTGGTGGCCTGGCTGAATGTAGTTCTGTCTGTTATGGAAAGCAGCCAGGCATATAGGTGTTGGGCTGACCAAGCACAAATAACTTACAGAAATACTGTAAGTCAATCACATTTTTTAAATGTTTAGCATAACACAATAATCCAAATTGCTGTATTATAATAAAAATATATCTGCCTGTTTTATATTTAAGTCTCAAAGGCTTGAACTAATTTAGTGGACCATCTGGTGAGAAAGAGTCTCATTACAAAGTACCATTCATTTGCAGGCTTAGCCCTCAAAAGGAGTTATCCTGGGGACTCCCATCAATCTCCTATGCCAGTACCCAGAGCACCTGCTGCTACCTCTTAAACAAGGGGTCAGGCAGATAAAAGTCAATTCTTTCTTTCAGCTCTTATGAGATGAGTGTATAGAGCCACAGGACTTCTAAGGTTTGAATTTCCTAATATATCAAATGGGTATTATGTTATCCCTGTGGCTGTCAGGAATATAAAAGGATATGTAGTCTCCCAAAGGGAGCCTAGAACTATAGCATCCCTTCCCATTATCCATAACTTAATCCTCCTTTATTTTATTCCCCCTGATCCTTGCTTTTCTTTCATTATCTGTTGAAAATCAACTTTCATATGTATGAATACTAGGTATGGATTTTTTTAGGTGGGGAGGGGCTTCCATGCACACAAAGACCATGGCTGGGCTGAGGCTGACACTGGAAACTATGAACTCAATGCAAGTCTCCCACATTGTTGGCAGGAATCTGATTATTTTTGCCATCACTGACTGCTTCCCAGGATCTGCATTGTCAGGAAGCTGGAGTCAGGAGCTAGAGGTAGGTATTGAGGTAGGGATGTGGTAATATTATGTGCTAGGCGAAACACCTGCTAATGGATAGCAATTTTGACTTTTCAGCAATATTCTTTTTTTTAATGCTCAATTTATTTACCTTCTTTACATGATAGAATATTTCTTTTATTTTTTAGAAACCTTTTATTTAATGAGTATAACTTTGATAAGTACATCTTTAGGAATATAGTGTTTCTTCCCACCATACCAACCTCCCACCCCTACTCATTCCCCACTTACACCTTCCTTTCCCCTTCCCAGTCCCATTTTCCATTAAGATTAATTTTCAATTAACTTTGTACACAGAAGACCAACTCTATACTAAGTAAAGATTTCAACTTATTTTTAGCAATATTCTTAGAAAATCTAATCCTAAAGTCCTGCTGTCTTATGTTTATGCAGTTGAGATGATTAGATCAGTTAGCTGGGACAAATGGTTAAAGCTCAGGAGTGGGAAGGAGAGGAAATAGAGGGCAGGTTGGTTAGAGATGGGAAATTTGAGAATGGGAATGCTTTCAGATTCTAACTAGATAACTGCTACCTAGGAGACAACTTTATTTCAACTGAGAATATGAATTTGGCTGTATTACTAGTTAGAACTTAATGCTCAAAATTTTCTCTAAATGAGGAAACAATTAAAAATTGATAATTAGGTTTGAATGAATGTAATTGCTGAATATGAGTAATGGATACCTGGAACTTGGTTGCACAATTCTCTATACTTTTGTGTGTGTTTGAAAATATTCATGATTAAAATTAGGTTTTGCTTTATGTGACAATGTAGATCACTCAAGAACTGGAGAGTCTGTTATGTCAGAAAAGCTGGTAGAGGACATTGGAACAAAAAAAATCTGTTGCAGGAAATATGGTGATTTCTGAAAATACTTACTTAGTTAACTGGATTTATATGAAGAATTACTTAGAAATCTGATAGAACATTTAGTAGACACAATATAAACTGACCTCAGAAAGCTTTTGACAAGATGTAATAAACCCCCTTTTTAAAAACTTTTATTTAGTAAATATAAATTTCCAAAGAACAGTTTATGGATTACAATGGCTCCCCCCCCATAATTTCCCTCCCACTTGCAGCCCTCCCATCTCCCACTCCCTCTCCCATTCCATTCACATCAAGATTCATTTTCAATTCTCTTTATATACAGAAGATCGATTTAGTATATATTAAGTAAAGATTTCATCAGTTTGCACCCACACAGAAACACAAAGTGTAAAATACTGTTTCAGTACTAGTTATAGCATTACTTCACATTGGACAACACATTAAGGACAGATCCCACATGAAAAGTAAGTACACAGTGACTCCTGATGTTGATTTAACAATTTGACACTCTTGCTTATGGCGTCAGTAATCTCCCTAGGCTCTAGTCATGAGTTGCCAAGGCTATGGAAGCCTTTTGAGTTCACCAACTTTGATCTTATTCGGATAGGGTCATAGTCAAAGAGGAAGTTCTCTCCTCCCTTCAGAGAAAGGTACCTCCTTCTTTGATGGCCCTGTTCTTTCGAAAAACTGGGATCTCACTTGCAGAAATCTTTCATTTAGGTCGTCTTCTTTTTTTTCTTTTTGGCCAGAGTGTCTTGGCTTTCCATGCCTAAAATACTCTCATGGGCTCTTCAGTCATATCCAAATGCCTTAAGGGCTGATTCAGAGGCCAGAGTGCTCTTTAGGACATCTGCCATTCTATGAGTCTGCTGTGTATCCTGCTTCCCATGATGGATTGTTCTCTCCCTTTTTGATTCTATCAGTTAGTATTAGCAGACACTAGTCTTGTTTGTGTGATCCCTTTAACTCTTTTTTTTTTAACTTTTATTTAATGAATATAAATTTCCAATGTGCAGCTTATGGATTACAATGGCTTCCCCCTCCCATAACTTCCCTCCCACCTGCAACCCTCCCCTCTCCCGCTCCCTCTCCCCTTCCATTTGCATCAAGATTCATTTTCAATTCTCTTTATATACAGAAGATCAATTTAGTATAAAGATTTCAACAGTTTGCACCCACATAGAAACACAAAGTGAAACATACTGTTTCAGTACTAGTTATAGCATTAAATCAAAATGTACAGCAAATTAAGGACAGAGATCCCACATGAGGAGCAAGTGCACAGTGGCTCCTGTTGTTGACCCAACAAATTGACACTCTAGTTTATGGCGCCAGTAACCATCCTAGGCTGTCGTCATGAGTTGCCAAGGCTATGGAAGCCTTCCAAGTTGGCCGACTCTGATCATATTTAGACAAGGTCATAAAAGACAGAGTGAGGATAGTAACCAATGATCCTAAGAGTGGCATTAACGAGGTCTGAACAATTATACAGCATTAAGTGGGGAAGAGGATCATCAGTACACACAGGTTGGGAGTAGAGCCATTGGTGGTAGAGTAGAGGTTATGATTACAAAGGAATGAGGCCCAAGTGCGCTAGACAGGGTCTAGAACAAAGGACAGAGTCATTATTAGAGGAGCTAAGAAAGGAGCTGTCTAAGCTACAATTAAGTTTTCTGATTGAGAGGCAAATAGAACCTGATAGAAGGGGCTTGATAATAATCTGGTGGGCTTTAGGCCTTGTAAGTTAAGAGGCCCAGACCTATCTATCTCTTCACATGGGGTATATCCTAAGGGAGGTGTGAACCTCCTAGGGGAAGGCACTCTGTTGACTTTCATTACTTGGCTGGCCTGGGAGGAGAGCTGGCCAGGTAAAGGCAGGGGGCATCTCTAACAAGAAATTTACAGTTCTGCCTTCAATTTTGCTGACCCTACTTGGCCGTCCCCTAAGCTGCAGTGGTCACTTTGGAAGTTGGGCTGAGTGAAGGGCTTTTCAGCTTAGAGCCAATAAGATCTGTGGCTCTGACCTGGGCATCCTAAACAAACTACACCATGTTCGATATTTAAGAGGTGTTTTCAAATACATGATTCTTAAAATTTATAGAAGGCATTGGACCTTCTGGTAAATGTTTTCTTACTAATGGTTGAAACTGTTTGCTAAGTATTCATGTAATATTGCTATTGTCAGCAAGCGATCTAGGACTTGCTCCCTCATTTCTCTATTCTAAGCCCAACTTGTTCTTTCATTTCTCTATTCTCTTCAAGGTAGGAAACTAATTCTATTATGAAGGAATCTGTAGGACACACAATTTAATCTTTAGACCTTATAAAAGAGATGGCTAACATTTTTCTGTAATAACATAGCCAAAATAAGAGCTTAAATTATAATCTCATAGCTAGATTCACTTCGCCATCAGCGAAGTATACAGTAAGTAGAAAACACCTCCCTTTCAGACCAAAGGGAAAGAAAGTTTTAAAGGGAGAATATAATTTTCCTCATGGGCATTTTCTACCTTAGAAAAACTACTACAGAACATGCCTGTGACTATAGACTTGTAGTTCAGGCCACCGAAGATTAGAGATGGGACTTGGGCACTCCCTTGACTTGCATCCTCTGGTCTGCTTTAACACAAACCAGGAGGAAAAGAAAGCTAGGCATCAGAAGCAATGGGTGGCAGGCCTATTAATGGCTGATCTGTACAGTGATCTGCTCTCACGGAGACCCAACAGGCCAGTCCACTGCAGTGGCTTTCAATGTGGTAAGCCTGGGTTTCAGCAGAAGTCAGCTTGTGAAGAGCCCTGGCAGCTCTGCCAAGAGTGATCCCTTTAACTCTTAGACCTATCAGTGTGATCAATTGTGAACTGAAATTGATCACTTGGACTAGTGAGATGGCATTGGTACATGCCACCTTGATGGGATTGTATTGGAATCCCCTGGCAAGTTTCTAACTCCACCATTTGGGGCAAGTCCGATTGAGCATGTCTCAAATTGTACATCTCCTCCCTCTCTTATTCCCACTCTTATATTTAACAGGGATCACTTTTAAGGTAAATTTAAATACCTAAGAATAATTGTGTGTTAATTATAGAGTTCAACCAATAGTATTAAGTAGAACAAAAAAAATAGTAAAAGGGATAAAGTATTAAATTGTACATCAACAATCAGGACAAGAGCTGATCAAGTCACTGTTTCTCATAGTGTCCATTTCACTTCAACAGGTTTCCCCTTTGATGCTCAGTTAGTTGTTGCCAATCAGGGAGAACATATGATATTTGTCTCTCTGGGACTGTCTTAATTCACTCAATAATTTTTCCAGATTGCTCCATCTTGTTGCAAATGA
Organism: Lepus europaeus; assembly: GCF_033115175.1. Taxonomy (NCBI): domain Eukaryota; kingdom Metazoa; phylum Chordata; class Mammalia; order Lagomorpha; family Leporidae; genus Lepus; species Lepus europaeus. Next base: position 35,736,814 of record NC_084850.1, on the reverse strand, counting down.
CTGGGTTTCATTGTTTTTGACTGCTGTATAGTATTCCATAGAGTACATGTCCCATAGTTTCTTTATCCAGTCTACTGTTGATGGGCATTTGGGTTGGTTCCAGGTCTTAGCTATTGTGAATTGAGCTGCAATAAACATTAATGTGCAGACAGCTTCTTTGTTTCCCAATTTAATTTCCTTTGGGCAAATTCCAAGGAGGGGGATGGCTGGGTTGAATGGTAGGGTTATATTCAGGTTTCTGAGGAATCTCCAGATTGAGTTCCATAGTGGCTTAACCAGTTTGCATTCCCACCAACAGTGGGTTAGTGTCCCTTTTTCCCCACATCCTCTCCAGCATCTATTGTTGGTTGATTTCTGAATATGAGCCATTCTAACCGGGGGGAGGTGAAATCTCATTGTGGTTTTGATTTGCATTTCCCTGATTGCTAGTGATCTTGAACATTTTTTCATGTGTCTGTTGGCCATTTCAATTTTCTCTTTTGAAAAATGTCTATTGAAGTCCTTGGCCTATCTCTTAAGTGTGTTGTTTGTTTTGATGTTGTGGAGTTTCATGATTTTTTGTAGATTCTGGTTATTAACCCTTTATCTGTTGCATAGTTTGCAAATATTTTTTCCCATTCTGTCAGTTTCCTATTCACTTTCCTGACTGTTTCTTTTACAGTACAGAAACTTCTCAATTTGATGCAATCCCAAATGTTAATTTTGGTTTTGACTGCCTGTGCTCCTGGGGTCTTTTCCAAGAAGTCTTTGCCGGTACCTATATCTTGCAGGGTTTCTCCAATGCTCTCTGATAATTTGATGGTGTCGGTTCGTAGATTTAAGTCTTTAATCCATGTTGAGTGAATTTTTGTGTAAGGTGAAAGGTAGGGGTCTTGCTTCATGATTCTGCACTTGGAAATCCAATTTTCCCAGCACCATTTATTGAATAGACTGTCCTTACTCCAGGGATTGGTTTTGGATCCTTGATCAAATATAAGTTGGCTGTAGATGTTTGGATTGATTTCTGGTGTTTCTATTCTGTTCCATTGGTCTATCCATCTGTTTCTGTACCAATAGCATGGTGTTTTGATTACAACTGCCCTGTAGTATGTCCTGAAATCTGGTATTGTGATGCCTCCGGCTTTCTTTTTGTTGTACAAGATTGCTTTAGCTATTCGAGGTCTCCTGTTTCTCCATATGAATTTCAGCATCATTTTTTCCAGATCTGAGAAGAATGCCTTGGGTATTTTGATTGGTATTGCATTGAATCTGTAAATTGCTTTTGAAAAAATGGACATTTTGATGATATTGATTCTTCCAACCCATGAGCATGGAACATTTTTCCATTTTTTGGTATCCTCTTCTATTTCTTTCTTTAAGATTTTGTAATTTTCATTGTAGAGATCTTTAACGTCCTTGGTTAAGTTTATTCCAAGGTATTTGGTTGATTTTGTAGCTATTGTGAATGTGATTGATCTTAGAAGTTCTTCCTCAGCAGTGGCATTGTCTGTGTAAACAAAGACTGTAGATTTTTGTGCATTGACGTTATATCCTGCTACTTTGCCAAAGTTGACTTCTGCTGAAGCCCAGGCTTACCACATTGAAAGCCACTGCAGTAGACTTGCTTGTTGGATCTCCTTGAGGGCAGATCACTGTACAGATCAGCCATTAATAGGCCTGCCACCCATTGCTTCTGATGCCTAGCTTTCTTTTCCTCCTGGTTTGTGTTAAAGCAGACCAGAGGATGCAAGTCAAGGGAGTGCCCAAGTCCCATCTCTAATCTTCGGTGGCCTGAACTACAAGTCTATAGTCACAGGCATGTTCTGTAGTAATTTTACTAAGGTAGAAAATGCCCATGAGGAAAATTATATTCTCCCTTTAAAACTTTCTTTCCCTTTGGCCTGAAAGGGAGGTGTTTTCTACTTACTGTATACTTCGCTGATGGCGAAGTGAATCTAGCTATGAGATTATAATTTAAGCTCTTATTTTGGCTATGCTATTACAGAAAAGTGTTAGCCATCTCTTTTATAAGGTCTAAAGATTAAATTGTGTGTCCTACAGATTCCTTCATAATAGAATTAGTTTCCTACCTTGAAGAGAATAGAGAAATGAAAGAACAAGTTGGGCTTAGACTAGAGAAATGAGGGAGCAAGTCCTAGATCGCTTGCTGACAATAGCAATATCACATGAATACTTAGAAAACAGTTTCGACCATTAGATAACAACTTAAGAAAACATTTACCAGAAGGTCCAATGCCTTCTATAAATTTTAAGAATCATGTATTTGAAAACACCTCTTAAATATCGAACATGGTGTAGTTTGTTTAGCCAGTAAACTTAAGCACAAACATATAAAATGATTTTAGTTTCTTTTTTCTTATTTTTGACAGGCAGAGTGGACAGTGAGAGAGAGACAGAGAGAAAGGCCTTCCTTTTGCCATTGGTTCACCCTGCAATGGCCGTCATGGCTGGCGCGCTGCAGCCGGCGCACCGCGCTGTTCCAATGGCAGGAGCCAGGTGCTTATCCTGGTCTCCCATGGGGTGCAGAGCCCATGCACTTGGGCCATCCTCCACTGCACTCCCTGGCCACAGCAGAGAGCTGGCCTGGAAGAGGGGCAACCGGGACAGGATCGGTGCCCCGACCGGGACTAGAACCTGGTGTGCCGGTGCCGCAAGGTGGAGGATTAGCCTAGTGAGCCACGGCGCCGGACGATTTTAGTTTCTTTCTACCAACAAGTATAAAACACATGATACAGAGATTCAGGTCACACAAATTAAAATGTATCTTTGATTAAATTTAGCAGCTTAAATTTATGGACAATCTTATCTATAAGCCAATTAAAATAAAATTCTTAATAAAATTTTCCCATGTGGACATACAATATGCACACACATATAACATAACATAAGAGACCAATATAGCAATTTTAATAATAGCTTTTAAGATCTTTAACTCTTTTTGTAGATTGCCAATTGATTTGAATTGCTTTTTTGTTTTTAGTAACCTCAGTTAACCATACTTTCTCTCAGTTGGTACTGTTAATACATTATTGGCTTCATCTGTTTACAGAGCCATCCCAAAGTACTGAATACAATAGAAGTGGCTGGAAAAAGTCCATAGGAACCTATAGGAGGAGAGCTAAACACAGAACCAACAACGCTTTAGTTTTATGAGCAGCAAATCATATATAACTGTGGATGACAAAAGACTTTAAGTTGCCATGTTTAAAATTATAAACTGATCAACCAACAAGAGGCACTGGCTTACTTCACAGTATTTTTGAAATCACCTGCAGCATTTTACAAGTATTTAACCCTTTAAGCCTCTGGGGCTTTCTCATTAACATAACTATCATGTCTAGTAACACAAGATCATTAGACTTTTTAATTCTCAAACATTTGTATTAATAGCATTTTCCATTATAGAAAGTTAAAGTTTGGTACCACATCACATCTTTTTTTTTTTTGACAGGCAGAGTGGACAGTGAGAGAGAGAGAGACAGAGAGAAAGGTCTTCCTTTGCCGTTGGTCCACCCTCCAATGGCCGCCGCTGTAACGCGCTGCGGCCGGCGCACCGCGCTGTTCCGATGGCAGGAGCCAGGTGCTTATCCTGGTCTCCCATGGGGTGCAGAGCCCAAGCACTTGGGCCATCCTCCACTGCACTCCCTGGCCACAGCAGAGAGCTGGCCTGGAAGAGGGGCAACTGGGACAGGAACGGTGCCCCGACCGGGACTAGAACCGGGTGTGCCGGCGCCGCAAGGCGGAGGATTAGCCTGTTGAGCCACGGCGCCGGCCACCACATCACATCTTGACAGTACTTCTAATATAATCCAAATAGCCTGATTAGTTGGTGTCTCTATAAGATGAGAGACATAGGTCCTTCGATTTTTTCAGTTGGGCCCAAACTGGAAAAACAAAGTCCAGATTTACTGGAAATTTTAGAGTCCAGATTGTTTGAAACTTTGATTTTTTTGAATGCCTGTCAAGAACACCAAGAAGGCTCAAAATCCAAAATATCTGGTTGAAATAAGATTCCTTAAAATCATGACATAACATAGACCAAATTTGATCATTGTTACAAGGTGATTATTCAAATCTTTGAAAATAAGCACATATTTAAATAACCCATAGCTCTGAATAAAAATTCAGCTGTTTTTGAACAATTAGAATGTAACAGACATCAAGAGAACATAGTAGATTACTTTAACACATTGCTTTAACAGAGAATCAGATTTTAATTCTATGTCAAAGAGAAATTGAGCTTCCTGTGATCTTTTGCTGTGAGGTTTCCTTCCTTTACCTTCTTTCATATTGATGACCATGTTTCTGTGTTTCTGTGTGTAACACATCTTTAAGCATCTTTTGCAGGGCAGGGCGAGTGGCAACAAATTCTTTCAATTTATGTTTGCTATGAAAGGTCTTAATTTCACCTTCATTTACAAATGAGAGCTTTGCAGGATATAATATTCTGGGCTGGCAGTTTTTCTCTCTTAGTACCTGGGCTATGTCTCGCCATTCCCTTCTAGCTTGTAGGGTTTCTGATGAGAAGTCTGCTGTGAGTCTAATTGGAGATCCCCTGAAAGTAATCTGACGTTTCTCTCTCACACATTTTAGAACCTTTTCTTTATGTTTCACTGTGGTGAGTTTGATTACAACATGTCGTGGTGAGGATCTCTTTTGGTCATGTTTATTAGGGGTTCTATAAGCTTGCTGTACTAAGATGCCTCTGTCCTTCTCTAAACCTGGGATCTTTTCTGCTAGTATCTCACTAAAAAGGCCTTCTAATCCTTTCTCCCTCTCCATGCCTTCAGGAACTCCTAGTACCCGAATGTTACTTTTTTATTAGTATCCTGTAGATTCCCAACAATATTTTTTAGATTTCTAATTTCTTCTTCTTTTCTTTGGTTTGCCTGTTTCCTTTCCTGTACTTGTGTTCTAAGTCCGATTTTCTCTCTTCTGCTTCGCCCATTCTGTTTTTTTTCATTTATTAAACTTTTATTTAATGAATATAAACTTCCAAAGTACAGCTTATGGGTTACAATGGCTTCTCCCCTCCCATAACTTCCCTCCCACCCGCAACCCTCCCCTTTCCCGCTCCCTCTCCCCTTCCATTCACATCAAGATTCTATTTAAATTCTCTTTATATACATAAGATCAGTTTAGTATATATTAGGTAAAGATTTCAACAGTTTGCCCCCATATAGCAACACAAAGTGAAAAAAATACCATTGGAGTACTAATTATAGCATTAAATAGCAATGTACAGCACATTAAAGACAGAGATCCTACATAATTTTTTTTAAATTAATTAATTTTCTATGCCATTTCCAATTTAACACCAGGTTTTTTTTTCATTTCCAATTATCTTTATATACAGAAGATTGATTCAGTATATAATTAGTAAAGATCTCATCAGTTTGTACCCACACAGAAACACAAAGTGTAAAAATACTGTTTCAGTACTAGTTATAGCATCACTTCACATTAGACAACACATTAAGGACAGATCCCACATGGGGTGTAAGTACACAGTGACTCCTGTTGCTGACTTAACAATTTGACACTCCTGTTCATGGCGTCCGTAATCTCCCTAGGCTCTAGTCATGAGTTGCCAGGGCTATGGAAGCCTTTAGAGTTCGCTGACTTTGATCTTATTCTGATAGGGTCATAGTCAAAGTGGAAGTTCTCTCCTCCCTTCAGAGAAAGGTACCTCCTTCTTTGATGGCCCCGTTCTTTCCACTGGGATCTCACTCACAGAGATCTTTCATTTAGGTTTTTTTTTTTCCCATGGTATCTTGGCTTTCCATGCCTACAATACTCTCATGTTCGCCCATTCTGTTTTTAAGGCTCTCTAATGTGTTTGTCATTTGATCTATTGAATTCTTCATTTCATTATGATTTCTCATCACTATCACAGTTTCTTGTTCTACTAGTTGTTTCATTTCATTTTGATTCCTCCTTAGTATTTCATTTTCACGAGAGAGATTTTCTATCTTGTCCATTAAGGATTTCTGTAGTTCAAGAATTTGTTTTTGAGAACTTCTTAACGTTCTTATCAATTTTTTGAGATCTGCTTCTTGCATTTCTTCTGTCTCATCATCTTCATAATCTTGAATTGGGGTGTCTTTTTCATTTGGGGGCATCATAGTGTCTTCCTTGTTCTTGTTACCTCAGTTTTTGTGTTTGTTGTTTGGCATGTTGGAGATAGTTGGTTTCTTCACTGTGGTGTTTTTTCTTGTTATACTATGGCTCTAGGTTAAGTGCACTGTCTGCTTTTGATGGAGCCTTAGAGACTTGAGATGAGTGTGGCCTGAGAGCTCTGTTTGGTTCTTCAGGTTTGAGGGTGTGCCAAAGGTGACACTCCCAGGTTAGGCGTGGTAAATCTTTCTTTCATTTTTTTTTTCATTCAAAAGGGAAGTAATTCCACACAGCTGAACATAATTGGAGGTAGTTAGCAGGCGAATGATATACGCACAGGAGCCAGAGACTGGAGCTCTTTCCCAAGGACCACACAGGGAATCTGTGCTGCCCTCAGTGTGGGCTCCAATTCTCCTGCAGTCTCCCACTGGGTTGCCAAGTTAGATACTAATCTCCTGTTATTTCACCCCCCCCCCCCAGAGTCAGGCTTTTCTGCTAGGCTCAGGGCCGTTGCGGACCTGAGGTCACCCTGCTTATGACGTATTTCCAAAATGGTGCCTGCTCTTTGTCTTGCTCGCTTTTGAGAGGTGAGTGGAGAGAGAGAAACTCGTGTCCGTATCGGTCCCTTTTTTTTCATCCTCTCTTCTAGTTAGCCTGGTGAAATTTTCCCCACGGGGTTTCATTCCCTCTAGTCTCCTCTTTCCGCTCTCCCGCTTGTGTCTCGGGCTATTGAGGTTTGGCTCACCTCGCGTTCCAGCGCTGATGTGTTGATTCTGCCGCTGGTGTCCCGAGCTTGGCCTCCCACGCTCTCCACGCAGGTCCACTGTGAATCACTAGTTCCGGAAGTGTTTCCTCTGCTGTTTCTTCCCCTATTCTTCCTTGAACCTGCAGTATCTCCACTTGTATTAAACTGTCTCTTCCCGGACTATCAGTGTGATCCCTTCCTATTCTGCCATCTTGCTGCTCCCTATAGTGTCGTTTAAATCTATTGTCTCCTGGTTGATCTTCTGTCCTGTTGATCTATCTATTTCTGAGAGTAGAGTATTGAAGTCCCCCAGTACTATTGTATTGGAGTCTAAGTCTCCCTCAAGTCCCTTAACAAATCTTTTAAATAAACTGGTGCACTGTAATTAGGTGCATATACATTGATAATCAGTATATCTTCCTGTTGAATTGATCCATTCATCATTATATAGTGCCCCTCTTTGTCTCTCCTAACAGTTTTTGTGGTAAAGTTTATGCTTTCCGATATTAAGATGGCTACGCCTGCTCTTCTTTTCATTTCTGTTGGCATGGAATATCTTTTCCCAGCCTTTCACTTTCAGTCTGTATGCACCCTTTTTGGAAAGATGTGCTTCTTGTAAGCAGCAAATAGATGGGTTTTGTTCCTTAACCCAGTCAGCCAATCGGTGTCTTTTAACTGGACAGTTCAGGCCATTAACATTCAATGTGACTATTGATAAGAAGTAACTTTGCCCTGCCATTTGCCAAAGATATTTTCTAATATGCTTTGAACTTCCTGTGATCTTTTGCTGTGAGGTTTCCTTCCTTTATCTTCTTTCATATTGATGACCGTGTTTCTGTGTGTAACACATCTTTAAGCATCTTTTGCAGGACTAGATGATTGGTGACAAGTTCTTTCTTTTTCTGTTTGCTATGAAAGGTCTTTATTTCACCTTCATTCACAAATGAGAGCTTTGCAGGATATAATATTCTGGGCTGGCAGTTTTTCTCTCTTAGTACCTGGGCTATATCTCGCCATTCTCTCCTAGCTTGTAGGGTTTCTGATGAGAAGTCTGCTGTGAGTCTAATTGGAGATCCCCTGAGAGTAATCTGACGTTTCTCTCTTGCACATTTTCGAATCTTTTCTTTATGTTTCACTGTGGTGAGTTTGATTACAATGTGTCGTGGTGAGGATCTCTTTTGGTCATGTTTACTAGGGGTTCTATGAGCTTCCTGTACTAGGATGTCTCTGTCCTTCTCCAAACCCGGAAGTTCTCTGCAAGTATCTCCCTAAAAAGGCCTTCTAATCCTTTCTCCCTCTCCATGCCTTCAGGAACTCCTAGAACCCGAATGTTGGTTTTTTTTTTTTAATAGTATCCTGTAGATTCCCAACAGTATTTTTTAGATTTCTAATTTCCTCTTCTTTTCTTTGGTTTGACTGTATGCTTTTCCTGTGCTCTGTCTTCTAAGTTCAATATTCTGTCTTCTGTTTCACTGACTCTGTTTTTAAGGCTCTCTAATGTGTTTGTCATTTGATCTATTGAGTTCTTCATTTCATTTTGATTTGTCTTCACTATCACGCTTTCCTGTTCTACTTTTTTCTGTGTTTCATTTTGATTCCTCCTTAAGATTTCATTTTCTTGAATGAGGTTTTCTATCCTGTCAAGTAAGGAATTCTGTAGCTCAAGCATTTGTTTTTGAAGACTTCTAATTGTTCTTATCATAAATTTTTTGAAATCTGTATCTTGCATTTTTTCCATCTCATCATCATCATAATTTTGGCTTGGGGTGTCTTGTTCATTTGGGGGTGTCATAATGTCTTCCTTGTTCTTGTTTCCTCAGTTTCTGCATTTGTTGCTTGACATTGTGGAGACATTCTTTGAATTCTTCTTCCCTCGCTGTGGTGTTTTTTCTTGTTATACTTTGACTGTATTAAGTGGACTGTTTTTGATGGAGCCTTAGAGGCTTGAGATGGGTGTGGCCTGAGAGCTCTGTTTGGTTCCTCAGGGTTAAGGGTGTGCCAAAGGTGACACTCCCAGGTTAGGCGTGGTAAATCTCTCTCTGTTTCTTTCTTCTTTTGATTCAAAAGGGAAGTAATTCCACACAGCTGAGTGGAATTGGAGGTAGTTAGCAGGCGAATGATATATCCACAGGAGCCAGAGATTGGAAGCTCTTTCCCAAGGACCACACAGGGAATCTGTGCTGCCCTCAGTGTGGCCTCAAATTCTCCTGCAGTCTCCCACTGGGTTGCCAAGGTTACTGAATTGTAGCCTCTCTGGAGAGTACTCACGTGAATTCCATGAGTCCTCTCCCCCACCATCTCTTTTTTCACAGTCTCAGTTCATTAGCACTACACATTCACTAGGTCCTAATCTCCTGTTATTTCACCCCACCCCCCAGAGTCAGGTTTTTCTGCTAGGCTCAAAGTCGGTGCAGACCTGAGGTCACCCCGCTTATGACGTATGTCCAAAATGGCGCCTGCTCTTTGTCTTGCTCACCTTTGAGAGGTGAGCGGAGAGAGAAACTCGTGTCCATATCGGTCCCTTTTTTTTCATCCTCTCTCTCTTCTAGTTAGCCTGATGAAATTTTCCCCATGGGGTTTCAAGCCTCGTTCCCTCTAGTTTCCTCTTTCTGCTTCCCTGCTGGTGTCTCGGGCTATTGAGTTTTGGCTCACCTCGCGTTCCAGTGCTGGTGTGTTGATTCTGCTGTTGGTGTCCCGAGCTTGGCCTCCCACGCTCTCCACATAGGTCCACTGTGAATCACTAGTTCCAGAAGAGTTTCCTCTGCTGTTTCTTCCCCTACTCTTCCTTGAACCTGCAGTATCTCTGCTTTTATTAAACTGTCTTTTCCCGGACTATCAGTGTTCTCCCTTCCTATTCCGCCATCTTGCTGCTCTCGACCATAAACCCCATATTTTAAGGGATTGAGTCAGTATGCATGTGACTCCCTTTCCTACAAATAAGTGTTGCCTTAGAAATGAGAAGCAAAGATAAGGATAAAGGAAGTTAATTATATTATTTTGCCATTTTTAAAAATATCTATTTTTATTCATTTGAAAGACTTATACAGAGAGAAGAGAGGCAGAGAGTGAGAGAGAGAGAGAGTCTTCCATCCGATGGTTCACTCCCCAATTGGCCACAAGTGCCGCAGCTGCGCTGATCTGAAGCCAGGAGCCAGGAGCTTCTTCTGGGTCTCCCACATGGGTGCAAGGGCCCAAGAACTTAGGCCATCTTCCACTGCTATCCCAGGTTAAAGCAGAGAGCTGGATCAGAAGTGGAGCAGCTGGGACTCAATCTGGCACCCATATGGGCTGCCCGTTGCTTCAGGCCAGGGCGTTAACCCACTGCGCTGCAGCACTGGCCACTGTTTTGCTATTTTAAAAAAAATATTATTTCTTAGTAATAGGAAAAGGTCGAGCTAATTAATTTTTTTTTGCCAAAAAATCAGAATGAAGGAAAGCACAGTGAAATTTCCAAACTGATCATTACATTAAATGCTGCCTGACAATAAAAATCTAAGTTGATGGGTATAAACTTGTAAGATAATCTCATGGGCATCACACAGGTTCATGAACTGGTAGCTATGAAGATTGGCTTGAGTTGTTGCTTTAATTGTTCAGCTACCCAGGGATAGCATGGAGATCTTAGATTGCAAGACCCTGGGTATAAGGCTCATTACTAAATGATCTAAAGACAATTTACCTATTAAGTTTGCATACACGCAAATGACACTTGGGTAGTGGTTGGATTGATTGTGGAAGCCCTGGAGAATGAATTTTTAAAAAAGATTTATTTATTTATTTGAGAGGCAGAGATAGAGAGAGAGAGAGAGAGAGATTCCATCCACTGGTTCATTCCCCGGATGGCCGCAATGGCCGGGGTTGGGCCAGTCTGAAGCCAGGATCCAGGAGTCAGGAGCTTCAACTGGGTCTCCTACATGGGTGCAGGGGCCGAAGCACTTAGGCCATCTTCCACTGCTTTCCAAGGCCACAAGCAGAAAGCTGGATGGGAAGAGAAGCAGCTGGGATTTGAGCTGCACCCATATTGGATGCCAACACTGAAGGTGGAGGTTTAACTTTCTAGGCCACAGTGCTGGCCCCAAGAATGAATATTTTTTAGCTGCTAGAGGATTAGAAATTTGGAAGATGACTGAGTTCATTTTCTGCTGCTGTTAGAATACAACAAACTGGGTAATTCATAAAGAAAATAAATTTATTTGGCTCATGATTCTGGAGGCTGTGAGGGGCATAGCAACAGCATCAAGCAAGGGCTTTCATGCTGTGTTATCTCATGGCAGAAAAACAGAAAGGCAAGTAAGCAGGTGTGGAAGATCTTACTTTTATAACAAAAAAGTTACTGGGAGAACAGCCTTAATCCAGTCACTGGGATAGAGCCCTTATGACATAAGCCTTCAGTTTGGGTGTCACTTCCTAACATTGCCATATTGGGAATTTAAGTGTTGATGAAAATAAACAGAATGTGCAAATAGGTTAATACATTTATTAAGGGAGGCATATGAGTGACCCAAGCCTAGGAGACACAGGCCCAGTGACTTTTAATGAGTTTTGGGAAGTGTCCCAAAGTAGTCAAATTCTAGTTTGAATTTATGTATTACACAGTGGGCATATATTGACTTAGCCTGAAAAGGAGGGATTTAAGTAAGTGAGGATGGATTTCTCACTAATTGGAGACTACTTTCTTTGGAATATTATTGGCTATAAACACCTTCAGCAACTGGACCAGGGAAATAGCGAGCATGGTCTCTGAAAAGAGACTCTTGAGAAGGATACTGATTAATTTTCAGGAGAAAATTTCTGGGGATAGATAATGAATGTATAAAAGACAAAGGATTGAGGACTACGATGTGGCACAGAGGATTAAGCAGTTGCTTGTGACACAGCATTCCATTAGAGTGCCAATTTAAGTCCTGACTGCTCTGCATCTGATCCAGATCCCTGCTGATGCACCTGGGAGAGCAGCAAATGATGGTCTGAGTGCTTGGACCTCTGTCACCCACGTGGGAGACCTGGATAGAGTTCTTGGTTCCTGGCTTTGGCCTAGCCATTTGGGGAATGGACCAACGGATGGAAGATCTCTGTCTCTTTGTCTCTCCCTCTCTATCACTCTGCCTTTTAAATAATTAATATTATTTTAAAATAAAGAACAAAGGATTTCTCAAGTTGCTTCAGATGGCTAAGATAGAAGAGATCCTACCTAAACATCACTCAAGTCAAATTGACCTTGCTGATAAGAGTAATAGCTCTGACCACTTCTCAGACAAGTCTCAATAGGTGTTTCTCTTCAGTGCTATGCAGGCTTTTTAGGAGCACTTTATATTCTCAATGATTCCAACACATGAATTTTTGGAATACACATATAATCCGTAAGATGGAATGGGCTGATATTCTAGTATGAACACTAACAATTTATCTTGTCAGGGGTTGGGAAAGAATATGGGACTAAACCCTAATGGGAAGAAAAGTAGTCTGCTGTCAGAGGTTTTCTTGTCCCTTCCATGGAAAGGGTTAAAAAATAGCCCAAAACCTCCTTGTTAGGGCTGGCATTGGGTAAAGCTACCACCTGTGATGCTGGCATCCCCTATAGGTGCCGGTTCATTTTTTGATGGCTCCACTTTTTTTTTAAAGACTTATTTTATTTGAAAGACAGAGTTACAGAGAGAGGTAGAGATGGAGAGAGAGGTCATCCATTCACTGGTTCTCTCCCCAATCGGCCGCAACAGCCGGAGCTGTACAGATCTGAAGCCAGGAGCCAGGAGCCTCCTGTGGGTCTCCCACATGGGTGCAGAGGCCCAAGGACTTGGGCCATCTTCCACTGCTTTCCCAGGCCATAGCAGAGAGCTGGATTGGAAGAGGAGCATCTGGGACTAGAACTGGCAGATGGCTCCACTTTTGATTCGGCTCCCTGCCATGTGGGAGACCCAGAAGAGGCTCCTGGGTCCTGGCTTTGGCCTGGCTTAGCCCTGGCTGTTGCGGCCATCTGGGGAGTGAACCAGGGATGGATGAAGTTTCTCTCTGTCTCTTCCTCTCTCTCTGTAACTCTGACTTTTAAATAAATAAATAAAACATTAAAAAAGCCTCCTTGTTGAGAGTTTTTTTTTTTGCTTGCATTTAAAGAAGCAAAATGAGAGTATCAATTCCTCACAGTAGTGGTGGTTGCAGAGCATCACCTTTCAGGGTGAGAGCTGAAGAGGCAAGTTGTTTGTGATGGAACCAACTATTTAATTTTCAGGACTCCATGCAAAATGCAAATATGGAATCCTATGTTTATGAATTATTAAGGATTTCACATCAGTTACAGTCAAGCATTAACCAAATTTGAGCTCCTGTAAGCCTGGAGTTCAGTGTGACTGAGTGGGCTGTATGCCCGTGGTGCTAACCCTACTCCTGGGCAACAGGGGTAGCAATAACCAAAATTGAGAAGGTGTAATAGAAAAGTATGAAGTAGAACATCAAGAATATCAACCATCCTGCCATCTAGAAACAACTGCTGTTATTTTTGTATATATTCCAGGAATTTTCTATACCCACATATATATGTATACACAGTCATATGATTTTTTTTGTTATTAGAATGGTAGATTGTACATTCTCTTATATAGAACTTTTTTTTGACAGGCAGAGTTAATGAGAGGGAGAGACAGAGAGAAAGGTCTTCCTTCCATTTGTTCACCCCCCCAAATGGCCGCCACGGCCGACACACTGCGCCTCCGAAGCCAGGAGCCAGGTGCTTCCTCCTGGTCTCCCATGTGGGTGCAGGGCCCAAGGACCTGGGCCATCCTCCACTGCCTTCCCGGGCCACAGCAGAGAGCTGGACTGGAAGAGGGGCAACCGGACAGAATCAGCGCCCCTACTGGGACTAGAACCCGGGGTGCCTGCACCGGAGGCAGAGGATTTGCCTAGTGAGCCATGGCGCCGGCTTATATAGGACTTTAAAAAAGAATTTTTACTTTTTTAATATTTATTTGACAGGTAGAGTTATAGACAGAGAGAGAGAGAGAGAGAGAGAGAGAGAGAGAGAGAGAGAGAAAGGTCTTCCTTCCGTTGGTTCACTCCCCAAATGGCCGCCACAGCCGGAGCTACGCTGATCCGAAGCCAGGAGCCAGGTGCTTCCTCCTGGTCTCCCGTGCAGGTGCAGGGGCCTAAGCACTCGGGCCATCCTCCATTGCCTTTCTGGGCCACAGCAGAGAGCTGGACTGGACGAGGAGTAACCAGGACTAGAACCTGGTATCCATATGGGACGCCGGTGCTGCAGGTGAAGGATTAATCAAGTGAGCTACGTGCCAGCCCTGAATTATTACATTTTATAGAGCTTACCATGTTAGTAAATATATATCATTTCAATTCTATTATATAGATGTTACATTTAACAAAAATCTTATTGTTGGATATCTGAGGAAGTCTTGAGTTTTCTATTTTCACAAAAGAGGCACATTGAATATCAATAAGGTTGAGTGAGGATTGAATGAGTCAATCAGTGAAAAGCACTTCACAGAGTGCTTGGCATATAGCAAATTCCTTATAAACATTAGTGTTATTTTCATATTGTCAAATTTCCCTGTGCAAAAGTTGAATGAATTTACATTCCCAACAGCAGAGTAAGAAGGCTTGGTTTCCCTAAATCCTTGCCAATTTTTTAAAGTTTTCTCTTATATTTATTTCTTCCTCTGTGAATGGCCTGTTCATGTTTTCTGAGGGTTATCCTATTGGATTCCTCATGCTTTTAAAATTTTAATTGATTTCTGTTTTGGGGCTACCAATCCTTAGTGATATGAATTAAAAAGTTTTTCTCTAGTGTTTTGACATTTGATGTTTATTTTAATCACACAGTTTTTTTTTTAATTTGTATATAATTAAAGTAGTCCATCTTTCCCTTTAGGATTTCTGTCTTTACTATCCTCTTTTGGAAAGTCTTTTGCCACATAACAGTCTAGAGTTCCATGGTGGGAGGCTTTCCTACCTTATGTTAGCTCTACTAGGTTTCCTCTGAGAGGTCAACCTTCCAGGTGCAGCTTATTTCTAATTTCATCAGTGGCAAACACTACAATTTCTTTTTTAGAATGGGCCATCAAAGATGGCAGTACCTTTCTCTGAAGGAAGGAGATAACTTTCACTTTTATTATGGCCTTGCCTAAATAAGATCGGAGTTGGTGAACTCAGGAGGCTTTCATGGCCTTGGCAGCTCATGACAAGAGCCTTGGGTGATTACTGAGATCATAAATAAGAATGTCAATTGTTAAATCAACTGCAGGAGTCACTGTGCACCTGCTCCCCATGTAGGACATCTGCTCTTAGTGTGTTGTACTATGATAATTAATGGTGAAACTACTACTCATACAGTGCTCTATACTTTGTGTGTCTTTGTGGGTGCAGCCTGTTAAAATCTTTACTTAGTATATAATAAGTTGATCTTCTGTATATAAAGATAATTGAAAATGAATCTTGATGAAGAATGGGATGGGAGAGGGAGTGGGAGATGGGATGGTTGAGGGTGGGAGGGAGGTTATGGGGCGAAAAGTTTTTATAATTCAAAAGCTGTACTTTGGAAATTTATATTTATTAAATAAAAGTTGAAAAGAAAAAAAAGTTGAAAAGAAAAAAATCTTGAGTATAAAGTTAACTGAAATAGATCATTATAATAATTAAGAGTGGAAATAGGAGAGTGAGGAGGAAGGGTGTGAACATAGGCGGGAAGGCGGGTAGGTTGTGAAGTATCATTATGTTCCTGAATCTGTATATCAGAAGTACATGAAATTTGTATACCTTAAATAAAATTTTAAAAATAAATTTAAAAAATTTCTTTTTAAAAATTTGTTATATCTTTTTCATAGTTTTTTTTTAAAGATGTATTTGTTTATTTGAAAGGCAGAGTTACAGAGAGAAAGAGTGGGAGAGAGAGATTTTTCATGTGCTGGTTCACTGCTCAACGGCCACAATGGCCAGGCTGAAGCCAGGAGCCTGGAACTCCATTCCCACGTGGGTAGCAGTGGCCCAAGTACTTGGGACATTTTCCGCCTCTTTCCCAGGTTCATTAGCAAGGAGCTGGATCAGAAGTACAGCAACCAGGACTCAAACTGGCACTACAATATGGGATGCCAGTGTTGCCAGCAGCTGCACCACAATGCCAGCCCGAACACTACAAATCTTTATATGGGGGCCAGCGCTGTGGGGTAAAGCGGGTACCTGCAATGCCGGTATCCCATATGGGTGCCGGTTCGAGTCCCAGTTGCTCCACTTCCAATCCAGCTCTCTGCTATGGCCTGGGAAAGCAGTAGAGGATGGCCTAAGTGCTTGGACCCCTACAACCATGTGGGAGACCAGGAAGAAGCTCATGGCTCCTGATTTCAGATCAGCACAGCTTCAGCTATTGTGGCCATCTGGGGAGTGAATCAGCAGATGCAAGACCTCTCTCTCTCTGTCTCTCCTTCTCTCTCTGTGTAACTCTGACTTTCAAATATATAAATAAATAAATCTTAAAATATGTGTATACGAAGAAACTATTTATTAACTTTGAATATACATGTGAAGATTCAAGATCTATTAAAATTGGGTATTGCCTAACTTCTTCCAACCTAGAGAAAACACTCTCTTTTCAAGTATCCTGCTTTTTTTTTTGTTTCCTAAGTAGAGTTTTGTCTTTTTCAGAGCTATACTTTTGTGAAGCCAAATTGGAGACTAAGGAGAGTTGAACTTAAGCAGAGCTCGCTCTTTCTTTTCTTTTCTTTTCTTTTCTTTTCTTTTCTTTTCTTTTCTTTTCTTTTCTTTTCTTTCTTTCTTTCTTTTTCTTTCTTCCTTTCTTTTACTTTCTTCCTTTCTTTTTTTTAAGATACAGTTTATTTTTTTTATTTGATAGGTAGAGTTATAGACAGTGAGAGAGAGAGAGAGAGAGAGAGAGAGAGAGAGAGAGAGAAAGGAAGCAGAGCTTTCAAATTACTCTTTTGCTGTGGCCTGCATTGTGGTGTAGCAGGTCAAAACTGCCACCTGTGATGCTGGCATCCCATATTGGCTCCAGTTAATGTCCTGGCTGCTCCACTTCCAATCCAGCTCCCTACTAATGCACTTGGGAAAGCACTGGAAAATGGCATAAGTGTATGGACTCCTGCTGCCCACATGGGAGACCTGGAAGAAGCTCCTGGCTTCCTCCTGTCCCAGGGCTGGCTGTTTCGGCCATCTAGGGAGTGAACCAGTGGGTGGAAGATTCTCTCTCTCTCTCTCTCTCTCTCTCTCTCTCTCTCTCTCTCTCTCTCCTTCTCTCTCCTTCTCTCTCCATAACTCTGGCTGCATATGGGATGCTGGCATCACAGGCAGTGACTTTACCAACCACTTCACAACGCCTGCCCCTGGACTGTTTTCTTATATATAATTCTATGTGGAGACTTCAGGAGCCTGGTTTTCATTTGTGTCATACAGAATAATACAGACATTATTTTCACCAAGGGAAGGAAGGAAGAAGGCAATATTTTCTTTTTCAAAAGATTTTTATTTATTTATTTGAAGGTCAGAGTTACACAGAGAGAGGAAAGGCAGAGATAGAGAAAGGTCTTCCATCCAATGGTTCACTCCCCAGTTGGCTGCAATGGCCAGAGCTGCGCCAATCCGAAGCCAGGAGCCAGGAGCTTCTTCTGGATCTCCCATGCAGGTTAAGGGGCCCAAGGACTTGGGCCATCTTCTGCTGCTTTCCCAGGCCATAGCAGAGAGCTGGATCAGAAATAGAGCATCTGGGACTCGAACTGGCGCCCATATGACATGCTGGCACTGCAGGCGATGGCTTTACCCGCTACCCCACAGCGCTGGCCCCGGCAATATTTTCTTAGATGTAGGCCCTGTACTAGGCTGTTTGATTTCAACTGTCTCATGTACTCTTTCCACAAACCTATGATCCTTTGAAATTGAAAAGCCCAAGTTCTAGACTTTTCCATTGCATGAGAAACTTTCAAGTCTCTAAGAAAGCCCTGTGAATTTACATGGCTGCAGATTTTTTTTTTTTGCAAAATTTGTGAAAATAAATTATAATTCATTTGGTTAAGGCTGCTATCTCTTTCCATTCCTTCTTCCCTTCTACCATGTTTCTTCTCAGGTTGAATAGCGTTGGAATGGAAACAAGCATTTTGGTGGTCCAATTGAAAAGAAACTGAATTGCATATATATTTATTTGAGCTTAGTACAGTATATTTATTTGGTTTGCTGCCACTTTTGAATATTGCTAAGTTACTGTTGGCTGTATCAGTGTAGGAATGACTGTGGGAACATTTCTAAAGCAGTCAATTTTAAGTTTAAGACACGCCACTACATTAAAATAATATTGACATATCTTAAAATATTACAACATATATATATGTTCATGTGTGTACATATAAGCATATATATATATACACACACACACACACACGCACACACACAGAGAAATCTGTGTTGTCCAGTGTGGTAGCAACTAGCCATATGGGCCAAAGACCTCAACAGACATTTTTCAAAAGAGGAAATCCAAATGCCCAACACACACATGAAAAAATGTTCAAGATCACTAGCAATCAGGGAAATGCAAATCAAAACCACAATGAGGTTTCACCTCACTCCAGTGAGAATGGCCCACATTCAGAAATCAACCAACAATAGATGCTGGAGAGGATGTGGGGAAAAAGGGACACTAACGCACTGTTGGTGGGAATGTAAACTGGTTAATCCACTATGGAAGTCAATCTGGAGATTCCTCAGAAACCTGAATATAACCCTACCATACAACCCAGCCATCCCACTCCTTGGAATTTACCCAAAAGAAATTAAATTGGCAAACAAAAAAGCCATCTGCACATTAATGTTTATTGCAGCTCAATTCACAATAGCTAAGACCTGGAACCAACCCAAATGCCCATCAACAGTAGACTGGATAAAGAAACTATGGGACATGTACTCTATGGAATACTATACAGCAGTCAAAAACAATGAAACCCAGTCATTTGCAACAAGATGGAGCAATCTGGAAAACATCATGCTAAGTGAATTAAGCCAGTCCCAAAGAGACAAATATCATTTGTTTTCCCTGATCGGCGACAACTGAGTACCAAAGGGTAACCTGTGGAAGTGTAATGGACACTATGAGAAATAGTGATTTGATCAGCTATGGTGCTGACTGTTGATGTACAATGTAACACTTTATCCATTTTAGTATTTTTTTTGTAAACTCTGTAATTAACACACAATTATTCTTAGGTGTCTAAATCTTAACTGAAAAGTGATCCCGGTTAAATATAAGAATGAGAAAAGGAGAGGGAGGAGATGTATAATAGGGAACATGCTCAATTGGATTTGCCCCAAATGATGGAGTTAGAAAAGTGCCAGGGGATTCCAATACAATCCCATCAAGGCGGCATGTACCAATGCCATCTCACCAGCCCAGGTGATCAATTTCAGTTCACAATTGATCACACTGATAGGCCTAAGAGTCAAAGGAATCACACAAACAAGATTAATGTCTGCTAATACTAACTGATTAAAAAGAGGGAAAGAAGGATCCAACATGGGAAGGGGGAGACACAGCAGACTCATAGAATGGCAGATGTCCTAAATAGCACTCTGGCCTCAGAATCAGCCCTTAAGGCAATTGGATCTGGCTGAAGAGCCTATGAGAGTATTTTAGGCATGGAAAGCCAAGACACGCTGGGGGAAAAAAAAAGATGAAGAAGAAGAAGACCTAAATGAAGGATCTCAGCGAGTGTGATCCCAGTGGAAAGAACGGGGCCATCAAAGTAGGAGGTACCTTTCTCTGAAGGGAGGAGAGAACTTCCACTTTCACTATGGCCTTGTCGGAATAGGATCGAAGTCGGCGAACCCTCGGCAACTCATGGCTAGAGCCTAGGGAGATTACTGACGCCATAAACAAGAGTGTTAAATTGTTAAATCAACATCAGGAGTCATTGTGTACTTACATCCCATGTGGGATCTGTCCTTAATAGGTTGTCCAAGGTCAAGTAATGATATAGCTAGTACTGAAACATTATTTTTACACTTTGTGGTTATGTGTGGGTGCAAACTGATGAAATCTTTACTTAGTATATACTGAAGCGATCTTCTGTATATAAAGATAATTGAAAATGAAAAAAAAAACCCTTGGTTTTAAATTGGAAATTACATAGAAAAAATAATCAATCTTTTTTTAAAAAAAATATCTTGCAGAATCTCGGTCATTAATGTGATGTACACTGTTATTTAATGCTATAACTAGTACTCCAACAGTGTTTTTTCACTTTGTGTTGCTATGGGAGGGCAAACTGTTGAAATCTATATATATATACTAAACTGATTTTCTATATATAAAGAGAATTGAAAATGAATCTTGATGGGAATGGAAGGGGAGAGCGAGTGGGAAAGGGGAGGGTTGCGGGTGGGGGGGAAGTTGTGTGTGGGGGGAAGCCTTTATAATCCATAAGCTGTACTTTGGAAATTTATATTCACTAAATAAAAAAAATAAAAAACAACAACAACATATATATATATATATATATATGTTCATGTGTGTACATTTAAGCATGTTATATATATATATATGTATATATATATGAATTGAAACACACACGCACACACAGAGAAATCTGTGTTGTCCAGTGTGGTAGCAACTAGGCATATGTAAAATATATTCACAATCACAATTAATTTCTGTTAGACTTCTATTCTTCTCAACTCTCTTCTCAGCAGTAAAGTGGGTTATGGTTTTAGTTTTTGTCTGTTCAAAATATTTTTCTGTGTAAAACTGAAAAATAGTATGATCAAAGAATCTGTAACCATGACCTTAGTAGCACTATTTTGTTACTGATTCAGATTTTATCTACAAGACTGAGTACAAAAAGAGATAATATATTAATTTATACTTTTTTTAGACAAAAACTTATTTATTTGAAAGAGTTACAGAGAAAGAGGGAAAGAGAGAGAGAGAGATTGATCTTCCATTCCCTGGTTCATTCCCCAAATGCCACAAAAACCGGGACTGAACTAGACTGAAGGCAGGAGTCAGGAACTCTATCTGGGTCTCCCATTTGGATACCAGGAACCCAAGTACTTGCGCCATCACCTGCTGCCTCACATGGAACATATTAACAGGAATCTGGGATAAGAAACCCAGATTCATATCCCAGCTCTCCAACATGGAATGCAGGCATCCCATGTAGCATTTTAACCATTGTGCCATATGCCTGCCCTCTAATACTAATTATGGCTACTCAATTTTGGTGTTCCTGATAGACAGGAATCCTGAATGTGACTAAACATGGAACTTTCTGACTTCTTTTTCAGGGTCATACTCACAGTTGTCACTGAGGGCCCATAATCCTGCACTAATACTGAAGCAATCCCCTGTATTCCTTCTTGCTATTACCAATCCAGATTTTGGCACTATAACAACCTTTTCAACTATGTATTTAGTTGATATCATATATGGTTTCAGCACTTGGGGTGGGGAGTGGAGCTAGAACTCCAACCCAGGCACTCTGATAGGGATGTGGGCATCCTAACCATCATCTTAGCCACTAGACTAACCACCTGCCCACCCCATAGCTTCCAATTTTAAAAGGGCCTTTAAGGTATAGTGGTACAGAACCATAAGCCAAGCAGCTTGATAATCTCCAAAAAGCTCCAGTAAGAAGAAGAACACATGAGAGAAGTTTGCCCATGTGAAAACTCAGTTGTTTGCTTTTGAGGCCCCCAGCAAGGGCGGCTCTATTTTTACATGCCACATAGTTGTGTCCCATGCAGTCATCCTTACTGCCCAGCCCTGGCATTTTGTATCTGCTTTCTCCCATCTTCTAAAATTACTCAGCCCTTTGCACAATCCTTTCTAATGTGTGGTCTAGTTATGACCTGACTACACTGCCAATATATTGGTGTGTAGTATATGCTGAACCCTCCAAAGCTCTTCAAGCGTTGCATCCTGGTCATTCAGTGATATTTCCAGAATCTGTGCCCAGCATCTGCTGTGATTTATATGTCCAACATATTTTATTGAGGTCTGACAGAACTGGCATTCATCAAGGAACATTTTCAGGCAGTATTTTCCAGGTGTTTCAACAATACAAGTTTCTTTTGTTCCTCTCCTCTCCTCCAGTACTCCAAAGCTCTGCCAAATATAATTATGCCATCTAAACAAACAAGCATCTCCAGGTAATTCATTTCACCAACCGCTTTTTCTATCAAACTCTGGAAGGTGTCTGAAGCTTGAAAAATGTGTAGGGCAGTCTTTCAGATAAGTAAAAGCCCACAGAGCAGATGAAAGCTTTCTTTACATTATCATAGTCAGTTATAGTGATTTAAAAATAATACATCTCAAACACAGCACTAGAAATTAGTAATTCCTTACCATGCAATCTAGTGGTTAATGTGAACATAGAACTCTCTCAAAGTTGAAGAGTCTGCTCTCTCCTATCATTAGTTTTTCTTCTTTCTCTTTACATACAAATGTATTCAGCTACCCATGCCTGACCATAATAATCTATGAAGCCTTTGCTAAAACACCTGTCTCTGGGGCTGGCGCTGTGGCACAGTAGGTTAATCCTCCGCCTGCAGCGCCTGCATCCCATATGGGTGCTGGGTCTAGTCCCGGCTGCTCCTCTTCCAACCCAGCTCACTGCTACGGCCTGGGAAAGCAATAGAAGATGGCCCAAGTGCTTGGGCCCTTGCACCGCGTGGGAGACTGGGAGGAAGCACCTGGCTTCTGGCTTCAGATCGGCGCAGCTCCTGCTGTTGAGGCCATTTGGGGAGTGAACCAATGGACAGAAGACCTCTTTGTCTCTCCCTCTCACTGTCTGTAACTCTACCTCTCAAGTAAATAAATAAAATCTTTAAAAAAAAAAACTGTTCCTGGGTCTCATCCATCCCTAAATATGCCAACATTTTCCAAATGCATACTCTTTGTTAGGTGCTGTACCCTGCCCTAGACAATTCAGTCATGGCCTCTGCCTCCATGTACAGTAGTTTCCCTTTATATATGGTGAATAAATTGTAAGATCTCCTAGTTGCTCTGGCCTCAGAATCAGCCCTCAAGGCATTCGGATCTGGCGGAAGAGCCCATGAGAGTATAGCAGGCATGGAAAGCCAAGATATCATGGAAAAAAAAAAGACCTAAATGAATGATCTCTGTGAGTGAGATCCCAGTGGAAAGAACGGGGCCATCAAAGAAGGAGGTACCCTTCTCCGAAGGGAGGAGAGAACTTCCACTTTGACTATGACCCTATCGGAATAAGATCAAAGTCAGCGAACTCTAAAGGCTTCCATAGCCCTGGCAACTCATGACTAGAGCCTAGGGAGATTACTGACGCCATGAACAGGAGTGTCAAATTGTTAAATCAGCAACAGGAGTCACTGTGTACTTACACCCCATGTGGGATCTGTCCCTAATGTGTCGTCTAAAGCGAAGTGATGCTATAACTAGTACTGAAACAGTATTTTTATACTTTGCGTTTCTGTGTGGGCACAAACTGATGAGGTCTTTACTAATTATATACTGAATTGATCTTCTGTATATAAAGAGAATTGGAAATGAAAAAAAACAACCTGGTGTTAAAATGGAAATGGCATAGAAAATTAATTAATTTGAAAAAAAATTATGTAGGATCTCTGTCTTTAATGTGCTGTACATTGCTATTTAATGCTATAATTAGTACTCCAATGGTAGTTTTTTCACTTTATGTTGCTATATGGGCAAAATGTTGAAATCTTTACCTAATATATACTAAACTGATCTTCTGTATATAAAGAGAATTGAAAATGAATCTTTACATGAATGGAAGGGGAAAGGGAGCGGGAAAGGGGAGGGTTGCGGGCGGGAGGAAAGTTATGGGAGGGGGGGAAGCCATTGTAATCCATAAGCTATACTTTGGAAATTTATATTCATTAAATAAAAGTTTAATAAAAAAAAAGATCTCCTAGTTGATGCATGAAGCTTAGGATAGTACTGAATCCTATACACATTATTTTTCTTTTTTTTCCAACAAATAAGAATTTATTTTCACAGAAAAAAATCATAAAAATCAGCTTTTGAGAAGCTCACTATAATGCTAACACTTAAAAAAAAAGTTAAGCCTGCTTTGCATTTTAGAAAGTTCATCTTCCAAAAGCTGTGAAAGTGAGAAGTGTCTTAATGCTTTTTGAATACAGCTGGAATCAGGTATATACAGTAGTAAGACTTTAAGTTGTAGCTTCCTCTGAATTCCTGCAAGTCTGATGGGCAGTCCTATCAGGTTCAAGTTGAGTGACCAACTCGCACACTTGAATAAAATCCCAAGTTTACAAGCAAGAACCAAACCTTTCTGGGTTGTGACCAAAGTAATCAGTTTCTGAAAATTACTGTGTGTTCATTCACATAACAAGGGGAGACCATCTTTGATTTCTTTCACTTTTTTCTTTTTCCCTTTTGGTTTTCCTTTTTGTGGCCTGAGGCTGCCAGTTCTTTGGGTACAATCAAAACACTTCCATCATGGCTGCACTGAAGAGCAAACTGGTTTGGATTGACTGGCTAAATTGCCTGGGTAGACCTACTGAGGTAATTCTCTTGTTCCTTGCTATCATTTATAGGATATGGCACAATACTAGGTTCACATTAGGGCCTTGAAAATATTTGTATTTTTAATCTTTTTTATTTACTTTAGTTTTTTAAAAAAATATTTATTTATTTTAAAGGCACAGTTACTGGAGAGGTGGAAGAACACAGAAATATCTTCCATCCACTAGTTCACTCCCCAGAATGGCTGCAACAGCTGGGGCTGAGCCAGGCTGATGCCAGGAGCCAGTAGATTTATTCAGGTCTCCTTTGTGGGTTCAGGGGCCCAAGAACTTGTGGGCCATCTTTGCTGATTTCCCAGGCATATTAGCAGGGATCTGGATCAGAAGTGGAGCGGCTGGAACTCGAATCAGTGCCTATAAGGGATACTTGTTTCACAGGTGGCGCCTTTACCCTCTGTAACACAGTGCCAGCCTCTAATTATTTTAACTGAAAGGCAGAGAGACAGAAAGAGACAGGGAGATAGACAGAAGTCTATCTGGTTACAGTCAAGCCAGAAGCCAGGAACTTCTTCCGGGTCTCCCACGTAGGCACAGGAGCCTAAGTACTTGGGCCATCCTCTGCTGCTTTACTGGCACATTAGCAGGGAGCTGAATCAGAAGTGCGGCATCAGGGGAAATGAACCAGCGCCCATATGGGATACTGGCACTGCAGGCAGCAGTTTTACCCACTATGCCACAGTGCAGGCTCCTGGATAGATACACATTTAAAAGGGATCTTTAGGCAGGGAAAGCTTTCATGACCCAAGGGATTGAATTTCACATAGTGGAATTTAATAAATAAAGACATGTAATGCAGGAAGTAGGTTCAGGAATGACACATGATTGTATGCTTAGAATCAGGCAGTAGTTAGGAGCAGGTGTATAATCTGCAGTAATCGAGGAGTATTCAAAAATTTCATTAAAATGTGTATCATGAGAAAACAATACATGGATTTCAATTTTTTTAAAAGATTTAACTCTTTTCCTGCTTTTTAAGAGTCATGCAGAGGCAAAGGCCCAAGTGTGTTCAAGATTCAGCTTCACCCATAACCCACTGCTATGGCCAAGGAAAGAAATTCTGCTGGAGGTGTAATGAACGTTAATACTGCTTTACAAGAGGTGCTGAAGATGGCCCTCATTCATGATAACCTAGCATGCAGACTCCGTGAAGCTGCCAAAGCCTTAAAGAAGCGGCAAGCCCATCTTTGTCTGCTTGCATCCAACCATGATGAGCCTATGTATGTCAAGTTGGTGGAGTCCCTTTGTGCTGAACAATAAATCAACCTAATCAAGGTTGGTGACAACAAGAAACCTGAGGAATGAGTGAGCCTCTGCAAAACTGACCTGTCGGAGGCCACCCGACAAACCACATGGAGACACGCAGCACTCAGTCAATTCATCACCACGTTTATTGCCTCATCGCGTTCCAAGCCAAAGTAGGGGGCCCGGCGATGAGGGACTGGAGGCAGTCTCCCTAGGGAAACCCTTCAGTCTCCAGCCCCGAGCACACAGAAAGACAAGGATATATATCCCAGACCCCATACAGATAACATTCATTGTGTGCAATCATGCATAGCACAGGAATAGAGCAAGTTTACAAAGTAGCAATGATCAGGGTACAAGCTCTGCAGATAGAGCAAAGAACATCATAAACCTTCATCAGAAGTCACATCCTGCCTGCAGGAATATGAGATGAAAAGTCTTGGAAACAGGATTAGATAAGGGACAGCCTCAGCCTGCTGCATCTCATGTCGGGCCAGGGCCACTGGCCCCGACACTGACCAAGAAGGGAAACCCCATAAAATGGTTGGTTGCAGCTGTGTAGTGGTTAGGGACTATCACAGGCCAAGGATATCATCGAAGAATACTTCAAATGTAAGAAATGAACAAATAAAAATTTGGCTCACAAAAAAATTTTTTAAAGATGTGTTTATTTATTTGAAAGAGCAACAGGGAGGTAAAGACAGAGAGATGTGTCATTCACTGATTCACTTCTCAAATGCCCACAATAGACAGGGATGGGCCAGGCCAAAGCCAGGAGACTGGAATTCCGTTCAGGTCTCCCATGTAGGTGGCAGGGACTCAGGACTTGAGCCATCTTCTGCTGCTTTCCCAAGCACATTAGCAGGGATCTGTATCAGAAGCAGAGTTGCAGGGACTCAAACTGGCTGTCTGATATGGGATGCGGGCATTCCAAGTGGCAGCTTAATCTGTTGTACCACAAACCCCTGTCTTAAGATTTAAAAATTTTTGTGTCAAAATACTTATCTTTTCATTTCATTTTCCATGAACTTTTTTAAGTACCCTCATACTATCAAAGTGATCAAGGAAAGTTAATTAAGTCAGTTTCCTCAATTATAAAGTGGGGACAATAAGGTTCTACTTTATAAGGTGTTATGAGACAAAAGCCATTCAAGAAGAATAATTTTTGAGTGCTCACATATTTTATTATTTAATCACTTCTAGCATTTCTTGCCTTTCTGAAATTTTCCTCCATTTGTCAAGATTACAGGAAGATTCAATCATCATCACATATCATGAAGGAGTTATTCCCTCCCAACCGCAGCAGGCCAAGACAGTATGCTGTAATAGGCCCTTTGATATTCTGGTTTTGTTGTGCATTTTAATAGATGCTTCTTCAATTTAATAAAAAACCTATAAAATGTAATAATAACATTTTTTAAAAAAAGCTTTATTTATTTATTTGAGAGGTAGAGTTATAAGACAGAGAGAGGGAGAGACAGAGAGAAAGGTCTTCCACCTGCTGGTTCACTCTCCAAATGGCTGCAACAGCCGGAGCTGGGCCAATCCAAAGCCAGGAGCCAGGATCTTCCTCTAGGTCTCCTATGTGGGTGCAGGGGTCCAAGGAATTGAGCCATCTTACACTGCTCTCCCAGGCCATATGCAGAGAGCTAGATTGGAAGAGGAGCAGCTGGGACATGAACCAGCGCTCATATGGGATGCCAGTTCTGCAGGTGGAGGCTTAGCCTTACTATGCCACAGTGCTGGCCTCAATAATAGTATTATTGAAGGCATATTGTATTCCTGGTATTCAGTAAATTCCTTCCATCCCTGATTTCATTAAGTTCTCAGGAGTCTGAGAACAAACTCTGTAACAGAGTGGCAAACTTAATGGAAGTCACAAAGATAGCAGCAGAACTAGGATTTAGGTGTAGTCTGACTTCAGAATCTGTGTTCATAACTATGCCTGGTAGTAAACCATAATTAGATAATAATAATAATAATTGACCTCCATATAAATATGGGGATCTGAAAAAAAAAGGTGGTGGGCTTATTTGCTAACAACATGGTCTATTTCAGGATCTGTCAGACTGCAGGGCACAAATATGATAAGGTGCCCTGCCAAGGACATTCTAACCCCCCAGAATGATACATTGTAGATGAGTAGCTTTGCCCCTTCTGTTCTTGTTTATCATTGTCAGTAGGTACAGATGGAACTTCTTGTCTTCCTATACTTCCTGCTCCCCCTTATCATCATCAATAGTTACTGATGAGGTTTTTCTGCACATTGGGCCCTCAGTTATGTGGCCCACCCCCTCCCAGCCAGTATCTTAAGAGGGACCCTGCCTGCTGCCCAAGTAGCATGCAGCTTTACTTCAGACCCTCCCTGCCCACTGCACAGCTGGTCTAAGATCGTACTTTACTATGGTATCCTTTCTAAAAATAAATATCTTTTCTGGCCTGACCTGTCATTTCTATGCTTTCTTTGGATGGACATCTTAAATCCAACAATCTGTGATTTTGTTCTTCTCGTGGTTCCAGTGGGGCGAGGAGGAGGAAGCAGGGAGCGGGGCGGCTGGGAGGGGGGTGGTTCCCGCCGCGGCTGCTGCCACCGCCGCCAGCACCGCCTGTGTGCTCCTGGTGTGGAGAGGAGGTGCGAGTCCCGGGCACGAGCTGGCGGCGGTGCCGCTGGGGGAGGGTCGGCTGTGGGAAGGCGATGGCGGATGTAGACAAACTCAACATCGACAGCATCATCCAACGGCTGCTGGAAGTGAGAGGGTCTAAGCCTGGTAAGAATGTTCAGCTACAGGAGAATGAAGTCAGAGGACTGTGCTTAAAGTCTCGAGAGATCTTTCTCAGTCAGCCTATCCTACTAGAACTTGAAGCACCACTCAAAATATGTGGTGACATCCATGGACAATACTATGATTTGCTGCGACTTTTTGAGTACGGTGGTTTCCCGCCAGAAAGCAACTACCTGTTTCTTGGGGACTATGTGGACAGGGGAAAGCAGTCGCTGGAGACGATCTGCCTCTTACTGGCCTACAAAATCAAATATCCCGAGAATTTTTTTCTTCTCAGAGGGAACCATGAATGTGCCAGCATCAATAGGATTTACGGATTTTATGATGAATGTTAAAGAAGATACAACATTAAACTATGGAAAACTTTCACAGACTGTTTTAACTGTTTACCGATAGCAGCCATCGTGGATGAGAAAATCTTCTGCTGTCATGGAGGTTTATCACCAGATCTTCAATCTATGGAGCAGATTCGGCGAATTATGCGACCAACTGATGTGCCAGATCAAGGTCTTCTTTGTGATCTTTTGTGGTCTGACCCCGATAAAGATGTCTTAGGCGAACGGGGCCATCAAAGAAGGAGGTACCTTTCTCTGAAGGGAGGAGAGAACTTCCACTTTGACTATGACCCTATCGGAATAAGATCAAAGTCAGCGAACTCTAAAGGCTTCCATAGCCCTGGCAACTCATGACTAGAGCCTAGGGAGATTACTGACGCCATGAACAGGAGTGTCAAATTGTTAAGTCAGCAACAGGAGTCACTGTGTACTTACATCCCATGTGGGATCTGTCCTTAATGTGTTATCTAATGTGCAGTGATGCTATAACTAGTACTGAAACAGTATTTTTACACTTTGTGTTTCTGCGTGGGTACAAACTGATGTGATCTTTACTAATTATATACTGAATCGATCTTCTGTATATAAAGATAATTGGAAATGAAAAAAAAAAAAACCCTGGTGTTAAATTGGAAATGGCATAGAAAATTAATTTTTTAAAAAAAATATTATGTAGGATCTCTGTCTTTAATGTGCTGTACACTCTTATTTAATGCTATAACTAGTACTCCACCAGTATTTTTTTTTTCACTATGTGTTGCTATATGGCGGCAAACTGTTGAAATCGTTACCTAATATATACTAATCTGATCTTCTGTATATAAAGAGAATTGAAAATGAATCATGATGTGATTGGAAGGGGAGAGGGAGCGGGAAAGGGGAGGGTTGCGGGTGGGAGGGAAGTTTTGGGAGGGGGAAGCCATTGTAACCCATAAGCTGTACTTTGGAAATTTATATTCATTAAATAAAAGTTTAAATTAAAAAAAACTGTACATATGAAATATATGAAATATGTTATCTTCATATAAATAAATTAAAAAAAACTAGGTCTCTCTCTAGCCCTTCTGAAGAGTACCCAAAATTAACCAATCAGTTGACCCAAATAACAACCAATCAGCAGGCAAGGATTAGTAACTGTCTTTGCCTGGTTTCAATCATCCCTCCAGCAATCCCAGGTGAGCCCTAAAATATGTTGCAGCCGTTTTGGAGTCAGTGTTTCAGGAGCAGTGGCATGATGAGTCCATTTTAGTTGCTTAGGTCTATATCTTGTCTCTTGGAGAGATATGGCAGATTGTTCTTTTCAGATTCTTACCTCTCTTGTCAGCCAGGTTCATTGCTCCCAAACTGGTTTAGACTTTTATATAATTCTAAAGCAGGAAGTTCTTCTTTACTGCTCAATGTGTATGTTAATGAGGTATGCTACGTGAACCAGAGAACTGACATTGGAGTAACCTGTTTTGCACAGAAGTATGCAAGGTTCTCAGGTCCATTCTCAAACACAACAACATCTGAAGATTACACTGTATATGTATTCCCCTTCTCCTTCTCCCCCTCCCACAGGGCTCCTGGAGAGTTACACCATGTGTTTTTTTCTTTGCTGTTTTCCTTTCCTTTCCAGGGGCCCCTTGAATCCTTATTACTTTAACCTGAAATATTTTTTTCTTCTTTGCATGGGTCATTCTTTCTTGGGGAAACCTGTGATCACCAGACTCAGCCAGGCTTTTATGTTCTTTGCTCTCATAATCCTCTCTGCTTTTGCATGTATTACAGTTATATCTAGTTACTTTTATTATTTTTAGATTGTCTCCTCTATGAAACTGTAATTTCCAGGAAAGGGATTTTGTCTGTCATGTTTACCTCTCTCATCTCAGTGAATAGCATAGGATTTAAGTGTGGTGGTAAATTTTTTTGTGCTTATTTCATATTTTTAGGTTTATTTTTATTTCTCTCTCTCTCTCTCTCTCTCTCACACACACACACACACACACAGATAAACCTTGCATCTCTGGCTTGCTCCTCAAGGGCCCACAACAGCTAGGGCTGGGCCAGGGTGAAGCCAGGAACCCCATTATTTCCAACATTGATGGCAGTACTTGAATCATCATCTACTGCCTCCCAGGGTGCACATTAGCAGGAATTTGGATGGGAAGCAGAGGCAGGACTCAATCCCAGCCACTACAATATGGCTTAACTCACTGCATCACAATGCCCATTCCATGGTGGTCAATTTTATGTGCCAACTTTTTGGGCCTAGGGGATGCTCAGATAGATTTAAAAACATTATTTCTGGGTGTGTCTGTGGATGTTTCTGTAAAGAGATTACCATTTGAATCGATAGATTATATAAAGATGTTTACCCTCAACCTTGTGGGTGGGCATCATCCAATACGTTGAGGGCCCAAATTTGGAGGAAGAGTAAAATCACTTGTTTGATCTGAGAGTTTCTTTTTCTCTAGCTTTTGGACATCAGCTCTCTTGATTCTCAGGACTTTGGACTCAGAATGAATTATACCACTCGTTTTTCTGGTTGTCTAGCTTGCAGACAGCAGATCATGTGACTTCTTAGCCTCCATAATTGTTTGAGCCAATTCTTTTAATCTCTGTCTCTTTGTTTCTCTTTATTTATATCTCCCATTATTTCTGTTTCTCTGGAGAACCCTAATACAGTGAAGTGTTACATCATAATTATTAAATGGTTGAGTGAAGCTTATAAACATTAATTTGCTTACTGTTGAATAAACTAATCCAAGTTGAACTTAATCTAGCTAACAGTAGAGGACAAGCTCTAATCATGCTACATGGTTACTGTTCTTGTTTGTGACTGAACCATATCAAAGGCCATATAACAATTGCTAGGGAACATAGGATCAATTTCTCTTTCCTTTCTTCTTCCCCCTTCCTCTTCCCTCCTCCCATCCTCTTTCCTCTTCCTAGCCTCTTTCAGCCTTCCCTCCTCCTCCCTCCTCCCCCTCCCATGCCCCACTCCATGCATCTGAAAGGGCTATAAGAGGTCAATTTACCCAAGCAATACTGCACATCTTGCAAATGAGGAAAGAGAAACTAAGTTAGTAATATTCTCTTACAAAATGACATAATGGCAGATTTAACTTTATGTTTTATGGTGGGTATCATTCTAACAAAATGAATCAAAACCCAATTTATTTCAATCTTGTTTATCCATTATCCATTTGTTATTTGAAGTTAGTTCTATCAGTGGGCATAGGTTTCACTCATTTCTTTTTTTTTTGACAGAGTTAGACAGTGAGAGAGAGAGAGAGACAGAGAAAGGTCTTCCTTTTCCGTTGGCTCACCCCCCCCCCCCCCCAAATAGCTGCTACGGCCAGCATGCTGCACCGATCCAAAGCCAGGAGCCAGGTGCTTCCTCCTGGTCTCCCAAGCGGGTGCAGGGTCCAAGCACTTGGGCCATCCTCCACTGCCTTGCTGGGCCACAGCAGAGAGCTGGACTGGAAGAGGAGCAACCAGGGTAGAATCCGGTGCCCCAACGGGGACTAGAACCTGGGGTGCCGGCACCGCAGGCGAGGATTAGCCAAGTGAGCCGTGGCACCACTGGTTTCACTCATTTCTACTTCAGTGGCATGGCCCACACTGGTTACATTTCATGAAATTTATTCTTTCTGAAAAAAATTAATTTATCTCCTTTGGTTCTTACTTCCTCCATACAGATTTTCCTGGCTCACTGTAAATTTAGGCTGCAGTTGGCATCACTCTTTTGACTGATAATCCCACATTAACATATCTTTTCATTTAAACGTTCTCAGGTGTGTCTTTTCTTCCCCACACATTCCTCATTTCCCAAGCTTATTAAGGGTAAGAATCATATCACACGCTTGTATATACCTCTTTTGTAATCCTTTTGACTTCTAGAAAATACCTAGACGTATAGTAGATACTCAGTAATTCTTGAATGAATGAGTAAATAAAAAAGTGATATACACAAGAAAAAAAATGAAATAGCATACTCTGCCATCTTGTGGTTGTTAGTTTGTAGTGTTGCTATTTTTGTTGCTTTAAAAAAGAGACTTATTTATTTACTTGAAAGTCAGAGTTACAAAGAGAGAAGAGGCAGAGAGACAGAGAGAGGTCTTCTATCCGCTGGTTCACTCCCCAAATGGCCACAATGGCCGGAGCTGTGCTGATCTGAAGCCAGGAGTCAGGAGCTTTTTCTGGGTCTCTCACGTGGGTGCAGGGGCCCAAGGACTTGGGCCATCTTGTACTGCTTTCCCAGGCCATAGCAGAGAGCTGGATCAGAAGTGGAGCATCTGGGACTTGAACCGGTGTCCATATGCGATGCCAGCATGGCAAGCAGCAGCTTTACCCACTATGCTGAAGTAGCACCTTGACAGTAGGGACTCCATTTTGGAGCACTTAAGACTCCATTCTGGGAAAGCACTCCCCCCCCCCCCCAATGTGAGACTCTGGTCTGAAACTATGATCTAAAACAGTAGAACAATAGCAGTCCACTACATCACACTTGGCAGAGCATAGGAACCCCCTGGCATAATTGTTCAAGCTTGAAAGTAGAAAGGTTGCACCTGGGTTAATGATAAAAATGTAATTTGTCTATGTCCTACATATAATTAAAACCAATACCTGGATTAATGTCAGGATTATAAGATTGTAACTTGTATTGTCAAGATTATAATTGATACTAGTTTCGCATAGGTTTTAGGTCGGCTTGACCCGGTAACCATGTATTCCCCCCTGTTCCTAGCAACCATAAATTCCCCTCCTGATTTTGTGGTTTTTGCCTTTATAAACCCTGTTGCTTTAGGCTTCAGGGTCGAGAGTTCTTTAGGGCATGAGCCCACTCTCCACCGCCGGCAAATAAAGGACCATCAAATTTTATCAATGTGTGGAGCTCCTTTGTTCATACTCGCTCAGGTACAACAACGCCATAGCGAAGGCCCCATTTTTGTTGCATTTTTTTTAGTGTTACAGTTTGAAAGGTGACACACCATAACAATGTCAGGGCAATGATGATGAAATGGGGGAAGATTTCTTCTTATTTTGTTTAATGTACCCACAGCATGGTTACTGACATATTTTATAAGAGAAAACAGAAATAGAGGGAAACCAAGAACTGAAACAAACCATGTATCTAAGGGCTGAATATAGATTTGTAGAATATTGATTAGATTTCATTGCTTATAATCCTTGGTTTGAAAATGTCAAGTAAGAAGAAACTGTCTCAACATGTTCAATAGTGCAGAACTCTGATCAGATCAGGGAATCTACTAATAGAACTTTTATAATAGGTAGTTAGTGAAGAGAATTACTGCCTCTGAGTTAACAGTCCTGGAATCCGGTCTTAGTTTTGCTGAGCAAACTTGTAGAGATAACACACAGCATCTTGTCTCAGTTTTCATATCAGTCCGTTTACTGCTCAACTTACTTTCAGGACTATTGTGAGAATCCAAGATCACAGTCATGGAAGTTCTTGGAAAAGTTAAAAAGAAGTGATAGAAGGGTGAGCTTTTTGTTAGTGGTTAAGATACTCACATCCCATATTGAATTTTCCTGGTTCATGTCCTGGCTCCTCTTCTGATTCCAGCTTCCTGGGAAGCAGAACTTGCTGATACTTCAAATGCTTGGGACCCTGCCACCAATGTGGGAGATCTGGGTTGAATTCCTAGCTCCTGGCTTTGGCCTGGCCCAGCCCTTGTTGTGGGCATTTGAGGAGTGAACCTGTGGATAGAGATCTCTGTTTCTCAAAAAAAGTGATATACATGTTAACATTTCCACAAAATAAAAATATTGGGACAGGCATCTGGAACAGCATTAAGTTTCCACTTGTGACATCCACATCCTATGTCAGCCTGCCTGATATCAGAGTCCCAGCTACTCTTCTTCCAATCTAGTGTCATACTGTGGGAGCCCAAAATCCAAGAGGACCTGTGCAGTTTGCCAATTCCAAAGAAACAACTCGGAGACATGGGTTTATTTTACTTATAGACGTGACCAATGGTGGCCTGTCAGTCAATAATCTGCACTGCCTGGTCAGACTGCACTATGTTAAATAGCAAGCACTAATTAAGCACAACTGATTCGAGGTGAAAGCAGCCAAGTGTTTTTGTGCATTTCTACATGGCTGTCAATCAAAGACACAAGCCTCAGCTGTAGTCAACTTTCATTTCCCTCCCCAAAAGATACTACCTGAGATGTTTACCCTGGGTTGTAGGGAGGCTTATCTCAGAGGCCACTCCCTAGGCATAGAATGTTCTTTCTCATGGGGGAAGGGAAGTGTTATGAGTCTTTCCCACATCCAGCTTCCTACTGATGTGCACCTTGGAGATAGTAGTTGATGGCTTGAGTACTTGGATCCCTGCCACCCATGTAGGAGACCTGAATGGAGTTCCTGCCAGGCTTAGACCTGGCCCAGCCCCAGCTGTTGGGCATTTGGGATGTAAACTAGTGGATGTGTTAGATAGGAAGTTAAAAATTAGCCTGTGCATGTGAGAGGGGTCCAAGGAAAACAAAGCTTCCATGGAAGTTCAGAAGCATATCTTGAAAGCAGCCCAGTATTTTACACTACAAAGTCCTGCTCATACCCTGATAACTGCAGGTGATCTCAGCCTTCAACCCAAGGAAAACTCCCCAGGAGAATCCTCTCTGCTCAGCACCAAATTGGTTACTCAGCCTGAGAACATTGGGCAATAAAAACTTCACAATCTTCCTCCAAGGAAAGCACCTTGTGGGCTACCGATTCTAACACTGAGTAGTGAAACCTTGGGAGGAATTTCGCCTAATTCACACTCAGCAAATCTTTGTCCTTGTAGAAGTGGGAGGACGGGAAGACAGACTGCATGCTCAGCTCTCAGCTTTTCCCTGAGCCATCTGCCTGGTCTGTCAGGTGTATTCTCTCCGTTAAACCACGTAACTTTGCTTTCTCCAGTCTGAATGAGTGGGAACTCAGTCTGGAGAAGTGTCTATCAGTTCTGATGGATGCCCTGTTCCATTACACCTTGCTTACCACTCCTTTCTGTCTAACATCTGAATTCTTTCTTGCATGAAGACAAACTGTTCCACCCATCTTCACTAACAGATGGGAGATCTTTCTCCATCTGCATCGCTCTCAAAATGAAAATAAAATTTAAAAATATAATTTTCTTCTGTATAACACCTAAACATTTAGAAAGTGCCTTCATGTCTATTGTCTATTTTTATTCTCACAAGAAGCAGGCATTTTTACTTTTTTTTTTGACAGGCAGAGTGGATAGTGAGAGAGAAACAGGGAGAAAGGTCTTCGTTTTTGCCATTGGTTCACCCTCCAATGGCCGCTGCGGCCGGCGCATCGCGCTGATCCGAAGCCAGGAGCCAGGTGCTCCTCCTGGTCTCCCATGCGGGTGCAGGGCCCAAGGACTTGGGCCATCCTCCACTCCCTTCCTGGGCCATAGCAGAGAGCTGGCCTGGAAGAGGGACAACCGGGATAGAATCCGGCGCCCCGACCAGGACTAGAACCTGGTGTGCCGGCGCCGCAAGGCGGAGGATTAGCCTGTTAAGCCACGGTACCGGCCTCATTTTTACTTTCAATTTAGAGATGAAGTTGAGAGATTCAAATTCAGTCAATAAATATATATTGAGGGACTATTACATACCAAGTATACTGAAGGATATTTTCACACATAAGAGAAGTTAGTTGTCCAAGATCACTTGTCTGATAAGTGGAAGAGTTTGTACTTTGATCCAGATCATCTGACTTTAGAGCCTGGTGCTCAAACACTACTATCACTTTTTTTAAAAAGATTTATTTATTTGAAAGGCAGGGTTAGAGAGAGGTAGAGAGAGATCGATCTTCCTTCTGCTGGTTCACTCCTCAAATGGCCGCAATGGGCGGCGCTGGGCCCATCCGAAGCCAGGAGCTTCTTCTGGGTCTCCCACGTGGGTGCAGGGGCCCACGGACTTGGGACATCTTGCTCTGCTTTCCTAGGCACATTAGCAGGGAGCTGGATTGAACGTGGAGCAGCTGGGGCTTGAACCGGCACCCATATGGTATGCTGACACTGTAGGCTGGGGCTTTAACTCACTACACCACAGCGCAGGCCCCCAAACACTGCTGTCTTTAGGTCAGTCTAATTATTTTCCTTGGGCTATTTGCATTTCATTGGTTTCTTTGTTTTGTGGAATAAAGTATTTTGTTTCCCTTCAAGTATATTTAGGTCCTTAAGAGCAGGTGCACCAAAAAGCACTTGGTAGGAGCACCAGCCTTTACTTAATGAAGTGTTCTCAGTCATGGTTGTACATTAACATCACCTGGGGAGTTAGGGAAAATTACTCACATCCAGGCCCCACTAAAGAGTAGTTAAAGACTCTGGGTGTGGAATCTGGGAAAAAGTTTTCTTTCTTTATTTTAAAGCTAATTCTAATGTGTATTCAGGGTTGAGAACGACTCTACAAGAAAGGTCAGTGGTCCACAGAGTCCACCCTCAGAGATTGGTACTGGAAAGCATCAAAAGCATTCAGTTAGGAAGAGGAAAGAGGAGTAAAGGAACACCTTAGAAATGTCGTTTGTTGAGTCTGATTTTGTAGTGTAAGCTGAATAGACATTCATAAGGTAAATCATTGGAGGTAAAGAAGAACTAGGAATGAGAATATGGATCTCACTTTGAAGAAGTGAGAGAGAGAGAGATAGCAGATAACTCCTCCTCACCCCCTGAGAGCAGACATTATAAATGTTTATTTCTTCATTCATGTATCAGATATTTACTGAGCACTTACCATGTGCCAGGTACAATTCTAGGTTTAGACTTAAGGAATTTTTATTTAATTTATATAACTTAAAATATATAAATTATATAAAATTTAAATAATTTATTTAAAATATTTATTTAATTTTTATGGGGGTTTAGGCTAATGGTTTTGCGACAGTTGCCCTGGTTACCTTGAATACCTCCACTTAGGCCACATGGCAAAAGTTCAACCACAGTCTAAGTCACATTTAGGAGGAATGACCTGTGATCCTCTCTGAAACATGACCAGATAAGAAATATTGAGAGGAGCTGTCTCAAGTTCATTTCTCATCCACCTTCCTATCTTATGGGAGGCTGTCATGAGGCAGTTTCTCATCTACCCACCTGGTTCTGGTAAAACAGATTTTTCCACTGCCGTGTACATGCAGTTACCTTCAGTATAGCTTCAGTATAAATTTCTTTTTTTTTTTTGACAGGCAGAGTGGACAGTGAGAGAGAGAGAGACAGAGAGAAAGGTCTTCCTTTTGCCGTTGGTTCACCCTCCAATGGCCGCCGCGGTAGGTGCGCTGTGGCTGGCCCACCGCGTTGATCCGATGGCAGGAGCCAGGTGCTTCTCCTGGTCTCCCATGGGGTGCAGGGCCCAAGCACTTGGGCCATCCTCCACTGCACTCCCTGGCCACAGCAGAGAGCTGGCCTGGAAGAGGGGTAACCGGGACAGGATCGGTGCCCCGACCGGGACTAGAACCCGGTGTGCAAGCGCCGCAAGGTGGAGGATTAGCCTAGTGAGCCGCGGCGCCGGCAGTATAAATTTCTTGGCTGTAGCTTAGAGTTGGCTCTTCCATAGCAGAGGGACCCACTGATTGTGTGATTTGTCATCTGGCCTCTCCATTTCAAGGTCATCAGATGGGACTAAGGACACCAAGCTAATCTTGCTTTTGCTACCTGTGTAAGTAATAAACTGTAGCTATTTGGGCTCATTGTTTCTTATTGGCTGAACATGATTCAGCTCCTCAACTCATGCAGATGTTTAAACTGTAAAATCATAACTTAATGGTACTTAAGAGGGGGAAGGCTTGATCCAGTGATGGGGTTTAAGGTGGGCTTAGTGAGAGATCCTTATATCACTGAGGGCATACTCTCAGAAGGTGATTTTCATGAGGGGTTGGTTATAGAAGCTAAATTGAACCTAGCTGCTTTCTGTTTCCCAAATTTCCATGTGATTCTTTTTTTTGCCATGTGATTCTTAATGGGCATTTCATTATTTGCCAGTGTTTCATCATTTGCCTCTTTCATCAGATGTCAGACCAATGGATCTGCCTGATCTTGAACTGTGAACCTTTAAAATGGTGAACTGAAATAACTTCCTTTCTTTGTAAGTATCCTGTGTTGGTATTATATTATTGTAATTAGAAGCTGACAAATACAGAAAATTGGTACTGAGAAGCAGGCTGATTACTGTTAACTGTATCTGAAGATGTGATAGAACTTTCGGAATTGTTCTACTTGAAAATATTACAAGAGTTTTGGGAAGCAGCAAGATAATGGTTAGAATATTGTAAGTATAGTATAATGGGCATGTCTGATGAGGGTTTAGAAGTCCAGCAAGCTTCAGGTATTTAATTATTGTTTTTTTTTTCTGTTTTTTTTTCTGTTTTTTTTTTTTTTGTTTTTGACAGGCAGAGTGGACAGTGAGAGAGAGAGAGACAGAGAGAAAGGTCTTCCTTTGCCGTTGGTTCACCCTCTAATGGCCGCCGCGGTAGCGCGCTGCGGCCGGCGCACCGCGCTGTTCCGATGGCAGGAGCCAGGTGCTTCTCCTGGTCTCCCATGGGGTGCAGGGCCCAAGGACTTGGGCCATCCTCCACTGCACTCCCTGGCCACAGCAGAGAGCTGGCCTGGAAGAGGGGCAACCGGGACAGGATCGGTGCCCCGACCGGGACTAGAACCCGGGGTGCCGGCGCCGCAAGGCGGAGGATTAGCCTGTTGAGCCGCGGCGCCGGCCCAGGTATTTAATTATTGTAACAAAAGCTGACTAATACGTTGGTTGAATACATGGAAGTGTGGTAAGTCAACCCAGAAGCTGTGAATGCATTGTTGCATATGGATAGCTTGACTGCTTGATAATGGGAACAGACCTATACCATTGGACAGAAAAAGAAAATTATTAAAAATTGTCATAAATACAATGAATTCTAAAATGTCAGCTCTATGTGAGTCTAGAAATCACTTAAGGCATCCCATATGGGTACCGGTTGGTGTCCTGGCTGCTCCACTTCCAAACCAGCTCCCTACTAGTGTGCCTGGGAGGGCAATGGAAGATGACCCAAGTGTTTGGGTCCCTGCACCCAAGAGGGAGATCCAGAGGAAGGCCCTGTCTTCTGGCTTTGACTTGGCTTTGTCCTGGCTGTTGTAGTCATTTGGGGAGTGAACCAGTAGATGGAAGATCTTTATCTCTCTTTCTCTCTCCCTGTATCTCTGCCTTTCAAATAAATAAATAAGAAATCACTTATACATTGAGGATAATGGACATGTCTTGCAGAATAATTCCAATTAATAAATGTAGAAGTAAGAAAAATACAGATTCACCTTTATACAAACACTATAATTATTGTGGACAAGATGGATGTAAAAAATCAGTGCAAAAAAGTTTGAGAAAAAGATATGTCTTAGTTTATCTTGTTCAATATATTTACTAGTTATAAAGGGAAAAAGAGTTAACTTTTTAGTGGAGAAACCCAGCTACTTCTATTTGAGTGGTAACATGTGAGGGTACTTCAAAAGTCCATCAAATAATGGAATGACAAGATAAGTTTATTTAGGTGCATTTTAAATATATGCATAGATATTTCATAATATGCATTTCCATAAACATTTTGAAGGTCTTTCATATACACAGATTTAAAAAAATAAAATAAGCTTTTCTTTCCATTTTTAATGAATTTTTAAAAATACTCTTTTATGGGGGACAGGTAATAAAGTATTGACACAGAAATAGGCCAGTGTGGATCTTCTGGGTCTATGGACATACCTGCTGGTCATTTTCCTGGTTTCAGAATACATAATTGGATTGGAAAATTTGAGAAGTTGGAGGAACCCTCATATTGGTTCCTTGACAACTAGGGTAAAAGGTATTGTAGCAGGAAAGGCCAAGTAGAAGACTTGGAAATCCTTCACCCTCCCACTTCCCAACACAGTAAGAAAATAAACAGATTTAAAATCATACTGCAATCCAAGGAGACTTGTAGAATTTAGTGCTTTCAAAGACTTACACAATATAGTACCTATCAAGTGCCTATTGAATTACCCAGTGTGGCCTGTTTAAAAAAAAAAGGTAAATCATGACAGGTGACAATGCAGTACTGTAAACTTAACTAACTAGTGACAACTGTAACTGCTGTGTCAGATGTGTCTTTACTAGAGCAGATTAACTAGCTGTGTGTATGTGGCTCTGGATCAAGTGAATGTATTATTTTCCATACTTATTAGAAGATGGATCAGAAACAGTTTACATTCACATGGCATGGGCATCAGTAAATGTAGTGAATGCTGTGATATGCCATCCAGATTTTCCTCCAGTTACTGAGCATATGTCTAGAAGATTAGGGATCATCTCTTAAAGAGAAATTGCCTGGACTAAAGAAAACTGCCTTACTCAATGTCATGCCTCCTTCCACACCCAATAACTAATCAATGCAAGAGTATAAAGGCCTGGCCCTCTTAATTTGGGACAAGCAGTCATTCTAGTTCCAGGGCCTGCTATTAGGTTGTCTGAGGCTTTCACTGGACTGCAAGATAGCTCTAGTTTTCCCTCTGCCTAGTTCTCTTCACCTCCTTTCCATAGGTGTTGATCCCAAGCGCACTGCCTAATAAATAACCCGTATTCTAGTCTCTATCTCAGAATCTGTTTCCTAGGGAATCCAGACTCTGTGACAGTAAATGCCACAATGGTCTTAGGAAGTGAGTACCATGATGGGATTTTGCACTTAGATCACCCATACCTGGCTGATATTGAGGATTCCATTAATGGTGGTAGGTGGAGCATTGATATTCCCAATTATAACTTTCATTGGTACATTGGTAGAAAGAAACACTCTGGTTATTGGGATATTTCAGGTTTTTGAAAAATATGGGGAGAATAATATTTTCTTTTAAAGATTTACTTTATTTATTTGAAAGGCAGAGTTACACACACAGAGAGAGAGAGAGAGAGAGAGAGAAAGAGAGGAAGAGATAGAGAGATCTTTCATCCGCTGGTTCACTCTGCAATGGCCAGGGCTGGGCTAGGCGGAAGCCAGGAGCCAGGGGCTTCTTCTGGGTCTCCCATGTGGTTTCAGGGGCTTAAGGAATTGGGCCATCTTCTACTGCTTTCCTGAGCTCATTAGCAGGGAGCTGAATTGGAAGTGGAACAGTTGGATCTTGAACCAGTACCCATATGGGATGCCAGCATTGGGGGCAGCAGCTTAACATGCTATGCCACAGCACTGGCCCCCAGAATAGTAATCTTTAAAAGAATGACATTTGGTAATTATTTTTAAGTTTGACTGACTGCAAAAAAGAGAACAAAAAACCTGAAGCCAATTAGTTGGCAATTTAAAGGTAAGAGTCAAAATTCAAAAAAGAAAAACAGGCATTTGGCAGAGTGGTTAAGCTATCACTTGTGATGATGCTTGCAACCAATATTGGAGTGCCTGGGTTCAAGTCACAGCTCCCCTCCTGATTCTAGCTTCCTGTTAATGTGTACCCTGGGAGGCAGCAGTTGATGGATCAAATAGTTGGGTACCTGTGACCCATGAAGGAGACCCAGATTGAATTCCTAGCTCATACGTTCGGCCTGACCTTGGCCTGCCTATTGTGCACATTAGGAGAGTCATCTGGTGGGTGGAAGATCTCTGTCTTTCTCTTTCTCTCAATTTCTCTGCCTTTCACATGAGTAAATAAATACAATTTTTTTTAAAAAAGGATGAAAGCCACAGAAACTCCTTGGTAGCATATAAAGAGGGTCCTCTTTCTGCAGCAGGATGACAGAGAAAGCTAAGGACCAGGCCTAGGACTTAATCATAGTAATAGTCAATCCAAAGTTGGCTAAAATTCTGATTAAGGCAGATATGCTTTGCCAAGGTCAGGGCTCTGGTTGGGAAATAATAGGACCCTGACACATGGGCTAGGGATATCTGACTTGAAATCATTGAATTCCCAGATATCTCTTTTTCTTCTGTGGCCGCGGAAGTGACCTGATTCTATTAAGGACTGCCGTGCCCCATTCACTTGAAGATAAAAAGAATCCTCTTCCTTGCATGACAAGAAGCACCCACACTTCCTCTTCCTGGACAATAGGCTATCTAGAGTTAAGCCACAATGTAATATTACTAGGGATTTGTTATGACTGCTAAGACAGCAAAGGGGATAATACTCTGATAAAACTGTAGCACCTAGTCATCATATATCACAGGAGCTGGGAAGTAGGCATGGACAAAGATTTTGAGAGTGCTGAACCAATATAGGAGTATTCTACTGGGATACAGGTTCCTTAATCAAGAAGAATCCTTAATCAAGAAGGAGTTATGGAAGTGGCTAATAGAACAAGGCATACCTAGAGGCATAATGTGAGGGGTATTCCAAAAATTCATCAAAAATATATCCTTATAACTCCATTTCCCATGAATTTTATGAAGTACCCTTATTGACTGGCAGACAACAAGGATACTATTTAATTTGCAGAATAAAAAATAATCAAACTTGGATGAGTAGGAAGCTGAGTCAGTTACTCCAAAACAAAGTCATTATCTCTTACTGAGTTTCTGAACATGAGTTAGTGAAACCCATGGACTGAATGGGAGTCCAGGTCCCCCCCTTAAAGAGGAAGGATCCTTAAAGATTATTACACACAGTAACATTTCTCCACTTCTTTCCCAGTGGGACCTACGGCCTTTCAGTTGAGTACCTGTTCACTGGAGGAATGGAAAAAGCCAAAATTTGAGGATTGTGGGACTGACTGGTATGGGGCTAAAAAAGACCTTTTCCTCAAAGTTGGTGGAATATTCTGTAACACAAATCATACTCCAGATGATCTTGCTGAGATTTGACACACTACTCTCCAGCTAGATCAAATTGTTGTCTAGCTTTTTCCTCTGGCCCCATCTTGCTTGCCTTACTCTTTTCTGAGAGCACTTCATCATTAAATAATTTGCACAAGAACTTTTGTCTCAGCCTTGCTTCTAGTGAACTCAATCTAAGACAAATTGTGTCTCTTACTGAGACAATGGTTTGAGCATACTGGAGGAGGAAGTGGCATTAGTGCTGGTACACTCGATCCTGATGTGTGACTAGTGTAATGGGCAATTAAGACTTAAGGACTCCCCATTTTTTATTTTTTTAAACTTTTATTTAATGAATATAAATTTCCAAAGTGCAGCTTATGGATTACAATAGCTTTTTTCCCCCATAACTTCCCTCCCACCCGCAACCCTCCCCTCTCCTGCTCCCTCTCCCCTTCCGTTCACATCAAGATTCATTTTCAATTATCTTTATATACAGAAGATCAATTTAGCATATATTAAGTAAAGCTTTCAACAGTTTGCACACACACAGAAACACAAAATGTAAAATACTGTTTCAGTACTAGTTATAGCATTAAATCACAATGTACAGCACATTAAGGACAGAGATCCTACATGAGGAGTAAGTGCACAGTGACTCCTGTTGTTGACTTAACAAATTGACACTCTTTTTTTATGGCATCAGTAATCACCCTAGGCTCTTGTCATGAGTTGCTAAGGCTATGGAGGCCTTTTGAGTTCACCAACTCTGATCATATTTAGACAAGGTCATAGTCAAAGTGGAAGTTCTCTCCTCCCTTCAGAGAAAGGTACCTCCTTCTTTGATATGACCTGTTCTTTCCATTGGAATCTCACTTGCAGAGATCTTTCATTTAGGTCATTTCATTTTTTTTTGCCAGAGTGTTTTGGCTTTCCATGGCTGAAATACTCTCATGGGCTTTTCAGCTGGATCCGAATGCCTTAAGGGCTGATTCTGAGGCCAGAGTGCTGTTTAGGACATCTGCCATTCTATGAGGACTCCTCATTTTTAAAGATGAACCATTCTTGGAGCTTTATTCTGGGATCAGAAGTGGTGATAGTACTCAAACCAGGCACTCTGATATGGGATACA
This sequence comes from Lepus europaeus, assembly GCF_033115175.1. Lineage (NCBI taxonomy): Eukaryota > Metazoa > Chordata > Mammalia > Lagomorpha > Leporidae > Lepus > Lepus europaeus. The sequence goes on along the minus strand of NC_084850.1, from coordinate 35,692,182 downwards.
GCCTTCTCAGACAGCATTTTAATGGCTGAGACAAATGCTGGCTCCAAATATGGGCATCTTAACTACCAACTAACTATCCCTGTGCACAAATTTTTATTTATAAAGTTTCTGTTTAGCTTTTAATTTTTATTACATTTTGGAAAATTATAAGAAGTTAAAATATTACATAAAATATAGAATAACAATTATCCTACAACTTAACAACAATAGGAAAAAACTTGGTTAAAATTGGGCAAAGGACTTAAATTTATTTCTTCTCCAAAGAAATATACAAACAAATATATAATAAACACATAAAAAGATGGTCCATGTTACTAATCATTAGGGAAACACAAATCAAAGCAAATAATATGATGCCACCTCATACCTGTTAGAATGATAATTTCAACAACAACAAAATAAGAAATAACAAGTGGTGGTGAGGAGGAGGGGAAATTGGAAATTTTGTGTACTATTGTTGGGAGTATAAAATGGTGTAGCTGCTATGAAACATAGCATGATAGTTTTTTTTTTTAATAATAAGAATAGAGGGCTGGCACCGTGGCTCACTTTATCCTCCATCTACAGCATGGCATCCCATATGGACGTTGGGTTCTAGTCCTGGCTACTCCTTTTCCAGTCTAGCTCTCTGCTGTGGCCCGGGAGGGCAGTGGAGGGTGGCCCAGGCACCCGCATGGGAGACCAGGAGGAAGCACCTGGCTTCTGGCTTTGGATCGGCACAGCACCGGCCGTGACAGCCACTTGGGGAGTGAACCAATGGAAGGAAGATCTTTCTCTCTGTCTCTCTCTCTCACTGTCTAGCTCTATCTGTCAAATAAAAAAAAATAAGAATAGAGCCACCATACATGGTGATCCAGCTATTCTACTTTTGGGTATATATTCAAAAGAATTGAAAGCAGGGACTCAAAGAGATATTTGTATACTGATGATCATAGCAGCATTATTCACAATAGCCAAAAGGTACAAATAACCTAAATGTCCACTGATGGATGAATAGATAAACAAAAGATACAATGGAATGTTATTTAGTATTAAAAAGGAAGAAAATTCCTGGCATATGCTAAAACATGAGTGAACCTTAAGTGAAATAAGCCAGTTACAAAAGGACAAATAACATACTCTATGATTCTACTCATGTGTGGTACTTAAGAGTACTCAAATTCATAGAGACAGAAAGTAGAATGGTGGTTGCCAGGGGCAAAGGGTGGGAAGAAGGGATTGTATAGTTAGAGTTCAGTGGGTATATACTTTCAGTTATGAAGGAGGAAAAGCGTTCTGGAGACGAATGGTGGTGATGGTTGTACAACAATATGAATACACTTACTGCCATTGGGCTACATACTTAAAAATGGTTACAGTGATTTTTTTGTTATGCGTATTTTACAACATTTTAAAACATGATAAAAATTCAGCCCTGTTCTCATGGAGCCTACATCTTACTAGAAGAGCCATACAATACTAAAATAACAAAATAATGTAATGAAATAGTGACTATCCAAACAATTTGTAAATTTTCATTTGTTCCTAACTCTTTAGCTAAAAGTCTCTCTCTTTCCCAAGGTAATAATTGTTATTAGTTTGAAATTATTCCCCCACACTTAAAAATACATTTTTGTAAGTGCACATGCATGTATACCTATATAAATATATACTGTTGTGTTTTTTGTATTTTTCCCACAAAGAAGCCTTTTATTTAAGGAATACAAACTTCATGCATTTCATAAGTACAACTTTAGGAATATAGTGATTCTTCCCACCATACCTGCCCTCCCACCCACTCTCCCACCCCTCCCCCTCCTCCCTCTCACATTCGTCATCCCATTCTCCACTAAGATCCATTTTCAATTAACTTTATACACAGAAAACCAATTCTGTACTAAGTAAAGAGTTCTACAAAACAACAACAACAACAACAACAAAAACCTGTTCCTCAACAGTCAAGACAAGGGCTGTTAAAAGTCATTGTACCTGGAAGTTAACTTCACTTCTTTTATTTTTTTCAGAAACTTAATTAACTTTAAAGAAGCCCTCAAGAATGAGTGAGCACTTAGACATAGTTATAGTACAACTCTGAGGACAGAGTTCCTGCATGGGAAGTTAGTGCGCAGTGACTCTTATTGTTAATTTAACAATTAACACTCTTATGTATGACATCAATAATCACCCAAGGCACTTGAGCTGCCTAGGGTATAGAAGCCTTTTGATTCCACAAACTCCATCAGTATTTAGACAAGGCCATAAGTAAAGTGGAAGTTCTCTCCTCCCTTCAGAGAAAAGTACCTCCTTCTTTGATGACCACTTCTTTCCACTGGGGTTTCACCCACTGAGGTTCTTTATGTAGGACATTTTTTCCCCACAATGTTTTGGCTTTCCATGTCTGAAATGCTCTTGTGGACTTTTCAGCCAGACCAGGATACCTTAAGGGCTGATTCTGAGGTCAGAGTGCTACTTAAAGTGACTGTCATTCTATGGAGTCTGATGTGTAGACTGCTTCTCATGTTGGAACATTCACTCATTTTTTTTCTTCCTTTCCTGCCGTCACAGGTCTGGATCCCAAGGGTTCTCCTTAATAAGCATCCTATGTACTCCATTCCAGCACAGAGCCTGCCTTCTGGGACACCGAGTGCTGCAGACACTTTCTCAGTTTCTATTTAATGTCAGGACTGGATCCCTAATTTTTTTTGACAGGCAGAGTGGATAGTGAGAGAGAGACAGAGAGAAAGGTCTTCCTTTTTGCCATTGGTTCACCCTCCAATGGCCGCTGCGGCCGGCGCTTCACACTGATCCGAAGCCAGGAGCCAGGTGCTTCTCCTGGTCTCCCATGCGGGTGCAGGGCCCAAGGGCTTGGGCCATCCTCCACTGCCTTCCCGGGCCATAGCAGAGAGCTGGCCTGGAAGAGGGGCAACCGGGATAGAATCCGGCGCCCCGACCAGGACTAGAACCCGGTGTGCCGGCGCCGCAAGGCGGAGGATTAGCCTGTTAAGCCACGGCGCTGGCCACATTCACTCATTTTTAATTCTATCTATTATTATTACCACTCAGTCCTATCCATATGGTCATTTTAACACTTAAGATGGTATTTTTACCATCCAGCCTAAGGGGATTTGGGGTCCAATGGCAAGTTTTTAAAAAGTACTCTTAGAAGTCCATAAGAATGTATGCAGAACTATTTGGCTTTACAATTATAAAATTAATATACTTCATAATTACAACTTTAAGAACATGGTGATGCTTCCCACCATACCTGCCCTCCCACCTATCCTCCCACCCCTCTTCCTCCTCCCTCTTTTATTCCTACTCTTATTTTTTACTAAGATCTATTTTCAGTTGACTTCATACAGATATTTCTCTTTGTTAAGAGGTCAACAAATAGTAATATATATACATATGTGTGTGTGTGTATATATATATATATATATATATATATATATATAAACATTGCTCAACAGTCAAGACAAGGGTTCTTCAGTCATTGCTTCACAAAGTGTCAATTTCACTTCTACAGATTACCTTGTAGGTGCTCTGTTAGTTATTGCAGGTCAGGGGGAGCATATGGTATTTGACCCTTTGGGACTGGCTTATTTCACTAAGTATGATGTTTTCCAGATTCATCCATCTTATTGTAAATGACCAGATTTCATTTTTTACTGCTGTGTAGTATTCTATAGTGTACATATCCTATAATTTATTTATCTAGTCTTCAGTTAATGGGTATTTGGGTTGATTCCATGTCTTAGCTATTGTGAATTGAGCTGCAATAAACATGGGGGTGCAGAGAACTCTTTTGTTTACTGACTTCATTTCCCTTGGGAAAATTCCCAGGAATGAGATGGATGGGTCATATGGTAGGCTTATATTCAGATTTTTGAGGTATCTCCATACTGTCTTCCATAGTGGTTTTGCCAGTTTACATTCCCACCAACAGTGAATTGCGGTTCCTTTGTCACCACATCCTTGCCAGCATTTGTTGATTTCTGTATGGAAGCCATTCTAACTGGGGAGAGGTGAAACCTCATTGTGGTTTCTATTGCATTTACCTTATGGGCAGAGTGATCCTGAACATTTTTTCATGTGTCTGTTGGCCACTTGGATTTCCTCTTTCAAAAAAAGTCTGTTTAAGTCCTTGGCCCATCTATTAAGTGGCTTGTATGTTTTGTTGTTGAGTTTCTTGATCTCTTGTATATTCTGGTTATTAATCCTTTTTCAGTTGCATAGTTTGTAAATAATTTCTCCCATTCTGTTGGTTGTCTCTTCACTTTCCTGAGTGTTTCTTTTGCCATATAGAATCTTCTCATTTTGATGTAGTCCCATTTGTTAATTTTGGCTTTGGCTGCCTGGCCTCTGGGGTCTTTTCCAAGAAGTCTTTGCCTGTGCCTATATCTTGCAGGGTTTCTCCAATGTTTTCTAATGATTTGATGGTGTTGGGTCATATATTTAGATCTTTAACCCATTTTCAGTGGATTTTTGTGTAACGTAAGGGTCTTGCTTCATACTTCTGCATGTGGAAATCCAGTTTTCGCAGCACCATTTGTTGAAGAGACTGCCCTTGCTGCAGGGATTGGTTTTAGCTGCTTGGTTGAATATGAGTTGATTGTAGATGCTTGGATTGATTTCTGGCATTTCTATTCTATTCCATTGGTCTGCCCATCTATTTTTGTACCAGTACCAGGCTATTTTGATTATAAATGTCTTATAGTATATCTTGAAATCTGGTATTGTAATGCCTCCAGTTTTGTTTTAGGTATTCAAGGTCTCCTGTGCTTCCATATGAATTTCGGCATCACTTTTCCTAGATCTGAGAAGAATGTCTTTGATATTTTGATTGGTATTGCATTGAATCTGTAAATTGCTTTCAGAAGAATGGACATTTTGATGATCTTGATTCTTCCAATCCATGAATATGGAAGATTTTTCCATTTTTTGTATCTTCTTTTACTTCTTTCTTTAGTGTTTTGTAATTCTTGTTGTAAGGATTGGGTGTTTCTCTCATGCACATTTTAGAATCTTCTATTTATGTTTTACTGTGGTCAGTTTGATTACAATGTGTCATGGCAAAGATCTTTTCTGGTCATGTCTATTAGGAGTTCTATGTGCATCCTTTACTTGGATGTTCCTTTCTTTATCCAAATTGGGAAGTTTTCTGTTTTTCACTAAAAAGGCCTTCTAATCCTTTCTCTCTTTCCATACCTTCAGGAACTCCTACAATCCATATGTTGGGTTGTTTGATAGACTCCTATAGATTCCCAATAGTGTTTTTTAGTTTTCTAATTTCCTCTTATTGTTTTTGGTTTGAATGTATAATTTCTCATGCTTTGTCTTCTAAGTCCAATATTCTTTCTTCTGCTTCATCAATTTTGTTTTTAAGACTTTCCACTGCATTTAAAATTTTTTAAATTTTTATTTCTATTTTATTTTTTTAAACTTTTATTTAATGAATATAAATTTCCAATGTACAGCTTATGGATTACAATGGCTTACCCCTCCCATAACTTCCCTCCCACCCGCAACCCTCCCCTCTCCCGCTCCCTCTTCCCTTCCATTCACATCAAGATTCATTTTCAATTCTCTTTATATACAGAAGATCAATGTAGTATACATTAAGTAAAGATTTCAACAGTTTGCACCCACATAGAAACACAAAGTGAAACATACTGTTTCAGTACCAGTTATAGCATTAAATCAAAATGTACATCACATTAAGGACAGAGATCCCACATGAGGAGCAAGTGCACAGTGGCTCCTGTTGTTGACCCAACAAATTGACACTCTAGTTTATGGCGCCAGTAACCATCCTAGGCTGTTGTCATGAGTTTCCAGGGCTATGGAAGCCTTCCAAGTTTGCCGACTCTAATCATGTTTAGACAAGGTCATAAAAGACAGGGTGAAGATGGTAACCAATGATCCTAAGAGTGGCATTTACCAGGTTTGAACAATTATACAGCATTAAGTGGGGAAGAGGACCACACAGGTTGGGAGTAGAGCCATTGGTGGTAGAGTAGAGGTTATGATTACAAAGGAATGAGGCCCAAGTGCGCTAGACAGGGTCTAGAACAAAGGACAGAGTCATTATTAGAGGAGCTAAGAAAGGTGCTGTCTAAGCTACAATGAAGTTTTCTGATTGAGAGGCAAATAGAACCTGACAGAAGGGACCTGGTAAAAATCTGTTGGGCTTTAGGCCTTGTAAGTTAAGAGGCCCAGACCTACCTATCTCTTCACATGGGGTACATCCTAAGGGAGGTGTGAACCTCCTGGGGGAAGGCACCCTGTTGACTTTCATTACTTACCTGGCCTGGGAGGAGAGCTGGCCAGGTAAAGGCAGGGGGCATCTCTAACAAGAAATTTACAGTTCTGCCTGCAATGTTGCTGACCCTACTTGACCATCCCCTCAGCTGCAGTGGTCACTTTGGAAGTTGGGCTGAGTGAAGGGCTTTTCAGCTTAGAGCCAGTAAGATCTGTGGCTCTGACCTGGGCATCCTTCGACTCCAGGGCAGGTCCATTTCCAGTGATCCAACTCTTGGCAGAGCTGCCAGGGCTCTTCACAAGCTGACTTCTGCTGAAGCCCAGGCTTACCACATTGAAAGCCACTGCAGTGGACTGGCCTGTTGGGTCTCCTTGAGGGCAGATCACTGTACAGATCAGCCATTAATAGGCCTGCCACCCATTGCTTCTGATGCCTAGCTTTCTTTTCCTCCTGGTTTTTGTTAAAGCAGACCAGAGGATGCAAGTCAAGGGAGTGCCTGTGTCCCATCTCTAATCTTCGGTGGCCTGAACTACAAGTCTATAGTCACAGGCATGTTCTATAGTACTTTTTCTAAGGTAAACAATGTCCATGAGGAAAATTATATTCTCACTTTAAAACTTTCTTTCCCTTTGGTTGAAAGGGAGGTGTTTTCTACTTACTGCTTACTTCGCTGATGGCAAAGTAAATCTAGCTATGAGATTATAATTTAAGCTCTTATTTTGGCTATGCTATTACAGAAAAATGTTAGCCATCTCTTTTATAAGGTCTAAAGATTAAATTGTGCTTCCTACAGATTCCTTCATAATAGAATTAGTTACCTACCTTGAAGAGAATAGAGAAATGAAAGAATGAGTTGGGCTTAGAATAGAGAAATGAGGGAGCAAGTCCTAGATCGCGTGCTGACAGTAGCAATATCACATGAATACTTAGCAGTTTCAACCATTCGATAACAACTTAAGAAAACATTTACCAGAAGGGCCAATGCCTTCTATAAATTTTAAGAATCATGTATTTGGAAGCACCTCTTAAATATCTAACATGGTGTAGTTTGTTTAACCAGTAAACTTAAGCACAAACATATAAAATGTTTTTAGTTTCTTTCTACCAACAAGTATAAAACATATGATACAGAGATTCAGGTCACTCAAGTTAAAAATGTATCTTTGATTAATTTTAGCAGCTTAAATTATTGACAATCTTACCTATAAGCCAATTAAAATAAAACTCTTAATAAAATTTTCCTATGTGGACATACAATATGTACACACGTATAACATAACATAATAGACCAATATAGCAATTTTAATAATAGCTTTTAAAATCTTTAACTCTTTTTTTATTTAATGAATATAAATTTCCAAAGTACAGCTTATGGATTACAAAGGCTTCCCCCCCCAACAACTTCCCCCCCCACCCGCAACCCTCCCCTTTCCCACTAGCTCTCCCCTTCCATTCCCATCAAGATTCATTTTCAATTATCTTTATATATAGAAAATCAGTTTGGTATATATAAAGATTTCAACAGTTTGCCCTCACATAGCAACACAAAGCGAAAAAATACTGTTGGAGTACTAGTTATAGCATCAAATAACAGTGTACATCACATTAATGACAGAGATCCTGCAAGATATTTTTTTTTAAAAAGATTGATTATTTTTCTATGTAATTTCCAATTTAAAACCAAGGTTTTTTTCATTTTCAATTAACTTTATATACAGAAGATCACTTTAGTATATACTAAGTAAAGATTTCATCAGTTTGCACTCACATATAACCACAAAGTGTAAAAATACTGTTTCAGTACTAGCTATATCATTACTTCACCTTGGACAACCTATTAAGGAAAGATCCCACATGGGATGTAAGTACACAGTGACTCCTCATGTTGATTTAACAATTTAACACTCATTTTGTAGATTGCCAATTGATTTGAATTGCTTTTTGTTTTTAGTAACCTCAGTTAACCATACTTTCTCTCAGTTGGTACTGTTAATACATTATTGGCTTCATCTGTTTACAGAGCCATCCCAAAGTACTGAATAAGTAGAAGTGGCTGGAAAAAGTCCATAGGAACCTATAGGAGGAGAGCTAAACACAGAACCAACAACGCTTTAGTTTTATGAGCAGCACATCATATATAACTGTGGATGACAAAAGACTTTAAGTCGCCATGTTTAAAATTATAAACTGATCAACCAACAAGAGGCACTTGCTTACTTCACAGTATTTTTTTAAGCACCTGTAGGATTTTTTTTTAACTTTTATTTAATGAATATAAATTTCCAGTATACAGCTTATGGATTACAATGGCTTCCCCTTCCCATAACTTCCCTCCCACCCGCAACCCTCCCCTCTCCCGCTCCCTCTCCCCTTCCATTCACATCAAGATTCATTTTCAATTCTATTTATATACAGAAGGTCAATTTAGTATAAATACTTCAACAGTTTGCACCCACATATAAACACAAAGTGAAACATACTGTTTGAGTACTAGTTATAGCATTAAATCAAAATGTACAATACATCAAGGACAGAGATCCCACATCAGGAGCAAGTGCACAGTGACTCCTGTTGTTGACCCAACAAATTGACACTCTAGTTTATGGCGCCAGTAACCACCCTAGGCTGTCGTCATGAGTTGCCAAGGCTATGGAAGCCTTCCAAGTTCGCCGACTCTGATCATATTTAGACAAGGTCATAAAAGACAGGGTGAGGATAGTAACCAATGATCCTAAGAGTGGCATTTACCAGGTCTGAACAATTATACAGCATTAAGTGGGGAAGAGGACCATCAGTACACACAGGTTGGGAGTAGAGCCATTGGTGGTAGAGTAGAGGTTATGATTACAAAGGAATGAGGCTCAAGTGCACTAGACAGGGTCTAGAACAAAGGACAGAGTCATTATTAGAGGAGCTAAGAAAGGTGCTGTCTAAGCTACAAGTAATTTTTCTGATTGAGAGGCAAAAAGAACCTGATAGAAGGGGCTTGATAATAATCTGTTGGGTTTTAGGCCTTGTAAGTTAAGAGGCCCAGACCTATCGATCTCTTCACATGGGGTATATCCTAAGGGAGGTGTGAACCTCCTAGGGGAAGGCACTCTGTTGACTTTCATTACTTGGCTGGCCTGGGAGGAGAGCTGGCCAGGTAAAGGCAGGGGGCATCTCTAACAAGAAATTTACAGTTCTGCCTGCAATGTTGCTGACCCTACTTGACCATACCCTCAGCTGCAGTGGTCACTTTGGAAGTTGGGCTGAGTGAAGGGCTTTTCAGCTTGGAGCCAATAAGGTCTGTGGCTCTGACCTGGGCATCCTTCGATTCCAGGGCAGGTCCATTTCCAGTGATCCAACTCTTGGCAGAGCTGCCAGGGCTCTTCACAAGCTGACTTCTGCTGAAGCCCAGGCTTACCACATTTAAAGCCACTGCAGTGGACTGGCCTGTTGGGTCTCCTTGAGGGCAGATCACTGCACAGATCAGCCATTAATAGGCCTGCCACCCATTGCTTCTGATGCCTAGCTTTCTTTTCCTCCTGGTTTGTGTTAAAGCAGACCAGAGGATGCAAGTCAAGGGAGTGCCCGTTTCCCATCTCTAATCTTCGGTGGCCTGAACTACAAGTCTATAGTCACAGGCATGTTCTGTAGTAGTTTTTCTAAGGTAGACAATGCCCATGAGGAAAATTATATTCTCACTTTAAAACTTTCTTTCCCTTTGGTCTGAAAGGGAGGTTTTTTTTTCTACTTACTGTATACTTTGCTGATGGCGATGTGAATCTAGCTATGAGATTATTAGTTAAGTTCTTATTTTGGCTATGCTATTACAGAAAAATGTCAGCCATCTCTTATAAGGTCTAAAGATTAAATTTGCACCTGTAGGATTTTACAAGTATTTAACCCTTTAGGCCTCTGGGGCTTTCTCATTAAGATAACTATCATGTCTAGTAACACAAGATCATTAGACTTTTTAATTCTCAAACATTTGTATTAATAGCATTTCCATTATAGAAACTTAAAGTTTGGTACCACATCACATCTTGACAGTCCTTCTAATATAATCCAAATAGCCTGATTAGTTGGTGTCTCTATAAGATGAGAGACATAGGTCCTTCAATTTTTCAGTTGGGCCCAAACTGGAAAAACCAAATTCCAAGATTTACTGGAAATTTTAGAGTCCAGATTGTTTGAAACTTTGATTTTTTGAATGCTTGTCAAGAATGCCAAGAAGGCTCAAAATCCAAAATATCTGGTTGAAATAAGATTCCTTAAAATCATGACATAACATAGACCAAATTTGATCATTGTTACAAGGTGATTATTCAAATCTTTGAAAATAAGCACATATTTAAATAACCCATAGCTCTTAGTAAAAATTCAGCTGTTTTTGAACAATTAGAATTTAACAGACATCAAGAGAACATAATAGATTACTTTAACATATTACTTTAACAGAGAATCAGATTTTAATTCTATGTCAAAGAGAAATTGAGCTTCCTGTGATCTTTTGCTGTGAGGTTTCCTTCCTTTACCTTCTTTCATATTGGTGACCATGTTTCTGTGTTTCTGTGTGTAACACATCTTTAAGCATCTTTTGCAGGGCAGGAAGAGTGGCAACAAATTCTTTCAGTTTCTGTTTGCTATGAAAAGTCTTAATTTCACCTTCATTCACAAATGAGAGCTTTGCAGGATATGGTATTCTGGGCTGGCAGTTTTTCTCTCTTAGTATCTGGGCTATGTCTCGCCATTCCCTTCTAGCTTGTAGGGTTTCTGATGAGAAGTCTGTTGTGAGTCTAATTGGAGATCCTCTGAGAGTAATCTGACGTTTCTCTCTTGCAGCTTTTAGAATCTTTTCTTTATGTTTCACTGTGGTGAGTTTGATTACAACATGTCGTGGTGAGGATCTCTTTTGGTCATGTTTATTAGGGGTTCTATAAGCTTCCTGTACTAAGATGCCTCTGTCCTTCTCCAAACCTGGGAAATTTTCTGCTAGTATCTCACTGAAAATGCCTTCTAATCCTTTCTCCCTCTCCATGCCTTCAGGAACTCCTAGAACCCGAATGTTGGGTTTTTTAATAGTATCCTGTAGATTCCCAACAATATTTTTTAGATTCCTAATTTCCTCTTCTTTTCTTTGGTTTGCCTGTTTCCTTTGCTGTTCTCTGTGTTCTAAGTCCGATATTCTCTCTTCTGCTTCACCCATTCTGTTTTTAAGGCTCTGTAATGCGTTTGTCATTTGATCTCTTGAATTCTTCATTCCATTATGATTTCTCGTCACTATTACAGTTTCTTGTTCTACTAGTTGTTTCATTTCATGTTGATTCCTCTTTAATATTTCATTTTCGCGAGAGAGATTTTCTATCTTGTCCATTAAGGAATTCTGTAGTTCAAGAATTTGTTTTTGAGAACTTCTTAATGTTCTTATCAATTTTTTGAGATCTGCTTCTTGCATTTATTCTATCTCATCATCTTCATAATCTTGAATTGTGGTGTCTTTTTCATTTGGGGGCATCATAGTGTCTTCCTTGTTCTTGTTACCTTGGTTTCTGTGTTTGGCATATTGTAGTTATTCTTTGATTTCTTCACTGTGGTGTTTTTTCTTGTTATACTATGACTCTAGATTAAGTGGACTGTTTTCGATGGAGCCTTAGAGGCTTGATAGGAGTGTGGACTGAGAGCTCTGTTTGGTTCCTTAGGGTAGGGTTGAGGGTGTGCCAAAGGTGACACTTCCAGGTTAGGCATGGTAAATCTCTCTCTCTTTCTTTCTTTCTTTTTTGATTGAAAAGGGAAGTTATTCCACATAGCTGAACGGAATTGGAGGTGTTTAGCAGGCCAATGATATACCCACAGGAGCCAGAGATTGGAAGCTCTTTCCCAAGGACCACACAGGGAATCTCTGCTGCCCTCGGTGTGGGCTCCAATTCTCCTGCAGTCTCCCACTGGGTTGCCAAGTTAGATGCTAATCTCCTGTTATTTCACCCCTCCCCCCAGAGTCAGGTTTTTCTGCTAGGCTCAGGGCCGGCACAGACCTGAGGTCGCCCTGCTTATGACGTATGTCCAAAATGGCGCCTGCTCTTTGTCTTGCTCGCCTTTGAGGGGTGAGTGGAGAGAGAGAAACTCGTGTCCGTATCGGTCCCTTTTTTTCCCCCTCTCTCTTCTAGTTAGCCTGGTGAACTTTTACCCATGGAGTTTCAAGCCTCGTACCCTCTAGGCTCCTCTTTCTGCTTTCCCGCTGGTGTTTTGGGCTATTGAGGTTCGGCTCACCTTGCATTCCAGCGCTGGTGTGTTGAGTCTGCCACTGGTGTCCCGAACTTGGGCTCCCACGCTCTCCACGCAGGTCCACTGTGAATCACTATTTCCAGAAGAGTTTCCTCTGCTGTTTCTTCCCCTACTCTTCCTTGACCCTGCAGTATCTCCACTTTTATTAAACTGTCTCTTTCCAGACTATCAGTGTGCTCCTTCGTATTCTGCCATCTTGTTGACTCTGTGCTGTTTTTGCATAGGAGTCTCATTCTCCATCATTTCTGGCATGGTTACAGTGATAGGAGCCCAAGGGCTTGCAGAATTTCTTCACTTTTGATTCCTGGCTTCCAACACCTCCCGTTTCTGATCTGTATCCTTCATCTTCTGCCAGAAGGTGGTCTATAGGTTATGTTTTCTTCTTACTATACGAGAGAAAAACCAGTGAATATTTACAGTCCTTAAGAGTCCAGCAGCAGCACATGAGACAGGGGCCGGCATGCAGGCAGATTTTTGGTAGCTTGCAAATGATCCTGAATTCTCCCCACCACCTGAAAGCAAATAAATGTGATTGGGAAAAGTCAGGGAGATAAAGTTCATGAGCTGCAGGCCACATCTATCCCACTGCATTTTTTACTCTATTTAATTCCTCATTTCATTTTGATTTCTCTTTAAGATCTCAATTTCATGGGAGAAATTTTCTTTCATGTCCTGTATGGATTTCAGTAGTTCATGTATTTGCTTCTGATTACTTTTATGTAATCTTATGATCAATTTTTAAAATTCAATTTCTTACATTTCTTGCATCTCATCATCTTCACAATCTAATATTGAAGTGTTGTGTTCTTTTGAGGGCGTCATGTTGTCTTCATTATTCTTGTTTCTTGAATTGGTGTATTTGTTGTTTGGCATTTGTGAAGATACTCATTGGTTTCTTCTTCTTCTTCTTCTTCTTCTTCTTCTTCTTCTTCTTCTTCTTCTTCTTTTGCTATTGTGGCTTTTTTTCTTTGTACTATGCCTCTGTAGATAAGCGGAGTGTGAATATCTAGAGTCTTGTAGTGGCTGTTTCCAGGGAGCTCTGTTCAGTTATCCAGGGTGACAGATGTGTCTAAGGTGACACATGCAGGTTTGGTGTGGTAAATCTCCTCTCTCTCTCTTTTTAATCAGAAGGGAAGTTTATTCTTCTCAGCTGAGCTCATTTCCTCAAAGGAGACCAGTGCCTGATTGCTAGCCTCAGTGGGTATAATATTCATCTGCTCTGCCCCAAAGACCAAACAAAGGATCTGTACAGTCCTCAGTGTAAGTTCAGATTACCCAAAATGTCCCTTAACAGGTAACCGGGAAGCCCTGAGTGTGTGGAGTCTCCCACAGTGACTGCCCAAAGTCCCAGCCACATTGTGAATCCTCTTACACAGCCTCAGTTTTTTTCACAGTCCCAGCACAGAAGCCTCCCACAGCCTGAGCACCAAGCCCCCTGTTCTCCCCACTACAGTTAGGAGTCTCTTCTCAGCTGGTTGCTGGGCATGGATTCAAGCTGGCACAGCTGTTCTATATGTCCAAAATGGCACCATTTCAGGACGTCATTGTAAAGTGATTGGAGAGAGAGAAACATGTCCCTCCTTTTTTATTTTTCTCCTCTAGTTTGGCAGGTACACCATCCCCCACAAGGGTCCAAGCTGGGTTCCCTCTAGGCTCTTCCTGAAGCTTTAGTGCCAGTGGCTTGGGCTGCTGCTGTCCTCACCTCACTTTCCAATGCTGTTACACAGGCTCTCGGCTGCTGGAGTACTGAGTTGTGGGTGTCTACGCTCTCCATGTAGGTTCACTGTGTCCCTCTAATTTCCGTAGAGATTCATCTGCCATTTTCTCCCTAACTCTTCCCTGAGACTGCACTCTCTCCACTTTTTTAAAACTATCTTCTCCTGGACTAGAGCAGTAAGTGCCCTTCTTACTCCACCATGTTGGAACCGAGCCTGTGGTGGCTTTTATCTTTGGGCTATGTCTGTTTGGATTAGTGCAGTGTCTGCTTTCAGTGAATACCTAGAGGCCAGTGGTAAGTGTGGCCAGGGAGCTCTGTTCAGTGCTCCAGGGTAAAGGGAGTATTAAGGTGACACCCAGGTTGGGTGTGGTAAATCTCATTTTTATCAGAGGGAAAGTTTGTTCTGCTCCTTTGGCATAGTCTCAGCTCACCTCCTCCCTTCAAAGGAGACCAGTGCCTGGGCACTAGCCCCAGTGGATATAATGTTCTTCTGCACTGTCACAAAAACCACACAAAGGATCTGTGCATTCCTCAATGTAAGCTCAGATTCCCCAGCAATATCCCTCAGCAGAGACCAAGGGAGTCCTGAGAATGTGGAGCCTCTCATAGTGACTGCTCAAAGTCCAGCCACACCCTGAGCCTCCCCACGCAGCCTCAGTGTTTACACAGCCCCACATCCCCAGTGTTTTCACAGTCCCCGCACACAAGCCTCCCACAGTAACAAGCACCCAGCACCCGCCCCCCACTATCAGTTCTCCCTGCCAGGTTCAGGTGTCTCCACTCGGCTGGTTGCTGGATGTGGACATGAGCTGGTGCAGCTGTTATATTTGTCCAAAATGGTGCCTACTCTCTATCAGCTTGTTATAAGGCACGGTTGCAGGGTGATCAGGGAGAGAAATGTGCCCTCCCTTTTTTCTTTTCTAGTTTGGCAGGTACACCAACACCCACAGGGCTTCAAGCTGGATTCTATCCAGGCTTTTCCTGCAGCTTTATTGCCAGTGGTTTTGACTGCTGCAGTCTGGTCTTACCTCACTATCCTAAGCTGGTGCAGAGGCTCTTGGCTGCATGTCCACAGTTTCCATGTAGTTCCATTGTGTCCCTATAATTTGTGTAGAATTTCCTCTGCCATTTTCTCCTTAACTCTCCCATGATATTGTATTCCTTCCCTTTTTTAAAACTATCTTCTAGACTAGAGCAGTAAGCTCCCTCCCCACTCAGCCATCTTAATCTAATTGCTCAATCTATGCTGTTGTGTGTGTGTTTTTTTTTTTTGACAGGCAGAGTGGACAGGGAGAGAGAGAGAGAGAAAGGTCTTCCTTTGCCGTTGGTTCACCCTCCAATGGCCGCCATGGTGGGCACGCTGCTGCCGGTGCACCGCGCTGATTCGAAGTAGAGCCAGGTGTTTCTCCTGGTCTCCCATGGGGTGCAGGGCCCAAGCACTTGGGCCATCCTCCACTGCACTCCCGGGCCACAGCGGAGAGCCAGCCTGGAAAAGAGGCAACCGGGACAGAATCTGGTGCCCCAACCAGGACTAGAACCCGTTGTGCCAGCGCTGCAAGGTGGAGGATTAGCCTGTTGAGCCATGGCGCTGGCCAGCTGTTGTGTTTTAAAATAATTACATGAGTGCTGTCATACTGAGTTACTCAGTTGTTTACTTTTTCCACTCACCAATAAATCCAATATGTCTTTTCATGCCTGTTTACTTATGAAACATTCATAGTAACCACAGTATAGTTGTTTTCTGGTACATTTAACCATTCTCCAAATGATGAACATTTGGATTTATCTAGTCTTTTCCTGTTAGAAGCAATGCTTCAACAAACATCCTTTCTTGTGCCTCTTTATGTCTCATATGTCCTCAAATGCTTTTCATATAACTTGTTGCTTTGTTTTTAATGTGGTCCCCCCACTCCCAAAGCATGTTGGAAATTTAATCACTGATGCAAAGTTGTGGTGAAGTGGGGCCTAATGACTGTTCATTAGGCCATGAGGACTCTTCACTCAAGAACTGATCACTACTGTTATCCTGAGAGTGGGTTTATTATTCTCTCTCTCTCTCTCTCTCTCTCTCTCTTTCTCTCACTCTTCCTCTCTGCCCTTCCACCATAGATGACACAGCAAGAATCCCTTTGCCAGATGATGGCCTTGCAGCCTCAGACTTCCCAGCCTTCTGAATTGTGAGGCAATGGATTATAAATCAGCCAGTCTGTGGTATTCTGTTATAACAGCACAAATTAGACTCAGACACTTGTCATCAGAAATGCTTATCTAGGATTCTAGGTAGTCCCAAGAGTGCTATGAATATTAGTTTTGTGGACTATGGCTATATTCCAGGAAACTAATAAGCTAAGATAAATCATAAAAGAGCCCATGAATTATGGAGCTACACAGAGGTATTCACAAAAGACTTACAGATTGGGGAAATGAACTGGATAAAGTGTGGGAGTAAGTTGAGACAAGTTGAGTCATAGGAATAGTTCAGATACACTTTGAGGAAATGCTTAGATTTAAATAGTTAATAGAAATGTTTTCACTAGAGGAAAAATAGCATATTGAGGTTAGGTAGGAATAAGTGGCAAACACATGTTTGAAATCTGGTAAATTAGGAAACTGAAGAGATGAAGCAAGGGACCTCCATGAAGGCCTTAAAGTACAATATTGGAAATTATGATCGAAATGGCTAAACTCAACAGGTGCACCTAGAAAATAACTATTAATGAATAAAATAAGAATAAATTTTCTTGAACTCATTTCCTGTAGTGCTTTTCTGAAAGAACATCATGCTTCTCTCTAGCTTATTTTTCTTTGTTTTCATCATAATTCCTCCCTTATTTCCTATCTTTATTGCTTAGATACAGGAAGCAAAAAATAGGCAAGAGAGCATGTCATGGTCCATAGCTGGAGAAGCTGTGTGACTCAGGAGACCAAACAAGGTTGGGATACAGGAAATATGCCTTGACAATGTTCTTATACAGATGTGTCACTTGATTTTTTTAAAGTATCTATTAATATGCCAATATGTATTTTGGGATTGTTCCTTTCTATGTGTTCCTATGGCATGTTGCTTTTATTCACATCATACCACTGATTTCATTCTGATTTGTATTATAGGTATTTACAATTCTGAGGATGAATAATGGTGGCTTATGGGGCATCTTTAAACCATATGTGTGCTTTATTTGACTAATACATGTTACCTTAAAATATTTCAAAAATAGTGAGGTTCATACAAAAGTATAAATTTTGGGGGCTGGCATTGTGGTACAGTGTTAAGTTGTAACTCTGGTATCGCATATTGGAGTGTGATTTCAAGTCCTGGATATTCTTCCTATCTAGCTCCCTGGAAGGGAGATGGCTCAAGTATTTGAGCCCATGGCACTCATGTGTGAGCCCCAAATGGAGTTCCTGGTTCCTGGCTTTGGGATCTGGGCTGGCTCAGATTTGGCTGTTGCAGCTATTTGGGGGAGTGGACCAACAGATGGAAGATACTTTCCTTCTTCACTCTCTCTCCCTCCTCTCTCTGCCTTTCAAATATTTTTTAAAAGATTTTTTAAAAATCACACTGATTTTAAAATTTTACCACACTGATTTATAATCCATTGCCTCACAATTCAGAAGGCTGGGAAGTCTGAGGCTGCAGGGAGAGGGAGAGGGAGAGGCAGAGGCAGAGGCAGAGGCAGAGGCAGAGGGAGAGGGAGGCCTTTCATCTGTTGGTTCACTCCCAAGTGGCCACAATGGCTGGAGCTGGGCTGGTCTGAAGCCAAGATCCAGGAGATTCTTCTGGGTCTCCCATCTGGATGCAGGGGCCCAAGTTCTTGGGCCATCCTCCACTATTTCCTAGGTGCATTAGCAGGGAACTGTATTGGAAGTGGAGCAGCTGGGACTACAACTGGTGCCCATATAGGTTGCTGGCAACACAGGTACTATGCAACAACATTGGCCATCAAATAAAATCTTTTAAAAATATGGATTATTTTTTAAAATTTTTATTTAAGGTATACAAGTTTCATATATTTCATATTATACAGATTTAAGACATAGTGGTACTTCCCCTCCCTCACACTCACATTCCTACTCTCACCCCACCTCAGATTCCCATTCTTAACTTTTACATTGATCAGTATACTTAGTGATCATATAGTTAACCCTACTCTAAGTAAAGGAGTTCAGCAATTAATATTAAGATAAACAAAACAGAACAAAATAAAACAAAACTAAACAAAAGATTGTTCCTCAATGGAAGAGACAAGGGCTATAGACAGTCATCCATTCTCAAAATAATGTCTATTTCACTCCAATACATTACATTTAAGGTATTCTATTAGTTGCATCAAATCAGGGAAAACATAGTAGTTGTCTTTTGGGGGTTGGCTTATTTCACTAAGTATAATGGTTTCCAGTTGTGAATGTCTTGTGGCAAAAGAAAGGATTTCATTTTTTTTTACAGTTAAGTAGTACTCCATAGTGTATATATACACCATAATTTCTTTATCCAGTCAATAGTTGATAGACATCTGGGTTGATTCATATCTTAGCTATTGTGAATTGTGCTGCAATGAATATGTGGATACAGATAACTCTTTCACATACTGATTTACTTTGGTTTGGGTAAATTCCCAGGAGTGGGAAGGATGGATCATATGGCAGGTCTATATTCAGATTTCTGAGATATCTCCATACTGTCTTCCACAGTGGTTGCACCTGTTTACATTCCCACCAGCAATGGATCAGGGTACCTTTTCCCCACATCCTTGCCAGCATTTGTTGTTTGCTGATTTCTGTATGCAAGCCATTCTAACTGGAGTGAGGTGAAACCTCGTTGTTGCTTTGATATGCATTTCCCTGATGGCAAGTGATCCTGAGCTTTTTCTCAAGTGTCTGTTGGCAATTTCAATTTCTCCTCTTGAAAAATTCCTGTTTAAGTCCTTTGCCTATTTCTTTACTGGATTGTTTTGTTGTTGAATTTCTTGAGCTCTTTATATATACTGGATATTAACCCTTTATCAGTTGTGCAATTTGCAAATATTCTCTCCCATTCTGTCAGTTGCCTGTTCATTTTGCTGAGTGTTTTCCTTTTTTCTTTTTTTTTTTTTTTTTTTTTTTTTTTTTTTTTTTTTTTTTGCTGTGCAGAAGCTTCTCAGCTTGGTGTAATCCCATTTGTCAATTTTGGCTTTGATTGCCTGTGCTTCTGGAGTCTTTTCTAAGAACTGTTTGCTTATGCCAATGTCTTGTAGGGTTTCCTCCATGTTCTCTAATAATTTGATGGTATCAGGTCATAGATTTTTTTTTTTAATTTTTAAATTTTTTTGACAGGCAGAGTGGATAGTGAGAGAGAGAGACAGAGAGAAAGGTCTTCCTTTTTGCCGCTGGTTCACCCTCCAATGGCCGCTGCAGCCGGCGCATTGCGCTGATCTGAAGCCAGGAGCCAGGTGCTTTTTCCTGGTCTCCCATGCGGGTGCAGGGCCCAAGCACTTGGGCCATCCTCCACTGCCTTCCCGGGCCATAGCAGAGAGCTGGCCTGGAAGAGGGGCAACCGGGATAGAATCCGGTGCCCCGACCGGGACTAGAACCCGGTATGCCGGCACTGCAAGGCAGAGGATTAGCCTGTTAAGCCACGGCGCCGGCCAGTATCAGGTCATAGATTTAGGTTGTTTCCATTTTGAGTGGACTTACCAAGAAAAAAAAGGAGATAGTTTCATGATCAGAAAATAGAAGGTAACTAGCTAAATACCACAGGAACTAAGTAACTCATCCAAGGATCCACAGCTAGTTAGTGGGGGGTGGATATCTTAAATTAAGATGCACGTTTGTTTCTAGTGCCTGTATTCTTAACTAGTTCTTAATTTGGTTAGGCTAATTTGATCGCAATCTATATTGTGTCAAAACTAGTAAACTATTTGAATGCTGGTGCTAGAAATATGACTCTTTTTTTAAAAAAATTGTTTATTTATTTGAAAGGCAGAGTTACACAGAGGCAGAGAGAGAGAGAGAGAGAGAGAGAGAGAGAGAGAGGTCGGTCTTCAATTTGCTGGTTTACTCCCCAGATAACCTCAACAGCCTGCACTGTGCTGATCCAAAGCCAGGAGCAAGGAGCTTCTTCCAGGTCTCTCATGAGGGTGCAGGGGCCCAAGGACTTGAGCCATCTGCTATTGCTTTCCCAGGCCATAGTAGAGAGCTGGATTGGAAATGGAGTAGCTGAGACTTGAACCAGCGCCCATATGGAATGTTGGCACTGCAGGTGACGGCTTTATCTGCTACGCCACAGCACTGGCCCCACAAATATGACTTCTTGCTGTTGACCATAGGTATAAAAATCATTTCTAAGAAATTAACATTTTTAGAGATATTATTTTGCTCTCTGAATTGTGTGCCTTTGTGGACAGGGCCTGCAGTGCCCAGTGTTCAGACATTGTGGATCTAACTAGGACCACAGAAAGGGATCGAATACTTGTCAGTTGAATGACAAGTTCAAGTTACTGTGTTTTGGTCAATAGATTCACGAGAAGTTCTAAAAAACAACTAGTAGCTAATGGAGGAGAATTACACTTTGAAGCAGGATTCCGCTTACTTGTCAGTCTTCTTGGTAAAGGTTTTCCTGATGAAACTTGTCTGCATTTTGTTTCTTCAGTTCAATGAGTCAGGAGTTTAAAATGTGGACATCTGGCTGCCAGCAGGGTCCTGCAGCTTTCTACTGGAAGGTGCCCACCACAGCTGTCCTGTGAGTGCAGTGATCATCATGCCAGCATTAAAATGGCTTTGGAGGAAAATTTGTTTAAAGGGTTATATCCTGGGAATTTTTGTTCCTCCATTGCTATTCAAATGTAGTTGCTGTTTTCCCAGTTAGGCAAATGTTAGAGGAAATGAAATATAAACAGAGATTAATTTCTTCTCTCTGATGTTTGATTTGTGTTAGTTGTAAGTTATGCTGTGATCCTTTTGAAGCTATTACACAGAGTTAACACACACATATACAAATTGATAATGAAATTTAAAACTCATATTTCAAAAGCAGAGCTTTGATGTGACCTTTTTATTTGGTTGGTTAGTTTTGTTTATCCAAATAGTGTATTCTTCAATACATGTTTTTGTGTGGAAAATAGCTGCCAAGTAGATCCCTCCATGCTGGGATAGACATAGTTGTGAAGGAGACTGCAAAAGCTGCCATTGGTGGTTCTCCACTTCAATCATTTTTCTTCTCTGCTTTATCACTGCTCACAGTCAGCTTGTACCCTCTCCTCCCTCTCTCTTTGAAGAACTTCACCCCCATCAAAATGTCCTCCCTCAGGGCCTTCTATTCTGCCTCCTGGCTTCTTACTACCCTTCCCTTTCTTTCATTCTGAACTGGAATTGACTCTTCTTTATGGCTACTACTGGTCTAACCTCTGCATGACTATGGTTTCACTGTTCATGTAACCTATATTGTGTCAACGGTAACAATAAATATTTGTTGGATGAATAAATAAATGGGTGAATGAATTTGAGCAATTCTGATGATTAAACAGTATATCAATTTCAGTTCACAATTGATCACACTGATAGGTCTAAGAGTCAAAGGGATCACACAAACAAGACTAGTGTCTGCTAATACTAACTGATAGAATCAAAAAGGGAAAAAATGGGAAGCGGGATACACAGCAGACTCATAGAATGAAAGATGTCCTAAATAGCACTCTGGCCTCAGAATCAGCCTTTAAGGCATTTGGATCTGGTGGAAGAGCCCATGAGAGTATTGTAGGCATGGAAAGCCAAGATACCATGGAAAAGAAAAAAAAAAGAAGACCTAAATGAAAGATCTCTGTTAGTGAGATCCCAGTGGAAAGAATGGGGCCATCAAAGAAGGAGGTACCTTTCTCCGAGGGGAGGAGAGAACTTCCACTTTGACTATGACCCTATTGGAATAAGAACAAAGTCGGCAGCGAACCCTAAAGGCTTCCATAGCCTTGGCAACTCATGACTAGAGCCTAGAGAGATTACTGATGCCATAAACAAGAGTGTCAAATTGTTAAATCAACAACAGGAGTCACTGTGTACTTATGTCTCATGTGGGATCTGTCCTTAATGTGTTGTCCAATGTGAAGTAATGCTATAACTAGTACTAAAACAATATTTTTACACTTTGTGTTTCTGTGTGGGTGCAAACTGATGAAATCTTTACTTAGTATATACTGAATCAATCTTCTGTATATAAAGATAATTGGAAATGAAAAAAAAACCTGGTGTTAAATTGAAAATTGCATAGAAAATTAATTAATTTTTAAAAAATATCATGTAGGATCTCTGTCTTTAATGTGCTGTACACTGTTATTTAATGCTATAACTAGTACTCCAACAGTATTTTTTTTCACTTTGTGTTGCTATGTGGGGGCAAACTGTTGAAATCTTTACCTAATATATACTAAACTGATCTTATATATATAAAGAGAATTGAAAATGAATCTTGATGTGAATGGAAGGGGAAAGGGAGCGGGAAAGGGGAGGGTTGCGGGCGGGAGGGAAGTTATGGGGGCGGGAAGCCATTGTAATCCATAAGCTGTACTTTGGAAATTTATATTCATTAAATAAAAGTTAAAAAAATTATGTTAAGGAAACACACATTACTCTATCACATATAAATATTTTGCAATTATATGGAAATAAATTTGCTTTCATTTGTAGTTCATTGTTTGATTTTTAGAATTTAAAAATACTATTATTAAAAGAAACCCATAGGTTTCCCCAAATTATCAAAGGGGTCTATGTCTCAGAAAATGTTAAGAACCCTATGCCTATACATTTTGGTCAACAACACATTTGAATTTTCCATTGTGACTTTAATTTGTTACTGTCCCCTCACACCGCATTATTATTTATTGCTGGTTTTCTGTGAAATACACAGGAAAGAAGCTCCTGTCTTCCAAATCCTGTCTGCAGAGATAACTTCCCAGGGTCTGTTCCTTTTCCTCTGCCAGAAGAGGAGCCTGGTAATCTTTGCTAATAAACCCCAGAAAATTGATTCAGCCAATTATCATTTACTAGCAACAGGAGGGCCTGATGGATGACTTTAATATACAAGTATTTTAGTTTTCTACTGCTCAAGTAATTCTCATAATTCAGTTGGTTTCATATTATAATCATTGTATCTCCTGACTGTTGGGTAAATATTTAACTCTGACTCTTGGGATTTTAGCAAGTCCAGACCTGCCCTTGGCATTAGAAAAGAAGATGCAGGTTTAATTTTTTTTATCTTCCCCCTTTATTTTATCAATGTCCCTCACTCCCTTGTTTTTTATACTTTCTCCACTTTCCCTGTCATTCACACTCAAAAGAGTTTCATTCATTCTAGGCCCAAATCTCTGAGGTAGCAGTAGATAAATCTGTTGTGGCTCACAATCTAATGGCCTTGAGCTGAATTTATAAGCCTGCATTGCAGGAGCACTGCCCAGGTGGAGAGGGGTGGCCATCTTGGTTGTGGGATAATTTTCCTTTACCAGAGGCTTGTCTCATTTTTTGCCTCAGGTCCACCCAGTAGTCTTCATTTCACTACCTGCTATCACTCTTAGCACCAAGCTGACCTGGAACATAGCCTTTGGAGCATCCTCTTCCCTAGCCTAATACCAATGCTGAGCACATGAGCATGGTTAATCTGGAGGTAGGGCCTTCCACAGCAGGTACCAACACCCTAGGAGCACTTCTGTTTCATGTTATACCCAATTTCCAATGTCCAGTATCCAATTGTCACATAATGGACAATTGCTCTTCCTTCCATTTCTAAAGTCTCTGTGCCTACAATGAAGTATCATTTAAGTTCTTTTATTATGTATGAGGGATGCTTCTATTTATATAGATGAATTGCAGAGAAGAAAAGATTGACATGCCCCTATTCTTCTTTTCTCAGGCTAACAGCTCATGTCAGTTTCCCAGACAACTTCTCTCCTTAAATGGGAGTATTCTTAAAAGAATCTAATAATGGTGGTTTTTAATGTTAAAATATCTTAAAGTTTCTGTCCTTTTCAGGCACTTAAACATAATGTCAGGCATGAGAATCCTATAAAAATCAGAGGCAGACAGGCTGGGATTGAGGGCCACCCTAACTCACTTCATGTATTGGCTTTCCTATGTTTCCCCAGTTTGTACTTTTATATCTTGCTTTGACACTTTTTCTAGCCCTTCAGACTTGGTGGTATATGTTTTAGGATCTATACCAACTTGCATCTTGGTATCTTCTGGACTCCACGTTTGGAATCTGTCCCTTGACTCCATGTATCCTGACTCCTGGCAACTAAAACATTGGCTCCACCCACAAACACATTGGCTGGTCCACCTAACACAACCACTGAGCTTGTTTACTTTCCAGGGAGTCCAGGGATCTTCTGCATATAATCATGGATCATCATTCTTTTTTTTTTTTTTAAAGATTTTTTTATTTATTTGAAAGAGTAACAGAGAGGCATAAGCAAAGAGAGAGATGTCTCCCATCTGCTGGCTCACTCCCCAAATGGCCACAGTGGCCAGAGCTGGGTCAATTTGAAGCCAGGAGCCAGTGGCTTCATTCAGGTCCCCCACGTGGGTACAGGGGTCTAAGCACTTGGGCCATCCTCTGCTGCTTTCCAGGGCCATAGCAGAGAGCTGGATCAGAAGTAGAGCATCTGGACTCACACTGGCACCCAAATGGGACGCTGGCACTGCAGGCAGTGGCTGTACCCACTATGTCACAGCACCAGCCCCATGGATCATCATTTTTCCCCTGAAGTTCAGTAAAGCAGCATCTGATGAGGTTCTGACAACAGTCAAAACAGCACACTGCTCCACCACTGTTCCTATGCAAAAGAGAGATTGGACTTGCTGGCACTGTCCTCTCAGGTCCCCTGTCTAGGTGCCCACAAGTTGCTTCTGCTTCTGTTATGGCTTCTCACTTCAAATACAACCATTAACTTAGATATAGTAACTGCTTTTTTAAAATTATGGTAAAACATATATGATATAAACTTCTATTTTAACCATTTTAAGTGGACAACTCAGTGGAATTAATTATATTCACAACATTGTACAACCCTACCATTTTTTAATTTCCTCAAACAGAAATTCTAAACCTGCTAAGCAGTAACCCCCATTCTTCCCTCCCTTTCACTCTCAGCCCCTGGTAACCTCTTATATACATTGTCTCCATGCATTTGTTCAAAATTTGTTGTGTAAGTGGAGTCATATATTTATTCTCTTGTGTCTGGCTTATTTCATTAAGCATAATCTTTTCAAAGTTCATGTTGTAATACGTACCAGTTTTTAATCCATTTTTATGACTGCATGATACTCCATTGTGTGTATGTGTGTGTATGTATAACATTTTGTTTCCATACAACTGTCTATGGACACTGAAGTTGTTTTTACCTTTTGGCTATTGTAAATAATGTTGCTGTGAACATAGGTATATCAGTAGCTATTTAAACCTTGATTTCAATTCTTTTCATTACATATCTAAAAGTGGAATTGCTGGATCATATAGCAAATCTGTTTAACTTTTTAAAAAAAGATTTACTTATTTATTTGAAAGAGTTTCAGAAAGAGAGATATCTTCTATCTACTGGTTCACTCCCCAGATGGCCACAATAGCCAGGACTTAGCCAGGGCTGAGCCAGGCTGAAACTAAGAGCAAGGAGCTTCATTTGTGTCTCCCATCTTCTGCTGCTTTTCTCAGGCAACTACCAGGGAGCTGGATTGGAAGTGGATTAGCTGGGACATGAACCGGTGCCCATGTGGGATACTGGTGTCACAGATGGTGGCTTTATCCCACCACACTACAATGCCAGCCCCTATGTTTAACTTTTTGAGAAACTGCCAAACTGTTTTCCACAGTGTTCGCACCATTTTATGTTCTTACCAACAATGTATGAGTACTCGAATTTCTCCATTTCCTCAACAATGCCTGCTATTTTCTGATTTTTAAAATTTATATGGGGGGGTAGCTAGCATTGTGGTGTAGTGGGTAAGGCTGTTGCTTGCAACACTTATATCCTATATGTGTGCTGGTTCATGTCCTGGCCACTATACTTCCACTTCAGCTCCCTGCTAATGGCCTGGGAAAAGCAACAGAACATGGCCTAAGTGTTTATGTCGCTGCCACCCATGTGGGAGACCTGGATGAATCTCTTGGCTTCAGTCTGGCCCAGCCCTGGCTGTTGCTACATCTGAGAGTGAACCAAAGGACAGAAGATATTTCTCTCTCCCTCTCTCCCTCTCTCCCTCTCTCTCTCCCTCTTTCCCTTTTTCCCCTCTCTCTCTGCCTTTCTCCCCTCTCTCTTTCACTTTGATTTTCAAATAAATATGTAAATCTTTTTTTTTAGTACAACATTTTATATTAAGACAACGTTATAGGGGCTGGTGCTGTGGTGCAGCAGGTAAAGCCCGCCGCCTGCAGTGCTGGCAATCCCCTACGGGTGCTGGCTCAAGTCCAGGCTGCTCCAGGTCTCTGCTATAGCCTGGGAAAGCAGTGGAAGACAACCCAAGTGCTTGGGCCCCCGCACCTGCGTAGGAGACCCAGAAGAAGCTCCTGGCTTTGGATCGGCCCAGCTCTGCCCATTGTTTCCAAATGAGGAGTGAGCTAGCAGATGGAAGACCTCTCTCTCTCTCTACACCTCTGCCTTTCAAATAAACAATTTTTTTTTTTAAAAAAAGACAATGTTATAAACCTGAAATGTCATTTAAAAAGTTTCATTCACAACATAACAGCCATCCTGTCGGACCATTGCTGGTACAGAGCCAATGCATACTGAATGTGCAAAGACAGAGCTCTGCAGGCCTGCTTGGACTCACTGGCAATGAGCAAACGACAGTAGCAGTGGTACAGCTGGTGAAACTATCAGACTGGAGACCAGTTAGGAAGTGGCTAGAGGTTGTTGTTGACTGGGGCTCTAGCGTAGTTGGTAAAAATCAAGCTCACACATTCTATAGCTACCATAGCAACCATCCTACACTGCGCTCCTGGGCCACAGCAGAGAGCTGGACTGGAAGAGGAGCAACCGGGACAGAATCTGGTGCCCCAACCGGGACTAGAACCCAGGTACCAGCACCACAGGCGGAGGATTAACCAAATGAGCCATGGTACTGACCCCACATCTTGTGCACTCTTAAAGGGACTCTCCCTTTTTTTCATTCCCACAGGGACCTGACCCAACTGCCCATTAGTTTATCTGTCTCCTCACATCCTTCCCTCTCCACCACCCTAAAGAATAGATTCTAGGCGCCAGACTCTGTCCCGGTTGCTCCTCTTCCAGTCCAGCTCTCTGCTGTGGCCCAGGAGTGCAGTGGAGGATGGCCCAAGTGCTTGGGCCCTGCCACCCGCATGGGAGACCAGGAGGAAGCACCTGGCTCCTGGCTTTGGATCGGCACAGCGCGCCGGCCGTGGCGGCCACTTGGGGGGGGTGTGAACCAACGGAAAAAGGAAGACCTTTCTATCTGTCTCAATCTCTCTCTCACTGTCTAATTCTGCCTGTCCAAAAAAAAAAAAAAAAAAAGAAAAAAAAAAAGAATGGATTCTAACTGATGTTAGGGATATGGGGCAATCACCACTCTGGCTGCTTCATGCTGGAATGGGGAGTCATTGAGGGACAGCAGCAGAACATTCCTCTGAGGGTTGATCTAAGGGTCCTTGGCAAAATGAAGATTTCCTCAGGGGTGTAACACCTGGAGTTTGATGGCTTCTTGTTGTTTAGTTCTGGATATCACGAAGCATAAGGCAGTTATTATATCTCCCAATTTAGAGCCTCATCTGTTGAGAGTTTCTGGAAGCATCAAGGTACAATACTTAGTTTTAGAGCTTTAGATGTAAAAGAATTGTCAGGGGTTTAAACCATTTGGTCAAAGTACGTTAAACATCAGCATCTTAACCAAAGCTGTGGACCAGATCTAATCAGATAAATCTAACTCCTTTAAGATTTAAATTTTTAAAGCAATTAAAAGGCAACAGAAAACACATGAAACTTCCCTGAGATACATAGAACTTTGTTACCTAGGTCAGTTACAAAATAGGAAAACCTTGATTGAAAAGGATTAACATGTGATATCAGCAAATTAGCTCACCACTCAGGACACTTGAATACATCATGTTATAATTGTGCTCAGGAATCTCTTACCTCATTAAGTTTCTCTGGCTATGATCTTGTTAACTATTAATACTTGATATTTTTTCACTTAATTGTGATACTGTAACCTATATAGCTATTTGCTAAAGGATATCCTTGAAAGCATTTGGGATGGGTGGGAGTACTAAGTAACGTCCTGGGATAGAACATTCCCTCTTTATTTTTCTTCTGGCTATTCTCTCCTTCCTTTTTCCTTTAAAAAAAAACCTTTTCTGTCCAACACTCTTGCCCAATACATCATCTCTGTTTAGATATCTTAATATCCTCCTTAGTTGCAAAGTGAACTAGTGGAAGGTGGGAGATGTTGTCTTGCGAAATGTGCCAATTATATGAGAACACCAGGTAAGCAACTTTTAAAGTGGAACAGAAAAATCAACTTATTAAATCCCCAGGCTGGGAAGTGGGAGTTAGGTGCAGTGCTTAAGATGCTGCTTGGGACGTCTACATCTCACACTGAGTGCCTGGGTTCAGTCTCAGCTCCCAGTTCCAGCTTCCTGCTAATAATGTACACAATGGAAGGCAACAGGTGATGGATCAAATAGTTGTGTCCCTGCCACCCATATGGGAGACCTAGGTTGAGTTCCTGGCTCCCAACTTTGGACTGGCCTTGCCCCAGCTGTTGAAGTCTTTTAGGGAGTGAACTAGTAGGTGGGGCATATATCTCTTTCTCTTTCCCTCTCTCTTTCAAGTAAAAAGCACAAATAAACAGTTTAATAAAATCATTGAACTGAAAATATAATAATGTGCCACAGATAATGTGTCAAATGATGGACCACATATGGCATAGTGGTCTCATAAGATAACAGAGCTGAAAAATTCCTATTGCCTAGTGATGTTGTAGTTGTCATAACCTCATAGTACAATACATTACTCATGCTTTTGTGGTGATGTGTGTGTAAACAAATCTGTACTAGGAGTTGTTTAAAAGTACAGCACTTTAATTATGGAACATAATACTGGATAAGAAACAACTATGTTGCTGGTTTGTGTATTTACTATACTTTTCGTCATTACTTTAGTGTGTGCTCTTATTTTTAAAACGTTAACTATAAAACAGCCTCAAGCATTCCTTAAGGAGGAATTTCAGAAGGCAGCATTTTTAAAATAGGAGATGACAGCTCCATGCATCGTACCACTCCTGGGGATCTTTCAGTGGGACAAGATGTAGATGTGGAAGGTAATGTTATAGATGATCCCAACCCTGTGTAGGCCTGGTTAAAGTGTGTGTTTGTGTCTTCATTTTTATTTTTTAAAGACATTTATTTTATTTATTTGAAAGGCAAAGTTACAGAGAGAGGAGAGACAGACAAAAAATTTGAATGTTAAAAAAAACCTAAAAATAGAAAACCACTGATAGAATAAGATTAAACAGAATGCAAATATTTTTGTACAGTTCTACCATGGGTTTGTGTTTTAAACTAAGTGTATTTATTTATTTATTTATTTATAACTTCCAGTGTTCAGTCCCATAGTAGGGGAACTTGTTGATAGCAGTGGTTCCTTTCTTTCTTTCTTTCTTTCTTTCTTTCTTTCTTTCTTTCTTTCTTTCTTTCTTTCTTTTCTTTCTTTCTTTCTTTCTTTAAGATTGTATTTATTTGAGAGGTAGCGTTACAGACAGAGAGAGGGAGAGACAGAGAGAGAAAGGTCTTCCATCTGCTGGGACTCCCTAAATGGCTGCAACAGCCAGAGCTGGGCTGATATGAAGCCAGTAGCCAGGAGCTCCTTCCAGGTCTCCCACATGGGCGCAGGGGCCCAAGTACTTGGGCCATATTCTACTGCTTTCCCAGGCACATTAGCAGGGAGTTGGACTGGAAGAGGAGCAGCCAGAAGATGAAATAGTGCCTATATGGGTTCCTGGTGCTGCAGGTGGAATCTTAACCTACTACATCACAATGCACGCCCCAAGCTAAATGATATTAACAAGAGAAAAACTTTAAAAGCTTAAGAAACATGTGAAGTAAACAAGTTACAGAAGCTAAGGTGAATTTATTATTATTTTTTAAAGTCTTTTTAAAAAAGATTTATTTATTTATTTGAAAGTTAGAGTTACATAGTGAGAAGGAGAGGCAGAGAGAGAGAGAGAGAGAGAGAGAGAGAGAAAGTCTTCCATCCACTGGTTCACTCCCCAGATGGCTGCAACGACTGGAGCTGTGCCAATCCCGAAGCCAGGAGCCAGGTGCTTCCTCTGGGTCTCCCACGTGGGTGCAGGGCCCATGGACTTGGGCCATCTTCTATTGCTTTCCCAGGACACAGCAGAGAGCTGGATTGGAAGTGGAGCAGCTGGGACTCGAACCGGCGCCCATATGGGATGCTGGCACTACAGGCAGCGGCTTTACCCTCTATGCCACAGCACTGGCCCCAGGTGAATAATAGATTAATAATAATTAAAGAAAGAAAATATTTTCTAATAAATTTAGCTTAGCTGTTTAGCTGTTTACACTGTTTTTAAAATCTGCAATAGTGATGTGGTGATAATATCCTTAGCCTTCACGTGCACTCACCAGTTGCTCATTGACTAACCAAGAGGAACTTCCAGCCCTCTGAAGGTGTATAATTTTTAGAATCTTTTATATCATATTTTTACTGTGCCTTTTTGTGTTTAGATATATAAGCACTTAACATTGTGTTACAGTTGCCTACATTATTTAGTACAATAGCACCCTGTACAGGATTCTAATCTAAGAGCAATAAGCGATACCATATAGTGTACATAATGGACATGATGAGTGATGGTCATATTGCTTGCCACAGTATGAATTTGATACATCTGTAAAACTGTTCTATCATGGTATATGATGAAATCATCTAACAATGCAATTCTCAAAATGTATTCATGTTGTTATGCAACACATAACTAACAGTCAAGACTGCATAATGTTTTTAAAGATGTTATTTATTTGAAAGGCAGAGTTACAGAGAGGCAGAACAGATGCAGAGAGAGATAGAGAGGTCTTTCTGCTGGTTCACTTCCCAGATGGTTGCAATGGCCAGTGCTGGGCCCATCCAAATCCAAGAGCCTGGAACTTCATACAGGTCTCCTATTTTGGTGCAGGGGCCCCAGGACTTGGGTCAGCTTCCATATCAGCAGGGAGCTGGATCAGAAGTGGAGCATCTGGGACTCAAACTGGTGCACATATGGGATGCCAGCACTGCAGGTGGCAGCTTTACCCACTACG
Source organism: Lepus europaeus (assembly GCF_033115175.1). Classification (NCBI taxonomy): domain Eukaryota; kingdom Metazoa; phylum Chordata; class Mammalia; order Lagomorpha; family Leporidae; genus Lepus; species Lepus europaeus. Next base: position 35,660,667 of record NC_084850.1, on the reverse strand, counting down.
CCACAGCACCGGCACCATGACTGCACAATGTTTTTTAAAAAAACAGATTGAGATTGATTTATTTATTTGAAAGGGAGAGAGAGAGAGAGAAAGAAAGAAAGAGAGAGAGGTCTTCCATCCACTGGTTCACTCCCCAGATAGCTATAGTAGTCAGAACTGAACCAGACTGAAGTCAGGATGCAGGAACTTCTTCTTGGTCTCCCAAGTGGGTGCAGGGGCCCAAGCACTTGGGCCATATGCTACTGCTTTCCCAGGCCATAAGCAGGGAGCTGTATCAGAAGAGGAGCAGCCAGGACTCAAACTGGTGCCCATATGGGATGCTGGCACTGCAGATGGTGACTTTACCTGCTATGACACAGCATCAACCCAAGACTGCATGCTTTTTTCATATGCAAAGCCCTCTGCTACAGTGTAGCAGAGGTATGAGGCATAGTTTCTGCCTTTTACCAGAGGTTTAACCACAATCCTCACTGTTATTCTTTACAGAGCTTCTTGAATCACGCGTTCAACTAAATTCTCACTGCCAAGGGCACTGTAAGCTGTATTCCACCATGTCTGCTTTGCTGCTACAAGTCTCCCAGTGCAGTTTCGTCTCATTTCAAACTCTCTTGCATACCATTGCCAGATTAATCTTCCTAAAGTCCTATTTCCAAAATTGTGCTTAGGGGAACATTAGTTCTGATACATGCTCCTCATTAAAAAGAGGATTTGTGCTAATGTGAGTTTAAGGACCAAGGAACATTCAAGTCTCTCAAGAAGATTCACAATGTTCATTACCATGTTAAAAGGTCTGAGAAGCCCTGCAATAAAAAATTTAATGTTCTTTAGCCCCAAATCTCCAACACTTAATTGACCACAGAACTTCTTTTTCATGTAATAGCAATTTACATTACACACAACACTTTTCCACAAATACTGCCCTAAAGACTTGTTTTAGTCATGCTGGTTTTCCAGTCATAAAATCTCCAGTGGTTCCCCATTTTTTCATAGGGGGAATATTCATCTTGTCAGTTTTACTTCAAGGACCTTTGTAACCCAATTCTAACTTAATCCAGCCCAATTTCATCTTCTTTTGCTTCCCTACATGGAGCATTTATCCCCAGTATATTGCTTTCTTTATCATTCTATGCTCATCAGCTGTTTTGGTCTAGAGGTAGAGCTAAGGTCAATAATAATTAGGGACACATATTTGAAGCTTTAGGTAGGAGTCATTTGTGAATAGGTTAAACTTGGAAGGCCTATCAGCAAGGACCTGGGAATGTGGTAAGGAGGTGAGAGAATGCCAGTTGGTGAAAACGGCATAGAATTTAAGATGTAACTTTGTGCACACAGTGAAAGGTCTTATAGTCAGATAAATGAACATCAAGATGGGGCAGATTACAAAAGCAAGTGCCAAAAAATGAAAAGTAACTGTGGTGAGGTCAGGTCAACTATTTATCATGTGTAGAAACAACTATGGTGCTTGCCAGGATGGGATCAAAAGCCAAAACATTCTTAAAGACAGAGTTGTTGTTGTTGTGCGTATGTGTGTGTGTGTGTTGCCTTTTTTCAGGGCAGTGATTGATGTTATTGAGACTTATGGAAGTTATGAACCTGTTTGCTGTGGTATATCTCCCAGGCTTCAGGTACTGGAACTTAATTCACTCTGTGGTGACATTAAGCGGAAGGGACTTTTGGGAATTTAGTCATGAGATCAGTGTCCTCATGACTGATTAATGCTTCATAAAATGGCTGAAAGAAACTAGTTTAGGCTCGTTTGTGCTCTTCCATTCTGCCTACTGTGTGATAACATCTGAGTGGTGCATCTATGAGGACGTGGACTTCACCAAATACCAAACCTTCTGGTACCTTGATCCTGGATTTTTCAGCCTCCAGAACTGTGAGACAAATTTATATTGTTTATAAATTAGCCATTTTGTTACAGCAGCACAAATGGACTAAGACACTTCTCAGAAAAAATGCACATATACACAGAATTTCGCATAACATTTTAGGAGTTTCACAGACTCTGAAATACATGGGGTCAAGTTTAGCAAAATCTCATCTGTCAAAGAAAAACAAAAATGGAGGCAATAGATTACTTAGACTCCAAGGCCAACTGCTCTTAACTTGTCATCCTAATTTTCCACAAACACTAGTTCTAATCAAATGATACACAAATGTTAGCTTTATTCAGTGAAATTAAGTTAATCAGCATAGAGAAATCAGCCCAAATAGCTCTGTCTTAAAAAGAATGTTAATGTATAACAACTGATCACCACAAAAGTGAAAATTGTTTCTTCTTTATGATTTATAGACTTTCAGTTGGAGACCTTCTGACCTTTTTTCCCCAATGAACTTAAGTTATATTTTCCTCCCCTTTTTCTCTGCAAAGCAACCCCAATTATAAAAGTTTGTAGGATGACATCATCAAACAAATTGTACTTCACTACTGCTTACTGGCTTATGTTCCTAGAATTTCTAAAGTTGATTCAGTGACCTACTTGTTATCTGTTACACTTTTATGTGTTCCTGGGAAACACACAGACACACACGCACACACACACATGCACAGAGTTGCTTGGGTACCTCCATGTCCACTCAGTATCCTAGGAAGAAGTTTTCTGCCAAAGGACAAGGCAGGGTGGGAAAGCTATCTGTACTAGGGCTGTGAGTAGGATGGTTAGATTCAAGCCTACCTAACTTCCTCCTCTGCAGATCTGCTAATCTTGTGAGCCTTGAATTTTTTTTTTTTTGGCAGGCAGAGTTAGACAGTGAGAGAGAGAGAGGGAAAGGTCTTGCTTCTTCTGTTGGTTCACCCCCCAAGTGGCTGCTATGGCTGGCGCATTGCGCTGATCCAAAGCCAGGATCCAGGTGCTTCCTCCTGGTCTACCATGTGGGTACAGGGCTCAAGGACCTGGGCCATCCTCCACTGCCTTCCTGGGCCACAGCAGAGAGCTGGAGTGGAAGAGGAGCAACTGGTACAGAATCTGGTGCCCCAACTGGGACTAGAACCCGGGGTGCCGGCATCGCAGGTGGAGGATTAGCCTAGTGAGCCACGGCGCCAGCCTGTGAGCCTTGAATTTAATCACTGTTCTCCTAGTGCAGTCATTGTCAAGCCTGTCTTTGCTTATTTTTTAAATTTTGTTTTCAAACCTGACTTTGAAATATGCCCATGTCCAATTCCCAAATCCCAGGGCTTCTAATTTAATTGCTTTGAGGTACGGCTTTATATTTTATAAACCATTATGTTTTATAAACAAAGTTTTTTTTTATTAAATAATGCTTATCTATAATATATGAAAATTATTTCTTATAAATACATAAAACTGCTTCTATAGCTACCAAGTTTCTTTTGCCCAGCAATGTTTTATGTATATAAGGAAACTAATTTTCACCTTCAGATAAGGTGATATTCTGTCACAAAGGTGTATGGTCAAATTTATCAAATCTCAGTTTTTTTGGTAGGTTATAGAATATTTTAGCATGGTACAAAAGCAGAATAGTATAAAGAATCCTCATGTTCTTATCACCCAGGTTCAACCATTATTAACCTATGGTCAATCTTTTAGGTATATATTCCCACTATTTTCCACCAACAATTCTTTTTTTATAGAAAACTTTTATTTAATAAATATAAATTTTGAAAATACAACTTTTGGATTATAGAGGTTCTTCCTCCCATACCCACCATTCCACCCACAAACCATCCCATTTCCTACCCCCTCTCTCATCCCATTTTCTATTAAGATTCATTTTTAAACTTTTATTTAACAAATATAAATTTCCAAATTACAGCTTATGGATTACAGTGGCTTTCCCCCCATAACTTCCCTCCCACCCACAACCCTCCCACCTCCCACTCCCTCTCCCATTCCATTCACATCAAGATTCATTTTCAATTATAAGATTCATTTTAATTATCTTTATATATAGAAGATCAACTTAGTATATACTAAGTAAAGATTTCAACAGTTTGCACCCACACAGAAACACAAAGTATAAAGTACTGTTTGAAGACTAGTTTTACCATTAATTCTCATAGTACAACACATTAAGGACAGAGGTCTTACATGGTGAGCAAGTGCACAGTGACTCCTGTTGTTGATTTAACAATTGACACTCTTATTTATGACATCAGTGATTACCCGAGGCTCTTGTCATGAGCTGCCAAGGCTATGGAAGCCTCTCGAGTTCACAAACTCCAATCTTATTTAGACAAGGCCATAGTCAAAGTGGAAGTTCTCTCCTCCCTTCAGAGAAAGGTATCTCCTTCTTTGATGGCCTGTTCTTTCCACTGGGATCTCACTCACAGAGATCTTTCATTTAATTCATTTTTTGCCAGAGTGTCTTGGCTTTCCATGCCTGAAATACTCTCATGGGCTTTTTTTTAGCCAGATCCGAATGCCTTAAGGGCTGATTCTGAGGCCAGAGTGCTGTTTAGGACATCTGCTATTCTATGAGTCTGCTGTGTATCCTGCTTCCCATGTTGGATTGTTCTCTCCTTTTTAATTCTATCAGTTAGTATTAGCAGACACTACTCTTGATTTTTTTAAAAAATTATTTATTTATTTATTTGACAGGTAGAGTTAGAGAGAGAGAGAGAGAGAGAGAGAGAGAGAGAAAGGTCTTCCTTCCGTTGGTTCACCTCCCCAAATGGCCGCCACGGCCGGCTCTGAGCGGATCTGAAGCCAGGAGCCAGGTGCCTCCTCCTGGTCTCCCATGCGCGTGCAGGGACCCAGGCACTTGGGCCATCCTCCACTGCCTTCGCAGGCCACAACAGAGAGCTGGACTGTAAGAGGAGCAACTGGGACTAGAACCCGGTGCCCATATGGGATGCTGGCGCCACAGGTGGGGGATTAGCCAAGTGAGCCACGGCACCAGGCCCTAGTCTTGTTTTGAAAGGCTTATATTGTACATAAAAATCTTTTATTAGATATGTGGCTTGAAAAATGCATTGTTCAAATTTCTAGATTGTATTTTAATTTTCTCACCAATATCTTTTCAAGAGCAGAATTTAAAAATATTCATGAAGTCTAGTTAATCAATTTTTCCTTTATGAATCATGGTATTCATATCATGACTCCAGATTCTTTATGGAACCCCAGCTCAAGAAGACTTTCTCCTATATTTTCTATGGTTTAGTTTTTGTTCACTTTGTGTAATATGTGAGGCTTTGGTCAATATTTTGCTTTGCTTTTTTGAGTATAAATATCCAATTGCTGCAATATCATTTGTTGAAATGACTATTCTTTCTCTGTTGGATTGCCCCTTTTCTGGGTTCTATCCTGTTTCATTGATTTTGTGTCTATCATGGCACCTCTTTTTATTACTGTTGCTCTATAGAAGGTCTTGAAATCATATAGCACAAGCCTTTCAGCTTTTCTTATTATTCAAATTTGGCTTCTCTTTCTATTTTGCTTTTTATATGTTTTTAATTAGCTTGATATCTGCAAAATTATTTTTGGGAGTTTTGAATTATGTTTAAAGTATAGATTAATTTGTAGAGAATTGACACATTAAGAAGTTGAATTTTTAAACTCATGAACACAGCATAACTATTTATTTAGATCCTTTTAAATTTAGCAGTACCAAATACAGTATTGAATAGGGATAGTGAAAACAGATACATTTCTGTATTGTTTGGTTTTTAGATTTATTTATGGGGCCAGTGCTGTGGTATAGCGGGTAAAACCACTTGCCTGCAGTGATGGCATTCCATATGGGTGCTGGTTTGAGTCCTAGCTGCTCCACTTCCAATCAAGCTTTCTCCTATGGCTTGGGAAAGCAGTAGAAGATGGCCCAAGTCCTTTGGCTCCTGAACCCGCATTGGAGACCTGGTCGATGCTCCTGGCTCCTGGTTTTGGATCGGCGTATCTCTGATCATTACAGCCATCTAGAGAGTGAACCAGTGGATGGAAGACCTCACTCTTTCTGCCTCTGCCTCTCTGTAACTTAGCCTTTCAAATAAATAAATAAATAAATCTTTAAAAAATAAATTTATGTATTATTTATTTGAAAGGTAGAGAGGGAGAGAGAGAAAGGGACAGAAACAGATGGACAGATATTTTACTCATTTGTTCACTCCCAAAGTGCCCAAAATAGCTGGGGCTGGGGCAGGTTGAAGCCAGGAGACTGGAGTATAATCCAGCTGTTCCTTGTGGTGCTGGGTACCCAAGTACTTGGGGCATCATCTGCTGCCTCCCAGGCTATGCAAGATACTAGAAGCAGAGACAGGACTTGAACTCAGGTACTCTGATATGGAGTGTTGGCATTTCAGGTATTATCTTAACCACTGCACCAAATGCCCATCCCCATTTCTGTATTATTTTGAAGAAAATAAAAGATATTGTATAATTTCATCTGTAATTATGACTATGTATATTACAGATGAAATTATGACTATGTATATTTCTAAAAGAAAAGACTCTAAAAGCGTAATATTCTCATTATGTATAAGTTAGAAGTAATTCTTTAATATAATAAGATATTTAGTCATTTGCAGATTTCCAGATGTCTCATAAATATGATTTTTTCTATTTGTGGTTTTGAATCATGATGAAAATAAGGTTCATAAACTATAATCTGTCGATATGCCTAGTCTTTAATTTATAGATTTTCCTCTTTTATTAGAAACTGGATGGTTTGTCAAGTAGAGTTTTCCTTCACCTGGATTTTGCTGAATGCATTCCCATAGTGTTTGATATGTTTCTCTGTTTCCTATATTTCCTGTAAATTAGTGGTTGTTTCTAGATACTTACTCAGGTACAGGCTCAGTTTTTTTGACAGCCTCAATTATTAAACACTTGGATCAAGTTATATGTAATATTGTTACAAAATGGCCTTCTACCTTCTATGCATTTAATCAATTCTTATATGATAATCAACAACCAACAATTCGCTAATATACAGAAACACGCAAGAACTATCACTTCCTCACTCTTTAGATTAGCAATTTGCCACTCTTGAAAAGCAGTGTCCAATTCTGAATCTCTGCAATCACTTTTTGTACTCATCTTGAGTACTCAGCTGACTTAAGTTGAAATGAAACATATAAACATTTCCTTGCAAATAAGTCACAAATTAAAAACAAAATATTTTACATAATTCACTACTAAATACCATAAAACCGACTTAATAAGCTTTCTCTCACCATTTTGAACAGGCTAAGAGTGCATGTTAAAGCATGTTAAAGGATAGAGACTCTCTTATCAAAGATGACTCACAAGTTAAAATCTTCAGAGAAAACCATCAGGCTTTCATCACCAGCCTCATAAAGCACTCTATAGCTGTACTTGGAACCTCAAATCTATTTTTAAGTCCTCACCAGCTTCTGGAAAGGAAGCTTCTGAATCAGAAGCCTTATCGATTTCCAGCCTTGTAAGGCAAGGCTTTATAACCCTCTGGCAGCATTAGTGGTTAACTAATTTTGTGGGCTTTCCAAATGATGGATTTGTAAGCAGGATATTTGTTGTCTCTCATTTTCTTTAATCCAATACAAAAAAACCTTTAAATATTTAATTGACAAATAAAAACTGAGTATATTCAAGATGTATAGCATAATGATTTGAAATACATACACACATGTGAGGATTACCACAATCAAACTGACACAGCCAACACCGCCTGTGTAGTATCTTAGATCCTCAGAACTTGTTCATCTTATGACTAAAAGTTTGATCAGCATCTCTCCATTTCCTCTACCACCCAGTCCCTAGTAACCACCATTCTACTCTCTGCATCTTTGAGTTTCACTTCTGAAATTCCACATTTGAGTGAGATAATGCAGTATTTGTCTTTCTGTACGTGGCTTCTTTTTTTAAAAAGGTTTTATTTATTTATTTGACAGAATTACAGAGAGAGAGAGAGAGAGAGAGAGAGAGAGAGAGGTCTTCCTTCCTTTGATTCACTCCCCAAATGGCTGCAACGGTTGGAGCTGTGCCAATCTGAAGCCAAGAGCCAGGTGCTTCTTCCTGGTCTCCCATGCGGTGCAGGGGCCCAAGCACTTGGGCCATATTCTACTGCTTTCCCAGGCCATAGCAGAGAGCTGGATTGGAAGAGGAGCAACCAGGACTAGAACTGGTGCTCATATGGAATGCTGGCGCCACAGGCGGAGGATTAACCTAGTGCGCCATGGCACCGGCCCCTGTGGCTTATTTCATTAAGCATAATGTCCTCCAGATTCATCCATGTTGTTACAAATGGCAGGATATTCCCCTATTTATGGCTGAATAATATTACGTTGTGTGTGTATCCATATTTACATCACATTTTCTTTGTCCATCACCAATAGATGGTCACTTAAGAGTGTTTCCATATCTTTTCTTGTAAGATTTATTTACTTGAGAGAGAGAGAGAGAGAGAGAGAGAGAGATATCTTCCATCTGCTGAATCACTCCCCAAATGTCTTCTGTGGCCAGGGCTGATCCAGAAGGAAGCCAAGATCCCAAAGCTCTGTGTGAGTCTCCTTCGTGGGAAGCCAGAGCCCCAGAACTTGGGCCATCTTCCACTGCTTTTCTAGGCACATTAGCAGGGAACTGGATAATAAGTGAAGCAGCCTGGGCTCAAACTGGCACTCTGATTTGGGATGCTGACCTTTGCAGACAGCACCTTAGTTCACTATGCCACAATGTCAGCTCCTCTATAACTCGACTATTGTGAAAAATGCTGCAATGAGCATAGGAGTATATACAACAGAGATATTGATTTCATCTTCTCCAGATATACATCAAGAAATGGGATTGCTGTATTGTGTGGTAATTCATTTTTAATTTTAAGGGATCTCTATATTGTTTTTGATGATGGCTATACCAATTTACATTCCCACCAACTACACATGGGTTCCCTTTACTCCACAAACTGTCCAACACTTCTTATCTCTTATCTTTTTTAAAACACCCATCCTAACAGGTATGAGGTGAGCTCTCATTGTGATTTTGATTTGCCTTTCTCTGATGATTAGTGCTGTTGAGCACTCTTTCATGTATTTGTTGTCTATCTGTAAGTTTTCTGTGGAAAATTGTTTATTCAGGTATTTGCTCATTTGCAGATTTTACAAGTTTTTTCCTGTTGAGTTGTATAAGATTATATGTGTGTATATGTATATATATAATTTATTTTATTTTTATTTGATATCCAGAGAAAGAGTCAGAGAAAGACAAAGAGAGAGCTCCTATCTGCTCATTCACTCCCCAAATACCCACTACAGTGAGGGTTGGGTTAGGAACACAATTCACTTCTCCAATGTAGGTGGCAGGGACCCAACTTGAGCCATCACCTGCTGCCACCCAGGGTGTGCATTATCAGGAAACTGGAATAAGAAGCAGAGCTGAGAATTGAATCCAGGCACTATGATATAGCATGAGGGTGTCCCAAGTGACATCTTAATTGCTATGTCACATATCTGTCCTTTATTCCTCATATATTTTGAATATTAACCATTTTCAGATACATGGTTTGCAAATATTTTTCCCATTCTGTAGCTTGCTTTTATATTTTGCTGTTTTTTTTAAAAAAGATTTTTATTTTTATTTTGAGAGATAGAGTTACAGATAGGAAGAGGGAGACACAGAGAGAAAGGTCTTCCATCAGCTGGTTCACTCCCCAAATGAATGGCTGCAATGGCCAGTTGTGCTGATCAGAAGCCAGGAGCCAGGAGATTCTTCTGGGTCTCCTATGCAAGTGCAGGGGCCCAAGCACTTGGACCATCTTCTCTTGCTTTCCCAGGCCATAGCAGAAAGCTGTATTGGAAGAGGAGCTGCTGGGACATGAATTGGTGCCCATATGGGATGCTGGCACCGCATGTGGAGATTTAGCCTAGTATACCACAATACTGACCCTTTTTGTTGACTGTTTAATTCTCTGTGCTGAAGCCTTTGTTGTAGTTTCACATGTTTATTTTTGCTTTTGTCATCTGTGTTTTTGGTGTCATGTGCAAAAAAAAAATCATTTCTAAGAAGTTTTCCCCTTTGCTTTCTTCTCTCTTTATAGCTTTAGACCTTATATTTAAGTCTTTAATCAATGTTGAGTTAATTTTTGTGTATGTTATAAGACAAAAGCCCAATTTCATTATAGTATCAAAAGAAAAGAATTACTTAGGAATAAATTTAACCAATTTAACCAAGATGGTTACATTTATTTACACTGAATTTATATATACTGAAAACTGTGAAAAAAATTGAAGAAGACACAAATAAATGTAAACCTATCCCATGTTCATGGATTGAAAAAATTAATATTGTTAAAATATCTATATTATCCAAAGAGATCCATAGATTCAGTGCAATCTTTATCAGAATTCCAATGGGGGCTGGAGTCGTGGCACAGTGTGTTAAGCTGCTGCTTACAATGTTGGCATCCATATTGGAGTGCTGGTTTAAAGCCTGGGTACTTCTGGCTAACACACCTGGGAAGGCAGGATGATGGTCCAAGTATTTCAGCTTCTGCCAACCATATGAGAGATGAGGATGGAATTCCTGGCTTCTGGCTTCAACCTTGCTCAGATATGGCTGCTGTGACCATCTGGGGAGAGAAGCAGTAGGTGGAAGATTCTTTCTCTGTCTCTCTCTCTCTCTTTCTCTCTTGCTTTGCCTTTCAAATAAATATTTTAAAAAGTTCCATGGCATAATTCACAGAAAACAATCTTAAAATTCCTATGAAATCACAGAAGACCATGAATAGCTAAAGAATCATGAGGGAGAACAAAGCCAGAGGCATCACAATTCCTGATTTGAAAGTATATTGGGGCTGGTGCCCTGGCTTACTTGGCTAATCCTCTGCCTGTGGCACCAGCATCCCAGGTTCTAGTCCCAGTTGGGGCACCGGATTCTGTCCCGGTTGCTTCTCTTCCAGTCCAGCTCTCTGCTGTGGCCTGGGAAGGCAGTGGAGGATGGCTCAAGTGCTTGGGCCCTGCACCCACATGAGAGACCAGGAGGAAGCACCTGGCTCCTGGCTTCCGATTGGCGCAGCGCCCTGGCTGTAGCAGCCATTTGAGGGGGTGAACCAATGGAAAAGGAAGAGCTTTCTCTCTGTCTCTCTTTCTCTAACTTTGCCTGTCAATAAATAAATTAATTAATTAATCAATTAATAAATAAATGTATATTGGGGCTGGTGCTTTGGCGTGGCAGGTAAAGCTGTCAGCTGCAGTACTGGCATCCCATATGGGTGTAAGTTTGAGTCCTGGATGCTCGACTTCTTATCCAGCTCTCTGCTGTGGCCTGGGAAAGCAGTAGAAGATGGCCCAAGTCCTTGGGCCCCTGTACCCAAGTAGGAGACCTGGAGGAAGCTCCTAGCTCCTGGCTTCAGATCGGCACAGCTTTGGCTGTCGCGGCCAATTGGGGAGTGAACCAGCAGATGGAAGACCTCTCTCTCTCTCTCTCTCTTTCTTTGCCTCTCCTTCTCTCTCTGTGTAACTTCAACTTTCAAATAAATAAATATTAAAAAAGCAAATATATTAAAAAGGTATCATCATCAAAATAGTATGGTACTGGCATAAAAACAGATATGTATATCAATGGAACAGAATAGAGAGACCCAGAAATAAATCTACACATATATGAGGATACTTCAAAAAATTCACAGAACTGACTGAAAAGATAAGTTTATTCTGGTGTTAAAAATTTTGAAGTCCATGCATATTTTTTCGTAATACACATTTTCCATGAACTTTTTAAAGTTCACTGATGTGCTCAACTAATCTTTGACAAGGGCACCAAGAACAACTAATGGGGAAAGGAAAGTCTCTTCAGTAAATGATGTTGGGGAAACAGGACATCTACATGGCAAGGAATGAAATTTGACCCTTATCTTACACCATATACAAAAGTTAACTTGAAATAGATTAAAGACTTAATATATGGCCTGAAATAAAAGGTTTATGTTACTTCTGTGTCTATTTCTGTAGTCATACCATTAATGTGCTCTAGTAACTAAGCTAAATAAACAACTGCTCTTTAAATTACTGTCTAACCTTCCCACTCTTAAAATAAATGCATTTTTAAGGATATTTATATATGTGTATGTATATGTATATGCATATATAGTGGGTATATACACATATGTTTGTATACACATAATTTACATAATTGATGATGTATTTAAAAATATTTATTTATTTGAAAGGCACAGTGACACACACACACACACACATACACATGCAGTGAGAAATTGATCTTACATTTACTGGTTCATGCCCCAGATGGCTGTAATGGCTGGGGCTGGTCCAAACTGAAGCCAGAATCTTACAGCTCCATCTGAGTATTCCACAGGAGTGGCAGGGGCCTAAGTAGTTGGGCCATTATCCACTACTTTCCCAGGCACATTAACAGAAAGCTGGATCAGAAGTGGAGCAGCCCAGACTCAATCCAGTGTTCCAACATGGGATGCCAGTTTTGCAGGTGGCAACTTAGCCAACTGTACTACAACACCAGCCCCATGACTTATTTTTATATAACCACAATGACATTATCATTTCTAGCAAAGCTAACCATAACTCATTAATATGATCTAACATCCAGTCCATATTCAAATGTCCTTGTTTTCCTTAAAAATTTTTAGTTTGGATCAAGATTTAAACAAGAGTTACACACATTTTGTGGCTTTTTTCCTTACATTTAAAAATTCTACAGGGCCAACATTATGGCAAAGCAAGTAAAGATACTGCATGTGATGCTGGAATCCCATATGGGCACTAGTGAATGTCCCTGCTGCCCACTTTTGATCCAGATCCATGCTGGTGGCTTGGGAAAACAGCAGCAGAAGGCCCAAGTGCTTGGACCCCTGCACCCCATGTGGGAGATCTGGATGAAGCTCCTGGCTTTGGCCTGGCCCAGCTCTAGCCATTGTGGCCATCTTGGAAGTGAACCAGCAGATGGAAGATCTCTCTGTCCATTTCTCTCTCTTTATGTAACTCTTTGAAAATAAATAAATAGGGGTCAATGTTATAGCATAGCGAGTTAAGCAACCTCCTGCAGTGCCAGCATCCCATGTGGGTGCTAATTCAAGTTCCTGCTCCTCCACTTCTGAACCAGCTTTCTTCTGTGGCCTGGGAAAGCAATAGAAGATGGCCCAAGTGCTCCTGGCTCTTGGCTTCAGATCGGCCCAACTCCTGCCATTGCGGCCATTTGGGTAGTGAACCAGCAGATGGAGTCTCTCTCTCTCTCTCTCTCTGACTCTCCCTCTCTGTAACTCTGTCATTCAATAAATAAATAAATCTTTTAAAGAAATAAAACAAAATAAATAAATAAATCTTAAGAAAAATAAAATTCTGCAGCAATTCACCTCTTTTCTTTCTTCCCACACTATTGGAGAAACTGGGTTACTTGTCCAGTAAAATGCCTCACTTTTTGCATTACACTAATTACTTCCTTGTGGAGTTATTTTACTTGTTCCTCTGTTTTAGTTCATATGAACTTGAGAATGTAGCTATTTACTAGAGGATTGATGTGTTTCATGTTCCTTTCTGTATTTGGCAAAAATACTTCATAGGTGGTGCTGTGTATAATCTATTTTATCAACCAGAAGGCACATCATTTCTGGTTGTGCCACTTTTAAATTTTAAAAGAACTTTGGATTAGCATGAAATGCTTATATATTTTTATGGGATGCACTGCAATATTTTAACACATATACATAGCATAAGCCAATCATTTCAGATTATTAGTCCTTCTATTTCTCTTATTGTAAACTATAGTTACCCTATTTTTTTATTTTTTTAACTTTTATTTAATGAATATAAATTTCCAAAGTACAGCTTATGGGTTACAATGGCTTCCCCCCTCCCATAACTTCCCTCCTACCCACAACCCTCCCCCCTCCCGCTCCCTTTCCCCTTCCATTCATATAAAGATTCATTTTCAATTCTCTTTATATATAGAAGATCAGTTTAGTACATATTAGGTAAAGATTTCAACAGTTTGCCCATATAGCAACACAAAGTGAAAAAACTACCATTGGAGTACTAATTATAGCATTAAATAACAATGTACAGCACATTAAAGACAGAGATACTACATAATAGTTTTTTTTTTAAAATTAATTAATTTTCTATGCCATTTCCAATTTAACACCAGGTTGTTTTTTTCATTTCCAATTCTCTTTATATACAGAAGATCAATTCAGTATATAATTAGTGAAGACCTCATCAGTTTGTACCCACACAGAAACACAAAGTATAAAAATACTGTTTCAGTACTAGTTATAGCATCACTTCACATTAGACAACACATTAAGGGCAGTTCCCACATGGGATGTAAGTACACAGTGACTCCTGTTGCTGACTTAACAATTTGACACTCCTGTTCATGGCGTCAGTAATCTCCCTAGGCTCTAGTCATGAGTTGCCATGGCTATGGAAGCCTTTAGAGTTCGCTGACTTTAATCTTATTCCGATAGGGTCGTAGTCAAAGTGGAAGTTCTCTCCTCCCTTCGGAGAAAGGTACCTCCTTCTTTGATGGCCCCGTTCTTTCCACTGGGATCTCACTCACAGAGACCTTTCAGTTAGGTCTCTTTTTTTTTTCCATGATATCTTGGCTTTCCATGCCTACTATACTCTCATGGGCTCTTCAGCCAGATCCGAATGCCTTGAGGGTTGATTCTGAGGCCAGAGTGTTGCTTAGGACATCTGCCATTCTACAAGTCTGCTGTGTATCCCACTTCCCATGTTGGATCTTTCTCTCCCTTTTTGATTCTATCAGTTAGTATTAGCAGACACTTGTCTTGTTTGTGTGATCCCTTTGACTCTTAGACCTATCAGAGCCATCAATTGTGAGCTGAAATTGATCACTTGGACTAGTGCGATGGCATTGGTACATGCCACCTTGATGGGATTGTGTTGGAATCCCCTGGCACATTTCTAACTCCACCATTTGTGGCAAGTCAGATTGAGCATCTTCCAAATTGTACATCTCCTCCCTCTCTATTTCCACTCTTAAATTTAACAGGGATCACTTTTCAGTTAAAATTTAAACACCTAAGAATAATTGTGTGTTTATTACAGAGTTCAACCACTAGTACTAGAACAATAATAACAACAACAAATACTAAAAAGGATAAAGTATTACATTGTACATCTAAAGTCAGGACACGAGCTGATCAGTTCATTGTTTCTTATAGTGTCCATTTCAATTAACAGGTTTCCCCTTTGGTACACAGTTAGTTGTCACCGATCAGGGAAAACAAATGATATTTTTCTCTTTGGGACTGGCTTAATTCACTCAGCATGATGTTTTCCAGATTCCTCCATCTTGTTGCAAATGACCGGGTTTCGTTGTTTCTTACTGCTGTATAGTATTCTATGGAGTACATGTCCCATAATTTCTTTATCCAGTCTACTGTTGATGGGCATTTGGGTTGGTTCCAGGTCTTAGCTATTGTGAATTGAGCTGCAATAAACATTAATGTGCAGATGGCTTTTTTTATTTGCCGAATTAATTTCCTTTGGGTGAATTCCAAGGAGTGGGATGGCTGGGTTGTATGGTAGCGTTATATTCAGGTTTCAGAGGAATCTCCAGACTGACTTCCATAGTGGCTTAACCAGTTTGCATTCCCACCAACAGTGGGTTAGTGTCCCTTTTTCCCCACATCCTCTCCAGCATCTGTTGTTGGTAGATTTCTGAATGTGAGCCATTCTCACCGGGGTGAGGTGAAACCTCATTGTGGTTTTGATTTGCATTTCTCTGATTGCTAGTGATCTTGAACATTTTTTCATGTGTCTGTTGGCCATTTGGATTTCCTCTTTCGAAAAATGTCTATTGAGGTCCTTGGCCCATCTCTTAAGTGGGTTGTTTGTTTTGTTGTTGTGGATTTTCTGGATTTCTTTGTGGATTCTGGTTATCAACCCTTTATCTGTAGTATAGTTTGCAAATATTTTTTCCCATTCTGTTGGTTGCCTCTTCACTTTCCTGACTGTTTCTTTTGAAGTACAGAAACTTCTCAATTTGATGCAATCCCAAATGTTAATTTTGGTTTTGACTGCCTGTGCTGCTGGAGTATTTTCCAAGAAGTCTTTGCCAGTACCTATATCTTGCAGGGTTTCTCCAATGCTCTCTAATAATTTGATGGTTTCGGGTCGTAGATTTAGGTCTTTAATCCATGTTGAGTGAATTTTTGTGTAAGCTGATAGGTATGGGTCTTGCTTCAAGCTTCTGCACGTGGAAATCCAATTTTCCCAGCACCATTTATTGAATAGACTGTCCTTATTCCAGGGATTAGATTTGGATCTTTGGTCAAATATAAGTTGGCTGTAGATGTTTGGATTAATTTCTGGTGTTTCTATTCTGTTCCATTGGTCTATCCATCTGTTTCTGTACCAGTACCATGCTGTTTTGATAACAACTGCCCTGTATTATGTCCTGAAATCAGGTATTGTGATGCCTCCAGCTTTGTTTTTATTGTACAGGATTGCTTTGGCTATTCGAGGTCTTCTGTGTCTCCATATGAATTTCAGCATCATTTTTTCCAGATCTGAGAAGAAGGTCTTCGGGATCTTGATGGGTATTGCATTGAATGTATAAATTGCTTTTGGGAGAATAGACATTTTGATGATATTGATTCTTCCAATCCATGAGCATGGAAGATTTCTCCATTTTTTGATATCCTCTTCTATTGCTTTCTGTAAGGTTTTGTAGTTTTCATCATAGAGATCTTTAACGTCTTTGGTTAAGTTTATTCCAAGGTATTTGATTGTTTTTGTAGCTATTGTGAATGGGATTGATTTTAGAAGTTCTTCCTCAGCCGTGGCATTGCCTGTGTATACAAAGGCTGTTGGTTTTTGTGCATTGATTTTATATCCTGCTACTTTGCCAAACTCTTCGATGAGTTCCAGCAGTCTCTTAGTAGAGTTCTTTGGGTCCCCTAAATAAAGAATCATATCATCTGCAAAGAGGGATAGTTTGAGTTCTTCCTTCCCGATTTGTATCCCTTTAATTTCTTTTTCTTGCCTAATAGCTCTGGCTAAAACTTCCAGAACTATATTGAATAGCAGTGGTGAGAGAGGGCATCCCTGTCTGGTACCAGATCTCAGCGGAAATGCTTCCAACTTTTCCCCATTCAATAAGATGTTGGCCGTGGGCTTTTCATATATTGCTTTGATTGTATTCAGGAATGTTCCTTCCATACCCAGTTTGCTTAGAGTTTTCATCATGAAAGGGTGTTGTATTTTATCAAATGCTTTCTCTGCGTCTATTGAGAGAATCATATGGTTTTTCTTCTGCAGTCTGTTAATGTAGTGTATTGCGTTGATTGTTTTGCGAATGTTGAACCATCCCTGCATACCGGGGATGAATCCCACTTGGTCTGAGTGGATGATCTTTCTGATGTGTTGTTGCATTCTATTGGCCAGAATTTTATTGAGGATTTTTGCATCTATGTTCATCAGGGATATTGGTCTGTAATTCTCTTTCAATGTTGCATCTCTTTCTGGCTTAGGAATTAAGGTGATGGTGGCTTCATAGTAAGAATTTGGGAGGATTCCCTCTTTTTCGATTGCTCTGAATAGTTTGAGAAGAATTGGAGTTAGTTCTTCTCTAAATGTCTGGTAGAACTCAGCAGTGAATCCATCTGGCCCTGGGCTTTTCTTTGTTGGGAGGGCCTTTATTACTGTTTCAATTTCTGTGTCAGTTATTGGTCTGTTTAGGTTTTCTATGTCTTCCTGGCTCAATTTAGGTAGGTTGTATGTGTCCAAGAATCTGTCCATTTCTGATAGATTTCCCTGTTTGCTGGCATACAAGTCCTTGTAGTAATTTCTGATGATTCTTTTTATTTCTGCGGCGTCTGTTGTTACATTTCCCTTTTCATCTCTGATCCTATTGATTTGGGTCTTTTCTCTTCTTTTTTTAGTGAGTTGGGCCAATGGGGTGTCAATTTTGTTTATTTTTTCAAAAAACCAGCTCCTCGTTTGGCTGATTTTTTGTAATGTTTTTTTTTGGATTCAATCCTGTTGATTTCTTCTTTGATTTTAATTATTTCTCTTCTCCTACTGGGTTTGGGTTTGGTTTGCTGCAGATTTTCTAGATCCTTGAGATGACTTGAAAGCTCATCTATTTGGTGCCTTTCCAATTTCTTGATGTAGGCACCTATTGATATAAACTTTCCTCTTAACACTGCTTTTGTTGTATCCCATAGGTTTTGGTATGTTGTGCTGTTATCCTCATTTACTTCCAGAAAATTTTTGATTTCTCTTTTAATTTCTTCTATGACCCATTGTTCATTCAGGAGCATGTTGTTCAATCTCCATGTGTTTGCATGTGCTCTAGGGATTCCCGAGTTGCTAATTTCCAATTTCATTCCTTTGTGGTCTGAGAAGCTGCATGGTATGATTCTAATTCTTTTGAATTTGCTGAGACTTGCTTTATGGCCTAGTATGTGGTCTATCCTAGAGAAGGTTCCATGTACTGCTGAGAAGAATGTTAAGTCCTTAGATGTGTGATGAAATGTTCTGTAGATATCTGTTAGATCCATTTGGGCTATAGTGTCATTTAAATCTACTGTCTCCTTGTTGATCTTCTGTCCTGATGATCTGTCTATCTCTGAGAGTGGAGTATTGAAGTCCCCCAGTACTATTGTATTGGGGTCTAAGTCTCCCTTTAAGTCCCTTAACAAGTCTTTTAAATAAGCTGGTGCCCTGTAATTAGGTGCATATACATTGATAATCGTTATATCTTCCTGTTGAATGGATCCCTTAATCATTAAATAGTGCCCCTCTTTGTCTCTCCTAACAGTTTTTGTGGTAAAGTTTATGTTGTCCGATATTAAGATGGCTACGCCCACTCTTTTTTCATTTCTGTTGGCATGGTATATCTTTTTCCAGCCTTTCACTTTCAGCCTGTATGGATCATTGTTGGATAGATGGGTTTCTTGTAAGCAGCAAAAAGATGGGTTTTGTTCCTTAACCCAATCAGCCAATCGGTGTCTTTTAATTGGACAGTTCAAGCCATTAACATTCAATGTGACTATTGAGAAGGAGTAACTTTGCCCTGCCATTTTCCAAAGATACTTTCTAATCTATGGTTTGAGATTCCTGTGATCTTTTGGTGTGAGGTTTCCTTCCTTTACCTTCTTTCATATTGGTTACCGTGTTTCTGTGTTTCTGTATGTAACACATCTTTAAGCATCTTTTGCAGGGCTGGACGAGTGGCGACAAATTCTTTCAATTTCTGTTTGCTGTGAAAGGTCTTTATTTCACCTGCATTCACAAATGAGAGGTTTGCAGGATATAATATTCTGGGTTGGCAGTTTTTCTCTCTTAGTACCTGGGCTATATCTCCCCATTCTCTCCTAGCTTGTAGGGTTTCTGATGAGAAGTCAGCTGTGAGTCTAATTGGAGATCCCCTGAGAGTAATCTGGCGTTTCTCTCTTGCACATTTTACGATCTTTTCTTTATGTTTCACTGTGGTGAGTTTGATTACAACGTGTCGTGGTGAGGATCTCTTTTGGTCATGTTTATTAGGGGTTCTATGAGCTTCCTGTACTATGATGTCTCTGTCCTTCTCCAAACCTGGGAAATTTTCTGCTAGTATCTCACTGAAAATGCCTTCTAATCCTTTCTCCCTCTCCATGCCTTCAGGAACTCCTAGGACCCGAATGTTGGGATTTTTAATAGTATCCTGTAGATTCCCAACAATATTTTTTAGATTCCTAATTTCCTCTTCTTTTCTTTGGTTTGCCTGTTTCCTTTGCTGTTCTCTGTGTTCCAAGTCCGATATTCTCTCTTCTGCTTCACCCATTCTGTTTTTAAGGCTTTCTAATGTGTTTGTCATTTGATCTATTGAATGCTTCATTTCATTATGGTTTCTCGTCACTATCTCTGTTTCTTGTTCTACTAATTGTTTCATTTTGTTTTGATTCCTCCTTAATATTTCGTTTTCGCGAGAGAGGTTTTCTATCTTGTCCATTAAGGATTTCTGTAGTTCAAGAATGTGTTTTTGAGAGCTTCTTAATTATCTTACCAATTTTTTGAGATCCGCTTCTTGCATTTCTTCTATCTCATCATCTTCATAATCTTGGATTGGGGTGCCTTTTTCATTTGGGGGCATGAGAGTGACTTCCTTGCACTTGTTGCTTTGGTTTCTACCTTTGTTTGGCATCTTGGAGGTGTGGCCAAAGAGCTGTTTGGTTCTTCAATGTTGCCTGGGCTAAAGAATTTTTCTTATGTAAAGTGGTCCCTGCTCTTTGTCTTTCTGGGGTTTGTAAGGAGAGTGCAGAGAGGCTAGTGTCCCAGCTGGTTCCCCCCCCCCTTTTTTTTTCTCTTTCAGTCAGCCTGGTGTAGTTCCCCCTCCCCCCCGCGTGAGCTCGGACCACCGTCTAACCTTCGCAGCCAATGTCTCGGGTTACCTGTGCTTCCAGCGCCGGGGCTCAAATTCTGTGGGTGGGCTTCTTTAGCTGGGTTCGCTGTTTTCCCAACTGTAGTGGCCCCCGTGTCCGTGGCGCGGCTCAGTGCAGGTCGGGTCGGGTCGGCATGGCGCAGCTGGGTGCTGTTAGGTGCGTCTCAGTGCGGCTCTGTGTGGCTCGGCAGCTGGGCGCTGCTAGGTGCGGCTCAGGGCGGCTCTGTGTGGCTTGGCAGGGCTCGGCAGGGCTCGGCAGGGCGCGGCGTGGCGCGGCGCAGTGCGGCGCGGCAGTGGGCCACCTTAGGCTCCTCGTAGGTCCTCCGTGTCACATCCACTAGAATCGGAAGAGTTTCCTCTGCAGTTTTTTCCTCTGAGTCTCTTCTTAAGGGTACAGTAACTCCACCCTTGTTAAAATTTCTTTTCCCAAACTGCTGTGTGCATCCTCACTCTTCCGCCATCTTGGCTCCGCATCTATAGTTACCCTATTGTTCTGCAGAACATCAGAATCCATTACTTTCATCCAATTCCATTGTGGCACCCATTATCAAATATCTTCATCTTTCTCCCCCCCCCCCTTTTCCAGCCTCTGGTAATAACTATTTTAGATTCCTAGCAACTATATCTATATGTATAAATATTCCTCGCAAATAAATATGAATATACTATATATATATATATACACACACATACATTTTAAAAACTTCCCTTCCATGTGTGAGAGAAACCACACAATATTTGTCTTTCTGTATCTGACTTATTTCACTTAACATAATGACTTCCACTTATATACTTTGTGCTGCAAATTTCAGGATCTCATTATTTTTACGGTGGAATAATAATATCCTCTTGTGTTTGAAAAAATAACACATTTTCTATGTCAGTTCATCCATTGATGGGCACCTAGGTTGATCCCATGCTGGCTACTGTGATTAGTAATAGAATAAACATGAGATTGTAGACATCTCTTTTATATGCTGACTCAATTCCTTTCAGATACATACCTAGAAGTGGGATAGCTAGATCATATGGTAGATCTATTTTTAGTTTTCTGATGAGCCTCCTTAATGTTCTCCATGATGGCTGTAATATGTTGCATTCTCATAACACAATGTATAAATGTTCCCTTTTCTCCATATCCTTGCTAGCATTTGTCATTTTTGTCTTTTTGATAATAGCCATTATAATTGGAGTAAAATAATATCTAATTGTAGTTTTAATTATCATTGTCCTGATGGCTGGTGATGTTGGGTATTTCCTCATGTATTTTTTTGCTACATGAATTTTTTCTTTTGAAGAATGTCTATTCAGATCCTTTGCCCATTTTTAAAATTGATTGCTTTATTAATGTTGATTTTTGAGTTTCTTATATATTCTGGGTATTAATCCTTTACCAGGTATAGAATTTGAAAATATTTTCTCAATTCTGTCAGCTATCCCTTTACTGTATAGATTTTTTGCTTTGCTGTGCCGAAGCTCCTTAATTTTACCCATTTGTGTATATTTGCTTTTATTGCTTGGGCTTTTGGGATCTTATAAAAAAATCATTGTCTTTGTAATGTCTTTGGAGTGTTTCCCCTGTTTTATTTCAGCAGTTTCATGTCTTACATTTAGATCTTTGATTTATTTTGAATTGAATTTTGTATAAGGTGAGGGGTAGGGATCTTATTAAAACTTCTGCAGGTGGAAATTCAGTTTTTTCGGCTGTAGATGTGTGGAATTATTTCTGGGGTTTCTAATCTGTTCTGTTGTGCTATGTCTGTTTTTATGGTGGCACCATCTTGTTTTGGTTATAATAGCTCTGTAATATATCTTGAAATCTGGTATTGTGATGTCTCTAGCTTTATTTTTTTTTGTTGTTCAATATTGCTTTGAGAGTGAGGGGTAAAACAACAAAGGAAACTCCACACTGGTTGGAGGGACACAGCAGATGTACATGGAGGCTGTGGACATGCACAAATCAGGGCCGCAATAGGCAAGAGCCTCTGCACCAGCTTTGGAGAGTTAGGTGAGACCAGACTGCAGCTTCCCAAGCCAATGGTGATAAAGTTTCAAGAAAAGTGTGGAGGGAACCCAGCGTGGAGCCCTGTGGGAGATAGTGTACCTGCCAAACTAGAGGAGAAAAAAAGGGGGGGCATGTTTGTCTCTCCCTGATCACCCTGCAACAGTGTCCTGTAATAAGTCAGTAGAGAGCGGGCACCATTTTGGATATAGGTATCAGCTGTGCCAGCTCGTGTCCCCACCCAGCAACCAGCCAAGTGGAGACTTTTGAGTCTGGCTGGGAGAACTGACAGGGGGCTAAGTGCTCATGACTGTGGGAGGCTTGTGCTGTTGGGACTGTGAAAACACTGAGGCTGTGTGGGAAGGCTCAGGGTATGGCTGGGACTTTGGGAAGTCACTTTGGGAGGCTCCACATGCTCAGGGCTTCCTGGTTACCTTGTGAGGGACATTGCTGGGGAATCTGCTTACACCAAGGACTGCACAGAGGAAAGTTTATAGCAATTGGAGCCTAAATCAAGAAATTGGAAAGATATAAAATAAATGAGCTATCAATGCACCTCAAGGACCTAAAAAACAACAACAACAAACCAAAACCAAAGTTAGAACAATAAAACAACTGAACGCAGACTGAAAGAGAAAAGATGGAAAATGATATTCCATGCTAATGGAAAGTAATAAAGGGCAGATATAACTATTCTACTATCAGCCAAAATAGAATTTAAGACAAAAACTGTTAAAAGAGACAAAGAAGGACATTATGTAATGATTGAGAAGCTTCTGTACAGGAAAAGAAACAGTAAAGTGAAGAAGCAACTGACAGAATGGGAGAAATTATTTGCAAACTACCGAACCGATAAAAGATTAATTACCAGAATCTACAAAGAGATCAAGAAACTCCATAATAACAAAACAAACAACCCAGTTAAGAGAGCAGTAAAGGACTTAAACAGTGAAATAACAGAGTCCCAAAGAGACAAATGTCATATATTCTCCCTGATCTGTGAGAATTAATAGTACTCCTAAAATGAAAGCTATAAAAGGAAATTGACACTTTTAGAAACAATGACTTGAATAGTCCTTGTCCTGACTATCGAGGGACAGTTTTTTATTGTTACTTTAATTTTTTATTTACTTTTTTCCCTTTATTTTCTTTCTTTTTCTTTTCTCTTCTTCATACTATATGTTGAATTCTTTATATAACATAGAGTTAACCATGTGTATAAAAAGTCAATTGAAAAAGATCCCAGTAAAAAATAAGAGGGGGAATAAGAGAGGGAGGAGGTAGTCTATAACTGTAAAGCTATATAGTTCTGCATACAGTTCTACATACTTACTTCTAAGGGTATAGCCTAAAAACTTGTCATGGGACTCCAAACCCATTAAAATCGGTGGTATAAGTGCCATCTTAATTGTTAAAGTGATCATATTAAATGTTAAAGTCAACATATAGATAGGTTTAAGTGTAAAATTGGTCATATAAATACAGAGAGGCAGAGGCAGAGAGATCCATGACATATAAGTACAGAGAGGCAGAGGCAGAGAGATCCATGAATATTTTAAGTAGCTGGGGCACCCTGTAATTGGGTGCATATACATTTATTATAGTCAGATCTTCCTGTTGAATGGATCATTTAATCATTGCATAGTGCCCTTCCTTCTTCGTATCTTTTAATAGTTTTTGTTTTAAATTCTATTTTGTCAGATATTAGAATGGCTATACCTGCTCATCTTTGCTTTCCTTTAGGGTGAAATATCTTGTTCCATCTTCTCACTTTCAGTCTTGCATGTATCTTTGTTGGTGAAATGTGTTTCTTGTAGGCAGCAAATAGATGAGTCTTGTGCTTTAATCCATTCCACCAGTCTGTATCTTTTAAGTGCAGAGTTGAGGCCATTTACTTTCAAGGTGACTATTGATAAGTAATGACTTGGTCCTGCCATTTTTCCATCAATATTCCTATTCTTTTCCTTGGATGTCCTTTGTACTTTTACTGGGAGATTTTCTGCCTTCACATTCTTTCATAATGACAGCTATCTTTCTGTGTTTCTGTGTGTAACACATCCTTAAACATCTTTGTAAGGCTGGATAAGTGGTGACAAATTCTTTCAATTTTTGTTTGTAAAGGAAGATCTTTATTTCACCTTCATTCTTAAATGTGAGCTTTGTAGGGTACAGTATACTAGGTTGACAGTTTTTTTTCACTTAAGACTTGGCCTATATCTTCCAATTCTTTCGTAGCCTGTAGAGTTTCTGATGAGAAGTCAGCTGTGAGTCTAATTGGCAATCCTCTGGAAGTAATCTGGCGTTTCTCTTATGCATGTTTTAGAATCTTTTTTACGTTTTACTGTTGAAAGCTTGTCTCCTCCTTCTCCTTCTCCTTCTCCTTCTCCTTCTCCTTCTCCTTCTCCTTCTCCTTCTCCTTCTCCTTCTCCTTCTCCTTCTCCTTCTTCTTTGACTGAAAGATTTCCAAAGTTTTGTCTTCTAGCTTGGCTATTCTTTGTTTTCTATCACCAAGAAGGTTTTTACTACATTTTTTGTTTGTTCTGTTGAATTCATCATTTCTAACAATTCACTTTGATTTCTCTTTAAAAACTCAATTTTGTGTGAAAAATTTTATTCATGTTATGTATGGATTTCTTTAATTCATGGATTTTTTTCTGATAGCTTTTGAGTAATTAGCTTTTGAGTAATCCTAAGATTAATCTTTTGAATTCTGTTTCTGGCATTTTATCAACCTCTTCATCTTCACATTCTAACTTTTTTTTAGAAATATTTAGTGAATTTACTCAAGTGAAGAAAGTTTAAATGACACAGAAATGAAAAATATTAGAAATATATATATATATACACAATAAAAATTGAATATAAATTAGCTAATTCCATGGACATTTCCAGTTAAACATTCATACAAACACATATTCACTTTTTTATATAGGGATAACACATACATACATGGCATGATGATTCTGGCAAAAAACCAGATACTAAAAATATTCCCAAGTTTTAAAAATTGTGTGGAATATATCTGAACAATAACATTCTATGTGAATGTAAACCCCTGATTTAATTCCAGGATTTTATCATGCCAGAAGCATGGTTGGTTTCAATTTTTTAAAACAGATGTTGGTATCATAATATATTGGCTTAGTTAATAATTAAGGCATTTAGCATACACAGCATCTCAGTGTGAACATTTTTAATACTGATTATTTGCTTTAATGTTTTCACTTTCAAACTCTTTTATTTACTTATTTAGAATCCTCCATCTGCTGTTTCACTGCCCAAATGCCCATAAAAGCCAGAGCTCAAATTCTGTCAACATAAGAAAATAGCTGCACACATTTAAGTGTTTTTTTTTTAATAAAACGTGATCTTAAAAAAATCACAATTGGTCTTTGTAGTTTCTGGTAATAACTCTTGTCTTACTTTTGCAGAGTATAAATTGTATTCTTATCCATGATTGCATTAAGACCCAGTAGTTTTTTTTTTTAAATTCTTTTTTAAAAAGATTTATTTATTTATTTGAAAATTAGAGTTACACAGAGAGAGGAGAGGCAGAGAAAGAGAGAGAGAGAGAGAGAGGGGTCTTCCATCTGATGGTTCACTCCTCAGATGGTCAAAATGGCCGGAGCTGTGCCAATCCAAAGCCAGGAGGCAGGCACTTCCTCTGGGTCTCCCATGTGGGTTAGGGGGCCCAAGGACTCGGGCCATCTTGAACTGCTTTCCCAGGCCATAGTAGAGAGATGGATTGGAAGTGGAGCAGCCGGGTCTCGAACTGGTACCCATATGGGATGCCAGCACTTCAGGCCAGGGCATTAACCCACTGTGCCACAGTGCCGGCCTGACCCAGTAGTTTTAAACAATGTTATAAATAACCATACAGATCTCAAATATAGCAAAGGCGAACAATCTTCATAGTGTACTTTCACCTCATAGTATCCTTTTGGATACTATTCCACTTTAATGTGAAGTAGATTGTTAGGGTTTCATTATATGGCTTTTTAAAAGAAAAAATGATTTTGATTTCTTCCACAGTTCACAGTTCTCAGGAGAGACCTATTTTTGGAAATCTTATAGTCCCAGGATGTGTCAAATAACCAAATGCTGTTTAGTAAATGAAATCTCTCAATGCAACTGTAATAAAGAAGTATCTACATCCTTAGCTATATTACCAGTATATCCTGGAACCAAAGTAAGATGGTTTTCCCACTTAATTGTTTTAAAATCTGAATATTTCCATCATTTCTGATTTGGATTACAGTTCTGACCACCACCTTTTTATGACTGCTTGAAGCCAGTTTAAACTAACTATTACATATTCTTCAAATCTGCTTTTAAGTAATGACTTTACTAGAAGCAACAAGTCCACACAACAGTCATGTGAGATATAATGTTTTTCTTTCTGTAAACTATTGGTGAGTACAGCTAGGCAATCTAGTACAACTCCAAGATCTTGTATCCTCACCAAATAAGCTACAAGTTCACTTATACTTCTCTTTCTTCAGAAAGTTAAAGCTTCATTCAATTGCAAATTCCTGCTGAATAAAACTTGGGCCATTGTTTCATGGTCCTGAGAAACCTCAGAAAAAAAAAACTACTATATTTTGGTGATGGGCTTTCTGTCTGTGAAGAGCCAGGGTCACTGGAATTAACCAAATATGTGCGACTATCATGGTGTAATTTTTCAGGCAGGTGACCTGCACAAGCCAGTTCATTTTCTTTATTTGCTGTGTCACAGCCCCCAGTGCTAGGGGACTATTTTTTTTTTCTGTAACAAGGATTTGGAAAGGGATGATGAACTTTCTTTCTGTGATAGATCACCTTATGTAGTTTATCTGGGGTTTTCACAGCTTGTCCAACTGTTCTGTTTATGTAAGCAGCCAAATGTTTGGGAGATTTCTTAACCTCCTTCATGTTCTTATTGGTGAAACTAAGAGATCCTTTTTATAGGAATATCAGTGGAATGATCCTCACTATTAGTACAAAAGTTCCATTTTTAACATCATAGGTTTCAGATGCCATAATCTCTTAAATACCTCTGCCTCATGGTATCATAGCGCCTCAGCCCTGCCCAGGTGCTGACGAGCCACACCTGGCAACCTAGAGTCCGTTTCTGTCGGCTTCCCCACCAGGCTTGACTCACAGCCATTCAAACGCAGCTTTCACATTCTAATATTGAAATGCTGTTGTGTTCCTCTGGAGGGTCTTATTGTCTTCCTTATTCTATTTTCTTGAATTTTTGCCTTTATTTTTATGCATTTGTGGAGACACTTGATTTTTTTCTTCTGATGGCTTTTATCTTTGAACTATATCTGCATTGCTTATTGGAATGTCTGCACTTCCAGTGAATACCCAGAGGTGTGTTCTGAGTGTGGTTGGTGCTACAGGGTGGGACAAGTGTCCATGGTAACACTCAAGTTGGGTGTGATAGATCTCCTCTTTTTAATAGAAGTGGGGGAATGGTCATTGCTGTTTTTGTGATCATACCCTCACCTCCTCTCCTCCAAGGTGATCAATGCCCATGTGTTAGCCCCAGTGGGTGCAAAACTCACCTGCAACATTATGTGAACTGCACAAATGATCTGTGCGATCATCACTCTGAGCACAGATCCCAGTGCAACGACCCACCCCAGGCCACCTGGGAGCTCTGAGTGTGTGGAGCCGCACACAATGATTGTCCAGGGAACCAACTATGCCCTGTTTCCTCTCATGCTGCCATGGAGTCCCCACAGTCTCAGCACACAAGGATCTCACAGCCTCTGGGTGCAGAGGGTCTGCTCTGCCCCACCAACCTGTCTGGCCACAGAGAGGCACTTGTTCCATGAGCCTGTTGTCTGTGGAGTACTCCACCTAGGTGTTTTGAACCCCAGAGCCTGTGGTATGTTGGGAGGCTGGGGGCACCTCACAGTCTTATGTGATTGCTAAGTCCTCTGTCAATCCTCTCAGCCAGGCTCAAAGTCATTGTGGACTGTGGATTTTTCCCTCAGTTAGTTCTCTGGATCACACACGTACAGAAGAGGCACTGTTTGAATGTTGCCCTCTCCCCACCACTGCTGCCATTATTGCTGAGAAGATGGTGTCCTGTCTCAACTAGTTCATGTGTGTGTGCACAAGGGCTTCTGCGGCAGCTGTTTTTTGCCCAATCCCTCTCAGCTGTGTGCCAGGCATCGTTGTTGGGAGGATGGGGTGAAAGAAATGTGTCCCTTTTACTTCTACTTGGTCTGTAGCCACCCTCTAGCCCATACGGCTCCAGGCAGAACTCACACTATGTTCTCCCTCTGGCTGTGTCACCATGGGCTGTTGCAGTCTGACCTCACCTCCAACTCCAAGCTGCTGCTCTCTCTGGCTCTTGGTTGCTGGAAACATGTGTTGTGCCTATGTTCATGATGCATGTCTGCATGTTCCATAAAGGTCCACAGCATTCCTCTTCCTTCCATAGAATTTCCATTGCAGTTTTCTCTCTAATTCTCCTATGAGGGAACTTCCTACACTTTTTTTTTTAATTGTCTATCCCTAGCCTAGTGTAGTACCTCATTCCCTATTCTGCCATCTTAGAAATCCTCTCCATGATTGTTTTTTAAAGTTTAATCAGATGAAGGAGGTTGTCAAAAAGCCAAAAGTAAGGATAAAATGTTACCCAGAGGTGGTAACTGAATGACCCAAGTCCCAAGTGGAGGCAGAGCAGATGGAATCTAGTAAGGACTGGCCTCTGACTAAAGCTTCTCAAGTTGCCAAGAAGGTTGACAGAGGTTAAAAAATAGAGAGGAAAACTAAGCCCAGAGGGAAACATAGCCCCCAGCAGAGTTTCTACCATCTCTGGATTTTGAGTGCCCTGCAGATCCCAGATACTTTCAGAATTTGCCTTCCATATATTTGTGTACCTAGGTTCAGGAAATTTAGCCCTTCTCTGTTCTACCCATTGAGTCCTCTCCTTTTCTCCTGCTCTTAGAGCTCTCTATACTCAGAAAATACTACTCTTGTACTTATCTCTAGGATAGGTGTGAAGCTCAAAGGAGAGAATTCATATAACATGCTTTTTCACTTTTAAATAATAGCTTTATTGGATATAATATTCTTGATTGGAACATTTTTCCATATAACATGCTTTCTACACAGGAAAACACTGAATAACAGTCAGCTGTTGTTATGGTATTTTTTTAATTTTTTATTTTTTTAACTTATTTAATGAATATAAATTTCCAGTGTACAGCTTATGGATTACAATGGCTTCCCCCTCCCATAACTTCCCTCCCACCCGCAACCCTCCCCTCTCCCCTTCCATTTGCATCAAGATTCATTTTCAATTCTTTTTATATACAGAAGATCAATTTAGTATAAAGATTTCAACAGTTTGCACCCACATAGAAACACAAAGTGAAACATACTGTTTGAGTACTAGTGATAGCATTAAATCAAAATGTACAGCACATTAAGGACAGAGATCCCACATGAGGAGCAAGTGCACAGTGGCTCCTGTTGTTGACCCAACAAATTGACACTCTAGTTTATGGCGCCAGTAACCACCCTAGGCTCTCGTCATGAGTTACCAAGGCTATGGAAGCCTTCCAAGTTTGCCGACTCTGATCATATTTAGACAAGGTCATAAAAGACAGAGTGAGGATAGTAACCAATGATCCTAAGAGTGGCATTTACCAGGTTTGAACAATTATACAGCATTAAGTGGGGAAGAGGACCATCAGTACACACAGGTTGGGAGTAGAGCCATTGGTGGTAGAGTAGAGGTTATGATTACAAAGGAATGAGGACCAAGTGTGCTAGATATGGTCTAGAACAAAGGACAGAGTCATTATTAGAGGAGCTAAGAAAGGTGCTGTCTAAGCTACAATGAAGTTTTCTGATTGAGAGGCAAATGGAACCTGATAGAAGGGGCTTGATAATAATCTGGTGGGCTTTAGGCCTTGTAAATTCAGAGGCCCAGACCTATCTATCTCTTCACATGGGGTATATCCTAAGGGAGGTGTGAACCTCCTAGGGGAAGGCACTCTGTTGACTCTCATTACTTGGCTGGTCTGGGAGGAGAGCTGGCCAGGTAAAGGCAGGTGGCATCTCTAACAAGAAATTTACAGTTCTGCCTGCAATGTTGCTGACCCTACTTGACCATCCCCTCAGCTGCAGTGGTCACTTTGGAAGTTGGGCTGAGTGAAGGGCTTTTCAGCTTAGAGCCAATAAGATCTGTGGCTCTGACCTGGGCATCCTTCGACTCCAGGGCAGGTCCATTTCCAGTGATCCAACTCTTGGCAGAGCTGCCAGGGCTCTTCACAAGCTGACTTCTGCTGAAGCCCAGGCTTACCACATTGAAAGCCACTGCAGTGGACTGGCCTGTTGGGTCTCCTTGAGGGCAGATCACTGTACAGATCAGCCATTAATAGGCCTGCCACCCATTGCTTCTGATGCCTAGCTTTCATTTCTTTCTGGTTTGTGTTAAAGCAGACCAGAGGATGCAAGTCAAGGGAGTGCCCGTATCCCATCTCTAATCTTCGGTGGCCTGAACTACAAGTCTATAGTCATAGGCATGTTCTGTAGTAGTTTTTCTAAGGTAGACAATGCCCATGAGGAAAATTATATTCTCACTTTAAAACTTTCTTTCCCTTTTGTCTGAAAGGGAGGTTTTTTCTACTTACTGTATACTTCGCTGATGGCGAAGTAAATCTAGCTATGAGATTATTATTTAAGTTCTTATTTTGGCTATGCTATTACAGAAAAATGTTAGCCATCTCTTTTATAAGGTCTAAAGATTAAATTGTGCAGCCTACAGATTCCTTCATAATAGAATTAGTTTCCTACCTTGAAGAGAATAGAGAAATGAAAGAACAAGTTGGGCTTAGAATAGAGAAATGAGGGAGCAAGTCCTGGGTCGCTTGCTGACAATAGCAATATTACATGAATACTTAGCAAACCGTTTCAACCATTAGATAACAACTTAAGAAAACATTTACCAGAAGGGCCAATGCCTTCTATAAATTTTAAGAATCATGTATTTGAAAACACCTCTTAAATATCTAACATGGTGTAGTTTGTTTAACCAGTAAACTTAAGCACAACCATCTAAAATGTTTTTAGTTTCTTTCTACCAACATGTTTAAAACATATGATACACAGATTCAGGTCACACAAATTAAAATGTATCTTTGATTGATTTTAGCAGCTTAAATTTATGGACAATCTTATCTATAAGCCATTTAAAATAAAACTCTTAATAAAATTTCCTATGTGGACATACAATATGTACGCACATATAACATAGCATAATAGACCCATATAGCAATTTTAATAATAGCTTTTAAAATCATTAACTCTTTTTGTAGATTGCCAATTGATTTGAATTGCTTTTTGTTTTTAGATTACTTTAACACATTGCTTTAAGAGAGCATCAGAGTTTAATTCTATGTCAAAGAGAAATTGAGCTTCCTGTGATCTTTTGCTGTGAGGTTTCCTTCCTTTACCTTCTTTCATATTGGTGACCATGTTTCTGTGTTTCTGTGTGTAACACATCTTTAAGCATCTTTTGCAGGGCAGGATGAGTGGCAACAAATTCTTTCAGTTTCTGTTTGCTATGAAAAGTCTTAATTTCACCTTCATTCACAAATGAGAGCTTTGCAGGATATGGTATTCTGGGCTGGCAGTTTTTCTCTCTTAGTATCTGGGCTATGTCTCGCCATTCCCTTCTAGCTTGTAGGGTTTCTGATGAGAAGTCTGCTGTGAGTCTAATTGGAGATCCTCTGAGAGTAATCTGACGTTTCTCTCTTGCAGCTTTTAGAATCTTTTCTTTATGTTTCACTGTGGTGAGTTTGGTTACAACATGTCGTGGTGAGGATCTCTTTTGGTCATATTTATTAGGGGTTCTATAAGCTTCCTGTACTAAGATGCCTCTGTCCTTCTCCAAACCTGGGAAATTTTCTGCTAGTATCTCACTGAAAATGCCTTCTAATCCTTTCTCCCTCTCCATGCCTTCAGGAACTCCTAAAACCCGAATGTTGGGTTTTTTAATAGTATCCTGTAGATTCCCAACAATATTTTTTAGATTTCTAATTTCTTCTTCTTTTCCTTGGTTTGCCTGTTTCCTTTCCTGTTCTCTGTCTTCTAAGTCTGATATTCTCTCTTCTGCTTTGCCCATTCTGTTTTTAAGGCTCTCTATTGTGTTTGTCATTTGATCTATTGAGTTCTTCGTTTCATTGTGGTTTTTTGTCACTATTCACAGTTTCATGTTCTACTAGTTGTTTCATTTCATTTTGATTCCTCCTTAATATTTCATTTTCACGAGAGAGATTTTTGATCTTGTCCATTAAGGATTTCTGTAGTTCAAGAATTTGTTTTTGAGAACTTCTTAATGTTCTTATCAATTTTTTGAGATCTGCTTCTTGCATTGCTTCGATCTCATCATCTTCATAATCTCGGATTGGGGTGTCTTTTTCATTTGGGGGCGTCATAGTGTCTTCCTTGTTCCTGTTACCTCGGTTTTTGCGTTTGTTGTATGGCATGTTGGAGATATTTGGTTTCTTCACTGTGGTGTTTTTTCTTGTTACACTATGGCTCTATATTAAGTGGACTGTCTGCTTTCAGTGGAGCCTTAGAGGCTTGAGATAAGTGTGGCCTGAGAGCTGTGTTTGGTTCCTCAGGGTTGAGGGTGTGTCAAAGATGACACTCCCAGGTTAGGCGTGGTAAATCTCTCTTTCTTTGTGTTTTTTTTTTTTTTTTTGATTCAAAAGGGAAGTAATTCCGCACAGCTGAACGTCATTGGAGGTAGTTAGCAGGCGAATGATATACCCACAGGAGCCAGAGATCAGAAGCTCTTTCCCAAGGACCACACAGGGAATCTCTGCTGCCCTCAGTGTGGGCTCCAATTCTCCTGCAGTCTCCCACTGGGTTGCCAAGTTAGATGCTAATCTCCTGTTATTTCACCCCTCCCCCCAGAGTCAGGTTTTTCTGCTAGGCTCAGGGCCGGCGCAGACCTGAGGTCGCCCTGCTTATGACGTATGTCCAAAATGGCGCCTGCTCTTAGTCTTGCTCGCCTTTGAGAGGTGAGTGGAGAGAGAGAAACTTGTGTCCGTATCGGTCACTTTTTTTTTTCCTCTCTCTCTTCTAGTTAGCCCAGAGAATTTTTCCCCACGGAGTTTCAAGCCTCGTTCCCTCTAGTCTCCTCTTTCCACTTGCCCACTGGTGTCTCGGGCTATTGAGGTTTGGCTCACCTCGCGTTCCAGCGCTGGTGTGTTGAGTCTGCCGCTGGTGTCCCGAACTTGGGCTTCCACGCTCTCCACGCAGGTCCACTGTGAATCACTAGTTCCGGAAGAGTTTCGTCTGCTGTTTCTTCCCCTACTCTTCCTTGACCCTGCAGTATCTCCACTTTTATTAACCTGTGTGTCTTGCTGAACTATCAATGTGCTCCCTTCCTATTCTGCCATCTTCGATCTAACCCTGTTGTTATGGTATTAAGACCCCAGAAATTTCAGCTCTTGAGCTACTTTATATATATATTTTTTGGTCCCCAGGTTTTAATGATTGTCAGGGCTTATGGGATTTTAATTAGGTTCAGTATTTGTGGTGAGGTCTCACCCTATTCCCCAAGTTGTGTTTGTCTTGGTACAGTAGCCCGTATTTGAAGAACCCTTTAACTTAAGGTCAAATTCAAATGGTTGTTGCCTTCTGCTTAACACTCCAGGTTTTGAAAAATACCTCTAGAACCGTGAATGCCTTGTCCATGTCTAGAGTATAGGTAAACATTCTGTTTTGCAAAAACTAGGTCCATGAGGCAGCCAGGCTGGCAAAGTCAGGTATAATAATTTCACACTTGGCTGAATTGTGTTTGAAAGGTTATGCTTTGGTGTGTGTGTGTGTGTGTGTATACAAACTTTGAAGTATTCCCCTAACCTCTGTAATTTCTTTACTTCAAATATATATATAGCATCCCCTCAGGATGGTCAAGCAGGTTGGAAATGAGGAAGTGTGGATATTTGTCTCTTCACATTGCCATTCAGACACTAAACTGTTGGATAAACCTGGAGCAAAACTGGAACTTGCAGGTTTTTTTCTGAATTCGAGGAGAATACTTGCTTTGAGGAGATCCAGACCAATGGGCAATTTTATCCTCTTGGAGAATCAATGTCTAAACTTCCAGGTTATAGTTTATCCAGTGAAGAAGACATGGAATTATCAGTTATAAAGAATCCAGATAAGGTAAACTATGCTGCCTCTACTGCTACATGCCACAGGCAATGTGTACCGAAATAGGCCAAGATGAAACATATTACTCTGTGGAGCTCCATGTTTGGATCTAGAATAAGATCTTTAGCAGTCTCCAACATAGAAAATTAAAACATTGCTTTTCCCTATTCTCCTACCTGGATGTCTTAGAGTTTTAGAGGCAGAGTCCAGTTTTTCTTTCAAGATTTATTTATTTGAAAGGTAGAGTTTTAGAGAAAGAGAGAGAGAGAGAGAGAGAGAGGTATTCTATGCATTGGTTCATTCCCCACATGGCTGAAATGACCAGAGCTATTCCTGTCTGAAGCTAGGAGCCAGGAGCTTCTTCCAGGTCTCCCCTGTGAGTGCAGAGGCCCAAGGACTTGGGCCATCTTCTGCTGCTTTCTCAGGAACATTAGCAGGAAGCTGGATGGAAAGTGGAGCAGCTGGGACCCAAACCACTGCCAATATGGGATGCCAGCTTTGCAGGTGGTGGCTTTGCCCGCTATACCGCAATGATGGTTCCAGGGTCTAGATTCTTGAAAGTCTCTGCATGGGCCAGCACTGTAGCATAGCAAAGCCACAGCCTGCAGTGCCGGCATTCCATATTGGCACTGGTTCAAGTCCTGCCTGCTCCACTTTTGATCCAGCTCTCTGCCACAGCCTGGGAAAGCAGTAAGAGATGGGCCAAATCCTTGGACCCCTGCACCCATGTGGGAGACCTGGAAGAACCTTGTGGCTCCTGGCTTTGGATTGGCACAGCTCTGGCTGTGATGGTCATCTGGGCAGTAAACCCCCCCCCCCCATCTCTCTCTCTCTCTCTCAGGTTCTGCCTCTGTGTAACTCTGCCTTTCAAATAAATTAACAAATCTTTAAACAGAAGTCCCTGCAGACAGTGATGCAATGCTCCCACGGAAGTCCTGTGTGCAGTCAATGCCCCTGGGGCTGATGCTGGACAGGTAGAAGTTTGTGCCTAAAAAGTAAATATTTTCTGAGTTCTTATTAGGCTGTTGCCATCAGTTAGAAAGTGGTAGCTTCCATGGCGCCCAGCCTTCAAATACTACAACATGTGGATATCCCTTCTCGGAGCAGTGCTCTGTTGCATAGTGATGTTTGTCATTAACTGGTGGGCTGCACTGCTGACCTGTGTGATCGTTCTTGGACTGTATATTTAAGCCCTGTCTAAGGACCTGCCGCCCATCCTCCTCGTCTGTGGCAATCATCAGAGTGTCCTCACCTTCTACTCCTAAGTGTTCCATACAGCGGACGGCCTGCACCGTGGTCCTGGCGCGCCCAGTGAAGTGACACGTTACCATCACAGTGGCCAGCTGTGACTTTTCTTTCCCTGTTTCATTACTTTGAAAGCACACAGGAAAGTGGCTCCATCGACGAGTGAATGGAGACTTCGGTTCTGGTCACTTCCATATGTCAATCTGAATGAATGGTGATTCTTTCTTCTTGGGCTCAAGTTCACAACAGTCAAGTTTTCCTTTGCTACTTGATTAGCAATAAAGTGTGTTATTTTTGGATTGATGAAAGGAGTACAAAAAGCCTTTAGCCTTGAGGTGCCTTCTGAAATTAACCAAATTTCATCCACATATGCTCTTTTATAAATTTATAGAATGTCAGACTTTGCCTTCCACTATTTTATTTCCAGTCTCTGCCATCGTCATGGGACACTGCTTCCAATCTTCATTGCCCAGTTAGTGTTGAGTACTGTATGTTTTCTAATACTTGTGTAAAAGTATCTCTTAGACAGTCAAGGTGAGAATTAGGGCAGGTCATGAAAAATGGGGGAACAGTAACCAAAAAGTTGACCCCAGGGTTAAACCGGTTTGCCTAAGTAAATACAGAGTTAGCAGAAAAGGCCCCCAATCCTTTAAATCCCTGATTGGCTGTTAGTTCTGTCTTTGACTTCTTGAACCCTTAGAGAAGGTGGAAGAGGAATCTAGTCCTGCATACGACGCTGAGAAACCCTAGGTCAGAGCTGGGACACAGACCCTCCAGCGCATGTGTAATTGGATTGAGGAGACATCTGTCCTGGGAATTCCACTCAAATCTGAGGGACTTTTTTGAAGAAATGCTAACATTTTTCTGGAGGAAACTGAGACAAAGCAGTGACATTTAATGAACACTACGAATTTCACTATACTGTACCATCCTTTTTACATCATTAAAATGATGTTTCACCAAATGGTTAAAAGGACCACTGGTTTCTTAGTGAAATGTCTTTAGGCTTAATTCATTCATTCGTCAAGTATGCTTAGTCTTAATATACTCAGGTTTGAACAGATTATTCTGAACATTAAAATCTAATCCATTCTGAATACTTCAAAACTCTTCTGTTAAGAAAAACTGCCAGTTTGTGCTTTTGATATGTCTGTTTTGACATCATTGTCTACTAGTACATTTTTGACAGTGCTTCTGTACTGCTACTAGAAGCTTTATATACAGTTATCAATGTGAACTTTTTTGTTTTTACCCAAGGAAGGATTTCCTAAAAAACATTTTCAAGGGATTCACGTCTATACATCAGACTGTGTCTGTGTCACTGTGTGTGCACACACAGGCGTATGTGTATATACAATGAAATGTCTCTTGCCGGTGAGCAAGATTCATTTCACTGTGTCACTGTTTTGGAAACAAACTAAAACAGACTGACAGAGAGGCCGTGGGGGCCAAGGAGATCATGTGCGGGCATTCTCTCACGTCACACGGGTACCCAGTCAGAAAAGAGAAACTGAATTGAGAGGATGCTTGACTTGGGTCCTGGGTAACAGTGTTTCAGTCTTGGAGAATTGTGCGGGTTTTCATGAATCTTAACAGCAATTTTATTTTCCAGGCTGCGGTATTTTTGCCGCATATATCGGAGGTCTGATAACCTGAATTCAGGACATTAAGAAAACCAAGTAATCCTAAAAATCTTTGCTACGTTAGGCTCACGGCATTGTCCTTTGATTGCATATTTGCAGTGTTCTGGGTGGGACAGAAGACATGCCACATGTCACATCATTCAGTGAACAATGCCGTGTGTGAGTTCCACAGTGGATGGTGGGGCATGGACCGAGTGCTGCTATTTGAAATGTGCGTAGGTACACTTCTTTCTTTTTCTGTTTGTCAGATTTTTCCCAATCAGGAAAGCATTGTCCCCTGTACTGCAGGAACCAAATGTCGTGCATCATACATGTCTGTATAAAGTACATAAAATCTATTAAATATGCATAAGGTGGGGAGGGTGATAGTGTCTGTGAAATAATGTACGGAGCTTTTACGTACAAAAGGAAGCCCTTCTTTCACTGAACGCTCGTCGCCACATCAGAATTTCAATGTTGCTGTAGCGCTCTGAGAAGCTTCAGTAATCCTTTCAGAAGCTAGAAGTTTGAAGCTATTCTATTTCGTTTTATTTATGCTGAATTCTGATTATTTTAATGCCTTTTTTAGTCATAATCATTGGTGAGAACGTGGAAATAATTAGGCAGTGGCATTGGTGGTTTGTTATCCCTACAGGTCTAAGAATTCCGTGGCTTTAGAGAGAATGGTGGCATTAAGCTGATTAACAGTTAATTAAATCAGATATTTATTTGTTACATTATTTCATTCGTATTTTAGGTTTCCTTTTACATTCTTTTTATATGCTTTCTGACTTTTTTTTAAAACTATGGAAATAACTTAAAGATGTGAGCTCTGGTGGATGATTACCTATTAAGTTTGAAATGGAATATTTTGATGATACTGTACCATAACTGTCACAAATGCTTCTCTAATGTTTTAACCTGGAATATTGCAGTTGCTGCTTTGTACAGAGCTTACTGCAATAAAGGAAGTGGATTCATTAAAATCAAAAAAAAAAAAGTGGTAGCTTCCTCCCTTAGCGCCTATGATAACTATGAGTGGCAGAGCTGTTGTGGACTGTCCCAGGCACCGTCTTGCCTCTAGGACAAGTGATTAATGGGTTGATATCTAGGTTTGGCAAGTGAAAGTGTGGCAAGCTGAATAGGAGAGCCATTTAGGAGGGAAGTATATGAGTAGAAGCATATTGAGGTCCACGTCAGGCAAGGATGGGAGGTCCCCGAGGGATTGTTGGGCCATATTATTAACAGGACTGTAGGATTTGTTTCCCCATTGTTAGCAGAGCAAGGGAAGGTAGAGCCCTCAAGTGAGAAGCTGGGCCTTTTACATTTTCAGGACTGTTACAATATTAGTGGGATGAAAAGTCAAATTTAACATGGGATATCAGTCTGGAAACCTAGGTTAGGACCCCATTACTGGCCTGAGTGATGATTTTCTAGTCTTAGGTCTTTATAGCTCTCTAGACCAGAGACTTTGTGTTCTCCCAAATAAAGGATTGGAGCTGAAGACCAAGGGACTAGGTTACCAGGATTAAGAAATCTGAGTAAAAAGCTCATGAGAGTATTTCAAACATGGAAAGCCAAGACACTCTGGCAAAAAAAAAGACCTAAATGAAAGATCTCTGTGAGTGAGATCCCAGTGGAAAGAACGGGCCATCAAAGAAGAAGGTACCTTTCTCTGAAGGGAGGAGAGAACTTCCACTTTGACTATGACCTTGTCTAAATAAGATCAAAATTGGCCAACTCAAAAGGCTTCCATAGCCTTGGCAGCTCATGACAAGAGCCTCAGGTGATTACTGATGTCAAAAATAAGAGTGTCAATTGTTAAATCAACAACAGGAGTCACTGTGCACTTACTCCCCATGTAGGATCTCTGTCCTTAATATGTTGTACTATATGAATTAATGGTATAACTAGTCTTCAAACAGTACTTATTACTTTGTGTTTCTGTGTGGGTGCAAACTGTTGAAATCTTTACTTAATATATACTAAATTGATCTTCTGTATATAAAGATAATTGAAAATCAATCTTGATGAAGAATGGGATGGGAGAGGGAGTGGGAGATGTAATGGTTGTGGGTGGGAGGGAGGTTATGTGGGGAAAAAGCCACTGTAATTCAAAAGCTGTACTTTGGAAATTTATATTTATTAAATAAAAGTAAAAAAAAAAAAAAAAACCAAGTCTAGCCGGTGCCGCGGCTCACTAGGCTAATCCTCCACCTTGTGGCGCCGGCACACCGGGTTCTAGTCCTGGTTGGGGCACCAGATTCTGTCCCGGTTGCCCCTCTTCCAGGCCAGCTCTTTGTTGTGGCCCGGGAGTACAGTGGAGGATGGCCCAAGTGCTTGGGCCCTGCACCCCATGGGAGACCAGGAGAAGCACCTGGCTCCTGCCATCGGATCAGCACGGTGCGCCGGCCGCAGCGCGCCAGCCGCGGCGGCCATTGGAAGGTGAACCAACGGCAAAAGGAAGATCTTTCTTTCTGTCTCTCTCACTGTCCACTCTGCCTGTCAAAAAAACAAAACAAAACAAAACAAAACAAAACAAAAACAAAAAACCAAGTATGTAAAAAAAAAGAAATCTGAAAAGAAGAAGCTAGGTATGCTTGAATCTAATCTTTTTGTGCATAACTTTTTTTTTTAACTTTTATTTAGCAAATATAAATTTCCAAAGTACAGCTTATGGATTACAATGGCTCCCCCCCCCCCCATAACTTCCCTCCTGCCTGCAACCCTCCCAACTCCCGCTCCCTCTCCCATTCCATTTGTGCATAACTTTTTAAAATAAATATTTATTTGAGAGAGAGCGAGAAAGAGAGAGAGAGAGAGAGTGAGAGAGAGAGAGAATCTTCCATCTACTGGTTTACTCCCCAAGTGGCCACAATGGCTAGGACCCAGAATTTCTTCTGGGTCTCCCACGTGGGTATAGGGGCCAAAGGACTTGGACCATCTTCCTTTGCTTTCCCAGGCACATTAGCAGGGATCTGTATCTGAAGTAGAGCATCTGGACTCAAATTGGTTGCCTTATGTGATGCTGGCATAATAGGTGTTGGCTTTACCAGCTACACCACAATGCCAGCCCTGTGTGCAT
Source organism: Lepus europaeus (assembly GCF_033115175.1). Classification (NCBI taxonomy): domain Eukaryota; kingdom Metazoa; phylum Chordata; class Mammalia; order Lagomorpha; family Leporidae; genus Lepus; species Lepus europaeus. Next base: position 35,620,239 of record NC_084850.1, on the reverse strand, counting down.
ACTTCTATGAAGTATTTGAGTGACCTAACATTCTGACATCTAGTCCCCCTTCCACTTCTCACCCTCTTTTCTGGACAGCTAGTTATTTTGCAATTAACAATGCGTTCATTTCTTGGAAATGTTTGCTTGACTGGGCCAGGATATATACTTGCTTCCAGATTGTATCATGTAAGAGTCAAAAGTCTGCAGTGGGTAATTGGTTGCAAAAGGGAATTATGAAGAGAGGGATCCATCTATATTAATCTCCTTTTAGTGATTATACTTGTGAAAAGAACTAAGAATTTAATTGCTCATTGTCATCAGGAAGTCAATTATTTTAATCTCTCTTCAATAGTTATCTATTAATTAAGTGAGAATAAAGAGGAGAATAATTGGAGATATGTTTTCTTAGCTATCTTGTGCCTTTTGAGCCAATATTCCTGGTTATTAATGAGTTATTGGATAAAAGGAAGTATGCACAAAATGAGACATTCTAAAAGGAGCAACTAGCTTGAGGTGGTGCCTAGTTTTTTTTTTAATATTTATTTGAAAGGCCGAGTTGGAGAGAGAGGCAGAGACAGAGAGAGGTCTTCCATCCGTTGGTTTACTCCCCAGATGGCTGCAACATCCGGAACTGTGCTGATCCCAACCCAGGATCCAGGAGCTTCTTCCGGGTCTCCCACGCAGGTTCAGTGGCCCAAGGACTTGGGCCATCTTCTACTGCTATCCCAGGCTATAGCAGAGAGCTAGATCGGAAGAGGAATAGCCAAGACTAGAACCGGTGCCCATATGGGATTCCAGCGCTTCAGGCCAGGGCTTTAATCCATTGTGTCACAGCACTGGCCCAGAGGTGGTGGCTAGTTAAGAGCAATATGATATTGTGGTGCCGTAGGTTATTGCCTTCACTTCCAATTGCCCCTGGGAGGCAGCAGCTGGTGTCTCAAGTACATGGGTCTTTGCCACCCATATGGGAGACTTGGAAGGAATTCTTGGCTTCTGGTTTTTGCCTGGTCCAGTTCTGGCTGTGGTGTGCATTTAGGGAGTGAAACAGCAGATGGAAGATTTCCCTCTCTCTTTCTCTTCCTCTCTTTCTCCTCTCTCTCTGCCTTTCAAATAAGTAAAAATAAATAAATATAAAAAAATTCTTTAAGAGTAGGAGTTTGGAGTTAGATTCGAGTAGAATCCCTGTATGGCCTCTTACAACCTGTGTGACTTTGACTAAATTACTTAATCAAAACCTCAATTTCCTCAGCTGTCCATTGTCAGTAATAACAAAAAATAACCACATGATTTTCAGAGAATTATATGAAATTAAAGCATATAAAGCACTTAGCCTAATGCCTGACAAGTAGAAGGTACAGTCAGATATCCATGTCCATAGTTTCCACAACTATGGATTTAACCAACCATAGATGGAAATATTTGGAAAACATTGTATCCACACTGAATATATGCAGACATTTTTCCTTGTCATTATTGCATAAGCAATACAGTACAACTATTTGCCCAACATTTATATTGTATTAGGTATTATAAGTAATTTAGGGATGGTTTAAAGTATGTGGTGTTATATGCAAATTACTATGCTTTTTTTTTTGACAGGCAGAGTGGACAGTGAGAGAGAGAAGAGAGAGAGACAGAGAGAAAGGTCTTCCTTTGCCATTGGTTCACCCTCCAATGGCCGCCGCGGCTGGCACAATGCGGCCGGCGCACCACACTAATCCAAAGGCAGGAGCCAGGTGCTTCTCCTGGTCTCCCATGGGGTGCAGGGCCCAAGCACTTGGGCCATCCTCCACTGCACTCCTGGGCCATAGCAGAGAGCTGGCCTGGAAGAGGGGCAACCGGGACAGAATCTGGTGCCCCAACCGGGACTAGAACCCGGTGTGCTGGCGCTGCAAGGTGGAGGATTAGCCTAGTGTTTTATATAAGGGACTTAGGTATCCATGGATTTTGGTATCCTTGGGGGCAATCCTATAACCAATCCCCCTTGGATACCAAAGAATAACTGTGATCCTCAATGAATGTTTCCTTTCTGTTTTCTCAGAACAGGAACCTTTGTGCTATAAAATCCCAACTGCTTTGTTTTACATATGTTTTGACGAACCTTTGGTCCTTGCTCAGGGCTGTGTCCTGGTAGCCCACCTGTCTTTGCCAAATCTATCTCCACCCTTTTCTTCTTCTTTTATATTTTTTTTGACAGGCAGAGTGGACAGTGAGAGAGAGAGACAGAGAGAAACGTCTTCCTTTGCCATTGGTTCACCCTCCAATGGCCGCCTCGGTTGGTGCGCTGCGGCCAGCGCACCATACTGATCCGATGGCAGGAGCCAGGTGCTTCTCCTGGTCTCCCATGGGGTGCAGGGCCCAAGCACTTGGGCCATCCTCCACTGCATTCCCGGGCCATAGCAGAGAGCTGGCCTGGAAGAGGGGCAACCGGGACAGAATCTGGTGCCCCAACCAGGACTAGAACCCGGTGTGCCAGCACCGCAAGGCACACAGTTCTGGGCTGGAATCCAAGCTGAATTACTTCCTGGTTTTATAACTTTGGAACAGTTATTTAACCCTCTATTCCTTAATTTCCTTGTGTGTAACATAGAGTTAATCATAAGCTTCTTTGTGGGATTATTGGGAGGATTCACTGAAATAATGCATATAAAGCATCATGTTCAGAATAATGTCTGGCACATGGTAAATATCAAACCAAATGGTTGCTATATTATTTCTATGCTGGCTTTCATTCTCTCAGAGACCTGATGGATATCAATTAATCATCTGACAAAATTATTTAAGCAAACAGTTTGTGATTTAAGTGCCTCCACCCATAAAACCAAAGATGCCACAATTCACAATCTGGATTCTAAGCTGTGTCATTTCAAACATTACCCTGTACTTTTTTGACACTCCTCTAATTGAGAGGTAATGTCTAGTCCCCTTTCCTTGAACCTGAGTACTGTGGATATTTGACCAATAAAATATGGTAGCAATGACACTGTATCCATTTCTGGGCCTATGCCTAAAGAAACTGGCATCTTTCCCTTCCTGTATTTGGAAGTGTTTATTTTTGGAACCCATTAATATTCTGTGAGGAAGGCCTAAAGGAGTCCCTATGAAGAACTGAGACTCCTGCCCTTCAGCCCTGACTGAATTCCCAGCTGACAGCCAACAATAACTTTCCAGTTCATACATATGAGCTATCTTGGACATCACTCATAGTTGAGAGAGCTAAACTGACACAGTCTGAAACAAAGATCAGTCCACTTTGCCAAACTTTGTCTCTATTGTACATTGGTGATGATCATAAATGTTGTCTTAAGCCACTAAGTTTAGGATGGTTTGTTAGACAGCAATAAAAAATCAAAACAGATTATGAGTATCTGGTTCATAGGGAGAAATCACTTGAGGTAGACTGTTCCATGCACAACACTATATAAGTGATAATTGGGGGCCGGCACTGTGGTTCGCTTGGCTAATCCTCCTCCTGCGGTGCTGGCATCCCATATGGGCGCCGGGTTCTAGTCCTCTTCCAGTCCAGCTCTCTGCTGTGGCCCAAGTGCTTGGGCACCTGCACCCGCGTGGGAGACCAGGAGAAGCACCTGGCTCCTGGCTTTGGATCAGTGCAGTGCCGGCTGTTGCAGCCATTTAGGGGGTGAACCAACAGAAGGAAGGCCTTTCTCTCTGTCTCTCTCTCACTGTCTATCTGTCAAAAAAAAAATAATAAGTGGGCCGGCGCCGTGGCTCAACAGGCTAATCCTCTGCCTAGTGGTGCTGGCACACCGGGTTCTAGTCCTGGTCGGGGTGCCGGATTCTGTCCTGGTTGCCCCTTTTCCAGGCCAGCTCTCTGCTATGGCCCAGGAATGCAGTGGAGGATGGCCCAAGTGCTTGGGCCCTGCACCCCATGGGAGACCAGGAGAAGCACCTGGCTCCTGCCTTTGGATCAGCGTGATGCGCCGGCCGCAGCACGCCGGCCATGGCAGCCATTGGAGGGTGAACCAAAGGCAAAGGAAGACCTTTCTCTCTGTCTCTCTCTCTCTCTCACTGTCCACTCTGCCTGTCAAAAAAAAGTGATAATTGGTCCTATCTATTTGTAGGACTGGCTTTTGTCTGAATTAGGGTGTGTAATTGTCTTGTGATATTAAGTTTAATGCTTCAGGTAGAAAAAATGTAAACCACAAACATGAGATGTTTTTGATCAAACATTTGAACAGTATTAAACTAAATGTTGATTCTCTACTTACCAAATGTATTTCTCTCCCATATACCATATCTCTGAAATTATTTAATTTTCTACATAGATATTCAAATAACAAAGTACAGAGATCATCCACAAACTTCCCTTTCTCTGACACCTCACATCCAGTTCATTAGAATGTCTGTTGGCTCTATCCTCAAGATGTATTCTAATGTGCCCTCTTTTCTCCATCCCTACTACTGCCCTGGTACAAACTATGCTTTTGCCTTACTTATTGGCCACAAACTTATGTGCTTTCTTATATCCTTTTCCAAGATGCTGTCCACTTTTCAAATTGTGCTGCTGCTATTCTATTTTTTTCACATCCCTTCTGAACTTCCAGAGCTACATGGCAGTGTAACTTGAAGCCCTGCACTTGAATGGCCTTCATGTTCTACACACTGAGCCTATCAATGTCAAGTTGTCATTCCACTTCTACACTTGGATAAAATGACATCTCATGAGAGGTAATGTCTAGTCTCATGCTATATAGGCTCAAAAACATATAGAATTTGGCTTTTTGTGAAGATATTAAGGGACCAAATGATGCTACCTGGAAGTGAAGATAATTCATATCTATGGAAGATATGAATTCAGATATGAATTTTGACCACTGGAAATGAAGAAGCATTAGGCAGCCAGGCAGAGAAGTTTCTCTTACTTTTCCTTCATATAGTTCTCTTAAATTTGTGTATATGTGTGTTTTCCTTTGAATAATTGTGGAAAAAGTCCCATATGCTGAGCAAACATACCTGACAAATGACCTGCAATTTTGTGAACTAACATCTAATGAGGTATTGCATTGCATCACTTTGCTTTAAATCTTTCCCTGCTTTACTTATCTTTTCTCCTCATACTATTTCCCTGGGCTTGAACAATACCTAAGTGGTTAGTTCTTCAACTCTTACCTTAGGCTTTGTTTTCTTTTTTTTTTTTTTGACAGGCAGAGTGGACAGTGAGAGAGAGACAGAGAGAAAGGTCTTCCTTTTGCCATTGGTTCACCCTCCAATGGCTGCCACGGTAGGCGGGCTGCGGCCGGCGCACCGCGCTGATCTGATGGCAGGAGCCAGGTGCTTCTCCTGGTCTCCCATGCAGGTGCAGGGCCCAAGGACCTGGGCCATCCTCCACTGCACTCCCTGGCCACAGCAGAGAGCTGGCCTGGAAGAGGGGCACCCGGGACAGGATCAGTGTCCCGACTGGGACTAGAATCCGGTGTGCTGGCGCCGCAAGGCGGAGGATTAGCCTAGTGAGCCGCAGCGCTGGCCTTTTTTTTTTTTTTTTTGACAGGCAGAGTGGACAGAGAGAGAGACAGAGAGAAAGGTTAGGCTTTGTTTTCTAGAGGATTCTGGATAAGACAGTTGATATTAGAAGTGGGGTTCCATAAAATGCTGCTGTTCACCTGTCTAAAAGCAATAAGGACCCTCTTGCTAATGGTAAGCTATATGGTAATAACCTCTGGCATCAAGTGGAATTCCAATTAATTGAGCTCTCACCTGTGGTATGTGCTATTTTAATTGATATGACATGTAGATAGAGAGTAAGATATGAAGGAGGGGGCCTAGTGGCTGTGGTTCCCATTTGATATACAAGGAATTTTACTTGCAGAGATTTTGGAGTAGAATGCTTGATTTTTTTTTTTTTGACAGGCAGAGTGGATAGTGAGAGAGAGAGACAGAGAGAAAGGTCTTCCTTTTTGCTGTTGGTTCAGCCTCCAATGGCTGCTGCGGCCAGCGCATCTCGCTGATCTGAAGCCAGGAGCCAGGTGCTTCTCCTGCAGGTGCAGGGCCCATGGACTTGGGCCATCCTCCACTGCCTTCCCGGGCCATAGCAGAGAGCTGGCCTGGAAGAGGGGCAACCGGGATAGAATCCAGCGCCCCAATTGGGACTAGAACCCAGTGTGCCGGCGCCGCAAGGAGGAGGATTAGTCTGTTAAGCCACGGCGCCGGCCAGATTTTTTTTTTTTTTGACAGGCAGAGTGGACAGTAGAGGGAGACAGAGAGAAAGGTCTTCCTTTTTGCCGTTGGTTCACCCTCCAATGGCCGCCGCGGTAGGCGCACTGCGGCCGGCGCACTGCTGGCCTGGAAGAGGGGCAACAGGGACAGGATCGGTGCCCCGACCAGGACTAGAACCCGGTGTGCCGGCGCCGCAAGGCAGAGGATTAGCCTGTTAAGCCACGGCGCCAGCCAGAATGCTTGATTTTGATTGAAGTATAAACTCTGTCACTATGGAAGCTGTAAAGGAGATTCTTATCTCCTGCAGCTGCAGCACAGACTGTACCAAAAATCAAGCTCAGAATCTGATAAAGGTGTCAGTGTTGTGAAGCAGACTAAATGTACAGCCCTGTTAAGTTCATTAGGTCAAAATAAGACTGGAAAGAGTAAAACATGGAGATTTGAGTTTTTATTTTGGTGGAGAAATTGAAGAATTATGAACTCCCCAATTTCTCAGCACTTTTCTTGCATGCAGAAGTAGCCCCGTTTTATTGCCAGAGAAGAATAGCTTACATTTTTATGGAGACTAAGTAATGATTTCACCTGAAGCAAGTTCCTTCTGAGATGATGTTTTTTCTTAAGATCCAGCCCTCCATCCTCATTGCCTCCAGATAAATAACCAGAACCTGATCTCTGTACAACTTGTACAGAGAAGTACAAACCAGTAATTTTTAAATGTTCATTAACATGGATAATCAAAAGCAGCTAACAAAATAAAAAACATTTGAATTATTTGCATCCAAGAACACAAATATGCCAAGAAAATATGTACCATATGACTTAATTTATATGACTACCAAGAACAAACAATGAAAATCTATGGAGAAGGAATCGGAAAACGCTTGCCTCTGGGCGGGCATAAGTGGTTAAGTAGAAGGGACTCAGGGAAACTTTTTGAGGTGATGGAAATTTTGCATATTTTGTTTTTAATGGTTACATGAGTATATACAATTGTCAAAGCTATAGTCTCCATATTTATATGTAAATTATACATTGATAAAGCAATTAAAAGGCATTTTACTTTTATATAGCAAGGAAATCTTCACTGTCTTACTCAGGGTTATTTTAACTCTCCTAATTTCTACAAGATTGTTGATAAAATTGAACATCTTGAGCCTTGATAAAATGTCATATAAGCCCAATATACACGGATACTTCAAAAAGTTCATGGAAAATGGACTTAAAATATTTTTCATTAACATTTTTGAAATTCATGCATACAGAGGTACTTCACAAAGTTCATTCAAAAGGCATACTATGAAAAAACTATGCATAGATTCCAAAATTGTTATACCAAAATAAATACATCTTTTAATTCCATGTCCATGAACTTTTTAAAATATTCTGTATTGAGGAATGTATTTGCATCATGAATTTCTATGAGTTTTGGGGTCTAGAGAAGAATATACACTCTAAGCTAAAGGACACAATAATCTATTTTGCAACCCTACCACTAAGAAAGAGGCATAGCAGTAGTAGATCATTTTGGATTTTGGATACAACATAAACTGCACATAAGAATATTGTTCTGGGGGCCAGCGCTGTGGTGCAATGGGTTAACACCCTGGCCTGAAGCATCGGCATCCCATATAGGCACTGGTTCAAGTCCTGGCTGCTCTACTTCCGATCCAGCTCTCTGCTATGGCCTGGGAAAGCAGTACAAGATGGCCCAAGTCCTTGGGCTCCTGCACTCATGTGGGAGACCCGGAGGAAGCTCCTGGCTCCTGGCTTCGGATCGGTGCAGCTCCGGCTGTTGCAGCCAATTGGGGAGTGAACCATTGGATGGAATATCTCTCTCTCTTTCTCTCTGCCTCTCCTCTCTCTGTGTTACTCTGACTTTAAATTAAATAAATAAATAAATAAATAAATTTTTTTAAAAAAAGAATATTGTTCCGGTGCATTTATTGAATAACCTAGAGGGCTGTTATTTTAAAGTGAGACCCAGCACAAGAGAGGACTCCATAGCAGATCAAGATCATGTTGCAAGTGGGTATCCCCTCTGGGCTCTATGATCAATCAGATCTAAAAGTACTAGATTAAGTTTCTGGAAAATCTCTAAGAAACTTACCTTGTGTATCTCTAAGGTTTTATATTTTATTTTTATTTTTAGTAGACCTATATAGTAGGAGCATGCTTGCTAAGTTTAATGAAGAGAATACCTCTCTGACAGACCAGGTAGTCATCTTAGTAAAGGACTGAGAACCCAGGATATTTTCAGGCTGGGGTTTTTATGGATATGGATGTGGGTATGGATATGGGACTTGCATTTTCCCTCCCTACTCTCTCTCTGAAATATGGCCAGGTAGAGGGCTTTTTGGGTGTGGAATTCCTGAAATTCCTCCAAGAATTTCATAATGGACCTATTAGCCCCCATGGTGTAGGGCACATAAGATTCCCCTAAGATTCTCCTGGGATGGTATTAGGACCTATCCCACAATGTTATCAAACAATGACAAGACTTTTGATATGCAAATGGTGGTCTACTTCCAAGGTTAACTTCTATATCTCTTACCTCATTCCACTACCTGTTTTTCTAAAAAATAAAATACCATTTTCTTTGGCCCCTCTTTTGCATATAGGTCAATGTCTACCTAGCTACATTGGCATTCCCCCCTCAAGAGAAGTAGCCCATAATCATATTGGGATAGCACATGTGAAGGTCCATCTTCTCTTTTTCTTTGTCATATGGGCATAGAGCTGGTTATAGATATTCTTCTTTTTCTGTCTGTCCTTATGGTGTTCGAAGGTGGCCTTGGAAAATATGGTCTTGAGGGTTGGATATGTTCCCCCAATGGATAGACTGGAAGGCCTGTTTCACAATCATCTGGAGCTGAATGGCTTTTATTTTTTAGAGACAAAATAAATGAAGACATTAATGGAACATGGTTTAGGAGAAGCAGTATGAGTGTGGAAGCTAAGGAGGGGGCTAAGGAGGGGGAATAGCCAGGATTTCCATGACCCAATTCAGGGCAGAAATTCTTTTTTTTTAACTTTTATTTAATGAATATAAATTTCCAAAGTACAGCTTATGTGTTACAATGGCTTCCCCCCTCCCATAACTTCCCTCCCACCCGCAACCCTCCCCTTTCCGGCTCACTCTCCCCTTCCATTCACATCAAGATTCATTTTTAATTCTCTTTATATACAGAAGATCAGTTTAGTATATATTAGGTAAAGATTTCAACAGTTTGCCCCATATAGCAACACAAAGTGAAAAAACTACCATTGGAATACTAGTTATAGCATTAAATCAAAATGTACATCACATTAAAGACAGAGATCCTACATAATATTTTTTAAAAATTAATTAATTTTCTATGCCATTTCCAATTTAACACCAGGTTGTTTTTTTCATTTCCAATTATCTTTATATCAGAAGATCAATTTAGTATATAATTAGTAAAGACCTCATCAGTTTGTACCCACGCAGAAACACAAAGTGTAAAAATACTGTTTCAGTACTAGTTATAGCATCACTTCACATTAGACAACACATTAAGGACAGATCCCACATGGGGTGTAAGTACACAGTGAGTCCTGCTGCTGACTTAACAATTTGACACTCCTGCTCATGGCGTCAGTAATCTCCCTAGGCTCTAGTCATGAGTTGTCAGGGCTATGGAAGCCTTTAGAGTTCGCTGACTTTGATCTTATTCCGATAGGGTCATAGTCAAAGTGGAAGTTTTCTCCTCCCCTCGGAGAAAGGTACCTCCTTCTTTGATGGCCCCGTTCTTTCCACTGGGATCTCACTCACAGAGATCTTTCATTTAGGTCTTTTTTTTCCCATGGTATCTTGGCTTTCCATGCCTACAATTCTCTCATGGGCTCTTCAGCCAGATCCGAAAGCCTTAAGGGCTGATTCTGAGGCCAGAGTGTTGTTTAGGATGTCCGCCATTCTATGAGTCTGCTGTGTATCCCTTTTCCCATGTTGGATCTTTCGCTCCCTTTTTGATTCTATCAGTTAGTATTAGCAGACCCTTGTCTTGTTTGTGTGATCCCTTTGACTCTTAGACCTATCAGAGCCATCAATTGTGAGCTGAAATTGATCACTTGGACTAGTGCGATGGCATTGGTACATGCCACCTTGATGGGATTGTGTTAGAATTTCTAACTCCACCATTTGGGGCAAGTCCGATTGATCATGTCCCAAATTGTATATCTCCTCCCTCTCTTTTTCCACTCTTAAATTTAACAGGGATCACTTTTCAGTTAAAATTTAAACACCTAAGAATAATTGTGTGTTAATTACAGAGATTAACCACTAGTACTAGAACAACAACAACAACAACAACAAATACTAAAAAGGATAAAGTATTACATTGTACATCTAGAGTCAGGACAAGAGCTGATCAGGTCATTGTTTCTTATAGTGTCCATTTCACTTAACAGGTTTCCCCTTTGGTGCTCAGTTGTCACCGATCAGGGAAAACAAATGATATTTGTCTGTTTGGGACTGGCTTAATTCACTCAGCATGATGTTTTCCAGATTGCTCCATCTTGTTGCAAATGACCGGGTTTCGTTGTTTCTTACTGCTGTATAGTATTCTATGGAGTACATGTCCCATAATTTCTTTATCCAGTCTACTGTTAATGGGCATTTGGGTTGGTTCCAGGTCTTAGCTATTGTGAATTGAGCTGCAATAAACATTAATGTGCAGATGGCTTTTTTATTTGCTAGGCCAGAAATTCTAACCCTGTTCTGCCTGGTATTAAAATTGTCTGTCATCATCCAAGAAATGGCAAATAGGCTTTTGCACCTGTCTAGTTTAATCGAAGAATTGTTCTTTTATACACATTGTCTAGTGTGCTAGTAGAGAAAGAGTACCTGATTCTGGGGTGCCATATTCATTATCTACTGCTGAATTATGATATTATCACATTAGCAGTTTAAAACAACATATATTTATTATCTCTATTATTTCAGAGTTTATGTGCCAGAAGTCTAGACTTAGCGGAGTCATCTGCACAGGGCCTTAGAAGGCTGAAAACAATATGTTGGCTAGGCTAATTTCTTTCTGAAGTTTTTTATTTGACAGGTGGATTTCCAGACGGTGAGAGAGAGAGACAGAGAGAAAGGTCTTCCTTCTGTAGGTTCACCCCCTCCAAATGGCCACAACTGCCAGCACTGCGCAGATCCAAAGCCAGGAACCAGGTGCTTCCTCCTGGTCTCCTATGCGGGTACAGGGGCCCAAGCACTTGGGTCATCCTCCATGGCCCTCCTGGGCCACAGCAGAGAGCTGGACTGGAAGAGGAGCAACCGGGACTAGAACCCTGTGCCCATATGGGATGCTGGTGCCGCAGGCGGAGTATTAACCAAGTGAGCCACGTCACCAGCCCCTCTTTCTGAAGTTTTAGATCCTCTTTGCAGCACATAATTGTTGGAAGAATTCAATTCCTTGTAGCTGTACGACCAAGGTCCTTGTTTCTTGCTGTTTGTTGACCAAGGGCCTCTCTTATTCCTAGCAATTACACATAGTTCCTTGCTGCACTTCCCTCTCAAGGATCTTTTTATGGTGTTGTAGTTTAGTTCTTATATATCAGTAGGAGAAGCTTTCACTTTAGTCTGCCAAACTGGAGTGTGATATAATGCAATGTGATCATGAGAGTGATGGCATCATTAATTTTGCCATATTCTGTTGCCTAGAAGCAAGTTGAAGATTCTGCCTATACTTAATGGAAGGGAATTATATAAGGGCATGCCTCATTAGAGGTCACCTTAAGGTGTGTCCACTAGAGGCACCAAGTGACTCTATAGTATGAATTCCTGTGGATGTCATATGACATACCAAGTTGTAATGTTGGGTATGGGCTACAACAATCTTTTACAGTATCCTTATTATTGGGCTCAAGCAATTCCAGTAGGCATAGATAAAGTGTAGGAGAAGATACCTATTAATCTAGACTTATAATGCATCATACTAGTGGGCCTGCTGCTATCAATAGATGAGGAAATGGTTTAGACTTGATTCACAGATGGGTCAGCGAACTATGTTGGCATTATGTGTTTATAACTGTGGCTTTGAAGAACAGTGTTGAAGGAAATAGTCCCAATGGGAAGTTTCCTTTCACTAAAGCAGACTTAGCATTTGTCACAGCGAAGATCCTAATTCACCAGCATCACATGACATAGCACTAGTCTTCAGGGAGACCAGCCAGACACCTGGTGTTAAGTCAGTTACTTGGCTCTTTTGTAATCTCATGAGGACAGTAATTCTTCTTCATCAGAATAGTTATTTATTATAGATAAGAATTTGTTTTCTCTGCTTGTATTGCCTGCACTGGTACCACTGTCTGACGGGTTGGTAGAACAACATAGTGGTTAGTGGAACAACAGAACAGGCCTTTTTGAATGTTCAGTTAAGGGTCTATAAAAAGGATAAAATCTTGTAGGGTTCTATGCTATATATTAAATGCTGGGATGTGGTATAATAATGATCAATATATAGTACTGTGCCTTTTATATAGTAATATATATATATACACCTTTTATATAACATATATAATGTATATAAAGTGTATACCTTTTATATAATGTACCATGTAATGATTTAGTCAATGAGGGACCACATATAGGATGGTGGTCCCATAAGATTACAATGGAGCTGAAAATTCCTTCCACCTAGTGAGATTGTAGCTGCTGTAATATCATAGTTCAATGCATTACTATGTGTCTGTTTTGATGCTGGTGTAAACAAAACCATTATGCTGCCGATCATATAGAATAATAGTACATACAAGGCCAGCATTGTTGTGTAGTGAGTAAAGCTGAGGTTTGTGACACTGGCATCTGTTCCAGCTGCCCCACTACCAGTCCAGCTCCCTGCAAATGCAGCTGGGAAAGCAGTGGAAAATGACCCAAGTATTTAGGCCCTTGCTATACATGTGGGAGACCTTGAAGAAGCTTCTGGCTTCAAACTGGCCCAGCATTGGCCATTGCGGCTGTTTTTGGAATGAACCAGTGGATGGAACATTCTCTCTCTCTCTCTCACTGTCTTCCCTCTCTCTCTGTAACTCGGATTTTTAAATAAATATTTTTAGAAAAGAGAATAGTATATACAATTATATACAATATATAATACTTAATAATGATAAAAGCAACTATGTTACTGGTCAATGTATTTACTATACTATACTTTTAATCATAATTTTATAATGTAATCCTACTTATAAAGAAAGTTTACTGGAAAACAATCTGTGTTATTTGGGTAGCAGCTTCATACATCTCATGCTTACCACATCTTTTAGCACATTATTTTTCTCTTGCACTTGATTTAATCTTACAATGTTTTATTCATCAAGGAACAATAATCTATACCATACAAGATTACTTAAGAAAGTTCTTAGAAAAAATAATTTTAATTTAATTCAAAAGAATTTTTGAATCCGTGCATAGTTTTTTTCATAGTACACATCTTCCAGGAACATTTTGATGACACCTCATAGATGGATTTTAGTATTTTTTGCACCAAAATCAACTTATCTTTTAATTTAATTTTCCATGAAGTATTTGAAATATATATATGCTATTTACCACATAGCCTAGATAGGCTATACCATTAAGGTTTGTGCAAATATACTCTATGATGTTTGCACAATGACAACATTGCCTAATAACTTATTTCTCAGAATATTACCACATTGTTCAGTGGTTATGCCTACAGTTAGAATACACAGAACTAGGAATATGAAAGAGTCAGGAAGCTTTAAAAAATCCTGTAACTACCACAGTAAGTGGGAATCTCCTTCCCACTTTGCTCAGATAAAGTGCAGTGAGAGCAATGGAGATACTGCTTGTTCTGATGGCAGCAAGAGCTGCCAGTTTCAACGAGCATTGACAGGTGTGGGCATTTGGCTTAGCAGTTAAAGTGACAGTTAAGATCCTGCATCATACATCAGGGTACTTGGGTTTGATACCTGCCTTCAGCTCCTAAGTATAGCTTCCTACTTATACAGGTGCTGTGAGGCAGTGGTGATGACTCAAGTAATTGGGGTTCCGTCTACCCAGATGGGAGACCTGCACTGAGTTCCAAGCTCCTGGCTTTTGCCTAGCCCTGTCCTGGGCATTGTGGGCATTTAGGGGGTGAATTAGTAGATGGGAGCTCTCTCTGTCTCTCAAATAAATATATTTTAAAAATTAGGAAAAAGAATAACATTATCAGAAGCATCTGGGAAAGCTGAACAATAGATAGATGCTAAGGAATTGGGCATTATAGGTGTAGTGTTAAGAGTTAGAGTTCTGCCTGAACTTGAAATTCTGATTCTAAAACTTAGCTGCATGACTTTGGGCAAATAGCTTTACCTTCTGATCCTTGTCATATCTGTAAAACAGAAATGATAATAGTAGCTACCCGCAGGGTTATCATGAGAACTACTAAATGTGTTTAGTAATGTTTGGAAGATTCCTGGAAGAGTATCTGGCAGAGACTAAGTGCTAGAAATAGAGAGATTTTACACTGATGCTGATGAAGATTGTGATCCAAGGCTTTGTGTTTGCATCAGACTATTCCATAGCTCTATGAGTGACCCTAATAATATGTCTGTATGATTATATTTCTTCAACTATAGAGTTTATTTTAATACAATGTCCATAGAAAGTCCTTTAAAATAACCATTTTTTATGCATGAAGACATTTATTATAGCTTTATCTGTAATTCTTTTTTAAAAACTTTTACTTAATGAATATAAATTTCCAAAGTACAGCATATGGATTACAATGGCTTCCCCCCCCCTTAACTTCCCTCCCACCCGCAACCCTCCCCTCTCCCGCTCCCTCTCCCCTTCCTTTCACATCAAGATTCATTTTCAATTTTCTTTATATACAGAAGATCAGTTTAGTACATATTAAGTAAAGATTTCAACAGTTTGCACCCACACAGAAACACAAAGTGAAAAATACTGTTGGAGTACTAGTTATAGCATTAAATCACAGTGTACAGCATATTAAGGACAGAGATCCTACATGAGGAGTAAGTGCACAGTGACTCCTGTTGTTGACTTAACAAATCAACACTCTTTTTTTTTCTTTTCTTTTTTTTACTTTTATTAAATGAATATAAATTTCCAATGTACAGCTTATGGATTACAATGGCTTCCCCCTCCCATAACTTCCCTCCCACCCACAACCCTCCCCTCTCCCACTCCCTCTCCCCTTCCATTCACATCAATATTCATTTTCAATTCTCTTTATATATAGAAGATCAGTTTAGTATATATTAAGTAAAGATTTCAACAGTTTGCACCCACATAGAAACACAAAGTGAAACATACTGTTTCAGTACCAGTTATAGCATTAAATCAAAATGTATATCACATTAAGGACAGAGATCCCACATGAGGAGCAAGTACACAGTGACTCCTGTTGTTGACCCAACAAATTGACACTCTAGTTTATGGCACCAGTAACCACCCTAGGCTCTTGTCATGAGTTGCCAAGGCTATAGAAGCCTTCCAAGTTCGCCGACTCTGATCATATTTAGACAAGGTCATAAAAGACAGGGTGAGGATAGTAACCAATGTTCCTAAGAGTGGCATTTACCAGGTCGAAACAATTACACAGCATTAAGTGGGGAAGAGGACCATTAGTACACACAGGTTGGGAGTAAAGCCATTGGTGGTAGAGTAGAGGTTATGATTACAAAGGAATGAGGTGTTTCCAAATACATGATTCTTAAAATTTATAGAAGGCATTGGACCTTCTGGTAAATGCTTTCTTAAGTTGTTATCTAATGGTTGAAACTGTTTGCTAAGTATTTATGTGATATTGCTATTGTCAGCAAGCGATCTAGGACTTGCTCCCTCATTTCTCTATTCTAAGCCGAACTTGTTCTTTCATTTCTCTATTCTCTTCAAGGTAGGAAACTAATTCTATTATGAAGGAATCTGTAGGACACACAATTTAATCTTAAGACCTTATAAAAGGATGGATAACATTTTTCCGTAATAGCATAGCCAAAATAAGAGCTTAAATTATAATCTCATAGCTAGATTTACTTCGCCATCAGCGAAGTAAACAGTAAGTAGAAAACACCTCCCTTTCAGACAAAAGGGAAAGAAAGTTTTAAAGTGAGAATATAATTTTCCTCATGGGCATTGTCTACCTTAGAAAAACTACTACAGAACATGCCTGTGACTATAGACTTGTAGTTCAGGCCACCGAAGATTAGAGATGGGACACGGGCACTCCCTTGACTTGCATCCTCTGGTCTGCTTTAACACAAACCAGGAGGAAAAGAAAGCTAGGCATCAGAAGCAATGGGTGGCAGGCCTATTAATGGCTGATCTGTACAGTGATCTGCCCTCAAGGAGACCCAACAGGCCAGTCCACTGCAGTGGCTTTCAATGTGGTAAGCCTGGGCTTCAGCAGAAGTCAGCTTGTGAAGAGCTCTGGCAGCTCTGCCAAGAGTTGGATCACTGGAAATGGACCTGCCCTGGAGTCGAAGGATGCCCAGGTCAGAGCCACAGATCTTATTGGCTCTAAGCTGAAAAGCCCTTCACTCAGCCCAACTTCCAAAGTGACCACTGCAGCTTAGGGGACGGCCAAGTAGGGTCAGCAACATTGCAGGCAGAACTGTAAATTTCTTGTTAGAGATGCCACCTGCCTTTACCCGACCAGCTCTCCTCCCATGCCAGCCAATTAATGAAAGTCAATAGAGTGCCTTCCCCTAGCAGGTTCACACCTCCCTTAGGATGTACCCCATGTGAAGAGATAGATAGGTCTGGGCCTCTTAACTTATAAGGCCTAAAGCCCACCAGATTATTATCAAGCCCCTTCTATCAGGTTCCATTTGCCTCTCAATCAGAAAACTTCATTGTAGCTTAGACAGCACCTTTCTTAGCTCCTCTAACAAATTGACACTCTTGTTTATGGCATCAGTAATCACCCTGGCCTCTTATCATGAGTTGCCAAGGCTATGGAAGCCTTTTGATTTCACAGACTCTTATCATATTTAGACAAGGTCGTAGTCACAGTGGAAGTTCTCTCCTCCCTTCAGAGAAAGGTACCTCCTTCTTTGATGTCTTGTTCTTTCCACTGGGATCTCACTCGCGGAAATCTTTCATTTAGTTCATTTTTTTTTTTTTTGCCAGAGTGTCTTGTCTTTCCATGCATGAAATACTCTCATGGGCTCTTCAGCCATATCTGAATGTCTTAAGGGCTGATTCTGAGGCCAGAGTGTTGTTAGGACATCTGCCATTCTATGAGTCTGCTGTGTATCCCGCTTCCCATGTTGGATCGTTCTCTCCCTTTTTTGTTCTATCGGTTAGTATTTTCAGACACTAGTCTTGTTTATGTGATCCCTTTGATTCTTAGTCCTATCATTATGATCAATTGTGAACAGAAAATGATCAAATGGACTAGTGAGATGGCCTTGGTACATGCAACCTTAATGAGATTGAATCGGAATCCCCTGGTATGTTTCTAACTCTATTGTTTGGGGCAAGTCAGCTTGAGCATGTTATTTCTGTATTTCGTTTCTGGTGTAAAACAATCTGTGTTATTTGAGTAGTGGCTTCATACATCTCATGCTTACCACATCTCTTGATCACATCATTTTCCGTTACGCTTGATTTAATCTTACAAAGTTTTGTTCATCATAGTCCTAGGAGCAATAATCTATACCATATAAGGTACTTCAAAAAGTTCATAGGAAAAGTGATTTCTATTTAATTCAAAAGAATTTTTAAATCTGTTCAGTTTTTTTTCGTAATACACATTTTCCAGGAACTTTTTAATGACTCTCAAATGGATTTCAATATTTTTTACACATTTTTCTGCATATAATATTTTTTTTTTAAAAAAATTGTTATTTATCTGAAAGGCAGAGTTACAAGAGAGGCAGAGGCAAAGAAAGAGAGAGAGGTCTTCCATCCGATAGTTCACTCCCCAGATGACTGCAACAGCTGGAGCTGCGCTGATCTGAAGCCAGGAGCCAGGAGCCAGGAGCCAGGAGCTTCTTGTGCGTCTCCCAGGCAGGTGCAAGGGCCCAAAGACTTGGGACATCTTCTACTGCTTCCCAGGCCACAGCAGAGAGCTGGATCAGAATTGGAGCAGCCAAGACTCGAATTGGCACCCATATGGGATGCTGGCACTGCAGGTGGAGGCTTTACCCAGTATGCCACAGCATCGCCGCTTGCACATACTATTTCTACTGTTAGATTATTATTGCTCTAGGCATAATGCACAATTATCCTAGGACTTTTCTTTTCAGCTCTTATATGTTCTGTTTACCTGTTTCATGGATTTAATATTTTTCTTTAAGAAGTTCCCTGATGGGGTGGACATTTAATGGCTAAGATAAGCAACTTCCGCATTGGAGTACCTGGGTTCAGTACTTGACTCTGGCTTTTGGTTCAATCTTGCTATTAATGCAAACCTTGGGAGGCAGTGGTGATGACTCCAGCAATTTGATTCCTGCCGTACATGTGTGAGATTTGGATTGAATCTTTAGCTCCTGGCTTCATTTCACCCCAGCCCTAGCAACTGTGGGCATTTGGAGAGCTCTCTCTTTCTCTCTTTCTCCTCTTTCTCTCTTTCTCTCTCTCTCCCTCTCTCCCTCTCATCCTCTCCCCTCCCCTTCTCTGCCTCTCCTTTTCTCCCTTCCCCCTTCCCTCTCATAAGTAAGTAAATAAAGTTTCCTAAGAAAAGATGCATTAGAGATAAATTCTTGAAAATTTATTTATCTTAAAATATATTTTCCCTTTTCTAGAATTGTTGTTGTTTGACTAGACATATATTTCTAAGTTAGAAAAATAGTCTTCAGTTTTTAACTTGTAATGTTGCTACTGAGAAATCAAATGTGATTCTGATTCCAGTAGGATCTCAATATGCATCCTTTTGTATTTTCTAGCCACTGGAAGCTTATATAACTAACTTCATTGCTGATTTCAAAATTTAATGACAAGCCTTAATGGGGTATTTTGTTATTCATTGTGCTGGCACTTAATGGGCCCTATATCTAGAGATTCACTTCCTTCTTTTCCAGGAAATAATATTGTATTATTTCTTTAAAGATTTATTTATTTGAATTGCCAAGTTACAGAGAGCCAGAGGCAGAGGCAGAGGCAGAGGTAGAGAGAAAGAGAGGTCTTCCATCCATTGGTTCATTCCCCAAATGGCTGTAAGAGCTGGAGCTGGGATGATGCAAAGCCAGGAGCCAGGAGCTTCTTCTGGGTCTCCCATGAGTGTGCTGTGGTGTTAACAGTTGGGCCATCTTCCACTGCTTCCCCAAGTCATAGCAGAGAACTGGATCGGAAGAGGAACAGCTTGGACTAGAACTTGGAGCCATATGGGATGTCAGCACCGCAGGCAGTGGCTTCACCTGCTAAGCCAACAGCACTGTCCCTGTATTATTTCTTTACTATTTCCTTCTCCCCACCGCCCCATTTTAGTATACCTTCTAATATTCCCTTCCCTTGCCTTCCCTTCTAGTATCCCCTCCCTTCCCCTCCCCTTCTCTTCCCTTCTAGATAGATATTGGGCATCTTGACTGGTCTACTAATTTTAGTCTTTTTTTCTCTTTCTTCATATTTGATGAAACAAGGCCACATCACTAACCGATAACTTCCCATGCTGGATGGTTCTCTCCCTTTTTTATTCTATCAGTTAGTATTCGCAGACACTAGTCTTGTTTGTGTGATCCCTTTGACTCTTAGACCTATCAGTGTGATCAATTGTGAATTGAAATTGATCACTTGGACTAGTGAGATGGCATTGGTACATGAAATCTTGATGGGATTGTATTGGAATGCCCTGGCACATTTCTAACTCCACCATTTGGGGCAAGTCAGCTTGAGCATGTCCCAAATTGTACATCTCCACCCTCTCTTATTCCCACTCTTATATTATATTTAACAAGGAATCACTTTTCAGTTAAATTTCAACACCTAAGAATAAATGTGTGTTGATTACAGAGTTCAACCAATAGTATTAACTAGAACAAAAAATTCTAAAAGGGATAAAGTACATAATCTTTACAGGAACTGAGGCAGAGAAGCTATGAGCTCTGGCATACCAGGCCCAGACTAGAGCACTGAAGCATAAATCTCAAAGCATTTAAAATAACTGAAAATCTGCTTCTTGACTGAGATACTACAAACCCACTTCTTCCAGCATTAGAATGCCAGCAGTTAGGCCTACTCAATTCCTCCATAAGAAATTGATTCAACAAATTTTATCTGGAGAAACTGAAGTTTGTTGGTGTTGACATTTAGGGCACCATGCAAAAAGGGCAGAAAACTACATATTTGCTCTGAGTCCTACCAGTTGAAATGCCCTGCCCATCCACAGAGGTTCCATTCAGCACTTAGAAGTTCAGTTTTGCAGTGGACAACTGATGATCAATAGTCCTTTGAAAAAGGTATCAAAATTAAAGACAGAAACTAAATGATTGTAAAGGAATCAAGTCAAAAGAACAAGAGACAGTTCAAAAACTTAAAGTGTAAAAGAAAATAGTATTCTTAGAATGGTAATTATGTATCTGCTAAACTAGAACAAGATGCTATAGGAAAGAAACAGAGAACTAGACTTTGGCACTCATTCTAGGGAGATTTTGATTTTTGTCTTCCAGTTGTACACATATGGAAGGGTAAGAATGCATAGTTCTGGGTCTGCATGATAGACAGTAAGAGCTTAGGGCCTTCTCTGTTATGGTCATACGTGCAACCTTATAGAGTACTGAGAATATGTGGAAACTTTCAAATCTGTCATTCCCTAAAACATTTAATTCCTTAGGCTTTCCTCTTGTGCTTTGTGGATAGCATCTTATTTGCCTCAGCTGTGAACTGGGAACTCTGAGCTTTCATGTCTTTTAATGAAATCATGACACTTAAAACTTTATTTATTTTAACTTTTATTTAATATAAATTTCCAAAGTACAGCTTTTGGATTACAGTGGTTTTTCCCCCCTTAATAACCTCCATCCCACCCACAACCATCCCATCTCCCACTCCCCCTCCCATTCCATTCACATCAAGATTCATTTTCAATTCTCTTTATACACAGAAGATCAATTTAGTATATATTAAGTAAAGATTTCAACAGTTTGCACCCACACAGAAACACAAAGTGAAACATACTGTTTGAGTACTAGTTATAGCTTTAATTGACATTGTACAACACATTAACGACAGTGATCCAACATGGGGAGTAAGTGCACAGTGACTCCTGTTGTTGACTTAACAAAATGACACTCTTGTTTATAGCGACAGTAATCTCCATAGGCTCTAGTCATGAGTTGCCAAGGCTATGGAAGCCTCTTGAGTTGGCCAACTCTTATCTTATTTAGACAAGGTCATAGTCAAAGTGGAAGTTCTTTCCTCCCTTCAGAGAAAGGTACCTCCTTCTTTGATGGCCTGTTCTTTCTACTGGGATCTCACTCACAGAGATCTTTCATTTACGTCTTTTTTTTTTTTTTGCCAGACTGTCTTGGATTTCCATGCCTAAAATACTCTCATGGGCATTTTTTAGCCAGATCTGAATGCCTTAAGGGCTGATTCTTAGGCCTGAGTGCTGTTTAGGACATCTGCCATTCTATGAGTCTGCTGTGTATCCTGCTTCCCATGTTGGATAGTAACACATTTTTTAAAGATTTATTTATTTATTCAAAAGGTTAGTTACGAAGAAGCAGATAGAGAGAGGTATCTTCCATTTGCTGGTCCACTCCCCAAATGGCCACAAGAGCCAGAGCTGGGCTGATTGGAAGCCAGGAGCCAGGAGCTTCCTCCAGGTTTCCCACATGGTTGCAGGGGCCCAAGGACTTAGGCCATCTTCCACCACTTTTCCAGGCTACAGCAGAGAGCTGGATTGGAAGCGGAACAGCCAGGACTCAAACTGGTACCCAGTGCTGGCCCCTTAAAACATTTTTTTTATTAAACTTTTATTTAATGAATATAAATTTCCAAAGTATAGCTTATGGGTTACAATGGCTTCCCCCCCTCCCATAACTTCCCTCCCGCCTGCAACCCTCCCCTTTCCCGCTCCCTTTCCCCTTCCATTCATGTAAAGAATCATTTACAATTCTCTTTGTATACAGAAGATCAGTTTAGTATATATTAGGTAAAGATTTCAACATTTTGCCCATATAGTAACATAAAGTGAAAAAACTACCATTGGATTACTAATTATAGCATTAAATAGCAATGTACAGCACATTAAAGACAGAGATCCTACATAATTTTTTTTTCAAATTAATTAATTTTCTATGCCATTTCCATTTTAACACCAGGTTGTTTTTTTTTTTCATTTCCAATTCTCTTTATATACAGAAGATCACTTCAGTATATAATTAGCAAAGACCTCATCAGTCTGCGCCCACACAGAAATGCAAAGTATAAAAATACTGTTTCAGTACCAGTCATAGCATCACTTGGCTTTAGACGACACATTAGGGACAGATCCCACATGGGGTGTAAGTACACAGTGACTCCTGTTGCTGACTTAACAATTTGACACTCCTGTTCATGGCGTCAGTAATCTCCCTAGGCTCTAGTCATGAGTTGCCAGGGCTATGGAAGCCTTTAGAGTTCGCTGACTTTGATCTTATTCCGATAGGGTCATAGTCAAAGTGGAAGTTCTCTCCTCCCTTCGGAGAAGGGTACCTCCTTCTTTGATGGCCCCGTTCTTTCCACTGGGATCTCACTCACAGAGATCATTCATTTAGGTCTTTTTTTTTTTCCATGATATCTTGGCTTTCCATGCCTGCTATACTCTCATGGGCTCTTCCGCCAGATCTGAATGCCTTGAGGGCTGATTCTGAGGCCAGAGTGTTGTTTAGGACATCTGCCATCCTATGAGTCTGCTGTGTATCCCACTTCCCATGTTGGATCTTTCTCTCCCTTTTTGATTCTATCAGTTAGTATTAGCAGATATTTGTCTTGTTTGTGTGATCTCTTTGACTCTTAGACCTATCAGAGCTATCAATTGTGAGCTGAAATTGATCACTTGGACTAGTGCGATGGCATTGGTACATGCCATCTTGATGGGATTGTGTTGGAATCCCCTGGCATATTTCTAACTCCACCATTTGCGGCCAGTCCGATTGAGCATGTTCCAAATTGTTCATCTCCTCCCTCTCTTTTTCCACTCTTAGATTTAACAGGGATCACTTTTCAGTTAAAATTTAAACACCTAAGAATAATTGTGTGTTAATTACAGAGTTCAACCACTAGTACTAGAACAACAACAACAACCACAAATACTAAAAAGGATAAAGTATTACATTGTACATCTAAAGTCAGGACAGGAGCTGATCAGTTCATTGTTGCTTATAGTGTCCATTTCAATTAACAGGTTTCCCCTTTGGCGCTCAGTTGTCACTGATCAGGGAAAACAAATGATATTTGTCTCTTTGGGACTGGCTTAATTCACTCAGCATGATGATTTCCAGATTGCTCCATCTTGTTGCAAATGACCGGGTTTCGTTGTTTCTTACTGCTGTATAGTATTCTATGGAGTACATGTCCCATAATTTCTTTATCCAGTCTACTGTTGATGGGCATTTGGGTTGGTTCCAGGTCTTAGCTATTGTGAATTGAGCTGCAATAAACATTAATGTGCAGATGGCTTTTTTATTTGCCAAATTAATTTCCTTTGGGTAAATTCCAAGGAGTGGGATGGCTGGGTTGTATGGTAGGGTTATGTTCAGGTTTCTGAGGAATCTCCAGACAGACTTCCATAGTGGCTTAACCCCTTAAAACATTTTTAAAAAAGATTTATTTATTTCTTTGAAAGAGAGAGAGAGAGAGAGAGAGAGAGAGAGAGAGATCTTCCATCCACTGGTTCATCCCCCAAATTGCTGCAACAGCCAGTGCTGGGCCAGGCTGTAAGTAGGAGCCAGGAGCTTCTTTTGGGTCTCTTATATGGGTGGCAGAGACACAAGCACATGGACCATCTTCTCCTACCTTTTTCAGGAACTTTGGCACGGAGCTGGATCAGAAGTGGAGCAGCTGGGACATATGGGATGCTAGCATGGCAGGTAGTGGCTTAATCTGCTATGGCACAACACCATGCCCTTGACCTTTATAAAAAAAGATCTATTGAGAAATGATAGAGCTCAGGGCAGAGCCAAGATGGCAGAATAGTGAGGGCGCACACCAATAGTCCAGGAAAAGATACTTTAATAAAAGTGGAGTTACTGTAGCCTCAGGAAAAGGCTCAGGAAATAACTGCAGAGGAAACTCTTCCAGATCTAGTGGATGTGACATGGAGGACCTACAGGGAGAGCAAGGTCACCCACCACGTGGAAGCCGAGCCGCAGAAGCCGAGCCGCAGAGTCTGCACGCCAGTGCTGGCAGGGGAGGTGAGACAAAAACATCAGTAACCCGAGACATTGGCGGGGAAAGGTGGAAAGAACCTAGAGGGAATGAGGCCTGAAGCCCCACTGGGGAATGTTCACCAGGCTGACTAGAGGAGAGAAAACAATGAATAAATAAGGGGAACTGGCATGGACATTAGCCTCTCTCTCCACTCACCTCACAAAGCTGAGCAAGACAAAGAGCAGGAGCCATTTTACATATGTAAAGTGGCACCCGCCATTAGCCAAGCAAAAAACCCTGACTCTGGTGGGGAAAAATAACAAGAGGTAAGGACCTGGTGAAAGTGTGGAGCTAACGAACTGAGACTGTGAAAATCTGAGGGGGGGCGGGCGAGAGAACTCACCGAGTATGCAAACTCGGTAACCTTGGCAATCTGGTGAGAGACGGTGGAGAAATTTGAGGCCACACTAAGGGCTGCAAAAACTCTTTGTGTGGTCCCAGGGGTAGGCAGACGAATACCCACAGGGGCCAGATTTCATACATCAACTACCCTCAATTCCACGCAACTGTATGGAATTACTTCCCAATTGAGTCAAAAAAAGAAAAAGAGAGAGAGAGAGAGAGAGAGCGAGTGAGAGAACAATATGGGTGAGTCACCCTAGGCACACCCTTAACCCTGAAGAACCAGAGCTCTATGGCCTCACCCATCACAGCCTCTAAGGATCCATCAAAAACAGACAGTTCACTTAATCTAGAGTCATAGTATAATAAGAAAAAACACCACAGTGAAGAAATCAAAGAAAAACTACAATATGCCAAACAAACACAGAAACCGTGGTAACAAGAACAAGGAAGACACTATGATGCCCCCAAATGAACAAGAGACCCCAATTCAACATTATGAAGATGATGAGATAGAAGAAATGCAAGAAGCGGATCTCAAAAAATTGATAAGAACATTAAGAAGTTCTCAAAAACAAATTCTTGAACTACAGAAATCCTTAATGGACAAGATAGAAAATCTCTCTCGTGAAAATGAAATATTAAGGAGGAATCAAAATGAAATGAAACAACTAGTAGAACAAGAAACTGTGATAGTGACGAGAAATCATAATGAAATGAAGAACTCAATAGATCAAATGACAAACACATTAGAGAGCCTTAAAAACAGAATGGGTGAAGCAGAAGAGAGAATATCGGACTTAGAAGACAGAGAACAGGAAAGGAAACAGGCAAACCAAAGAAAAGAAGAGGAAATTAGAAATCTAAAAAATATTGTCGGGAATCTACAGGATACTATTAAAAAACCTAACATTTGGGTTCTAGGAGTTCCTGAAGGCATGGAGAGGGAGAAAGGATTAGAAGGCCTTTTTAGTGAGACACTAGCAGAAAATTTCCCAGGTTTGGAGAAGGACAGAGGCATCCTAGTACAGGGAGCTCATAGAACCTCTAGTAAACGTGACCCAAAGAGATCCTCACCACGACACATTGTAATTAAACTCACCACAGTGAAACATAAAGAAAAGATCCTAAAATGTGCAAGAGAGAAACGTCAGATTACTCTCAGAGGATCTCCAATTAGACTCACAGCAGACTTCTCATCAGAAACCCTACAAGCTAGGAGGAAATGGCGAGATATAGTCCAGGTACTAAGAGAGAAAAACTGCAGGCCAGAATATTATATCCTGCAAAGCTCTCATTTGTGAATGAAGGTGAAATAAAGACCTTTCACAGCAAACAGAAATTGAAAGAATTTGTTGCCACTCTTCCTGCCCTGCAAAAGATGCTTAAAGATGTGTTACACACAGAAACACAGAAACATGGTCATCAGTATGAAAGAAGGTAAAGGAAGGAAACCTCACAGCAAAAGATCACAGGAAAATCAAAGCATATATTAGAAAATATCTGTGGCAAATGGCAGGAAAAAGTTACTACTTATCAATAGTCACATTGAACGTTAATGGCCTGAACTGTCCAGTTAAAAGACACCAATTGGCTGATTGGGTTAAGGAACAAAACCCATCTTTTTACTGATTACAAGAAACACATCTTTCCAACAATGATGCATACAGACTGAAAGTGAAAGGCTGGAAAAAGATATACCATGCCAAAAGAAATGAAAAAAGAGCAGGCGTAGCCATCCTAATATCGGACAACATAAACTTTACCACAAAAACTGTTAGGAGAGACAAAGAAGGGCACTATATAATGATTAAGGGATCCATTCAATAGGAAGATATAACGATTATCAATGTATATGCACCTAATTACAGGGCACCAGTTTATTTAAAAGACTTGTTAAGGAAATTAAAGGGAGACTTAGACCCCAATACAATAGTCCTGGGCGACTTCAATACTCCACTCTCAGAGATAGACAGATCAACAGGACAGAAGATCAACAAGGAGACAGAATATTTAAATGACACTATAGCCCAAATGGATCTAACAGATATCTACAGAACTTTTCATCCTACACAGAAAGCATTTACATTCTTCTCTGCAGTACATGGAACCTTCTCTAGGATTGACCACATACTAGGCCATAGAGCAGGTCCCAGCAAATTCAAAAGAATTAGAATCATACCATGCAGCTTCTCAGACCACAAAGGAATGAAGCTGGAAATTAGCAACTCAGGAATCCCTAGAGCACGTGCAAACACATGGAGACTGAACAACATGCTCCTGAATGAACAATGGGTCACAGAAAAAATTAAAAGAGAAATCAAAAATTTTCTGGAAGTAAATGAGGATAACAGCACAACATACCAAAACCTATGGGATACAACAAAAGCAGTGTTAAGAGGAAAGTTTATATCAATAGGTGCCTACATCAAGAAATTGGAAAGGCACCAAATAGATGAGCTTTCAAGTCATCTCAAGGATCTAGAAAATCAGCAGCAAACCAGACCCAAACCCAGTAGGAGAAGAGAAATAATTAAAATCAAAGAAGAAATCAACAGGATTGAATCCAAAAAAAATTACAAAAAGTCAGTCAAATGAGGAGCTGGTTTTTTGAAAAAATAAACAAAATTGACACCCCATTGGACCAACTAACTAAAAAAAGAAGAGAAAAAACGCAAATCAATAGGATCAGAGATGAAAATGGAAACATAACAACAGGCACCACAGAAATAAAAAGAATCATCAGAAATTACTACAAGGACTTGTATGCCAGCAAACAGGGAAATCTGTCAGAAATGGACAGATTCCTGGACACATACAATCTACCTAAATTGAGCCAGGAAGACATAGAAAATCTAAACAGACCCATAACAGAGAGAGAAATTGAAACAGTAATAAAGGCCCTCCAAACAAAGAAAAGCCCAGGACCAGATGGATTCACTGCAGAATTCTACCAGACATTTAAAGAAGAATTAACTCCAATTCTTCTCAAACTATTCAGAACAATCGAAAAAGAGGGAATCCTCCCAAATTCTTTCTATGAAGCCAGCATCACCTTAATTCCTAAGCCGGAAAAAGATGCAACATTGAAAGAGAATTACAGACCAACATCCCTGATGAACATAGATGCAAAAATACTCAATAAAATTCTGGCCAATAGAATGCAACAACACATCAGAAAGATCATCCACCCAGACCAAGTGGGATTTATTCCTGGTATGCTCAGGATCACTAGGTATCAGGGAAATGCAACTCAAAAACCACAATGACGTTCACCTTACTCCAGTTAAAATGGCTCTTATCAGAAATCACCAAATGATAAATGCTGGCGAGGATATGAGGAAAAGGTACCCTGGTCTGCTGTTTGTGGGAATGTAAACTGGTGCAGCCACTGTGGAACACAGTGTGGAAATACCTCAGAAATCTGAATATAGACCTACCATATGATCCAGCCATCCCATTCCTGGGAATTTACCCAAACCAAAAGAAATCACATATGAAAGTGTTATCTATATCCCTGTGTTCATTGCAGCACAATTCACAATAACTAAGATAAGGAATCAACCCAGATGTTCATCAACTGTTTACTGAATAAAGAAATTATGATATATATACACTGGAGTACTACTCAGTTGTAAGACAAAAATGAAATTCTTTCTTTTGCAATAAGATGGATGCAACTGGAAACGAATATACTTAGTGAAATAAGCCAGTTCTAAAAAAACGAGTATCATATGATTTCCCTCTTCCAAGGTAACAGAGTACCTGAAATGTAATGTATTGGATTGAAATAGACATTTTAAGACTTGATTTTTTTACAGCCCTTGTCTCTTCCATTGAGGGACAGTGTTTTTTTCTCTTCATATTATTTGTTGTACTCTTTTACTTAGAGTGAACTATACAATCATTATGTATACTGAAAATAGGTTTTTGTAAAAATTAAGAGTGAGAATGCGAGAGGGAGGGGAAGAAGAGGTTGGGATTTGGGCAGGAGGGAGGGTAGGGGAGAAGTGTCTCTATGTTCCTAAATCTGTATATATGAAATATATGAAATTTTAACTTAAATAAAATTTAAAAATTAAATTAAAGAATAAGAAAGAAAGGAGGAATAATGGTTGGAGGATGGGCAGGAGGGGGAGTTGTGCAGGATGAGCCACTATGATCCTTAATTTATATATGTGAAATACATATTTCTTATAGAAATAAAACTTGTAAAACAGAAAACAGGGAAAAAAGAAATTGGATATGTTTGACTTGAGAGCCCAAACCCTTAAACCACCACACTTTACTTCTATTCTTCTTAATCATGATACTGGTGATAATTATGTGGTGAACTTGATGCTTTACTTCTGTGGTTTCCCACCCAAATTGAATAGCCCTGGTATAATCACCAGAAAAAAGCCAACCTTGGAGGGATAGCCTAAAATAGTACCTAAACCAGTACTCCCCCAAACTGTCCAGGTCATTAAAAATAAGGAAGGAATACAGTCGATGTTTATGAAAATGTTGGTGCAGGGAACTAAAACATTCTGTCCCTTTACAAAACCAATGAATAAACTGGCAAAAGCTATCAGAATCATCTTTCTTAGAACTCTGAATACTAATGAAAGGCTTGCAGAATCGAAGGTTTGCTTAATGAAGGAAAAGCAGCTGGTTCTTGCTAAGGGAGCTTTTTGGCATTTTAATTTATCCTGGACCATCCCCTCTTCTCCAGTTGAGCAACAGCCTAGAAGAAAACATTCCATATTCCTGGTATAAGTACCACCCAGTACTTACACCATGGAGCAGAATAGACCTTGTATCAAAGAATTAGGTCTGTTTGTTTTGAGCTGCCTTGTGGGTCCTTGAAAGACTGAATCATAGTGCCTGCCTTTAGTTGGCATCAGAACTCTCCCAACACTGAGCTGACTAACTATGTAGGAAGTAATTGTGGAAAACAGGACAAATATGAGTATTAGCTGCCATCACACAGACACACACACACACACACACACGAGCTTCAAAAAGTTCATTAGAGAAATGGAATTTTATAATGATGTGAATTTTCTAAGAGCTTTTTGAAGCTCCCTTATGTAAGGATAAGATGGGAAACTTCATAAATGGGACATTACTTGAGGGGACAGGCATAGATGGATACTGTAGTTAGAACCCATAGGTAGCCAGAGTTTAGTTTAAAGTATGAAATTGTATTATATTTGTGTTCATTGAAGGATGCTGGAAGCAAAGGAAGAGATGAAAACCATGTCATAGTAAAAACACTATGATTAGAATCATCTAAACTAGGGATCAAGTCTTGGTTTTCTGTTCACAGGCTCTGTGACCTGAGGTAAAGTGACTTAACCTCTCAGCTGATTTCCTCACCTGTGAAATGGAAATGACAAATTGAGGATTAAACAAAATAATACAAGTAAGTGACCCAGAACATTCCCTGTCACATAGTTAGCACTCTACTTGATGTTAGCTCTTTTTTTTTTTTTTTAAAAAAAATATCTAATCATTGTGATTTGGCAGAGGGACATCCCGTAGCAACCACAGGTCTTTAAGTGGGAGAGGACATTTTGTGTCAACATCTGGCTTTAGGAAGCCTCACTTTTCAATATGGATGATTTTCTGAGCTCCTCCCCTTTCTAGCAGTCTCAAGCCCTGGCTCAAACCTCTTGCAAGCGGTATTAAGCACAGGGTGCTTTTGTGATATTTGTGGTAGCTAAAAATCTTTTTTAAAAAGACTTTAAACATACAATCAGAAATAAAATGGAAACCACATGGATAATTTAGTTGCTTCCAATATGTTCTTAGTCTCCCATTCTACATCCTGCTAGGGCCTGTTCTGAGAATATCCTCTTCAGAGTAATAAATCACAGGAACAGTAAGTGCATTCCTGCAGCTGCAGCAGGGCTAGTTAGAAGCCTATTCAAGAACAGGGCTTATGTGGTGAGGTTTTTTCCTCCTCCTTTAAAAAAGCCACCTGTACCATTTTTGTCTTGGTTTTTATGTGGAAATGAGTTTAAGATGTAGTTTTCTTCCTTTACTTGTATTTATGAAGTACAAATAGTTCTTTGTTAATAGGAAAGGAAAAATCCCATAAATCCAAATGCCAAACTTAATTAAGACTCTAGAGAAAGTGTTCCTCTTTAACTTTTCAACTTCCTTTCTTAGCAATTTAGCAGCTGAACAAGATGCAGGTGGAAGGAATTGCTTCAGTGACAGCTGGCCCTGAATCTCTCACATTCCTGCAAGTGCACTAGTTCAGGGTACAGAACTCTCTGGGAGAACTAGGGCTATTCTGGAAGTAGCACATACTTTAATCTAAATCTTTTTCCTGTTGATTGGCAAAAATTCCAAAAGTTCTTTGAGGCTAGGAGAGATAACTCTGAGGAGAAAATTAGAACCAGATCATCTAATCCAGATGTTCTAAATGAGGCCTTGATAAGGACAAAAAAACAGTCTTTTTATTATAAACTAGACTTGAGGAAAAACAATCACTTCTTTATAAACTAGGCCTTGAGGAGGGAAGATCCTTCATTGTAATCATAACGATTCTAGTAAGATTCACATAATGAGGATAGCTGTGCAATTTGGTGAATCTGATGATCAGCCATTTAGAGTGTTTTAAAGAGTTTCAGAAGGGCTCCCTCTGCACAGAAAAATCACCCTTACTTAGAGGTCTCAGTGCCTATATTTCTTCATCAGTAGTTCTTAACTCTTTTGTCAATGATTTGTTGTTTAAGCAACTGAGCTTTAACCTCAGAAAAATGAATACAGATGTGTATACACAGAGCGGTATACATTTTCATGGGCTTCATATATTCCTATGAAATGCCCTGGGGCATCATAGGATGGTTAGCATTTCTCATAGTTGGTTTTCAAGAGCCTATAGTAAGTATCCTGTGTACATATTGACCACAGTTGAGATCAATTAGAAGCAGCTCCATAACATTTTTCTCACCAGCACATTAAAATATTACTCAAAATAATGAACTAATGATTTCATATCAAAGAAAGGGATGGTACTTAGGGACAATATTCATTAAGGAATATAGATCTGCCTTGGTGATACATAGATTGATGACAAGTCAGCTTCTTGATCTCATGTCAGCACATGAGGTGATTTTTCCCCCTTCCTATTTCTACTAAATTAAAAAATCCAAAGTTTAGAATACATTAAAATGCTTTAGAATGCTCCAGGATAGGTGAAATAAGAATGATAAAATTTGATAGCTGTTATAACTAGTACTGAAACAGTATTTTTACACTTTGTGTTTCTGCGTGGATACAAACTGATGAGATCTTTACTAATTATATACTGAATCGATCTTCTGTATATAAAGATAATTGGAAATGAAAAAAAAAACACCTGGTGTTAAATTGGAAATGGCATAGAAAATTAATTAATTTAAAAAAATATATTATGTAGGATCTCTGTCTTTAATGTGCTGTACACTGTTATTTAATGCAATAACTAGTACTCCAACAGTATTTTTTTTCACTTTGTGTTGCTATATGGGGGCAAACTGTTGAAATCGTTACCTAATATATACTAAACTGATGTTCTGTATATAAAGAGAATTGAAAATGAATCATGATGTGATTGGAAGGGGAGAGGGAGCGGGAAAGGGGAGGGTTGTGGGTGGGAGGGAAGTTTTGGGAGGGGGAAGCCATTGTAACTCATAAGCTGTACTTTGGAAATTTGTATTGATTAAATAAAAGTTTTAAAAAAAGAATTTGTTTTTGAGAACTTCTTAATGTTCTTATCAATTTTTTGAGATCTGCTTCTTGCATTTCTTCGATCTCATCATCTTCATAATCTTGAATTGGGGTGTCTTTTTCATTTGGGGGCGTCATAGTGTCTTCCTTGTTCTTGTTACCTCGGTTTTTGCATTTGTTGTTTGGCATGTTGGAGTTATTTGGTTTCTTCACTGTGGTGTTTTTTCTTGTTACACTATGACTCTAGATTAAGTGGACTGTCTGCTTTCAAGGGATCCTTAGAGGCTTGAGATGAGTGTGGCCTGAGAGCTGTGTTTGGTTCCTCAGTGTTGAGGGTGTGCCAAAGGTGACACTCCTAGGTTAGGCGTGGTAAATCTCTCTTTCTTTCTTTCATTCTCTTTTTTTTAATTGAAAAGGAAAGTAATTCCGCCCAGCTGAACATAATTGGAGGTAGTTATCAGGCGAATGATATACCCACAGGAGCCAGAGATCAGAAGCTCTTTCCCAAGAACCACACAGGGAATCTCTGCTGCCCTCAGTGTGGGCTCCAATTCTCCTGCAGTCTCCCACTGGGTTGCCAAGTTAGATGCTAATCTCCTGTTATTTCACCCCTCCCCCCAGAGTCAGGTTTTTCTGCTAGGCTCAGGGCCGGTGCGAACCTGAGGTCGCCCTGCTTATGACGTATGTCCAAAATGGCACCTGCTCTTTGTCTTGCTCGCCTTTGAGAGGTGAGTGGAGAGAGAGAAACTTGTGTCCGTATCGGTCACTTTTTTTTTCCCTCTCTCTCTTCTAGTTAGCCTGGTGAACTTTTCCCTACGGAGTTTCAAGCCTCGTTCACTCTTGCCTCCTGTTTCCGCTTTCCTGCTGGTGTTTTGGGCTATTGAGGTTCGGCTCACCTTGCGTTCCAGCGCTGGTGTGTTGATTCTGCCGCTGGTTTCCCGAACTTGGGCTCCCACGCTCTCCACGCAGGTGCACTGTGAATCACGAGTTCCAGAAGAGCTTCCTCTGCTGTTTCTTCCCCATACTCTTCCTTGAACCTGCAGTATCTCCACTTTTATTAAACTGTCTCTTCCGGGACTATCAGTGTGCTCCCTTCCTATTCTGCCATCTTGCCGCTCTCCCAAATTTGTTTTTTTTTTTGTTTGTTTGTTTTTGTGTTTTATTTTATTTTATTTTTATTTTTTATTTTTTTAACTTTTATTTAATGAATATAAATTTCCAGTGTACAGCTTATGGATTACAATGGCTTCCCCCCCCCCATAACTTCCCTCCCACCCGCAACCCTCCCCTCTCCAGCTCCCTATCCCCTTCCATTTGCATCAAGATTCATTTTCAATTCTCTTTATATACAGAAGATCAATTTCATATAAAGGTTTCAACAGTTTGCACCCACATAGACACACAAAGTGAAACATACTGTTTGAGTACTAGTTATAGCATCAAATCAAAATGTACAGCACATTAAGGACAGAGATCCCACATGAGGAGCAAGTGCACAGTGACTCCTGTTGTTGACCCAACAAATTGACACTCTAGTTTATGGCGCCAGTAACCACCCTAGGCTCTTGTCATGAGTTGCCAAGGCTATGGAAGCCTTCCAAGTTGGCCGACTCTGATCATATTTAGACAAGGTCATAAAAGACAGGGTGAGGATAGTAACCAATGATCCTAAGAGTGGCATTTACCAGGTTTGAACAATTATACAGCATTAAGTGGGGAAGAGGACCATCAGTACACACAGGTTGGGAGTAGAGCCATTGGTGGTAGAGTAGAGGTTATGATTACAAAGGAATAAGGTCCGAGTACGCTAGACAGGGTCTAGAACAAAGGACAGAGTCATTATTAGAGGAGCTAAGAAAGGTGCTGTCTAAGCTACAATGAAGTTTTCTGATTGAGAGGCAAATAGAACCTGATAGAAGGGGCTTGATAATAATCTGTTGGGCTTTAGGCCTTGTAAGTTAAGAGGCCCAGACCTATCTATCTCTTCACATGGGGTATATCCTAAGGGAGGTGTGAACCTCCTAGGGGAAGGCACTCTGTTGACTTTCATTACTTGGCTGGCCTGGGAGGAGAGCTGGCCAGGTAAAGGCAGGTGGCATCTCTAACAAGAAATTTACAGTTCTGCCTGCAATGTTGCTGACCCTACTTGACCATCCCCTCAGCTGCAGTGGTCACTTTGGAAGTTGGGCTGAGTGAAGGGCTTTTCAGCTTAGAGGCAGTAAGATCTGTGGCTCTGACCTGGGCATCCTTCGACTCCAGGGCAGGTCCATTTCCAGTGATCCAACTCTTGGCAAAGCTAACAGGGCTCTTCACAAGCTGACTTCTGCTGAAGCCCAGGCTTACCACATTGAAAGCCACTGCAGTAGACTGGCCTGTTGGGTCTCCTTGAGGGCAGATCACTGTACAGATTAGCCATTAATAGGCCTGCCACCCATTGCTTCTGATGCCTAGCTTTCTTTTCCTCCTGGTTTGTGTTAAAGCAGACCAGAGGATGCAAGTCAAGGGAGTGCCCGTGTCCCATCTCTAATCTTCAATGGCCTGAACTACAAGTCTATAGTCACAGGCATGTTCTGTAGTAGTTTTTCTAAGGTAGACAATGCCCATGAGGAAAATTATATTCTCACTTAAAAACTTTCCTTCCCTTTGGTCTGAAAAGGAGGTTTTTTCTACTTACTGTATACTTCGCTGATGGCGAAGTGAATCTAGCTATGAGATTATTATTTAAGCTCTTATTTTGGCTATGCTATTACAGAAAAGTGTTAGCCATCTCTTTTATAAGGTCTAAAGATTAAATTGTGCATCCTACAGATTCCTTCATAATAGAATTAGTTTCCTACCTTGAAGAGAATAGAGAAATGAAAGAACAAGTTGGGCTTAGAATAGAGAAATGAGGGAGCAAGTCCTAGATCGCTTGCTGACAATAGCAATATCACATGAATACTTAGCAAACAGTTTCAACCATTAGATAACAACTTAAGAAAACATTTACCAGAAGGTCCAATGCCTTCTATAAATTTTAATAATCATGTATTTGAAGACACCTCTTAAATATCTAACATGGTGTAGTTTGTTTAGCCAGTAAACAAGCACAACCATATAAAATGTTTTTAGTTTCTTTCTACCAACAAGTTTAAAACATATGATACAGAGATTCAGGTCACACAAATTAAAATATATCTTTGATTGATTTTAGCAGCTTAAATTTATGGACAATCTTATCTATAAGCCATTTAAAATAAAACTCTTAATAAAATTTCCTATGTGGACATACAATATGTACACACATATAACATAGCATAATAGACCAATATAGCAATTTTAATAATAGCTTTTAAAATCTTTAACTCTTTTTGTAGATTGCCAGTTGATTTGAATTGCTTTTTTAGTAACCTCAGTTAACCATACTTTCTCTCAGTTGGTACTGTTAATAAATTATTGGCTTCATCTGTTTACAGAGCCATCCCAAAGTACTGAATACAATGGAAGTGGCTGGAAAAAGTTCATAGGAATCTATAGGAGGACAGCTAAACACAGAACCAACAATGCTTTAGTTTTATGAGCAGCACATCATGTATAACTGTGGATGACAAGAGACTTTAAGTGCCATGTTTAAAATTATAAACTCATCAACCAACAAGAGGCACTTGCTTACTTCACAGTATTTTTGAAAGCACCTGTAGGATTTTACAAGTATTTAACCCTTTAGGCCTCTGGGGCTTTCTCATTAAGATAACTATCATGTCTAGTAACACAAGATCATTAGACTTTTTAATTCTCAAACATTTGTATTGATAGCATTTTTCATTATAGAAACTAAAGTTTGGTACCACATCACATCTTGACAGTTCTTCTAATATAATCCAAATAGCCTGATTAGTTGGTGTCTCTATAAGATGAGAGACATAGGTCCTTCGATTTTTTCAGTTGGGCCCAAACTGGACAAACCAAAGTCCAGGATTTACTGGAAATTTTAGAGACCAGATTGTTTGAAACTTTGATTTTTTGAATGCCTGTCAAGAATGCCAAGAAGGCTCAAAATCCAAAATATCTGGTTGAAATAAGATGCCTTAAAATCATGACATAACATAGACCAAATTTGATCTTGTTACAAAGTGATTATTCAAATCTTTGAAAATAAGCACATATTTAAATAACCCATAGCTCTTAATAAAAACTCAGCTGTTTTTGAACAATTAGAATTTAACAGACATCAAGAGAACATAATAGATTACTTTAACACATTGCTTTAACAGAGCATCAGAGTTTAATTCTATGTCAAAGAGAAATTGAGCTTCCTGTGATCTTTTGCTGTGAGGTTTCCTTCCTTTACCTTCTTTCATATTGGTGACCATGTTCCTGTGTTTCTGTGTGTAACACATCTTTAAGCATCTTTTGCAGGGCAGGATGAGTGGCGACAAATTCTTTCAGTTTCTGTTTGCTATGAAAAGTCTTAATTTCACCTTCATTCACAAATGAGAGCTTTGCAGGATATAATATTCTGGGCTGGCAGTTTTTCTCTCTTAGTACCTGGGCTATGTCTCGCCATTCCCTTCTAGCTTGTAGGGTTTCTGATGAGAAGTCTGCTGTGAGTCTAATTGGAGATCCTCTAAGAGTAATCTGACGTTTCTCTCTTGCACATTTTAGGATCTTTTCTTTATGATTCACTGTGGTGAGTTTGATTACAACATGTCGTGGTGAGGATCTCTTTTGGTCATGTTTATTAGGGGTACTATAAGCTTCCTGTACTAAGATGCCTCTGTCCTTCTCCAAACCTGGGAAATTTTCTGCTAGCATCTTGCTGAAAATTCCTTCTAACACTATCTCTCTCTCCATGCCTTCAGGAACTCCCAGAACCCGAATGTTAGGTTTTTTAATAGTATCCTGTAGATTCCTGACAATACTTTTGGATTTCTAATTTCTTCTTCTTTTCTTTGGTTTGCCTGTTTCCTTTCCTGTTTTCTGTCTTCTAAGTCTGATATTCTCTCTTCTGCTTCGCCCATTCTGTTTTTAAGGCTCTCTAATGTGTTTGTCATTTGATCTATTGAATTCTTCATTTCATTATGATTTCTCATCACTATCACAGTTTCTTGTTCCACTAGTTGCTTCATTTCATTTTGATTCCTCCTTAATATTTTTCATGAGAGAGATTTTCTATCTTTCCATTAAGGATTTCTGTAGTTCAAGAATTTGTTTTTGAGAACTTCTTAATGTTCTTATCAATTTTTTGAGATCTGCTTCTTGCATTTCTTCGATCTCATCTTCTTCATAATCTTGAATTGTTGTGTCTTTTTCATTTGGGGGCATCATAGTGTCTTCCTTGTTCTTGTTAGCTTGGTTTTTGCATTTGTTGTTTGGCATGTTGGAGATATTTGGTTTCTTCACTGTGGTGTTTTTTCTTGTTACACTATGGTTCTATATTAAGTGGACTGTCTCCTTTCGGTGGAACCTTAGAGGCTTGAGATGAGTGTGGCCTGAGAGCTGTGTTTGGTTCCTCAGGGTTGAGGTTGTGTCAAAGAGGACACTTCCAGGTTAGGTGTGGTAAATCTCTCTTTCTTTCTTTCTTTTTTTGATTCAAAAGGGAAGTAATTCCGCCCAGCTGAATGTAATTGGAGGTAGTTAGCGGGCAAATGATATACCCACAGGAGCCAGAGATTGGAAGCTCTTTCCCAAGAACCACACAGGGAATCTCTGCTGCCCTCAGTGTGGGCTCCAATTCTCCTGCAGTCTCCCACTTGGTTGCCAGGTTAGATGCTAATCTCCTGTTATTTCACCCCTCCCCCCAGAGTCAGGTGTTTCTGCTAGGCTCAGGGCCGGTGCGAACCTGAGGTCGCCCTGCTTATGACGTATGTCCAAAATGGCGCCTGCTCTTTGTCTTGCTCGCCTTTGAGAGGTGAGCGGAGAGAGAGAAACTTGTGTCCGTATCGGTCACTTTTTTTCCCTCTCTCTCTCTTCTAGTTAGCCTGGTGAACTTTTCCCCACAGAGTTTCAAGGCTCGTTCCCTCTAGTCTCCTCTTTCTGCTTGCCCGCTGGTGTCTTGGGCTATTGAGGTTCGGCTCACCTTGCGTTCCAGCGCTGGTGTGTTGAGTCTGCTGTTGGTGTCCCAAACTTGGGCTCCCACGCTCTCCACACAGGTCCACTGTGAATCACTAGTTCCGGAAGTTTCCTCAGCTATTTCTTCCCCTACTCTTCCTTGACCCTGCATTATCTCCACTTTTATTAAACTGTCTATCCCCCGGACTAATAGTGTTTTCCCTTCCTATTCCACCGTCTTGCTGTTCTCTCCCTTTCTTTGTCTTTTTTAACAGTTTTTGTGTTAAATTCTATTTTGTCTGATATTAGGATGTGTACACCAGCTCTTTTTTTGGTTTCTGTTAGCATGGAATATCTTTTTCCTTCCTTTTGCTTTTTTTTTTTTTTTAAAGCTGAGGCCTAGTTACTTTTTTTAGGATTTATTTATTTTATTTGAAAGTCAGAGTTACACACAGAGAGATGGAGAGTCAGAGAGTGCGAGAGAGATTGAGAGAGAGAGAGAGGTCTTCCATCCACTAGTTCACTCCCCTTTTGGCCGCACCGGCCGGAGCTGCACTGATCCGAAGTCAGGAACAGGAGCTTCCTCCATGTTCCCCACATTGCAGGGGCCTAAGGACTTGAGCCATCTTCTACTGCTTTCCTAGACCATAGCAGAGAACTGGACAGGAAGTGGAGCAGCCGGGTCTTGAACTGGCACCCATATGAGGTACTGGCACTGTAGGCAGCGGCTTAACCCCCTGTGCCACAGCCCCCTTCCTTTCACTTTCAATCTGTTCATCCTTGTTGGTGAGATGTGTTTCTTGTAGGCAGAAAATAGATATGTTTTGTTTGTTAATCCATTCAGCCAGTCTGTGTCTTTTAACTGGAGCACTGAGGAGATTTACATTCAAGGTGACTATTGATAACTAATGACTTTGCCCTGTGATTTTTTTTCATAAATATTCCTATTTTTCAATTTGTATTTTTGCTGGCAGATTTTTTTTTACCTTCTTTCATAGTGATGTCCATGTTTTTGTGTTTCTGTGTGTAGCACATCCTTAAGCAACTTTTTTGGGGCTAGATAGATGGTGACAAATTCTTTCAATTTCTGTTTGTCATGGAAGGTGTTTATTTCACCTTTATTCATAAATGAGAGCTTTTCAGAGTATAGTATTTTTGGTTGACAATTTTTTTTTCTCTTGAGACTTGTAATATATTTCACCATTCTTTCCTAGCCTGTAGGGTTTCTGATGATAAATCTGCTGTAAGTGTATTAGGATATCCTCTGAAAGTAATCTTGTGTTTCTCTCATGCACATTTTAGAATTTTTTCTTTATGTTTTACTGTGGAGAGTTTGATTACAATGTGTTTGAGCTAAGGTCTTTTCTGGTCATGTCTATTAGGAGTTCTATGTACTTCCTGCACTTGGATGTCCCTTTCTTTCTCCAAATGTGGGAAATTTTGTTATTATCTCACTAGAAAGGCTTTCTAATCCTTTCTGTCTCTCCATGCCTTCAGGAACTCCTGGAACCTGTATGTTGGGTTGTTTGATAGTATCCTGTAGACTCCCAACGGTGTTTTTTTGTTTTTCTAGTTTTTTTTCTTTTTACGGTCTGACTGTATAATTTCCTGTGCTTTGCCTTCTTTTTTTATTTGACAGGTAGAGTTATAGACAGTGAGACAGAGGCAGAGAGAAAGGTCTTCCTTCCTTTTGTTCACTTCCCAAATGACCACTATGGCTGGTGCTGTGCCAATCCGAAGCCAGGAGCCAAGTGCTTCCTCCTGGTCTCCCATGTGGGTGCAAGGGCCCACACACTTGGGCCATCCTCCACTGCCCTCCCGGGCCACAGCAGAGAGCTGGACTGGAAGAGGAGCAACCGGGACTAGAACCCGGTGCCCATATGGGATGCTGGCTCCGCAGGCGGAGGATTAAGCAAGTGAGCCACAGTGCTGGCCCATGCTTTGTCTTCTGTCAGATATTCTTTCTTCTGGCTCTCTGGTTTTGTTGTTAAGACTTTCCACTGCATTTTTTTAATTTGTTCTATTGAATTCTTTGTTTCCAAGATTTCATTTTGCTTTCTTTCTCTTTAAGATCTCAATTTCGTGGGAGAAATTTTCTTTCATGTCATGTACAGATTTCATTAGTTCTTGCATTTCCTTCTGATTACTTCTAAGTAATCCTATGATCAATATTTTGAATTCCATTTCTGGCATTTCTTCAATCTCATCATGTTTACAATCTAGCATTGAAGTGTTGTGTTGTTTTGGGAGTGTTATTTTGTCTTCCTTTTTCTTGTTTCTTGAGTTGGTGCATTTGTTATTCAGTGTTTGTGGTGATACTCATTGGTTTCTTCTTTTTTTTTTTTTTTACTGTGGTGGCTTTTATCATTGTACTATGCCTTTCCACATTAGTAGAGTGTCTTTTTTCAGTGAATACCTAGAGGTTTGTGGTGGCTGTGGCTGGGGAGCTCTGTTCTATGCTACAGGATGAAGGGCATGTCTGAGCTGACACACCCAGGTTTGAGTGGTAATTATCCTTTTTTTTTTAAACAGATGGGTAGTTTGTTCTTGTCTTTCATTCTAGACTCAGCTGAGCTCCTCGCCTCAAAGGAGATCAGTGCCTGGGCCCTAGCCCCAGTGGGTGTATTATTCGTCTGCTCTGCTCCAAGGACCTCATCTGTCTGCACTGATAACTGTATATAGTTGTGAATGATCAAATAACATCAGTATTTGAAAGATTTTTAAAGTGTATGTCACACTAATAATAAATGTAAAGATCCTTATTCATTGCCCTCAATACTTTGGCCCTACTCTTCTCATTGTGCCATGTTTACCAGGGTACTGTAATAGAAATTTTCTGCTCTAGAACTGCCGGCACATTCATTCATTCAGCAAACAGTTGCTGAGTGCATAGGAACTAAAGTTGTAAGTATGGATGTTTTTTTTAAGTTTGACTGGTAGAGTCATAGACAGTGAGAGAGACAGAGAGAAAGGTCTTCCTTCCATTGGTTCACCCCCCAAATGGCCGCTATGGCCGGCGCTGTGCCAATCCGAAGCCAGGAGCCAGGTGCTTCCTCCTGGTCTCCCATGTGGGTGCAGGGCCCACGCACTGAGGCCATCCTCCACTGCCCTCCTGGGCCACAGAAAAGAGCTGGACTAGAAGAGGAGCAACCAGGACTAGAACCCAGTACCCATATGGTATGCCGGTGCTGTAGGCACAGGATTAACCAAGTGAGCCACGGCGCCAACCCCGTAAGTATGAATTAGAAATAATCTCAGGAGCATACTCACTGGTAAGGGAGACAGACAAGTAAATAATGACAATGTAGTGTGTTAGCAATTGAGAAGTAATTTGAAGGTGCTACAGAGTACTGCATTCAAAAAGGGATCCAGGAAAGTTTCTTAGAGGAGGTTCTAGCTGAGTTAAGAATTAAATGAAAGTAGGAGTTCACTAAACATATTGGAGAGGGAAGGCAATATAGACAGAGAGAACTGTGTAAACAAAGGCACAAAAGACTGAGCAGTACTCTGTACTAATGGTTATAGTGAAATTGATTATATGAGTTAAATCTCAGACTGTGAGATTACAGATGTCAATACCCTAGATCCAAATTTTCAAACTCAAGAACCTTATAAGGACATAGTGTATTGCCAAGGACAACGAGGAAGTATGGTATTCTTAGTTAATCATTCAACAGGAAAGACTTCCTCAGGCAACATTTTGCAACAAGAACCAGTATTATCCTGCTTTCTTCAAAGAATATGTTGACAGTATTACTTATCTTTTATTATGTTTCTGCATGAAAATTTACTTAATATAGTTCATAAGTGGGCAAATGCTAAAAGCAGATGTGTATTCAAAAGTGGTTAGAAGGCAAATGATGTAGAAATGAAAAAGAATTAATTATTCTAATTGTTATTTAGAAATCTATATAATAAAATACTTTACAATTATGAATCAAAGAGGATGTTCATCCTCTCTATTCAGGAAAATTACGAGTCTTCAACATTTTCGAAATATTGCATTTTAATATTTTAAGTGTATTAAGAATAATTAAAATAATCTAGAACTGATTAA
The DNA here is from genome assembly GCF_033115175.1 of Lepus europaeus. Classification (NCBI taxonomy): domain Eukaryota; kingdom Metazoa; phylum Chordata; class Mammalia; order Lagomorpha; family Leporidae; genus Lepus; species Lepus europaeus. Next base: position 35,577,601 of record NC_084850.1, on the reverse strand, counting down.
AGATGTATTTATGAGATGGACATAGTCCAGGTTTGTGTGTGACAATTGAGGAGCAGTCAGTTATCTTCAAAGTATGTTGTCTATTTCTGTTATATATACCTTCAAAACTAGGAAAATATTGAATAACATAAGCTGTCCTATGTCTAAATTCTTACTAAAGTATTTAATCAAGTTATTTTTCATTATCATTTATCCTTAATTCTGATAATTACTTATAAAATGTCTAAAATATAAAATTATAAAAAAGTTTGTTGGACAGAGATGGAAATGATTATGACTATTTTTTCCTGGTATACTGAATGTTAAACAGGAGAATAATTTGGTTTCACATTTAATAAATGTCATAGCAGGTGTTTTAACACAATTTCACTAGTCTCCACCTTATGTTGGTTATGATAATTTCCAACAATTCTAAATTGCCTCTAGTCTCTCTGGGTTGGGCATTTCTGATGGTGAAAATGAATTGATGGACCCATCACGCAGTAGGATGGTATAATCATGAGCCATAGTGTCAATTCCTTTTGAATACTCGTGTGTTCCTAGCATGTAGCAAATATATCAGAAATCTTTCCTGAATGGACAATAATAAAACTAATTGTAAAACGAAATCAAGTTCCTCATTGTAGCAGAGTGGCCAGCATTCCTTGAGCCCCAACCCTGTGCCAGGCTGTGTACAAGAGACTGGAGATATGATGCTTATTCCAGGCCTCAAAGAGTGATTGGTCTAGCAAATCAGATAACCCAAGGAGAACAAAGGGAACACCTGCTTTCTTGCTGTCTGCAGTGTTTACACATCTATTGATTGGAAATTTCACAGCATTAGGCTCTATTATGCTGTGTGTTTTCTGTATAGCAGGCCTTTGGTTGAAGATTCAAAGTGAACTATGTCCTCTAGCTTACTAGAGCTGCCAGTTTCAGAATTTCCTCTTTGACTCCCATTTCTTGCCTTTGGCTTTGCCTCATGATGACAGATGATTCTATCTCTTTCTAAAAGATTTATTTACTCATTTGAAAGATGGAGTTACAAAGAGGGAGAGAGAGAGAGAGAGAGAGAGAGAGAGAGAGAGAGAGAAAGTCTTCCATCTGCTGCTTCACTCTCCCAAATGGCCACAATGACCAGGGCTGGGCCAGACCAAAGCCAGGAGCCAGGAGCCAGGAGCCAGGAGTTTCATTTGGGTCTCTCATGTGGTTGCAGGGACCCAAGGTTTTGGGCTGTTCTCCGCTGCCTTCCCAGCACGTTAGTAGAGTGCTGGATCAGAAGTGGTGCAGCTGGGATGGCGCTGGGTGGCGCTGGGATGTCAGTGCCGCAGGTGGCATCTTAATCTGCTACACAAAAGTGCTGGCCCAAACAGATGATCTCTTATAGCATATTGTTCACTCACAGCTTGGAGCTCTGGCTTCAGACTCTCCCATCTATACACCCTTAATCTAATACAAAGGTAATTCAAAAGTTCATGGAAAACGTGTATCATGGGAAAAATGCATGGATTTCAAAATTTTTTGCATTAAAATACATTTACCTTTTAATTCCATTTTCCAAGAACTTTTGAAAAAGATGTATGTATGTATTTATTTATTTATTTAAAAAGAGAGAGAGAATGAGAGTGAGAGCAAGAGAGAGAGATGTGGGGGGCTGGGCCAAGTTGAAGCTAGTAACCAGGATTTCCATCTGGGTTTCCCACATGGATGACAGCAACTCAAACACTTGGGCCATCATCTGGGGCTTCCCTAGGTACATTAACAGAGAGTTGGATCAGAAGTACAGTAGCTGGGACTTAAATAGGCACTCTAATATGGGATATAGGAGTCCCAAGCACTGGCTTAACTTACGTGCCATATCATTTGTCTGTTTTATCCCTGAACTTCATTATATGTGAACATGTAACAAAGCAGACAATCACAGAGATTTTGATGGATGCCTATATACACACATAAATGAATGAACAAATGAAAAGGCAGTTCATCTCTATCTCAGCAGCTTATTATGATTTGGGTCTGAAGTCTTCAAGCCACTCCACATTAATCCATTGAAATTTAGGCAAATTATTGAAGATTCATCTCTAATATGTCTCAGGTACAAGTGTGAATCGGAGAAGCAATAGCTGCAGGCTATGAGTACTGAGCATTGTTGGGAATCTGTAAGACCAGAGATGAGTGTGTGTGTGTGTGTGGTGATAGGAATGCATATACTGGAGAGAAAAATCATCTGTAGTAATTCTATCTTTTGATGTGTATGAAATTAAGTCAGATAGACTTCAGTTCCAATCTATCAGTTATTGCATGGACTTTGGAAAGTGTCTTTAGCCTCTCTGGTTTATCATAGTTTCCACATTTGTAAAATGGGGTAAATAATTGCACCCACCACAGCGTAGTTGTGAGGATGAAATTAGATTATGTATATTGTACATTGTACATTGTACAATGCCTGGTACACAGTAAGCTCTCAAATGGTAGCTGCTGCTATTAGTATTGTGGGCAGCTGCTGCTATTAATATTGTGGGCAGCCTGACCCTTGAGCCCTCTTTTGAGGGCCAGAGTGGTACGGTGTTGGGAGACCAACTCTGGCCCTATGCTTCTTTTCTGAGCATCGGGCTCAGAATAGGTGCAGAGGAGAGGTTGTACTATCTGTGACTGCATGCCTACCCACCAGGCTTCAGACTGCTGTGCGCAGGGAGCCTTGGAAAAACCTTGTACATGGTGAGGCATTGCCAGGGCCAGAAGGATTGAGGCATTTACATTCTTCTGGCTTTGACTCTATTTCATATGGAGAACCAGATGCCTGACCAGAGGATGACTTGCCTCCTGCCCTGTCTTACGTGTGCTGTCTGCCATCTGCCTGGCAATTGAAACACACTGGGGTTTTACGTTAGAAATATATGAAGCCACAAATTCAAAATAACTAAGACCTGGAATCAACCCAAATGCCCATCAACATTAGACTGGATAAAGAAATTATGGGACATGTACTCTATAGAATACTACACAGCAGTAAAATACAATGAAATCCGGTCATTTGCAACAAGATGGAGAAATCTGGAAAACATCATGCTGAGTGAATTAAGCCAGTCCCAAAGAGACAAATTTCATTTGTTTTCCCTGATTGGTGACAACTAACTGAGCACCAAAGGGGAAACCTGTTGAAGTGAAATGGACACTATAAGAAACAGTGACTTCATCAGCTCTTGTGCTGACTGTTGTTGTACAATGTAATACTTTATCCATTTTAGTATTTTTTGTTCTAGTACTAGTGGTTGAACTCTGTAATTAACACACAATTATTCTTAGGTGTTTAAATTTTAACTGAAAAGTGATCCCTGTTAAATATAAGAGTGGGAATAAGAGAGGGAGGAGATGTACAAGTCAAGCTGACTTGGCACAAATGGTGGAGTTAGAAATGTGCCAGGGGATTCCAATTCAATCCCATCAAGGTTGCATGTACCAATGCCATCTCACTAGTCAAAGTGATCAATTTTAGGTCACAATTGACCACACTGATATGTCTAAGAGTCAAAGGGATCACACAAACAAGACTAGTGTCTGCTAATACTAACTGATAGAATAAAAAAGGAGAGAAAGATCCAACATGGGAAGCGGAATACACAGCAGGCTCATAGAACGGCAGATGTCCTAAACAGCACTCTGGCCTCAGAATCAGCCTTAAGTAAGGCATTTGAATCTGGCTAAAAAGCCCATGGGAGTATTTGAGGCATGGAAAGCCAAGACACTCTGGCAAAAACAAAAACAAAAACAACAACAACAAAAAAACAACAACCTAAATGAAAGATCTCAGTGAGATCCCAGTGGAAAGAATGGGCCATCAAAGAAGGAGGTACCTTTCTCTGAAGGGAGGAGAGAACTGAGAAGGGAGGAGAGAACTTCTACTTTGACTATGGCCTTGTCGAAATAAGATCAAAGTCGGCAAGCTAAGGAGGCTTCCATAGCCTTGGCAGCTCGTGACTAGAGCCTGGGGAGATTGCTGACGCCTTAAACAAGAGAGTCAATTTGTTAAGTCAACAACAGGAATCACTGTGCACTTACTTCCCATGTAGGATCTCTATCCTTAATGTGTAGTTCAATGTGAATTAATGCTATGAGTAGTGCTCAAACAGTATTTTGCACTTTGTGTTCTGTGTGGGTGCAAACTGATGCAATATTTACTTAATATATACTAAATCAATCTTCTGTATATAAGATAATTGAAAATGAATCTTGATGTGAATGGAATGGGAGAGGGAGCGGGAGATGGGAGGGTTGCGAGTGGGAGGGAAGTTATGGGGGGGAAAGCCATTGTAACCCATAAGCTGTACTTTGGAAATTTATATTTACTAAATAAATGTTAAAAATAAACAAAAAAAATAAATTCATCACCAAGTCAAAGTAGGTTTTTTAACTGTGTGTTGTTCTAAAACTTTGTGCTTTCAGAGTTATACTTAGAGCACATCCATTTTGAATTACTTTTTTATGAAATGGCTGCTGAAATATTTCCTTTTGTTTTGAATATTAATGTTAAATTGTCCCAGCATCATTTGTTGAAATAAGCATTGAATTCTTATGTTAAATATCATTTGAATAGAAAAAAAGAAATATATGAAACCATTTATTTTCACTAGAAATGTTTCCCCTTTACATATTCTTTTTACTGAATACAAAGGTGATAAAATTATAAGTATTTAGCATAACATAGGTAACTGCCACCCTCCTGATTTCCACTCCCTAGAGATAACCATGGTTAAATTCTGTGTATATTCCTCCAGATGTTCTGCCTAAAAACATTCGGGGAAGCTGCCTCTTACACATGGAATGTATTCCTGAGGACCACATATAATTAGAAATTTGCATAATCTGAAACTAGTCTCGATGAAGAAAGGCCAGGATGTTTTATCAGCTGAAGTGGTGCCACCATCTGGTGGTAGTGTAAACATGGCTTGCAGTTCACAGGGTCTTCCAGCTTTGAAATTATGTGATTCTTAGTGATGTTTTCATTTGAGGATACTTGCATTATTTCACATTTTACATATAAATTGGGAATAAGATGTTTTTATATAACGATGTTCAAACTCTTATAATTCAAATTTATTTAAAATGTGACTACACTGTGATAATTCAAAAAAATGGGATCATATTACAAAACTGTCCTTAAGTTTGCTTTTAAAAAACCAAGTAATACATTTTTCACATTCTCTCATGTTAGCAAATGTGTTTTTTTACCTCTTTTTTTTTTAAAGGTTGTGGATAAATCCAGTATAGCAGCAAATTCTAATTCATTTAAGGAGTTCTTCACTTCAATGCATATTTCTCTACAAGGATAAGGTCTTCTTCCCCTATCTTTCTGTTATCAGACTTGTGTTCAGTACCAGGGCCCCGTACAAATCTATGCAGCAGTGCCAGCTTCTGCCTCTTGGGAACCATCTAGGCATTGGAAGCCCTGACCAAGGGCATCTGACTTCACTTTTCTTTTTCTGCTCCAAGCATACTAGACTTGTCACTGAACTAGGTTAGTCTGTCTGGCATTACAGGTTGAATTCACTGAAAGTGGATGCTGAAACAGAATTTGAGGTGTGCACTGTTTATTAGGGATTTAACAGCCTTGAAGTGAAAGGAAAGCAAGTGGGATCAGGCAGAGGAAGAAATTGAACTGTCAAAGCAAGCCAGCCAAAGCTTGGTGGAACTGATGGGGAAGCTCTGGACCAAGGACTGTTCATTAGATTTTCCTGTGTAGGGCTGAAATGGCTTGATCTTGTACGGTTTCTTTGATCAGTCTTTGGATGCTGGCTATCCTTGGAAAGCCATGACCTCAGGTCGGGAAGCTTTTTGCAACTGAGCAGACCCTAAAGGAACTGGCAGCTAAAGGGTGTCTGCTGACTTCACTTCCTCGCTGGACAGTGCATATGTGTGACCACCACATCTGGTCACCCATGTCCTCAATGTGCACAGCAGTCTCCTCTGGAGAGATTTTACATGAGAGGTACAGCCTGAGGTTTTGGAGGCTTACATGCTCAAAGGGCTTACTGCCGTGTAATGTAAGGGTGGCCCAGCAGAATGGAAAGCAGTTCTCTATGGGAACACAGACACCAGGCTGGGGGCAAGGCTCAACAGCAGGGCATTTTTATGGATTGCAAGATGACTATTCATCTCTGTGTATGTGCTTGAGTGTGTGTATGTGTATATGAAATAGAATTTTTCAATAACATTTCATTACCTTATATATTCAATTATATTCACTTTGAGCTAGGCATCATGCTATGTACTAGGGATGCAAGGCCATTTAAGACATGGTTCATATCCTCAAGGAGTTTAAAGTATTATTACAGAGACAGATGAATTAACCAAAAATTTCTATACAGAATGGTGGTCATTATGATAGGAGGCAACAGATAGTATTTTGGAAGCAAAGAGAAGGAATAATCAAATTATATTTGACTATTAGGGCTAGTTTTTTTCATTCATTCCAGTTTTTTTTTCTCTGCAAAGTGGATGGGCATGTTTGTCTTTACACCTTGCTTTGAAAACAAGATACCATGAAACTTTCTTCTCAGATTCCATTCCCAGCAGGGCACAACCAGACACCCTGAATCAAAATCCTTGGAGATGTGGCCCAGTTCACAACATTTAAACAAGTTCCCAATATGATTTTGATGAACAATCAAAATAATTGACCACTAGGTCACACTAGTTGTTTTAATTGCTTTCTTAGCTACTCTAATGTGAGGGTTTTTTTTTTCAATTTTTAATTTTATGTAAGTTATACAAGTTTCATATGTTCCTTATTCACAGATTTAGGAACATAGTGATACTTCCCACCCCACCCCACCTCCCTCCCACCCACAATCCAAGCATTCTTTCTCTTCCTTCCCCCATTCTTAATTTTTACTAAGATCTATTTTCAGTTTACTTAATGATTGTATAATTAACCCTACAATAGGTAAAGGAGTTTCACAAATAGTATTAAGAAAACAAAAATTTTTCCTCGATGGAAGAGACAAGGGCTGCGTATAGGTTTTATTTCTCCAGATTGTTGGCTCCAGAAGTTCTGTGTTTTCTAATGCTATGGGCTGTGGACATTAACTAGGGGTTCAATGTGCAGTGATTTTGTGTGTCTGTCTGCATTATCCTATAAGCATTGCTTGGAATCTGTAAGACCAGAGATGAGTGTGTGTGTGTGTGTGTGGGGGGGGGGGGAATACATGTACTGGAGAAAAAAATCATCATTAGTAATTCTATCTTTTTTTTTTGACAGGCAGAGTGGACAGTGAGAGAGAGAGAAAGAGAGAAAGGTTTTCCTTTTTTCCGTTGGTTCACCCCCCAATGGCCTCTGCAGCCGGCCCGAAGCCAGGAGCCAGGTGCTTTTCCTGGTCTCCCATGCAGGTGCAGGGCCCAAGGACTTGGGCCACCCTCCACTGCACTCCCGGGCCACAGCAGAGAGCTGGACAGGAAGAGGGGCAACCGGGACAGAATCCGGCGCCCCGACCAGGACTAGAACCCGGTGTGCCGGCGCCTGTGCCGGCGCCACAGGCTGAGGATTAGCTTATTGAGCAGAGGTGCCGGTGAATAGCAATTCTATCTTTTGATGTATATAAAATCTCATACCTTTGTTTCCATGAAATTTGAAGTTTAAAATTAAATGTTATGGCTAAAAGCAAACCAAAGCAATTACAAAATATGCTTTTCCAAATTATATATTTGGATATATTTCTCACCACTCTAAAGTGCCAGATCTACATAAAATGTCAGTAATTCAGTAAAAATGATCAAAGAATGAAATTTTCTGGATAATGGCCAGCTGGTTGTATATGTCTATAACTGTGAAAATGTGGCTGTTAAAAAATTGATTTTCAAATTAGAATCCTAAAAGCCTAAAGAAAGAGGATGTTTGTTCTTTAAAAATAGTCTTCTAAAGCTACAAGATAGTATTTCTAATATTTTCCTTCTCTCTTCTCAGAGAAGACTTAAGTTTTTAAAAATTTGTGTCAAATTGCATGAATTCCTCAGTATGCAAGTTCTATACATATGTGTTTTAAGTATTTTCATGTTTTCCTACAAACATCTTATTTTACTTTATTTTTCTTAGATACACTTTATAGATGTTTTGTATTTTGGAAAGTTGAGATTTTATATCTATATGCAAGCAAAAGATTCACTTTAAGTGGTTAAGTGTTTCTGTCTATACTCCCTAAACAGTAAAGTGTATCAAGGGTATTGAGTGAGATTTTCAATTGGTTTGCTGGCAGCTGGCCTCTCACTTTCTGGTTACAATTAAAATTAGATGCAAAATTGTACTACACCTGGAGGCTCTGGCACAGTGTGAAATTCCAAACTTCATGGCTCATTATAGTTGTAATCACCATATACAATTGCAGCCTTTTTTTAAAAAAAAGATTTGTTGGAGAGGCTGCAAGATGGCGGAATAGGAACGGAGCACATGATTAGTCCGGAGAAAGAGACAGGTTAATATAAGTGGAGATACTGCAGGGTCAAGGAAGAGTAGGGGAAGAAACAGCAGACGAAACTCTTCCGGAACTAGTGATTCACAGTGTACCTGCGTGGAGAGCGTGAGAGCCCAAGTTCGGGACACCAGCAGCAGACTCAACGCACCAGCGCTGGAACATGAGGTGAGCCGAACCACAATAGCCCGAGACACCAGCGGGGAAGCGGAAAGAGGAGGCTAGAGGGAACGAGGCTTGAAACTTCGTGGGGAAAAGTTCACCAGGCTAACTAGAAGAGAGAGAGGAAAAAAATAAAAAAAGCGACCGATACGGACACAAGTTTCTCTCTCTCCGCTCACCTCTCAAAGGCGAGCAAGACAAAGAGCAGGCGCCATTTTGGACATACGTCATAAGCAGGGCGACCTCAGGTCTGCACCAGCCCTGAGCCTAACAGAAAAACCTGACTCTGGGGGGAGGGGTGAAATAACAGGAGATTAGCATCTAACTTGGCAACCCAGTGGGAGATCTCAGGAGAATTGGAGCCCACACTGAGGGCAGCAGAGATTCCCTGTGTGGTCCGTGGGAAAGAGCTTCCAATCTCTGGCTCCTGTGGGTATATCATTTGCCTGCTAACTACCTCCAATTACGTTCAGCTGTGCGGAATTACTTCCCTTTTGAATCAAAAAAGAGAGAGATTTACCACACCTAACCTGGGAGTGTCATCTTTGACACACCCTCAGCCCTGAGGAACCAAACACAGCTCTCAGTCCACGCTCATCTCAAGCCTCTAAGGCACCACTGAAAGCAGACAGTCCACTTAATATAGAGCCATAGTGTAACAAGAAAAAACACCACAGTGAAGAAACCAAATATCTCCAACATGCCAAACAACAAACGCAAAAACCGAGGTAACAAGAACAAGGAAGACACTATGACACCCCCAAATGAAAAAGACACCCCAATCCGAGATTATGAAGATGATGAGATCGAAGCAATGCAAGAAGCAGATCTCAAAAAATTGATAAGAACATTAAGAAGTTCTCAAAACAAATTCTTGAACTACAGAAATCCTTAATGGACAAGGTAGAAAATCTCTCTCGTGAAAATGAAATATTAAGGAGGAATCAAAATGAAATGAAACAACTAGTGGAACAAGAAATGGTGATAATGACGAGAAATCATAATAAAATGAAGAATTCAATAGATCAAATGACAAACACATTAGAGAGTCTTAAAAACAGAATGGGCGAAGCAGAAGAGAGAATATCAGACTTAGAAGACAGAGAACAGGAAAGGAAACAATCAAATCAAAGAAAAGAAGAAGAAATCAGAAATCTAAAAAATACTGTCAGGAATCTACAGGATACTCTTAAAAAACCCAACATTCGGGTTCTAGGAGTACCTGAAGGCATGGAGAGAGAGAAAGGATTAGAAGGCCTTTTTAGTGAGATACTAGCAGAAAATTTCCCAGGTTTGGAGAAAGACAGAGACATCCTAATACAGGAAGCTCATAGAACCCCTAATAAACATGACCAAAAGAGATCCTCACCACGACACATCGTAATCAAACTCACCACAGTGAAACACAAAGAAAAGATCCTAAAATGTGCAAGAGAGAAACGCCAGATTACTCTCAGAGGATCTCCAATTAGACTCACAGCTGACTTCTCTTCAGAAACCCTACAAGCTAGGAGAGAATGGCGAGACATAGCCCAGGTGCTAAGAGAGAAAAACTGCAGGCCAGAATATTATATCCTGCAAAGCTCTCATTTATAAATGAAGGTGAAATAAAGACCTTTCACAGCAAACAGACATTGAAAGAATTTGTCGCCACTCGCCCAGCCCTGCAAAAGATGCTTAAAGATATGTTACATACAGAAACACAGAAACACGGTCACCAATATGAAAGAAGGTAAAGGTAGGAAACCTCACACCAAAAGATCACAGGAATCTCAAACCATATATTAGAAAGTATCTTTGGCTAATGGCAGGGCAAAGTTACTCCTTCTCAATAGTCACATTAAATGTTAATGGCTTGAACTGTCCAGTTAAAAGACACCGATTGGCTGATTGGGTTAAGGAACAAAACCCATCCTTTTGCTGCTTACAAGAAACCCATCTATCCAACAATGATCCATACAGGCTGAGAGTGAAAGGCTGGAAAAAGATATACCATGCCAACAGAAATGAAAAGAGAGCGGGCGTAGCCATCTTAATATCGGACAACATAAACTTTACCACAAAAACTGTTAGGAGAGACAAAGAGGGGCACTATTTAATGATTAAGGGATCCATTCAACAGGAAGATATAACGATTATCAATGTATATGCACCTAATTACAGGGCACCAGCTTATTTAAAAGACTTGTTAAGGGACTTAAAGGGAGACTTAGACCCCAATACAATAGTACTGGGGGACTTCAATACTCCACTCTCAGAGATAGACAGATCATCAGGACAGAAGATCAACAAGGAGACAGGAGATTTAAATGACACTATAGCCCAAATGGATCTAACAGATATCTACAGAACATTTCATCACACATCTAAGGACTAACATTCTTCTCAGCAGTACATGGAACCCTCTCTAGGATTGACCACATACTAGGCCATAAAGCAAGTCTCAGCAAATTCAAAAGAATTAGAATCATACCATGCAGCTTCTCAGACCACAAAGGAATGAAATTGGAAATTGGCAACTCAGGAATCCCTAGAGCACGTACAAACACATGGAGATTGAACAACATGCTCCTGAATGAACAATGGGTCATAGAAGAAATTAAAAGAGAAATCAAAAATTTTCTGGAAGTAAATGAGGATAACAGCACAACATACCAAAACCTATGGGATACAACAAAAGCAGTGTTAAGAGGAAAGTTTATATCAATAGGTGCCTACATCAAGAAATTGGAAAGGCACCAAATAGATGAGCTTTCAAGTCATCTCAAGGATCTAGAAAATCTGCAGCAAACCAAACCCAAACCCAGTAGGAGAAGAGAAATAATTAAAATCAAAGAAGAAATCAACAGGATTGAATCCAAAAAAACATTACAAAAAATCAGCCAAACGAGGAGCTGGTTTTTTGAAAAAATAAACAAAATTGACACCCCATTGGCCCAACTAACTAAAAAAAGAAGAGAAAAGACCCAAATCAATAGGATCAGAGATGAAATGGGAAACGTAACAACAGACGCCACAGAAATAAAAAGAATCATCAGAAATTACTACAAGGACTTGTATGCCAGCAAACAGGGAAATCTATCAGAAATGGACAGATTCTTGGACACATACAACCTCCCTAAATTGAGCCAGGAAGACATAGAAAACCTAAACAGACCAATAACTGACACAGAAATCGAAGCAGTAATAAAGGCCCTCCCAACAAAGAAAAGCCCAGGGCCAGATGGATTCACTGCTGAGTTCTACCAGACATTTAGAGAAGAACTAACTCCAATTCTTCTCAAACTATTCAGAGCAATCGAAAAAGAGGGAATCCTCCCAAATTCTTTCTATGAAGCCACCATCACCTTAATTCCTAAACCAGAAAGAGACGCAACATTGAAAGAGAATTACAGACCAATATCCCTGATGAACATAGATGCAAAAATACTCAATAAAATTCTGGCCAATAGAATGCAACAACACATCAGAAAGATCATCCACCCAGACCAAGTGGGATTCATCCCCGGTATGCAGGGATGGTTCAACATTCGCAAAACAATCAACGTGATACACTACATTAACACACTGCAGAAGAAAAACCATATGATTCTCTCAATAGACACAGAGAAAGCATTTGATAAAATACAACACCCTTTCATGATGAAAACTCTAAGCAAACTGGGTAGGGAAGGAACATTCCTGAATACAATCAAAGCAATATATGAAAAACCCACGGCCAACATCCTATTGAATGGGGAAAAGTTGGAAGCATTTCCGCTGAAATCTGGTACCAGACAGGGATGCCCTCTCTCACCACTGCTATTCAATATAGTTCTGGAAGTTTTGGCCAGAGCTATTAGGCAAGAAAAAGAAATTAAAGGGATACAAATCGGGAAGGACGAACTCAAACTATCCCTCTTTGCAGATGATATGATTCTTTATTTAGGGGACCCAAAGAACTCTACTAAGAGACTGCTGGAACTCATCGAAGAGTTTGGCAAAGTAGCAGGATATAAAATCAATGCACAAAAATCAACAGCCTTTGTATACACAGGCAATGCCACGGCTGAGGAAGAACTTCTAAAATCAATGCCATTCACAATAGCTACAAAAACCATCAAATACCTTGGAATAAACTTAACCAAAGACGTTAAAGATCTCTACGATGAAAACTACAAAACCTTACAGAAAGAAATAGAAGAGGATACCAAAAAATGGAGAAATCTTCCATGCTCATGGATTGGAAGAATCAATATCATCAAAATGTCTATCCTCCCAAAAGCAATTTATACATTCAATGCAATACCCATCAAGATCCCGAAGACCTTCTTCTCAGATCTGGAAAAAATGATGCTGAAATTCATATGGAGACACAGAAGACCTCGAATAGCCAAAGCAATCCTGTACAACAAAAACAAAGCCGGAGGCATCACAATACCTGATTTTAGGACATACTACAGGGCAGTTGTTATCAAAACAGCATGGTACTGGTACAGAAACAGATGGATAGACCTATGGAACAGAATAGAAACACCAGAAATCAATCCAAACATCTACAGCCAACTTATATTTGACCAAAGATCCAAATCTAATCCCTGGAATAAGGACAGTCTATTCAATAAATGGTGCTGGGAAAATTGGATTTCCACGTGCAGAAGCTTGAAGCAAGACCCATACCTATCACCTTACACAAAAATTCACTCAACATGGATTAAAGACCTAAATCTATGACCCGAAACCATCAAATTATTAGAGAGCATTGGAGAAACCCTGCAAGATATAGGCACAGGCAAAGACTTCCTGGAAAATACTCCAACAGCACAGACAGTCAAAACAAAAATAATATTTGGGACTGCATCAAATTGAGAAGTTTCTGTACTTCAAAAGAAACAGTCAGGAAAGTGAAGAGGCAACCAACAGAATGGGAAAAAATATTCGCAAACTATACTACAGATAAAGGATTGCTAACCAGAATCTACAAAGAAATCAAGAAAATCCACAACAACAAAACAAACAACCCACTTAAGAGATGGGCCAAGGACCTCAATAGACATTTTTCGAAAGAGGAAATCCAAATGGCCAACAGACACATGAAAAAATGTTCAAGATCACTAGCAATCAGAGAAATGCAAATCAAAACCACAATGAGGTTCCATCTCACCCCGGTGAGAATGGCTCACATTCAGAAATCTACCAACAACAGATGCTGGAGAGGATGTGGGGGAAAAGGGACACTAATCCACTGTTGGTGGGAATGCAAACTGGTTAAGCCACTATGGAAGTCTGTCTGGAGATTCCTCAGAAACCTGAACATAACCCTACCATACAACCCAGCCATCCCACTCCTTGGAATTTACCCAAAGGAAATTAATTTGGCAAATAAAAAAGCCATCTGCACATTTATGTTTATTGCAGCTCAATTCACAATAGCTAAGACCTGGAACCAACCCAAATGCCCATCAACAGTAGACTGGATAAAGAAATTATGGGACATGTACTCCATAGAATACTATACAGCAGTAAGAAAGAACGAAACCCAGTCATTTGCAACAAGATGGAGCAATCTGGAAAACATCATGCTGAGTGAATTAAGCCAGTCCCAAAGAGAAAAATATCATTTGTTTTCCCTGATCGGTGACAACTGAGCGCCAAAGGGGAAACCTGTTAAGTGAAATGGACACTATAAGCAACAATGAACTGATCAGCTCCTGTCCTGACTTTAGATGTACAATGTAATACTTTATCCTTTTTAGTATTTGTTGTTGTTGTTGTGGTTCTAGTACTATTGGTTGAACTCAGTAATTAACACACAATTATTCTTAGGTGTTTAAATTTTAACTGAAAAGTGATCCCTGTTAAATCTAAGAGTGGAAAAAGAGAGGGAGGAGATGAAGAGCTATGGGTTATTTAACTATGTGCTTATTTTCAAAGACTTGAATAATCACCTTGTAACAATGATCAGATTTGGTCTATGTTATGTCATTATTTTAAGGAATCTTATTTCAACCAGATATTTTGGATTTTGATATTGGTCTATTATGCTATGTTATATGTGCGTACATATTGTATGTCCACATGGGGAAATTTTATTAAGAGTTTTATTTTAAATGGCTTTTAGATAAGATTGTCCATAAATTTAAGCTGCTAAAATCAATCAAAGATACATTTTAATTTGTATGACCTGAATCTGTGTATCATATGCTTTAAACTTGTTGGTAGAAAGAAACTAAAAACATTTTATATGGTTGTGCTTAAGTTTACTGGTTAAACAAACTACACCATGTTAGATATTTAAGACGTGTTTTCAAATACATGATTCTTAAAATTTATAGAAGGCATTGGACCTTCCGGTAAATGTTTTCTTAAGTTGTTATCTAATGGTTGAAACGGTTTGCTAAGTATTCATGTAATATTGCTATTGTCAGCAAGGGATCTAGGACTTGCTCCCTCATTTCTCTATTCTAAGCCCAATTTGTTCTTTCACTTCTCTATTCTCTTCAAGGTAGGGAACTAATTCTATTATGAAGGAATCTGTAGGATGCACAATTTAATCTTTAGACCTTATAAGAGATGGCTAACATTTTTCTGTAATAGCATAGCCAAAATAAGAACTTAACTAATAATCTCATAGCTAGATTCACATCGCCATCAGCGAAGTATACAGTAAGTAAAAAAAAAACCTCCCTTTCAGACCAAAGGGAAAGAAAGTTTTAAAGTGAGAATATAATTTTCCTCATGGGCATTGTCTACCTTAGAAAAACTACTACAGAACATGCCTGTGACTATAGACTTGTAGTTCAGGCCACCAAAGATTAGAGATGGGACACGGGCACTCCCTTGACTTGCATCCTCTGGTCTGATTTAACACAAACCAGGAGGAAAAGAAAGCTAGGCATCAGAAGCAATGGGTGGCAGGCCTATTAATGGCTGATCTGTACAGTGATCTGCCCTCAAGGAGACCCAACAGGCCAGTCCACTGCAGTGGCTTTCAATGTGGTAAGCCTGGGCTTCAGCAGAAGTCAGCTTGTGAAGAGCCCTGGCAGCTCTGCCAAGAGTTGGATCACTGGAAATGGACCTGCCCTGGAATCGAAGGATGCCCAGGTCAGAGCCACAGATATTATTGGCTCCAAGCTGAAAAGCCCTTCACTCAGCCCAACTTCCAAAGTGACCACTGCAGTTGAGGGGATGGTCAAGTAGGGTCAGCAACATTGCAGGCAGAACTGTAAATTTCTTGTTAGAGATGCCCCCTGCCTTTACCTGGCCAGCTCTCCTCCCAGGCCAGCCAAGTAATGAAAGTCAACAGAGTGCCTTCCCCTAGGAGGTTCACGCCTCTCTTAGGATATACCCCATGTGAAGAGATAGATAGGTCTGGGCCTCTTAACTTACAAGGCCTAAAGCCCACCAGATTATTATCAAGCCCCTTCTATCAGGTTCTATTTGCCTCTCAATCAGAAAAATTACTTGTAGCTTAGACAGCACCTTTCTTAGCTCCTCTAATAATGACTCTGTCCTTTGTTCTAGACCCTGTCTAGTCCACTTGGGCCTCATTCCTTTGTAATCATAACCTCTACTCTACCACCAATGGCTCTACTCCCAACCTGTGTGTACTGATGGTCCTCTTCCCCACTTAATGCTGTATAATTGTTCAGACCTGGTTAAGGCCACTCTTAGGATCATTGGTTACTATCCTCACTCTGTCTTTTATGACCTTGTCTAAATATGATCAGAGTCGGCAAACTTGGAAGGCTTCCATAGCCTTGGCAACTCATGACGACAGCCTAGGGTGGTTACTGGCGCCATAAACTAGAGTGTCAATTTGTTGGGTCAACAACAGGAGCCACTGTGCGCTTGCTCCTGATGTGGGATCTCTGTCCTTAATGTACTGTACATTTTGATTTAATGCTATAACTAGTACTCAAACAGTATGTTTCACTTTGTGTTTCTATGTGGGTGCAAACTGTTGAAGTATTTATACTAAATTGATCTTCTGTATATAAATAGAATTGAAAATGAAAAAAAAAAGATTTGTTTATTTATTTGAAAGTCAGAGTTACACAGAGAGAGAAGGAGAGGCAGAGAAAGAGGTCTTCTATCTGCTGGTTCACTCCCCAATTGGCCGCAATGGCTGGGACTGTGCTGATCCAAAGCCAGGAGCCAGGAGCTTCCTCCAGGTCCCCCATGCGGGTGAAGGGGCCCAAGGACTTGGGTCATGTTCTATTGCTTTCCCAGGCCATAGCAGAGAGCTGGATTGGAAGTGGAGCAGCTGGGAGTGGAACCGGTGCCCATATGGGATGCTGGCACTGCAGCTGGCGGCTCTACCGACTATGCCACAGCATTGGCCCCAATTATGGCCTTTAAAGTTACTTTCTAATTTTTTTTCCTTTTGTGTGAATGCTTTAGTTAGGCAACTAATAGTGTGAAGAACTTCACTTCTTCCTGTCCTCTCCATAGCACTAGTTATCTATTCTGGCAACTTCTGCTCTAAAAATGGATGCCACTTCAGGGAACTGATTACTACAAGTTTTGCTCATTAGGTGTTTAATGGAAAACAATGTACAGAACCTTCTGGAGTGCGTGAAAGGACAACAACTACCAGCACTTAATTTGATCCTTCATCAATGCTTACCTCCCTGGTTGGGATGACTAAGGTTCACTAATGTCTGTAATCCTTTCTTCCTGACCATACCACCACCAGATCACATTTTCCTAGCCAGCTTGCTCCTAGATGGGGCTATGTAAAAATTCTTGCCAATGAGATGTGAGCTGAAGTGATGTGTCCTACTTCTAGACCAGGCGCATCGACATCACTCATAACCTTCCATGTCTGCTCTTTTCTTTCATTTGCCTGCTAGATGAAGAGAATCTGGTGGAGGATTCAGGTGCACTAAAAGATGGCAGAGCCACAAAGAGGAAGCAGCCTGGGCATCTGAATGACTGCATAGAGCAGAGCGCTGCTCCTCATTGCATTCCACAATCCATATTAGGCTGTGACATGGATGAGAAATAAGGCGTTAAGCCATTTTATGTTAAGCCACTGAGATTTCTTTCAGTCAGTTCACCTTTACCAATAAACTTCAGGTCTACTTTTCCTTCGTTGACAGGGCTGAACATATGATCCTTCAAAGACAGCAATCACCAGCTAGTGTGGAACATGAGTTTGGACAATCACATTCTTTCCTTTATGAAGAGTTTCAAGTGGAAGCAAATATGGATATAAATCTCAGCCCAGCTTATCTACATGTGTTAGAGATGTAACTAATTTTTTTCTGTATCTGTTTTTAGCTTCCATTTGGCCTATTGGCAGAAACTTAAATTTACTAATTTTTTTTTACTCATCTTAGTCAATTCAGAGTTTCCTTAGTGAATGCAGACTTTCAAGCTCCTCCCCCACAGCTGCAGATGTCATCTATCTTTGAGATGTTTCCTCCTTCAATTGTGGCATATATCTGTTGTTGAGTTCTTGTCCTGATCACAAGATCTCTCCAAGTTCAGCTCTCTTTCAGCTATTTCCTTTCCCATCCATGGGAAACATCTGAATTCTCCTTACACCACTATGGGGGGAAATTCTATGAGAATATCTCAGGCTCATTTGCATTGCTACATCAATCAACCATCTGTGTTAGTCCTTTTCCATGTTGGTAAAGGATAACTTTGTTGGGTTTGCTATTTCTCTGGTCTCAATTCAGGAAGCTAGGCACAGGGTCAGTTTACTTTTGAACTCCCAAATCCATTTGTTGGGTTCTGTGTTTATCCCCAAGAATTTGATGCAGGCCAGTAAGCCAGAGGAATCGCTATATATGTGAGTGTGTGTGTGTATGTATGTGTGTGTTTGTGTGTGTGTGTGTGTGTATTTTTCTTCTCATCTGGTTCAGTCTTTCTGTGTGGCCCAGGGAGGGAGGAATGAGAAAACGGTAAAGTAACAGGAAATAACGGGATGGGAACCCATTACTTAATATAATCCTGTTTATACAAAGAAAAAAATCTGCTGTCTGTTAGCATGCGAGAAAGAATCAGTCTTGGGGTCCATATTGTGGTGCAGCAGATGGCATTACATTTTAGAGTGCTGGTTTGAGTCCTGGCTTTTCTGTTTCTTATCCAGCTTTCTGCTAATGCTCCTGGGAAGTCAGTGAATGGTAGCCTAAGTGATTGGGCTCCTGACACCCATGTGGGGAACCAGGATGGAGTCCTTGGCTCCTAGCTTTAGCCTGACCCAACCCTGGCCATTGTGGCCATTTGGAGAATGAAACCAGGGATGGAAGATCTCTCTCTCTCAAAAAAAAAAAAAAAAAAAAGAAAAAAGAAAAAACAAGCAAAGAAAAAAAACTTAAAGAAAGGAAATCTTGAAGAATAGAACTGAGTTGAGTTAATGGCAGAACACTAGCTTGTAGGACCAGCGCCATCTAGGACTCCAAACCACACTGTGGCTCCAGGCTCTGTGAGTTCCAACCCTCCCTGTGTGCACAGCCTTGGATTTATATTATTAATTTGAAGATTTTCTAGGAAAATTTTAACTAAAATATACCTGCTCAGTTTCCTAAGCTGGAAACCTTGGTGTTATCCTAGGAATGAATGAAATCTCAAATTTTCCTAGATCACAATCTTGCATTAAAAATGAGATAATTTTAGCAGTGATGACTCACATTTCTTAATGTGGTACCTCAAGCAACTGCTGCTTGGCTTCAGTGTTTTATTAGGTACACCTAGATTTGTCTGTATCCTAATCTGGACTCTTCCTGGGTATCATCAACCTTACACATTCATATGCATATATATATGACTCCTCTCCTCCATCTTTGACATTCAGTTAGTTACCAAGTCTTTTTGTTTCTACTGCCTTAATATCTTTTGAATCTGTCCCTTTGATTCACTCTCCATCCCCAGTGCACTGACTTAGGTATAGCCATTGTTTCTCAACTGGTTTACAAGAATACTTCTTAAAGGATTTCCCTAAATCTAGTCTGTGTTTTTTCTTTTTTTTAAACTTTTATTTAATGAATGTAAATTTCCAAAGTACAGCTTATGGATTACAATGGCTTCCCCCCTCCCATAACTTCCCTCCCACCCACAACCCTCCCCTTTCCCGCTCCATCTCCCCTTCCATTCACATCAAGATTCATTTTGAATGCTCTTTATATACAGAAGATCAGTTTAGTATATATTAAGTAAAGATTTCAACAGTTTGCCCCAACATAGCAACACAAAGTGAAAAAATACTTTTGGAGTACTAGTTATAGCATTAAATAACAGTGTAGAGCACATTAAAGACAGAGATCCTACATAATATTTGTTTTAAAAAATTAATTTTCTATGCCATTTCCAATTTAACACCAGGGTTGTTTTTTCATTTCCAATTATCTTTATATACAGATGATCGATTCAGTATATACTTAGTAAAGATTTCATCAGTTTGCACCCACACAGAAACACAAAGTGTAAAAATACTGTTTCAGTACTAGTTATAGCATCACTTCACATTAGACAACACATTAAGTGTAGATCCCACATGAGATGTAAGTACACGGTGACTCTTGTTGCTGACTTAACAATTTGACACTCTTGTTTATGGCGTCAGTAATCTCCCTAGGCTCTAGTCATGAGTTGCCAAGGCTATGGAAGCCTTTAGAGTCCGCCAACTTTGATCTTATTCCGATAGGGTCATAGTCAAAGTGGAAGTTCTCTCCTCCCTTCAGAGAAAGGTACCTCCTTCTTTGATGGCCCTGTTCTTTCCACTGGGATCTCACTCACAGAGATCTTTCATTTAGGTCTTCTTCTCTTTTTTTTTTTCCATGGTGTCTTGGCTTTCCATGCCTACAATACTCTCATGGGCTCTTCAGCCAGATCCGAAAGCCTTAAGGGCTGATTCTGAGGCCAGAGTGCTGTTTAGGACATCTGCCATTCTATGAATCTGCTGTGTATCCCGCTTCCCATGTTGTATCGTTCTCTCCCTTTTTGATTCTATCAGTTAGTATTAGCAGATACTAGTCTTGTTTGTGTGATCCCTTTGACTCTTAGACCTATCAGAGTCATCAGTTGTGAACTGCAATGGATCACTTGGACTGGTGAGATGGCATTGGTACGTGCCACCTTGATGGGATTGTATTGGAATCCCCTGGTACATTTTTAACTCCACCATTTGTGCCAAGTCCGATTGAGCATGTCCCAAATTGTACATCTCCTCCCTCTCTTTTTCCCACTCTTATATATTTTTTTAATTAAATTTTATTTAATGAATATAAATTTCCAAAGTACAGCTTATGGGTTACAATGGCTTCCCCCTCCCAAAACTTCCCTCCCACCCACAACCCTCCCTTTTCCCGCTCCCTCTCCCCTTCCATTCACATCATGATTCATTTTCAATTCTTTTTATACACAGAAGATCAGTTTAGTATATATTAGATAATGATTTCAACAGTTTGCCGCCATATAGCAACACATAGTGAAAAAAAAATACTGTTGGAGTACTAGTTATAGCATTAAATAAGAGTGTACAGCACATTAAAGACAGAGATCCTACATAATATTTGTTTTAAAAAATTAATTAATTTTCTATGCCATTTCCAATTTAACACCAGGGTTGGTTTTTTTTTTTTCATTTCCAATTATCTTTATATACAGAAGATTGATTCAGTATATAATTAGTAAAGATCTCATCAGTTTGTACCCACGCAGAAACACAAAGTGTAAAAATACTGTTTCAGTACTAGATATAGCATCACTGCACATTAGACAACACATTAAGGACAGTTCCCACATGGGATGTAAGTACACAATGACTCCTGTTGCTGACTTAACAATTTGACACTCTTGTTTATGGCGTCAGTAATCTCCCTAGGCTCTAGTCATGAGTTGCCAGGGCTATGGAAGCCTTTAGAGTTCGCTGACTTTGATCTTATTCCGATAGGGTCATAGTCAAAGTGGAAGTTCTCTCCTCCCTTCAGAGAAAAGTACTTCCTTCTTTGATGGCCCCGTTCTTTCCACTGGGATCTCACTCACAGAGATCTTTCATTTAGGTCTTCTTCTCTTTTTTTCTTTTCCATGGTGTCTTGGCTTTCCATGCCTACAATACTCTCATGGGCTCTTCAGCCAGATCCGAAAGCCTTAAGGGCTGATTCTGAGGCCAGAGTGCTGTTTAGGACGCCTGCCATTCTATGAGTCTGCTGTGTATCCCATTTCCCATGTTGGATCTTTCTCTCCCTTTTTGATTCTATCAGTTAGTATTAGCAGACACTTGTCTTGTTTGTGTGATCCCTTTGATTCTTAGACCCATCAGAGCCATCTAATGTGAACTGAAATTAATCACTTGGACTAGTGAGATGGCATTGGTACATGCCACCTTGATGGGATTGTATTGGAATCCCCTGGTACATTTCTAACTCCACCATTTGTGCCAAGTCCGATTGAGCATGTCCCAAATTGTACATCTCCTCCCTCTCTTATTCCCACTCTTATATTTAACAGGGATCACTTTTCAGTTAAAATTTAAACACCTAAGAATAATTGTGTGTTAATTACAGAGTTCAACCACTAGTACTAGAACAACAACAACAACAACCACAACAAATACTAAAAAGGATAAAGTATTACATTGTACATCTAGAGCCAGGACAAGAGCTGATCAGGTCATAGTTTCTTATAGTGTCCATTTCACTTCAAAAGGTTTCCCCTTTGGTGCTCAGTTAGTTGTCACCAATCAGGGAAAACAAATGATATTTGTCTGTTTGGGACTGGCTTAATTCACTCAGCATGATGTTTTCCAGATTCCTCCATCTTGTTGCAAATGACTGGGTTTCATTGTTCCTTACTGCTGTATAGTATTCTATGGAGTATATGTCTCATAATTACTTTAACCAGTCTACTCTTGATGGGCATTTGGGTTGGTTCCAGGTCTTAGCTATTGTGAATTGAGCTGCAATAAAATTAATGTGCAGATGGCTTTTTTATTAGCCAAATTAATTTTCTTTGGGTAAATTCCAAGGAGTGGGATGGCTGGGTTGTATGGTAGGGTTATGTTCAAGTTTCTGGGGAATCTCCAGACTGACTTCCATAGTGGCTTAACCAGTTTGCATTCCCACCAACAGTGGGTTAGTGTCCCTTTTTCCCCACATCCTCTCCAGCATCTGTTGTTGGTAGATTTTTGAATGTGAGCCATTCTCACCGGGGTGAGGTGAAACCTCATTGTGGTTTTGATTTGCATTTCCCTGATGGCTAGTGATCGTGAACATTTTTTCACGTGTCAGTTGGCCCTTTGGATTTCCTCTTTTGAAAAATGTCTATTGAGGTCCTTGGCCCATCTCTTAAGTGGGTTGTTTATTTTATTCTGTGGAGTTTCTTGATTTCTTTGTAGATTCTGGTTATCAACCCTTTATCTGTAGCATAGTTTGCAAATATTTTTTTCCCATTCTGTCAGTTGCCTCTTCACTTTCCTGACTGTTTCTTTTTGCAGAACAGAAACTTCTCTATTTGATGCAATCCCAAAAGGCCAGTACCTATATCTTGCAGGGTTTCTACAATGATGTCTAATAACTTGATGGTTTCGGGTCGTAGATTTAAGTCTTTAATCCATGTTGAGTGAATTTTTGTGTAAGGTGAAAAGTAGGGGTCTTGCTTCAAGCTTCTGCACGAGGAAATCCAATTTTCCCAGCACCATTTATTGAATAGGCTGTCCTTATTCCAGGGATTAGTTTTGGACCTTTGATCAAATATGAGTGGGCTGTAGATGTTTGGGTTGAGTTCTGGTGTTTCTATTCTGTTCCATTGGTCTATCCATCTGTTTCTGTACCAGTACCATGCTGTTTTGATAACAACTGCCCTGTAGAATGTCTGAAATCTGGTATTGTGATGCCTCCAGCTTTGTTTTTGTTGTACAAGTTTGCTTTGGCTATTCGAGGTCTTCTGTGTCTACATATGAATTTCAGCATCATTCTTTCCAGATCTGAGAAGAATGTCTTCGATATCTTGATTGGTATTGCATTGAATGTATAAGTTGCTTTTGGGAGAATAGACATTTTATGGTATATATTCTTCCAATACATGAGCATGGAAGATTTTTCCATTTTTTCGTATCCTCTTCTATTTCTTTCTTTAAGATTTTGTAATTCTCATCGTAGAGATCTTTAACATCCTTGGTTAAGTTTATTCCACGGTATTTGATGGTTTTTGTAGCTATTGTGAATGGCATTGATCTTAGAAGTTCTTCCTCAGCTGTGGCATTGCCTGTGTATACAAAGGCTGTTGATTTTTGTGCATTGATGTTATATCCTGCTACTTTGCCAAACTCTTCGATGAGTTCCAGTAGTCTCTTAGTAGAGTTCTTTGGGTCCCCTAAATAAAGAATCATATCATCTGCAAAGAAGGATAGTTTGAGTTCTTCCTTCCAATTTGTATCCCTTTAAATTATTTTTCTTGCCTAAGGGCTCTGGCTAAAACTTCCAGAACTCTATTGAATAGCAGTGGTGAGAGTGGGCATCCCTGTCTGGTACCAGATCTCAGTGGAAATGCTTCCAACATTTCCCCATTCAATAAGATGTTGGCCGTGGGTTTTTCATATATTGCTTTGATTGTATTGAGGAATGTTCCTTCCCTACCCAGTTTGCTTAGAGTTTTCATCATGAAAGGGTGTTGTATTTTATCAAATGCTTTCTCTGCGTCTATTGAGAGAATCATATGGTTTTTCTTCTGCAGTCTGTTAATGTGGTGTATCACATTGATTGTTTTGCAAACATTGAACCATCCCTGCATACCAGGGATAAATCCCACTTGGTCTGGGTGGATGATCTTTCTGATGTGTTGTTGCATTCTATTGGCCAGAATTTTATTGAGGATTTTTGCATCTATGTTCATCAGGGATATTGGTCTGTAATTCTCTTTCAATGCTGCATCTTTTTCTGGCTTAGGGATTAAGGTTATCCTGGCTTCATAGAAAGAATTTGGGAGGATTCCCTCTTTTTCAATTGTTCTGAATAGTTTGAGAAGAATTGGAGTTAGTTCTTTTCTAAATTTCTGGTAGAACTCAGCAGTGAATCCATCTGGTCCTGGGCTTTTCTTTGTTGGGAGGGCCTTCATAACTGTTTCAATTTCTGTCTCGGTTATGGGTATGTTTAGGTTTTCTATGTCTTCCTGGCTCAATTTAGGGAGGTTGTATGTGTCCAAGAATCTGTCCATTTCTGATAGATTTCACAGTTTCCTGGCATACAAGTCCTTGTAGTAATTTCTGATGATTCTTTTTATTTCTGTGGAGTCTGTTGTTACGTTTCCTTTTTCATCTCTGATTTTATTGATTTGGGTCTTTTCCTCTTTTTTTAGTTAGTTGGGCCAATGAGGTGTCAATTTTGTTTACTTTTCCAAACAACCAGCTCCTGGGCTGAGCTAAGATTGCGGATAGTGAGGACGTGTGCCGTAGTTTGGGAAAATAAAGTTTCATAAAGGTGTAATTACTGTAGCCTCAGGAAAAGATTCAAGAAAAAAACTGCAGAGGAAACGCTTCTGGATCTAGTGGTTGTGACACAGAGGACCTACAGGGAGCCCACTGCGTGGAAACCCAACTGCGGGAGACTAGCCGCAGAATCTCTCCAGTGCAGGAATGAATGGAAGGTAAGACAAAGGCGTCAGAAACACGAGACATTGGGGGGGAAAAAGCAGAGGCCTGTCTTGTCACTCAAGGAACAAAACAAAGAGCAGGAGCCATTTTACATATCAAAAGCGCAGCCACAAACTCAGTAACTTCGGAATTTGGTGAATCTTGAGAACACATTGAGGGCTGCATAAACTCTTTGTGTGGTCCCAGGGGTAGATCAAACGAATACTCACAGAAGCCAGATTTCAACTACACTCAATTCCACTCACCTGTGCCGAATAACTTCCCAACTGAGTTAAAAAAAAAAAAAAAAGAGAGAGAGAGAGAGAGAGAGAGCAATCCAGCAAGGTGGAAGGGAGAAAACAATCTGGGTAAGTCGCTTTTTGCACAGCCTTAACCTGAATATTCAAGCAGAGCTCTCTGGCCAAACCCATCACAGCCTCTAAGGATCCATCAAAGCAGACAGTCCACTTAGAGGCATAGTATAACGAGAAAAAAAACACCACAGCAAAAAAAGAAAAAAAAGACATAAATTATCTCCAACATGCCAAACAACAAACGTAGAAACCGAGGTAACAAAAGCAAGGAAGACACTATGATGCCCCCAAATGAAAAAGACACCCCAATCCAAGATTATGAAGATGAAGAGATAGAGGAAATGCAAGAAGCGGATCTCAAAAAATTGATAAGAACATTAAGAAGTTCTCAAAAACAAATTCTTGAACTACAGAAATCCTTAATGGACAAGATAGAAAATCTCTCTCGTGAAAATGAAATATTAAGGAGGAATCAAAATGAAATGAAACAACTAGTAGAACATGAAACTGTGATAGTGACAAAAAACCACAATGAAATGAAGAAATCAATAGATCAAATGACAAACACATTAGAGAGCCTTCAAAACAGAATGGGCAAAGCAGAAGATAGAATATCAGACTTAGAAGACAGAGAACAGGAAAGGAAACAGGCAAACCAAAGAAAAGAAGAAGAAATAAGAAATCTAAAAAATACTGTCAGGAATCTACAGGATACTATTAAAAACCCAACATTCGGGTTCTAGGAGTTCCTGAAGGCATGGAGAGGGAGAAAGGATTAGAAGGCATTTTTAGTGAGATACTGGCAGAAAATGTCCCAGGTTTGGAGAAGGACAGAGGCATCTTAGTACAGGAAGCTCATAGAACCCCTAATAAACATTGTCAAAAGAGATCCTCACCACGACAACTCGCAATCAAACTCACCACAGTGAAACACAAAGAAAAGATCTAAAATGTGCAAGAGAGCAATGTCTGATTACTCCCAGAGGAACTCCAATTAGACTCACAGCTGACTTCTCATCAGAAACCCTATAAGCTAGGAGAGAATGGCGAGATATAGCCCAGGTACTAAGAGAGAAAAACTGCCAGCCCAGAATATTATATCCTGCAAAGCTCTCATTTGTGAATGAAGATGAAATAAAGACCTTTCACAGCAAACAGAAATTGAAAGAATTTGTCGCCACTCGCCCAGCCCTGCAAAAGATGCTTAAAGATATGTTACATACAGAAACACAGAAACACGGTAACCAATATGAAAGAAGGTAAAGGAAGGAAACCTCACAGCAAAAGATCACAGGAATCTCAAACCATAGATTAGAAAATATCTTTGGCAAATGACAGGGTAAAGTTACTCCTTCTCAATAGTCAAATTGAATGTTAATGGTCTGAACTGTCCAGTTAAAAGACACTGATTGGCTGATTGGGTTAAGGAACAAAACCCATCTTTTTGCTGCTTACAAGGAACTCATCTTTCCAACAATGATGCATACAGACTGAAAGTGAAAGGCTGGAAAAATATATACCATGCCAACAGAAATGAAAAAAGAGCGGGCGTCACATTCTTAATATCGGACAACATAAACTTTACCACAAAAACTGTTAGGAGAGACAAAGAGGGGCACTATATAATGATTAAGGGATCCATTCAACAGGAAGATATAGCGATTATCAATGTATATGCACCTAATTACAGGGCACCAGCTTATTTAAAAGACTTGTTAAGGGACTTAAATGGAGACTTAGACCCCAATACAATAGTCCTGGGGGACTTCAATACCCCACTCTCAGAGATAGACAGATCAACAGGACAGAAGATCAACAAGGAGACAGTAGATTTAAATGACACTATAGCCCAAATAGATCTAACAGATATCTACAGAACATTTCATCCTACATCTAAGGACTTTACATTCTTCTCTGCAGTACATGCAACCTTCTCTAGGATTGACCACATACTAGGCCATAAAGCAAGTCTCAGCAAATTCAAAAGAATTAGCATCATACCATGCAACTTCTCAGACCACAAAGGAATGAAATTGGAAGTTAGCAACTTGGGAATCCCTAGAGAACGTACAAACACATGGAAATTGAACAACATGCTCCTGAATGAACAATGGGTCATAGAAGACATTAAAAGAGAAATCAAAAATTTTCTGAAAGTAAATGAGGATACAGCACATCATACCAAAACATATGGGATACAACAAAAGCAGTGTTAAGAGGAAAATTTATATCAATACGTGCCTACATCAAGAAATTGGAAAGGCACCAAATAGATGAGCTTTCAAGTCATCTCAAGGATCTAGAAAATCTGCAGCAAACTAGACCCAAACCCAGTAGGAGAAGAGAAATAATTAAAATCAAAGAAGAAATCAACAGGATTGAATCCAAAAAAACATTACCAAAAATCAGCCAAACAAGGAGCTGGTTTTTTGAAAAAATAAACCAAATTGACACCTCATTGGCCCAACTAACTAAAAAAAGAAGAGTAAAGACCCAAATGAAGAGGGTCAGAGATGAAAATGGAAATGTAACAACAGACTCCACAGAAATAAAAAGAATCATCAGAAATTACTACAAGGACTTATATGCCAGCAAACAGGAAAATCTATCAGAAATGGACAGATTCTTGGACACATACAACCTACCTATATTGAGCCAGGAAGACATAGAAAACCTAAACAGACCAATAACTGACACAGTAATTGAAACAGTTATAAAGGCCCTCCCAACAAACAAAAGCCCAGGACCAGATGGATTCACTGCTGAGTTCTACCAGACATTTAGAGAAGAACTAACTCCAATTCTCAAACTATTCAGAACAATCGAAAAAGAGGGAATCCTCCCAAATTCTTTCTATGAAGCCAGCATCACCTTAATCCCTAAGCCAGAAAAAGATGCAGCATTGAAAGAGAATTACAGACCAATATCCCTGATGAACATAGATGAAAAAATCCTCAATAAAATTCTGGCCAATAGAATGCAACAACACATCTGAAAGATCATCCACCCGGACCAAGTGGGATTTATCCCTGGTATGCAGGGATGGTTCAATGTTCGCAAAACAATCAACGTAATACACTACATTAACAGACTGCAGAAGAAAAACCATATGATTCTCTCAATAGACGCAGAGAAAGCATTTGATAAAATACAACACCCTTTCATGATGAAAACTCTAAGCAAACTGGGTAGGGAAGGAACATTCCTCAATACAATCAAAGTAATATATGAAAAACCCACGGCCAACATCTTATTGAATGGGGAAAAGTTGGAAGCATTTCCGCTGAGATCTGGTACCAGACAGGGATGCCCACTCTCACCACTACTATTCAATATAGTTCTGGAAGTTTTAGCTAGAGCTATTAGGCAAGAAAAATAATTTAAAGGGATACAAATTGGGAAAGAAGAACTCAAACTATCCCTCTTTGCAGATGATATGATTCTTTATTTAGGGGACCCAAAGAACTCTACTAAGAGACTACTGGAACTCATCGAAGAGTTTGGCAAAGTAGCAGGATATAACATCAATGCACAAAAATCAACAGCCTTTGTATACACAGGCAATGCCACAGCTGAGGAAGAACTTCTAAGATCAATCCCATTCACAATAGCTACAAAAACCATCAAAAACCGTGGAATAAATTTAACAAAGGACCTTAAATATCTCTACGATGAGAATTACAAAATCTTAAAGAAAGAAATAGCAGAGGACACCAAAAAATGGAGAAATCTTCCATGCTCATGTATTGGAAGAATCAATATCATCAAAATGTCCATTCTCCCAAAAGCTATTTACACATTCAATGCCATACCAATCAAAATACCGAAGACCTTCTTCTCAGATATGGAAAAAATGATGCTGAAATTCATATGCAGACACAGAAGACCTCGAATAGCCAAAGCAAACTTGTACAATAAACAAAGCTGGAGGCATCAGAATACCAGATTTCAGTACATACTACAGGGCAGTTGTTATCAAAACAGCATGGTACTGGTACAGAAACAGATGGATAGACCAATGGAACAGAATAGAAACACCAGAAATCAATCCAAACATCTACAGCCAACTTATATTCGACCAAAGATCCAAAACTAATCCCTGGAATAAGGACAGCCTATTCAATAAACGGTGTTGGGAAAATTGGATTACCATGTGCAGAAGCTTGAAGCAAGACCCCTACCTTTCACCTTACACAAAAATTCACTCGACATGGATTAAGACTTAAATCCACAACCTGAAACCATCAAATCATTAGAGAGCATTGGAGAAACACTGCAAGATATAGTTACAGAGAAGACTTCTTGGAAAAGACCCTAGGAGCACAGGCAGTCAAAGCCAAAATTAACATTTGGGATTGCATCAAATTGATAAGTTTCTGTACTGCAAAAGAAACAGTCAGGAAAGTGAAGAGGCAACGGACAGAATGGGAAAAAATATTTGCAAACTATACTACAGATAAAGGGTTGATAACCAGAATCTACAAAGAAATCAAGAAACTCCACAATAACAGAACAAACAACCCACTTAAGAGATGGGCCAAGGACCTCAATAGATATTTTTCTTTCTTTTTTTTTTTCATTTCAAGGCCAAAGTGACCTTGGATATTTATTTATTTATTTATTTTTTAACTTTTATTTAATGAATATAAATTTCCAGTTTACAGCTTATGGATTACAATGGCTTCCCCCTCCCACAACTTCCCTCCCACCTGGAACCCTCCCCTCTCCCGCTCCCTCTCCCCTTCCATTTGCATCAAGATTCATTTTCAATTCTCTTTATATACAGAAGATTAATTTTGTATAAAGATTTCAACAGTTTGCACCCACATAGAAACACAAAGTGAAACATACTGTTTGAGTACTAGTTATAGCATTAAATCAAAATGTAGAGCACATTAAGGACAGAGATCCCACATGAGGAGCAAGTGCACAGTGGTTCATGTGATCTATTGAATTCTTCATTTCATTATGATTTCTCATCACTATCACAGTTTCTTGTTCTGCTAGTTGTTTCATTTTCTTTTGATTCCTCCTTAATATTTCATTTTCACTTGAGAGATTTTCTATCTTGTTCATTAAGGATTTCTGTAGTTCAAGAATTTGTTTTTGAGAACTTCTTAATGTTCTTACCAATTTTTTGAGATCTGCTTCTTGCATTTCTTCTATCTCATCATCTTCATAATCTTGAGTTGGGGTGTCTTTTTCATTTTGGGGCGTCATAGTGTTTTCCTTGTTCTTGTTACTTTGGTTTTTGCGTTTGTTGTTTGGCATGTTGGAGATATTTGGTTTCTTCACTGTGGTGTTTTTTCTTGTTATACTATGGCTCCATATTAAGTGGACTGTCTGCTTTCAGTGGAGCCTTAGAGGCTTGAGATGAGTGTGGACTGAGAGCTGTGTTTGGTTCCTCAGGGTTGAGGGTGTGTCAAAGGTGACACTCCCAGGTTAGGAGTGGTAAATCTTTCTTTCTTTCTTTCTTTCTTTCTTTCTTTCTTTCTTTCTTTCTTTCTTTCTTTCTTTCTTTCTTTCTTTCTTTTCTTTCTTTCTTTCTTTCAAAAGGGAACTAATTCCGCACAGCTGAACGCACAGCTGAACGTAATTGGAGGTAGTTTTCAGGCAAATGATATACCCACAGGAGCCAGAGATTGGAAGCTCTTTCCCAAGGGCCACACAGGGAATCTCTGCTGCCCTCGGTGTGGGCTCCAGTTCTCCTGCAGTCTTCCACTGGGTTGCCAAGTTAGATCCTAATCTCCTGTTATTTCACCCCTTCCCCCAGAGTCAGGTTTTTCTGCTAGGCTCAGGGCCGGTGCAGACCTGAGGTCGCCCTGCTTATGATGTATTTCCAAAATGGCTCCTGCTCTTTGTCTTGCTCGCCTTTGAGGGGTGAGCGGAGAGAGAGAAACTCGTGTCCATATCGGTTAATTTTTTTTTTCCTCTCTCTCTTCTAGTTAGCTTGGCAAACTTTTCCCCATGGAGTTTCAAGCCTCGTTCCCTCTAGTCTCCTCTTTCTGCTTGCCTGCTGGTGTTTCTGGCTTTTGAGGTTCAGCTCACCTCGCGTTCCTGCGCTGGTGTGTTGAGTCTGCCACTGGTGTCCCGAACTTGGGCTCCCATGCTCTCCATGCAGGTCCACTGTGAATCACTAGTTCTGGAAGAGTTTCCTCTGCTGTTTCTTCCCCTACTCTTCCTTGACCCTGCAGTATCTCCACTTTTATTAAACTGTGTCTTCCTGGACTATCAATGTGCTCCCTTCCTATTCCTCCATCTTGCCGTGCCTGATGTATTCTAATCCATTTGTATAAACATTCACATTAAGGAATGATTAATCATGTTATAAAAAATGGTTTACATATGGTCCTTTAAATTGTCTTTGGATCATCCCTACTTTCTTATTGGATAATTTGTAAATGTTTTACAGTTTGCAAGACATTCCTACACATATTTTATTTGCTTTTGTGCCCACTATCAATGAACATTTATTATAATATGTGCTTGTACTTGTGAAAATGATTTAGGAAAGTTATTTTACATTGAACTTAAATGGCTTTCATCTATACAATTTTTGTACTTATTGAATTTTTAGGATTTGTCTTTTGCTGAAAAGTGATATGTGCCTGGAGGAGGAGTGTGTGTATATGTGTAGGTAGGTGCTTAGAAGAAATATAACTGAGTATGTATGCATGTATCTTTGGTATTTCTATGTAGTTTCCCTAGCTTATTAGAAGACAAATTGACAGAGTAAATTGGGACAGATGCTGAAGAGTGGGGCATATGTGTATATCTATGTATGCGTGTGATGGGGATGCACAGAAAGACACTAAAATGGGTGAGGTAGAAAGTTGCATAATGAGACACTAAGATGGAGAGGGTACTCAAGTATCTTGTTGCAGTGGGCATGGATTCTCCATTACATAATTCTAATGGGAAGTTAGTTTTTTCACACCTAACCTGTCATTTCCCTTTCCCAGCTTGATATCTTAGCCATTTGGAGGATACTTGGTAGCAGTTTGGAAAAGAAGTGCGTCTGAACTGCTGAGAACTCTCTATGCTCCTTTCTTATCTCTTACACAGGCCATATCCATAGTTCCTCACTATGAAGGGTCATGGGCTGCAAGAGGACAAATTTTAGGCTCCTGCATTTCCCTATTGAAGCAGTGACATGTGCTGACACTAACAGTAGTTTGATCATGGAGGGTAGGGAGTAAGGCTTTGCATTTCTGGAATCTAAAAGCATAGTTTAGGAAGTATTTTTGAGATATTTACTGAAAAATAAAGGAGAGAATTGGAGGATCTCTGAGCAGGGCAAAGAGTTTCAAGAATTGCTAATATATATATATATATATATATATATATATATATAGTCATTTGGGCTAAAAGACCTGGCTATCTCTGCTATCAACATCAAAATATATACTTTGAAGATGATACAAAGAGAGAGATTCAGTCCTTGAGAATTGAAGGGGCTGCTAGGTAGTCTTGAGATATTAGCTTTGGAGGGGAAATTACTTCCTGTCTATGCTATTTGATAAATGGGCAACAATTCTAACACTCTTTTTTCCCACTGGAAAATCACTTTTATTGTGATGCTACCAGCTGCACAATCCGTTTCTGAGATTACATTCCTTTTTCTTGGTGAGTCTGTATTTCTTAAGTGGTCCCATGAACACTTTCTTCTCCTCTATAGTTTAGAAGTAGACATGGCAAAACTTGGAGGTTATGTGGGTGAACTAAAGTTCAATCTTTTTCAGGACCTGCCATTTGGTCTGCACCAGCAGGGACTTGTGGAGGGTGAGCACTCACTTCTTGGTCCCCACCATGCAGCTTTTCAGCATGACAAAATCACTAGTCACTTCACTGTAATGGACAAAGACACCTAGCGGTTGATGTTCTTGTTGGACAGGTCATAGTCAGTGAGGCATTGTTCTTTATCAGCTTGCCTTCCTTAATCAGGTAGCCCTGCCCAATCTTGTAGATCTTTTTGTTGATCTCTGTGTGGTAATGGTAGCTTTTCTGCCCAGACCACACCACAGAGAAGGCCACACATGCAGGATGCCATGCCCAAATACAGTTGACCTTGCATATTCCTTGGTGGGTCTTGTGGGGCATCTTCTTGATGTTCTAGCAGCCTTTGTCCTTTGGTCATGCCAGTGACATTGATCATCTCATCCTGATCAAATACTTGGTTCATTGGTATCTGCCATTGCAGCCATTCTTTGAACACAGTCCAGTTTCCTGGCCATAGTACCTCAATTCAGCTGGATCTACATAAAGTGGGCCTTCTTCTGCCATAGAGGAAGCAAGAACATCTGTGTGTGGGCAATGATGTGGATGACCTGGCAATACTTCATGCTGCTGAAGTCCTTCTCTGGCTGCTTCTTGCTGATGTTGTCCTACCACTTCTTAGAATAGCTGGTGAAGGCCTTATTCATTGACTTACTCCAGTTATAAAAATGCCTTTTGTACTCATTACTGATAAGCTCAAAAGAGCTGGCCTTGAAGGTGTGGGGGCCTTGAGGGGTTTCCATGTAGCCCATGATGCCTATAACTTATGGGTGGTGTCTCCACAATGGTTGTTGGCTCCACAACTTCCTTCTTGTTTACCTTGTATCCCAGCCTATCAACTTCTTGCATGATGAGAGTCATGCCAGCCTTGTAGCCCAGAAAGGCTGTGAGGTGCACAGGCTTGGAGGAGTCATCCTTGGGGAAGATCTTCACCATCTCGTGATGTGTGCTGCTGCACTTCTGAACCAAGAAGCTCTGGGACCTATGTCTGGGACCAGAGAATTTCCCATGAAACATCTTGCTGCCAAATATACTGGTAGAGCTCTCACACACTATCTTTGGGTTTTTGAGTTTCTATCATGTCTATTAGGTCACACAGCACAGCTACCTTCATGGATCTCTGAGAAAGTTGTCTTCTTTTAAAATTCAACTAATTTACAATGTTTTCTTTTTGTGACCAAGCAGACAATAATAAGAATAAAATTTTCTTTTATACACATGCATACACACACACACCAATTAAAATACCATCACCAAATCCCACACATATATAGACACAGTTAATGAGTAATCAAATAATATTTCTTCTTTTGTCTAGACATTAGGGACTGAGAGGTTAAAGTGTATGAATGTTGGAGTCACACAGACTGTGATTTGATCCCAATTCTGTCAATTAATAGTTGGGTCATCTCTGGCAGGTGCTTTTGCTTTCCTAGACTTTAGTCTTTTCATTTATGAAATGCAGAATAATAATATGCTCACTTGGCTAAACCTCCACCTGCGGCGCCAGCACCCCGGGTTCTAGTCCTAGTCGGGGTGCCAGATTCTGTCCTGGTGCTCTTCTTCCAGTCCAGCTCTCTGCTGTGGCCCGGGAGGGCAGTGGAGGATGGCCCAAGTGCTTGGGTCCCTGCACCCACATGGGAGACTTGGAGGAAGTACCCGGCTCCTGGCTTCAGATCGGTGCAGTGCCGGCTGTAGTGGCCATTAGGGGAGTGAACGAATGAAAGGAAGACCTTTCTGTCTCTCTCTCACTGTCTATAACTCTCTCTCTCTCTCTCTCTCTCTATCTCTCACTGTCTAACTCTGCCTGGCAAAAAATTTTTAAAAAAATAATGTTTGTCTTATAGAGCTATAATAGGGATTAAATTGGATAATATGTCTCGAGTACACAGTATAGTACCTGGAACATAGTAAATCAGTGTAAACTATTATTGTTATAATTAACTAGTTGTGGAATTGACATGTATTGCTCCTTTAAGGCCAAGAAGATCATTCTTCTTTCAGAAGACAGTCTTATGGCCTCTGCCATCCCCCTACTGAATAATTTGCACATTGGAAGAGAGATTTCTTTTCAGATCAAATTTTCCAAACAGCCTTGCTGTGCATTCTATAGGTCATTGAAAATGAAGGGGAATCAGTGTAAGACAGGCAGGGCTGTGGGCTTGTGTCTTGTCTGTTTTCAGCTGAGAACAGGCTTTTATTTGCACCAAGGAAATTATACCACAAAATGGGTAAGCTTGAGGGGGATAAAATTACACAATTTGAGCCACATATAAAAGCCCTTGCTTGCAAATAGATCAAAGGAGAATATTGAACATAGATGCTTAAGGAATATGGTGATAACAGCCCTAGGTCTCTATAAATGGTGATAATATTACTACTTAAATAAAATGGGGTGGACATTTGGTGCAACAGTTAAGATGCTGCTTGTCATGCCTGCATCCCATATTTGAATGCCTGGGTTCAAGTGCAGTCTCTGCTCCTGATTCCAGCTTCCCTCTAATGTGTACCCTGGGAGGCAGCAGATGATGGCTCAGGTGGTTGGGTCCTTGCTATGCATTTGGGAGATCTGCAATAAGTTGCAAGCTCCTGACTTTGCCTTGGTCCAGCCCTGGCTTTTGCAAGCATTTGGAGTCTGAATCAGAGACCTCTTTCTTTCTCTCTCTGTCTCTCTTCTTTAAAATAAATAAATAAATAAATAAATAAATAAATAAATGAAACAAATCAGATAACACATGCAAAATGCTTAGCATAGTGCATGGCATACATCACAAGTGCCCAGTAACTCTGATATATAATACTTATTAATATTGTACAAGCTCTGTTACCCCTCTGAATATTCTGATTCAGGAGATTTGTAGAGGGACCTAGCAATTTTCTTTTGGTAAAATCTTTCCCAGTTGATTCCCAGGCCTTAAATGCAAACACAATGTTACACATCCCTGTCCTGACCATATCTAGTTACACATGTTTCATAGTAACACCCAGCACTTCAGTGGCAATTCTTCAGGGAATAAATAATACCAAAGAACTGCATGGTGGAGCAACATAGCCATCATGTGGAAGCTACTATTTAGTATTCAATGTATTTAGTATTCAATCTCTGGAAACTTGTGCCATTCTAGGTTAAGAAGCCTGTCTTTAATTTGCCTACCAAAAATAGCCATTTTCTTGGACTAAGTTGGGAAACAAGTCCCTTTATTAGATTATTTTTATTGATAGAAGACTCTAATATTTTATTCTAGAAACATTCAAGCAGTGCTTCATCTGTACCAGTCTCTCTTACGCATGCTTAGAGAAAAGCGTTTTGATGTGCTGTAGACTAGTAAGGGTAGTGAAACACATTTAGAATGATGAGGTAGGTAGA
Organism: Lepus europaeus; assembly: GCF_033115175.1. Taxonomy (NCBI): domain Eukaryota; kingdom Metazoa; phylum Chordata; class Mammalia; order Lagomorpha; family Leporidae; genus Lepus; species Lepus europaeus. The sequence goes on along the minus strand of NC_084850.1, from coordinate 35,540,983 downwards.
TTAATTTTAGCACCCTGGATATGAATTATGAATGAAAGAGATGGGTAGAAATGGCAGCTCAGCTCCTAGGACTTTTTTGGCCAGATGTGTGGAGGTTTATCAATTTAACCGCCTGTTTCATTCTCTTCCTCTGCCCTTATATAAGAAAGCCAAGCAGGTGTTTAGGCTAATCCTCTGCCTGCGGTGCCGGCACCCTGGGTTCTAGTCCCGGTTGGGGTGCCAGTTCTGTCCCGGTTGCTCCTCTTCCAGTCCAGCTCTCTGCTGTGGCCTGGAAGGGCAGTGGAGGATGGCCCAAGTACTTGGACCCTGTACCTGCATGGGAGACCAGGAGGAAGCACCTGGCTCCTGGCTTCGGATCGGTGCAGCGTGCCGGCCGTAGTGGCCATTTGGGGGGTGAACCAATGGAAGGAAGACCTTTCTCTCTCTCTTTCTCACTGTCTAATTCGGCCTGTCCAAAAAAAAAAAAAGCCAAGCAGGTGTTTTGATTTTTGATTCTCAAGGAATTAAGGACAAATAGTATATAACTCTTCATCACCACCAAAGTTTGAGTGAGACTGGAAAAACAAATTTTCCTCTTAGCTGCAAATGAGATGTATTTTGAAACAACGCACAGACTTTTCTATGTATTCACATTTATACATTCACATCCACAAACTGAAAATGAAACTATTTGAAAGAAATTGTCTGTAGTAATTATATATAGACTTTTCTTGTCATTATTCCCTAGACAGTACAATGTAGCAATTATTTAGATATTATTTACATTGTGTTAAATATTACAAGTAATCTAGAGATGATTTAAAATACATGGGAGGATGTGTGTAGGTTATATGTAAATACTATGCCATTTTATATAAGGGACTTGAGCATCCCGAGATTTTGATATCTGCCCCAAGGGGTGCGAGATCCTGGAATCAATCCCCTGCAGAAACCGTGTGGTGACTATTAAGGCAATGGATACTATTGATGATAGCATCGATGGCCTCAGGGAAACAATTCTCATAATTACTGGCTGATAATTTCGACTCCATAGAAATTATTTACCCTTACCCTTACATAGGAATGTGGGATGATGGGTCAATGCTTGTTTTCCCTAATATGCCCAGCTGAATCAAGTCCCAGTGGGGAGTAGCCCTCGACAAAGCTTCCTCCCTTCCTCTAAGTTTTCAGCCTAGCAGACTTTACAATAGAACTACCATTTACAATGGGGGAAACTGTGGTTTACAAAAAACAAATCACTTGACCTGTGTCTTCCTCAGCAGTGCAGATACCCAGAACCCTATCTCTTAATGCTCACCTGCCTCTACATATATTTTGACAAAAGTTCTATAAGAAATTCTGACATGTACACCTAGTTAAGAATTCCTGATTCATTTCTTCACTTCTTAAAAGCTACTTTAACTAAAAAAGTAATAAATAAGCATGGTTCAAGTTAAAATTATACAAGAACTCATACAGTGAAAAGTGAGTCTATTCCTCCCAATTATCCCTGTTCCACAGTTTCTTAATATTCTAGGTCCCTTCCCTAAAGGCAACTACTATAATTTTTGGATCTGAACATACACTGTTATACACATGACCATATGCACTTTTAAAACATAGATGGAAGCCTATCACACTGACTGATGTTTCCAGTCTAACTCAGAAAACCTACCTTTGCAAAGCTACCATCTCTACAATCCAAGAAAGCCCACTAGGAAAACCACAGATAAGGGAAGCATAGATATATTTTAAAATTATACCCATGAATAACCTGATGCAGTACAGAATTCATTCTGCAGTGTCAAGCAGCTATTCTGGATAAGAAGGGACTCCTTCTGGAAATACGTACCCTGAGAAGCCCATGCTCACTTGAATATATGTTAGATGGCATTGTTTCCTGGGTGCAGGGATCTCTTATGTCTTACTAAGTGTTGTATCCTATTCTGGACCTAATGATCTGAGTTCTTTATGTGTATGCGCTGGATGCTCAGTCAGTGATGATTGTATGCATGCCAGCAAAATTTCTATTTTGTTTGATTTAAAAGATATTCTTACAATGGAGTGTAGGTAACTCCCATGCCATTCCCATGATAACTCCTTTTGTTCTCCACTTTGCCTTTTAGTACAAAGATGCTCTGAACTCTTAATATGTACAAGTTTTGAACCACCCTGAAAAATCTAGCTTCCTGCATACCAGCAAATATTGCTGGTATGGACAAACATGGTATACAAAATAAATCCTGACTAGTATTTCTACTTTCAGAAAAGCATTAACAAAATAAACCTAGCACCTGAGGACCACAGGACAACAAACAGTGTGTCATTTATTGAAGAAAAGAGATGTTTTACTATCAGCTATAAATTACTGTGTTAAATTTCTAGACAACAACAACTCCAGATTTGGAGGGGTAAAATTTATGGCAAGCATTCTGGGCACAGGAAGTAAAGTTAGAATATATGTGTGTGCAGTCAAAAGTAAAGCATTGGACAAAACTAAAAGATGAACATAGAACTGGAACAAATCATACTTATTATTCAGATGTGAAGGGCAACTGGTATAGTAGCAAAAACATATTTTGAGTTGGACAGAGCAATCTAACTTTTTTTTTTGACAGGCAGAGTTAAACAGTGAGAGAGAGAGAGGTCTTCCTTCCGTTGGTTCACCCCCCAAATGGCCGCTATGGCCGGCGCGCTGCACTGATCCAAAGCCAGGAGCCAGGTGCTTCCTCCTGGTCTCTCATGCAGGTGCAGGGCCCAAGCACTTGGGCCATCCTCCACTGCACTCCCGGGCCACAGCAGAGAGCTGGACTGGAAGAGGAGCAACCGGGACAGAATCTGGTGCCCCAACCGGGACTAGAACCCAGGGTGCAGGTGCCACAGGCAGAGGATTAGCCTAGTGAGCCGCAGTGCTGGCGCAATCTAACTTTTTTTAAAAAAGATTTTATTTATTTGAAAGTCAGAGTTACACAGAGAGAGGAGAGGCAGAGAGAGAGAGAGAGAGTGAGAGAGAGAGAGAGAGAGAGAGAGAGTCAGTCTTCCATCTTCTGGTTCACTCTCCAACTGGCCGTAAAGGCCGGAGCTGCGCGGATCCGAAGCCAGGAGCCAGGAGCTTCTTCTGGGTCTCCCACGTGGGTGCAGGGACCCAAGGACTTGGGCTGTCTTCTACTGCTTTCCCAGGCCATAGCAGAGAGCTGGATTGGAAGTGGAGCACCCCGGTCTTAAACTGGTGCCCATATGGGATGCTGGCGCTGCAGGCCAGGGCGTTAACCCGCTGCACCACAGCGCCGGCCCCAGCAATCTATCTTTACTCTTAGGAATCCTGAGCAAATTATTTTATGTCTCTGAGCCACAGTTTCCTCATCTCTAAAATGGGAATGATCATTGATCAAAATCATTATTATAAAATGAACTTAATAAAACTAAATACTTACCAAAGGAACCTTTATTATCATTGAAGCAAACACAACTTTCAGAATACATAATAATATCTTTCCTTATTAGTTGTTCCCCTAATAGCTTAAACTTACTTTTTATAATTGACTTTGAACCTTAATTTTATACTCCAAACCACTTTAGAAGTTTCTCCTTGACACCTGGATTTATTAACTTTCCCAGTGTAGTAGGCAGATTCCTAAGATTTCCTCCAATAAACCCCATTGCCTGATATCCATGACCTTATGTAATCCTCTTTGAGTGTATACTGGACTTCAGGACTTGTTTCTAAGGAAGAATACAGCAAACATGAGGGGATAGAATTTCTGTGGTTAGTTTATAAGATGGTTACTTCCATTTTGCTAGCTGAATCTCTCTTTCACTGGTTTTATTGGAGAGACTTATTTGGGAAGAAACTTAGAGGCGTCTCCAGCCAATAGCCAGCAAAGAATCTCAGTCTAATAGCCTATGAAGACTGTAGTCCTGCACACAATCACACAAGTGAGTCAGGAAGTGGATTCTCACTCAGTTGAGCCTTGAGACCCTACCCCTAGCCAACACCTTCATTATAGGCTTTGGAAGACTCTAAGGCAGAGGACCCAACCTCACAATGCCCAGTTTCCTGTCTCACAAAAAACTTTGAAGTAATATATGTGTATTATTATAAGCTGCTAAATTTTAGAGTAATTTGTTATCTAACAGGTAACCCAAATGCCTAGGATGGAATTTTTAGTACCACTTCTTAGGAGACAAAAGAATGATCCCTACTGAACTTTCAAGAGAAATTTCTACTACCAACAACAATATTTTTTAATCATTTATTTAATATTGTATGTATGATATATATATATATATCATTAACTGCTTTTCTATATTATATAAAGATTTATTTTTATCTATTTGAAAGGCAGAGATGGAGAGGGAAGGAGAGAGGGGAAAGGAGAGATGAGAGAGGGAGAGGGAGGGAGAGAGAGAGAGAGATCCTACATCCACTGGTTGACTCCCCAAATGGCTACAATGGCTGGGCCTGGGCCAGGCCAAAGCCAGGAGACAGGAGCTTCTTCGAGGTTTCTCACATGGGTGCAGGGGCCTAAGCACTTGGGCCATCCTCTGCTGCTTTCTCAGGTACATTAGCAGGGAGATGGGATAAGAAGTGGAGCAGCCAGGATTCGAACTGGCACTCATATGGGATACAGGCATTGCTGGCAGAGGCTTAGCTATCTACACCACAGCACAAGCTCTATGCTATATTAAACTTACAAACTTATTTAATCCTCCTGACTATTCTAGGAGTTAGGCAGAATGATCTCCATTTTATAGTTTAGGAAACTGAGTCTTAGGTTAATTATGCAAGGTGGAATGGATAATGACTTGTATTGTTTCAAAAGTCACGCCCTTAAATCAGGTAAACACAATTGGCTTTCTTACAATATGAAGGCTTAATATATACTCCCAGTGTGCTTAGCTCAATGGTTATCATATAGTAGCTTTTCCATATATGAATGCCATGCTTATTAGATCTTGAATGCACAACAAAGAGCCTCTGTGTCAATATGCATTTAAATGCCAGCTCCTTGAACCCTGCTGGGGTACATGATCTTACACATAGCGGTCACATTGGTCTATACATCTTGAACAAGGCATGCTTCACTAAGTGATCTTAATAGTCCATTCAAATACATCCTCTCAGGAGGCCCATCCAGCGTGCTGCAATGTGCTGAACTCATTTTCAGTCTTCTCAGGTGGTTATCATTGAGCTCAGGGGGCTCTAGATCTGTTCACATAGGTTACCCACACCCATATACAGATTCTGGGCTATTTCGAATAGTGATTGAATTTGAGGCACCAGTTGCTTTCCAATGATCTGTTGCAGTTGAAATTAAACATTTATTTCTTTTTTCTTTTTTTCACCTCTAAAAGGCTTGGTTAAATACTATTTACAGATAGAATTTTACAGCCAGCATATTTTATAGAGCACTTAACCTAATGATGATAACAGAAATACCTTACCATTGTCTCAGTTTGACTGTTTATGAAAAACTTTAATATGCATCTCATTTGATTTCATGGGAACTTTATATATGCCTTATGAAATGCATAACTTTCTACCTTGTATTATGACTATTTATATACATGAGATAGTACTCTCATGGAAAAATCACAGATTCTGGTGTCAGGCAGACCTCGATTTGAATCCCAGATCCAGCACTTCATAGGTGTGTGATTTGAATAAGTCCATGATTCTCAGTAAGTTTCTGTTTTCCTCATATGTGAAATAGGGTTAATTATGCTCATTTTACAGAGTTGTTGTGTAGGATGAGATAATATGTAAAGTGAAAGAACACAATTAATATTTTCTTAAAACTATTGTTTTATGCTGTTAGCTAGTGAAACCTGTAACTGTTTTTTGTAACTCTAACAGGCCCAGCATTGTGTTTTTTTTTTTTTTGTATTTGAGAGAAATTGACATTTTGAGATTTAGTTATTGTTATACAGCCTTTGTCTATATTCTTGAGGAACAGTGATTTTTCTACTTGTTCAATTCTTTATTTACTGGAGGGTTAAGCTTGTGATTATAAAGTAAGTTGAAAGTGTGTCATTGTGGGGCCAGTTCTGTGGCATAGTGGGTTAATTCCCTGGCCTGCAGCGCCAGCATCCCATATGGGCGCCAGTTCGAGACCTGGCTGCTCCACTTCCAATCCAGCTCTCTGCTATGGCCTGGGAAAGCAGTAGAAGACAGCCCAAGTCCTTGGGTCCCTGCACCCACGTGGGAGACCCAGAAGAAGCTCCTGGATCCTGGCTTTGGATCCACACAGTTCTGGCTGTTGCAGCCAATTGGAGAATGAACCATCGGATGGAAGACCTCTCTCTCTCTGCCTCTTTTCTCACTGTGTAACTCTGACTTTCAAATAAATAAATAAATCTTAAAAAAAGACAGTGTGTCATTGTAAAAATTAAAAAATAAGTAAGAAAGGAAGGAGGAAGGAAGGAACGAGTTAAGGGAGAGTGGGTAGGAAGTATCATTATGCTCTTAAAACTGTACATATGAAATACATAAAATTTGTTCCCTTTATGTAAATGAAATTTAAAAATATATATTAGAAAATAGATCACAAAGTAACGAAAAAGAAATGTGCTCAATACATATTTCTTTTTAAAAAACATTTATTTATTTATTTGAAAGTCAGAGTTACACAGAGAGAAAAGAGGCAGAGAGAGAGAGAGAGAGATCTTCCATCCAATGGTTCACTCCCCAGTTAGCTGCAATGGCCAGAGCTGCACAGATCCAAAGCCAGGAGCCTGGAGCTTCTTCTGGGTCTCCCACGTGGTTGCAGGGGCCCAGGGATTTGAGCTATCTTGTACTGTTTTTCCAGGTCATAGCAGAGAGCTGGATTGGAAGTGGAGCAGCCAGGTCTCCACTGGTGCCCCTATGGGATGCTGGCGCTTCAGGCCAGCATTGCGCCACAGTGCTGGCCCCATCAATACATATTTCTTAGACAGACAAACCTAGGAGTAAGCAGGGAAGTTATTATACCATTAGGTAGAGGTTAAATGGATTGTCCAGGGTTCACATGGCTGATAAATGACAGAACTGGGATTTGAATTCTGGTTGTTTACTGCCAGTAAGATGACACTGCATCTTTCTATCATCTTTTGGATTGGTTTACAAGATTGATGTGTTGGGATTAAAATCTCTTGTAGAAGAGAGCCTAAGCAAGATTCTCCACTAGGATTCAGATGTCTTTTGCATGCTGTAAAGAGGCTTACCACCCACTCGTGGTACTAAGGAGTCTTCTAAGAAAGAGCATCACATGCACATGCCAGTTTCAGTAACAGAGGTTTAACAGATGAGGGTTGAGTGAAACTGAGTATAGTCTATTATCCATCATTTAGATTTACTCATTGGGCAAATTCCCCAGGGATAGGTTTATAAATCTCAGAGAGATGCTAAAAGTAAAGACACGATACAAGAAGGAAAAGCAGAAGTTTCTCTAAAAGTCTCCAGGAGACATTGGAAAGGAGATAAGGCAGATTTTATGCCTACCTAATTGAACCGAGCGAACTTTGGCACATGGGGTTTCCGGGGAACAGAACTCAGCTTTGGCACTTGGAAAAGCTTTAGCATATCAGTGATGCTGGGGGCAGCTCATAGTTGCAGATGCTACCCAACCTCCAGTAACTGGCACAGCAGTAGCACCGGTGTCATTTGGGAAGCAGAGCAGTACAAGGCAGCATCAGTGGTTTGATGTAGCCCTAGAGGCTTTGGGAAGAGGGGGAAGCAGTATCCTTGGCACAAACATTAATAACCTGATTTTTTATGGTGGGCACTGGTAACAGAGATGAAGTGTCTATAATTTGGCTTCTATAGAGTGGAGGCTTAGGGTATTCCTAAAGCAGAGAGGGCTTCTTTATGTATAGACTTGAGACAGCCTCTGGTATTATGAGAAATGCATGAAGGAATGGAGGACTTAGTGATACCACAATGATAGATTTGGGTAAAAACTATAGAAATGCTGTTTATGATCATTTACATCCTGCTTTTGCCTGTCCCTTTGTATAGCTTGGGAATTACAGATTGTTAATATCTTAACAGGAGCAACCAGATGGATCACAATTTACCCTGTGGTCTGGGGACTTTCCATCTCTTGTTTCCTAGGATGAAAGGTGCTAATTGTTAAAGGTTAAAGGTAGAATCTTGTGTCTTTCCATATCCAACACCATACAAGTTCAGTGTTACATGATATCAAGTAGCATTCCTGGAAGCACAGAGATTTGAAAGAGATTTTTGAATGCCACACCAAATCTCCATCTGCTAATTTGGAGTAACTCAAGCCAATAGCCTAAAACTTCCAGGATGAATTGGATGAAGGTAAGCACTTTGGATCTTCCAAGGTTGGGGAGGGGTAAACTGTCCAGAATTAACAATATGAACAGAGTTTGCTAATCATCTGACTTCCAGTTGGTGGTTTGCTGTGCTTCCCTCTGATAAAGTATTGCTTGTATAGGGGTTGAGATGGCAGTACAATGTCTTCGCTGTCAGTGATGGAAATTGCATCTGCCTACTCTAAGAGAAATAAAATAAGCCTCTTTACTTCATGATGATCTAAATGTCTTTCTTGTTTTTCAAAGTTAGCCTAAGATGTGGTAGAGGCATTAGATACATGTGAAGAATGACACCATCTCCAATAGTAAACTTACTCCAAGAGTAAAGAGAATATTGCACTTATTCTGTTTCAGGCACTTTTCTGAGACAGATAGACAGACACACACACACACACACACACACACTCTCCCTCCCTCCCTGCACCCCATAATTCTTTCTGTCTTCTCACAGTGATTAAGTGATTGGGCAAGAGAGTAGTCTTTTTCAGCCAGGTCAGAGTAGGTTTTTCTAAGGTCAGTTGTTCCAGGGAAGTTTAGTAGGTATTATGCAAAATATGGTTCTCTAATCAAGTAAGTTTGGGGGACAATGGGTTTTACAACACAAGTATTTTTCTCTAGGACATACATTCTCAATGGGCAAATGTGTATGAAGATCTTTTGGGGGGAGGAAATAATAGATGAAATCTGTAGAATTTCTCAAAGTGGCAGTAAAGGGTGGTGTTAGGAGTGGGGTCACTGATGGCAGATTATGTAGGTTTAGAATCCAGCTAAGATCTGTCACTAGCAACTTATGGGACCTCAGAAAAGTTCTGTTTCCTTTCTTTGTGCCCTGGGTGTCTGTATCTGTCAAATGGAGATGATAATGGTAATTTTACATCATATAGTTATGACAATACATACTAAGTTCTTAAAAGAGCGCATGGCTCTTAAGAGACATTCAATATATACAAGAAAATTCCATCTGTAATCTTTTTCTTACAAAGCACATTTGTTTTTTTTTCTTCTTTATTTTATTTTATTTTTAAACTTTTATTTAATGAATATTAATTTCCAAAGTTCAGCTTATGGATTATAATGGCTTTTTCCACCCCATAACTTCCCTCCCACTCGCAACCCTCCCATCTCCTGCTCCCTCTCCCCTTCCATTCACATCAAGATTCATTTTCAATTCTCTTTATATACAGAAGATCAATTTAGTATATATTAAGTAAAGATTTCAACAGTTTGCACCCACACAGAAACACAAAGTGAAAAATACTGTTTGAATACTAGTTATAGCATTAAATCACAATGTACAGCACATTAAGGACAGAGATCCTACATGAGGAGTAAGTGCACAGTGACTTCTGTTGTTGACTTAACAAATTGTCACTCTTATTTATGGCATCAGTAATCACCCTAGGCTCTTGTCATGAGTTGCCAAGGCTATGGAAGCCTTTTGAGTTCACTGACTCTGATCATATTTAGACAAGGTCATAGTCAAAGTGGAAGTTCTCTCCTCCCTTCAGAGAAAGGTACCTCCTTCACAAAGCACATTTGAATCTTAAAGCACACACATACTTTGGGAAAGGGGTCCTTCTGACATGAAGTCTATAGAGGATGGCATAGAGGAAGAAAGAAAGTAAGAAGGTCAACTGATGTCTGGGTTGAAGGACTGTGACTCTAGAGTCAAAATAAGAAAGATGATTTCCTTCTTTCATCTCCATACATATTTATTTTTTCCTTTTATGGAGATAATTTTCTGATGATCGCACATCGTTATGTTTTCTTTCTGGGGGAAAGAGAATGGACTAAATGATTGAGGTGTTTTGTAGTCCAGTTCTCTAATAACTTTCAATGGTTTTGATTTCCATGCCTGAAAGATGGAGCTGCTGTTACTGAACTGCTTCTTGGAAATGTGCTAGGACTAAGGAATGATACCTAAATAACCACTATTAATTCCAGCCGATGATCATAGTGAATTACCTCCTCATGGTCTAGTTTTATCAGAAAATGGCACATGGCAAGAATTTACTCTGTACCCTGACTGGACAGAGTGCTCACTGGGAGCTGAACAGTCTATACCTCTAACTACCTTTTAGTGACAGGTGGTGTCATATAGAGCACAAATTCTAAGACTGCTGCACATCAGAATCACCTGTGTGGCTTGTGAAAGCAAAGTTAAAAAACCCCAGTGTTTTTGTTTTGGTATGGGGCAGGCTGTGGAGAAAGAGGGTTGATAACTTTGTTCCCAGGTAATGCTAATAATGGCAGTTTAGGGGCCATCCTTTGGGAACCACTGATATAGAGGTTGAGGGAGTTACCATTGAAATTGAACATACCTGAGTTTAAATTCTAGCCCTGTTACTTAAAAGATGTGCAATATTGGTTAAATTACTTAATCCCTGTGCCTTAATTTATATATTTGTAAAGTGAAGGTAATTGTAACAACCTGGTACAGTTGTGAAACAATTAAATATGCATGAAGCTCTTTACATACTATCTTCCATATTCCTGTTTGTTATGATTGTTGTCATTGTTTTTAAGAGCTAGGACTTTAGGAGTCATGTCAGGCCCTCCAGCTGTGACAGGATTCCTAGGAGTTAGAAAAGAGCATCGAGATACAGATTCTTATCATTTCCTTTTATTTTGCAATTTAAAAGTGTCTCTAATAGTACAACCCAACACCTTGCTTTTTAGAGATGAAGATACTTCAGGACAGATGATTTAAATCCTGAGAGTTGATTTGACTGGTTTCTCTGAACTTTTCACCACCTTGACCCCACATACTAGAGTTCCTGTTTGTGGGGAATCCCACAGGAGTTCCAAAAGAATTATAGAGCACTGCTAATTCAAAAAGAAAGAGAAAAAGCAAAAACAAAATGGAGTTACTTAAGTTAAGACCACTAAGCACCAGGAACTGCCCAGACTGAAGTAGGCAGGCATACAGGTTAAAATTGATTAGATTTGTGAACTGGAAGACCACGCCCCTGTGTGGCCTCATTCCCCTGCCTGGCCACACCTGGGTGCCCATGGGCCAATCAGGTTAATTAACCACTCCCCTTTGGAAGTGGGTTAAAAGCCGGGACCTGGTGTGGCCCGGGGGGCGGGGGGCGGGGGGCGGGGGGCGGGGGGGGGGGCCTCTTCTTCCCTGGCCTCTTGCCAGGACAGGGCTCGCTGTAGCCCTGTGCCTCCAGGGCAGGGAGTGTTGCAAAAGCTCTCTGGGCCTCTGCGGTGCTGCCAGTGCTAAGCAGTGGATAGCAGCTCAAGGTGCTTGCTGCACGTGGCTCTGGCCTGCTCCCCGAGTGGTATGGACACTACTCCATTTTCCAGACTTTCCTCTCTCCTACCTGAACTAAAGCCTTCACTTTCCTAGATACGTCTTGCACTAAATAAAAGCTTAAAACATACCATGCTGCCTTGTTTATCTGTGCCGGTATTTAGAATTCTTCTCTAAATATTAGGCAAGAACCCTCTCGGGCTTATTAATATCAGGGATTTAGTATTAAGCCCGTGGTGAAATCGTAAGGCACCCCAAATTCCGGTAGTGCATGTGGCTCCCCGCATAGCATTTCTAGGGGACTTTAAGGGGCCACATTTTAGTGTAAATTTTAGGGGGTCTTCTCCGATTTCAAGACCATCTGTCAGAACTGACACAGGTAGTGAGGGATAAGGGGGGGGGGCATTACATCATAAGAAGAAGCCAACCAGCTGGATACTGCATTACTTCACCCACACTACTGCACCATGATTGGCCACACCCAGAAGACACCTAAAGCATCATTGGTCACACCCAAACACCAACATCTGGTTGGTGACACCCAAAAAGATGAGTCTGTGACTGGTGACACCCTAAAATACACTCACTGCCCACCTACTCCAGAGCGGGGATAAAAAGGCAAGCCTCACAACTGCTCTTCATCCCCTTGGGGACCATGGCTCAGTGCAAGTGAAACTTTGCCCGAGTCTTCATTGGCTGAAGCTCTGCTCATCACTCGACTGGAGCCAACCTCACCTGGACATTCCAACAGCTGCAGGAACTGACATCCGGACCTCTCATCAGGTGATCTCTCCAACCCTTCACCTTGCCGTCTGTCTTGGAACTTCGAGCCTACTACCCAAAGTGCCAGCTACCCCATGACTCCTGCCCATAGGTGACTGTTCTGAGATCTGTCTCTCCGAGTGGTAGCAGAGACTTTGGACTCTGGACTTGGGACTTTGACTTTTCATGACTGTGATACGAACCTTGAGAATGCAGCATTCATATTATACCTTTAGCCATGAGTGTTTAGATTGATTATGCTTTTATGCTTTGTATGTGTTATTACTATTGCTGGATATTTTTAGAGATTGTCTTACTCCTAGATGTGTGTTATGACCTGTGGACTAATGACATATGTGTGCATTGAGTGTATATATATATGTATGTATATTGAAAGGTATTGAACAATACATTATATTGAAAAGGCCATCATGATTCTGTGTGATTATTCCCCGTGCTCCATCACGTCACATTAGCCTTGTCGAGTTGCGTGACAAGTAGCACTCGCGACACTGTTTTCCTAGAGACATGGTAACAGTACAAATTTGGCCACAGGCCTCTCAGGCAGATGCCCCATGCCCTCTGTGGAATCTCATGGCAATTTTTTCCATTTCAGAGAACATTTCCAAAGTGCTCTCTGCTGTTCCAATCTCCAGAGTTTTATTTCAGATAATTTTCCTGGGGGTGGGAGGGAACAAGGTCCCTTTCTAGAATTCTGATCCCTTTGGTAAATTGACCATATTGTGTCCGAGTTTCCCAATCAATGCACAAGGCACAGTCGCAGATGCAAAAGCAGAGGTTTATTTGTTAACAGCCAGCTGGGACCCCCTACCCGCACACAGCCATTTAGCCAGGAACAGGCAAAAGGCCCTCTCGTTTGCATAAGATAGGTTTTTATAGCCTCACACTTACAAGGGTGCAGGCCATCTCCTACATAGGTTACCTTCTTACTCTCTATATGGCAAGGTATTGGAACCTAACATGTTCATTGGTTCATTTAAACATAAAGAATATGCACGTTATGTGGCGGGAAGGCCACACAAAGGAGATGGCAGGGGGAAGAACTGGCTGGAAGCATTGGGCCATAAATCCCAGGGGAGCTGGTGGGGGGCTGGAGGTCATAAATTCCAGGGGCGCATAGCAGGCAAGTAAGCAGCCAGAGTACAGAAGAGACCTGCATTTAACTAGCTAGGGACTCCAAACCCTACAACCACAGAATAGAGACATTTAGTACATTCATAATCCATTCATCCTGCGTTCAGGTGTGCCTCCCTTGTCCCCAGTTTCACTATGTACTTGTAATTTTGTTGATAATTAGGAAGATTGTTAGCTTCATCAGGATGCACATTGGTGTGCTGGTTGGGGAAAAGCTGATGAATCTGGGCATTAGGTAACTATCCCTCAGTCACACTGGATGACAGGCCAGTGGGTTTTTAAAGATCAACCTCTGCACTTCATTGTGGTAGATGATTCTAGTGTGCTGGAGGTGAAGGTTAATAATGCCCAGTAGGTTCATTAGCTTTAGCCCAGCTTTGTTGATGTACTAAAATGGAGTGCAGCTATCATCCACAGTGGCTTTCTCCCTCTGCTCATTAGTTAATGTCAGGGCTTTAGTAGAACAGAGCAAAAGAAAGGGTGTGCGTGTTTATGTGTCCCCATTTGCCTTTTCCCTCTATACTCACCAGGTGAGAGTAATTTATTTCTTTCCACAAAGGGAAATATGCTTTAATAATGAGTCCTGGACTATATAAATTGGAAAACTTGGGCTCTGGAATTAGCATCACCTCTGACTTGCTCTGCGACCTTGAATTTACTAGTTCAATTTTGGGGTTCTTTGATCCTTTTCTGTAAAACAGGGTGGTGCTGATCTTCCTATGTTACAGGATTGTTGAATGTCTAATAATATATAATTGGCCATGTGAGGGTAACTGATTAGTGCTCTATGGATGACAAGTACTGATTATTTTATCCAAAAATTTCTTAGAAATCCTGTGCTTTTTTCCTTACACCATACTTAACAACAATTATTATATCTTAAAAAATAGAAATGTAAATAAGATCAGTATATGTTACATCAATAAAGCTTAAATTATATTTCACTATTTTCCAATGGTCCCAAGAAGAAAACCCTTCACTATGAACAGCCCCAGAGAATTTATTTGGTGCTGTGAATGGATCATTTAAGAAATAAAAATACATTTCATTACTGGCCAATAGATGTCACTGTTTGACAAGTACTGAGAATTTACTGAGGTTCCTGCATTAGGGTTTGGATCCATTTCAGCTAGCAAGTTTCTCTGCAAAGGAGAGGGAGTTTGTGTAACTGAAGCAAAGATTTTGCTTTCTCACTTCTTGCCCCGTCTTGCGGAAAACAGCCTGATGCTCTGGGTAAGTCGCTGTTATCTTCACTTTCAGTGATTCCCTTTATAGATCTGCAGTCTGCTGAGAAGTTTAAAACACAAAATTAAACATGTGCTTAGTTCCCTGAAGGCCACATACTTGTTTTTCTTCACAAAGGTGCTTTTCTTTTTCTAGATTAGCCTTCCCATCCTGTCCTTTGTGTAGTATTAATCAAATATAACAAGGTGATACTGCTCTTTGGGGCCTAGGTTCCAAAGCTCTTGAAACAAGGTCTGTATTTTTTGCTGCAGAATGACACTTGCTCTGATTTCAGATGAAACTGCCATTTTCTAAAAATGGCAGCGACTTGGTGTGTCATTTTTAAAATGAAAATGTGGTCATATTGTGGCTGTGCTATTCCTGTGCGTCTTTCAGTCCTCTTTTACACTTTCACCAGAAGGCTTTGCAAGAGGTGATATAATTAGGTTTTAGTTGTCTGTTGAACTCAGAGATGCTTACCTTTTCATGGGGAGGATGAATTCTTGTTGTGTTGGTTTCTTATCATTTCCTGGATTAGGGAGGAAATGTGCAGCAAATTCAGACTAAGGCTGGTGATAAAATCAACAGCTTTCTGAGAAGGCCACCTGCTTGGGACTTTTGAAATTCAGACTGATTAGGCTTCTACTCTTGAACAATATTTAAGGGTAGGGTAGTCAGTTTTGTGTGTGCCCCTGTTGCCCTTTCTAGGCAACCAACTCAGATGTATTTAGAGAGCATTTTGTGGAGTGATTTGGAATTACAACATCCCTTCTTTGACTTATTTTCATCCTTTTTGCTCTTCAGTTGACCAAATGGAATAAAACACTTTAATCACACAAAGTCAAAGGTGGCTTAGACTTTGGCTACATTTTCCGGAGAACAGTGGAGGTGGTCTGGATGTGACAGCACCTACCAGTGCAGCGTAGTGCCCTGCTGCAGCATCCTTAGTGGCTGCTGGCCAAGAGCTGTTCTTGTTCTGGGGAATGAGTCATCAAACATAAGTTGCTTGCTCTTGGAGGCAGACTTGGCGTTGGTTTCAAGGTCCTTTTGCATCTAGCACATACCTCTTGTCACTTCCCTGTGTCTCAACCTCCCTGGACCTCCTCTCAGTGATATTTGTAGTCTTAGAGGAAGGATGGCCCCTCCTTTCTTGAAGCCATTGCCCAACTTGTTTCAGAGCACTTATCCCTTCCTAGTTCCAAAGGACCTTGTTCGCATACACATCTGATTTCAGTCTGACACTTCAATCTCATTCTCTCCTGTTCCTTAAGGGCAATAGTTTTGGAGTCAGAAATTTAGCCACTTGCTGCCTGCCTAATGTTAGGCAAATTCCTTTATTTCTGCAACACTCAGTTTTTTTTATTTTTGATTGGCAAATAACAATTATATAAATTATGTTTTTAGGGTGTACAATATGCTGTTTTGATATATGTTTACATTGTGGAATGATTAAATCATGCTAATTACAGGGTCACTTTATTTTCCTGCTTGTTTGTTCATCTATACTCAATTTTCTTCCTTTGTCTGATTTCTGAAATTTTATCTATTTATTTCAGGCTCAGTTCAAATGCCACACATTCCATAATGCCATCCTTAACTCCCATAGTTGAAAGCAAATACACCTTCACTTTCTCCATTTACTGCAATAACCCTTGATTTGCACCTTTTTATTAGAATGCATAATTTATTATAGTTAAGGAATTGTTTATGGGTATCAGGTTTGACTTATGCTTTGGAATATAAATTCCTTGAGCTTCCTGTGATACACGTGCTAATCTTTCCATGGGCATTTGGTGCTAGAATCTCTGTATCTATAGGAACAAGAATGACTTTGCTGGTCACTGCTACCATGTAAGAATCATGAGACTTAAGTAAGTATGCCCTGCAAGATCAAAGATTGTGGTATGTGGTGCTGAACATGATGGATATTTTTTAAACATTTTTAAAAACTTTTATTTAATGAATATAAATTTATAAAGCTTATGGATTACAATGGATTTGCCCCCATAACTTCCCTCCCACCCGCAACCTTCCCCTTTCCCACTCCCTTTCCCGTTCCATTCACATCAAGATTCATTTTCAATTCTCTTTATATACAGATCAGTTTAGTATATATTAAGTAAAGATTTCAACAGTTTGCCCACACATAGCAAACAAAGTGAAAAAATACTGTTGGAGTACTAGTTATAGCATTAAATAACAGTGTAGAGCACATTAAAGACAGAGATCCTACATGATATTTTTTTAAAAATTGATTAGTTTTGTATGCAATTTCCAATTTAACACCAGGTTGTTTTTTTTTTCCATTTTCAATTATCTTTATATACAGAAGATCGATTCAGTATATACTAAGTAAAGATTTCATCAGTTTGCACCCACACAGACACACAAAGTGTAAAAATACTGTTTTATCTCACTGAAAATGCTTTCTAATCCTTTCTCCCTCTCCATGCCTTCAGGAACTCCTAGAACCCGAATGTTGGGTTTTTTAATAGTATCCTGTAGATTCCCTACAATATTTTTTAGATTTCTAATTTCCTCTTCTTTTCTTTGGTTTGCCTGTTTCCTTTCCTGTTCTCTGTCTTCTAAGTCCGATATTCTCTCTTCTGCTTCGCCCATTCTGTTTTTAAGGCTCTCTAATGTGTTTGTCATTTAATCAATTGAATTCTTCATTTCATTATTATTTCTTGTCACTATCACAGTTTCTTGTTCCACTAGTTGTTTCATTTCATTTTGATTCCTCCTTAATATTTCATTTTCACGAGAGAGATTTTCGATCTTGTCCATTAAGGATTTCTGTAGTTCAAGAATTTGTTTTTGAGAATTTCTTAATGTTCTTATCAATTTTTTGAGACCCGCTTCTTGCATTTCTTCTATCTCATCATCTTCATAATCTTGAATTGGGGTGTCTTTTTCATTTGGGAGCGTCATAGTGTCTTCCTTGTTCTTGTTACTTCGGTTTTTGCGTTTGTTGTTTGGCATGTTGGAGATATTTGGTTTCTTCACTGTGGTGTTTTTTCTTGTTACACTATGGCTCTATATTAAATGGACTGTCTGCTTTCGGTGGAGCCTTAGAGGCTTGAGATGAGTGTGGCCTGAGAGCTGTGTTTGGTTCCTCAGTGTTGAGGGTGTGTCAAGGATGACACTACCAGGTCAGGTGTGGTAAATATCTCTTTCTTTCTTTCTTTTTTTGATTCAAAAGGGAAGTAATTCCACACAGCTGAACGTAATTGGAGGTAGTTAGCAGGCAAATGATATACCCACAGGAACCAGATTGGAATCTCTTTCCCAAGGACCACACAGGGAATCTCTGCTGCCCTCAGTGTGGGCTCCAATTCTCCTGCAGTCTCCCACTGGGTTGCCAAGTTAGATGCTAATCTCCTGTTATTTCACCCCTCCCCCCAGAGTCAGGTTTTTCTTTGTAGATTCTAGTTATCAACCCTTTTTCTGTAGCATATTTTGCAAATATTTTTTCCCATTCTGTGGGGTGCCTCTTCACTTTCCTGACTGTTTCTTTTGAAGTACAGAAACTTCTCAATTTGATGCAATCCCAAATGTTAATTTTGGTTTTGACTGCCTGTGCTTCTGGGGTCTTTTCCAAGAAGTCTTTGCCTCTACCTATATCTTGCAGGGGTTCTCCAATGCTGTCTAATAATTAGATGGTTTCAGGTCGTAGATTTAAGTTTTTAATTCATGTTGAGTGAATTTTTGTGTAAGGTGAAAGGTATGGGTCTTGCTTCTTGCTTCTGCACGTGGAAATCCAATTTTCCCAGCACCATTTATTGAATAGGCTGTCCTTATTCTAGGGATTAATTTTGGATTTTTGATCAAATATAATTTGTCTGTAGATGTTTGGATTGATTTCTGGTGTTTCTATTCTGTTCCATTTGTCTATCCATCTGTTTCTGTACCAGTACCATGCTGTTTTGATAACAACTGCCCTGTAGTATGTCCTGAAATCTGGTATTGTGATGCCTCCAGCTTTGTTTTTGCTGTACAAGATTGCTTTAGCTATTCGAGGTCTTCTGTTTCTCCACATGAATTTCAGCATCATTCTTTCCAGATCTGAGAAAAATGTCTACGGTATCTTGATTGGTATTGCATTGAATCTATAAATTGCTTTTCGGAGAATGGACATTTCGATGATATTGATTCTTCCAATCCATGAGCATGGAAGATTTCTCCATTTTTTGGTATCCTCCTCTATTTCTTTCTTTAAGGTCTTTTAGTTTTCATCATAGAGATCTTTAACATCCTTGGTTAAGTTTATTGCAAGGTATTTGATTGTTTTTGTAGATATTGTGACTGGGATTGATCTTAGAAGTTCTTCCTCAGCCGTGGCATTGCCTGTGTATACAAAGGCTGTTGATTTTTGTGCATTGATGTTATATCCTGCTACTTTGTCAAACTCTTCGATGAGTTCCAATAGTCTCTTAGTAGAGTTTTTTGGGTCCCCTAAATAAAGAATCATATCATCTGCAAAGAGGGATAGTTTGACTTCTTCCTTCCCAATTTGTATCCCTTTAAATTATTTTTCTTGCCTAATAGCTCTGGCTAAAACTTTCACACTCTATTGAGTAGCAGTGGTGAGAGTGGCCATCCCTGTCTGGTACCAGATCTCAGTGGAAATGCTTCCAACTTTTCCCCATTCAATAGGATGTTGGCCATGGGTTTTTCATACATTGCTTTGATTGTATTGAGGAATGTTCCTTCCATACCCAGTTTGCTTAGAGTTTTCATCATGAAAGGGTGTTGTATTTTATCAAATGCTTTCTCTGCGTCTATTGAGAGAATCATATGGTTTTTCTTCTGCAGTCTGTTAATGTGGTGTACCACATTGATTGTTTTGCAAACATTGAACCATCCCTGCATACAAGGGATAAATCCCACTTGGTCTGGGTGGATGATCTTTCAGATGTGTTGTTGCATTCTATTGGCCTGAATTTTATTGAGGATTTTTTCATCTATGTTCATCAGGGATATTGGTCTGTAATTGTCTTTCAATGCTGCATCTTTTTCCGGCTTAGGACTTAAGGTGATGCTGGCTTCATAGAAAGAATTTGGGATGATTCCCTCTTTTTCGATTGTTCTGAATAGTTTGAGAAGAATTGGAGTTAGTTCTTCTCTAAATGTCTGGTAGAACTCAGCAGTGAATCCATCTGGTCCTGGGCTTTTCTTTGTTGGGAGGACCTTCATTACTGTTTCAATTTCTGTCTCAGTTATGGGTCTGTTTAGGTTTTCTATGTCTTCCTGGTTCAATTTAGTAGGTTGCGTATGTCCAGGAATCTGTCCATTTCTGATAGATTTTCCTGTTTGCTGGCATACAAGTCCTTGTAGTAATTTCTGATGATTCTTTTTATTTCTGTGGTGTCTGTTGTTACGTTTCCATTTTCATCTCTGATCTTATTGATTTGGGTCTTTTCTCTTCTTTTTTTAGTTGATTGGGCCAATGGGGTGTGAATTTTATTTTTTTTTTCATAAAACCAGCTCCTCTTTGGCTGATTTGTTTTTTTTTTTTTGGATTCAATCCTGTTGATTTCTTCTTTGATTTTAATTATTTCTCTTCTCCTACTGGGTTTGGGTTTGGTTTGCTGCAGATTTTCTAGATCCTTGAGATGACTTGAAAGCTCATCTATTTGGTGTCTTTCCAATTTCTTGATGTAGGCCCCTATTGATATAAACTTTCGTCTTAACACTGCTTTTGTTGTATCCAATAGGTTTTGGTATGTTGTGCTTTTATCCTCATTTACTTCCAGAAAATTTTTGATTTCTCTTTTAATTTCTTCCATGATCCTTTGTTCATTCAGGAGCATGTTGTTCAATCTGCATGTGTTTGCACGTGCTCTAGGGATTCCCAAGTTGCTAATTTCCAATTTCATTTCTTTGTGGTCTGAGAAGCTGCATGGTATGATTCTAATTCTTTTGAATTTGCTGAGACTTGCTTTATGGCCTGGTATGTGGTCAATCCTAGAGAGGGTTCCATGTACTGCTGAGAAGAATGTAAATGCTTTCTGTGTAGGATGAAAAGTTCTGTAGATATCTGTTAGATCCATTTGGGCTATAGTGTCATTTAAATCTACTGTCTCCTTGTTGTTCTTTTGTCTTGTTGATTTGTCTATCTCTGAGAGTGGAGTATTGAAGTCCCCCAGTACTATTGTATTGGAGTCTAAGTCTCCCTTTAAGTCCCTTAACAAGTCTTTTAAATAAACTGGTGCCCTGTAATTAGGTGCATATACATTGATAATCGTTATATCTTCCTGTTGAATGGATCCCTTAATGATTATATAGTGCCCCTCTTTGTCTCTCCTAACAGTTTTTGTGTTAAAGTTTATGTTGTCCGATATTATGATGGCTACGCCTGCTCTTTTTTCATTTCTGTTGGCATGGTATATCTTTTTCCAGCCTTTCACTTTCAGCCTGTATGGATCATTGTTGGAAAGATGTGTTTCCTGTAACCAGCAAAATATGGGTTTTGTTCCTTAACCCAATCAGCCAATTGGTGTCTTTTAACTGGACAGTTCAGGCCATTATCTTTCCATGTGAATTGACCCTGTCATTTGCCAAAGATATTTTCTAATATATGGTTTTAGATTCCTGTGATCTTTTGCGGTGAGGTTTCCTTCCTTTACCTTCTTTCATATTGGTGACTGTGTTTCTGTGTTTCTGTGTGTAACACATATTTAAGCATCTTTTGCAGTGCTGGACAAGTGGTGACAAATTCTTTCAATTTCTGTTTGCTATGAAAAATCTATATTTTACTTTCATTCACAAATGTGAGCTTTGCAGGGTATAATATGCTGGGCTGGCAGTTTTTCTCTCTTAGTAGCTGGGCTATGTCTTCCATTCCCTTCTAGCTTGTAGTGTTTCTGATGAGAATCAGCTGTGAGTCTAATGGGAGATCTTCTTAGATTAATCTGACATTTCTCTCTTGCACATTTTAGAATCTTTTTTTATGCTTCACTGTGGTGAGCTTGATTACGACGTGTCATGGTGAGCATCTCTTTTGGTCATGTTTATTAGGGGTACTATGAACTTCCTGTACTAGGATGTCTCTGTCCTTCTCCAAACCTGGGAAATTTTCTGCTTGTATCTCACTTAAAATGCCTTCTAATCCTTTTTCCCCTCCATGCCTTCAGGAACTCCTAGAAGCCAAATGTTGGGGTTTTTAATAGTATCCTTTAGATTCCTGACGGTTCTTTTAGATTTCTGATTTCCTCTTCTTTTCTTTGATTTGACTGTTTCCTTTCCTGTTCTCTGTCTTCTAAGTCTGATATTCTCTCTTCTGCTTCACCCATTCTGTTTTTAAGGCTCTCTAATGTGTTTGTCATTTGATCTATCGAGTTCTTCAGTTCATTATGGTTTCTTGTCACTATCACAGTTTCATGTCCTACTAGTTGTTTCATTTCATTTTGATTCCTCCTTAATATTTCATTTTCACACGACAGATTTTCTATCTTGTCCATTAAGGATTTCTGTAGTTGAAGAATTTGTTTTCGAGAACTTCTTAATGATCTTATCAATTTTTTGAGATCCGCTTCTTGCATTTCTTCTATCTCATCATCTTCCTAATCTTGAATTGGGGTGTCTTGTTCATTTGGGGGCATCATAGTTTCTTCCTTACTCTTGTTTCCTCTATTTCTCCGTTTTTTGTTTGGCATGTTGTAGATAATTTATGTTTTTTTTTTTTTGCTGTGGTGTTTTTTTCTTGTTATACTATGCGTCTAGATTAAGTGGGCTGTCTGCTTTGATGGATCCTTAGAGGCTGTGATGGGTGTGGCCAGAGAGCTCTGTTTGAATCTTCAGGTTTAAGGGTGTGCAAAAAGCGACTCACCCAGATTGTTCTCTCCTTTGCTCCTTGCTCCTTCTCTCTCTTTTTTTTTGACTCAGTTTGGAAGTAATTCCGCGCAGGACGAGTGGAATTGAGGGCAGTTGAAATCTGGCCTCTGTGAGTATTCGTTTGATCTACCCCTGGGACCACACAAAGAGTTTATGCAGCCCTCAGTGTGTTCTCAATTTTCGCCACAGTCCCAAGGTTACCGAGTTTGTGTACTCGGTGAGTTTGCTTGCCACCCCTCGGGTTTTCACAGCTTCAGATCATTAGCTCCACCTGCTTTCACTAGATTCTAACCTCCTGTAATTTCTCCAGACCAGAGTCAGGTTTTTCTGCTTGGCTACTTGGGGTTGCCGCTTTACATATGTAAAATGGCACCTGCTCTTTGTCTTGCTCGGCTTTGTAAGGTGAGTGGAGAGAGAGGCTAGTGTCCGTGCTGTTCCCCTGATTCATCCTTTTTTTTTTTCTCTCCTCTAGTCAGCCTGGTGAAGTTTGCCCAGTGGGGCCTCAGGCCTCTGCGTTTCCCTGCCAGTGTCTCAGGTTTCTGAGGTTTTTGTCTTACCTCCCATTCCCGCGCTGGTGAGATTCTGCGGCTCGGCTCCCGAGGCTGGGCTTCCATGTGGTGGGCTCCCTGTAGTGTCACATCCACTAGATCCGGAAGTGTTTCCTCTGCAGTTTTTTTCTTGAGTCTTTTCCTGAGGCTACAGTAACTCCACTTTTATTAAACTATCTTTTCCAAGACTATTGGTGCATGCCCTCACTATCCGCCATCTTGGCTCCGCAGTAATAGCTTCTTAAAATCTGGTTTTTAAATTATGAATTGATTCAAATTACTTTTTGCTCTTAGTAACCTTGATTAACTGTACTTTCTCTCAGTTTGAACCTGTAGTGCATCATTGGTGTCATCTGCTTAAAGAGCCATCCCAAAGTACTGAATACAATAGAATTGGGTCGAGAAATTCCTCAGAACCTATAGAAGGACAGCTAAACACAGAACCAACAGTTTTTTTTTTACAAGCAGCAAATCTGATATACAAAACTGTGGATGACAAAAGACTTTAGAATGTCATATTTAAAATTATAAACTAATTAACAAGAGGATCTTGCTTACTCCACACATTATTTTCAAAAGCACCTGTAGGATTCTACAAAACACTTATCCCTCTTTGGCCTCTGGGCCTCTCTCATTATGGTAACCATAATGTCTGGTAACACAAGATTATTAGAATTTTTAACTTTTGGATATTTGAATTAGTAGAATTTTACATTTTCATAGCTTAAAATTTAGCACTATTCCTCGTCTTGACAGTACTTATAATATAATACAAATAGTCTGATTAGTTTGTGTCTCTACAAGATGAGAGACATATATCCTTTGATATTTCCAGGGGCCCAACTGGAAATATCAAAGTATTTGGACTTTGATTTTTTTTGAATGCTTGTCAAGAATACTAAGAAGGCTTAAAATATCTAGTTTAAATAAGATTATTTAACATCATGACATGATATAGACCATATTTGGTCATTGTTACAAAGTGATTACACAAATGTTTTAGAATAAACACATATTTAAACAAACCGTAATTCTTAATAAAAACTCATCTGTTTTTAAACAATTAGAACCTAAAAGATACATTAAGAGAACATAATAGATTACTTTAATAGGACACAGAATCTGTATTTCTTTGGTTGTTCGCAAATCAGAAACAAAATCTTAAATTTAAGAGCTAGGGCATGGAATCATATCCCTTAATATGGAACAGTTTTAACAGAGTCAGAACTAGGGGAAAGAGAATAGCTTACTGGAGCTGGCTAGAAAACTGGTAGTCATCAATTAACCAAAACTATTAAAAAGAGATGCTGCAGGTTTTAAACAGTTAAGATGATTTAAAAGATTGACTAACATTTATGCATTGTAAAAACCTCATTACTTAAATAGAGGATCAGATTCTAGTTCTATGTCAAATAGACTAATAGCTTTTGCTTTCCATCTGCTGAGTTTCTTGATTTACATTTTGAAATCACCCTTTAGAATTCTTCAAATTAAGACAACATTTTCTAAATAAGATAACATCAAATTTCTATCTTAGTTATTTTCAAGCTGTTTTAAACCATTTTCATATGGACAATGTATGAAAACGTTAGCAAACCCAATAAGTTTTCTATAGAGTTTAAGGTGTTAAGAGTACCAACATTTACATTTATATAAATTTATATCATTTACCTTTACCCAATTTACATTCAGCAATTACACCTGGATGTCTATCTGAATACTTCTATCTGAATTAAAGTCAAAATTGCATTCATATGGAATTCTACTCCTTTGATAAAACTTTAGCTATAAATCAATGACATTAAACAAGAGATTGCAAAACCCACCTTAGGGTCTATAATGTGTACTGATTACCCATTGCTAGATCATTGGAAACCTGCTAAAACAAATTTCAAAACAAGTTTGGTAAGTTACAAACTAATATTTTTAAAGGCACTAATTTTCCTAGTTTTGAAAGAGGGAAATTCCTTTAAAATCAGTGTCCAGTTACAGTTGAACCAAATTTTCATGCATGGAATTGTTATTTTCCAAAGATAACTTTTTTAGATTTTAATTGAATTTGAGTCTACTCTTCTTTTTTACCCAAAGAACATTTTAGGCCAATAATGCCCTAGTCAACAGTCAGCAACTTGTGACTGCCTCTGAAACAAAATGTTCATTCAGTTGCCAGATATGTCCCAGAGGTGACTGTGGACTAGGGGCTGATGTACCTGGAGCATGAAGTCCACTGGAGATTGTTCACCATTATATTAGGTTTAATGGGGGAGAGCATCCATCAGAGAAGATGGACACTACTCTGATTGGACAGAGATTTTTAAGGAGGAGAATCTGATAAGTGACAGAATAAGGGGCAATTAGGGAAAAGGAGATATGTCTGGAAATAGTAATTAACCCAGTGAGCCGAATGGTTTGAGGGGCCAGTTTAGGAAATGCTCTATAATTGGACCAGGAAATCAAGTTTCTAAGAACTGAGGAGACCTGGAGAAGTCAGCTTCACATTCAGTTACAAGGCGGGAACAAAACCCATCAAAAGACGGGATGATCCAGTCTGGCTTTCTTATGATTAAAAAAAAAGAGCCGAGCGTGGCAAGATGGTGGAATAGGAAGGGAGCACACTGATAGCCCGGGAAGACACAGGTTAATAAAAGTGGAGATACTGCAGGGTCAAGGAAGAGTAGGGGAAGAAACAGCAGAGGAAACTCTTCCGGAACTAGTGATTCACAGTGGACCTGCGTGGAGGGCGTGGGAGCCCAAGTTCGGGACACCAGCGGCAGAATCAACACACCAGCGCTGGAACACAAGGTGAGCCGAACCTCAATAGCCCGAGACACCAGCGGGCAAGCGGAAAGAGGAGACTAGAGGGAATGAGGCTTGAAACTCCGTGGGGAAAAGTTCACCAGGATAACTAGAAGAGACAGAGGAAAAAAATAAAAAAAAAGTGACCGATACAGACACGAGTTTCTCTCTCTCCACTCACCCCTCAAAGGCTAGCAAGACAAAGAGCAGGCACCATTTTGGACATACGTCATAAGCAGGGCGACCTCAAGTCTGCACCGGCCCTGAGCCTAGCAGAAAAACCTGACTCTGGGGGGAGGGGTGAAATAACAGGAGATTAGGATCTAACTTGGCAACCCAGTGGGAGATTGCAGGAGAATTGGAGCCCACACTGAGGGCAGCAGAGATTCCCTGTGTGGTCCTTGGGAAAGAGCTTCCGATCTCTGGCTCCTTTGGGTATATCATTCACCTGCTAACTACCTCCAATTACGTTCAGCTGTGCGGAATTAGTCCCTTTTGAATAAAAAAAAAAAAGAGAGATTTACCACGCCTAACCTGGGAGTGTCACCTTTGGCACACCCTCAACACTGAGGAACCAGAGCTCTCCGGCCACACTCATCTCAAGCCTCTAAGGCTCCACCGAAAGCAGACAGTCCACTTAATATAAAGCCATAGTGTAACAAGAAAAAAACACCACAGTGAAGAAACCAAATATCTCCAACATGCCAAACAACAAACGCAAAAACCGAGGTAACAAGAACAAGGAATACACTGTTGTACCTGAGCGAGTATGAACAAAGGAGCTCCACACATTGATAAAATTTGATGGTCCTTTATTTGCCGGCGGTGGAGAGTGGGCTCATGCCCTAAAGAACTCTCGACCCTGAGCATAAAGCAACAGGGTTTATAAAGGCAAAAACCACAAAATCAGGAGGGGAATTCATGGTTGTTAGGAACAGGGGGGAATACATGGTTACAGGGCTCAAGCTGACCTAAAACCTATGCGAAACTAGTATCAATTATAATCTTGACAATACCAGTTACAATCTTATAATCCTGACATTAATCCAGGTATTGGTTTTAGTTATATGTAGGACATAGACAAATTACATTTTTATCATTAACCCAGGTGCAACCTTTCTACTTTTAAGCTTGAACAATTACGCTAGGGGGTTTGTATGCTCTGCCAAGTGTGATGTAGTGGACTGCTATTGTTCTACTGTTTTAGATCATAGTTTCAGACCAGAGTCTCACAGTGGTGGTGGGGGTGCTTTCTCAGAGTGGAGTCTCAAGTGCTCCAAAATGGAGTCCCTACTGTCAAGGTGCTACCTCAACATTATGACACCCCCAAATGAAAAAGACATCCCAATTCAAGATTATGAAGATGATGAGATCGAAGAAATGCAAGAAGCAGGTCTCAAAAAATTGATAAGAACATTAAGAAGTTCTCAAAAACAAATTCTTGAACTACAGAAATCCTTAATGGACAAGATAGAAAATCTCTCTCGTGAAAATGAAATACTAAGGAGGAATCAAAATGAAATGAAACAACTAGTAGAACATGAAACTGTGATAGTGACAAGAAATCATAATGAAATGAAGAATTCAATTGATTAAATGACAAACACATTAGAGAGCCTTAAAAACAGAATGGGTGAAGCAGAAGAGAGAATATCAGACTTAGAAGACAGAGATCAGGAAAGGAAACAGGCAAAACAAGGAAAAGAAGAAGAAATTAGAAATCTAAAAAATGTTGTCGGGAATCTACAGGATACTATTAAAAAACCCAACATTCAGGTTCTAGGAGATCCTGAAGGCATGGAGAGGGAGAAAGGATTAGAAGGCATTTTCAGTGAGATACTAGCAGAAAATTTCCCAGGTTTGGAAAAGGACAGAGGCATCTTAGTACAGGAAGCTCATAGAACCCCTAATAAACATGACCAAAAGAGATCCTCACCACGACATGTTGTAACCAAACTCACCACAGTGAAACATGAAGAAAAGATTCTACAATGTGCAAGAGAGAAACGTCAGATTACTCTTAGAGGATCTCCAATTAGACTCACAGCTGATTCTCATCAGAAACCCTACAAGCTAGAAGGGAATGGCGAGACATAGCCCAGGTACTAAGACAGAAAAACTGCCAGCCCAGATTATTGTATCCTGCAAAGCTCTCATTTGTGAATGAAGGTGAAATTAAGACTTTTCATAGCAAACAGAAATTGAAAGAATTTGTCGCCACTCATCCAGCCCTGCAAAAGATGCTTAAAGATGTGTTACACACAGAAACACAGAAACATGGTCATCAATATGAAAGAAGGTAAAGGAAGGAAACCTCACCGCAAAAGATCACAGGAAGCTCAATTTCTCTTTGACATAGAATTAAAATCTGATGCTCTGTTAAAGCAATGTGTTAAAGTAATCTATTATGTTCTCTTGATGTCTGTTAAAATCTAATTGTTCAAAAACAGCTGAATTTTTATTAAGATCTATGGGTTATTTAAATATGTGCTTATTTTCAAAGATTTGAATAATCACCTTGTAATAACGATCAAATTTGGTCTATGTTATGTCATGATTTTAAGGAATCTGAACTAAGATTCCAGATATTTTGGATTTTGAGCCTTCTTGGCATTCTTGACAGGCATTCAAAAAATCAAAGTTTCAAACAATCTGGACTCTAAAATTTCCAGTAAATCTTGGACTTTGGTTTTTCCACTTTGGGCCCAACTGAAAAAATCGAAGGACCTATGTCTCTCATCTTATAGAGACACCAACCAATCAGGCTATTTGGATTATATTGGAAGTACTGTCAAGATGTGATGTGGTACCAAACTTTAAGTTTCTATAATGGAAAATGCTATTAAAACACATGTTTGAGAATTAAAAAGTCTAATGATCTTGTGTTACTAGACATGATAGTTATCTTAATGAGAAAGCCCCAGAGGCCTAAAGGGTTAAATACTTGTAAAATCCTACAGGTGCTTTCAAAAATACTGTGAAGTAAGCAAGTGCCTCTTGTTGGTTGATGAGTTTATAATTTGAAACATGGTGACTTAAAGTCTTTTGTCATTCACAGTTACATATTATTTGCTGCTCACAAAACTAAAGTGTTGTTGGTTCTGTGTTTAGCTGTCCTCCTATAGGTTCCTATGGACTTTGTCCAGCCACTTCTATTGTATTCAGTACTTTGGGATGGCTCTGTAAACAGATGAAGCCAATAATGTATTAACAGTACCAACTGAGAGAAAGTATGGTTAACTGAGGCTACTAAAAACAAAAAGCAATTCAAATCAATTGGCAATCTACAAAAAGAGTTAAAGATTTTAAAAGCTATTATTAAAATTGCTATATTGGTCTATTATGCTATGTTATATGTGTGTACATATTGTATGTCCACATGGGGAAATTTTATTAAGAGTTTTATTTTAAATGGCTTATAGATAAAATTGTCCATAAATTTAAGCTGCTAAAATCAATCAAAGATATATTTTAATTTGTGTGACCTGAATCTGTGTATCATATGTTTTAAACTTGTTGGTAGAAAGAAACTGAAAACATTTTATATGGTTGTGCTTAAGTTTACTGGTTAAACGAACTGTACTATGTTAGATATTTAAGAAGTGTTTTCAAATACATGATTCTTAAAATTTATAGAAGTCATTGGCCCTTCTGGTAAATGTTTTCTTATGTTGTTATCTAATGGTTGAAACTATTTGCTAAGTATTCATGTGACATTGCTATTGTCAGCAAGCGATCTAGGACTTGCTCCCTCATTTCTCTATTCTAAGCCCAACTTGTTCTTTCATTTCTCTATTCTCTTCAAGGTAGGAAACTAATTCTATTATGAAGGAATCTGTAGGACACACAATTTAATCTTTAGACCTTATAAAAGAGATGGCTCACATTTTTCTGTAATAGCATAGCCAAAATAAGAACTTAAATTATAATCTTATAGCTAGATTTACTTTGCCATCAGGGAAGTATACAGTAAGCAGAAAAAACCTCCCTTTCAGACCAAAGGGAAAGAAAGTTTTAAAGTGAGAATACAATTTTCCTTATGGGCATTGTCTACCTTAGAAAAACTACTACAGAACATGCCTGTAACTATAGACTTGTAGTTCAGGCCACCAAAGATTAGAGATGGGACTTGGGCACTCCCTTGACTTGCATCCTCTGGTCTGCGCTAACACAAACCAGGAGGAAAAGAAAGCTAGGCATCAGAAGCCATGTTTAGCAGGCCTATTAATGGCTGATCTGTACAGTGATCTGCCCTCAAGGAGACCCAACAGGCCAGTCCACTGCAGTGGCTTTCAATGTGGTAAGCCTGGGCTTCAGCAGAAGTCAGCTTGTGAAGAGCCCTGGCAGCTCTGCCAAGAGTTGGATCACTGGAAATGGACCTGCCCTGGAGTAGAAGGATGCCCAGGTCAGAGCCACAGATCTTATTGGCTCTAAGCTGAAAAGCCCTTCACTCAGCCCAACTTCCAAAGTGACCACTGCAGCTGAGGGGATGGTCAAGTAGGGTCAGCAACATTGCAGGCAGGGCTGTAAATTTCTTGTTGGAGATGCCCCCTGACTTTACCTGGCCAGCTCTCCTCCCAGGCCAGCCAAGTAATGAAAGTCAACAGAGTGCCTTCCCCTAGGAGGTTCATACCTCCCTTAGGATATACCCCATGTGAAGAGATAGATAGGTCTGGGCCTCTTAACTTACAAGGCCTAAAGCCCAACAGATTATTATCAAGCCCCTTTTATCAGGTTCTATTTGCCTCTCAATCAGAAAACTTACTTGTAGCTTAGACAGCACCTTTCTTAGCTCCTCTAATAATGACTCTGTCCTTAGTTTTAGACCCTGTCTAGTGTACTTGGTCCTCATTCCTTTGTAATCATAACCTCTACTCTACCACCAATGGCTCTACTCCCAACCTGTGTGGTCCTCTTCCCCACTTAATGCTGTATAATTGTTCAGACCTGGTAATTGCCACTATTAGGATCATTGGTTACCATCTTCACCCTGTCTTTTATGACCTTGTCTAAATATGAGCAGAGTCGGCGAACTTGGAAGGCTTCCATAGCCTTGGCAACTCACTACGACAGCCTAGGATGGTTACTGGCGCCATAAACTAGGGTGTCAATTTGTTGGGTCAACAACAGGAGTCACTGTGCACTTGCTCCTCATGTGGGATCTCTGTCTTTAATGTGCTCTACATTTTGATTTGATGCTATAGCTAGTACTCAAACAGTATGTTTCACTTTGTGTTGCTATGTGGGTGCAAACTGTTGAAATCTTTATACTAAATTGATCTTCTGTATATAAGGAGAATTGAAAATGAATCTTGATGTGAATGGAAGGGGAGAGGGAGTGGTAGAGGGGAGGGTTGCAGTTGGGAGGGAAGTTATGGGAGGGGGAAGCCATTGTAATCCATAAGCTGTACACTGGAAATTTATATTCATTAAATAAATATTAAAAAAAACTGAAAAAAGAGCCATCAGAAGGGTGAGATATCTAATTTTTTTTTTGCCTTGAACAATGAGCTCTGAAGGCTAGAATCACCACTCCCTTGCTATTCTTATAGTAAAGTTGGAATAGTAGGGCGAGGGACAAAGACCAATTGGAGAAGGAGGGCCAGAGGTTGATGGCATGGAGATGGCCCATTCCCAAATTTGCCTTTGCTTCTCTAGGAGGAGAGTGTTAGAGAAGATCATAGATATGACAGAAGGAGTAGACTTTGGTCAAGAGCTGGTTCTTAGATAAGGTTGGAATTGCTGGGTTGGAGGGGAGGTACATTGAGCAGAGACAGTGAGAGCCAGAACAGCAAATGTAGCAGAAAGGTGTTTTGGCTGTTTAGTGAGAGCTTTGGAAGTTAAGAGGACTTGAACTGGAAAAATGAGCTGCGATAAGAGAAAGCTTAGACATAGGGAATTTTTTCCACTTTCCTGAACACTCACAGAAGTGATAAAGATTTTGAATAGTGTCAGGATCAAACATGGACTGGTTGTTGAGGTAGGAGACAACTGGGAGGAGGGTTGGATGCAATGCAGGATGGAGAAGTTCCCATGATGACCCATGGAGTCAGACTGGTGGATATTGGGCATCCCCAAGATCATGGCCATCCAACTGGAGGGTATGGGAACAGAAAGTGGGAGTTGTCACGTATGTACTAACAGAAGCCCATGGGAGACATACAGACCGTGGAAGACAAGAGCTCATGGGAGCTTGTACTGTCTGGTACTAGGACTTCGGGATGAAGCACAATGGAACCATAACTGGTGGTAAAGGTCAGCATGATAGAATTCTCCATTTCCACATCTTAACTCAAGATTTAAAAGGCCGATGTATGGATGGAGATCACAGAGAGTTTGGTGATGTGGAAGGAGTTCTGGGGGTGTGTTTTGTGCCTGGCAGAAATCCAGGACCCCAAAGCAGCTGAGATCCATGAAAGGAGAGCATGGTTGATGGAACAGCCTGGATCTGAGTCACGGCTCCAATGCAAGACTGCTACAAAACACACCAACATTGGAGTTAAGGGAAAGTTTTATTGTTGGGAGGGAGAAGCCCTATGGGCCAGGGGGAAAGGGTGAGAGAGTAAGAGAGAGGAATTAGGAGAAGGCCACAATAACCACTTGTTGAGAGACACTTTGGGTCAGGCTACATGTTTGTGATAAAATAAGATACCCAGGAGAAAGACAGACTGACAATAAATACAATGTGGTTATTGTAAGTAGCGTAAGTGTTTGGATAATTGTATGCCCAGGATGCTAAAGGAATATAAAGGAGGTATTCTTCATGGAAAGTTCAAGTAGGGTTTCACAAAAGAGGTAACATTTGAACTGAATTTTAAAGGATAATCAGAAATTTTTGGAAGTGGAGCAGAGGAGACAGGTATGTATAATTGAGATAATATGATAAAAATAAATTAAATAGTGCACTGTGTTTATAGAATGATAAGAAATTCTAGGTGACTGAAGCATCATCTATGTATTGGACAGGCTATCATAAGGAATGATGGGAGATGTATAAGAAATAGATGAGGGCCAAATGTAGTAGAGTTTTATATGTCATATTAAGGATTTGATCTTTCTCATTCAGGAAATAAAAGAGCTAATGGAAGCATTTTATAGCCAAATTGTTTTTTTTAGATATAACCTAGGTGGCAATGGAGAGAGATTGGTGATCAGGCCCTTAATGAAATAATCTAAGCCAGAGGCAAAGAGGGTCTTATTTATCCAAACAATGGAACTTGGTGACCAAGCAAATATGGGGAAATTTGGAGTTAAGAGTCAAGATGTCTTTATGGTTTCAAATATTGGGAGAGAGACACTGAGGAGTTTGGTAAGAAACTGAGGCATGGAGATTATATATAATTTGTCAAAGTGAAGTCAGGATTAATGAGTATCAGGATTTTGGGGCTTTTACTATACCTACTTCTTTCCTACAAGACCTATTTTTCCTAGAATCATGAAAGATGTTTTTCTTTAAGGTTTTAGATCTAAACTTCAACTTGCAGATGTGAATTGGGAAACATATTATTTGGTCTTTTCTATTATTCTTTTCATTTTGGGATAGAATACTTTTTATGTATTTGCTATTTTAAACCATGTATGCATGACGACCCAACATAAAATAAAATAATTATAGACTCAGCTAATGAAGTGGAGAGAATACTGGACTGGGCATCAGGTACCATAAGTCTAATCTTAGTTCTTTCTTTTTTTAAGTTTATTTACTTATTTGAGAGGCAGAGTTACAGACAGAGGGAGAGACAGAGTTCTTCCAACCACTGATTCACTCCCCAAATGGCTACAAAGACCAGTGCTGAGCTGATTTGAAGCCAGGAGCCAGGAGCTTCCTCTGGGTCTCCTAAGTGGGTACAGGGACCCAAGTACTTGGACCATCATCTGCTGCTTTCCAAGGCCATTTGCAGGAATCTGGATGGGAAGTGGGGCAGCTGGGACATAAACCAATGCCCATATGGGATTGCCAGTGCCACAGGTGGAGGCATAACCTACTATGACGTAGTGCTGGCCCCGATTCTAGTTCTTTCAATAAATATCTGATTCAGTTTAAACAGTTTGTTTGAACAATCTAAGACTCAGTATTCTCATCTATAATATAATAACTCATTTTTACCTGTTGGCTTGCTTTTGTGTCTGTGTTTATACTGTGATCTGTGTAATGCAAAATAATTTGCTAGACTAATGTTCAAGCTACCTACACAAGAAAACAGTTCTGTTGCTTTACTGAATTGACCCAAATGTCCATTTTTTTTAAATTCAACTTTTATTTAATGAATATAAATTTCCAAAGTACAGCTTATGGGTTACAATGGCTTCCCCCTCCC
This sequence comes from Lepus europaeus, assembly GCF_033115175.1. Lineage (NCBI taxonomy): Eukaryota > Metazoa > Chordata > Mammalia > Lagomorpha > Leporidae > Lepus > Lepus europaeus. The sequence goes on along the minus strand of NC_084850.1, from coordinate 35,506,787 downwards.
AAAACTTCCCTCCCACCCACAACCCTCCCCCCTCCCGCTCCCTCTCCCCTTCCAGTCACATCATGATTCATTTTCAATTCTCTTTATATACAAAAGATCAGTTTAGTATATATTAGGTAACGATTTCAACAGTTTGCCCCCATATAGCAACACAAAGTGAAAAAAAAAATACTGTTGGAGTACTAGTTATAGCATTAAATAAAAGTGTACAGCACATTAAAGACAGAGATCCTACATAATATTTTTTAAAAAAATTAATTTTCTATGCCATTTCCAATTTAACACCAGTTTTTTTTTCATTTCCAATTATCTTTATATACAGAAGATCGATTCAGTATATAATTAGTAAAGATCTCATCAGTTTGTACCCACGCAGAAACACAAAGTGTAAAAATACTGTTTCAGTACTAGTTATAGCATCACTGCACATTAGACAACACATTAAGGACAGTTCCCACATGGGATGTAAGTACACAGTGACTCCTGTTGCTGACTTAACAATTTGACACTCCTGTTCATGGCGTCAGTAATCTCCCTAGGCTCTAGTCATGAGTTGCCAGGGCTATGGAAGCCTTTAGAGTTCACTGACTTTGATCTTATTCCGATAGGGTCACAGTCAAAGTGGAAGTTCTCTCCTCCCTTCGGAGAAAGGTACCTCCTTCTTTGATGGCCCCGTTGTTTCCACTGGGATCTCACTCACAGAGATCTTTCATTTAGGTCCTCTTCTTTTTTTTTCTTTTCCATGGTATCTTGGCTTTCCATGCCTACAATACTCTCATGGGCTCTTCAGCCAGATCTGAATGCCTTAAGGGCTGATTCTGAGGCCAGAGTGTTGTTTAGGACATCTGCCATTCTATGAGTCTGCTGTGTATCCCTCTTCCCATGTTGGATCTTTCTCTCCCTTTTTGATTGTATCAGTTAGTATTAGCAGACACTTGTCTTGTTTGTGTGATCCCTTTGATTCTTAGACGTATCAGAGCCATCAAATGTGAACTGAAATTGATCACTTGGACTAGTGAGATGGCATTGGTACATGCCACCTTGATGGGATTGTATTGGAATCCCCTGGCACATTTCTAACTCCATCATTTGCGGCAAGTCTGATTGTGCATGTCCCAAATTGTACATCTCCTCCCTCTCTTTTTCCACTCTTAAATTTAACAGGGATCACTTTTCAGTTAAAATTTAAACACCTAAGAATAATTGTGTGTTAATTACAGAGTTCAACCACTAGTACTAGAACAACAACAACCACAACAAATACTAAAAAGGATAAAGTATTACATTGTACATCTAGAGCCAGGACAAGAGCTGATCAGGTCATTGTTTCTTATAGTGTCCATTTCACTTCAAAAGGTTTCCCCTTTGGTGCTCAGTTGATTTGATTGTTGGCAGTTCAGATAGCAGGGACTTCATCACTCTGATATAGTAGTTCCCTCTTAATCATATTTTTTTACTTATAAAGATTTATTTATTTATTTGGTTATTTTAATCGCAGAGGGGAGAGAGAGAGAGAGAGAGAGAGAGAGAGAGAGAGAGAGAGAGAATCTTTCATCTACTGTTTCTCTCTCCAAATGGATGCAAAAGCTGGGCCTGGACCAGGCAGAGACAGGGATCAGGAACTCCATCCTGGTCTCCCATGTAGGTGGCATGGACTCAAGTACTTGAGTCATCATCTGCTGCTTCCTAGGCACATTGTCAGGGAGCTGAATTGGACGTGGAATGTCTGGAACGCAAACTGGCACTCTGAAATGGGACATGGAATCCCAAGCAGCAGCTTAACCTGCTGCACCACAATGGCCACCCCCTTAATTACAATTTATATCTCCAGATTCAACATTTATTCTTTGTACTGACTACTGAGCACTAGAAGTTTGTAAAGAGGAAATCTATGGATTGGCAAAGATCCCTCAAATTAGCTGCCCCAGTAAAAGGGTAAAGAAAAACAGTAAAAGGGTAAATAAAAGTGAAAAGTGATGGAATATCTAATGGCTTCATGTAGGCAAACTCTTGACACCATTTTTTCTAGTTCTAGACAACTCTATTCCTATTGTATAAGGAATAAAAATGTGCCAACTTCTAATTACCAAGTTGCTTTTGAAAAAGTTACTTCATTCTTTGGTTCCTGGTTTGTCTATCTGTAGAAAAAAGATAATGATATATATATATATATATTTTCTTTATTAACTTGACAATAAATATTTCTCATTTGAAAGAGATCATATAGATGAGGAGACTTGGGAAGGAAGAGACTAAAACAGCGATGGTAAATAGGTTGCAATTCATATGCCATCTTTGCTTGATTGGTATTATTTCTGGTGACAAAGAGCATGAATTTCAAAGAGTAAATGAAATGGGTATAGGATTGGAGTATCTAAGCACAGCTCTGTGACAATTCTTGACAGAAAAATTACTGGAAGTGACCAAGGGATGAGTAAGCTTCAGGGGGTCTTGGGCAAAGAAGGAAAAAATACTCAGATTGATCCACTTTATCCTCTCCTCCATACATTTCAATTAATTTAAATGATTACACAGTGTATTGTCCTTCAGAATGAGATAGTGTGTGGATTCCTCTGATTAATTTGAAAGACTACACAGTACTGTTAGATTGGTCATTTTGGCATATAGTGGAGAAGTTGATTGAAAAATTGTCTGAATCTAAAAACTAGATGGTTGATAAAATGAACTGCAGATTGGGGGAGATAGTAGTCTAGTCTATAGGGAACCAGTCAGAACACATTTTCCCTTATGGCTCAAAGTAAGGAAGAACAGCAAAGGCTTTAGGGATTTTCTGAAATTTAAAACAGCAGCCAGTAGTTTAGGAAGGAGACCCACAAGAGGGTTGTGTGTAAATAACCAAACCTCTTTGCCAGGGCATAACAGAAGAATGTATGATACCCACAGGGTCTCAGCATTACTCCATACAGGAAAACACATTTTCAAGACAGTGAGAAGATCAGCATTCTTTTTCTTCCTTTAAAAATTTTATTTAAGTTATACAAGTTTCATATATACAGATTTAGGAACATAGTGATACTTTCCACCCTACCGTCTCACCTGCACGTGCTCCAACCCTTCTTCTTCCCTCTGCTATTCACACTCTTAATTTTTACAAAGATTTATTTTCAGTTTACTTAATGATAGTAAGGTTAACCCTACACTAAGTAAGGAGTTCAACAAATAGTATGAATAAAAAAACTGCTCCTCAACAGAAGAGACAAGGGCAGTAAACAATCATTGAATCTGAAAAATCTCCATTTCACTCCAGTACAATACATTTTAGGTACTCTATTAGTTACCCCAGCTCAGGGAAAACATTATTTTTATTAATAGAAAACTTTTATTTAATAAATATAAATTTCAAAAGTAAAACTTTTGGATTATAGAGGTTCTTCCCCCCATAACCACTTTCCAACCCGCAAACCATCCCATCTCCTACTCCCTCTCCCATCCCATTCTTCATTAAATTCATTTTTATTTAGCTTTATATACAGAAGACCAACTCTATACTGAGTAAAGATTTCAACAGTTTGTGCCCACACAGACACACAAAGTATAAAGTACTGTTTGAAGATTGGTTTCACTGTTAATTCTCATAGTACAACACATTAAGGACAGAGGTCCTACATAGGGAGCGAGTGCACAATGACTCCTATTGTTGATTTAACAATTGACACTCTTATTTATGGCATTTGGATCTGGCTAAAAAGCCCATGACAGTATCTTAGGTATGGAAAGCCAAGACACTGTGGCAAAAATGGCCTAAATGAAAGTTCTCTGTGAGTGAGATCTCGGTGGAAAAAAGGGGCCATCAAAGAAGGAGGTACCTTTCTTTTCTTTTTTTTTAAATTAAACTTTTATTTAATGAATATAAATTTCCAAAGTATAGCTTATGGGTTACAATGGCTTCCCCCTCCCAAAACTTTCCTCCCACCCACAACCCTCCCCCCTCCCGCTCCCTCTCCCCTTCCTATCACATCATGATTCATTTTCAATTCTCTTTGTATACCAAAGATCAGTTTAGTATATATTAGGTAACGATTTCAACAGTTTGCCCCCATGTAGTAACACAAAATGAAAAGAAAAGAAAAAAATACTGTTGGAGTACTAGTTATAGCATTAAATAAGGGTGTACAGCACATTAAAGACAGAGATCCTACATAATATATATATTTTTAAATTAATTAATTTTCTATGCCATTTCCAATTTAACACCAGGTTTTTTTTTTCATTTCCAATTATCTTTATATACAGAAGATCGATTCTCTTAAGGGAGGAGAGAACTTCACTTTGATTGTGGCCTTGCCTAAAATAAGGCTGGAGTTTGTGAACTCAAGAGGCTTCCATAGCCATGGAAGCTTATGACAAGAGACTCAGGAAAACATTCTTAAAAAAACCTTTGGTTGAAGCATAGTATGCATATAAGGGGACTTAAAAAACTCATGAAAAATGAAATTAAAATTGTGGCACAGGGGCTGGTGCTGTGGTGTAGTGGGTAAAGCTACTGCCTGCAGTACCTGCATCCCATATGGGTGCTAGTTCAAGTCCTGGCTACTCCACTTCTAATCCCTCTCACTGCTATGGCTTTGGAAAGCAGTAGATGATCGCCCAAATCCTTGGGCCCCTTCATCTGTGTGGGAGACCCAGAAAAAGCTCCTAGCTCCTGGCTTTGGATCGGCGCAGCTCTTGCCTTTGTAGTCAGTTGGGGAGTGAACCAGCAGATGGAAGACCTGTCTCTCTCTGCCTCTCCTTCCCTCTCTCTGTGTAACTCTGCCTTTCAAATAAATAAATAAATTTTTAAAAAATTGTGGCACAAAAATATTCAAATCCATGGAGTTTATTTCATAATATGCATTTCCCATGAATTCCTCGTATGCATGGATGCAAATAAGTTTTTTTAAATTAAAACTAACATAATCTTTTAATTCTTTTTTCCATGAACTTATTGACATACCCACATAGATACAGAGGCATGAATATAATGAGGGACTTTCAAAAATTTCATGGAAAATGCACTTTATGAAAAAACTACATGGATTTACATTTTTTGCATCAAAATAAACTCAGTTAAATCCATTTTAATGAAAATTTTGAAGTATCCTTGTATTGTAATATGGAGAAGGAGCTTGAAGCTTAATATTGGGAATGTCATTGCATATAAGCAGAAATCAACCATTAATATAAGTATACAGCTTGATGAAATTTCACAAAATGAACGTTAAGGATTTTTACTTTTGTTTCATTGTCAAAGTGCAAACTATTTGGGGCCATGTAAGTCCCCATTGTGGAGCATTATGCTTTGCCTTAAATATTAGGATGCTGTATTGTTGAAGCTAAAATTGGATTTTTTAAAATACTCAGTATATATTAGCTTCCACAAAAAGGTAAAATATGATGTTTGTGTTTTCATAATGATCTCCACCTCAATCCACTTTGTTGCAAATGTCAGTATTTCATTTTTTATGTCCATTGTGTATGTGCGTGTGTGTGTGTGTTTATAGTATCACATTTTGTTTTTCCAATAATCAGTTAATAGACATCTATGTTGAGTCCATATATTTGTAAAATTGGTTTAAGTTTCAGGAGAGCAATTTTCAAATTGAGGATCCATTACTAGGTTTATGTGTTAACTTGGGCAAGTCTTTCCATTTCTCAGTCTTAATTTCCATATCTGTAAAATGTGGTCAATCAAAATTTCTGCATTACATATGTTAGAGTGTCAATTATAATCAAAGTTGTGAAAGCACCTTTGAAAATTTTCAACTGCTATTTTCCTTGTGTCTATCACAATATTTGCCACATGGAAAGGTTTTTGAATAAATAGTACAAAATGTCTCAAAAACATCTGCCAAACTATTAAAGGTAATGGTCTAATGCACACCAAAGGCTTCTTTTAGGAAATTTTAATACAATTTCTCTCAGGAATATTAAGATCAATTTTGAATCACCTTGAGTATTTTGGCTTTAGATTCCTCTTTGCTTAAAGGTACAGAAATTTTCCTTATGGGAGTAAGAATAAAAATAATACAAAGCATGATCAAAGAATCCCATTGTATTGTGGTAGGACTACAGTCTGAAATAGTTGGGCATGTTTTTCTTCTTATCTATAGGGTTTCCCTGTGGCCCCTGATGCCTATCTGTAAATACCTTTGATCTAATATTTAGGAAGTTTCTAGGCCTATCTGGTTCTATGGAGACAAGGGTAGAATTGTGAGTATGCTAGTTATTGCAAGTGACTAACTACAGTGGACAGTCTCTCTCTTTCTTTCAGAAATGTTGAAAATCCGGACTATACTGAACAACTTGTATGGAATTCATTTTGTAGAATATCTTCCTTCTTGAATTTAGTTCACTTTGCCATGGGAAGAATAGGCAATTTTCTTATTAGAATTGTTTCATTTTGCCTGGAAATAGTCTCTTGGTTTGAAGAAAAAATTACACAAATGAGTATTTCCAAGCTTTACTACCTATCACCTCCAAACTACTGCAAGAAGTTGTTCAGTAGAACACAGGCAAATGAGAAATGTGCTTGACTAAGGATTGCTCCTATATGCAAGATTCTCTGGGGCCCAAAAAGTCCATCATTAATTGAAGCAAAGCAATGGACTGAAGCCATAGTTGCCCAGGGGTTCTCCATCTACCTGAGCTTATTTTGACCAGGAGAAAGTGGCCTATTTATGATGGTGGTTGATAGAACAGAAGCAAGAGAGAGAATGTAGGACAATTTTTCTTCATAACAAATTTGTCTGAAAGTGAAACAGTGACAGCAGGTGATACCATCGAAACAGGCTTTGGCTTCAAAGCTAGCACTTCATTTCATGGTCCAATATCTTCTTTTTTCCATTCTCTCATGCTTTCCTTGATATTTTCACTAGAAGTAGAAAAAGTTATGGCTCTGTAGGATTCCAATTACTCTTCTCTCTAGCTTGTGTGCAGTCAGGTTGATTTTGGGAGAGTGGGGTTCAAGGGTCTGTGTGCTTTGGTAAAATATACTAGAAAGAGTCACAGCTCTAGTATTAATCACAGTAATTTCAAATTTGGGATAATTCAGAGGGTTGGCCTGAAAGTTACCTTTGCTTAGCAAGATATTCAAAAAGAACTTTATTATGGAAAATGATAAACATACACAAATATAGAGAATAGTATATTGATCCTCAATGTACCCTTCAAATGTTGAATGTACTCAATTCCAACATTTATTACCATTTTTCCAATATTAGTAAAATTTTTCATCATTGAAGTTTAATGTTGGTTTTACATAGACTGTTCACTGGCCCTAAGTCTTTAAACTGTTTCAGTTCAGAAGCTCCCCTTCAATTTGTGAATGATCTATCAATCACAACTAATTCCTAATTATCATTAATAACTCTAGAAGAATATTTCCATAAAAAAATTAAGTTGTCTTTATTTGAAAGCAACAAAGTTGTGTTTCTTTTAAATTATCTTGTAATTTGGATTTTTCCTTGGTTCACACTGATCTGATCTTTATTATCTTCTTTAGGTAATACCCGTTACCAAAGAGAGCCGATAAATTTAAGGAAAAAGGGGTTTCCATCATGATTTTTTGTGTAATAGCTGAACTCTTCCCATGGAGGCACATTCACTTAAGGCAAATATTTTAGATTGGGTCACAAGAAACCATTGGCTTGTTTAGTCTAGGCAGAATCAAAGAGGACTGTGAATGGGATCTAAATGAGATGGTGTTTCTCCATTAGCCCTCCAGGAAAGGACTGAGTCATACTTTCCAAAGGACATTAAATCCACCTAGGTTGTTGTGGATGATTCATTTACAAGCTGCTTGGATTAACAACATTATTATTTCTTTACCATTGACCAGGCTTATTATTCTTTGGGTAACGCAGGACTAATATACTTGAAAGCACTTGAAATTGCTTGAAGCTTTCCAACTCCAAAATTTATGTATACCTGGCATAAGTGCCTGGTTTATCTGAGGCCTATCTCTGGTACTTCACAGCCATTAACTTCCAGCCTGTAAAGAGAAAATGTGACCTTCCATCTTTTGCTTCATTAGCAGAATGGCATAAATAAGTCAAGAAAGAAAAGCACTTTAATCAATTCATTTTACTTTTAGACTTCTACTCACTCTTGCTATCATAGGCTGCTATATTACATTTCTAAAAGAGTTTTTCTTAATTCTGCATGAAGGAGGAGAAAACTGTGGGAATCTTCCCTCTCTTGAAAGTAGAACTTTGGGTTAAGCATAACTCTTTACTGCGAAACTCATTTATCAAGCTCCCAAAAAAGTCTGCTTCTCACAAGCTCCAGGTATGATGGGATATGTAGTTGGAGTCTCTGGGGTCTAAGTGGGGCTACAAATCAATTAAGTTCAGCACTTTCAAAACCATTTTTTCTCATCTACGTGAAAAGGAATCCTAAATGTGATTCAAGTTTCAAGGAAAAAGCATCTTTTAAATTGGGTCTTAAAGGGTTCTATAAGACCTTTGTTTTGTGGAGATAATTTAATCTCTCATTGCTCCCTACCCTCTCATCTTTTCCCTTGTTTGATTCTGGCTGAATTTGAAAGTAGGACAAGATATCAATAAGAGGCATATAATTCCTTTGTGTTTGAATGTGCAAGTCTTGAGATAAGAGCAATACTTGACTGAAATGCTTGCAATTTTTTGAAAGAGTTTGACAACTGTTGGTTTTGAAGCTGTGTTTGACAGAATCTATCCATTCAGAGTTATTTGAGGGCTCTATCATTTCTATTGAGGCAATTGTTCCCTGTCTTAGAAGGATAATTTTAGGCATCTGGGCCTAGAGTCTTATTTCAGAGACTAGAAAGGGAGAATGAAGAAATATTTAGGCTGTGATGGTCTTTAATTTTTCATGTCTAAAATTCTCTTCTAGTTCCTTCCCTCTATTTTCTGAAAGTCTCCAAAGGGTGACTGGGGCTCATAAACCTCATCTGTGAACTTTTGTGCTTGTCCGCTTCAAGTACTGTCTGTCACACACGAGTCTTCTACTCCTCTCCGACTGCTGTCCAAGATGAATCAATGTTTCCCTGTCTGTCCTATTGGGTGACACAGCTCCTTTGAAGTAACAAAGATTCTTGGGAGGTGTGCTTGTTAATTTATTCTCCAGAAGGAACTCAGTACAATATTATCTATTCATTGGTGGTGAGAGGGTACCCCCTAAAATAAAGCTTTCTTCTCTTAGCTTTAGGGCCTCTCTCATTCCTTATATATCATTCTTCAGTGGAAATAAATAGAGCTGCCCCAAAAAGTGCACTAAAATGCTGTTGTCTTGCTTTTCCTCCAAGCTGGAGATGCTGGTGGATATTAATGTGTGAGGGATGAGGGCAAGATACAAGGGAATACTGATATTTCTTTAATGAGATCTACTTGTTTTTCAGGGTTTTTATTGGAGGAAGGAGTTCCATGTGGATGGGCCAGCTGTATGTTAGAGCTCTCAATTTTCTTTCTCAAAAGAGATTTCTTACTCTATTGGGAGAGCTACTACTCCTTCATTGACATGATTTTCACATCTTCAAAAGTAGTTGAGAGACTAGATTGCAGTACTAAACTTCCAGCTCATTACCTTTTGGATCTTGAGTAGTTCCTTCCCCCCCACCCCCGAGTTTTTCATCTTTAAAATTAAGAGGTTGATATAAATTATAGATTTCTAAGACTCCTCGAAGCTCTATGGCTCTCTGATTTTCTGGTTTTAAACTCATAAGCTTTATGATGTCCAATGAGGTTCCCAGTGGGTCTCCAAGAGACTCTTCCAACAGATATTAGACTATATTTTGTACCATTTATGCAAACAATGAGTTCTTTTTTTTTGACAGGCAGAGTGGACAGTGAGAGAGAGAGACAGAAAGAAAGGTCTTCCTTTTCCGTGGTTCACCCCTCAAGTGGCCACTACGGCTGGCGCGCTGTGGCCAGTGCATCGCGCTGATCTGAAGCCAGGAGCCAGGTGCTTCTCCTAGTCTCCCATGAAAGTGTAGGGCCCAAGGAGTTGGGCCATCCTCCACTGCACTCCCGGGCCACAGCAGAGAGCTGGACTGGAAGAGGAGCAACCGGGACAGAATCCAGCGCCCCGACCAGGACTAGAACCCAGGGTCCTGGCGCTGCAGGTGGAGGATTAGCCTAGTGAGCTGCGGCGCTGGCTAACAATGAGTTCTTCTGAACTTTCTTCTTCTGTAAGACATTATAAGCAGAACTAATTATTTCAGGCCTCAAAAATAAACTAATTTTATTTTATTTATTTGAAAGACAGAGTTACAGAGAGAAGTAGAGACAGAGAGAGGTCTTCCATCCACTGGTTCACTCCCCAGATGGCCGAAAAGGCCAGAGCTGCACCAATCTGAAGCCAGGAACCAGGAGCTTCATCCAGGTCTCCCACGTGGGTGCAGAGGCCCCAGGACTTGAGTCATCTTCTACTGCTATCCCAGGCCATACCAGAGAGCTGGATCAGAAGAGGAGCAGCTGAGATTAGAACCAGTGTCCATGTGGGATGCCATTGCTTCAGGCCAGGGCTTTAACCCGCTGTGCCACAGTGCCGGCCCCTAAACTTACTTTCTTACAGGAAGACCAAATAATAAAGCTTTGGAGAAAAAGGGAGAAAGCATTTGGGGTCTAATGACGTGGATAAGATTCATTAAGGAATGACGTCCCAAGGGGAATGTCTAAGCTCAATGCCATTGAGATGACTAGGGGCTCAGAAATCACTAGTTTCCTTCTGGGGCTGAGTAGCTTCACCTCTGGGAAGTCTTGGGAGGGGGAAATCCTCCTGCTGAAAGCAGTTGGCAGTATTGTCATCTGAAGCACATGCTCTTTTGTTGTTATGGAATAAGTAAAATTGTTAGGAGAGATAGGCTGGGCAATATTAAGAGTTAGAATCTTCTTCCTTTGTGCTCCCACAGCACATCTTCTGTTGCGTACATTTCCTACTGTCTTGAGTTTATTAGAAGGATACGTCTCCCATGTGTTCCCCCGACAAGATCCTAGAATTTCTTGAATCAAAGCAAGGTTCTCAGGTATCTCAGTTACTCCAGTTTCTAGCACAGGGCCAGGCATACTATGGATGTTCAATGAATCTATTCTGAAAAATCGACTTTATGTTACCAAGCAGGACCAGAGCATTCTTAACTGCTCCAAAGCATCCTGCTCTTCCTTTAAGCTTTCAAGGGGCTAATTACACTATATTTTAGGTGTATCTCTGCTTTCAGTACCCTTGAGGATAGGGACTCTGTAGTTCTGTTCTTTTTTTTTCCTGCTATAGTGCTACTGAAGTGATTGGCACAGAGGAGATATTGAATAAATATTTCTTTGATAGATGTATAGATGAATTTATTGCTGCAATGAACCAATTATCATGCCTTGTGGGGCTGTTAGAGAAGAACCTTCCCGCAGAACTTGTGAAATATTTTGTCCTTAGCAATGCTTTTATCTCAGTTATTTGAGAACTTGGTATACAGCTACCCTGTAGCAGAAGTTCCTATATAGAGTTGAATCAGATAGATTCTGTCTTGTCAAGAAAGTCTTTATAAATGAGGAACATTCATAATTAAAACAATGTCATTATGAAATGGGAGCAAAATCTTAATGCAAATATGGGAACTTTAATTCTAAATCAGATTGTTTATTACTATACATGTGAAATTTCCTTTTTCTCCATTCTTTCTTTGAATGCTCCAAATTCCTGACTGTTTTTATGCATCTGCTTATTTCCTTTGTGTTTGCAGCCTTCTGATAGGAAGCTACAGTGTTGCAGCCTCTAGCTACTTTAGCAGCCTGGAGCCTTTCTGCTGAGAATTGCAGTGTCAGCTCTCATTGGGGATTGTTCATTTATAACACTATCAAACTAAATTCATGCCTAACACTTGTACTGAAGATTGCTAGCAATGTCTTCCTCTTTCAGTTTATAACTTGAGTATGCACCGGAGCTGATTAAATAAGGTGTTTTTTTTATCTGATACGAATGATGTTTATTTCATCCCTGGAATCTTTTGGTAATTTTAAAATGGTTGTTTTATTTGCATTTGCATTTATAGATATATCGGTTGTGCTTTGTTGTCAGAATTACTCTAACAGCTACATTACCAACTCTTCCTTTTGTCCTCAAAGAATATGAAGTATCCTTACTTGCAAATGGCAATTTTTGGATTATTTGTGCTTCTTAAAAGGTTTTCCAAATATTCTAGATGTAATACTGTGTTGATTAGAGTTCATGTTACAGAAACTCTGAAATATCAGTGGCTTAAAGTCACAGTTTCATTCTTATACTTGTCACTTCTCTAGATGGTGATTCAGGGACCCAGACTCCTTTCATCTTATGGCATTACCAAGTTTTCTATAAGGTTTGTCTTCACTCTAGGTATCGTAAAGGAGAAAAGAACCTGTAGAATATTGTATAGGAGGTTAGGAGTAGAGATGTTGTATATCACTTTGGTCCATATTCCAGTGGGAAAAAAATCAATCACATGAATACAACTAGCCACAGGCTAAATAAATGTATGTAAATCATATGTAAATATGATTTACATATATGACCAGAAGGAAAATGAAACTGGATTTGTGAATACACAGTACCTGTTATCTGTAATGAGTAACACTGGAAAGACTGCTAGAAAGGTAAGCCATTCTTTCTTTCTTTATTTATTAACTTTTATTTAATGAATATAAATTTCCAGTGTACAGCTTATGGATTACAATGGCTTCCCCTCCCATAACTTCCCTTCCACCCACAACCCTCCCCTCTCCCACTCCCTCTCCCCTTCCATTCACATCAATATTCATTTTCAATTCTCCTTATATACAGAAGATCAATTTAGTATATATTAAGTAAAGATTTCAACAGTTTGCACCCACATAGAAACACAAAGTGAAACATACTGTTTGAGTACTAGTTATAGCATTAAATCACAATGTACAGCACATTAAGGACAGAGATCCCACATGAGGAGCAACTGCACAGTGGCTCCTGTTGTTGACCCAACAAATTGACACTCTAGTTTATGGTGCCAGTAACCACCCTGGGCTCTCGTCATGAGTTGCCAAGGCTATGGAAGCCTTCCAAGTTTACCGACTCTGATCATATTTAGACAAGGTCATAAAAGACAGAGTGAGGATGGTAACCAATGATCCTAAGAGTGGCATTAACCAGGTCTGAACAATTATACAGCATTAAGTGGGGAAGAGAACCATCAGTACACACAGGTTGGGAATAGAGCCATTGGAGGTAGAGTAGAGGTTATGATTACGAAGGAATGAGGCCCATGTGCACTAGACAGGGTCTAGAACAAAGGACAGAGTCATTATTAGAGGAGCTAAGAAAGGTGCTGTCTAAGCTACAAGTAAGTTTTCTGATTGAGAGGCAAATAGAACCTGACATAAGGGGCTTGATAATAATCTGTTGGGCTTTAGGCCTTGTAAGTTAAGAGGCCCAGACATATCTATCTCTTCACATGGGGTACATCCTAAGGGAGGTGTGAACCTCCTAGGGGAAGGCACTCTGTTGACTTTCATTACTTAGCTGGCCTGGGAGGAGAGCTGACCAGGTAAAGGCAGGTGGCATCTCTAACAAGAAATTTACGGTTCTGCCTTCAATGTTGCTGATCCTACTTGGCCTACCCCTCAGCTGCAGTGATCACTTTGGAAGTTAGGCTGAGTGAAGGGCTTTTCAGCTTAGAGCCAATAAGATCTGTGTAAGCCATTCTTTTTATAACTGTCTCCTTCCTGCTGGTGCACCAGGGCCACTGGGGAATAGACATATTTCTGCCTACTCTTGTTTTTTCAGATGGGCCCTTACTTTCCAGATGGAAGAAGCTGGACTCCAGTATGATTGACTGTAAATGATGGTTGACCCACACATCAAGAATCATTCACTGGAAGGGGCATCAAAATGGTAGAGAGGGTTTGCATCCTACTTAGCCAGAAAAATGCTTTAGAACAACAAGGGAAGAGCCACACTTCCAGAAGACTGAGGTAGAGCTTTAATAATAAAGTGATGGGAACTGCAAAAGCATGGGAATTGCATAAACCAGGAGAGGGAGAGGGATAGGGGGAGGGGGAGGGGGAGGAGAGAGAGGGGAGAACACCGTTGCTGCTGATACTCCTGCCATGGTGCCCTAGCTGGAGGATACCATCTTGCTGGGACAGGAGTTCTATATTTAAAATATTAGAATTGAGGAGACTGACTGAAGGCATCAACCTCAGTAAAGAAGTGACAGGAACTGCAGATGACCTAGATATTCTGAAAACCAGGAGAGAGAGAGAGAGAGAGAGAGAGAGAGAGAGAGAGAGAGAGAGAGAGAGAAACACTGCCGCTACTGTCACTGCTGCTGCTACCACTTACTCCAGTGCCCTGGCCAGGAGACAGCATCTTACTTGGAAAAAGATTCTGTACATAAATATTACAACAGAGGAGACTGACAGAAGGAACACTTTATCAAAGAAATGACAAGAACTGCAAACACCAGAGAGAAGGAAACAAAATATGTTGCTACCACTGCCACTGCATACTGCCACTGTCTGCCACTCCTATCCTGACTTCCTGGCTGGAGGACACCATCTTTCCACATAAAAAAGTTACAACTGAGGAGAATGAAGGAAAATTTTCAGTATGGAGGCAATGAGATCTGCAAATGACACAGAGATTCTGAAGGCCACTAGAACGAGAAACACAGCACACTACCTGCTATTGCCCACTCTTCCTTCCCCAGCTCCAGAGAATACCATGTTGGTAGGAAGATGTAAGAAGAAAGTACCACATTCACCTTCACTACTGCAGATGGACAACCCTAACTATGATATAACTCTACTGTCCTCAACTATTTTAAATCAAGTCTAGTGGGCTGACGGTGTCCGAGTGATTAATTTTCTCTAAAGAACCCCACACTGGCTTCCTCTGCCTTCAAACCATCATAACTGAGCTGCTGCCAAAATGCTGCTAAACTCTTCATTTTCTTAGAAGGAAACAAGCAGTCCCTTCACTACCAAAAGTTTCCAGAGACAACAGGGCACTTTTCAGGGCAAAGTACATGACCCTGTGAATCCTGTAACTTCCATAGTTCTGGGCACAATCCCTGGGGCTACATTTGCTTTCTGTACCATCTATGGAATTTCCCCACAACTTCTTGGGACTAGTCACCAGCAGGAGCCTATACACAATTCCAGAAGACCGGACGTGAGGAATCTCCTTCTCCAATTTTTACTACAGAATGCACAGGGTCCAGCGCATAAACCCCCACTATCATCGTTGCATGCCTTTTGGGAAATGGGACAGTGCCCCCTTTGCCCTGTAACTCTAACTCTGACACTGTCATTGCTGGTGCTATATCCCCTAGGGTAACTTGCATCACTTGTGGTGTCTAAAGGGTTCTAATGCGTTCCTCTGCTTCAGGCTAGTGACTGCCAGTCCACAATCCAAAGCATAACTGCTGCTCACCCTGTGAGACCTTGGTATGGACAACTGCAACCTGCAGCTCCAGGATTGTGACTGTTAGTATTGTGTTCCTCAGAGTCATCAGAACATATCCTATGGGACTAGGACACAGCCACACTTGCTATACACAACCATCAGCATAACCTGCATTCACCACGGGGGACAATGGCCAGATTATATTAATATCTCCCTGAGCTTGGCTTAGGTTCTTAGTGCTATATAAACCTCAGTATTAGTCGTACTCACCAAGATTGATCTAGGGGAGTTCCTATTCACATTATATAGTCAGATCGCCATAGCTATTGGTGCCACAAACCACAGAATCACTGAAGCTTGCATTCTACAGTACCAGAAACATGGCTATATATATCACACACCCTAGTATGGTTGATATGCGACTCTCTGGGTACTAAACATGCACAACTCTGGAAGCTCATATCCACTGCAAAGTAATGCTACTACCTCCATAAACTGCTATAGACTTGACAACTTTGGCACTTATAGACACTGCTGACATTGATTACCATTGAAGTAATCACTCAAAGGTTACATTTCTGGGTTCATCTAGAACCATAGCCAAATCAACAACTCAAATGACACCCCACATTCCATCTAAGAAAAAAGTCTTTTCCAACAAACCTACTCCATTAAGAAAGTATTATATTGGTGTGGCACAGCCACTGACAGCTGTGAGCCACCATCACACCACAAAAAACCAGGAAGAAATAGCTGCCTGCCCTGCTACTTGCAGTTTTAGCTGAGAGGGAATTTCACAATCACCCGCCAACTTTTACTTCAGCCTGGGGGAACTGACAGGTCTGCGTAACTGGCAGGCTTGGATTAGGGAAGCCTCCTTGCTTCTTCCCCTCCTCCACTCCTGCAGAGTGCCATACCTGGCAGCAAATGCTTGGGCAGTGCTCTCTTTTCCACTCCTACCAGTATCAAGCTCAGCATCAGGAGGAGATGCCATTTTCTTAAAGAGAAAGAGGAAACTGCAGTAGCCTGTGTTACAGGTGATAATGTATGAGGGAGTACCTGGTGGGCAACGTGGACTTTGTTTCCAGACTGGAGTACTAGTAAGGGACAGGGTACCCACCTAAATCTGTGAAGCAAGAGCATATTGCCTGTGTGCCATCTCCTCCAACAAGGGCTCCTGGCAAATAGCATGGAGGAAGCACCATCTTAAAAGGTGAGTCCATTCAGATTTCTAAGGTATCTCCATACTGTCTTCCACAGTTGCTACACCAGTTTACTTTCCCACCAACAGTGAATTAGGGAACCTTTTTCCCCACATTCTTGCCAACATTTTTTGTTTGTTGATTTCTGTATGAGAGTCATTCTAACTGGGGTGAGGTGAAACCTCATTGTGGTTTTGATTTGCATTTCCCTAATAGCTAGTGATCCTGAGCAGTTTTTCATGTGTCTGTTGGCCATTGAATTTCCTGTCTTGAAAAATGCGTGTTCAAATCCTTTGCTCATTTCTTAATTGGATATTTTGTTTTGTTGTTGTTGAGTTTCTTGAGTGCCTTATATATTCTGGATGTTCACCCTTTATCAGTTGCATAGTTTTCAAATATTTTCTCCCATTCTATTGGTTGCCTCTTCACTTTACTGATGGTTTGTTTTGCAGTGCAGAAGCTTCTCAGATTGATGTAATCCCATTTGTCAATATTTGCTTTCATTTCCTGTGCTTCTGAAGTCTTTTCTAATAAGTATTTGCCTAGGCCAATGTCTTGCAGAATTTTCCCAAAGCCATCCCACTCCTGGAAATTTACCCAACTGAAAACATATCATATGAATGAGTTATTTGTACCCTCATGTTTATAGCAACTCAATTCACAATAGCTAAGATATGGAAACAACCCATATGTCCATAAACTGATGACTGGATGAACCAATTATGGTATATATACATTATGGAGTACTACTTAGCTGTAAAAAATAAAATTCTGTCTGTTGCAACAAAATGGATGAAACTGGAAGCCTTTATACTTAGCAAAGAAAGCCATTCCAAAAAAGACAGGTACCATATGTTTTCCCTGATCTGTGGTAGCAGAGTACCTAAAATGTATTGTATTGGAGTGAAATGGACATTATGAGATTCAATGATTGTTTATAGCCCTGTCTCTACTGTTGAGGAATAGTTTTTTTTTAAATTCATACTATTTGTTGAACACTTTTTGTTAATGTAGGGTTAACCTTATGTATATAAAGTAAACTTAAAATAAATCTTTGTAAAAATTAAGAAAATAAAATTTTGAAAAAAATTAAGGGAATAGGAGAGGGAGGAGGAAATAGGTGTGAGTGTGGGTGGGAGGGAGGGTAGGGTGGGAAGTGTTATGTTCCTACATCTGGAATATGAAATACATGGAACTTGTTTATCTTAAATAAAATTTTTATTTTTTAAAGATTTATTTTATTTATTTGAAAGGCAGAGTTACAGAGAGAGCTAGAGACAGAGAGAGGTCTTCCATCCACTGGTTCACTCCCCAACTGGCTGCAATGGCCAGAGCTGTGCTGACCCATAGCCAGGTGCCAGGAACTTCTTCCGGGTTTCCCACATGGGTGCAGGGGCCCAAGGACTTGGGCCATCTTCTATTACTTTCTCAGGCCATAGCAGAGAGCTGGATCAGAAGAGGAGCAGCCAGAACTAGAATTGGTACCCATAGGGGATGCTGGTGCTTCAGGCCAGGGCGATAACCCACTGTGCCACAGTGCCAGCCACCTTAAATAAAAATTTTAAAACAAGGGAGTACAGGCTGCCGTGGATCATGCATGTGTGACTAGGGCATTTTATCTGAGGGATAAATTCATGGTCCCCACTGACTTTGGGTCTGGCCTGTATTGTTGGTAGGTGGCAGGGCACCCACTTATGAGTGTGAGGTGCTTCCTTCCCTCTATTATAACTGGCACCTGTAATCAAACTACCAAGTTGGAACACCAAGAGACAGCTGGATCTGGGAATGAGTTGGCTCCCTTCGTGGTTGGAACAGCCTTGTGGGGCTGAGAGTGGATCCCCTGCTCCCTGTGAGTATGGGAACCCTGCGTGCTATGACAGTGGGATTTTTGTGACTGCATGACAGGGTATGGAGTGTGACTTAAATCTACGACCCAACACCATCAAATTATTAGAGAGCATTGGAGAAACCCTGCAAGATATAGGTACTGGCAAAGACTTCTTGGAAAATACCCCAGGAGCACAGGCAGTCAAAGCCAAAATTAACTATTGGGATTGCATCAAATTAAGAAGTTTCTGTACTGCAAAAGAAACAATCAGGAAAGTGAATAGGAAACCGACAGAATGGGAAAAATATTTGCTAACTATGCTACAGATAAAGGGTTGATAACCAGAATCTACAAAGAAATCAAGAAACTCCACAACAACAAAACAAACAACCCACTTAAGAGATGGGCCAAAGACCTCAATAGACATTTTTCAAAATAGGAAATCCAAATGGCCAACAGACACATGAAAAAATGTTCAAGATCACTAGCAATCAGAGAAATGCAAATCAAAACCACAATGAGGTTTCACCTCACCCCGGTGAGAATGGCTCACATTCAGAAATCTACCAACAATAGATGCTGGAGAGGATGTGGGGAAAAAGGGACACTAATCCACTGTTGGTGGGAATGCAAACTGGTTAAGCCACTATGAAAGTCATTCTGGAGATTCCTCAGAAACCTGAACATAACCCTACCATTCAACCCAGCCATCCCACTCCTTGGAATTTACCCAAAGGAAATTAAATTGGCAAACAAAAAAGCTATCTGCACATTAATGTTTATTGCAGCTCAATTCACAATAGCTAAGACCTGGAACCAACCCAAATGCCCATCAACAGTAGACTGGATAAAGAAATTATGGGACATGTACTCTATAGAATACTATACAGCAGTCAAAAACAATGAAACCCAGTCATTTGCAACAAGATGGAGGAATCTGGAAAACATCATTTTGAGTGAATTAAGCCAGTCCCAAAGAGACAAATATCATTTGTTTTCCCTGATCGGCGACAACTGAGCACCAAAGGGGAAATCTGTGGAAGTGAAATGGACACTATGAGAAACTAACTTGATCAGCTCTTGTGCTGACTGTTGTTGTACAATGTAATACTTTATCCATCTTAGTATTTTTTTTGTTCTAGTACTAATGCTTGAACTCTGTAATTAACACACAATTATTCTTAGGTGTTTAAATGTTAACTGAAAAGTGATCCCTTTTAAATATAAGAATAAGAAAAAGAGAGGCAGGAGATGTACAATTGGGGACATGCAAAATCGGACTTGCCCCGAATGATGGAGTTAGAATCCTGCCAGGGGATTCCAATACAATCCCATCAAGGTGGCATGTACCAATGCCATCTCACTAGTCCAGAAGATAAATTTCAGTTCACAATTGATCACACTGATAGATTTAAGAGTCAAAGGGATCACACAAGTAAGACTAGTGTCGGCTAATACTGATAAAACCAAAAAGGGAGAGAAGGATCCAACATGGGAAGGGGGAGACACAGCAGACTCATAGAATGGCAGATGTCCTAAACAGCACTCTGGCCTCAGAATCAGCACTTAAGGCATTTGAATCTGGCTAAAGAGCCTATGAGAGTATTTTAGGCATGGAAAGCCAAGACACTCTGGAGAAGAAGAAGAAGAAGAAGAAGGAGAAGGAGAAGGAGAAGGAGAAGGAGAAGGAGAAGGAGAAGGAGAAGGAGAACAGAAGGACTAAATGAAGGATCTCAGCGAGTGTGATCCCAGTGGAAAGAACGGGGCCATCAAAGAAGGAGGTACCTTTCTCTGAAGGGAGGAGAGAACTTCCACTTTGACTATGACCCTGTCGGAATAAGATCAAAGTCGGCGAACCCTAAAGGCTTCCATAGCCTCGGCAACCCATGACTAGAGCCTAGGGAGATTACTGACACCACAAACAAGAGTGTCAAATTGTTAAATCAACTACAAGAGTCACTGTGTACTTACGTCTCATGTGGGATCTGTCCTTAATGGGTTGTCCAATGTGAAGTAATGATATAGCTAGTATTGAAACAGTATTTTTACACTTTATGCTTACGTGTGGGTGCAAACTGATGAAATCTTTACTTAGTATATACTGAATCGATCTTCTGTATATAAAGATAATTGAAAATGAAAAAAAAAAACCTTGGTGTTAAATTGGAAATTACATAGAAAATTAATTTTAAAAAAATTCATGAAGGATATCTGTCATTAATGTGCTGTACACTGTTATTTCATACTATAACTAGTACTCCAACAGTATTTTTTCAGTCAACCTAAAAAGACTTTCTCGAAGACATATTTTAGTGAAATTGTCAAAAGTTAAGGACAAAGTGAGAATCCTAGAGACACAAAGAGAAAAACATCAAGCTACATATAAAGGAAGCCAATTAGACTAAGAATGGAATTCTCAGAAGAAATCCCATGGCTAGAAGAGTGAGAGGATACATTCAAGATCTTGAAAGAAATAAACTACAATCAGGAATATTACATCCAATGAAGGTATCCTTTAGAATTTAAGGAGAAATAGGGCCCAGTGTTGTGGTGTAGAGGGCTAAGTCAGCTACTATGATTCCAGCATCCTAAATGGACCAGTTGACCATTGAAGAAATTAAAAGGAAATAAAAAGCTCTCTCAAAACAAATGAGAGTGAAAAAAAAAACATTTAAAAATCTGTGTGTGTGTCGGGGGGGGTGGGGGTGGCGGTGCTGCACCGTAGCTGGTGAGGCCACATCTTGTGGGTGCTGTTTCGAGTCTTGGCTGCTGCACTTCTGATCCAGCTTCACTACTATGGCCTGGGAAAGTAGTACAAGATGGCCCAAGAGCCTGGGCCCTTGCACCCATGTGGGAGACCTGGAGGAAGCTCTTGGCTCCTGGCTTCGGATTTGTGCAGCTTTGGCTGTTGTGGCCATTTGGGGAGTGAACCAGTGGATCGAAGACCATTCTCTCTCTCTGTCTCTCCTTCTATCTCTGTGTAACTCTGACTTTCAAAGAAAATAAGTAAATCTTTTAAAAAAAACTGTGGGATACAGCTAAAGAAATATTAATATGGAAAATTATATTGGTAAGTGCTCACAGTAAAAAAAATGAAAGATTTCAAATGACCAATCTAATGATGAATCTCAAGGACTTAGAAAAACAAGAACAAATCAAACCCCAAATTAGCAGGAGATTAGAAATAATAAGAATCAGAGCAGAAATAAATGAAACTGAAAAAAAAACCATACAGATTACAAAATGAAGAGCTGTTTTTTTGAGAGGATAAAAAAAATAGACAAAGCTTTAGCTTGACTAGCAAGGAAAAGTAGGAAAAACAATTGAAAATAAATAAAATTAGAAGTGTCAAAGCAGACATTACATCCAGTACTACAGAAATACAAAGGATTAGTGTAAACCACTATGAAAAATATGTTAAAAAATTAGAAAACTTCAAAGAAATGGATAAGCCCCCTTATTCATATGATATAGCAAGATTAAATCAAGTAGAGAGAATCTAAGCAGACACATAGTAAGCAATGAGATTGAAGCAATAATTAAAAGTCTCCCATCAAAGTTGAGAACCTGATGGTCCTACTACCGAATCCTACAAAGCATTGCAAGATAAACAGCTCCAATATTCTTGAAACTCTTTTAAAACATAACAAGAGATGGAATTTGGCTAAAGTCTTTTTTGAGTCCTACATCACTCTGATATCAAAACCAAATAAAGATATAACACAAGAAAACTACAGACCAATATCCTTGATGAACATTGATGGAAAATTCTCAACAAAATAACAAACTGAATCAAATATAAATCAAAAAGCTCATATATCATGATCAAGTGTGTTTTATCCAAGATATAGAGGAGTGGATCAACATTCAAAAATCAATTAATTTCATAAATCACCACTAAAGAAAGAAAAACATAAATCATATGATCATCTCAATAGATGCAAAGAAAACATTCTATAAGATTCAGCAATACTTCATGACTAAAACCCTCAGCAAGTTAGGTATAGAAGGAACATACACAGAATGATGACAATCCAACAGCCAAAATCATGTTAATGGGAAAATATGAAAACATTTTCCCTCAGTTCTGGAATAATAAAAAGATGTCTACTTTCACCACTCTAATTCAATATAGCACTGGAAATATTAACAAGAGCAATTAGGGAAGAGAAAGAAATAAAGGGCATTAAAATCGGAAAGGAGGCAGTCAAAATATCCATGTTTGCAGGTGACATGATGTTGTACATGGAAAAACCTAAACATTTGGCCGGCGCCGCGGCTCACTAGGCTAATCCTCCGCCTTGCAGCGCCGGCACACCAGGTTCTAGTCCCGGTCGGGGCGCCAGATTCTGTCCCGGTTGCCCCTCTTCCAGGCCAGCTCTCTGCTGTGGCCAGGGAGTGCAGTGGAGGATGGCCCAAGTACTTGGGCCCTGCACCCCATGGGAGACCAGGAAGAAGCACCTGGCTCCTGCCATCGGATCAGCATGGTGCGCCGGCCGCCACGCGCCAGCCACGGCGGCCATTGGAGGGTGAACCAACAGCAAAGGAAGACCTTTCTCTCTATCTCTCTCTCTCACTGTCCACTCTGCCTGTCCAAAAAAAAAAAAAAAACCTAAACACTCTACGAAAAAAAAATCTGTTAGAATTGATAAACCAATTCAGTGAAGCTGAAGGGTACAAAACCAACATACAGGAAACAGGAACATTTTTATACATTAATAATGATCTCACTTAAAGAGAAATCAAGAAAGAAACCCCATTCATAATAGCTACAAATCCCAAAATATAGAGGAAAAAATATAACCAAGGAAGTAAAAAACCCTACGAGGATGATTATGAAACCTTGAATGAAAGAAATCATTTGGGGCCAGCACTGTGGCATAGTGGGTGAAGCCACCGCCTGCAGTGCTGGCATCCCATATGGGCACCAGTTCGAGCCCTAGATGCACCACTTCCAATCCAGCTCTCTGCTATGGCCTGGGGAAGCAGTAGATGGCCCAACTCCTTGGGCCCCTGCACCTGCATGGGAGACCTGGAAGAATCTCCTGGATCCTGGCTTCGGATTGGCGCAGCTCTGGCTATTGCAGCCATTTGGAGAGTGAGCCAGTGGATGGAAGACCTCTCTCTCTCTCTCTCTCTCTCTCTCTCTCTCTCTCTGCCTCTCCTTCTCTCTTTGTAACTCTGATTTTGAATAAATAAATAAATCTTTTAAAAAAGAAAGAAATCATTCAAGACTCAAAAGATGGAAATAGATCCCTTGCTCACAGTTTGGAAAAATTAATATTGTTAAAATGTCTACTACTGGCCGGCACCACGGCTCAATAGGCTAATCCTCCGCCTTGCGGCGTCAGCACACCGGATTCTAGTCCTGGTTGGGGCACTGATCCTGTCCTGGTTGCCCCTCTTCCAGGCTAGCTCTCTGCTGTGGCCAGGGAGTGCAGTGGAGGATGGCCCAAGTCCTTGGGCCCTGCATCCCATGGGAGACCAGGAGAAGCACCTGGCTCCTGCCATCGGATCAGCGCGGTGCGCTGGCCACAGCGCGCCGGCTGCAGCGGCCATTGGAGGGTGAACCAACGGCAAAAGGAAGATCTTTCTCTCTATCTCTCTCTCTCACTGTCCACTCTGCCTGTCAAAAATTAAAAAAAGAAAGTCTACTTCCGAAAGCAATCTACTGATTCAAGATTCAAGACAATTCCTATCAAACTATCATTACACTCTTTTTAAAAGACTTTATTTATTTATTTATTTGAAATGTAAAGCTACAGACAGATAGAGGGAGAGACAGAGAGAAATCTCTTCCATCCACTGGTTCATTCCCCAAAATGGCTACAATGCCTGGAACTGGGCTGATTAGAAGCCAGGAGCCAGAAGCCTCTTTCTCCCATGAAGGTGCAGGGGCACAGGTATTTGGGCCATCTTCAATGCTTTGCAAGGCCATAAACAGAGAGCTGGATCAGAAGAGGAGCAGCTTTGACATGATCTGGTGACCATATGGGATGCCGGTACCACAGACAGAGACCTAGCCTACTATTCAACAGTGCTGGCTCCATGAATTACATTCTTTGGAGAATTAAGAAAAATCCTAAAATTCATATGGAATCACAATAGACTCAGAATAGCTAAATTGATCTGGGAAAAAAAATCAAACTGTAAGTATCACAATACCTGTTTTCCAAGCATGCTTCAAAGCTATAGTAATTAATACAGCATAGTACTGTCATAAAACTTGGCACATACATCTATGAATAGAGATCCCAGAAATTAATACATGTAATACAGCTTGCTAGTCTTTGACAAAGGTGCCAAGAACATACTTTGAAGAAAGGACAGTCTTTTTCCTAAAATAAAGCTTGCTGTCAAAATTGGATGTATATATATAGAAGAATGAAATTACATTCCTACAACTCACCCTATATTAAACCAACTCATGATGGATAAGAGACCTAACTGTAAGACCAGAAACAATGAAATTGATGGACGAAAACACTTCAAGACATTGTATAGGTGGTGACTTCTTGGATTAGAACCTCAAAACACAGAAGACAAAAGCAAAAGTAAAGGCAGATAAAAGCTTCTGTACAGCAAAGGAAATGGTTAATAGAGTGAAGACACATCCAACATTATGGAAGAAAAGATTTTCATGGTACTTTTCCAACAAAGGATTAATATACACAATATATCAGTAACTCAAAAAAATCGACAACAAAAACCCAATCAATCCAGATAGGAAATGGGCAAAGGAACTGAATAGACAGATCCCCAAAGATAGAATACAAATGGACAAGTACATGAAAAAATGCTCAATACTACTAACCATCAAGGAAATGCAAATCAAAACCAAAATGTGGTATCACCTCACCCCTGTCAGAATGGCTGTTTTCCAAAAGAGAGTAATAAATACTGGTGTGGATGTGGATAAAAGGGAACACATATGCATTGTTGATGAAAATCTAAATTAGTGCAGCCACTGTAAAAAACAGTCTGGAGATTTAATTAAAAACTGGAAATGGAATTGCCATATGATCCTGTAATCCCACTACTAGGGTGTATAGCCAAATAGACATGAACTCATTGCATCAAAGAGATATCTGCTCCACCATATTAATGGCAGCACTGTTCACAATAGCCAAGACCTGGAATCAACCCAAATGCTCATCAACAGTAAACTGGATAAAGAAATTATGGGGCATGTACTCTATAGAATACTATACAGCAGTCCAAAACAATGAAATCCGGTAATTTGCAACAAAATGGAGGAATCTGGAAAACATTATGCTGAGTGAAATAAGCCAGTCCCAAAAGGACAAATATCATATGTTCTCCCAGATCGGCGACAACTAACTGAGCACCAAAGGGGAAACCCGTTGAAGTGACATGGACACTATAAGAAACAATGACCTGATCAGCTCTTGTCCTGACTCTAGATGTACAATGTAATACTTTATCCATTTTAATATTTTTTTGCTCTAGTACTAGTGGTTGAACTCTGTAATTAACACACAATTATTCTTAGGTGTTTAAATTTAACTGAAAAGTGATCCCTGTTAAATATGAGTGGGAATAAGAGAGTGAGGAGATGTACAATCTGGGACATGCTCAATTGGACTTGCCTAAAATGGTGGAGTTAGAAACGTGCCAGGGGATTCCAATACAATCCCATCAAGGTGGCATGTACCAATGCCATCTCACTAGTCCAAGTGATCAATTTCAGTTCACAATTGATCACACTGATAGGTCTAAGAGTCAAAGGGATCACACAAACAAGACTAGTGTCTGCTAATAATAACTGATAGAATCAAAAAGGGAGAGAAAGATCCAACATGGGAAGTGGGATACACAGCAGACTCATAGAATGGCAGACGTCCTAAACAACACTCTGGCCTCAGAATCAGCCCTTAAGGCATTCGGATCTGGCTCAAGAGCCCATGAGAGTATTGTAGGCATGGAAAGCCAAGACACCATGGAAAAGAAAAAAAGAGAAGAAGACCTAAATGAAAGATCTCTGTGAGTGAGATCCCAGTGGAAAGAACGGGGCCATCAAAGAAGGAAGTACTTTTCTCTGAAGGGAGGAGAGAACTTCCACTTTGACTATGACCCTATCGGAATAAGATCAAAGTCAGCGAACTCTAAAGGCTTCCATAGCCCTGGCAACTCATGACTAGAGCCTAGGGAGATTACTGACGCCATGAACAGGAGTGTCAAATTGTTAAGTCAGCAACAGGAGTCACTGTGTACTTACATCCCATTGGAATCTGTCCTTAACGTGTTGTCTAATGTGCAGTGATGCTATAACTAGTACTGAAACAGTATTTTTACATTTTGTGTTTCTGTGTGGGTGCAAACTGATGCAATATTTACTTAATATATACTAACTCGTTCTTCTGTATATAAAGATAATTGAAAACGAATCTTGATTTGAATGGAATGGGAGAGGGAGTGGGAGATGGGAGGGGTGCGAGTGGGAGGGACGTTATGGGGGGGAGCCATTGTAATTCATAAACTGTACTTTGGAAATTTATATTTACTAAATAAAAGTTTAAAAAATGCTAAACATCACCAGCCATCAGAGAAATACAAATCAAAAACACAATCAGATATCATATCACCCCTGTCAGCATAGCTAAAATCCAAAATACAGAGAGTATCTAATGTTGCTGAGGATGTGGAGAAAGGAGAACACTTGTACACTGTTGGTGGGAATGTAAATTAGTGTAACCACTGTGGAAAACAGTGTGATGATTTCTTAAAAATCCAGCAATTCTACTACTGGATATAAACCCTAAAAAATGAATGTAATGTATCCAAGAGAGATCTACACCACCAGCACTGTTTACAATAGCCAAAATTTGTAACCAACCAAGATATCCATGATCAGATAGATAAAGAAAATGTGGCAAATATACATAATGAAATATTGTTCTACTGTAAAAAATAATGAAATTCTGCCGTTTGCAACAATATGCATGCAACTAGAAGGCATGATGTTGAGTGAAATAAGCCAAACCCAGAAAGAGAAATACTATATATTTTCCCTTATATGTGGGAGCTAAAATTTAAGAAACAAACAGAAAAGAAAAAAAAGAAAAGTCTGTATATATCAGCACTGCTGCAAATATAGTTTTGTAAAACTTTTCTTTATAACTTTGTCAAACCAATGGTTAGAATGTTATACTACCATCATTTTACTGATCTGTGGTTACTTTGAGATTTACTATACAGTGGTGACATGGTCACTTTTCCATTCAATTATTTTTTTATAGTAGTTGTCTGTATTCTCACTAAACAAGGCTCTTTAAACTTCTTATTTGATGAAGTATTAAATCTTTTTACTATAACAACATTTTAAGAATGATATCTCAAAAACTAAAGCAAAAAAAGGGAGAAAAAAGAGGGTGGGAGGGAGGAGGGAGTGGGGGAAGGCGGAAGGGGATATCATTATGTTCTTAGAATTGTATCTATAAGTCGCATTGAATCTGTTAAAACTAATTAAAAATTAAACATTTTTAAAAAGAAAAAGACTGGAAATAAAAGTGCCAACATGTCAGTAATGATCACTTGTGAATGTTAGGAACATGTGTGATTGCTGTATTGTTTTATATTTTTGTCTATGTCTTAAAATTACCAACAACAAAAAGAATAACCAGAGAAACAACCACAAAATCCCATTGTCCATGACGTCAAAGAGCTTGTTCTTTATATGTGAAAGACACATCTTGCTGCGAGAGCAAAAAGGAAAAGCCCCTAACTTCAACCTAGAGGTCCAGTAAAATCTTCCCAGAATAGGCAGCAATGATTTGGGATTCAAAGATGAATTTTGAGCTTTCAAACGCAAGGAACTGCATCCTATGATAATTCAAACTAAGGAAACAGCATAAATGATATAGTGGAAATCAAATGTGTCATAGTATATGGTTTTGTTTGTCTTGGGTATAAATTATCAGGCAGAGTGTGGTGTCAAGAAATGAAGTAATGTAGGTACATAGCAACTGGATAGGCTTAACTAAATAGCATAAATGTTTTCTTATTGTAATTACTAAAATGTTTTGAATGGTTTACTATGCACTAGGCACTGCATTAAACTTTGTACATGTACACCATTTAATTTTCTCTGCAATCCATGATAGTTGGATACTATTATTAACTGTATTTTAGGGAAAGAAAACTGGCTCACTGAAAGGATCAGGTCTATATCTGGGTAGTGAAATACATTGAGATTCACTGAGATCTGGAAGTCTCAGTGAGAAGATTTTTTAAAACTTTTATTTAATGAATATAAATTTCCAAAGTACAGTTTATGGACTACAATGGCTTACCCCCCACCATAATTTCCCTCCCACCCACAACCCTCCCCTTTCCCGCTCTCTCTCCCCTTCCATTAACATCAAGATTCATTTTCAATTCTCTTCATATACAGAAGATCAGTTTAGTATATATTAAGTAAAGATTTCAACAGTTTGCCCTCACATAGCAACACAAAGTGAAAAATACTGTTGGAGTACTAGTTATAACATTAAATCACAATGTGCAGTACATTAAGGACAGAGATCCTACATGATTTTTTTTAAGAATTGATTAATTTTGTATGCAATTTCCAATGTAACAACAAGTTTTTTTTTCATTTTCAATTATTTTTATATATTGAAGATCGATTCAGTATATACTAAGTAAAGATTTCATCAATTTGCACCCACACAGAAACACAAAGTGTAAAAATACTCTATCAGTACTAGCTATAGCATTACTTCACATTGGACAACACATTAAGGACAGATCCCACATGAGACGAAAGTACACAGTGACTCCTGTTGTTGATTTATTTTTTTCTAGGTTTTTATGGTAATTTTTATTATATTTTATTTTATTTTTTAAAACTTTTATTTAATGAATATAAATTTCCAGTGTACAGCTTATGGATTACAATGGCTTCCCCCTCCCATAACTTCCCTTCCACCCACAACCCTCCCCTCTCCCGCTCCCTCTCCCTTTCCATTCATATCAAGATTCATTTTCAGTTCTCTTTCTATACAGAAGATCAATTTAGTATATATTAAGTAAAGATTTCAACAGTTTGCACCCACATAGAAACACAAAGTGAAACATACTGTTTGAGTAGTAGATATAGCATTAAATCACAATGTACAGCACATTAAGGACAGAGATCCCACATGAAGAGCAGGTGCACAGTGACTCCTGTTGTTGACCCAATAAATTTTTTTTATTATTGAACTATTATTTAATGAATATAAATTTCCAAAGTACAGCTTATGGGTTACAATGGCTTCCCCCTCCCAAAACTTCCCTCCCACCCACAACCCTCCCCCCTCCCGCTCCCTCTCCCCTTCCAATCACATCAAGATTCATTTTCAATTCTCTTTATATACAGAAGATCAGTTTAGTATATATTAGGTAAAGATTTCAACAGTTTGCCCCCATATAGCAACACAAAGTGAAAAAAAATACTGTTGGAATACTAGTTATAGCATTAAATAAGAGTGTACAGTGCATTAAAGACAGAGATCCTACATAATATTTTTTAAAAAATTAATTTTCTATGCCATTTCCAATTTAACACCAGGGTTTTTTTTTTTTTTCCATTTCCAATTATCTTTATATACAGAAGATCGATTCAGTATATAATTCGTAAAGATCTCATCAGTTTGTACCCACGCAGAAACACAAAATGTAAAAATACTGTTTCAGTACTAGTTATAGCATCACTGCACATTAGACAACACATTAAGGACAGTTCCCTCATGGGATGTAAGTACACAGTGACTCCTGTTGCTGACTTAACAATTTGACACTCCTGTTCATGGCGTCAGTAATCTCCCTAGGCTCTAGTCATGAGTTGCCAGGGCTATGGAAGCCTTTATAGTTCACTGACTTTGATCCTAATCTGATAGGGTCATAGTCAAAGTGGAAGTTCTCTCTTCCCTTCAGAGAATGGTACCTCCTTCTTTGATGGCCCCATTCTTTCCACTGGGATCTCACTCACAGAGATCTTTCATTTAGGTCTTCTTCTTCTTTTTTCTTTACCATGGTGTCTTGGCTTTCCATGCCTACAATACTCTCATGGGCTCTTGAGCCAGATCCGAATGCCTTAAGGGCTGATTCTGAGGCCAGAGTGTTGTTTAGGACGTCTGCCATTCTATGAGTCTGCCGTGTATCCCACTTCCCATGTTGGACCCTTCTCTCCTTTTTTGATTCTATCAGTTAGTATTAGTAGACACTTGTCTTGTTTTTGTGTGATTCCGTTTGACTCTTAGACCTATCAGTGTGATCAATTGTGAACTGAAATTGATCAATTGGACTAGTGAGATGGCATTGGTACATGCCACCTTGATGGGATTGTATTGGAATCCCTTGGCACATTTCTAACTCCACCATTTGGGGCAAGTCTGATTGTGCATGTCCCAAATTGTACATCTCCTCCCACTCTTTTTCCACTCTTAAATTTAACAGGGATCACTTTTCAGTTAAAATTTAAACACCTAAGAATAATTGTGTGTTAATTACAGAGTTCAACCACTAGTACTAGAACAACAACAACAACAACAACCACAACAAATACTAAAAAGGATAAAGTATTACATTGTACATCTAGAGTCAGGACAAGAGCTGATCAGGTCATTGTTTCTTATAGTGTCCATTTCACTTCAAAAGGTTTCCCCTTTGGTGCTCAGTTAGTTGTTGCGGATCAGGGCAAACAAATGATATTTGTCTCTTTGGAACTGGCTTAATTCACTCAGCATGATGTTTTCCAGATTCCTCCATCTTGTTGCAAATGACTGGGTTTCATTTTTTCTTACTGCTATATAGTATTCTATGGAGTACATGTCCCATAATTTCTTTATCCAGTCTACTGTTGATGGGCATTTGGGTTGGTTCCAGGTCTTAGCTATTGTGAATTGAGCTGCAATAAACATTAATGTGCAGATGGCTGTTTTATTTGCCAATTTAATTTCCTTTGGGTAAATTCCAAGGAGTGGGATGGCTGGGTTGTATGGTAGTGTTATGTTCAGGTTTCTGAGGAATCTCCAGAATGACTTCCATAGTGGCTTAACCAGTTTGCATTTCAACCAACAATGGGTTAGTGTCCCTTTTTCCCCACATCCTCTCCAGCATCTATTGTTGGTAGATTTCTGAATGTGAGCCATTCTCACCAGGGTGAGGTGAAACCTCATTGTGGTTTTGATTTGCATTTCTCTGATTGCTAGTGATCTTGAACATTTTTTCATGTGTCTGTTGGTCATTTGGATTTCCTCTTTCGAAAAATGGCTATTGAGGTCCTTGGCCCATCTCTAAGTGGGTTGTTTCTTCTGTTGTTGTGGATTTTCTTGATTTCTTTGTAGATTCTGGTTATCAACTCTTTATCTGTAGTATAGTTCGCAAATATTTTTTTCGCATTCTGTCGATTGCCTCTTCTTTTTCTTTACTGTTACTTTTGCAGTACAGAAACTTCTCAATTTGATGAAATTCCAATTCTCAATTTTGGCTTTGACTGCCTGTGCCTCTGGGGTCCTTTCCAAGAAGTCTTTGCCAATGCCTATATCTTGCAGGGTTTCTCCAATGCTCTCTAATAATTTGATGGTGTCGGATCGTAGATTTAAGTCTTTAATCCATGTTGAGTGAATTTTTGTTAAGGTGAAAGTTAGGGGTTCTGCTTCAAGCTTCTGCACGTGGAAATCCAATTTTCCCAGCACCATTTATTGAATAGGCTGTCCTTATTCCAGGGATAAGTTTTGGATTTTTGATCAAATATAAGTTGGTTGTAGCTGGCGCCGTGGCTCAATAGGCTAATCCTCCGCGTAGCGGCGCCAGCACACCAGGTTCTAGTCCCGGTCGGGGCGCCGGATTCTGTCCCAGTTGCCCCTCCTCCAGGCCAGCTCTCTGCTCTGGCCAGGGAGTGCATTGGAGGATGGCCCAAGTGCTTGGGCCCTGCCCCCCTGGGAGACCAGGAGAAGAACCTGGCTCCTGCCATCGGATCAGCGTGGTGTGCCGGCCGCAGCGCGCCGGCTGTGGCAACATTGGAGGGTGAACCAACAGCAAAGGAGGACCTTTCTCTCTGTCTCTCTCTCTCTCACTGTCCACTCTGCCTGTCAAAAATTAAAAAAAAGTAAGTTGGTTGTAGATGTTTGGATTGATTTCTGGTGTTTCTATTCTGTTCCATTGGTCTATCCATCTGTTTCTGTACCAGTACCATGCTGTTTTGGTACCAACTGCCCTATAGTATGTCATGAAATCTGGTATTGTGATGCCTCCGGCTTTGTTATTGTTGTGCAAGATTGCTTTGGATATTCGAGGTCTTCTGTGTCTCCATATGAATTTCAGCATCATTCTTTCCAGATCTGAGAAGAATGTCTTCAGTATCTTGATTGGTATTGCATTGAATGTATAAATTGATTTTGGGAGGATGGACATTTTGATGATATTGAGTCTTCCAATCCATGAGCATGGAAGATTTCTCCATTTTTTGGTGTCCTCTTCTATTTCTTTTTCTAAGGTTTTGTAATTTTCATCGTAGAGATCTTTAACGTCCTTGGTTAAGTTTATTCCAAGGTATTTGATTGTTTTTGTAGCTATTGTGAATGGGATTGATCTTAGAAGTTCTTCCTCAGCCATGACATTGCCTGTGTATACAAAGGCTGTTGATTTTTGTGCATTGATGTTATATCCTGCTACTTTGCCAAACTCTTCGATGAGTTCCAGCAGTCTCTTAGTAGAGTTCTTTGGGTCCCCTAAATACAGAATCATATCATCTGCAAAGACGGATAGTTTGACTTCTTCCTTCCCAATTTGTATCCCTTTAATTTCTTTTTCTTGCCTACTAGCTCTGGCTAAAACTTCCAGAACTCTATTGAATAGCAGTGCTGAGAGTGGGCATCCTTGTCTGGTACCAGATTTCAGTGGAAATGCTTCCAACTTTTCCCCATTCAATAGGATGTTGGCCGTGGGTTTTTCATATATTGCTTTGATTGTATTGAGGAATGTTCCTTCCATACCCAGTTTGCTTAGAGTATCCATCATGAAAGGGTGTTGTATTTTATCAAATGCTTTCTCTGCGTCTATTGAGAGAATCATATGGTTATTCTTCTGTAGTCTGTTAATGTAGTGTATTACGTTGATTGTTTTGTGAACGTTGAACCATCCCTGCATACCAGGGATAAATCCCACTTGGTCTGGGTGGATGATCTTTCTGATGTGTTGTTGCATTCTATTGGCCAGAATTTTATTGAGTATTTTTGCATCTATGTTCATCATGGACATTGGTCTGTAATTCTCTTTCAATGCTGCATCTTTTTCCGGCTTAGGAATTAAGGTGATGCTGGCTTAATAGAAAGAATTTGGGATGATTCCCTCTTTTTCGATTGTTCTGAATAGTTTGAGAAGAATTGGAGTCAGTTCTTCTCTAAATGTCTGGTAGAACTCAGCAGTGAATCCATCTGGTCCTGGGCTTTTCTTTGTTGGGAGGGCCTTTATTACTGTTTCAATTTCTGTCTCAGTTATGGGTCTGTTTAGGTTTTCTATTTCTTCCTGGCTCAATTTAGGTAGCTTGTTTGTGTCCAAGAATCTGTCCATTTCTGATAGATTTCCCTGTTTGCTGGCATACAAGTCCTTGTAGTAATTTCTGATGATTCTTTTTATTTCTGTGGTGTCTGTAGTTACGTTTCCTTCTTCATCTCTGATCCTATTGATTTGGGTCTTTTCTTTTTTAAGTTAGTTGGGCCAATGGGGTGTCAATTTTGTTTATTTTTTCAAAAAAAACAGCTCCTCATTTGACTGATTTTTGTAATGTTTTTTTTGGATTCAATCCTGTTGATTTCTTCTTTAAGTGTTTAATTATTTCTCTTCTCCTACTGGGTTTGGGTTTGGTTTGCTGCAGATTTTCTAGATCTTTGAGATGACTTGAAAGCTCATGTATTTGGTGCCTTTCCAATTTCTTAATTTTTTAAAAATATTATGTAGGATCTCTGTCTTTAATGTGCTGTACACCCTTATTTAATGCTATAACTAGTACTCTAACAGTATTTTTTTCACTTTGTGTTGCTATATGGGGGCAAACTGTTGAAATCTTTACCTAATGTATACTAAACTGATCTTCTGTATATAAAGAGAATTGAAAATTAATCATGATGTGATTGGATGGGGAGAGGGAGTGGGAAAGGGGAGGGTTGTGGGTGGGAGGGAAGTTTTGGGACGGGGAAGCCATTGTAATCCATAAGCTGTACTTTGGAAATTTATATTCATTAAATAAATGTTTAAAAAAATTTAAAAAAAACTTTCTTTCCCTTTGGTCTGAAAGGGAGGTTTTTTCTACTTATTGTATACTTCACTGATGGCGAAGTAAATCTAGCTATGAGATTATAATTTAAGTTCTTATTTTGGCTATGCTATTACAGAAAAATGTTAGCCATCTCTTTTATAAGGTCTATAGATTAAATTGTGCGTCCTACAGATTCCTTCATAATAGAATTAGTTTAGTTTCCTACCTTGAAGAGAATAGAGAAATGAAAGAACAAGTCGGGCTTAGAATAGAGAAATGAGGGAGCAAGTCCTAGATCGCTTGCTGACAATAGCAATATTACATGAATACTTGGCTAACAGTTTCAACCATTAGAAAACAACTTAAGAAAACATTTACCAGAAGGGCCAATGCCTTCTATAAATTTTAAGAATCATGTATTTGAAAACACCTCTTAAATATCTAACATGGTGTAGTTCGTTTAACCAGTAAACTTAAGCACAACCATGTAAAATGTTTGTAGTTCCTTTCTACCAACAAGTTTAAAACATATGATACAGAGATTCAGGTCACACGAATTAAAATGTATCTTTGATTAATTTTAGCAGCTTAAATTTATGGACAATCTTTTCTAAAAGCCAATTAAAATAAAACTCTTAATAAAATTTCCCCATGTGGACATACAATATGTGAACACATATAACATAACATAAGAGACCAATATAGCAATTTTAATAATGGCTTTTAAAATCTTTAACTCTTTTTGTAGATTGCCAATTGATTTGAATTGCTTTTTGTTTTTAGTAACCTCAGTTAACCATACTTTCTCTCAGTTGGTACTGTTAATACATTATTGGCT
Source organism: Lepus europaeus (assembly GCF_033115175.1). NCBI lineage: Eukaryota > Metazoa > Chordata > Mammalia > Lagomorpha > Leporidae > Lepus > Lepus europaeus. Next base: position 35,471,268 of record NC_084850.1, on the reverse strand, counting down.
TCATTTGTTTACAGAGCCATCCCAAAGTACTGAATACAATAGAAGTGGCTGGACAAAGTCCATAGGAACCTATAGGAGGACAGCTAAACACAGAACCAACAATGCTTTATTTTATGGGCAGCAAATCATATATAGCTGTGGATGACAAAAGACTTTACGTTGCCATGTTTAAAATTATAAACTCATCAACCAACAAGAGGCACTTGCTTACTTCACAGTATTTTTGAAAGCACCTGTAGGATTTTACAAGTATTTAACCCTTTAGGCCTCTGGGGCTTTCTCATTAAGATAACTATCATGTCGAGTAACACAAGATCATTAGACTTTTTAATTCTCAAACATTTGTATTAATAGCATTTTCCATTATAGAAACTTAAAATTTAGTACCATGTCACATCTTGACAGTACTTCTAATACAATCCAAATAGCCTGATTAGTTGGTGTCTCTATAAGATGAGAGACATAGGTCCTTCGATTTTTTCAGTTGGGCCCAAATTGGAAAAACCAAAGTCCAAGATTTACTGGAAATTTTAGAGTCCAGATTGTTTGGAACTTTGATTTTTTGAATGCCTGTCAAGAATGCCAAGAAGGCTCAAAATCCAAAATATCTGGTTGAAATAAGATTCCTTAAAATCATGACATAACATAGACAAAATTTGATCATTGTTACAAGGTGATTATTCAAATCTTTGAAAATAAGCACATATTTAAATAACCCATAGGTCTTAATAAAAATTCAGCTGTTTTTGAACAATTAGATTTTAACAGACATCAAGAGAACATAATAGATTACTTTAACACATTGCTTTAACAGAGCATCAGATTTTAATTCTATGTCAAAGAGAAATTGAGCTTCCTGTGATCTTTTGCGGTGAGGTTTCCTTCCTTTACCTTCTTTCATATTGATGACCATGTTTCTGTGTTTCTGTGTATAACACATCTTTAAGCATCTTTTGCAGGGCTGGATGAGTGGCGACTAATTCTTTCAATTTCTGTTTGCTGTGAAAAGTCTTAATTTCACCTTCATTCACAAATGAGAGCTTTGCAGGATATGATATTCTGGGCTGGCAGTTTTTCTCTCTTAGTACCTGGACTATGTCTCGCCATTGCCTTCTAGCTTGTAGGGTTTCTGATGAGAAGTGTGCTGTGAGTCTAATTGGAGATCCTCTGAGAGTAATCTGACGTTTCTCTCTTGCACATTGTAGAATCTTTTCTTCATGTTTCACTGTGGTGAGTTTGGTTACAACATGTCGTGGTGAGGATCTCTTTTGGTCATGTTTATTAGGGGTTCTATAAGCTTCCTGTACTAAGATGCCTCTGTCCTTTTCCAAACCTGGGAAATTTTCTGCTAGTATCTCACTGAAAAGGCCTTCTAATCCTTTCTTCCTCTCCATGCCTTCAGGAACTCCTAGAACCCGAATGTTAGGTTTTTTAATAGTATCCTGTAGATTCCCAACAATATTTTTTAGATTTCTAATTTCCTCTTCTTTTCTTTGGTTTGACTGTTCCCTTTCCTGTTCTCTGTCTTCTAAGTCTGATATTCTCTCTTCTGCTTCGCCCATTCTGTTTTTAAGGCTCTCTAATGTGTTTGTCATTTGATCTATTGAGTTCTTCATTTCATTATGATTTCTCGTCACTATCACAGTTTCTTGTTCTACTAGTTGTTTCATTTCATTTTGATTCCTCCTTAGTATTTCATTTTCACGGGAGAGATTTTCTATCTTGTCCATTAAGGATTTCTGTAGTTCAAGAATTTGTTTTTGAGAACTTCTTAATGTTCTTATCAATTTTTTGAGATCCGCTTCTTGCATTTCTTCGATCTCATCATCTTCATAATCTTGAATTGGGGTGTCTTTTTCATTTGGGGCATCATAGTGTCTTCCTTGTTCTTGTTACCTCGGTTTTTGCGTTTGTTGTTTGGCATGTTGGAGATATTTGGTTTCTTCACTGTGGTGTTTTTTCTTGTTATACTATGGCTCTAGGTTAAGTGGACTTTCTGCTTTTGATGGAGCCTTAGAGGCTAGACATGAGTGTGGCCTGAGAGCTCTGTTTGGTACCTCAAGGTTAAGGGTGTGTCAAAGGTGACACTCCCAGGTTAGGCATGGTAAATCTCTCTTTCTTTCATTCTTTTTTTTTTTTTGATTCAAAAGGGAAGTAATTCCGCACAGCTGAACGCACAGCTGAGTGGAATTGGAGGTAGTTACCAGGCGAATGGTAGACCCACAGGAGCCAGAGATCGGAAGCTCTTTCCCAAGGACTACACAGGGAATCTCTGCTGCCCTCAGTGTGGGCTCCAATTCTCCTGCAGTCTCCCACTGGGTTGCCAAGTTAGATCCTAATCTCCTGTTATTTCACCCCTCCCCCCAGAGTCAGGTTTTTCTGCTAGGCTCAGGGCTGGTGCAGACCTGAGGTCTCCCTGCTTATGACGTATGTCCAAAATGGCGCCTGCTCTTTGTCTTGCTCGCCTTTGAGAGGTGAGCGGAGAGAGAGAAACTCCTGTCTGTATTGATCACTTTTTTTCCCCTCTGCTAGTTATCCTGGTGAAATTTTCCCCACAGAGTTTCAAGCCTCGTTTCCTCTAGTCTCCTCTTTCCGCTTTCCCGCTGGTGTCTCGGGTGGTTGAGGTTCGGTTCACCTCGCGTTCCAGTGCTCGTGTGTTGAGTCTGCCGCTGGTTCCCGAACTTGGGCTCCCATGCTCTCCACGCAGGTCCACTGTGAATCACTAGTTCCAGAAGAGTTTCCTCTGCTGTTTCTTCCCCTACTCTTCCCTGAACCTGCAGTATCTCCACTTTTATTAAAATGTCTCTTCCCGGACTATCAGTGTGCTCCCTTCCTATTCCGGCATCTTGCCCCAAATACTCTTGTTGTCGATTTAACAATTTGACACTCTTGTTTAGGGCGTCAGTAATCTCCCTATGCTTTATTTGAGTTGCCTAGGCTATGGAAGCCTTTAGGGTTCGCCGACTTAGATCTTATTCCAATAGAGTCATAGTCAAAGTGGAAGTTCTCTCCTCCCTTCAGAGAAAGGTACCTCAGGTAGGGGATTTTATGCCATAATACCGTGTGGACTTAAGAGTTGTTTTTTAAACTGTGGGGATGAGCTTGCAGCAAGCTAGTGATTTTAAAATGCCTGGCTGACCAGGGGCAGGCAAAAACACTTTACTCACTACAAGAATTATCCCTATTATCTTTGGGACTCCATTTCACTTAGATAACCAGTCACGCCAAAGGGGAAACCTGTTAAGTGAAATGGACAGTATAAGCAACAATGAACTGATCAGCTCCTGACCTGACTTTAGATGTACAATGTAATACTTTATCCTTTTTAGTATTTGTTGTTGTTGTTGTTGTTCTAGTACTATTGGTTGAACTCAGTAATTAACACACAATTATTCTTAGGTGTTTAAATTTTAACTGAAAAGTGATCCCTGTTAAATCTAAGAGTGGAAAAAGAGAGGGAGGAGATGAACAATTTGGAACATGCTCAATCGGACTGGCCGCAAATGGTAGAGTTAGAAATGCGCCAGGGGATTCCAACACAATCCCATCAAGATGGCATGTACCAATGCCATCGCACTAGTCCACGTGATCAATTTCAGCTCACAATTGATAGCTCTGATAGGTCTAAGAGTCAAAGAGATCACACAAACAAGACAAGTATCTGCTAATACTAACTGATAGAATCAAAAAGGGAGAGAAAGATCCAACATGGGAAGTGGGACACACAGCAAACTCATAGGATGGCAGATGTCCTAAACAACACTCTGGCCTCAGAATCAGCCCTCAAGGCATTCAGATCTGGCTGAAGAGCCCATGAGAGTATAGCAGGCATGGAAAGCCAAGATATCATGGAAAAAAAAAAGACCTAAATGAATGATCTCTGTGAGTGAGATCCCAGTGGAAAGAACGGGGCCATCAAAGAAGGAGGTACCCTTCTCCGAAGGGAGGAGAGAACTTCCACTTTGACTATGACCCTATCGGAATAAGATCGAAGTCAGCGAACTCTAAAGGCTTCCATAGCCCTGGCAACTCATGACTAGAGCCTAGGGAGATTACTGACGCCATGAACAGGAGTGTCAAATTGTTAAATCAGCAACAGGAGTCACTGTGTACTTACACCCCATGTGGGATCTATCCCTAATGTGTCGTCTAAAGCCAAGTGATTCTATAACTAGTACTGAAACAGTATTTTTATACTTTGCGTTTCTGTGTCGGCACAAACTGATGAGGTCTTTACTAATTATATACTGAAGTGATCTTCTGTATATAAAGAGAATTGCAAATGAAAAAAAAAAACAACCTGGTGTTAAAATGGAAATGGCATAGAAAATTAATTAATTTGAAAAAAATTATGTAGGATCTCTGTCTTTAATGTGCTGTACATTGCTATTTAATGCTATAATTAGTAATCCAATGGTAGTTTTTTAACTTGATGTTGCTATATGGGCAAAATGTTGAAATCTTTACCTAATATATACTAAACTGATCTTCTGTATACAAAGAGAATTGAAAATGAATCTTTACATGAATGGAAGGGGAAAGGGAGCGGGAAAGGGGAGGGTTGCGGGTGGGAGGGAACTTATGGGAGGGGGGAAGCCATTGTAACCCATAAGCTATACTTTGGAAATTTATATTCATTAAATAAAAGTTTAATAAAAAATAAAAAAAAACAAAACTGCAGAGTGAACTGGGGGCCCTCAGTTTCTTATCTGAGTTCCTCCAGCTCCTGGGACTCACAAAACCCAGGACTGTGTTCTTGGTATATACTTATAACACACTTCTTGGTGGTCAGGGGATTAGCCTAGGTATGACCATAAAGAAGAATGATGAATTATAGGCAAGTTATCAATTTTGTATTTTATAAGCAAATAAATTATATATTGCTCAGAAACCAACTCAATCTGTGGGTAAGAGGTTTTACAAATAGGATGCAGAGGGTACAACCTAATACCTCTGATATTCACACATCACAGAAAGCAGAGGCTCGGGCACTGTTCTACAGCCTTAATTCAGAAAGATCCCACATCCATATTCCTGTTATGGTGTACACTCTCCCTTTACCACTTTCATTCTCTGGGCACTAGTAGTTTCTTTAGGACATTCTGGAAGAGTGTTTATTTCAGTCTTCTGTGTCACTGGGAGCAATAGACAGGGGCAGAAAACTTGTGTTCAAAGCCTTCCATTTCCTTCTCACTAAAACCTAAATAAATGTGTTATGAGATTAATGGAGCCTTTTGAAGCTCGAGATGAAAGTCCTGTTGAATCACAGCAGCCTGGTCTCTCTGGTTCCATAATAGTCCTGTTTTCTTATCTCTTTCTTTTGAAGTGAGAGCAATTTGGGGAATTTGTTGAGGTTTTCCTGATTCACAATGGTATTGATCTACCCTTTGTCACTTTAGGGGCATACTCAATATTATGTTTATATATGAGGAAAGGAAATGGTTATTTTTTTGGCTCAAATGATGTGGTCTTGGATGTGGGTAAATGATAAGAATAAAACACTGATGCATTGTTTGTTGTATGCTTCTCTACTCTTATGCTCATCATTGAGAATTCTGACTACAAAGTGTTCTTATACCCAAACCTCTTTAATAGTTTTGTCATGAAAATATCTTCCTCCTGCTACTCTAATTCAATCTCTTCATACTTTCCAGTCTTTTGTAAGTTCTATAACCTTTATTAGCCAAAGTTTTTATCAGCTGTGTTCACATAATGTTTCTGGGATTTAAAATGAAAGATCCAGTCAAAGGACCTTATGTTGTTTTCTAGTCTCTCCCCTGTGTAGTCAACTCTTTCTTTGTTTTTCAGAGTTCCTTTCTTGTAGGCATACCATATGTGTATCAGTAGGAATCTATTCAAGTGGGCATTAACTGATGGAATCATAAAGCTGATGGGACCTAAAGATATCCTCTGATGCAGTATCTGTATTATAATAAATAAATGTTTATTCTACTAAAGATGGGTAGTGACTTTGTCTCTTGAGAATGTTCACAGACTATTTTGATTATAGGTTTTTGTGTCTACAATCAAGATTCTCTTCCTCATCATTAATGATGTTGAGCAGTTTTTCATATATTTGTTGGCAATTCATATGTTTTCTTTTGAGAGGTGTCTATTTTGGTCCTTTGCCCATTTTTGAAATTGAGTGATTTTAGCTATTGTCTTGTTTGATACCTTTATAAATCTTTATCAAGCATATGGTTCCAAGTTTTTTCCCCAATCTATTTTCGTATATCTTCTCCCTCTCTTATTCCCAATCTTATATTTAACAGGGATAAGTTTTCAGTTAAATTTAAATGACTAAGAATAATTGTGTGTTAATTAAAGAGTTCCAGCAATGTATTAAGTAGAACAAAAAAAACACTAAAAGGAATAAAATAGTAAGTTATACCTCGACAATCAGGACAAGGGCTGACCAAGTCATTGTTTCTCATAGTGATAAAGCCAGTATCACCTTAATTCCTAAACATGAAAAAGATGCAGCAGAGAAAAAGAATTACAGACCAATTTCCCTGATGAACATAGACACAAAAATCCTCAATAAAATTCTGGCCAATTTTATGCAACAACACATCAGAAAGATCATCCACCCAGACCAAGTAGGATTTATCCCTGGTATTCAGGGATGGTTCAGTGTTTGTAAATCAATCAAGGTGATACACCACATTAACAAACTGCATAAGAAAAACCATATGATTATCTCAATAGACGCAGAGAAAGCATTCAATAAAATACAACACCCTTTCATGATGGATACTCTAAGCAAACTGGGTATGGAAGGAACATTCCTCAATACAAATCAAAGCAATTTATGAAAAAGCCATGGGCAGCAACCTATTGAATGGGGAGAAGTTGGAAGCATTTCCACTGAGATCTGGTACCAGACAAGGATGCCCACTCTCAGCACTGCTATTCAATAGAGTTCTGGAAGTTTTAGCCAGAGCTAGTAGGCAAGAAAAAGAAATTAAAGGGATACAAATTGGGAAGGAAGAAGTCAAACTATCCCTCTTTGCAGATGATATGATTCTGTATTTAGGGGACCCAAAGAACTCTACTAAGAGACTGCTGAAACTCATCGAAGAGTTTGGCAAAGTAGCAGGATATAAAATCAATGCACAAAAATCAACAGCCTTTGTATACACAGGCAATGCCACGGCTGAGGAAGAACTTCTAAGATCAATCCCATTCACAATAGCTACAAAAACAATCAAATACCTTGGAATAAACTTAACCAAGGACGTTAAAGATCTCTACGATGAAAACTACAAAACCTTAAAGAAAGAAATAGAAGAGGATACCAAAAAATGGAGAAATCTTCCATGCTCATGGATTGGAAGACTCAATATCATCAAAATGTCCATTCTCCCAAAAGCAATTATGGATTCAATGCAATACTAATCAAGATACTGAAGACATTCTTCTCAGATCTGGAAAGAATGATGCTGAAATTCATATAGAGACACAGAAGACCTCGAATATCCAAAGCAATCTTGTACAATCAAAAAAAGCTGGAGGCATCACAACACCAGATTTTAGGACATACTACAGGGCAGTTGTTATCAAAACAGCATGGTACTGGTACAGAAACAGATGGATAGACCAATGGAACAGAATAGAAACACCAGAAATCAATCCAAACATCTATAGCCAACTTAGATTTCATCAAGGATCTAAAACAAATCCCTGGAGTAAGGACAGTCTATTAATAAATGGCGCTGGGAAAACTGGATTTACACATGCAGAAGCATGAAGGAAGACCCCTACCTTTCACCTTACACAAAAATCCATTTAACATGGATTAAAGACCTAAATCTACACCTGACACCATCAAATTATTAGAGAACATTGGAGAAACCCTGCAGGATATAGGTACTGGCAAAGACTTCTTGGAAAAGACCCTGGAAGCACAGGCGGTCAAGCCAAAATTAACAATTGGGATTGCATCCAATTGAGAAGTTTCTGTACTGCAAAAGAAACAGTGAGGAGAGTAAAGATGCAACCGACAGAATGGGAAAAAATATAACCAGAATCTACAAAGAGATCAAGAAAATCCACAACAACAAAACAAACAACCCACTTAGAGGTGGGCCAAGGACCTCAATAGACATTTTTCAAAAGAGGAAATCCAAAGAGCCAACAGGCACATGAAAAAATGTTCAGGATCACTAGCAATCAGGGAAATGCGAAACAAAACCACAATGAGGTTTCACCTCACCCCGGTGAGAATGGCTCACATATAGCAATCTACCAACAACAGATGCTGGCGAGGATGTGGGGAAAAATGAACACTAATCCATTGTTGGTTGAAATGCAAACTGGTTAAGCCACTATGGAAGTCAGTCTGGAGATTCCTCAGAAACCTGAACATAACACTACCATACAACCCAGCCATCCCACTCCTTGGAATTTACCCAAAGGAAATTAAATTGGCAAATAAAACAGCCATCTGCACATTAACGTTTATTGCAGCTCAATTCACAATAGCTAAGACCTGGAATCAACCCAAATGCCCATCAACAGTAGACTGGATAAAGAAATTATGGGACATGTACTCTATAGAATACTATACAGCACTAAAAACAATGAAATCCGGTCATTTGCCACAAATTGGAGGAATATGGAAAACATTATGCTGAGTGAAATAAGCCAGTCCCAAAGGGACAAATATCATATGTTCTCCCTGACTTGTGACAACTAACCGAGCCCCAAAGTGGAAACCTGTTGAAGTGTAATGTACATTATGAGAAACAGTGACTTGATCAGCCCTTACCCTGACTGTTGATGTACAATTTAATATTTTATCCCTTTTAGTATTTTTTGTTCTACTTAATAGTATTGGTTGAACTATGTAATTAACACACAATTATTCTTAGGTGTTTAAATTTTAACTGAAAAGTGATCCCTGTTAAGTATGAGTGGGAATAAGAGAGGGGGGAGATGTACAATTTGGGACATGCTCAAGCTGACTTGCCCCAAATGGTGGAGTTAGAAACGTGCCAGGGGATTCCAGTACAATCCCATCAAGGTGGCATGAACCAATGAACCAATCTCACTACCAAGTGATCAATTTCTGTTCACAATTGATCATAATGATAGGACTAAGGGTCAAAGGGATCCCATAAAGAAGACTAGTGTCTGCTAATACTAACTGATAGAATCAACAAGGGAGTGAACGATCCAACATGTGAAGTGGGATGCACAGCAGATTCATAGAATGACAGATGTCCTAAACAGCACTCTTGCCTCAGAATCAGCCCTTAAGACATTTGGATCCGGCTGAAGAGCCCATGAGAGTATTTTAGGCATGGAAAGCCAAGACACTCTGGCAAAAAAAGAGGACCTGAATGAAAGCTCTCTGTGAGTGAGATCCCAGTGGAAGAATGGGGCATCATAGAAGGAGGAGCCTTTCTCTGAAGGGAGGAGAGAACTTCCACTTTGACTATGACCTTGTGTAAATAAGATACATGTCAGCGAACTCAAGAGGCTTGCATAGCCTTGGCAACTCATGACAAGAGCCTAGGGAGATTACTGACGCCATAAACAAGAGTATCAATTTGTTAAGTCAACAACAGGAGTCACTGTGCACTTACTCCTCACTTAGGATTTCTGTCCTTAATGTGTTGTTCAATGTGAATTAATGCTATAACTAGTACTCAAGCAGTATTTTAAGCTTTATGTTTCTGTGTGGGTGCAAACTGATGAGATCTTTACTTAGTATATACTAAATTGTTATTCTGAATATAAAGATGAATCTTGATGCGAATGGAATGGGAGAGGGAGCGGGAAATGTGATGGTCGCAGGTGGGATGGAAGTTAATGGGGGCAGCAAAGCCATTGTAATCCATAAGCTGTACTTTGGAAATTTATATTTATTAAATAAAAGTTAAAAGAAATCTTGAATCTACTCTGGGATACCCACAGACCATGAACAGTAGATACTTTAGAAATGCCCATTTTGTATTCTTTTGCTTCATGATCTTTACTTCTATTTTCAGTCTTGTTCCTTCCCTTGAACCCTTTATGTGTGATTCGTGCATGCATTAATCCCAAGACTAAATTTGGCAGGCCTTTGTTACAGCTTCTGGACTTATATTCTATGGATAGGATGATTAATATCATAATCACCAACATTTATTGAGTACTAATTATGTGTCAGGTATTATTTTCTGAGTATTATATTTATTATCCTATTCATTTTCCCCAAAACTGAATGATAAAGGTACTGCTAGTGTCCTAATCTTATAGAAGTGGAAATGGAGACTCATGCAAGCTAACAAATATGCTCAATTTCACAGAAAATCAAGGATAGAGCCAAAATTTGAACTTAGGTCTGATGCTTAAATCTGAGCTTCTGTATCCTTAGAGATCCCTTGATAGCAGGTATAATTCATTTCATTTCAAACATAGAGACCACAGACAGAACAGGATTAAAGATGCATTTCTATTTACCAATATGGGCAAAGTGAGCCAGGTTTCTGTTTACCAACATGGGCAAAAGTGAGGCTAGCATATATTGGCAGATTGTCTTTTAGTTATCTCTTTGGAATAAATTTTCACTAGGTCTTAGTGGTAATGACTTTTGAATTAAAATCTTCCTAAGTCCATATGCAATTTTTAACCATGTATAGCAAATGAGAGCACTATGCCATTTAGGTGTGACAACATAAGATTTATAGGGTTTATAGAACTACCTCAGTTGTCTCCTTAAGGGGCTTTGGAGGTGTATATGAACAAGTTTCAGATAGATGGTTCCAATAGTTTTTTTTGTGTTAAGGCAGAGATTCCCTCCTTGCTTGCATTTTGTCTAAATTCTCAGATTTTCCCATCTCCTGACCTTATAATAGAGATAAAAGTTTGCAGTCTCTGCAGGACTCATGAACCCATAACTGAGAGCACTTAAGGTCAACATTAATGAAGATGAGTCATACACTAGGCCATAAAATGTGTCATTATTAACAAACCTAAATGATTAAAATTATACATTGTATGTTATTTGACTATGATGAAATTAAACTAGAAATTAATTAATAGCAGAAAATAACAGGAAAATCTCCAATCACTCAGAAATTAAATACATGTAAAATAGTCCATGATCAAAAATGAAATATCAAGAAGAATGTTCTGAAAATATTTTGAGCTGAATGACAATATAACACATAAAATTTGTGGTATCAATCTAAAGCAGCACTTAGATGGAAATTTAGAGCACTAGATGCTTACAGTGGAAAAGGTCTCAAAGGAAAATCTAAGCTTCTACATTAAGAAACTAGAAAAATAAGAGGAAAATAAACTCCCTCCTCCAAAAAAGCAGGACAGAATAAAGAGTACAACCTTTTAAAACTAAAAACAGAGAATTCAGCATCTATTCATACTAGGATTCTCAGCAAACTAAGAATGTAAAGAAATTCCTCAATTTAGTGAAAGGCATCTACAACTACTTAAAGGTGAAAAATCAAATGATCTTTCCTAAGATTGGGAAAAATTCATGGATGTCCACTCTCTCCACTACTATTCATCATTGTACTGGACATGCGAACCAGTGAAATAAGGAAAGAAAAATATGAAAGATGCCTACAAATTATAAATAAGGTAGTTTAATTGTTTCTGCTTGCAAAAAATGATTTTCTATGCAGAAAATACTAAGAAATCTATTAAAAACTCCCAGTACTTATAAAAGACTTCAGAGCTCTGTGGGCAAGATGGAAGAATAGGAAGGGAGCACACTGATAGTAAGGGAAGAGACAGTTTAATAAAAGTGGAGATACTGCAGGTTCAAGGAAAAGTAGGGGAAGAAACAGCAGAGGAAACACTTCCAGAACTAGTGATTCACAGTGGACCTGTGTGGAGAGCGTGGGAGCCCAAGTTCAGGACACTAGTGGCAGACTCAACACACCAGCGCTGGAACATGAGGTGAGCCGAACCTCAATAGCCTGAGACACCAGCAGGCAAACGGAAAGAGGAGACTAGAGGGAACGAGGCTTGAAATCCCGTGGGGGAAAAAAAAAGTGACCGATACGGACACGAGTTTCTCTCTCTCCGCTCACCTCTCAAAGGCGAGCAAGACAAAGAGCAGGCGCCATTTTGGACATACGTCATAAGCAGGGAGACCTCAGGTCTGCACCAGCCCTGAGCCTAGCAGAAAAACCTGACTCTGGGGGGGGGTGTGAAATAACAGGAGATTAGGATCTAACTTGGCAACCCAGTGGGAGACTGCAGGAGAATTGGAGCCCACACTGAGGGCAGCAGAGATTCCCTGTGTAGTCCTTGGGAAAGAGCTTCCGATCTCTGGCTCCTGTGGGTCTACCATTCGCTTGCTAACTACCTGCAATTCCACTGAGCTGCGCGTTCAGCTGTGTGGAATTACTTCCCTTTTGAATAAAAAAAATGAAAGAAAGAGAGATTTACCACACCTAACCTGGGAGTGTCACCTTTGACACACCCTCAACCTTGAGGTACCAAACAGAGCTCTCAGGCCACACCCATCTCAAGCCTCTAAGGCTCCATCAAAGGCAGACAGTCCACTTAACCTAGAGCCATAGTATGACAAGAAAAAACACCACAGTGAAGAAACCAAATATCTCCAATATGCCAAACAACAAATGCAAAAACCGAGGTAACAAGAACAAGGAAGAAACTATGACGCCCCCAAATGAAAAAGACACCCCAATTCAAGATTATGAAGATGATGAGATCGAAGAAATGCAAGAAGCGGAACTCAAAAAATTGATAAGAACATTAAGAAGTTCTCAAAAACAAATTCTTGAACTACAGAAATCCTTAATGGACAAGATAGAAAATCTCTCTCGTGAAAATGAAATACTAAGGAGGAATCAAAATGAAATGAAACAACTAGTAGAACAAGAAACTGTGATAGTGACGAGAAATCATAATGAAATGAAGAACTCAATAGATCAAATGACAAACACATTAGAGAGCCTTAAAAACAGAATGGGTGAGGCAGAAGAGAGAATATCGGACTTAGAGAGCAGAGCACAGGAAAGGGAACAGTCAAACCAAAGAAAAGAAGAGGAAATTAGAAATCTAAAAAATATTGTCGGGAATCTACAGGATACTATTAAAAAACCTAACATTCGGGTTCTAGGAGTTCCTGAAGGCATGGAGAGGAAGAAAGGATTAGGAGGCCTTTTCAGTGAGATACTAGCAGAAAATTTCCCAGGTTTGGAAAAGGACAGAGGCATCTTAGTACAGGAAGCTTATAGAACCCCTAATAAACATGACCAAAAGAGATCCTCACCACGACATGTTGTAACCAAACTCACCACAGTGAAACATAAAGAAAAGATTCTGCAATGTGCAAGAGAGAAACGTCAGATTACTCTCAGAGGATCTCCAATTAGACTCACAGCACACTTCTCATCAGAAACCCTACAAGCTAGAAGGCAATGGCGAGACATAGTCCAGGTACTAAGAGAGAAAAACTGCCAGCCCAGAATATCATATCCTGCAAAGCTCTCATTTGTGAATGAAGGTGAAATTAAGACTTTTCACAGCAAACAGAAATTGAAAGAATTAGTCGCCACTCATCCAGCCCTGCAAAAGATGCTTAAAGATGTGTTATACACAGAAACACAGAAACATGGTCATCAATATGAAAGAAGGTAAAGGAAGGAAACCTCACAGCAAAAGATCACAGGAAGCTCAATTTCTCTTTGACATAGAATTAAAATCTGATGCTCTGTTAAAGCAATGTGTTAAAGTAATCTATTATGTTCTCTTGATGTCTGTTAAATTCTAATTGTTCAAAAACAGCTGAATTTTTATTAAGACCTATGAGTTATTTAAATATGTGCTTATTTTCAAAGATTTGAATAATCACCTTGTAACAATGATCAAATTTTGTCTATGTTATGTCATGATTTTAAGGAATCTTATTTCAACCAGATATTTTGGATTTTGAGCCTTCTTGGCATTCTTGACAGGCATTCAAAAAATCAAAGTTCCAAACAATCTGGACTCTAAAATTTCCAGTAAATCTTGGACTTTGGTTTTTCCAATTTGGGCCCAACTGAAAAAATCGAAGGACCTATGTCTCTCATCTTATAGAGACACCAACTAATCAGGCTATTTGGATTGTATTAGAAGTACTGTCAAGATGTGACATGGTACTAAATTTTAAGTTTCTATAATGGAAAATGCTATTAATACAAATGTTTGAGAATTAAAAAGTCTAATGATCTTGTGTTACTCGACATGATAGTTATCTTAATGAGAAAGCCCCAGAGGCCTAAAGGGTTAAATACTTGTAAAATCCTACAGGTGCTTTCAAAAATACTGTGAAGTAAGCAAGTGCCTCTTGTTGGTTGATGAGTTTATAATTTTAAACATGGCAACGTAAAGTCTTTTGTCATCCACAGCTATATATGATTTGCTGCCCATAAAATAAAGCATTGTTGGTTCTGTGTTTAGCTGTCCTCCTATAGGTTCCTATGGACTTTGTCCAGCCACTTCTATTGTATTCAGTACTTTGGGATGGCTCTGTAAACAGATGAAGCCAATAATGTATTAACAGTACCAACTGAGAGAAAGTATGGTTAACTGAGGTTACTAAAAAAAAAAGCAATTCAAATCAATTGGCAATCTACAAAAAGAGTTAAAGATTTTAAAAGCCATTATTAAAATTGCTATATTGGTCTCTTATGTTATGTTATATGTGTTCACATATTGTATGTCCACATGGGGAAATTTTATTAAGAGCTTTATTTTAATTGGCTTTTAGATAAGATTGTCCATAAATTTAAGCTGCTAAAATTAATCAAAGATACATTTTAATTCATGTGACCTGAATCTCTGTATCATATGTTTTAAACTTGTTGGTAGAAAGGAACTACAAACATTTTATATGGTTGTGCTTAAGTTTACTGGTTAAACGAACTACACCATGTTAGATATTTAAGAGGTGTTTTCAAATACATGATTCTTAAAATTTATAGAAGGCATTGGACCTTCTGGTAAATGTTTTCTTAAGTTGTTTTCTAATGGTTGAAACTGTTAGCCAAATATTCATGTAATATTGCTATTGTCAGCAAGCGATCTAGGACTTGCTCCCTCATTTCTCTATTCTAAGCCCGACTTGTTCTTTCATTTCTCTATTCTCTTCAAGGTAGGAAACTAAACTAATTCTATTATGAAGGAATCTGTAGGACGCACAATTTAATCTTTAGACCTTATAAAAGAGATGGCTAACATTTTTCTGTAATAGCATAGCCAAAATAAGAGCTTAAATAACAATCTCATAGCTAGATTCACTTCGCCATCAGCGAAGTAAGCAGTAAGTAGAAAAAACCTCCCTTTCAGACCAAAGGGAATGAAAGTTTTAAAGTGAGAATATAATTTTCCTCATGGGATTTGTCTACCTTAGAAAAAGTACTACAGAACATGCCTGTGACTATAGACTTGTAGTTCAGGCCACCGAAGATTAGAGATGGGACTTGGGCACTCCCTTGACTTGCGTCCTCTGCTCTGCTTTAACAAAAACCAGGAGGAAAAGAAAACTAGGCATCAGAAGCAATGGGTGGTTGGCCTATTAATGGCTGATCTTTACAGTGATCCTCCCCCAAGGAGACCCAACAGGCCAGTCCACTGCAGTGGCTTTCAATGTGGTAAGCCTGGGCTTCAGCAGAAGTCAGCTTGTGAAGAGCCCTGGCAGCTCTGCCAAGAGTTGGATCACTGGAAATGGACCTGCCCTGGAGTCGAAGGATGCCCAGGTCAGAGCCACAGATCTTATTGGCTCTAAGCTGAAAAGCCCTTCACTCAGCCCAACTTCCAAAGTGACCACTGCAGCTGAGGGGATGGCCAAGCAGGGTCAGCAACATTGCAGGCAGAACTGTAAATTTCTTGTTAGAGATGCCACCTGCCTTTACCTGGCCAGCTTTCCTCCCAGGCCAGCTAAGTAATGAAAGTCAACAGAGTGCCTTCCTCTAGGAGGTTCACACCTCCCTTAGGATGTACCCCATGTGAAGAGATAGATAGGTCTGGGCCTCTTAACTTACAAGTCCTAAAGCCCAACAGATTATTATCAAGCCCCTTATGTCAGGTTCTATTTGCCTCTCAATCAGAAAACTTACTTGTAGCTTAGACAGCACCTTTCTTAGCTCCTCTAATAATGACTCTGTCCTTTGTTCTAGACTCTGTCTAGCACACTTGGGCCTCATTCCTTTGTAATCATAACCTCTACTCTACCACCAATGGCTCTACTCCCAACCTGTGTGTACTGATGGTCCTCTTCCCCACTTAATGCTGTATAATTGTTCAAACCTGGTAAATGCCACTCTTAGGAACATTGGTTATTATCCTCACTCTGTCTTTTATGACCTTGTCTAAATATGATCAGAGTCGGCAAACTTGGAAGGCTGTCATAGCCTTGGCAACTCATGATGATAGCCTAGGGTGGTTACTGGCGCCATAAACTAGAGTGTCAATTTGTTGGGTCAACAACAGGAGTCACTGTGCACTTGCTCCTCATGTGGGATCTCTGTCCTTAATGTGCTGTACATTTTGATTTGATGCTATAGCTAGTACTCAAACAGTATGTTTCACTTTGTGTTTCTATGTGGGTGCAAACTGTTGAAATCTTTACTTAATATATACTAAACTGATCTTCTATATATAAAGAGAATTGAAAATGAATCTTGATGTGAATGGAAGGGGAGAGAGAGCGGGAGAGGGGAGGGTTGCGAGTGGGAGGGAAGTTATGGGAGGGGAAGCCATTGTAATCCATAAGCTGTACATTGGAAATTTATATTCATTAAATAAAAGTTAAAAAAAAGACTTTAGCAAAGTCATAAGGCACAATGTTGAAACAGAAAAGTTAATTGTATTTGTATATATTGGCATTAAGCAGTTAGAAATCAAAAGTTAGAAATATAATACCAATCAAAGTAACTCAAAAATGAAAGAATTCAATACACATATAACGAACCACATATGGGATCTAAATGCTGAAATCTAAAAAAATAGTAATGAAAGAAACTAAAGACCTAAATAAGTGGAGAACTATACCACACTCACGTATTGGAGACTAAACATAATAATGTTTTCAATTCTTCCCTTAACCAATGCATAGATTTAATGGGATAGCTGAGTCATGTAGTAGATCTATTTTTAGCTTTCTGAGGTATCTCCATACTGTCTTCCATAATTGTTGTACTTGTTTACATACCCATCAACTGTGGATTAGTGTACCATTCCCCCACATCCTCACCAGCATTTATTGTTTTTTGATTATAGGATGGTAGCGATTCTTCTGGGATGCGGTGAAACTTCATTTTGCTTTTGATTTGTATTTTTACCTGGTGGCTTGTGAGCATTTTTTTCAAGTGTCTGTTGGCAATTTGAATTTAGTCCTTTGAAAAATACCTGCTCATTTGCTTTGCCTATATTTTTTTTCTGTTGTTTTAAAAATATTTTAATTTTTAGTTTTTAACAGTTTCAATGTGACTTGTGGATACAATTCATAGCACATGATGATATTTCCTCTCTCCTTCCCTCCCACCCTCCCTCCGTCCCTTCCCCCTTTTTCCTCCCCATTCTTCTATTCTTTTTTCTGTTTATTTTTGTTCTTAACATAGTTTAAATTTACATTACAGTTTGCAAATTTCATGACTGGGTTGTTTGTTTCATTGTTGTTGAGTTTTTTGAGCTCTATATAGATTCTAGATATTAATCCTTTATCAGTTGCATAGGTGGCAAACATTTTCTCCCATTCTGTCAGTTGCCTCTTCACTTTTTTGAGTATGTCTTTTGCAGTGTAGAAGATTCTTATCTTGATGTAATAACATTTGTCTATTTTTTCTTTCACTGCTTGTGCCTCTGAGGTCTTTCAAGAGGTCTTTGCCTGTACTAATGTCTTGCAGAATTTCCCTGATATTTTCCTTTACTTATTTGATGGTATGAGGGCATGGACTTAGATCTTTGATCCATTTTGATTTGATTTTTGCATAACTCGTAAGGCAGCAGTCTTGTTTCTTACTTCTTCATATGAAGATCCAATTTTCCCAGAATCATTTTTTTTAAGAGACTGTCCTTTCTCCAGGGATTGATTTTAGCTTCTTTATCCAAGGTTAGTTGGTTTTAGATGTGTGGATTCATTTCTGGGATTTCTGTTTTCCTCCATTGGTCCACATGTCTATATTTATGCCAGCAGCAAGCTGTTTTGATTATAACTGTCCTGTTGTACGTCTTGGAATCTGGTATTGTGATGCCTCTGTTTTTTGTTGTTGTTGTTTAAGATTGCTTTAGCTATTCAGGGTCTCTTGTGTTTCCATGTGAATTTAGCATTTTTTCTAGACATGAGAAGAATGTCATTGGTATTTTGATTGAGATTAAATTGAATCTGTAAATTTCTTTGTGTAGTATGGGCATTTTGATGACATTAATTCTTCCAATCCATAAACATTGAAGATTTTTACACTTTTTGTATTTCTTCTATTTCCTTTAAAATTTTGTGATTTTCATTTTAGAGATATTTTACCTCCTTGTTTAAATTTATTCCAAGATATTTAATTTTTTGTGGCTATTGTGAATGATACTGATATTACAAGTTCTTCCTCAGACATGGCATAGTTTATGTATACAAAGGCTATTCATATTTGTGTGTCAATTTTACCTGCTTCTTTAACAACCTCTATTAAGTGTTTCAAAAGTCTCTTCTTGGAATTCTTTGGTTCTCTTATACGTAGAATCAGGTCATCTGCTAACAGGGATAATTTGACTTCTTCCTTTCCAATTTGTATTCCTTTAATTTCATTTTCTTGCCTAAAAGGTCTGGCTAAAACTTCTAGAACTATATTGAACAGCATTGTTGAGTGGGAAGCCTGGTCTGGTTCCAGATATTAGTGGAAATACTTCCAACTTCCAACTATTTCTGATTCAATATAATACTGGCAGTGGGTTTCTCATGTATTGCCTTGATTGTGTTAAGGAATGTTCCTTCTATACCCAATTTGCTTAAGGTTTTGACCATGAATCGTTGTTGTATTGTAGCAACTGCTTTCTCTGCATCTATTGATATGGTATTTTTCTTACACCAAAATGCATAATTTTATTTATCTACATTCTTTTAATTCCTTATCCATCCACATAAATACTTTACTACAGATATAATCATCAGAGCACAGATCACTTGGTATTTGGCTTCTTTAAATTATAAGCATTTTCATATTTCAATAATACCACTTTTAAATGAATAAACAAACAATAACAATAATCAAGAAATTAAAATTTTACTCATATCGATATACATTTTAATGATTCCCCAATTTTCTTATTTATCCTTATAGGCTGGGTGGTTTCCTTTGTTTTCTTCGTTGGTCTTGAGATTGTCATCATTCAATGCTTCCCTTTCCCACTGAGTCCTGAATAACAACCAGACTGTTCATGTTACATTGTAATATCAAGTTGGTTTGAAGCTATGAGATAGGCTCTTTCTTCTTCCTCTTTACTCCACTGTGTATACTGTGATGCCCAATAAGATATGAGCTTTGGGTGAAGGCCTTTCCACATCTGCCACACATATATATTCCTATTGTTTGCTTTGGATTGCCTTTGTACTACTACTAGGAAATTTTCTGTCTTCCCATTCCTTCTTAATGATGACTATCTTCCTCTGATCCTATGTATAGTACATCCTTAAGTATCACTTGCATGGCTGGACAAATGGTGACAAATTCTTTCAATTTCTGCTTGTTTTGGAAGGTCTTTTATTCACCTTCAATTATAAATAATGAGGGCTTTGCAAGGTTCAGTATTCTGGGTTGACTTTTTTTTTTTTTTGGAATTGGACTATGTCTCTCCAATCTCTCCTAGCCTGTAGGGTTTCTGATGAGAAATTAGCTCTCCATCTAATTGGAGATCCTCTGAAGTTAATTTGATATTTCTCTAGTGCACATTTTAGAATCTTTTCTTTATGCTTTACTGTTGAAAGCTTGAGTGTAATATGCATGGTGAAAATCTTTTCAGATTGGCTATTAGGAGTTCTGTGTACTTCTTGTACTTGGATGTCTCTTTCTCCAAATTAGGCAAGTTTTCTGCTATTAATTCACTGAATAGCCCTTCTAATCTATTCTCTATCCACTCCTTCAGACCTGTATTTTAGTTGATTGAGAGCATCCCCTAAATTCCAAACACTGTTTTTAGGTTTTTTTTTTTTTTTTTTGGTTCTGAGCTAGCTCCAAAAATTTGTCTTCTAGCTTGGATCTTCTTTCTTTTGCCTCACCAAATCCATTGTTAAGGATTTACAGTGCATTTTTATTTGACATTTTGAATTTTTCATTTCTAATATTTCAGATTGATTTCTATTCAATATCTCTCTCTGTAGATTTTTTTCATCCATATCATGTTTGGATTTCTTTATGTCATGAATTTGCTTCATCATTCTTTTAATTCCTTTTCAGGCTTTTTTTTTTGACAGGCAGAGTGGACAGTAGAGGGAGACAGATAGAAAGGTCTTCCTTTTTGCCGTTGGTTCACCCTCCAATGGCCGCCGCGGTAGGCATGCTGCGGCTGGCGCACTGCGCTATTCCAATGGCAGGAGCCAGGTGTTTCTCCTGGTCTCCCATGGGGTGCAAGGCCCAAGAACTTGGGCCATCCTCCACTGCACTCCCTGGCCACAGCAGAGAGCTGGCCTGGAAGAGCGGGCAACCGGGACAGGATCGGTGCCCCGACCGGGACTAGAACCTGGTGTGCTGGCGCCGCAAGGCGGAGGATTAGCCTAGTGAGCTGCAGCGCTGGCCTCCTTTTCAGGCTTTTCATCAGTATTTTTGTCTTTATATTCTAATACTGAATAGTTGCTGTTTTCCATTGGGGAGTCATATTGTCTTCCTTGTTCTTGTTTTCTGTATTTCTGCATTTATTTTTAGGCATTCGTGGAACCACTTGTTAGTTTTTCTCCTATGATGGCTTTTATTACTGAAATATGCCTCTGTGGCTTAATGGAATGTCTGCTGCTCCAGTGACTATCCAGAGTCATGTGCTGGGTGGGGCCAGGGAGCTCTGCTCAGTGCTTAATTGTGAGGCAGGAATCCAGAGTGACACCCATGTTGGGTGTGGTAGATCTCCTCTATTGTCAGCAGGGGTGAGGTTATGATCATATCTGCTAATGTAATCACAGCCTCAGCTCCTCTCTTCCAAGGTGGTCAATGCCTGGGATTATCCTTATGTGGGTACAACTCCATTCATGCAGGTGCATAGGCCAAACAATCCATGAGGTCCTTAGTGTGAGCATGGAACCCTCTGCAATGACCCACCCCAGGCAATCCTGAAGCTCTGGACCTCTGGCCTGATTCAGTGATTTCCATGAGTCCCAGCTATACTGCATGCCCTATTGTGCAGTCACAGAATTCCCACAGTCATAGTGCTCAAATATTCCACAGTCACAGAGTGCAGGAGATTTACTGTCAGCTCCATGAGCCTATCCCACTTGAGAGATCAGAGGCATTCCCAGAGCCTGCTGCATGTGGTGCACCACCTTGGCATTCTGGGCCCCAGAGCCTGTTATAGGGTGTGGGTACAGGAGTACCTCACAGTCCTAAGTGGGTGCCCAGCCCCTTGCCAACTCTCTGGGCCAGACACATAGTCAGTGTGGGATTTGGATTTATCCCTCTGATAAAATCCCCTAGCTCCGCAGTCATGTGCACACGTTCCACCATTCCTCTACTGGCATTAAGATGGCACTTTCTCTCTGCTGGTGCCCTTGTGGGGGGATGGGGAAAAAGAAATGTGCTTATCTTTTACAGGGTTAGGTGAGTACCCTACCCCTGGTGAAGGCTCCAGGCCGGACTCAAAGTCAGTGTGGTCTGCAAGGTTCTCCCTTAGGCAATATCACTAGTGATAAGGGCTGTTACAGTCTGCTCTCACCTCACTCTCAGCAGCTCCCATCTCCTCCAGCCTCTGGCTACAGGAGATGCAGATGGTGTCCCTACTCAACACTGTTTGTTTGTACCATCCACCCTGCTCCACAGTATCTCCTTTCTGTTGAATTTCCACTGCAAACATCTTTTCAACTCTCCCCTGGGAATGCACTTCTTTTGAATTCATGCAGCCCTTTCTATCCTAGAAATTTAACCTAATGCTTACATCCTCAAAATGAAAGAGGATTCAGACTGGTCCTCCAAGATCATGGGAAAGCAAACTGTGGTTTGTAAATATCTGTTTGTAGCATGCTATTTATTTGTGGTTATATCTAGTTTGTTTTGGGGGAGGTATGAGAAGATCATTAAAATTAATAATGAAAAATGCTAGCTAGTGGAAATACAGTGTCAGCCTGATCATCCTGCAAACAACTAAAAACTACACAGCCATCAAAAATGCTAAATTCATGCACATATATACTTTCTCTCTTTCACTCACACACACACACACACACACATGCACACAGTATATGCTAACTGCTTATGACTCCCCAGAACAAGGCAGGAAAAACTCAGAAAATACACAGAAGGAACTTGGATAACCTTGACGTTTTAATTTAGGGGTTCTTGATTTTTTTCTGCTTATTAGAACCATTCAGCGATTTTGCAAAAATCCCAATACTGAGACTGCATGCTATACCAATTAAATCATAATCTCTAGAGTTGGGGAGCCAGGAAGTTTTTAAGTTCCCCAAGTACTTGAAATGTGCAGCAAAATTTGGGAAGTAGAGCTTTAACCTGCCTATCAATACAGAAATTATCATCTCTCCTTAAAGCCCCCATTGAAAGATAACTGGGACTGAGTCTGGTGCTTTGGTGAGGTGAAGAGTTGAGTGGGTACCCTTACTCTCCAATTTTCCAGGTCCAACTCAAATTCACTGGAGTTGCAGAGTTCTCCCTCTGAAAATTTACGTTCATGGTGAGTGGGCCACTGCAGTCTCCAGTTGCCTTGCTCTGTGTTGCTGTCATTTCCCCTTCCAGGTGCCAGGTACTTTTATGGGAGCATGGCCTCCCTTCATGGAGCTATGTGGGCACCATTCCCCCTACCATGTCTGCAGGCCATTCTCAAAATCCATGGGGACTGTGGCATTCTCCCTAAGACAAGATAAGCAATGATGTACAGGGTGATGCAACCTCTTTTCACCTTGCTTTGGTAAGATGGCATAGGAGTCACTTCTGCATGTGAGTATACTTACTTTGCTGCTCTATGGAGTCTCTCTTTGCTTCTGTATGCTTTCCACTCAAAATGTCTCTCCAACTGTACCTTGTGAACATAGTCCCTCCTTGTTATTTGGGTATCTTCCCATGGTCAAAATTGTTGTATCTTTTCCTTATTCAACCATCTTTGGTACCCCATTAGTGTCTTTTTAACATGTACATCTGAACATGCTAACAACAATGTAAAAGTTACTGATTATTATATATTGACAAATTACAGTTTTATATATTTTTAGGGTAAAAGTGGTTATGTGAGATGATTTCATTAATACAATTAATATACCCATCACCTCAAATATTTAAGATTTAAGAACAAATTAATATATTCCATTAATGACATTGAAGTGTACAATGCTCAGTTATGAGCTATAACCACTATATCATGATATTGATGCAAAAAATCTAACTTATTCCTCATAAATAATTGAGAGTTTACTCCTTGATTCTCATCTTCCTCTCCTAACTTCCTAGCCTCTGGTAACCACCATTTTCTGCTTCTGTGAGTTAAATTGTTTCAGATTTCACACATAATACAGAGCATGCAACAATTATGTTTTTGTTTGACTTTTCTTCACTTAGCATAATGCTCTCCAATTCCATCCATGCTTACGGAAATGACAGAATTTCTTTCTTTGGAACATATCTGAGGGCCTTATATAACCACTGTCAGTACTGACTGTATTCTGGGTGAGCCATGTGTTTTCCTTCTTCAGATTTTTCTTGAGAAACTTTATGAACTTGAGGAATGTGGCTTTCATCAGAGTTTTTCTTCCTTCCTATTTTCAACAACATGCCGTGACCCCTCTTTCCCTGTAGTTTCCACTGCCTGTGCCATAGTCTCTTGGGCATAGGCATGAGGGTCTTTTGCTTTTTCAGCATCAGTGCTTTTATTGGCCTCATAAAAATTTGTGAGGCAAATTGCCCAAATATCCTGTCCTATAATTAATACAGGGAACCTAGCAGGGTGTAGACGGTGAAAGATGATAGGGAGTGCCTTAGCAGCAAGCACTCTATTTCTGGCCCCATCTTGACATCTGTCTGGTCACATCCTCTCCTGATTTCCCTTCTTTGCCTTCTCATAAGCTGTGACCACAGCATGAGCATCTTAAGCATTTCCCTAGGCATGATCACCTTCCTCTTCTCCCCCTCCACATTCACACTAGCAGCTTTTGGTTGTGAAAAGGGAGCTGGTTTTATGTTGCTTTCATCATATACCTTGGGAGAAGCCAGATACCCCTGAGCAGCTATGATTGGGTTTCAGCAGCACAGGTGAGAGCAAATAGGAAGGTGGTGAAAGTGGCTGCTGCTGCTGAGGTGAGAGCGATGGACTGCGGGCAAGGAGGCAGCCACTACTGCTGGGTGACCAGGATCAGGTGACAGTGGATGAGGAGCCCCTTTGCCTGCCACTGAAAATGTGAGTGGTTTCTATCCGAGGCAAAAAACCCAATGCCAGACTAACAGATTGCATGTCTGATTCAAGCAGGCCTCTAAATATGGCTGAGGTCTGGGCAAGTAGATGAGGTACAGCTGGGCTCAGGAGCGGCCAACAATTGGCCCCTGCTGTACCCTCCAGCAAGTTTTTCCAGCTGGTCCTGGAGGCCTCTAGGTCTAAGCCTATTTGCTGAGAGGTGATTGAGAGACTCTTCCCTTCCTTGGCTCTCCCCCTCTCCCAGATTGCCTTTGGGAGTGAGGCTTCTTGCTTCTCCCTCTAGCAGTCCCCAGGTAGAAAGCCTCATTTATAATTAGACTTATGTAGTTAATATACACGATAGATATAAATTCCACCAAAGGGAGGGACGTATCTTTCCTTCCTTTGATGCAGTCCAAAATTTTTTTCTGTTTTGCTTTTTGATCCCAGCTCAAGAGGACAACATGATTTTGTGAAAAATGCCTTGTAGAAGAATGTTCAAATGTTCATGGAAATGTTTTATATCTGGTGGAGAGCCCTCAAAATCATGGAATCCAGTATTTTGCCACATTTGAGTGTACACTGAAATCATGTGGAGGGCTTCTTAGAAAGGGGTTGCTGGGCCCCGCTCCAGAGGTCCAGACTCCCTGAATCAAGATAGGGCCTGAGAATGTTCATGTCTGACAAGTTCCCACAAGAGGCTAATGTTGCTGTCTGAGCAC
This sequence comes from Lepus europaeus, assembly GCF_033115175.1. Lineage (NCBI taxonomy): Eukaryota > Metazoa > Chordata > Mammalia > Lagomorpha > Leporidae > Lepus > Lepus europaeus. The sequence goes on along the minus strand of NC_084850.1, from coordinate 35,445,994 downwards.
TGCACTTGGAGATCCAGAGATGTAAGCCAACTTCATTTCAGGTGAGTCAACTGAGGCAAAACCCTAGCTAGGAACTGAGTTCTGGAGTTGATTTTAACACTTAGTGCATGTTATGACTTTGCAAACTTGCTTAGCTTCTCTGTACCTCTGTTTTCTCATTTATATGATTAAATAAACCTGGTCTTGCTACCCCAAGGTGTTAATTTACAGAGTAGATGCTATTGGGTTGTTCAAGCCTCAGCAACTAGCCTGATTGGCTGTGGAGCAGTCATGTGGTCATCAGGGACACAAATTAAAATGTCTTCCCCTGGCTACAGGGTCAGAGTATATTTCTTCCTCCTCTTATCAAGGACTTGATAGAATTGCTGTGAAGTTGAAGGTAGGACGTGAACCATTATTTGTTGTTGTTGTTGTTGTTGTTGTTGTATCTTCCCAATTTGCTTTTGCCTTTCAAGTTTCTTACTACTTAGACCTGTATTAGTTTTCCTTTTTTTATGTAGAAAATTTCCCTGTTTTTCTTTACTGTTGTTTCTGCCATTGTTATTTAAGTTACAAACTTCTTGCCTGTCTGTAAACAAGACCGATGTAGTATTTGTTTTCTTATGCTTAGCATGAATTTTTACTAATCATGTCCTTTTCCAGTTGAATTTGTGTTGGTACATGATATGAAATTCAGATCTCATTTGGTTTTGTTTTCTAAATATCTATCCTCTGAAGCCACTTTGGTCGTCTTTTTCTCCTCTCTTGATATACATCTCTGCATTTTTAGAAGATTCTTGGGAGGTAAAATAGGTGAGAGCAATTTGTGTTCACATCATTCTTTTTAAAGTGTGAAAACAGAAGCCCAGATAAATCGTTTTGTTTCCCCAATATTAGTCTAGTAGAGAGGCCAGAATTGGAACCAATATCTTTGGTCTTTATTCAGAATTTGAGCTAGGCTGCTTGTTAGTTCATTCTACTTTAGTAGTGGAAATTGATTGACTGGAAATGTGACAAGGGACTCAAAGTTCAATAGGTTATTTTGCTTGGTTGTTTCAAAACAAAGCCTGTTCTTCAGAAGATTAAATGTTAGTTTGTAACTGACCCATTTCTAGCTTCTTTACCTCTGCTTGCTTGATAATGGCCAAGGCCAATAGATTGTGGTTTCTCCTGTCTACTCTTGGCTGCAGACACAGGATAGCACAGGTGGCGTCAAGTATATAAAAAACCTGGCTAATTAGCTGTTTCTCACTTCTGTATGCCTGGGTTCTGCTTGCACAAGCTCACACGCATAATCAAATGTATGATAAAAAGTAGGTTCTGCCTTTAAAAAGCTCCCACCACTGAAACTTTGGGCTGTCTTCTCCAGACTGGCTCTGTGAGAAGGCAGTCGCCAGCTGGCTAATAAAGACTCCTAATTTGACTTCAATAGTCTTGCTGTGTTTTTAATCTGTGCACCCCACAACACAAGGAATATGGCCTGATCAGTTGGTGAAGCCACTACTTATCTCTCCAGTTTTTGTCATATGGGACTATTCCATGTGTTCTCTAACTTCAGTAGACGCTAATGAAATCTGAACTTTATGTTACTACCCTGACCAAACACATTATTCAGTGCACATATGGGTATAGTTTCTAATTTTTGACCTTTAATAAAAGTATCTTTCACTGGTATCGTAGTAATAGCCATCTTCTAGCTATTTCAAATGTGGTTCATCCAAGTATGTAAGGGGAAACATTTTATATTCCTTGTCTCTTTCTTAATTTCCAATTAACCTAGCAGAGTAGTTTGTATTGGTGTTTTCTTATAAGAGATGTGAATTATCAGGTGACCTGAACTAGTGGGTTTAGCTATTATGTCATTGCATAGATTTTCTAAGACTCCACTTCTTTGGGAACACCACATTGCTCTGATTTTTCATATTTTCTATGTTGATAGTTGCACATCTGGTAGATCAGTTGTTAATATCACTTTTAATGAGTGGCTTTCATGTTAAAAGGATTTTTTTTCACAATTTGGAATTGGTCTGGTAGACAATTTTTGTCTTTATTTCTAGTTTGATGCTTTAATATAGTCTCTATTTCCAGAATAGATTGCAACATCGGTAGGGACATGGGTACTCCTCTCAATCCCAGCAGGGATGCCTGGGTGTCAGTAGCAGCCTATGGCAGTGGCCCAGGTCACAGGGTTGTTGGCCTTCATTCCACTGTAGTTCGAGTTGTGGAAGTGGCAGTCCAGAGACCTGGAGGGATTGCTTGTGTACCGACTTCGGCAGGGGCATGGCATGGATGAAGTCACAGTAGTGGTGGTCCAAAATGCACCAGAAGGACATGAGTCCCCACAGATGAAGCCCCACATTTCTATGCATGGTCTTGGCACTCACCTACCTTTTCTTCCTTCCAAGCAGACAATTATTCTCTATGTGTTATGCTGCCTGGGGTTAGGAAGAATGGAGTGAGTAGTCTCCTGATCACTTATACTACAATGCTAAATCACACCCGGAGCCCACAGCCTGCAAGACCAGCACAGCATGGGGCAGAGCCAAGTACAACTTTGCTATGGGCTGACAGCTGCTGGCTGCTGAGGTGCATATGTAACCTGAGTGTGCTGCCACCAACCACATGTGATATAAGCCAGGATATAAGTCTAATTGACTGGGGCCACAGGTATATACGTAGGAGCAGAATAGATGCAGGGGCTGTCTGTGTAGGTACTGGCTTGAGGACAGAAGAATAATAATTCTGGGGAAAAGTTCATAAGACCCATGAATTCAGTTGTATAAATGATGAAACACAAGCCATTGTTCTATGTTGTTATGTGTAAATAATACATATATTCTTAACTGGAAATAAAAAAAAAACTAGCCGTAAGCATGAACTTGTGGAAACACAAGTACAGTGTCATACTGTGTCTCACTATTTTCCATGTCGCCACCACTCATCTGCCTATCTATGTCTATTGGTGAGAACAGTGGCAGGGAATAGGAGAACATGCTACTAAAAAGAAGAGAGCAGAAACTATTTTTCCTTAGATACCAAAAAAACCTTCAGAGGATAGAAAGCTACTGTTTCCTAGATTTTTTGCTCAAAGTAGTTTACCTGGATAAACCTTCCTTCTACTTTGATAGTACTTGGATCAAAAGAGATTAAGTAAAATAAACATGCTAAATTTTAAGAGTTTTTTTATTTAACTTTTACTTAATGAATATAAATTTCCAAAATACAGCTTATGAATTACAATGGCATCCCCCCATAACTTCCCTCCCACCCGCAACCCTCCCCTCTCCCGCTACCTCTCCCCTTCTGTTCATATCAAGATTCATTTTCAATTCTCTTCATATACAGAAGATCAATTTAGTATATATTAAGTAAAGATTTCAACAGTTTGCACCCACACAGAAACACAAAGTGAAAAATGCTGTTTGAGTACTAGTTATAGCATTAAATCACAATGTACAGCACATTAAGGACAGAGATCCTACATGAGGAATAACTGCACAGTGACTCCTGTTGTTGACTTAACAAATTGATACTCTTGTTTATGGCGTCAGTAATCTCCCTAGGCTCTTGTCATGAGTTGCCAAGGCTATGGAAGCCTTTTGAGTTCTCCAACTCTGATATTTAGACAAGGTCATAGTCAAAGTGGAGGTTCTCTCCTCCCTTCAGAGAAAGGTACCTCCTTCTTTGACCTGTTCTTTCCGTTGGGATCTCACTCACAGAGATCTTTCATTTAGGTAATTTTTTCCCCCAGAGTGTCTTGGCTTTCCATACCTGAAATACTCTCATGTGTTTTTCAGCCGGATCCAAATGCCTTAAGGGCTGATTCTGAGGCCAGAGTGCTGTTTAGGACATCTGCCATTCTATGTGTCTGCTGTATATCCCGCTTCCCATGTTGGAGCGTTCTCTCCCTTTTTTTAAATTCTATCGTTTAGTATTTTCAGACACAAGTCTTGTTTATGTGATCCCTTTGACTTAGTCCTATCATTATGATCAATTGTGAACAGCAATTGATCACTTGGACTAATGAGATGGCATTGATATATGCCACCTTGATGGGATTGAATTGGAATCCCCTGGTATGTTTCTAACTCTACCATTTGGGGCAATTCCAATTGAGCATGTCCTTAAAGTGTTTTAAACTTCTAAGAAATAAGCTCAAGAAAATAACTTGTGTTATTTTTATTTTAACCCAAATCAAACTATTACTTCATCACACTATTGTCAGTTTTTTCTTTTTTTGCTTCTTTGGAATTATGTGGGAGAAGATAGTGGGCTACTACAGCTTTGGTATAAAGATATTGCTGGGAAGGTGCACACAAAGCCTCTTCACTGATGCAGAAATGGAACCGTGATACAAGATTAGGGGAATTCCTGCAGCTTGTATGTATGTCTTTAGGCATATTAAATATCTATGTCCAGATCTAGGTTTTTTTCAGACTACTTTTTTCTACTCTCTTGTTAGCTCTGCCAGCAGAACAGATGTGGAGTTCAGTCTCATATGCTGGGGTTCTTCCTAAGCGGAAAGGATGGCAGACTTCTATTTTTATAAACATGGGCTGATTTTCTGTTTGTCTCTATTTTGTGTGTTTACGTAAGAAAAAATTAAAGATACACTTTACTAGGTCAGTTGCTAGCATATTTTACTATGCCAAAACTTTACAGTATGATTTCTTTGATATTTGTTACAGTTACTGAAAAAAAGTTGTATCAAGCATTAAAGTTGTAAATTTGTAGCTAGCAATAATCACTTTGTCTCATGTAATCCTTCTAATAACCAGATGAAGTAAGTTTAATTTTTATTTTAGAAAAATGAATAAACAGCCTCAAAATGTTGAAGTGACTTATCCAAGGCACACAGTCAATAGTAGAGCTGAAATTTTAATACAGACAGCCTAACTGATCTTCATGCTCTTAATTAAGGATCATCCAACTTTTCTTTAAAGTATCAAATAGTAAATTTAGGCATTGCAGACTATATTATCTTTATATTACTACTCAACTATTTTTTGGTATAAAAGCAGCTAAAAACATAAGTGAATGGACTGTTCAAAATCATTGCATCTCATGGCATATATTTCACTTCTGTAAATTTTAGGCCTAAATTTGTATATATGAAATGCATGAACTTTATATACCTTAAATAAAAGGTTTTTAGGTTAAAAAATAAATGAAAAAATGTTGTGTTCCAATTAAAATTTATAAAAAGGACAGAGGGGGCTGGTGCTGTGGCGCAGTAGGGTAATCCTTTACCTGAAGTGCTAGCATTCCATATGGGTGCCAGTTCTAGTCCCGGATACTACACTTCCCATGCAGCTCTCTGCTATGGCCTGGGAAAGCAGTAAAATATGGCCCAGGTGCTTGGGCCCCTGCACCTGTGCTCAGCTACAGCCATTGCGACCATTTGGGGAGTGAACCATCAGATGGAAGAACTTTCTCATCTCTCCCTCTAGCTGTCTGTAACTCTACTTCTAAATATATAAATAATAATAAAATTCTTAAAGTGGATTGAGGGGCCAGCACTGTGATGTAGCAGATAAAGCTGCTGCCTACAGTGCCAGCATCCCATAGGGTGCCATTTCGATCCTGGCTGCTCCACTTCTGATCCAGCTCGCTGCTATGGCCTGGGAAGCAGTAGAAGAGGGTCCAAGTGTCTGGACTTTGCATCCACATGGGATACTCAGAAGACTCTCCCTGCTCCTAGCTTTGGATTGACACAGCTCTGGCCATTGCGACCATCTCAGGAGTGAACCATCAGATGGAAGATCTCTCTTTGTCTCTGCCTCTATGTAACTCTGCCTTTCAAATAAATCTTTAAAAAATGTATAGAGGGCAGGATATAGCTGGTAGATTATAATTTGCCAAACTGCTTTTAATCAGCATGAAATATCATCGCATTGTTAAGGATTAAAGATTCACAGGTATCCAAGATGTTTTCTTTACCCTTCTATGGGAAATACAATGCTCTTAGTCATATATAATAAAGCAAAATTCATCTTTATGTAAAAGATTTATGTCTATATATAATGGTAAAATTGAGGCTGCTTGTACGCACATGGTTACACAAATGTATGTGTGTACATGGATACTTGTTTGCACATAGCGATGTATGAGTGTGTATGTGTTTGGTGTATATTATATATATGTATCTTTTTTTCTCAACAGGAACAAATATTAAAATGTTACCTGTGTGTGTTTACTTATTACAACAAAATTCTCATGTTAATGTGATATTAATACAAAGAGTCCATGTAATTCAGTTATACTTTTAAGAATATTTTAATGATTCTTTTCCTCCCTCTTACCCTTTTATTTACTTCTTAAAATAATTTTATCTCAAAAAATTTTAACTTACATTTATATCCAAAGGCTTAATGCTACAATGCGTTCAACAAATAAAAAGTAAATAGAACAGTTTAGTAGGAATGTAGGCAAACACTATAAATAATAATTAAATGAAGTGATGTCAATTTCCCTCATTTACAGTAAATTTTAGATAACAGATAATTTGCAGTGTAGAGGAAGACCTGTCTCTTGCTGCCTCTCCTTCTCTCTCTGTGCAACTCTGACTTTAAAATAAATCTTTTAAAACTTTTATACATTGTCATAATTATAGCAATACTGACACACAGGCTTTTTAAAAATTTTAGCTCTCATATAAGGGAGAATTTGGATTATCTGTGTCTTATTTCACTCAAAATCATGCACTGCACTTGCATCCATTTTATGCAAATAGAATTTTATCTTTTATAGTTGAATGTTAATTTGTGTTTGTATACATTATCCATTCTTATGTACACCTTAATTGATTACATATTTTGCTTGTTTTTCATTTTTTATAAGGTTAACAAGTTTCATGTAAATCATATACAGATTTAGGAACATAGTGATATTTCCCACCTTTCCCTTCCTCCCACTCATACTCTAAAAATTCCTCTTCCTTCCTCTCTTATCCCCTCTTCATTTTTACAATGATCTACTTTCACTTTAGTTTATACCCATAAGATTAACTGTATGCTAAGAGCTCAGCAAATAGGAAGAAAAAAAAAAGGTAACAGTAGTGACAAGGACTGCAAAAAAATCATCAAATGTCAATGTCCACTTCACTCAATACATTAAATTTTAGGTACTCTATTATTTACCATAAATCAGGGAAAACATATGATATTTGTCTTTTTGGGAATGGTTAATTTCACAATATAATGGCTTCCAGTTGCTGCCATTTTGTTGCAAAAGACAGTATTTCACACTTTTAGAACTAATTAGTATTCTATAATGTATATATACAATAATATCTTTATCCAGTCATCAGTTAATGGACATCTGGGTTGATCATATGGAATCATAAGGAATATGTTTAGCTGTTGTGTATTGAGCTACTATAAACATGGGGGTACAGATCCTTCTTATGCCAATTTCATTGCCTTTGGGTAAATTTCCAGGAGTGGGGTTGCTGGGTCATAGTTTAGATGTATTTGCAGCTTTCTGAGGTATCTCCATACGCAGTGGCTGAGCTGGTTAAATTCCCACCCATAGTGGATTAGGATACCACCCACCCAACATCTTCACCATCATTTAATGTTTGTTGGTCTCTGTATGAGAGCCATTCTAACTGGAGTGAGGTTTTTATTTGGAATTCCCTGATGGCTAGTGAACCCGAGCATTTTTTCAAGCATCTGTTGGTCATTTGAATTTCTTCTCTTGAAAAATGCCTGTTCAAGTCCTCAGCCCCTTTCTTAACTGAATTGTTTTGAGTTTGAACTCTTTGTAGATTCTGGATATTAATTCATTATCAATTTTATAGTTTGCAAATATTTTCTCCCATTCTGTTGGTTGCCTCATTACCTTACTGAGTGCTTATTTTACAATGTGGAAGCTTCTCAGCTTGATATAATCCCATTTATCAATCATGGCTTTGATTGCCTGTGCTTCTGTGATCTTTGCCAAGAAGTCTTTGCCTAGGTCTGTGTCTTGCAGAGTTTCTCCAAAGTCTTCCTCTTGTAACTTGATTTGTATAAGGTTGTAGAATTGGGTTGTTGATCTATTTTGAGTTGATTTTTCTATAAGGCATAAGGTAGGGGTCTTGTTGCATACTTCTGCTCATGGAAATCCAATTTTCCCAGCACTATTTGTCGAAGAGATTCTTTTGTCCAGAGACTTTTTTTAGCTCCTTTGTAGAAGATAAGTTAGTTGTAGATGTCTGGGTTGATTTCTGGAGATTTTATTCTTACATTTATCTACATGTCTATTTTTGTGCCAATAGCAAGCTGTTTTGATTATAACTGCCTTGTAGCATGCCTTGAAATCTGGTATTGTGATGCCATAGCTTTGTTTCTGTTGTTTAAGATTGCTTTAAGTTATTTGGAGTCTCTTCTGTTTCCATATGAATCTTAACATAAAATTTCCTAGATCTGAGAAATATTAAGTGGCATTTTGATTGAGATCTAATTGAATCTGTAAATCTTTCATTACTATAGGCATCGTAGTAATATGGGCATTTTGATTTTAATTCTTCCAGAAATATATAAGATTTTTCCATTTTATATTCTGGTTCTTTTAATGTTTTATAATTTTCATTGTACAGATCTTGTACCTCCTTGGTTAAATTTATTCCAAGCTCTTTTTTTATAGCTACTGTGACTGGGACTTATCTTAAAAGTTCATTTTTAGCCATGGCATTGTCTGTTTATACAAAGGCTATTGGTTTTTATGTTGACTTTATATCCTGAAACTTTACAAAATTCTCCTATGCATTACAATAGTCTCTTAGTGAAGTATTTTGGTTCCCCTATGTATAGAATGAAGTCATCTGAAAACGGGTAACTTGACTTTCTAATTTGTATACCTTTGGTTTCTTTTTCTTGTCTAATGGCTGTGGCTAAAACTTCCAGGACTATATTGAATAGCAATGGTGAGAGTGGACATCCTTGTCTGGTTCGAGATATTAGAAATATTTCGAGCATTTCCTCATTCAATAAGATGTTGGTTGTTGGTCTGTCATAAATTACCTTTATTTTCTAGATGAATGTTCATTCTGTATATAATTTGCTTAAGGCTTTCATACTTAAAAATATTGTATTTTATCACATGCTTTCTCTGCATCTTGAGATAATCATATGGCTTTTATTCTTCAATTTGTTAGTATTATATATCACACTTATTTCTGTATATTGAACCACCCTGAGTAATTAGAATGAATCATACTTGGTATGGATGAATGATGGTTTTGATGTATTATTGGATTTGATTAGTTAGTATTTTGTTGAGGATTTTTACATCTATTTTTGTCATGGATATTGGTTTGTAGTTCTCTTTCTGATGAAATCCATACAGGACATGAAAGAACATTTCTTCCATGAAATTGAGATCTTAAAGAGAAATCAAGATGAAATGAAGAATTCAATAGAACCAATAAAATTGACAGTGGAGAACCTTAACAGCAGAATAGGTAAAGCAGAATAAAGAATATTGGATGTAGAAGACACAGCACAGGAAATTATACAGTTAAACCAAAGACAAGTAGAGGAAGTTAGAATCCTGTGGATTCCTAATAGTGTATAGTTTTCTATCAAACGACCCAACATATGGGTTCTAGGAGTTCCTAAAGGTGTGGAAAGAGAAAGGATTGAAGGCTTTTTTACTGAAATAATAACAGAAAACTTCCCTAATTTGGAGAAAGAAAGGGACATTCAAGTGCAGGAAGCACATACAACTAATAGATGTGACCAGAAAAGATCTTCACCACAACACATTTTAATCAAACTCTCCGCAGTAAAACAAAGATTCTAAATGTGCATGAGACAAATGCCACATTACTTTCAGAGGATCTCCAATAGATTCAGAGTAGACTTCTCATCACATCTATTTTCTCTAATGGGTGGAGAGAAATTCCACATTGCTATGGCTTTGTCCAAATACTGATGGGATTTGTGTATTAAAAAGGCTTCCTTAGCCTACGCAGCTCATGTCAAGAGTCTCAGATGGTTACTGACACCATACATAAGAGTATTGTTAAATTAATAACAGGAATCACTGTGCACTAACTCCCCATGTAGGACCTCTGTCCTCAATGAGTTGTCCTGTGAGTTAACTGTAAAACTAGTTCTCAGATGGTGTGTATGTGTGTGTATATTTATGCAAATTGTTAATCTTAGTATATAGTTGGCCTTCTGTGGACAAGGTTAATTGAACATTAATCCTAATGAAGTATAGGACTGAAAAGGGGATAGGGAAGAGGAGGGGGGATGGAAGAGTGGGTGGGAGGGCTAATATGGTGGGAAGAATAACTATATTTCTAAATTTGTACTTATCAAATTTGTGCTTATTTTCACTTATTTGTACTTATCAAATTTGTATTCCTTAAAAGTTAAAAATAAAAATTTAAATACCAGGTGCCATGGCATTGGGTGCTCATACATTTATTATAGTCACATCTTCCTGTTGAATTGATCCATTAATCGTTATATAATGTTCTTTGTCAACAGTTTTTGTGTTAAAGTCTATTTTGTCTCATGTTAGGATGGCTACACCTGTTCTGCTTTGATTTCCATTAGCATGGACTATCTTTTTCCATCCTTTCACTTTCAGTCTCTGTATCTTTGAGCTGTGTTTCTTGTCGGCAGTAAATAAATGGGTCTTGGTTTTTAATCCATTAACCAGTCTGTTTTTTAATTGGAGAATTTAGGCAATTTACATTCAAGGTTATTGTTGAATAGTAATGACTTGGCCCTGTTTTTGGCTGTTTTGAACAGTGCTGTGGTTATCTCTTTAGTTAGCAGATTTTTTTGAATTTTGGTTTTTCAGTAGAGTGTCTCTGATAAAACAATCTCTGTGAACCCCAACCAGAATAGGCTTCTGTTGAGTTCTAAAGGGCATATGATCCATCATGTGGTGTTTCATATGCATTATTAAATAAATGGTAGCTGCTTACTAGTATTAGTATTAATGTTCATTTTTATAGAATATTAGGTTTGAAGTAGATACAGAGAAAATAATGAGGGAAGAACTATGTTCTCAAAGCTGGAGTAACATTTATTCAGAGCATTTAGTAACATGACAGTGTAAATGACACTTTTCATATCCCCCTGTATTTTCATGAAGAGCAGGGGAGTGAAGGAGTAGGTGTTGGAAGTAGCATTAGTCCTCTTAGGTCTTCACTAAGCTCAGTGAGCTTTTGTGTGAGGGTCTGGTGTTCACCAAGAGTGATAGTGACTAAAATGTGCATAAAAATTATGATGCCAATAATTATTCATCTTGTTGCACCCTACGTGAGTAGGTTCACTCTTAATTCAAACCATCATTCTTCAGGGGCAAAAGAGGGGGTGCTCATTTGTTAAGTATGTCAGGATATGTAAATGTGTTGATCTTTTTGTCTTTTGCCTGGTCTCCCACTGTGATTGACTCCTCATAAACAAAGCCAAATATGCATATTGCTTAACTCTCTTCCCTTGTTTGTGATACAAGACAGATTTCAATTCTTGCCAGGGACCATGTCCTGCCTGAACTTCTGGTGTTTCACATATTTGTCTCGCTGCATGTCTGCCTCTGTATTTGTCAGCAGCATTCATTAATGGGAGGCAGAACTGAAATGAAAGCAGCTTTTGTAGTTGTAGCTCTAGTAATGAACTTTGCCAGGTCTGAAGTAGATTATGCCTGGATGGGGCTAGTCTTCCATGGATATGGAGTATGTGTTGTTTGGATTAAGTTATTGAGGACTCTTGTTAACATATACTGACTACTTGTTCTGTGCCAGATTCTATGCTGAACATGAATAAATTATTTCAATCAGAAGACAATGAGGTAGGTACTATTATTTTATTCAGGAAAAACAGGCTCATTTTAGGTATTTTACAAAAAGTCTCAACGACTAAGTTGAATTCATTCAGTCAATGATTTTTTTGGGCATCATCTGTGCTTGGTACTGTTTAAAGTGGTAGAGTATAGCAGTAAACAAGAGACAAATATCCCTGTCTTCATGGAACATAAATTTCTAATAGTAAGGGCAATAAAAAGTAAAATGGATTTTGTAGTGATAGGTGCTAAAACAAAGTAGAGACAAGGAGCAGAGTATAAGTATATAGGATTTCAGTTTAGAAAGGATGGTCAGAGAAGACTTCATTGGGCAGGTGATATTTGTGTGGAGCTCTGAAGCAGGTAAGCCATTAGAATATCTGCAAAGAAAAACATCCTGATCAAAGGGATCAGAAATGTCAAAACCCAAAGTGCGAATATGCCTGGCATGTTTAAGAAGCAACAAAGAAGTTAAGCATGCCTGGAGCATGGAGAGTAGGAGATAAGATCAGAGCGATAACAGGGGTCCAGTTGTATAGGATATTGTAGCCATTTTAAGGATTTGGCTTTTACTCTGAGACCAGAGGGTTTTGACAGAGAAGTGATATTATCTGATTCTTTTTTTTTAAAAAGGTCAACTTGTCTGTCACATTAAGAATAAAATGGTATTAAGTGTTTCTAGCAAGAAGGAGGAATGCATTAAGTGAATTGCTCAAAGATTAAGTCTTTGAGTTCATTTCAGTAAACACTGAAATCCAGTGTTTGCGTCACTTGAGGCCTTAATACAATTTTGGTGTCCTTCTTTAGTGAAGGAACAGCTATTCCTTTCAAAAGCAGATATGAAGCTGAATTTTTCTCCCAACCTCTTTATATTTTATAATAAAATCAGACTTAAGATCTACCCTCTCAACTAATTTCTGAATTAGCAAGTTAAATTTATGATGTGTACAATGTTTTTATATATATATATACACACACATATATCGCAGAATAGCTATATAGAGCTAATTCACATATCACATACTTATTTTTTCATGGTGAAAACACTCATCTGCTGTCTTATTTCTAAAAAACCCCATCTATTTCTTTGACAGGCAGACTTACAGGGAGAGACAGGTATTCCATCTGCTGCTTCTTTCCCCAGATGGCTGCCAATGGCCACGGCTGGAACAGACTGAAGCCAGGAGTTTCTTCTGGGTCTCCCATGTGGGTGGAAGGAGCCCAAGGACTTGGATCATTTTCTGCTTTTCCACGAACATAGCAGGGACCTAGATCAGAATGGAGCATCTGGGAGTTTAACCAGTGTTTATATGGGATGCTGGCACTGTAAGTAGTGGCTTAACCTGCTGTGCTATAATACCTATCCCTGTCTTTGAAATTTTAAAGTGTGTAATACCTTGTTACTACAGTCTTCATGACATACAATAGATTCTTTTCTTTAAAAGACTTATTTATTTGAAAGGCAATGTTATAGAGAGGCAGAGGCAGAGAGAAATTCTTCCATCTGCTCGTTCATGCCCCAAAATGCCACAGCTGCCAGGGCAGAGCTGAACTGATCCGAAGCCAGGAGCCCGGAGCTTCTTCCAGGTCTCCCATGTGGGTTCAGGGGCCCAAGGACTTGTGCCATCTTCTATTTTCCCAGGCCATACCAGGGATCTGGATCGGAAGTGGAGCAGCTGAGACTCAAACCAGTGCCCATGTGGGATGCTGGCACTGCAGGTGGTGGCTTTACCTGCTATGCCACAGCACTGGCCCCACAATAGACTCTTATTTTTTAATACTTATTTATTTGAAAGGCAGGGTTGCAGAGAGAGATCTTCCATCCACTGGTTCACTCCCCAAATGACCGCAGCAGCTGGAGCAGGGCCAATTTGAAGCCAGAAGCTTCTTTCAGGTATCCAACATGGGTGCAGGGGCCCATAGATTTGGTCCATCTTCCACTGCTTTCCTAGGCCATAGCAGAGAGCTAGATTGGAAGGAGGGCAGCCAGGACTCGAAACAGTGCCCATATGGGATGCCAGCATTGCAGGTGGCAGCTTAGCCTACCATGCCACAGTGCGACCCCTACACATCTTAACAGTTTTTATCTTTTCTATAAGTCATATTAACAATTATGAGTGTGGTTTTAAATTGCTTTCCCCAGATAATTGATATTGAGCACCTTTAAATATATTTGTTAATTATTTATATATTGTCTTTGGAAACATGTCTGTTCAGGCCCTTTGTCCACTGTCTTTAAGAAACTGGGTTACTTTTTTGCTATTGAGGTTAAGAGATACTGATATATATTAGATATCAATCTCTTGTCAGATATATGAAGTGCAAATATCTTCTTGGAGTATGTAGATTACCCTTTCATTTTGTTGATTACTTCCTTTACTGGACAGGGATGTTCAATTTGCAGTGATCCTAACTTACTAATTTTTGCTTTTGTTGCCTGTACTTTTGGAGCCATATCCATGAAATCACTGTCAAACTCAGTAGCAAGAAGCTTTCCTCCTGTGTTTTCTCAGGTCTCACATTGAAGTCTTTTTTTTTTTTAAGGATTTTATTTATTTGAGAGGTAGAGGTACACACAGAGGGAGAGACAGACAGAAAGGTCTTCCTTCCATTGGCTCACTCCCCAAATGGCCGCAATAGCCAGAGCTGCACTGATCTGAAGCCAGGAGCCAGGTGCTTCCTCCCACCAGTCCCTCACATGAAAGTCTTTATTCCATTTTGAATTGATTTTTGTATATGTGGTGAGAAAAGGATCCAATTTCATTGTTTTTCATAATAAGTTTCTCAACACCATTTTTAGAAGAGTAACTTTTTCTCATTACTCATAAAACCCTTGTTGAAGATCAGCTGACTGTATATGTACTGGCTTGCTTCTGGGGTCTATATTTCTGTTTCTTTGATCCATATATCATTTTTCATTTACAAAAGGCAGAGGGTGGATAAGGATCTATACAAATGAGACTCTGAAGCTGAGGCTTCCTCAGCTTCTTAAATAACTGCCTATGAGTTACTATTACTCCATACTAGGCTCCAAGAGCCTAGGGTTGAATAATTTATAGTGATTAGAAGTAACATCTAAACAATTGTGAAGCGTCCCTTCAAGTTTTCCTTATTTCTTCTTCAATATGCCTAAAATACAATTAGAAGATTTGTTTTCCTGAATCACTACTGTCACTGTGGTAATATCCCTTTAAAACATCTAATAGCTGGGGCCAGCTCTGTGGGCTAGGGGGTAAAGCTGCCACCTGCAGTGCTAGCATCCCGAATGGATGCCGGTTGAAGTCCCAGCTGCTCCACTTCTGATCCAGCTCTCTGCCATGGCCTGGGAAAGCAGAACAAGATGGTCCAAGTCCTTGGGCCCCTGCGCCCACGTGGGAGACCTGGAGGAAGCTCCTGGATCCTGGCTTTGGAATGGCACAGCTCCGGCCTTTGTGGCTAATTGGGGAGTGAGCCAGTGGATAGAAGACGCCTCTCCCCCACCCCGGCCTCCCCCCCTCCCACCCCGGCCTCCCCCCTCCCCCCCCGGCCTCCCCCCCCCCGGCCTCCCCCCTCCCCCCGCGGCCTCTCCCCCTCCCCCCGCAGCCTCTCCCCCTCCCCCCGCGGCCTCTCCCCCTCCCCCCCAGCCTCTCCCCCCCCCCCCGGCCTCTCCTGCCTCTGTGTAACTCTGATTTCAAACAAGTAATGAAATCTTTTTTAAAAGATCTCATGGCCTTTCTTGTTTCTTAACATTTATTTTATTCTTTTGAAAGGGCTATAAGGGGGCTGGAGCCGTGGCTCACTTGGTTAATCCTTTACCTGTGATGTTGGCATCCCAACGAATATGGGCACCGGATTCTAGTCCCTGTTGCTCCTCTTCCAGTCCAGCTCTCTGCTGTAGCCCAGGAGGGCAGTGGAGAATGGCCCAAATGTTTGGGCTTCTGCACCCTCATGGGAGACCAGGAGGAAGCACCTGGCTGCTGGCTTCGGATCAGCGCAGCACCAGCCATGGAGGCCATTTGGGGAGAGAACCAATGGAAGGAAGACCTTTCTGTGTCTCTCACTGTCTATAACTCTACCTGTCACATAAAAAAAGGGGGATAAGGGAAGTGAGATGCAGAAGGGGAGAGAAGGGAGGGTAAAGGAGCGGGAGAGAGAATGGGATAAAAAGAAAGATAAATTATCTTCCACTGGTTCACATTCAAAATGCTTACAATAGCCAGGGTTGGGCCAGGTGGAAACTAGGAGTTCAGAATTCAATCCAATCTGGGTCTCCCATGTGAGTGGGAGGGATCCAACTACTTGAGCCATTATTTGCTGCCTCCCAGGCTGGAGTAAGAGGTGGAGCCAAGACTCAAACCCAAGCACTCCAATAGAGAATATGGTTTTCCCAAGTGTCTTCTTAATTACGGCGCCAAATCGCAACCCATTATTGAGTGTCCATTGTATCTTTCCATTGCCTGTAAAGTTCTTATATTTTATCAGGCATCAGAAACAGTTGCTGGAAGGGGAATACTTGTTTGAGATTCATATTGCCTGGCTCCAAACCCTAAAATACTGAATCAGGATCACTGAGGTTAGAGCCTGAAATTCTTCATTTTAATTTTTTTCTTGGTGACCATAATATAGCTATACTTTAATAGCTAACAGGCTAAGGTCACATCTACTTAACGTAAGATATTATTCATGAGGCTGGCACTGTGGTGCAGTGGGTTAAAGCACTGGCCTGAAGTGCTGGCATCCCATATGGGCACTGTTTCTAGTCCTGGCTGTTCGTCTTCCAATCCAGTTCTCTGCTATGGCCTGGGAAAGCAGTGGAAGATGGTATCTACCTCTCTAACTCTTTCAAATAAAATCTAAAAATTATTCATACTTGATCTTGGCTCAGCTCACCTTTTAAACTCCATCTTTCCTACTTTTCAACAGACTCTCCATTCTAGCCATTGTTAGCCACACATACCTTACATATTCTTGATGCTTTAGGTCCTTTGGTCACTTTGTTACATTTGGCTGAAATGCCCATTCTCTCCTTGCTGCTTTTCCAAATACTAGCTATCTCTTAATTCCTAGTTCAGGTCTATTTTTTCCCTGATACCTTCTCTGGCCTAATAACACATGGGATTTCTCCAGTCCCTAACCTCCTAGAGGCACTCATCAGCATATTGTCATTTTTATTATTTGATTCCTCAGATAAGTCTATTTTCTGTTATCTGTCAGGGAAGTGTCCATTCTTTTAGCTTATCACATCTCCAAGAGTCTTGCCTACTACTGAACAGGCAGAAAACCAAAAGAAACAGGAAAGAGCATTTATATTCACAATGGGATATATTTCTTGTCCTTCTATTCTCATTTAGTAGAGCATAACAAATTCCCAAACAACTGCTTTTCAATGAGCAACAAGGATTTGGTTTATAAATGCAGATTCTAAAAATATACTGAATATGAAAACATCTTTGGCTTAGATGCTCTTGTCAAAGGAAGATATTCTGTGATATACTACAGGATATTGGCTGCTGTTTTAGTAAATATTTCAGGAATCAATTTATTCAGTGCTGTGATTTTTATATTTTTATTCAAGGTTATATTTCATGTTTTTGTTGCTCTTAAAGGAGTTTATCTGCATGCTAAAATATACTCCTAAGCTATTTGGAAAAGAAACACCATCAAAGTACTGTCAGCCTTCCATATCTACAGGTTACACATAAATGGATATAATCTGCAGATTGAAAGTACTGGAAGGGCTGGTGATGTGATGTAGTAGGTAAAGCTGCTGCCTGAAGTGCTGGAATCCTATGTGGCGCCGGTTTGAGACCCGGCTGCTTCACTTCCAATCCAGCTCTCTGCTATAGCCTGGGAAAGCAACAAGTCCTTGGGTCCCTGCACCCGTTTGTTAAGACCTGGAGGAAGCTCCTGGCTCCTGGCTTTGGATCAGCGCAGCTCCGGTTGTTGCAGCCAATTGGGGAGTGAACCAGTGGATGGAAGACCTCTCTGTCTCTCTCTCTGCCTCTCCTTCTCTCTCTGTAACTCTTTCAAATAAATAAATCTAAAAAAATACTGGAAAACATTGCATCTGTACTATACATGTGCAGATTTTCTTGTGGCTATTTTGTAAATAACACAGTGACTATTAACATCACTTATATTGTACTAGGTATTAGTAATCTGGAAATGATTTAAAGTATATTGGAGAACAGGTGTGTTATATACAAATATGCCATTTCATAAGAGACATGAACATCCTCATATTTTGATTTTGATAACCTGGGCTGGGGGGTACTAGAAACAATCATCTGAGGATGCCAAAGAATGGCTATATACCTAAAATATTTCATGGGCTTTGCTAATGATTATGCCATCAGACTTATTAGGGATCAAGATAAGATGATATTTTTAATGTCTGTCTCATTACAGTGTTCAAACAAGAATGAGTTTATTATCTGTATTTTTTAAAAAGGGAAAATAAGCTTATGCATAAATAGTCTTGATCAGGCAATAAGATTGTAATCTGGCTGGAAGTCGTGTTCATGGAGCTCTAATTTTTGTTTTTGTGAAGTAGAGGCAGCATAGTTCATAGTACAATGATTTTCAAACTAAGCAAAGCCTTAGGAATCTACAGAGTAGCTTTGAGGGCCACTGAAGGCAAGCACTTAGTGGGTAGGGATTAAAGAATAAAAGGTAAAGAAGCATTATTCAAATTCCATTTGACTTCTGTCTGCATTACAAAAGATAGAGCTGACTATTGAGCTTGTGACCTCACATCTCTTGGTCCAGATATTTTCTATCTCTGGGGCCTGATTATAAATGGATCTTTAAGGAATCACGGAAATATACAAGGTAGTGAGAAATCAAAGAAGAGCAGATATTGTCCTGATTTTAAAAATGCAGATGGATCTGTGGACTACAGTCTCATAAGCTTAATTTCTCCTATAGGCGATATTTTTGAACAGATTTTTAAGATGTTTATCAGTCAGGATCCCAGTGGTAAATGGATGGCACATTCAAGGGCATTAAGGGAAGAGAATTTATTGGGAAAAAAAACCTACTCGTGGACATGTGGTTGGGGCTAAAGTATCTACACAATGGGCAGTTTCATGTAGTTCAACTTAATAGAAATCTAGCGTAGCTAGAGGAAGGTAAGGGAGTAAGAGCTGGCTGAAGCCAGTTTATGTAGGACCTTGTGACCATGGAAAACCATGAAAGTAGCTTGAAAATTGTAAGTAAAAGCTCCTATCTGGCTTTAAGGAAGGGAGTGATATAATAGGGGTGATTGATGGAAAATAGATAGGTCTCTATCTCTACTCTTTCCTTCCTACTGTCAGTAGGGTATGCAGTGAAGAAAGTTGTGATTTGAGAGGAAACATGGAAACGTGATGTTTGAGTCTAGGCTTGTTATGGATGAAATGATGGAGAAAAGTGGAAAATTCAGCATATAATATGTAGGTAGAATTGATGGGATATATTTGTGAAAGGGAGAAAGAAATGATAAAGGATGCCTAAAAATTTGTCTTGGTCAGTCAGAAGGAAGGTGATATTATTTATTCCGATGGTGAAGACTGAGAAAGGGAACATATTTGGAAAGGAATTTCAAGTAGTGACAAAATCAACCAGAACTCAATAGCATCTTTTACTTCTGTGAAAAATTTTCTAGAGAAGGTAGTTAGAAATTTTGGCATTAAGAGTTTCCATCACCTGTGTTCCATGGTTGGGTATTCTACATAATAAAGGCTTCTGTGGTCCATTAAATTATAAAACATTGTGGTAAATGCAATAAACACAACTTAAGTCTTTTTATCTTCAATGAGATAATTCTTAGTGACTGATAGGATAGAGATAATTGTTAGAGTGACTGATAGGCTACCAAGGAGTAGGAAACTCTCAAAGGGAATATTTTAGATTTTTCAAACTTAAGTTGGCAATAGAGTACTTTTAACTTTCTCTTTTAAAACACTTACATAAAGGGAGCAAATTTCAGGTATTTCATTTATACAGTTTTAAGAGCATGATTCCCCCCACCTATCTTCCCTCCCACTCTCCCTCTTCCTTCCTTATTTTCCTTTTAATTTTTTAACTACTTTTATTATTTATAAATTTCCAAAGTACAGTTTATGGATTACAATGGCTTCCCCCCCATAAATTCCCTCTCACTCGCAGCCCTCCCATCTCCCGCTCCCTCTCCCATTCCATTCACATCAAGATTCATTTTGAATTATCTTTATATACAGTATACAGAAGATTGATTTAGTATTTATTAAGTAAAGATTGCATCAGTTTGCACCCACACAGAAACACAAAGTGTAAAATACTGTTTCAGTACTAGTTATGGCAGTACTTCACATTGGACAACACATTAAGGACAGATCCTACATGAGAAGTAAGTACACAGTGACTCCTGTTGTTGACTTAACAATTTGACACTCTTGTTTATGGCGTCAGTAATCTCCCTAGGCTCTAGTCATGAGCTGCCAAGGCTATGGAAACCTTTTGAGTTTGCCAACGTCAATCTTATTCTGACAGGATCATAGTCAAAGTGGAAGTTTTCTCCTCCCTTCAGAGAAAGGTACCTCCTTCTTTTTTTCTTTTTTTTTTGACAGGCAGAGTGGACAGTAGAGGGAGACAGAGAGAAAGGTCTTCCTTTTGCTGTTGGTTCACCCTCCAATGGCCGCCGCGGTAGGCGTGCTGCGGCTGGCGCACCGTGCTGTTCCGATGGCAGGAGCCAGGTGCTTCTCCTGGTCTCCCATGGTGCAGGGCCCAAGCACTTGGGCCATCCTCCACTGCACTCCCGGGCCACAGCAGAGAGCTGGCCTGGAAGAGGGGCAACTGGGACAGGATCGGTGCCCCAACCGGGACTAGAACCTGGTGTGCCGGCACCGCAAGGCGGAGGATTAGCCTAGTGAGCCACGGCGCCGGCCCCCATAATTTCTTTATCCAGTCTACTGTTGATGGGCATTTGGGTTGGTTCCAGGTCTTAGCTATTGTGAATTGAGCTGCAATAAACATTAATGTGCAGATGCCTTTTTTATTAGCCAAATTAATTTCCTTTGGGTAAATTCCAAGGAGTGGGATGGCTGGGTTGTATGGTAGGGTTATATTCAGGTCTGAGGAAACTCCAGACTGACCTCCATAGTGGCTTAACCAGTTTGCATTCCCACCAACAGTGGGTTAGTGTCCCTTTTTCCCCACATCCTCTCCAGCATCTATTGTTGGTAGATTTCTGAATGTGAGCCATTCTCACCGGGGTGAGGTGAAACCTCATTGTGGTTTTGATTTGCGTTTCTCTGATTGCTAGTGATCTTGAACATTTTTTCACGTGCCTGTTGGCTCTTTGGATTTCCTCTTTCGAAAAATGTCCATTGAGGTCCTTGGCCCATCTCTTAAGTGGGTTGTTTTGTTGTTGTGGATTTTCTTGATTTCTTTGTAGATTCTGGTTATCAATCCTTTATCTGTAGCATAGTTTTCAAATATTTTTTCCCATTCTGTCGGTTGCATTTTACTTTCCTGTTTCTTTTGAAGTACAGAAACTTCTCAATTTGATGCAATCCCAAATGTTAATTTTGGATTTGACTGCCTGTGCTCCTGGGGTTTTTCCAATAAGTCTTTGCCAATGCCTATATCTTGCAGGGTTTCTCCAATGCTCTCTAATAATTTGATTGTTTCGGGTCGTAGATTTAGGTCTTTAATCCCTGTTGAGTGAATTCTTGTGTAAGGTGAAAGGTAGGGATCTTGCTTCAAGCTTCTGCACATGGAAATCCAGTTTTCCCAGCACCATTTATTGAATAGACTGTCCTTATTGCAGGGATTGGTTTTGGATCTTTGATCAAATATAAGTTGGCTGTAGATGTTTGGATTGATTTCTGGTGTTTCTATTCTGTTCCATTGGTCTATCCTTCTGTTTCTGTACCAGTACCATGCTCTTTTGATAACAACTGCCCTGTAGTATGTCCTCAAGTCTGGTATTGTGATGCCTCTGGCTTTGTTTTTGTTGTTCAAGATTGCTTTGGCTATTTGAGGTCATCTGTGTCTCCATATGAATTTCAGCATCATTTTTTCCAGATCTGAGAAGAATGTCTTTGGTATCTTGATTGGTATTGCATTGAATGTATAAATTGCTTTTGGGAAAATAGACTTTACAAACTCTTCTATGAGTTCCAATAATCTGTTAGTAGAGCTCTTTGGGTCCCCTAAATATAGAACCATATCATCTGCAAAGAGGGATAGTTTGAGTTCTTCCTTCCCAATTTATATCCCTTTAATTTCTTTTTCTTGCCTAATAGCTCTGGCTAAAACTTCGAGAACTCTATTGAATAGCAGTGGTGAGAGTGGGCATGCCTGTCTGCTACCAGATCTCAGTGGAAATGATTCCAACTTTTCCCCATTCAATAAGATGTTGGCCGTGGGTTTTTCATAAATTGCTTTGATTGTATTGAGGAATGTTCCTTCCATACCCAGTTTGCTTAGAGTTTTCATCATGAAAGGGTGTTGTATTTTATCGAATGCTTTCTCTGCATCTACTGATATAACCATATGGTTTTTCTTCTGTAGTCTGTTAATGTGGTGTATCACGTTGATTGTTTTGCGAATGTTGAACCATTCCTGCATACCAGGGATAAATCCCACTTGGTCTGGGGTGATGATCTTTCTGATGTGTTGTTGCATTCTATTGGCCAGAATTTTATTGAGTATTTTTGCATCTATGTTCATCAGGGATATTGGTCTGTAATTCCTTTCAATGCTGCATCTTTTTCCGGCTTAGGACTTAAGGTGATGCTGGCTTCACAGTTAGAATTTGGGAGGATTCCCTCTTTTTCGATTGTTTTGAATAGTTTGAGAAGAATTGGGTTAGTTCTTCTCTAAATGTCTGTTAGAATTCAGCCGTGAATCCATCTGGTCCTGGGCTTTTCTTTGTTGGGAGGGCCTTTATTACTATTTCAATTTCTGTGTCAGTTATGGGTCTGTTTAGGTTTTCTATGTCTTCCTGGCTTGATTTAGGTTGGTTGAATGTGTCCAGGAATCTGTCCATTTTGATAGATTTTCCTGTTTGCTGGCATACAAGTCCTTGTAATTTCTGATGATTCTTTTTATTTCTGTGGTGTCTGTTGTTACGTTTCATTTTTCATCTCTGATTTTATTGATTTCGTTCTTTTCTTTTTTTAGTTAGTTGGGCCAATGGGGTGTCAATTTTGTTTGTTTTCAAAAAACCAGCTCCTCATTTGGCTGACTTTTTGTAATTTTTTTGGATTGAATCCTGTTGATTTCTTCTCTGATTTTAATTATTTATCTTCTCCTACTGGTTTTCAGTTTTGTTTGCTGCAGATTTTATAGATCCTTGAGATGACTTGAAAGCTCATCTATTTGGTGCCTTTCCAATTTCTTGATATAGGCATCTATTGCTGTAAACTTTCCTCTTAACACTGCTTTTGCTGTATCCCATAGCTTTGAGTATGTTGTGCTGTTATCCTCATTTACTTTTAGAAAATTTTTGATTTTGCTTTTAATTTCTTCTATGACCCATTGTTCATTCAGGAGCATGTTGTTCAATCTCCATGTGTTTGCATATGCTCTAGGGATTCCCCAGTTGCTAATTTCCAATTTCATTCCTTTGTGGTCTGAGAAGCTGCATGGTATGATTCTAATTCTTTTGAATTTGTTGAGACTTGCTTTATGGCCTGGTATGTGGTCAATCCTAGAGAAGGTTCCATGTACTGCTGAGAAGAATGTAAAGTCCTTAGATGTAGGATGAAATGTTCTGTAGATATCTGTTAGATCCATTTGGGCTATAGTGTCATTTAAATCTACTGTCTCCTTGTTGATCTTCTGTCCTGTTGATCTGTCTATCTCTGAGAGTGGAGTATTGAAGTCCCCCAGTACTATTGTATTGGGGTCTAAGTCTCCCTTTAAGTCCCTTAACAAGTCTTTTAAATAAGCTGGTGCCCTGTAATTAGGTGCATATACATTGATATTCGTTATATCTTCCTGTTGAATGGATCTCTTAATCATTAAATTGTGCCCCTCTTTGTCTCTCCTAACAGTTTTTGTGGTAAAGTTTATGTTGTCCGATATTAAGATGGCTATGCCTGCTCTTTTTTCATTTCTGTTGGCGTGGTATATCTTTTTCCAGCCTTTCACTTTCAGTCTGTATGGATCATTGTTGGAAAGATGAGTTTCTTGTAATCAGTAAAAAGATGGGTTTTGTTCCTTAACCCAATCAGCCAATTGGTGTCTTTTAACTGGACAGTTCAAGCCATTAACATTCAATGTGACTATTGAGAAGGAGTAACTTTGCCCTGTCATTTGCCAAAGATTTTTTCTAATATATGGTTTGAGACCCCTGTGATCTTTTGGTGTGAGGTTTCCTTCCTTTATCTTCTTTCATATTGGTTACCGTGTTTCTGTGTTTCTGTATGTAAGACATCTTTAAGCATCTTTTGCAGGGCTGGACGAGTGGCGACAAATTCTTTCAATTTCTGTTTGCTGTGAAAGGTCTTTATTTCACCTTCATTCACAAATGAGAGCTTTGCAGGATATAATATTCTGGGCTGGCAGTTTTTCTCTCTTAGTACCTGGGCTATATCTTGCCATTCTCTCCTAGCTTGTAGGGTTTCTGATGAGAAGTCAGCTGTGAGTCTAATTGGAGATCATCTGAGAGTAATCTGGCGTTTCTCTCTTGCACATTTTAGGATCTTTTCTTTGTGTTTCATGTGGTGAGTTTGATTACGACATGTCGTGGTGAGGATCTCTTTTGATCATGTTTATTAGAGGTTGTATGAGCTTCCTGTACTAGGATGTCTCTGTCCTTCTCCAAACCTGGGAAATTTTCTGCTAGTATCTCACTAAAAAGGCCTTCTAATCCTTTCTCTCTCTCCATGCCTTCAGGAACTCCTAGAACCCGAATGTTGGGTTTTTTAATAGTATCCTGTAGATTCCTGACAGTATTTTTTAGATTTCTGATTTTTTCTTCTTTGATTTGACTGTTTCCTGTTCTCTGTCTTCTAGGTCTGAAATTCTCTCTTCTGCTCCACCCATTCTGTTTTTAAGGCTCTCTAACATGTTTGTCATTTGATCTATTGAGTTCTTCATTTCATTGTGGTTTTTTGTCACTATCACAGTTTCATGTTCTACTAGTTGTTTCATTTCGTTTTGATTCCTCCTTAGTATTTCATTTTCACGAGAGAGATTTTCTGTCTTGTCCATTAAGGATTTCTGTAGTTCAAGAATTTGTTTTTGAGAACTTCTTAATGTTATTATCAATTTTTTGAGATCTGCTTTTTGCATTTCCTCTATCTCTTCATCTTCATAATCTTGCATTGGCGTGTCTTGTTCATTTGGAGGCATCATAGTGTCTTCCTTGCTCTTGTTACCTCGGCTCCTACGTTTGTTGTTTGGCATGTTGGAGATAGTTTATGTTTTTTGTTTTTGTTTTTTTTTTTTTTTTTTTGCTGTGGTGTTTTTTTCTCGTTATACTATGCCTCTAAGTGGGCTGTCTGCTTTGATGGATCCTTAGGGGCTGTGATGGGTGTGGCCAGAGAGCTCTGCTTGATTCTTCAGGTTTAAGGCTGTGCAAAAAGCGACTCACCCAGATTGTTCACTCCCTTGCTCCTTACTGGATCGCGCGCTCTCTCTCTCTCTCTCTCTCTCTCTCTCTCTTTTTGACTCAGTTGGGAAGTAATTCCGAATGGCTGAGTGGAATTGAGTGTAGTTGACATCTGGCCTCTGTGAGTATTCGTTTGAACTACCCCTGGGACCACACACAGAGTTTATGCAGCCCTCAATGTGTTCTCAAGATTCACCAAATTCCGAAGTTACTGAGTTTGTGTCTGCGCTTTAGATATGTAAAATGGCTCCTACTCTTTGTTTTGCTTGTGGAGTGACAAGAGAGGCCTCTGCTTTTCCCCCCCAATGTCTCGGGTTTCTGCTGTCTTTGTCATACCTCTCTCCCGTTCCCGCGCTGTCGAGATTCTGCGGCTCCTCTCCCGCGGTTGAGTTTCCACGCGGTGGTCTCCCTGTAGGTCCTCTGTGTCACATCCACTAGATCCGGAAGCTTTTCCTCTGCAGTTTTTTTCTTGAGTCTTTTCCTGAGGCTACAGTAATTCCACTTTTATGAAACTTTATTTTCCCAAACTGCGGCGCACGTCCTCACTATCTGCCATCTTGGCTCCGCCCCCTGTTTATAATTTTAATTTCTATAATATTTGGGCTAATATCACCAATTGCTTTTGTGATCTTAGTTACTTAAATCTTCTTCTTTTTTCCTTTAGTTTAGGTAAAGGTTTATAATTTGTTCATCTTTTTAATGCACCAACTTTTGCTTTAATTGATTCTCTTTTCTATTATCTATATAATTTCTCTCTGGTCTAATCTTTATGTTCATCCTTGTGCTAGATTTGGTTTGTGATATTTTATTTTTTAAAGTGCTATGAGGAATGAAGAATTTTGTAATATAGTTCTTATTTTTAAAGTACACACTAAGAGGTATAATTGGGATCTGCATTGTGGTACAGCAGGTTAAGCCACTGCTTGCAACACTAACAACCCATATCACAGTGTCCTATTCCCAGCTGCATTCTTTTGATCCAGCTCCCTGATAATGTGCCTTAGGAAAGCAGCTAAAGGTGGCCCAAGTGCTTGAGTCCTTCTACCCACATGGGAGGCCCAGAGGGAATTCTGGGCTCCTGGTTTTTGACTGGCTGAAACCTGGATATAGCAGACATTCAGCGATTGAACCAGTAGATCGAAGATCTGTGTCTCTCCCTCTCTATTATTCTGCATTTAAAATAAAATAAATCATTTAAAAAACTAATTAGTATTGCTATCACCTCTTCTTGTAAGTTACTGGCATGCTGAGATTTCATTTTCATTTGTGTCAAATTATTTTAATTTTCCTTGTGATTTTTGTCAGTGAAGAGTATGCTGTTTAATTTCCACATTTATGAATTTTTCATTTTTTTTCTGGTATTGATTTCTAGTGCCATGCGGTTGTGGTCAGAAATATTATACTTTATATCACTTCATTATTTTTTTAAATTTTATTGGTGTGTATCCTCCTAGCTTGTAGTATGTTTTGAAAAATATGCCATGTACTTGAATGTGTAGTTTGCTACTTGGAATATATGTTTATTGGATATATTTGATTTATATTAAGTCCTCCATTTCCTTTTTTGATTATCTAGATGTTCTACGCTTTATTGAAAAATGGAATGTTATGGCCTTGTAGAATTCTGTGTTTCTCTTTTTAATTCTTTAATTGCTTTGTGTTTTTTGGGAACTCTTGTGAATATATATGTATACTTGTTAGATCTTTTTGATGAATTGACTTATCAATATAAAATATCTAATGTCCGTTTTTGTCTCTTCTAACATTTTTTGACTTATTTTGTTCACTATAGTATTAGTTCAGCAGCTTAACCTTTCTTTTGCTTACTGTTTACATGGAACATACTTTCTTGAATAATTTCATTTTTATTTTGAAAGGAGGAATGAATAAATATCTTCGAAATGCTTGTTCACTCCCCAAATATCTGCAATAGACATGGCTATGCCAGACTTAATCCAGGAGCCCAGAACTTCGTCTGGGTCTCCCATGTGGGTGGCAGGAACTTAATTACATGAATCATCTGTGGCCTCCAAGATGTAATATTAGCAGAAAGATGGATTGGAAGAAGACCAGCCTGGATGTGAACCATATACTCTGGTACAGGATATGGGCATTCCAATTGGCAACATAAGCCACTGCTACAAATGCCTGCCCTGACATTGCTTTTCTACCCTTTTACTGTCAAAATATTTGTGTTTTTGAGTCTAAACTGAGTATATTGTAAATAGTATGTAGATGATCATTTTTCTTAATGCATACTGCTGGTGTCTTTTTTTCACTTATTTGAGAGGTAGGGTTACAGACACAGAGAGGGAGACAGAAATGTCGTACATCCACTGGTTTACTCCCCAAATGGCCACAGGAGCTGGAGCCAGGAGTTTCTTCTAGGTCTCCCATGTGGGTGCAGGGGCCCAAGGACTTGGGCCACCTTCCATTGCTTTCCTAGGACATAAGCAGAGAGCTTGATTGGAAGTAGAGCATCTGGAACTTGAGCTGACATCCACATAGGATGATGGCACTGCAGGCTGTGGCTTTACCCCATACACCACATTACCTGCTCCTGCTAGTGTAATCTAGTTAAGTTTCACCCACTTACATTTAAAGTGATTATTGATGTAGGAAGACTTATTTCTGCCATTTTCTTTGTTTTATATAATTACAACATTTTCCTGTTCAATTTCTCCAATTCTACCTTGTGTTTTTTTTTCCAATTATATCATTTTGATGCCCTCCTCATTTCCTTTTCTGAATGTTTGTTAGATTTTTTTAAAAAATTGGTTACTCTAGGGGCTGATGCTGTGGCATAGCAGGTAAAGCCCCTGCCTGCAGTGCTGGCATCCCTTATGGGCACCAGTTCAAGCCCCAGCTGTTCTAGCTCTCTGCTATGGCCTGGGAAAGCAGTGGAAGTTGGCCTAAGTCCTTGGGCCCCTGCATCCACGTGGGTGGCCTGAAGGAGGCTCCTGGCTCCTGTCTTCTGATCCTTGCAGCTACAGTCATTGAGGCCATATGTGGAGCGAGCCAGTAGATGGAAGACCTCTCTGCCTCTGCCTCTCTGTAACTATACCTTTCAAGCTGATAGATGAATCTTAATTGCAATTTTTAGAGTAATCATTTTTTAAGCAAGCCATTAAGCATATAGGTTTGGAAGAGAGGGATGAAGAAATAGATCCAATGATGAATGGTATAGAAGTATTATGCAGTGGGACTAGATGGTATATTTTGGGGAGTTAATATACCCAGAGAAGAACAGAAAACACAGGATCAATCTCAGAACTTGAAAACATAACTTCATTATTGATAATTTTGTATTTACCCTTTATGTTTTGTGAATAGATAAAATAACTGTCACTTTAGTGTCTTCAACAGGCTCTCATTGTTGAAGGCACTAAAGATAGAACTGCTTGCCTATGTTAGCTAAGTATTAAAGAGTATTAGTCTGGGAGCAGTAGCAAGTGTTTAGCCTAATGGTTAAGAGGCATCCAACCCACATTGAAATACCTGCATTAGATTACTAGATACAGCTCCTGATTCCTTCTTTCTGTTAATGCAGAATGTGGGAAACGGTAGTGATGGCCCAAATAATTCGGTTTGGGTACAACCATGTGGGTGACTTGGATTGTATTCCTGGCTCCCAGATTTAGTTCTGGTCTAGTTCTTTGTAGACATTTGAGGAATGAACCAGTAGATGGGAAAATACACATACTCTCTCTCTCTATCAAATAAACAAAAAAGTGATAATAAACAGGATTAATCCTATTTTTAATTTCTAAAGTTCTGTTATTTAATTTCAATTCATTGTTTACATATTCTTATTTTCTTTTCAATCTACAACTGACCATATTTTTTTTCATTGCATATAATCTCTTTAGAAAAATAGCAAATAACATGTTTGCATTTATGATTCCTTAGATAGGGCTGATTAGATAAATCATTTGTGTTAATGAGGTCAAGATCCTATAAATAATCCATATGGATACATATAGGCTATATGGCTAACTTGTCACAGCTGGCACCCCGATAGCCAGTTTTCTCTCAGAACCATATCTTTTTTTTTTTAAGAAAATATTTTATTTTTTAGTGTTCCTGAAATTAAATGAATGATTTAATGATTAACAATTAAATGAGGGGCCGACGCTGTGGCACAGCAGGCAAAGCCTCCGCCTGCTGTGTCAGCATCCCACACAGGCGCTGGTTCAAGTCCCAGCCACTCCACCTCTGATCCAGCCCTCCGCTATCTCCTGGAAAAGCAGTGGAAGATGGTCCAAGTCCTCGGGCCCCCGCACCCACATGCAAGACCCAGAAGAAGCTCCCGGCCCCTGGCTCTGGATCGGCACAGCTCCTGCCACTGCAGCCATCTGGGGAGTGAACGTGCGGATGGAGAACCTCTCTCTCTCTCTCTCTCTGCCTCTGCCTCTCTGTAACTCTACCTTTCAAATAAATAAATCTTAAAAAGAAAAACCAATTAAATGAATAGACATTTGAGTGCCACTATGTACCAGGGATTGACACCAGTACAAACAGAGTGAACACAGTGCAGTTCCTGGCTTTGAAAAACTCGGGAATTAGACCAGCTGACAGTAAACAACACAAATTCCATGGTGAGGACCTGAGTGCAAAGACTGAACCTGATCTACATATAGAATATAGCAGGTGGTAGGTCATCCCCTGTTAAAAAAATGTAGCAGATGGGCATAAAGATGAGGGTGCCGAGTTCTGTAGTTAGGAACTAAAGGTCCTTCAGCATTTCAGTATTTGTTCAGACTCACCTGAGTAGAAAAAAAGATTAAGAACTTGAGCTAATTTGTTATTGAAGGATGAATCATGACTAGAGAAATAACATATATATACTGATGAATAGAAGTAAGTAATAAAAGGGTATCACATTGGTAGTTAAATTGATTAAAACAATAAATTAAACCTGTGATTCTCAAATTTAATATGCACAGTAATGTTAAGGTAAAGTTGGCCTCTATATCTCAGAGGTTATATGATTAAAAACCTACAGAGGCTAGGACTAGGCAACTAATACAAATTAGGATACCGACTAATGGGGAATGAATTGTGTCTCCTCCAAGTCATATTTGGAAGCCCTGACTGTTTAGATGTGGGGTCATAAGGAGGTAATTAATGTTAGAAGAAATCAAAGAATGGGATGGTGGATCTTACAAGAAGAGAAAGATCTCTTCTTCTGTCTCTCCCTTCCTGCCCCATCTCCATGAACAAACACTGAGGTAAGACCAGTGAGGACTCGGTGAGAAAGTTAACATCTATTCATTAGGAAGAGAGCCCCCTCCATAAACCAAATTTGCCATAACATTAATTACAGATTTTTACCTTCCAAAATGTAAGGTGATGCCAATGACCCACATCAAAATTGGAATTACTATGTGATTCAGCAATTCCATTTCTGTGTATGTAACCAAAAGAATTGAAAGCAGGATCTCAAAGATACATGTGTACACCTCAGAACCATATCTTTAAAGGGTTGAGGGAGCGGGGATGATTCTTATGGAGACACAACTCTACATTCACATTTTGTTGGTATAAAGGCCAGGGTTCTTACGTTTATATGTGAACAATGCTGTATTCTCACCCTTTGTATTCTGTGGGAGGCAGACAGCTTATGAATAATCATGCCAAGACTACACTGACAATTTGAAAAATATGTAACAATAGAAACTAATTGAACATAGTTTACCACATGCTTTTTACCTGATGTGTAATTCCTGATATTACTGTTTGTAGCCTGTTTTATTGCTTCCCCCCAGATGCTTGTCACCGAAAAAGACAATCTCTCACTGTTTGACTCACAATATCTGAGAATCTGAGCATTGGCATGTTGACATTCTGAAGCTCTCACTAGGAAAAAAAGAGATGTGAAGGTAGGAGACAGTGCCTGACAGAGTAGGAGAAGTATTTCCCACTATAGGTGTAAAGATGACTTGAGCAACATGAATGATATGACTTGAATGGAGCCCATGGAGAAAACTTTATCTTTGGACTATTCCTCTCACCCCATGTTCTGTCTCACTTGATTTGTAGCAGATGCAAAACATTCACTAAGGTCCTGTATAATCCAGCTCCTAATCACCTCACTGTGGTGACCTCATAACTGTCTAGACATATACTCTATGTACTCCTTCTGAGAAATCAAAGGTTTGTTGGGGTCTTCTATGGGGCTTTAACAACCTGTTCAGAGAAGTTCCTATGTTCTTCTCATGGTAGAAGGGGCTCTGGCTTGGCCTTAGATTCCTAGCACAATAGAGAAACAGTAGTGAATAATGAAACTTATGTGAGGGTTTCTTAGCCTGAATTGCATTGATAAGATGTGGAATCTGTGAACCTCCATGAACTGAATGGCAATGTTTAGTGTATATGTGTATTTTCCTCCAGGGGAAACAGAGGGTTCATAACATTAACTGGATTTTCAAAGAATTGAGTCCCATTCCTTATACCTTGAGAGCCTTTGCATTAATTATTCTGTTTAGGTGAATCCTGTATTTTTTTTAGTGTCTAATCTTTAAACTTCATTAAAATGCTATGAAAATAAATGGATTCAAATAGGATTTTAAGGAGAAGTATCCCCAATTAGCATTACAGCCCATAACCTGCTTGCAAATTTATCACATTGGTAACTGAAAATCATATCCCAACTGTTATTTATTTTTTGACATGCAGAGGTAGTGCGAGAGACAGAGAGAAAGGTTTTCCTTTTCTGTTGGTTCACCCCCTAATGGCCGCTACAGCTGGCGCACCATGCTGATCCAAAGCTAGGAGCCAGGTGCTTCTCCTGGTCTCCCGTGCGGGTGCAGGGCCCAAGCACTTGGGCCATCTTCCCACTGCCTTCCTGGGCCACAGCAGAGAGCTGGACTGGAAGAGGAGCAACTGGAACAGAATCCGGCACCCTGACTGGGACTAGAACCCCGGGGTGCTGGCGCTGCAGGTGGAGGATTAGCTTAGTGGACTGCCGCACCGGCCCCAGCTGTTCTTGAGATAACTGCTTGCTTGCTAATCAAACCATATTGACTGGCTTGCATAGTCCATGGAAAGCAGTGCTTCCCTATGACAAATGGTGGCTGGAGAGACTGACTACTACTGAGGGATTGGTGTGGCAGTGACTCCAGACCAAATTATTTGGTAGGAATGAAAGAATGAATGTTGCAGTGGCTTACTGCTAGGTACTGTGCTACATATTTTCACAAACTAAGCTCAATTTTTACAATTACTTTTGTGAGGTAAATATTGATAGCCTAATTGTATATGATTAGAGTCATAAAATGGTTTTCTAAAAGTCTTAAAGTGTCAGCTTGAACTAAATATTTTTATTTCTTCCATTGCCCGAGGTCTTATGGGAGCCTGGAATCAGGACTAGGGAGAATATCCCAAGGGTTGTTTTAGCCAGATTCTAGCCTTTCAACCTGAGAAGTAATTCACTTTCTACACCTTTATAAGAGATGGGTCATATTTGCTCCAGGGTGTCTCGGTGGCTTTAGAAGCTGGAAGTACTATTGCTGGGGAGGCCACTCTTCTGTCCCCTCAAGCAGCTCTAAGTTTTGATTTGGTTTGTGCATTCTTTAAATAACACTGACATTAGCCCACACTGCAACCACCTCCTCAGAATTTGAAATGCTGTAGAAATAGCTAACAGAGAGCATTGTCTAACGCCATATAAAAGGATTAGAATTTGAACAGAAATTTTGCAATCAAAACACCTTTTACTCCCACGGCAAGTGGAACTTTTTCTTTGTGAGGAAAGCAAGCAAATATTTCATTTTAGAATAATGATGCTCTTTAAAAGGGCAGTGCCAATAGTTTCCGTCTTGTTTTTTTTTTCTTTGTATTTAATGCCATCAGAAAAGGAAAAAATAGGTTGTCAGATGCGTATTTCTCAAAGAACTGAAAGGAGTGGATATATTTGAGTGGATCCATGTGGGATTTATTGACAACTAAAATGTGTTTCAAAGATGGTCCACAGGTCCCCCGATGTTAGAATTACTTTATTGCTTATATAAAATGCAGATTCTTGGAGTCCTCCTTAGACTTATTCAGAATCTATGGAGGGGGATGGGGCTCACAAATATGCATTTTGGTTTTATGTCTGGAGAATTTTATGCACACCAAAGTCTGGAAATCACTGTAATGGAAGTCCAACACCCATAATTGAGAGCATTTCTGCTATTGTGGCATTTGGCTAAAATGAATCCATTAACTACTTTTTCCTTTGAGAGAAAGACACATCAAAGACAACTTTTCTGTGGTGAATTGCACATGAAAAGGAGTTAAAATCTATTCAGAGGAACTTTACTGTCTTCAACAGCCTGAAGGACTGGTAAACATATTCTGTCATACTCCAGAGGTCAGAACTCATGTCATATTTTAAAAGAACAGGAATAGTAGGAAAGACTGAGATCTACAACTAAACTCGCCAACCTGTACTGAGGCAGGCAAAAATCCACCTGAAGTCTCAGAGGAAGTTCACAATGCAGTAGGCAGAAAAAGTTAACTTCCAATTATAAAAGCAGCATGTGAAAGGCTAGGGCAATAATTCCGTGTGTGTGTGTGTGTGTGTATAAGAGATGGAGGAGTGGAGAACAAGAGGGAGAGATGGGATGTGGCAATTAAAAATTGAAGAGTAAACAATATAGTAGAGACCTTTGATATGATTAGGACTAGAGTTACCTAGTCAAAAGATCAATTATATCATGGAATCTTGGATACATATTGTTACAGTTTAAACAGGATTTGGCTCTCTAAATTCATGCAGATATTTAAACTCCAAAGTCTAATGTTAATGCCTTGATGACAATTGTTGATGGATTAAGGATGAATAATTCATCTCATGATGGCACCCGGGAAGTAGGCTTGGAGGGATGTCTTTAGGTCACTGAGGGGCTTGACATCAGAAAGTAGCTCTTCTGAGAGAGTTGGTTACATATGCAGAGCATACTTCCTATCTACTTCTACTTCCTGGCTTCCCATTCAATGGTTTTTCTACCATTTTCCAGCCTCACCAGATGCCTGAACCAATGGGGCTGCCTAATTGTGACCTGTGACCCTCCAAACACTGAGTTGAAATAAATGTTCTTTCCTAAGTAGCTTCTCTCAGGAAGGTAATGAAAAGCTAACATCTAAATGTGCCATTTAAATGTTTTATTTTTAACTGAAAATTAATTGTATATACTTATGGATCAATGCCATTTTTACTTGAAATACTCAAATAAAAATTGTACATACTGTTCTGTCAAATGCAAAGTCCCCCAAATATCCTGCTATTAGTCATACTCCTTTATTCTGTCTGAAGTTGTGATTTTTCAATTGTTCTGAATCCCACAGGTTGAATTGTACATTAGATGCTTGAGGATGAAAGAATGCTTTTATTTGCACTCCAGATATGAACTTCTATTGGGAATTCTAAATGAAAAATGTAGAGAAAGTGCTCTACCCTCTTTCTATTTCTTTCCCTCAGAGAGAGACTGTATCCATGGAGAAATTTAAGTATAACCTTCTTAGCATTTTTAAATACAAAGGGATAGATTTCTCCTAATTCATCTGTAGAAACATATATGTGGCTACCTCAAAAAGTTTGTGGAAAAATACAAGTAATTTATTTTTGTGTTAAAATGTTTCGAATCAATGTATTTGTTTCATAATATATATTTTCCATTAACTTTTTGAATATCTTATGTATATAAAAGAACAGGCAAACAAGTAAGCAAGTAGGATTTTCAAGTTAAGGGACTTTAATTGGATAACTAGTACATATTATTCATTTTCCCTTAATGAAACAAAGTTACCTAGGCCTATTTTCTTAAAAAACAATAGGGACAGTGTCTTTTTTCCTTCATACTATTTGCTGAACTCATTACTTAGTGTGGGGTTAATTTTATGAGTAAAGTAAACTGAAAGTAGATCATGGCAAAAATTGAGAGGGAATAAGAGGAAGGAAGTGAAAGGGTGGGAGCATGGGCAATAAGGAGCGTAGGGCAGGAAGTATCACTATGTTCTTAAATCTGTATACATGAAATACATGAAGTCTGTATACTTTAAATAAAATGAAAAAACAATCATAATGCATTAATCACATTTATTTTTGGGAAAAGAACATGTCTGTTTTACTCCAGATCTCAGTGAGATTGAAGATATAGCATTGGAGAGATTTGAATAAGCATGGATGTTGAGGGTAGGTTACTACTTAAGAATTCAACCTAGGTGAATTAAATTTCATCTCTTCTAATCATGTATTATTTTTCTATTTTTGAGGTATTGCATCCAAGGCAAATTTGAAATAGTTCCAGGAAGATATTTTTAAATGTATTTTGAACTTTATATCAAAATAATATGTATTCTGTTTTTAAAAATTCATTCAAAAAACCCCCAAAATAAAGGCAAGTAAGTAAAAGCAGCATTTGTCTAAACTGCACACATCAATCTCATTTCTGTTCCCTGTGGTGATTTTTTTCTCTTATTTTCCTGTTGCTACATAGAATATTTTTTTCTTTATTTTTAACTTTTAGGTATTATCTATTGATTTCACATATGAAGATTCAGTTATATCTCCCTTTCCTCATATACAGACATCTTTTCCTTCTTTCTCCCCAGTGTGTGATTAAATAAATATTTAAGTATAATTTGGCTATGTAACTATTGTGGACTATGTAGTATATATGCTTATATTTTCTTACATATTCTGTGTTTCTTTGGAATCAATATCATATTTGGTTTAATTTTCTGTGTACCTATTATATTTCATTAGAACTACAAACTTTTCTTAAAATAGGCACAGGAAATAATTTATTATTTCTATTTTTTTCTTGATATTATCTTTCCTTCATCATCCCATTTCAGTCTGGACTGGTTGCTCTACAGGTATGTTTATACTTGTCATCCTGGTTTCACTACTCTAAAGGACTTGAATTTTTCTTCTGTACTGGTATTCTATTTACAGGATCCTATGATTTTATCTTTCTTGGCTTATTCCTTTGTTTCTAAGAGTCCATACTTAATTTTTGGAGACTTTGAATGTCTGGAAACATCTTTTGTCCGTCTACGTATTTGGTAATGAATTATAGAATTCTAGGTCAAAAAGCATCTTCAGAATTTTGAAGGCATTGTTGCTCTTATACCTTCTAATGTTACTGACTAGGAGCTTGATATTCCTCTTTGTAATGCATTGTATGTTTCCTGTTCATTTTCTGAAAGCTTCTAAAATTTTCTCAATTCTTGGTATTCTGGTTTCATGATGATATGCCTTATTGCATGTTTTATCAATCATTGTAGTGGGCATTTTAAGTGAAGATATGATCCTTAAATATAAGACTTTTTTCTTATTTTATTTGGAAGAGTTTCAGAGAGGAGGAGAGACAGGGTGGGGGGCAGAGAGAGAGAGACAGAGGGAAGGAGAGACAGAGATAGAGATGGAAGATCTCACTATATTTATCTGCTATTTCATTCCTGCAATGGCTGCAACAGACTAGTGTCTGCAAATACTAACTGATAGAATAAAAAAGGGAGAGAATGATCCAACATGGGAAGCGGGATACACAGCAGACTCAGAATGGCAGATGTCTTAAACAGCACTCTGGCCTTAGAATCAGCCCTTATGGCATTCAGATCCAGCTGAAAAGCCCATGAGAGTATTTCAGGCATGGAAAGCCAAGACACTGTGGCAAAAAAGGACCTAAATGAAAAATCTCTGCAAGTGAGATCCCAGTGGAAAGAACGGGCCATCAAAGAACGAGGTACCTTTCTCTGAAGGGAGGAGAGAACTTCCACTTTGACTATGACCTTGTCTAAATATGATCGGAGTCGGCAAACTCAAGGCTTCCATAGCCTTGGCAACTCGTGACTCGAGCCTAGGGAGATTACTGATGCCATAAACAAGAGTGACAATTTGTTAAGTCAACAACAGGAGTCACTGTGCACTTACTCCTCATGTAGGATCTCTGTCCGTAATGTGCTGTACATTGTGATTTAATGCTATAACTAGTACTCAAACAGTATTTTACACTTATGTTCTGTGTGGGTGCAAACTGTTGAAAGCTTTACGTAATATATGCTAAATTGATCTTCTGTATACAAAGAAAATTGAAAATGAATCTTGATGTGAATGGAAGGGGAGAGGGAGCAGGAGATGGGAGGGTTGCTGGTGGGAGGGAAGTTATGGGGGGGGGAAGCCATTGTAATCCATAAGCTGTACTTTGGAAATTTATATTCATTAAATAAAAGTTAAAAAACACTAAACATAAAACTAAACTTGTCTTCATTAAAGAGAATATTTGAAGCCCTATACAAAACATAAAAAAAAATTTGCTCTTTAAAAAATTCGAAGGAAGGTCAGACAGGGAGAAAATATTTGAAATATGTACTCTTTGATTAAAGCACTTTATAACGTATGAAAGACTGTTACATCTCAAGACAACCAACACAATATAAGTCGGAAAATGTTTAAACCTATACCTCACAATAGAAGACAAAAATAGTCAATTGGCATGTTAAAATACTTAATATCTAGTCAACAGAGTGATACAAGTCAAAGACAAATTGAGTTCTCTCTCTATACCCACTAGATTGGCTGAAATTAAAAGACTGTCAATTTCATGTTTTGAGGAGGATGCGGAACCACTGAAACTCTTAAATATTGCTGGTGGTGTGCAAAACGTTATGGCCACTTTTGAAACTAGTTAGGCAGTTTTTCATCTTTGTAACAGTCAACGTACACATATTATCAAGCATTTTGGAATTTTACTTATGCACTCCACATTAAAAAAATGTGATAAAACAGCTTGCAAATGAATGTTCATAGCAACTTTATTATAGTCTCAAATTTAAAGTCAATCAAGATAGCTATCCATGGGGTAGGGATTAATGATAAAGATGGGAGGGAACTTCTTGTACAGGAATATTCTGTATCGTGATTATGCTATATCCTATTATACAATTTTTCAGGACTCATTTAACTTTAAAGTATGAATTTGACTCTGCGAGTTACACTCCAATGATATTTAAGATAAAAAACAGTGTTTATTGGGAGTTATTTATATGAATTGGCTTACCTCTTTGCAGGTTCAAATATTATGGAACAATCTGGTTTTTCACTAAGCGCTACCAAATGTCAAAGGTCATTCCAAAGCAATACAGCTTTGTATCTATAGAAATAACTTTACTTTTGAGTATTCATATTTTATTAATTGTAAAAATTTTATAAAATATTCATTTCAAAGTTTCAGGGAGGGAAAGGCCAGATATGGAGGGAGGTACATGGAGAGAGAGATAAGGAGGAAAGAATATTTCATAATCACAATTACAGGAATAGTGGCATATAACATTTGAAAACTCGAACATTTGAATGAAGCTTTCAATTTAGCTGGTGAGAACTGATGTGTGAATGCTTTCTAGAGCATAGTCTATGTGTTTGTAGCATGCTCAGGGTATCAGTATGTTTTACAGATAGAACTGAGAACTTCACTTAACCTTATTAGTCAAGTAAAATTTGGTGGCTAAAATATAGTCTAAGCACCCGTTGAGTAGTCTGTAACAGGTGAGTTTAACATGAGATGTTATGACATGTTAGTCACTGAGCTGGAAATCAGGGAAAGACTTCTTGAGATTGTTGACTTAATGTTGGAGAGATAAGAATTAAAATATCATGCCAATCCAGTAAAACCTCTCCATAAAATGCGGAATCTTATGAAACAATACTGAATAAATGTTAATCCAAACTGTGATGCGTGTCACAAGGAATTCTCTAAAGAGATTGCAAAGACAAAAAGGAACTCTGAAATTTTTTTGTGTATGAGGAGAATTCAGAAAGTATGTGGTAAAATGGAATTAAAAGATAATGCATGTTTTTCATGAATTTTTGGAGACTTCGGTAAATTTTGATCTATTAAACACATGTTAATTGTATTTATCCAAGGAAAAATTAAAGTTTCTGATATTTAAAAATTTAAAATCAAGGTTTATTTTTTCTACCAACCCTCCAATGCATGTTTCAATCAATAGATGGAGGGTGTATCAAGTCCCATATAAACTTTTCATAAAAGCAATCATAAATTTATATAGGAAAATTATTTTTTAAAGCTCCTAGACATTTGAGAACATATGAAAAAAAATTCTCTGATGAGTCTGTTTTTCTGTTTTTAGGTTTTTAAATTGTGTTACAAGCTGCTACTTTAGCCCAATGAGGCACTATAATAGTCTGTAATTGCACAACAGTGCTATCTCCATGTTAGTGTATAGTTTGATTATAAACTGAAATCATATCAGGGTTATGTAATGTTACAAGAACAGCTGAAAAGTTCTGAATTAAGTTCTTTAAACCTTTGTGTGCTTGTCATTGCTGGACACAGGTTGGGTACTGGGCACTGATTCTTTGATTGAAAGAAATGAGAGGATAGAAAGGAGTTTGTGAGTGACAAGAGGATGCTTGCTGGGGATTTATAGAAACAGTTCTTCCACTGCTTATTACCACCTGGGGTAGGTATGGAACTTAAGCCTTGGAACAGATTTTGGCCTTTCTTATATAGGTGCTGCCATTGAAGAACCAAGAGTACTTGCTAAAGAGCTGTGGAATTTGCTCCACAATTCAGACTGATGTGTCTCCAAGGAGCTCTGGGTCATGTGACCAATATGTGAAATATTCACTGAAGTTCTCATGATCAGTGTGTTATATACACCAAGGTATCAGGCACTGTGTAGAGATACCTAAACAAAAATGTTTCTCCCATTTCAGCCATTGTGATAAAATTTGGCAGTAACTCACTCTGAGGTGGAATGATAATAGTAGTCACATATGTCAACAGTTGTTTTTCATATACTGCACCTGACTGAATAGGCTGGTTACTGCAATGGGCTATAAATTAGAGTTTTGTTTTACAGGGTGTCCATGATGGTGATGGATACAAGGGAGTCTAGCTTATTAAATGTGTTTTTAATCACGTTGATGTTGTCATGATTCATAAGGGCTCAATATAGAATTAAGAATAAAACCATAAAACCAGATTCTAGGAAACAATAGGACTTGACAGGAGAACATATTATTTTTCTGGGTGCTATCTCTGTGATAACTATATTGGTTGGCATGTAATCTGTCCCTTGGCTTATGAGACAGATGACGTGCTGTCTCTTTTGGAGAACTCCACATATAGGAACTCATCAGTGTTTTTGTCCAGAAAATCTTGCTTGTCATTTGCTTTCTTTGACTTGTGTGTATGTGTTGGTGAGGTTGGGGAGAGTGAATGGAGGCAGAATGCTGAGAACCCTTAGCTGTTGTGTGCCGCGAAAGTCATGTCCTGCTTCTTGGACTTTGAAAGTACATGTAGTCCTTTCAGATCTTTTTGACAAGCAGGAAATTACATCTTGGAACTGAATTTTCACAGGGAAAGAAGATATAATACCTCTTGGTATTCACTTTTAAACAAGATGGCACTTTGGTTTTTAAGCATGATGTTTCTGAGATGCAAAAGCAGAAAAAAATTCTTTGTGCCCTAATGCATAATTTTAAGTTTTCTTAAGAAATTGCTGAGAGCATCTGGAGAAAGCAACTAATAAGAAATTTTTAAACATTAAGATTTGAATTTACTATTATAATTTCTTATTTATATTCTATAGCAAATCTTCAGTTTTCTAATTATCTACATGGCCATTTCTGCCTTTCTCTGGGCACTTAGTTGACAGCATTATATTCAGCAGGTCCACAATAAAATATAAAACAGCAATTTTCAAAATTACAGTAGAGGGAATTAAAAAATTAAGATAGTATTGGCCTTTGGGTATAATTTTTAAATATAGCATGCCAGTGGTAAATGATGAAAGCTAATTCTTTGACTAATACATAAAATTTTCTCTACATATGTTAATTTTACAAACTACTCTGATGTCTTAGCCATTTCTACTTTCTTGTGATTACTTGATGTTATAATTTTTCCTTTTTAAATGAAATCCTACAAAGCC
The DNA here is from genome assembly GCF_033115175.1 of Lepus europaeus. Lineage (NCBI taxonomy): Eukaryota > Metazoa > Chordata > Mammalia > Lagomorpha > Leporidae > Lepus > Lepus europaeus. The sequence goes on along the minus strand of NC_084850.1, from coordinate 35,404,713 downwards.
TAATTAGTATCTCAATTCTGGAGGCCGATAATTATTTTAAATGAATTTTTCTTAAAAAGCTCCAATTAGTTTTTCCTGAGTTATCATTAGTCATAAGAAATAACAAAATAACGGGATAAACTAAACAGCGATTGTTCCATCTTCCCAAATAATTTCTCCCAAATTCAAAACAAAGATATCCATTATCACTACATGATATCAAATTCTTATGCAGAATCCTTTAAAGGGACAGCCAGAATTTTCTGTGTTGAGTATACATGGCTAATAGTTTTAAATCTTGAGGAAAAATTAACCTACTCTAGGTCATTTTCATCTCTGTCCAATCTGGTAGTTACTTTATTATTATGATAACCATATATAACAGGTATTTTCACATTTTTTATCTGCACATACTATGCTAGGGAAAACCTGTATTTCAAAGTTAACCAAGTGACATTAGATTTGTCTTCTGTAGATGTTTTGAGATGCGATGACTTTGAATAGCCCTTGTCTTGATTGTTGAGAGGAACACTCTTTCTTCATTCTATTTGTTGAACTCTTTACTTAGTGTAGGGTTAATATAATGAGTATAAATTTAACTTAAAATAGATCTTTGTAAAAAAAAATAAAATGGGAATAGGAGAGAGAATAGGAAAAAGTGTGGGAGCTTGGGCAGGAGGGAGGGGAGGGTGAAAAGTATTATGTTGCTAAATTGTATATATGTAATACCTGGAGGTTATATACGTAAAATGTTTCTAGGGTAAAAAATAAAAATTTATCAAGGGAGACTTATGAATTTAGATTCTATCATATAACATTTTTATTTAAGTGGAAAAGTTTAAATGTATTTCATATATACAATTTTGAGAGCATATTGATACTTCCCACCATATCCTCTTATCTTTTTCTTACTGTTTTTAAAATGAAATTTATTACATAATTTATTATATTTTGTTTTTTTTCTTAATATAAACAGAATCTATTTCATGCATTCCATAAGTGAAGTTCCAAGAAACCACACTTTCCCCCACTGACCTCACAATACTTCTGGCACCCTCCCTTCTCTTGATTTCATCATTTGCAGACATAATTTTAATCCACCATATATTCATAGGCTAAAATCATCACTAACCATAATACTCAACAAGTAAAAAGTAGGAAGACCAGAATTCCACAGAAATATAAACAAAGGCTAAAAACAGGTCATATTAGAAAATGTTTCATTCCTATACATTTTATTGTATTCAATATTAACTGCCACATATCAGAAAATACGAGAAACAGTGACTTGATCATCCCTTGTCCTGACTGTTGATATACAATTTAATACTTTATCCCTTTTAGTATTTTTCTGTTCTAGTTAATGCTATTGGTTGAACTGTGTAATAAACACATTTATTCTTAGGTGTTGAAATTTAACTGAAAAGTGATCCCTGTTATATATAATAGTTGGAAAAAGAGAGGGAGGAGATGTATAATTTGGGACATGCTCAATCGGACTTGCCCCAAATGGTGGAGTTAGAAATGTTCCAGGGGATTCCAATACAATCCCATCAAGATGGCATGTACCAATGCCATCTCACTAGTCCAAGTGATCAATTTCTGTTCACAGTTGATCACACTGATAGGTCTAAGAGTCAAAGGGATCACACAAACAAGACTAGTGTCTGCTAACACTGATAGAATAAAAAAGGGAGAGAACGATCCAACATGGGAAGTAGGATACACAGCAGACTCATAGAATGGCAGATGTCCTAAACAGCACTCTGGCCTCAGAATCAGCCCTTAAGGCATTCGGATCTGGCTGAAGAGCCCATGAGAGTATTTTAGGCATGGAAAGCCAAGACACTCTGGCAAAAAAAAGAGACCTAAATGAAAGATCTCTGTGAGTGAGATCCCAGTGGAAAGAACAGGGCCATCAAAGAAGGAGGTGCTTTTCTCTGAAGGGAGGAGAGTACTTCCACTTCGATCTTACTTAGACAATGTCATATTCAAATTCGGTGAACTCGAGGCTTCCATAGCCTTGCAAACTCATGACTAGAGCCTAGGGAGATTACTGACGCCATAAACAAGAGTGTCAAATTGTTAAGTCAACAACAGGAGTCACTGTGTACTCATTCCTTATGTGGGATCTCTGTCATTTATGTGTTGTTCAATGTGAATTAATGGTATAACAGGTACTGAAACAGTATTTTACATTTTATGTTCTGTGTGGGTGCAAACTGATGAAAACTTTATACATAGAAGATCACTTTAGTATATATTAAGATAATTGAAAATGAATCTTGATATGAATGGAATGGGAGAGGGAGTGGGAGAAGGGAGGGGTGTATGGGAGGGAAATTATGGGGGGAAAAAGCCATTGTAATCCACAAACTGTACTTTGAAAAATTATATTTACTAAATAAAAGTTTAAAAAGAAAATATTTCTCTTTGAGACTGGCTGATTTCACTAAGCATAATGGTTTCCATTGCATCAATTTTGTTGCAAAAGAAAGGATTGTATTTTTTAGCTAAGTTGTATCCCATACTATATATGTATACAACATTTTCTTGAGCCAGTCATCAGCTGATGGAAATCTGAGTTGATTATATCTTAGCTATTGTGAATTGAGCTACAATAGACAAAAGGGATACAAATATTTCATATGCTGATTTAATTTAGTTTTACTAAATTCTGAAGCATAGTATGATAGGTCATGTGGTAGGTCTATATTCAGATCTCTGAGAAATTGCCATAATGTCCAGGATAATGGTTATACAAGTTTACATTGCCAGCAACAGTCGATTAGGGTACCTTTTCCTGCACATCCTCTCCAGCATTTATGTTTCCTTTTTTTTTCATTTATTAAACTTTTATTTAATGAATATAAATTTCCAATGTACAGCTTATGGATTGCAATGGCTTCCCCCATCCCATAACTTCACTCCCACCCACAACCCTCCCCTTTCCTGCTCCCTCTCCCCTTCCATTCACATCAAGATTCATTTTCAATTCTGTTTATATACAGAAGATCAGTTGAGTATATATTAAGTAAAGATTTCAACAGTTTGCCCTCACATAGCAACACAAAGTGAAAAAATACTGTTTGAGTACTAGTTATAGAATTAAGTAATAGTGTACAGCACATTAAAGACAGACATCCTACATAATATTTTTCTAAAAATTAATTTTCTATGCCATTTCCAATTTAACACAGGTTTTTTTTCCATTTCCAATTATCTTTATATACAGAAGATCAATTCTGTATATAATTAGTAAAGATTTCATCAGTTTGTGCCCACACAGAAACACAAAGTGTAAAAATACTGTTTCAGTACTAGTTATAGCATCACTGCACATTAGACAACACATTAAGGACATATCCCACATGAGATGTAAGTACACAGTAACTCCTGTTGCTGACTTAACAATTTGACACTCTTGTTTATGGCGTCCGTAATCTCCCTAGGCTCTAGTCATGAGTTGCCAGGGCTATGGAAGCCTTTAGAGTTTGCTGACTTTGATCTTATTCCAATAGGGTCATAGTCAAAGTGGAAGTTCTCTCCTCCCTTTGGAGAAAGGTACCTCCTTCTTTGATGGCCCCATTCTTTCCACTGGGACCTCACTCACAGAGATCTTTCATTTAGGTCTTTTTTTTTCCAGAGTGTCTTGGCTTTCCATGCCTACAATACTCTCATGGGCTCTTCAGCCAGAACCGAATGCCTTAAGGGCTGATTCTGAGGCCAGAGTGCTGTTTAGGACATCTGCCATTCTATGAGTATGTTGTGTATCCCGCTTTCCATGTTGGATCCTTATCTCACTTTTTGATTCTATCAGTTAGTATTAGCAGACACTTGTCTTGTTTGTGTGATCCCTTTGATTTTTAGACCTATCAGTGTGATCAATTGTGAACTGAAATTGATCACTTGGACTAGTGAGATGGCATTGGTACATGCCACCTTGATGGGATTGTATTGGAAACCCCTGGCACATTTCTAACTCCACCATTTGGGGCAAGTCCGATTGAGCATGTCCCAAATAGTACATCTCCTCCCTCTCTTTTTCCACTCTTAAATTTAACAGGGATCACTTTTCAGTTAAAATTTAAACACCTAAGAATAATTGTGTGTTAATTACTGAGTTCAACCACTAGTAATAGAACAACAACAACAACAACAACAAATACTAAAAAAGATAAAGTATTACATTGTACATCTAGAGTCAGGACAAGAGCTGATCAGGTCATTGTTTCTTATAGTGTCCATTTCACTTCAACAGGGTTCCCCTTTGGTGTTCAGTTGTCGCCGGTCAGGGAAAACAAATGACATTTGTCTCTTTGGGACTGGATTAATTCACTCAGCATGATGTTTACCAGATTGCTCCATCTTGTTGCAAATGACTGGGTTTTGTTGTTTCTTACTGCTGTATAGTATTCTATGGAGTACATGTCCCATAATTTCTTTATCCAGTCTACTGTTGATGGGCATTTGGGTTGGTTCCAGGTCTTAGCTATTGTGAATTGAGCTGCAATAAACATTAATGTGCAGATGGCTTTTTTATTTGCCAAATTAATTTCCTTTGGGTAAATTCCAAGTAGTGGGATAGCTGAGTTGTATGGTAGGGTTATATTCAGGTTTCTGAGGAATCTCCAGAGTGACTTCCATAGTGGCTTAATAAATTTGCATTCCCACCAACAGTGGGTTAGTGTCCCTTTTTCCCCACATCCTCTCCAGCATCTGTTGTTGGTAGATTTCTGAATGTGAGCCATTCTCACCGCGGTGAGGTGAAACCTCATTGTGGTTTTGATTTGAATTTCTCTGATGGCTAGTGATCTTGACCATTTTTTCATGTGTCTGTTGGCCATTTGGATTTCCTCTTTCGAAAATGTCTATTGAGGTCCTTGGCCCATCTCTTAAGTGGATTGTTTGTTTTGTTGTTGTGGATTTTCTTGATTTCTTTGTAGATTCTGGTTATCAACCCTTTATCTGTAGTATAGTTTGCGAATATTTTTTCCCATTCTGTCGGTTGCCTCTTCACTTTCCTGATTCTTTTTAAGTACAGAAACTTCTCAATTTGATGCAATCCCAAATGTTAATTTTGGTTTTGACTGCCTGTGCTCCTGGGGTCCTTTCAAAGAAGTCTTTGCCTGTACCTATATCTTGCAGGGTTTCTCCAATGCTCTCAATAACTTGATGGTTTCGGGTCGTAGATTTAGGTCTTTTTTTTTTTTCATTTCTTTTTTTTTTATTAAACTTTTATTTAATGAATATAAATTTCCAAAGTATAGCTTATGGGTTACAATGGCTTCCCCCCTCCCATAACTTCCCTCCCGCCCGCAACCCTCCCCCCTCCCGCTCCCTTTCCCCTTCCATTCATGTAAAGATTCATTTTCAATTCTCTTTGTATACAGAAGATCAGTTTAGTATATATTAGGTAAAGATTTCAACATTTTGCCCATATAGCAACATCAAGTGAAAAAACTACCATTGGATTACTAATTATAGCATTAAATAGCAATGTACAGCACATTAAAGACAGAGATCCTACATAATTTTTTTTTCAAAATAATTAATTTTCTATGCCATTTCCATTTTAACACCAGGTTGTTTTTTTTTTTCATTTCCAATTCTCTTTATATACAGAAGATCACTTCAGTATATAATTAGCAAAGACCTCATCAGTCTGCGCCCACACAGAAACGCAAAGTATAAAAATACTGTTTCAGTACCAGTCATAGCATCACTTGGCTTTAGACGACACATGAGGAACAGATCCCGCATGGGGTGTAAATACACAGTGACTCCTGTTGCTGACTTAACAATTTGACACTCCTGTTCATGGCGTCAGTAATCTCCCTGGGCTCTAGTCATGAGTTGCCAGGGCTATGGAAGCCTTTAGAGTTCGCTGACTTTGATCTTATTCCGACAGGGTCATAGTCAAAGTGGAAGTTCTCTCCTCCCTTCGGAGAAGGGTACCTCCTTCTTTGATGGCCCCGTTCTTTCCACTGGGATCTCACTCACAGAGATCATTCATTTAGGTCTTTTTTTTTTCCATGATATCTTGGCTTTCCATGCCTGCTATACTCTCATGGGCTCTTCAGCCAGATCTGAATGCCTTGAGGGCTGATTCTGAGGCCGGAGTGTTGTTTAGGACATCTGCCATCCATGTTGAGTGAATTTTTGTGTAAGGTGAAAGGGGTCTTGCTTCAAGCTTTTGCACGTGGAAATCCAATTTTCCCAGCACCATTTATTGAATAGGCTGTCCTTATTCCAGGGATAAGTTATGGGTCTGTTTAGGTTTTCTATGTCTTCCTGGCTCAATTTAGGGAGGTTGTATGTGTCCAAGAATCTGTCCATTTCTGATAGATTTCCCTGTTTGCTGGCATACAAGTCCTTGTAGTAATTTTTGATGATTCTTTTTATTTCTGTGGTGTTTGTTGTTGTGTTCCATTTTCATCTCCGATCCTATTGATTTGGGTCTTTTCTTTTTTTAGTTAGTTGGGCCAATGGGGTGTCAATTTTGTTTATTTTTCAAAAAACCAGCTCCTTGTTTGGCTGATTTTTTGTAATGTTTTTTTGGTTTCAATCCTGTTGATTTCTTCTCTGATTTTAATTATTTCTCTTCTCCTACTGGTTTGGGTTTGGTTTGCTGCAGATTTTCTAGATCCTTGAGATGACTTGAAAGCTCATCTATTTGGTGCCTTTCCAATTTCTTGATGTAGGCACCTATTGATATAAACTTTCCTCTTAACACTGCTTTTGTTGTATCCCATAGGTTTTGGTATGTTGTGCTTTTATCCTCATTTACTTCCAGAAAATTTTTGATTTCTCTTTTAATTTTTTCTGTGACCCATTGTTCATTCAGGAGCATGTTGTTCAATCTGCATGTGTTTGCACGTGCTCCAGGGATTCCCGAGTTGCTAATTTCCAATTTCATTCCTTTGTGGTCTGAGAAGCTGCATGGTATGATTCTAATTCTTTTGAATTTGCTGAGACTTGCTTTATGGCCTACTATGTGGTGAATCCTAGAGTAGGTTCCATGTACTGCTGAGAAGAATGTAAAGTCCTTAGATGTAGGATGAAATGTTCTGTAGATATCTGTTAGATCCATTTGGGCTATAGTGTCATTTAAATCTACTGTCTCCTTGTTGATCTTCTGTCCTGTTGATCTGTCTATCTCTGAGAGTGGAGTATTGAAGTCCCCCAGTATTATTGTATTGGGCTCTAAGTCTCCCTTTAACTTCCTTAACAAGTCTTTTAAATAAGCTGGTGCCCTGTAATTAGGTGCATATACAGTGATAACCGTTATATCTTCCTGTTGAATGGATCTCTTCATCATTAAATTGTGCCCCTCTTTGTCTCTCCTAACAGTTTTTGTGGTAAAGTTTATGTTGTCCGATATTAAGATGGCTATGCCTGCTCTTTTTTCATTTCTGTTGGCATGGTATATATTTTTCCAGCCTTTCACTTTCAGTCTGTATGCATCATTGTTGGAAAGATGAGTTTCTTGTAAGCAGCAAAAAGATGGGTTTTGTTCCTGAACCCAATCAGCCAATTGGTGTCTTTTAACTGGACAGTTCAGACCATTAACATTCAATGTGACTATTGAGAAGGAGTAATTTTGCCCTGTCATTTGCCAAAGATATTTTCTAATATATGGTTTGAGACTCCTGTGATCTTTTGCTGTGAGGTTTCCTTCCTTTATCTTCTTTCATATTGGTGACCGTGTTTCTGTGTTTCTGTATGTAACACATCTTTAAGCATCTTTTGCAGGGCTGGACGAGTGGCGACTAATTCTTTCAATTTCTGTTTGCTGTGAAAGGTCTTTATTTCACCTTCATTCACAAATGAGAGATTTGCAGGATATAATATTCTGGGCTGGCAGATTTCTCTCTTAGTACCTGGGCTATATCTCGCCATTCTCTCCTAGCTTGTAGGGTTTCTGATGAGAAGTCTGCTGTGAGTCTAATTGGAGATCCTCTGAGAGTAATCTGGCGTTTCTCTCTTGCACATTTTAGGATCTTTTCTTTGTGTTTCACTGTGGTGAGTTTGATTACGACATGTCGTGGTGAGGATCTCTTTTGATCATGTTTATTAGAGGTTGTATGAGCTTCCTGTACTAGGATGTCTCTGTCCTTCTCCAAACCTGGGAAATTTTCTGCTAGTATCTCACTAAAAAGGCCTTCTAATCCTTTCTCCCTCTCCATGCCTTCAGGAACTCCTAGAACCCGAATGTTGGGTTTTTTAATAGTATCCTGTAGATTCCTGACAGTATTTTTTTAGATTTCTGATTTCTTCTTTTCTTTGATTTGACTGTTTCCTTTCCTGTTCTCTGTCTTCTAAATCCGATCTTCTCTGTTCTGCTTCACCCATCCTGTTTTTAAGGCTCTCTAACATGTTTGTCATTTGATCTATTGAGTTCTTCATTTCATTGTGGTTTTTTGTCACTTTCACAGTTTCATGTTCTACTAGTTGTTTGATTTCATTTTGATTCCTCCTTAGTATTTCATTTTCACGAGAGAGATTTTCTGTCTTGTCCATTAAGGATTTCTGTAGTTCAAGAATTTGTTTTTGAGAACTTCTTAATGTTCTTATCAATTTTTTGAGATCCGCTTCTTGCATTTCCTCTATCTCTTCATCTGCATAATCTTGGATTGGGGTGTCTTGTTCATTTGGGGGCATCATAATGTCTTCCTTGCTCTTGTTACCTCGGTTTCTGCATTTATTTTTTGGCATTTTGGAGTTAATTTATGTTTTTTTTTTTTTTGGCTGTGGTGTTTTTTTCTCGTTATACTATGCCTCTTAGTGGGCTGTCTGCTTTGTTGGATCCTTAGGGGCTCTGATGGGTGTGGCCAGCAAGCTCCATTTGATTCTTCAGGTAAGGCTGTGGAAAAAGTGACTCACCCAGATTGTTCTCTCCCTTGCTGCTTGCTAGATTGCGCGCACTCTCTCTCTCTCTTTTTTTTTTTGACTCAGTTGGGAAGTTATTCGGCACAGGTGAGTGGAATTAAGTGTAGTTTTAATCTGGCCTCTGTGAGTATTCATTTGATCTACCCCTGGGACCACACAAAGAGTTTATGCAGCCCTCAATGTGTTCTCAAGTTTCACCAACTTTCCAAAGTTACTGAGTTTGTGAACTCCTTGTAGGCGCTTTACATATGTAAAATGGCGCTGGCTCTTTGTTTTGCTCGGTGAGTGAATAGAGAGGCCTCTGCTTCCCCCCCCCCCAATGTCTCGGGTTTCTGACGCCTTTGTCTTACCTTCCTTTCGTTCCTGCACTGGTGAGATTCTGCGGCTCGTCTCCCGCGGTTGGGTTTCCACATGGTGGGCTCCCTGTAGGTCCTCTGTGTCACATCCACTAGATCGAGAAGCATTTCCTCTGCAGTTTTTTTCTGGGATCTTTTCCTGAGGCTACAGTAATTCCACTTTTATGAAACTTTATTTTCCCAAACTATGGTGCACGTCCTCACTATCCACCATCTTGGCTCCGCCCTCCACTCTTATATTTAACAGGGATCACTTTTCAGTTAAAATTTAAACACCTAAGAATAATTGTGTGTTAATTACAGAGTTCAACCACTACTACTAGAACAACAACAACAACAACAAATACTAAAAAGGATAAAGTATTACATTGTACATCTAGAGTCAGGACAAGAGCTGATCAGGTGGTTGTTTCTTATAGTGTCCATTTCACTTCAACAGGGTTCCCCTTTGGTGCTCAGTTGTCACCAATCAGGGAAAACAAATGATATTTGTCTCTTTGGGACTGACTATGACAGACATTCTAACTGGGATGAACTGAAGCTTGATTATAGTTTTTATTTTTAGCTCCCTGATGGGTAGATACAAAGCATTTTTCATGTGTCTATTGATCATTTGAACTTCATCCTTTGAAAAGTGCCTGATAAGGGGATTATGGTATTTATACACTGTGGAATACTATTCATTGATTAAAAAAAAAGGAAATCCTGTATTTTGTGACAAAATATAAGCAACTAAAAACCGTTATAGTGAAGTAAGCCAGTCCTCAAAAGACAAATACCATATGTTTCCCCTGATATGCATTAACTAAAAAAGTACCTGAAATATAATGTGTAGGGGTAAAATTGACATTTTGAGATTCAATGATTATTTACATCTCTTATCTATTGTTGAGGAACAGTGTTTTTCCTTCTATTTTTTGAACTATTATTGTAGGATTAATCTTATGAGTATAAAGTAAACAGAAAATAGATCTTTATAAAAATTAAGAGTAGTAATAGATGAGGGTTGAGGAGGAAGTGTGGGGCCATGAGTGGGAGGGTGGGTAGAGTGGGAAGTATCACTATGTTTCTAAATATATATGAAGTAAGTTAAATTTGTGTACCTTAAGTATTTTTTTTATTTATTTTTGACAGGCAGAGTGGACAGTGAGAGAGAGAAAGGTCTTCCTTTTTCCATTGGTTCACCATGCAATGGCCGCTGTGGCCGGTGAACAACTCCTATCCGAAGCCAGGAGCCACGTGCTTCCCCCGGTCTCCCATGTGGGTGCAGGGCCCAAGGACTTGGGCCATCCTCTACTGCACTCCTGGGCCACAGCAGAGAGCTAGACAGGAAGAGGAGCAACTGGGACAGAATCCAGAGCCCCAACCAGAACTAGAACCCTGTGTGCCGGCGCCACAGGTGGAAGATTAGCCTACTGAGCCATGGTGCTGTCCTACCTTAAGTATTTTTTTAAAAAGTACATAAAAAGAAAAATTCCTGTTCATTTCCTTTACCTATATCTTAAATAGTTTGTTTTGGGTCATTGAGTTTCTTGACCTCTTTATAGATCCTGGATATTCTTTATTAGTTGCATAGCTTTCATATAATTTATCCCATTCTGTTGGTTGCCTCTTTACTTTGTTGAGTGTTTTATTTGCATTTCAGTATCTTCATATCTTGATATAATTCCATTTGTCTATTTTTGCTTTTAATGCTTGTGCTTCTGGTTTCTTATTCACTAAGTCTTTGTCTATGCCAATGTTTTTCAGAATTTCCTCCACAATTTACTTCAGTAATTTGATGGTATCATGTTGTATATTCAGATCCTTGATTCATTTTGGGAAAGGTATTTATCTTGTTTCATATTTCTGCACACATTGATCCAATTTTTCAGCACCATTTATTGAGACTTCCCTTCTCCAGGGATAGATTTTTAGCTTTTTTTTAAATCAAAGATTAGTTACTTTTAGATATCTGGATTGATTTCTGGGATTTCTATTCTGTTCCATTGATCTAATGTCTATTCTAAGCCAGTACTAGGCTGTTATATTTATAACTGCCCTATAGTATGTCTCAAAAACTGGTATTGTGATGACTCCAGCATTATTTATGTGGATTAAGACTACTTTAGCTATTCAGTCTCTTGGGTTTCCATGTGTATTTTGGCATCGTGTTTTCTAGACTTGAAAAGACAGCTTTTGATTTTTTTTTTCAGAATCGCACAGAATCTGTCAGTTGCTTTCAGTAGTATTGATATTTTAATGATAATTTTTCTGCAAACATGGAAGATTTTTCCATTTTTTGTATCTTCCTATTTTTATTTAAAGGTTTGTAATTTTAATCATAAAGATATTTCACTTCCTTGTTTAAATTTATTCAAATGAATTAAATGTTTTGTAGGTATTGTGAATGGGACTGATCTTATAAGTTCTTTCTTAGCAATGGCATTCTGTGTGTATATAAAGGCTATTGATTTTTTGTGTTAATTTTATATACTGCAACTTTAAAAAAAGATTTTTATTTATTTATTTGACAGGTAGAGTTACAGACAGTGAGAGGCAGAGACAGAGAACAGAGAAAGGTCCTCTGTCTGCTGGTTCATTCCCCAAATGGCCGCAATGGCCAGAGCTGCGACAATCTGAAGCCTGGAGCCAGGAGCTTCCTCCAGGTCTTCCCCTTAGGTCCAGGGGCCCAAGGGTTTGGGCCATCTTCTACTGCTTTTCTAAGTCACAGAAGAGATCTGGATCAGAAGAGGAGCAGCCAAGACTAGAACTGGTGCCCATGTGGGATGCCGGCACTGCTGGCAGAGGATTAACCCACTGTGCCCCTCTGTACTGCAACTTTGCCAAATTCTTTTATGAGTCCTGATAGTCTCTTAGTGCAGTCTTTTGGCTTCATTAGAATCATGTCATCTTCAAATAGGGAAAATTTGATTTCCTCATTTCCAATTTGATCCCTTTGATTTCTTTTTCTTGCCTAAAGCTTGGGCTAAAACTTCCAGGAATATATTGAATAACAATGGTGAAAGTGGGCATACTTGTCTGGTTCCAGACCTTAGTGGAAATGCTTCCAACTTTACCCAGTCAATAAGATGCTGGTTTGATTTGTTTTAGGAATGTTCTTTCTATACCTAATTTGCTTCTCTTTTTTATCATGAAAGGATGGTATTTTGTCAGATTCTTTCTCTGGAACTATTGAGATAATGATATGCTTATTTTTCTTGAGTTTGTTGCTAAGTTGTATCACATTGATTTGTGAATGTTGAACCATTCCTGCATACCAGGGATAAATCTCACTTGGTCTAGGTGAATGATCTTTCTGATGTGTTATTGCTTCGATAGTCTAGAATTTTTGGAGGATTTTTACATCTATGTTCATCAGGGGAATTGGTCTGTAGTTCACTATCTCTGTTGAATCCTTTTCAGGGTTAGTAATTAAGGTGATGCTGGCTTCATAGAAAGAATTGGGAGGATTCCCTCCCTTTCAATTGTTTTGAATAGTTTGAGAAAAATGGAGTTAGTTCTTTAAATGTCTGATACAATTCATTATGAAGCCACTGGGTCCTGGGCTTTTCTTGTTGGGAGGGTATTTTATTGATTGAATTTCCATCTTGGTTATGGGTCTAAGGTTTTCGGTGTATTCATGGCTCAGTTTATGTAGGATGTATGTGTACAGGAATCTATCCATTTCTTCCAGGTTCCAGTTTGTTGGCATACAGCTCTTTAGTAGTAATTTCTGATGATTCTTTTTATTTCTGTGGTATCAGTTATATCTCTGCTTTCATTTTTGATTTTTATTAATTTGTGTCTTCTCCCTCTTTTGATTAATTGGGCCAATGACATATCTTTTTTTTTTCCAGAAAACCAGCTCCTAATTTAATCTTTTGTATGTTTGTTGGAATTTTTTTTCATACAACTTTATTTCTTTCCTCTTACTAATCTTGGGTTAGGTTTGTTGATGTTTTTCTGAGTCCTTGAGATGCATTGATAACTGATTTATTTGTTGCCTTTCCAATTTCTTGATGTAGGCACCTCTTAAAACACTGCTTTTGCTGTATCCCAAATTTTGGCATGTTATATTGTCATAACTTCATAATTTCCAGGAATTTTTTGTTTCCATTTTGATTTTTTTCTTTTCTCAGAAACATTTTATTTAAGGTATATAAAATTCATCTGTTTAATAAATACAAATTAAGGAACATAGAAATTCTTTCCACTGTACCTGCTCTCCCACCTGCACTCACATGCTTCTTCCTCCTCCCTCTCCTATTCATTATTACTTTTTACTAATATGCATTTTCAATTAACTTTATACACAAGTTTAAACCTATACTAAAAAAAGAGTTCAATTATTATGGAAAAAATTGTTCCCCAACCTTCTAATCAAGGACTGTCATCTCATTTCAAAGTGTTAATTTCACATTTATAGATTACCATTTAGATACTCTGTTACCATAGATCAGAGAGAACATATGGTATTTATCTTTTTGGGCTTCTTTTTTTTAAAAAAGATTTATTTATTGGAAAGTCAGTTACACACACACACACACACAGAGTTCTTTCATCCAATGGTTCACTTCCCAGCATAGCTGGAGCTATGCTGATCGGAAGCCAGGAGCTTCTTCCAGGTCTCCCATGAGGGTGCAGGGGCCCACGGACTTCGGCCATCTTCTGTTTTCCAAGGCCATAGCAGAGAGCTGGATCAGAAGTGGAGCAGATGAGTCTCCAACCGGCACCCATATGGGATGCCGGTGCTTCAGGCCAGGGTGTTAACCTGCTGCACCTCAACGCCAGCCCCTGGGCTTATTTCACTAAGTATAATTTTTTTTCCAGTTGCATCCAGTTTGTTGCAAATGACAGGATTTCATTTATTTTTTTTGCCACTGTGTAATATTCCATGTTATATATCTATCTATCTATATATATATATCCCATAATTCCTTCATACAATCTTTAGTTGATGAGCATTTGGGTTGATTCCATAGCTTAGATATTGTGAATTGAGCTGTAATAAACATGGTGATACAGATAACTCTTTCATATGCTGATTTCATTTCTGCTAGGTTAATTCCCAGGAGCGAGATGGGTGGATCTTACGGTAGGTATATAATCAGATTTCTGAGATACCCCTATACTGTCTTCCACAGTGATTGTATCAGTTTACATTCCTACCAGCCATGGATTTAGGATACCTTTTACCCCATATTTTTGCCAGCCTTTGTTGTTTGTAGATTTCTGTATGTAAGCCATTCTAATGGTGAAGTAAATCCTCATTGTGGTTTGGTTTGCATTTTCCTGACAGCTAGTGATTCTGAGCATTTTTTCATGTGTCTGTTTGCCATTTTGATTTCATATTTTGTGAAATGCCTGTTCAATTTCTTTGCCCATTTCTGTTTTAAAAGAGATTTATTTATTTATTTGAAAGGCAGAGCTTTGGGGTATGGGGTGGGGAGATGTCTTCCATCCACTGGTTAACCCTCCAGATGACTGCAATGACTGGAGCTGAGCCAATCCGAAGCTAGGATCCAGGAGCCTCCTCTGGGTCTCCCACGTGGGTACAGGGATCCAAGGACTTGGGCCATTCTCCAATGCCTTCCCATGCCATAGCAGAGAGCTGGATCGGAAGTGGAGCCTGGCCCATTTCTTAACTGGATTGGTTGTTTTGTTTTTGAATTTCTTAATCTTTATGGATTCTAGATGTTAATCCTTTGTCAGTTGCGAAGTTTGGAAATGATTTCTCTTGTTCTGTTGGTTGCCTCTCCATGTTGCTGAGTGTTTCTTTTTCAGTGCAAAAATATTTTCAATTTAATGAAATCCCATCTGTCAATTTTGGCTTTGATTTCCTTTGCCTCTGGGGTGTTTTCCAAGAATTCTTCACCTATGCCAATGTCTTGCAGGGTTTCACCAATGTTGTCTAATCATTTGATATCAGATCATAGATTTAGGTCTTTGATCATTTTAGGTTGATTTTTTTGTGAAGTATAAGATAGGGGGTCGGTCTTCTTATTTCTGCATGCATGGATCCAGATTTCCCAGTACCATTTGTTGAAGAGGTTGTACTTGTGCCAGGGATTGATTTTAGCTACTTTGTCAATGATAAGTTAGTTTTAGATCTGTGGAATGACACTGGAGTTTATATTTTGTTCCGTTATTCTATCCTTCTGTTTTGTGCTATTACCAGGCTGTTACAATAATAACTGCCCTAGATGGCGGAATAGGCAGGGAGCACACTATTATTCCGGAGAGAGAGACAGGTTAATATAAGTGGAGATACTGCAGGGTCAAGGAAGAGTAGGGGATGAAACAGCATAGGAAACTCTTCCGGAACTAGAGATTCACAGTGTACCTGCGTGGACAGCGTGGGAGCCCAAGTTCGGGACACCAGCAGCAGACTCAATGCACCAGCGCTGGAACGCGAGGTGAGCCGAACCACAATAGCCCGAGACACCAGCGGGAAAGCGGAAAGAGGAGACTAGAGGGAACGAGGCTTGAAACTCCGTGGGGAAAAGTTCACCAGGCTAACTAGAAGAGAGAGAGGAAAAAAATATAAAAAAGCGACCGATACGGACACAAGTTTCTCTCTCTCCGCTCACCTCTCAAAGGCGAGCAAGACAGAGCAGGCGCCATTTTGGACATACGTCATAAGCAGGGCGACCTCAGGTCTGCACCAGCCCTGAGCCTAGCAGAAAAACCTGACTCTGGGGGGAGGGGTGAAATAACAGGAGATTAGCATCTAACTTGGCAACCCAGTGGGAGATTGCAGGAGAATTGGAGCCCACGCTGAGTGCAGCACAGATTCCCTGTGTGGTCCTTGGGAAAGAGCTTCCGATCTCTGGCTCCTGTGGGTATATCATTTGCCTGCTAACTACCTCCAATTACATTCAGCTGTGCGGAATTACTTCCCTTTTGAATCAAAAAAGAGAGAGATTTACCACACCTAACCTGGGAGTGTCATCTTTGACACACCCTCAGCCCTGAGGAACCAAACACAGCTCTCAGTCCACACTCATCTCAAGCCTCTAAGGCTCCACTGAAAGCAGACAGTCCACTTAATATAGAGCCCTAGTGTAACAAGAAAAAACACCACAGTGAAGAAACCAAATATCTCCAACATGCCAAACAACAAACGCAAAAACCGAGGTAACAAGAACAAGGAAGACACTATGACACCCCCCAAATGAAAAAGACACCCCAATTCAAGATTATGAAGATGAGGAGATTGAAGAAATACAAGAAGCAGATCTCAAAAATTTGATAAGAACATTAAGAAGTTCTCAAAAACAAATTCTTGAACTACAGAAATCCTTCATGGACAAGATAGAAAATCTCTCTCGTGAAAATGAAATATTAAGGAGGAATCAAATTGAAATGAAACAACTAGTGGAACAAGAAATGGTGATAGTGATGAGAAATCATAATGAAATGAAGAATTCAATAGATCAAATGACAAACACATTAGAGAGTCTTAAAAACAGAATTGACGAAGCAGAAGAGAGAATATCAGACTTAGAAGACAGAGAACAGGAAAGGAAACAATCAAATCAAAGAAAAGAAGAAGAAATCAGAAATCTAAAAAATACTGTCAGGAATCTACAGGATACTCTTAAAAAAACCCAACATTCGGGTTCTAGGAGTACCTGAAGGCATGGAGAGAGAGAAAGGATTAGAAGGCCTTTTTAGTGAGATACTAGCAGAAAATTTCCCAGGTTTGGAGAAAGAGACATCCTAATACAGGAAGCTCATAGAACCCCTAATAAACATGACCAAAAGAGATCCTCACCACGACACGTCGTAATCAAACTCACCACAGTGAAACACAAAGAAAAGATCCTAAAATGTGCAAGAGAGAAACGTCAGATTATTCTCAGAGGATCTCCAATTAGACTCACAGCTGACTTCTCATCAGAAACCCTACAAGCTAGGAGAGAATGGCGAGACATAGCCCAGGTGCTAAGAGAGAAAAACTGCCAGCCCAGAATATTATATCCTGCAAAGCTCTCATTTATGAATGAAGGTGAAATAAAGACCTTTCATAGCAAACAGACATTGAAAGAATTTGTCGCCACTCGCCCAGCCCTGCAAAAGATGCTTAAAGATGTGTTACATACAGAAACACAGAAACACGGTCACCAATATCAAGGAAGGTAAAGGTAGGAAACCTCACAGCAAAAGATCACAGGAATCTCAAACCATATATTAGAAAGTATCTTTGGCTAATGGCAGGGTAAAGTTACTCCTTCTCAATAGTCACATTGAATGTTAATGGCTTGAACTATCCAGTTAAAAGACACCGATTGGCTGATTGGGTTAAGGAACAAAACCCATCCTTTTCCTGCTTACAAGAAACCCATCTATCCAACATTGATCCATACAGGCTGAGAGTGAAAAGCTGGAAAAAGATATACCACGCCAACAGAAATGAAAAGAGAGCAGGCGTAGCTATCTTAATATCGGACAACATAAACTTTACCACAAAAACTATTAGGAGAGACAAAGAGGGGCACTATATAATGATTAAGGGATCCATTCAACAGGAAGATATAACGATTATCAACGTATATGCACCTAATCACAGGGCACCAGCTTATTTAAAAGACTTGTTAAGGGACTTAAAGGGAGACTTAGACCCCAATACAATAGTTCTGGGGGACTTCAATACTCCACTCTCAGAGATAGACAGATCAACAGGACAGAAGATCAACAAGGAGACAGTAGATTTAAATGACACTGTAGCCCAAATGGATCTAACAGATATCTACAGAACATTTCATCCTACATCTAAGGACTTTACATTCTTCTCAGCAGTACATGGAACCCTCTCTAGGATTGACCACATAGTAGGCCATAAAGCAAGTCTCAGCAAATTCAAAAGAATTAGAATCATACCATGCAGCTTCTCAGACCACAAAGGAATGAAATTGGAAATTGGCAACTCAGGAATCCCTAGAGCACGTGCAAACACATGGAGATTGAACAACATGCTCCTGAATGAACAATGGGTCATAGAAGAAATTAAAAGAGAAATCAAAAATTTTCTGGAAGTAAATGAGGATAAAAGCACAACATACCAAAACCTATGGGATACAACAAAAGCAGTGTTAAGAGGAAAGTTTATATCAATAGGTGCCTACATCAAGAAATTGGAAAGGCACCAAATAGATGAGCTTTCAAGTCATCTCAAGGATCTAGAAAATCTGCAGCAAACCAAACCCAAACCCAGTAGGAGAAGAGAAATAATTGAAATCAGAGAAGAAATCAACAGGATTGAATCCAAAAAAACATTACAAAAAATCAGCCAAACGAGGAGCTGGTTTTTTGAAAAAATAAACAAAATTGACACCCCATTGGCCCAACTAACTAAAAAAAGAAGAGAAAAGACCCAAATCAATAGGATCCGTGATGAAATGGGAAACGTAACAACAGACGCCACAGAAATAAAAAGAATCATCAGAAATTACTACAAGGACTTGTATGCCAGCAAACAGGGAAATCTATCAGAAATGGACAGATTCTTGGACACATACAACCTCCCTAAATTGAGCCAGGAAGACATAGAAAACCTAAACAGACCAATAACTGACACAGAAATTGAAACAGTAATAAAGGCCCTCCCAACAAAGAAAAGCCCAGGGCCAGATGGATTCACTGCTGAGTTCTACCAGACATTTAGAGAAGAACTAACTCCAATTCTTCTTAAACTATTCAAAACAATTGAAAAAGAGGGAATCCGCCCAAATTCTTTCTATGAAGCCACCATCACTTTAATTCCTAAGCCAGAAAGAGACGCAACATTGAAAGAGAATTACAGACCAATATCCCTGATGAACATAGATGCAAAAATCCTCAATAAAATTCTGGCCGATAGAATGCAACAACACATCAGAAAGATCATCCACCCAGACCAAGTGGGATTCATCCCCGGTATGCAGGGATGGTTCAACATTCGCAAAACAATCAACGTGATACACCACATTAACAGACTGCAGAAGAAAAACCATATGATTCTCTCAATAGACGGAGAGAAAGCATTTGATAAAATAAAACACCCTTTCATGATGAAAACTCTAAGCAAACTGGGTATGGAAGGAATATTCCTTAATACAATCAAAGCAATATATGAAAAACCCACGGCCAACATCCTATTGAATGGGGAAAAGTTGGAAGCATTTCCACTGAAATCTGGTACCAGACAGGGATGCCCTCTCTCACCACTGCTATTCAATATAGTTCTGGAAGTTTTGGCCAGAGCTATTAGGCAAGAAAAAGAAATTAAAGGGATACAAATCGGGAAGGACGAACTCAAACTATCCCTCTTTGCAGATGATATGATTCTTTATTTAGGGGACCCAAAGAACTCTACTAAGAGACTGCTGGAACTCATCGAAGAGTTTGGCAAAGTAGCAGGATATAAAATCAATGCACAAAAATCAACAGCCTTTGTATACACAGGCAATGCCACGGCTGAGGAAGAACTTCTAAAATCAATGCCATTCACAATAGCTACAAAAACAATCAAATACCTTGGAATAAACTAAACCAAAGACGTTAAAGATCTCTACGATGAAAACTACAAAACCTTACAGAAAGAAATAGAAGAGGATACCAAAAAATGGAGAAATCTTCCATGCTCATGGATTGGAAGAATCAATATCATCAAAATGTCTATTCTCCCAAAAGCAATTTATACATTCAATGCAATACCCATCAAGATCCCCAAGACCTTCTTCTCAGATCTGGAAAAAATGATGCTGAAATTCATATGGAGACACAGAAGACCTCGAATAGCCAAAGCACACTTGTACAACAAAAACAAAGCCGGAGGCATCACAATACCTGATTTTAGGACATACTACAGGGCAGTTGTTATCAAAACAGCATGGTACTGGTACAGAAACAGATGGATAGACCAATGGAACAGAATAGAAACACCAGAAATCAATCCAAACATCTACAGCCAACTTATATTTGATCAAAGATCCAAATCTAATCCCTGGAATAAGGACAGTCTAT
Organism: Lepus europaeus; assembly: GCF_033115175.1. NCBI lineage: Eukaryota > Metazoa > Chordata > Mammalia > Lagomorpha > Leporidae > Lepus > Lepus europaeus. The sequence goes on along the minus strand of NC_084850.1, from coordinate 35,384,497 downwards.
TCAATAAATGGTGCTGGGAAAATTGGATTTCCACATGCAGAAGCTTGAAGCAAGACCCATACCTATCACCTTACACAAAAATTCACTCAACATGGATTAAAGACTTAAATCTATGACCCGACACCATCAAATTATTAGAGAGCATTGGAGAAACCCTGCAAGATATAGGCACAGGCAAAGACTTCCTGGAAAATACTCCAACAGCACAGGCAGTCAAAACCAAAATTAACATTTGGGATTGCATCAAATTGAGAAGTTTCTGTACTTCAAAAGAAACAGTCAGGAAAGTGAAGAGGCAACCAACAGAATGGGAAAAAATATTCGCAAACTATACTACAGATAAAGGATTGATAACCAGAATCTACAAAGAAATCAAGAAAATCCACAACAACAAAACAAACAACGCACTTAAGAGATGGGCCAAGGACCTCAATAGACATTTTTCGAAAGAGGAAATCCAAATGGCCACCAGACACATGAAAAAATGTTCAAGATCACTAGCAATCAGAGAAATGCAAATCAAAACCACAATGAGGTTCCATCTCACCCCGGTGAGAATGGCTCACTTTCAGAAATCTACCAACAACAGATGCTGGAGAGGATGTGGGGAAAAAGGGACACTAACCCACTGTTGGTGGGAATGCAAACTGGTTAAGCCACTATGGAAGTCAGTCTGGAGATTCCTCAGAAACCTGAACATAACCCTACCATACAATCCAGCCATCCCACTCCTTGGAATTTACCCAAAGGAAATTAATTTGGCAAATAAAAAAGCCATCTGCACATTAATGTTTATTGCAGCTCAATTCACAATAGCTAAGACCTGGAACCAACCCAAATGCCCATCAACAGTAGACTGGATAAAGAAATTATGGGACATGTACTCCATAGAATACTATACAGCAGTAAGAAACAACAAAACCCAGTCATTTGCAACAAGATGGAGCAATCTGGAAAACATCATGCTGAGTGAATTAAGCCAGTCCCAAAGAGAAAAATATCATTTGTTTTCCCTGATCGGTGACAACTGAGCACCAAAGGGGAAACCTGTTAAGTGAAATGGACACTATAAGCAACAATGAACTGATCAGCTCCTGTCCTGACTTTAGATGTACAATGTAATACTTTATCCTTTTTAGTATTTGTTGTTGTTGTTGTTGTTGTTCTAGTACTATTGGTTGAACTCAGTAATTAACACACAATTATTCTCAGGTGTTTAAATTTTAACTGAAAAGTGATCCCTGTTAAATCTAAGAGTGGAAAAAGAGAGGGAGGAGATGAACAATTTGGAACATGCTCATTCGGACTGGCCGCAAATGGTGGAGTCAGAAATGTGCCAGGGGTTTCCAATACAATCCCATCAAGGTGGCATGTACCAATGCCATCGCACTAGTCCAAGTGATCAATTTCAGCTCACAATTGATAGCTCTGATAGGTCTAAGAGTCAAAGAGATCACACAAACAAGACTAGTGTCTGCTAATACTAACTGATAGAATCAAAAAGGGAGAGAAAGATCCAACATGGGAAGTGGGATACACAGCAGACTCATAGGATGGCAGATGTCCTAAACAACACTCTGGCCTCAGAATCAGCCCTCAAGGCATTCAGATCTGGCTGAAGAGCCCATGAGAGTATAGCAGGCATGGAAAGCCAAGATATCATGGAAAAAAAAGACCTAAATGAATGATCTCTGTGAGTGAGATCCCAGTGGAAAGAACGGGGCCATCAAAGAAGGAGGTACCCTTCTCCGAAGGGAGGAGAGAACTTCCACTTTGACTATGACCCTATCGGAATAAGATCGAAGTCAGCGAACTCTAAAGGCTTCCATAGCCCTGGCAACTCATGACTAGAGCCTAGGGAGATTACTGACGCCATGAACAGGAGTGTCAAATTGTTAAATCAGCAACAGGAGTCACTGTGTACTTACACTCCATGTGGGATCTGTCCCTAATGTGTCGTCTAAAGCCAAGTGATGCTATAACTAGTACTGAAACAGTATTTTTATACTTTGCGTTTCTGTGTGGGCACAAACTGATGACGTCTTTACTAACTATATACTGAAGTGATCTTCTGTATATATAGAGAATTGGAAATGAAAAAAAAAAAAACCTGGTGTTAAAATGGAAATGGCATAGAAAATTAATTAATTTAAAAAAATTATGTAGGATCTCTGTCTTTAATGTGCTGTAGATTGCTATTTAATGCTATAATTAGTAATCCAATGGTAATTTTTTCACTTTATGTTGCTATATGGGCAAAATGTTGAAATCTTTACCTAATATATACTAAACTGATCTTCTGTATACAAAGAGAATTGAAAATGAATCTTTACATGAATGGAAGGGGAAAGGGAGCGGGAAAGGGGAGGGTTGCGGGCGGGAGGGAATTTATGGGAGGGGGGAAGCCATTGTAACCCATAAGCTATACTTTGGAAATTTATATTCATTAAATAAAAGTTTAATAAAAAAACAATAATAACTGCCCTGCAGTTTATTTTGAAATCTGGTGTTGTGATGCCTCTGGCTTTGTTTTTGTTACATAAGATTGCTTTAGCTATTCAGGGACTCCTGTGTTTCTCTATGAATTTCAGCATTTTTTTCTATATCTACAAAGAATGTCATTGGTATTTTTAAAAGGATTATTTTTATTTGAAAGAGTTACAGAGAGAATTAGAGACAGAGAGGTCTTCCATCTGCTGATTTACTCCCCAGATGATCACAACAGCCCAGAGCTGCACCTATCTGAAACCAGGAGCTTCTTCCAGGTCTCCCATACGGGTTCAGGGGCCCAAGGATTTGGGCCATCTTGTACTGCTTTCCCAGGCCACAGCAGCGATCTGGATCGGAAATGGAGCAGCCCAGACTAGAACCGGCACCAATATGGGATGCCGGCGCTTCAGGTCAGGGCATTAACCTGCTGTGCCACAGTGCTGCCTCCTGTCATTGGTATTTTAATTGCTATTGTATTGAATCTATAGATTGCTTTTGGTAGTATGGACATTTTGATGATATTGATTCGTTAAATCCATTAATATAGAAGATTTTTCTATTTCCTTAATGTTTTGTAATTCTCATCACAGAGATCTTTGATGTCCTTGGTTTAATTTATTCCAAGGTATTTAATTTTTTTGTAGCTATTGTGAATGGGATTGATCTTAAAAGTTCTTTCTAGGCCATGGCACTGTCTGTGTATACAAAGGCTATTGATTTTTGTATCTTGATTTTATATCCTGCCACGTTACCAAACTCTTTTATGAATTACAATAGTGTCTCAGTGGAGTCTTTTGGTTTGCCTATGTATAGATATCTGCAAATAGAGAGATTTTAAGTTACTCCTTCTCAATTTGTATCCCTTTGAGTGCTTTTTCTTTTCTAATGGATCTGGCTAAATCTTCCAGGACTATATTGACTAGCAATGGTGAGAGTGAACATCCTTGTCTGGTTCCAGATCTTAGTGAGAATTTTTCAAACTATTCCCCATTCAATAGGAAACTGGCTGTGAGTTTGTACTAAATTGAATAAATATTCTTTCTATACCCAATTTGCTTAAGACTTTCAGCATGAAATGAAGCTGTATTTTATCAAATGCTTTCTCTGCATCTATTGAGATAATCATATGTTTTTTTTCTTTGTGTTAATATGACATCACATTATATGATTTGTGAATGTTGAACACCCCTGCATACCAGGGATAAATCCCACTAGGTCTAGCTGAATGATATTTCTGATGTGTTGCTGTATTATATTGGCTAGTATTTTGTTGAGGATTTTTGCATCTATGTTCATCAGGGCAATTGGTCAGCAGTTCTCTGTTGCATCTTCTTCAGGTTTAGGAATTAAGGTGATGCTGGCTTCATAGAGGGGGTTTGGGAGGATTCACTCCCTTTCAATTATTTTAAATAGCTTGAGAAGAATTGGAGTTATTCTTTAAGTGTGTGGTAGAATTCAAAAGTGAAGCCGTCTGGTGACGGGCTTTTCTTTATTAGGTGTGTCTTTATTACTGATTCAGTTTGCATCTTGGTTTTGTTTGTTTAGGTTTTCATGGCTCAATTTTGGTAGGTTATGTGTCCAAAACTCTATCCATTTCTTCTAGGTTTCATGATTTGTTGCCAGACAGCCCTTGGTAGTAATTTCTGATTATTCTTTTTATTTTTGTGGTATCTATTGTTACATTTCCTATTTTATCTCTAATTTCATTTATTTGGCTAAATTCTCTCCTCTTTTTTGGTTAGTTGGGCCAACAGTGTGCCAATTTTGTTTTTTCAAATAAGTAGCTCTTCATTTTGCTGATATTTTGTATTGCTTCTTCGTTTCAATTTTGTTTATTCTCTAATCTTAATTACCCCTTTTATCCAAATTTTTGGTTTGTTTTTCTATGTTCTTGAGACACATTTATAGCTAATTTATTTCATGCCTTTTAAATTTCTTGATGTTGGCAGCAATTGCTATAAATGTTCTTATTAACACTACCTTTGCTGTATCCCATTTGGTTTCATTTGTTGTATTGTCCTGTTCATTTCTTTCAAGATTTTTTTTGATTTCTCTTTTGAGTTCTTTTCTGATCCACTGTTCATTCAGGAACATGTTGCTCAGTATCCATGTGTAGAATATGTTCTAGCGATTCTTAAGTTGTTGATTTCCAGCTTCATTCTTTCATGGTTAGAGAAGATGCATGGTATGATATTGACTTTTTTGAATTTGCTGAGACTTGCATTATGGCCTACCATGTGGTCTATCTTAGAGAAAGTTCCATACACTGGTGAGAATAATGTGTGTTCTGCAACTGTAGGATGGAAAGTTCTATAGATATGTTAGGTCCATTTGGTATATCGTGTCCATTAACTGTGTTTTTTCCTTGCTGATTTTCTGTCTGGTTGATCTGTCTATTATTGAAAGTGGGGTATTGAAGTCCCCTATTACTATTGTATTGCAGTCTATGTCTCTCATTAGACCAATTAACACATCTTTTAAATAGTTAGGTGCCCTAAAATTAAGTGCATATACATTTATAATAGCCACTTCTTGCTGTTTAATTGATCCCTTAATCATTACATAGTGCCCTTTGTCTTTTTTACTTGTTTTTATGTTAAAGTCTGTTTTGTCTGATATTAGAATGACTAAACCACTTCCTTTTTTGTTTCTGTTAGCATAGGATGCTTTTCTTGCCTTTTACTTTCATTCTGAGTGTATCTTTGTAGGTGAGGTGTGATTCTTGAGGCAGTAAAAAGACGGGTTTTGTTTTTTAATCTGTTCAGCCAGTATGTGTCTTTTAACTGGAGAGTTGATGCCATTTACATTCTTTTTATAGAAAGCTTTTATTTAATAAATATAAATTTCATAATTTCAATTTTTGATTATAGCAATTCTTCCCCCATACTCACCCACCCACCTCCAAATCATCCCACCTCCTACTCCCTTCCCATCCCATTCTTCATTAAGACTCATTTTTGATTATATGCAGATCAACTCTATAGTAAATAAAGATTTGAACAGTTTGTACCCACACTGACACACACAAAGAAAGTACTGTTTGAAGACTAGTTTTACCGTTAATTCTCATAGTACAACTCATTAAGGACAGAGGTCATACATGGGGAGCAAGTGCACAGTGATTCCTGTTATTGATTTAACAATTGACAATCTTATTTATGACATCAGTGATCAACTGAGGCACTTGTTATGAGCTGCCAAGGTATGGAAGCCTCTTGAGTCTACAAACTCCAACATTATTTAGACAAGGCCAAAGTGGAAGTTCTCTCATCTCTTCAGAGAAAGGTACCTCCTTTGGCCCTTTCTTTCCACCAGGATCTCGCTCATGTAGGTCTTTTTTTTTTTGCCACAGTGTCTTGGATGCCATTTACATTCAATGTTACTATTGAGAAGTAATGACTTGGCCCTGCCATTTTTTCATAAATCTTCCTATTTTTCACTTTGGATGACCTTTGTCCTTCTACTGGGAGATTTTCTGCCTTCACCTTTTTCCTAGTGATGATCATGTTTCTCTGTTTCTGTATGCAGCACATCCTTAAGCATCTTTTGTCTGGCTGGATGAGTGGTGATGGTGTCTTTTGGTTTCTGTTACGGAAGGTCTTTATTTCACCTTCATTCATAAATGAGAGCTTTGCAGGGTTCAGTATTCTGGGTTGGAAGTTTTTTTCTCTTAAGACTTGGAATATATATCACCATTCTCTCCTTGTCTTTAGGATTTCTGATGAGAAGTCAGCAATGAGTATAATTGGAGATCTTCTGAAAGTAAAATGGTGTTTCTCTCATGCACATTTTAGATTCTTTATGTTTTACTGTGGAGAGTTTGACTACAATATGTGGTACTGAATATCTTTTCTGGTTATGATATATTAGGAGTTCTGTGTGCTTCCTGTATTTGGACATCCTTTACTTCAAATTAGGAAATTTTCTGTAATTATTTCACTAAAAATGCCTTCTAATCCATTCTTTCTTTCCATGCCTTCAGGAACTCCTAAGATCCATATGTTGGGTCATTTGATAGTATCCCATAACTTTACAAGACTGTTTTTTTAGTTTTCTAATTTCTTCTTCTTTTTTTTTTTGGTCTGACTGTAAAATTTCCATGGATTTGTCTTCTGACTCAGATATTCTTTCTTCTATGTCAGTGGGGGTGTTGTTAAAACTTTCTACCACATTTTTATTTGATCTATTTAATTCTTTTCCTTTTTTTTGACAGGCAGAGTGGACAGTGAGAGAGAGAGACAGAGAGAAAGGTCTTCCTTTTGCCATTGGTTCACCCTCCAATGGCCGCCGCGGCCGGCACGCTGCGACCGGCGCACCGGGCCGATCCGATGGCAGGAGCCAGGTGCTTCTCCTGGTCTCCCATGGGGTGCAGGGCCCAAGCACTTGGGCCATCCTCCACTGCACTCCCTGGCCACAGCAGAGAGCTGGCCTGGAAGAGGGGCAACCGGGACAGAATCCGGAGCCCCGACCGGGACTAGAACCTGGTGTGCTGGCGCCGCAAGGTGGAGGATTAGCCTGTTGAGCCACGGTGCCGGCCTATTTAATTCTTTTCTAATATTTCATTTTAATTCTCTTTGAAATCTCAATTTCATTGGAAAAAATTTTCATCCATATCATGTATGGATATATTAAATTCATGGATTTGCTTCTGATTACTTCAAAGTAATCCTATGATAAATTTTTGAATTCTGTTTCCAGCATTTTTTCAATCTCTTCATCTTCACATTCTAGCATTGAAGTGTTACTGGGTTCCTTTGTGGACATCATGTTGTCTTCCTTATTCTTGTCTTAAATTTTTGCATTTATTATTAGTTATTTGTGGAGATAATTTTTTTTGCCCTGTGATGGTTTTTATTTTTAGACTATGCCTCTGTGGCTTGGTCTAAAAATAGTGTAGTATCTGCTCTTCGAGTGAATACTCAGAGGTGTTTGTTGGGTGTGGCCAGGGAGGTATGTTCAATACTCCAGGGTTATGGGAGTGCCCAAGGTGACACCCAAGTTAAGTGTGTTAAATTTCTCTTTTCTTTATCAGAGGGGAGGGATTCATCAGCTCTGTTGGTTTAATCTCATGCTCCTCTCCTCCAATGATACCAGTGCTTAGACACTAGCCTCAGTGTGTGCAGTATTCATCCCTGCTTCACAAAGGATCCATGCAGTTCTCAGTGTGAGCACAGATCCCACAGCACTGATCCTCACCTGGCAATCATGAAGCCCTGAGCATCTGGAGCCACCCACAGTGACTGCCTAGAGACCAAGGTACATGCTGCACCCTCCCAAACAGCCACAGTGTTTTCATAGTTCTAGAACACAAAGTTCTGACAGTCATGAGTGCCCAGACTCCTGTCAGTTCTCCCAGTCAGAATCTGCCATCTCCTCTTGGCTGGTTGCTATGCATGTGGATACAAGTTGGCATAGCTGTTAAGTATGTGCAAAGTAGTGCCCACCCTCTCTCAGCTAGCTAGAGGACCCTGGTGCTGCGTGGTTGGGGAGAGAAATGTGCCCCATCCCCCTTTTTCGCCTCTGGTTTGGCAGGTACAATTTCCCTCAAAGGGCTCCAAGCCAAACTCAGACCAGGATCTTGCAGCTTTAATGGCAATGACTTGGGCTATTGCAGTCTAGTCTGGCCTCACTCTCCAAAGCTTGTGCTGAGGCTCTTGGTTATTTGGGTCCTGTGTTGTGTCCATGTTCATGCGTTGCATCCACACTCTCCACACAGATCCACAGTGTCCCTCTAAGTTACATAGAGTTTCCTCTGCCCTTTTATCCCTAACTCTTCCCTGAGTTTGTACTCTTTTTTTTTTTAAACTATCTTCCCCTCAACTAGAGCAGTAAACTCCCTCCCTATTCTGCCATCTTGGCCCTACTTGATTTCTTCTGTGACCCACTGTTCATTCAGTGTTGTTCAGTCTCATGTGTTTGCATATTTCATTTTTTAAAACTTTTATTTAATGAATATAAACTTCCAAAGTACAGCTTATGGATTACAATGGCTTCCCCCCACATAACTTCCCTCCCACCCGCAACCCTCCCATCTCCCACTCCCTCTCCCCTTCCATTCACATCAAGATTCATTTTCAATTATCTTTATATACAGAAGATAAACTTAGTATATACTAAGTAAAGATTTCAACAGACTGCACCCACAAAGACACAAAGTGTAAAATACTGTTTGAGTACTAGTTATAGCATTAAATCACAATGTACAGCACATTAAGGACAGAAATCCTACATGAGGAGTAATTGCACAGTGAATCCTGTTGACTTAACAAATTGACACTCTTGTTTATGGCGTCAGTAATCACCCTAGGTTCTTGTCATGAGTTTCCAAGGCTATGGAGGCCTTTTGAGTTTGCCAACTCTGATCTTGTTTAGACAAGTTCATAGTCAAAGTGGAAGTTGTCTCCTCCCTTCTGAGAAAAGGTACCTCCTTCTTTGATGGCCCGTTCTTTCCACTGGGATCTCACTTGCAGGGATCTTTCATATCAGTTTTTTTTTAAGAGTGTCTTGGCTTTCCATGCCTAAAATACTCTCATGGGCTCTTCAGCCAGATCCGAATTCTGAGGCCAGAGTGCTGTTTAGGACATTTGCCATTCTATGAGTCTGCTATGTATCCTGTTTCCCATGTTGGATCATTCTCTCCCTTTTTGATTCTATCAGTTAGTATTAGCAGACACTAGTCTTGTTTGTGTGATCCCTTTGACTCTTAGTCTTATCATTATGATCAATTGTGAACTAAAATTGATCACTTGGACTAGTGAGATGGTGTTGGTACTTGCCACCCTGATGGGATTGAATTGGAATCCCCTGGCATGTTTCTTCTTGTTGAATGTAACCCTTAATTATTACATGATGCTTTTTAACATTTTTTGTTGATGTCTATTTTATCTGATATTAGAATGGCTATTCCTGCTCATTTTTGCTTTCTGTTAGCTGGAATCTTTTTTTCAGCCTTTCAATTTCATTCTGCTTGTTTCTTTGTTGCTGAGATGTGTTTCTTATAGGCAGCAAATAAATGGGTATTTTTTAATCTATTCAACCAGTCTGTATATCTTAATTGGAGAGTTTTGGCCATTTATATTGAATTGATAAGTAAGAACTTGGCCCTGTCATTTTTTTCATAAATATTTCTATTGTTTTCTTTGTATTTTCTTAGTGCTTTTACTTTTAGATTTTATGCCTTCACATTCTTTTGTCACTACTATGTTTTCTGCAGTATACCCCACGAGTTTGCCCTTTCCATGGAGGGAGCAAAGGCTTTCTCAGAGGCTGCTACCTGTGGGTGATCCACCTTGGCGGTTTGAACATGGGTACCTGTGATAGAGTGTGGGAAGGGGAGCACCTCACATTCCCATGTGCGTGCCCAGTCCCATGCCCATCCTCCAAGGCAGACTCAAAGTCAGTGGGGACTGCTGCTAATTTATCCCTCTGAAACCAGCATATTTTTTCTCTGTTCATTCATCTTGGATTTCTTCCACAGTGGAATGTTTTTATTTTTTAAGTTTTTTTTTTTAATTTGAAAGCATTACAGAGAGATAGGCAGATATACACACAGAGAGATATCTTCCATCTGTTGGTTCACCTCCCAAATTACCACAAGAGCCAGGGCTGGGCCAGGCTGAAGCCAGGAGCCTGGACCTTCTGGGTCTCCCATGTGGGTGCACAGGCCCAAGATCTTGGGCAATCCTCTACTGCTTTCCCAGGTGCATTATCAGGGAGTTGGATTGGAAGTTGGCAGCTCAGACAGAAGCCAGTGTCCATGTGGATTGTAGGTACTGAAGACATTGACCTAGCCTGCTACACCACAGTGCAGGCTCCAACAACATAATATTTTTAACATATTTTCCTCTGAAACTGAAAAAGCTCATGTTTTCTCCAGAGCATTTACAGTAAAGTAAAAGAATTTACTGGCTTCAGGAAGGATTTTGGTACCCTTCTTAAAGTTTCACTGCAGCAGTAGGCTAGGTAGTTTAGCAAGGATTGGAATTCCTCTGCCTCCCTCTTGATCTGCCCCAAGAGCAGTCACCTGAGACTCCTTAGGGTCTCGAAACTCACAGTGACATACTTTGAATTTTCTTTATAATCACAGGCTTAACCTTCCACTAAATGAAGTATTCAATAAATAGTAAGTGGGAAAACCATTGTTCCTCAAGAGTGTAGTTGAGGGTTATAAACAGTAACAGTGGTTTTTGAAGCTATCAGCAAAATCATTGCTTTTAGAGATTTCATCATCCTGTCTTGTGTGAACTCTGTGATGGATCACTGAAAACTCAATAGACCATTGTAACAAATCAGTTCTCATTTTCAATAACATGTTGTAGTTTCCATTGTAGTCAACAATCCTCTGTGAGGACATGGCCACGAGATTTATGAAAATATACTCAACATCAATATCCAGCCTGGAGGAGACTCAAGGTGGCCATGTAATGAAGCCTGACATTCACTTCCTTCTCCAGAGATTACTCAGAACATGGACGAGGGACTAGGCACAGTAAAAGATCAATGAGAACACAGTAGGACACCAATACCATGCATCGTAGTGTAGACAGAGTGGAAAAAACCAAACCTGTGGTGTCTGAATCACCAGCCCCAGGGCAAGTTTGATTCCCTGTTGTCAGAAAGGGATGAGCTGGAGAGCCTCAGTAGAGCCCATCTGCATGAATCTCTTATGCAGATAGTCTTCACTAGAGAGAAATTCAGTCATCATAGACCAGTAGCTGAGCATGGTAAGCTCCCTGGAAAACTCAAGGTATCTTTGCTCCAGAGAAGGAATTCTTGTTCCCTCTCCCACAGTTATTGTAGGACGGGTTGCAACAGTGTGATGCCATATTGAGAAAGGAGTGACTATTACAAACCATGATGTACTAATTGGCATAATATGTTACCTTCTTCAGAAGGGTCCCATGAAAATTTCCACATTCTAGCAAAGAAGAATGAACTTCACAGGTTGTTGGACTCAACAGAGTGAAGAGAATCCCAGAACCCTAAACAACATGATGTTCTATACCTCATGGATGGAGAGGGCAGTAAAACTGGAATATCTAGCCTATAGGGCCCTAGAAGTAGGTGAGCAAAACCCCAGATTTGGGGCTCATCCTCTTCTCCACCTACCTTCCCCTAACCACTTGAAACATTGTGGTTGCATCTGGAACCTATGTCTATTGGGATTCAGAGATCCCATGCACCTACCCAGTCTCCTTACTGAGGCTCAGAGCTCCCTGATCATCAGGGAGAGTTCTTGCAATAGAGTCAAACCACAAAATAGAGAGTGTGCCTTTGCTCTGGATGGTGTGCATGTCTGGGAGGGTGAAAACCCCCCAGACCATAATCTCATTCTGAGCGGTGAAATCAGTCTTTTCCCAACACCAGCACAGAGAACGGCCTGTACACCAAGCTCCCCACCAATTGGCTTGAGCCCCTCCTACTGACAGTAGTCAGAGTTTCTCTGCTATATCCATGCTGGGTATCATTTTGAACTGCTTACTCTTCTGCAAATATACTGGGAGATTTGGCCTCACCCAGTGTACACTCTGGGGGCTTGGGTACTTGATGCCTGGGACTTGAACTGGGCTTTCTGTGCCCTTTCTAATGCCCTCTTGCTTGGATCTCTGACCAAGAGTTTCTATTCTCTTGTCAGGGCTCCAGGTCCTCTCATAGAAGCTAACAGGTGTCAGTCACTGCTGTTTACTTGTAGCTTTGGCCTGAGGTTCTTGCACTCCATGCCACTCAGTAAGCAGCCCGCATGGAGTGGCTTTAGACTTCCCTGCTGACCCAGAACCAGCCATTCTCCCAGATCCAAGTACCTACTATATCAGACAGCATCTGTGAGACACCTCCCCCATCAAGCATTAGTGCTACTTCTGGAGCTCTGGAGTTGAGCATTGGCTAGGAGTCTATAAGATCATCCTGCTCCTAGATCAAGTGCAGCTCTTCAAATCCAGCTCCTGGCTTGAATACTATCAGGAAATCTATGTGTCAGGTTCAGCCATAGCACCAGCAAGGTCTGCCCCAACAACTGAGAAGTGCCTCAATACAGTCTCTCCCTCAAAACCCGGCTGGGGATGTATATAACAAGGATAAGAGTGAGCAAAATGAGAGACAGTGAAACCCCAGATCCCTAATACTGCTACCATCTAAGGTATAGGGAGAATATACCACAAAATTCAACTTGAGCTAAAGTAGTACACCAAACCAATATCCACATGCACGTCTCCAGAAAAACCCTTCATCGACAAAAGTCATGCCCTAAAAGCTATAGAAACAACTGATGCCCCATCTAACAACAGATGCCCCAATATTACTGATGTTCTTCAGTTTGGCAATATTGTTATTGTTAATAAGGTCTTAAGCCCTTGGGAAGCCAAAGTATCAGTTTTGCTTTGCTCATTAATTTCTACCAGCAAGTTATTTACATATTGAATTACTATAGAACTCCTTAGTCTGTATGTTTTATCCCTTGACAGAAATGACTTTGTACCTGTACACATCTTACCTCTTGTTCGTCATGTGAAATAGCACAGGTGCAGCAAAAAGCATGCATACATGGAATTATTTGTCCATAGATTTTAAGTAGTAATTCATATTTGTTGGAGAAATGGACTGGCTTATTAAGCTTTTCACCTAATTTATTCATCTGAAAGTCCACGAAAATTTTTGTAGACGTTGGGGCTGATGTTGTAACATAGTAGGCTGCTGCCTGTAATACCGACATCACATATGAGTACTGGTTTTACTCCCAGCTGCTCCACTTCTGATCCAGATCTCTGCTAATATGTCTGGGAAAACATTAGAAGATGGCCCAAGTGCTAGGCCCTTGGAACCAAAATGGGAGAATGAAGTGTAGTTCCAGGCTCCTGGCTTTGGTCTAGGCCAACCCTGGCCATTGTGGCCATTTAGGGAATGGACCAGCACATGGAAAATCAATCAATCAATCTCTGTATCTCTCACTCTTTCTGAAACTGCCTTTTTTATCTTTTATTTAATGAATATAAATTTCCAAAGTACATCTTATGGATTACAATGGCTTCCCCCCCATAACTTCCCTCCCACCCGAATCCTCCCCTTTCCTGCTCGCTCTCCCCTTCCATTCACATCAAGATTCATTTTCAATTCTCTTTATATACAGAAAATCATGAAACTGCCTTTAAAATCTTTTTTAAGTAGACTTTTGCTGATTTCTAAATGGTTCTACCCCTCTACAGTCACACTACTCTTCATTATGGTTGAATCCTTCTGTGTGTTCCATGATTTAACTCTCAGAACACAGTAGGAGTGGAAGTTAACCCCACAACAATCTTAACGGTCACACATGGATCTCGCCTTTTCCAGCCCAAGAGATGGAAGTGCAACTAGATGTCTCCAGCTTTGACTTTTTACTAACCTTGATTGCAGTTAGGCAGTCAGGCAGAGGGAAAATGAGTATGTGAAGAGCTTTGTTATTGAGGCTTCTAAGGATGATGTTCTTACAGATAAGAAAAAGTAAATCTTAACTAGAAAAAAGTCAACCCCACATAGGGGATGTGGAGCGCATATGCGGTAATGCCTATAGGCAGGTAAGTCAGTAGGATCACCGATGAACAATAGAGTGTTCTGATTTTCTGAGGTGAAAATTTACACACATTATGAAATTTTGAAGTTCAGACATGATAGCTTCTTGTTTGAGAAATCAGATATATAGCATCTCTAACTGTTCTGCTGAATTAACTCTAGTGTTAGAGTGTTCACTTTAAATCTGAGGGTGAGGTGGAAAAGTTTTAGGATGCTCTAAAATAAGAGATTTCTTTGAATTCTTATTTTTTTATCTTAAAATCATAAAAATTTGTTTCCAAATATGCTAGTCTTAAGTAAAATATTTCTTTAAATTAGTTAAATTAGATGCATTTCTTAATTTCCCTGAATTCTTTCAGTAATACTGAAGTCACACAATCCCCTACTGGGTTGCCAAGGTTACCGAGATACCAAAGACATTCTAATCAGATCTGGGAAAAAATGACGCTGAAATTTATATGGAGACACAGCAGACCTTGAATAGCTAAAGCAATTTTGTACAACAAAAGCAAAGCTGGAGGCATCACAATAACAGATTTTAGGACATACTACAGGGCAGTTGTTATCAAAACAGCATGGTACTGGTACAGAAACAGATGGATAGACCAATGGAACAGAATACAAACACCAGAAATCATTCCAACCATCTACAGACAACTTACATTTGATCAAGGATCTAAAAACAATTCCTGGTTAAGGACAGTCTATTCAATAAATGGTGCTGGGAAAACTGGATTTCCACGTGCAGAAGCATGAAGCAAGACCCCTACCTTACACCTTACACAAAAATCCACTCAAGGATTAAAGACCTAAATTTATGAGCTGGCACCATCAAAATATTAGAGAATATTGGAAAAACCCTGCAAGATATAGGCATTGGCAAAGACTTCTTGGAAAGGACCCCAGAGGCACAGGCAGTCAAAGCCAAAATTGAGAATTGGGATTGCATCAAATTGAGAAGTTTCTGTACTGCAAAAGAAACAGTAAAGAAAAAGAAGAGGCAACCAACAGAATGGGAAAAAATATTTGCAAACTATGCAACCAATAAAGGATTAATAACCAGAATCTACATAGAGATCAAGAAACTCCACAACAACAAACAACCCACTTAAGAGGTGGGCCAAGGACCTCAATAGACATTTTTTGAAAGAGTAAATCAAAATGGCCAATAGGCGCATGAAAAAATGCTCAGAATCACTAGCCATCGGGGAAATACAAATCAAAACCAGAATGAGGTTTCACCTCACCCCAGTGAGAATGGCTCACATACAGAAATCTACCAACAAGAGATCCTGGCGAGGATGTGGGGAAAAAGGGACACTAACCCACTGTTGGTGGGAATGCAAACTGGTAAAGTCACTATGGAAGTCAGTCTGGAGATTCCTCAGAAACGTGAATATAACCCTACCATACAACTCAGCCATCCCACTCCTTGGAATTTTCCAAAGGAAATTAAATTGGCATATAAAAGGGCTGTCTGCACCTCAATGTTTATTGCAGTTCAATTCACAATAGCTAAGACCTGGAATCAACCTAAATGTCCATCAACAGTGGACTGGATAAAGAAATTATGGAATATGTACTCTATAGAATACTATACAGCAGTAAATAAAATGAAATCTGGTCATTTGCAACAAGATGGAGGAATCTGGAAAACATGCTGAGTGAAATAAGCCAGTCCCAAAGGGACAAACATCATATGTTCTCCCTGATCGGTGACAAGTAACCAAGCACAAAGAAGGAAACCTGTTGAAGTGAAAGGGACACTATGAGAAACAGTGATTTGATCAGCCCTTGTCCTGACTGTTGATGAACAACTTAATACTTTATCCCTCTAGTATTTTTTGTCCTAGTTATTACTATTGGTTGAACTCTGTAACACACAATTATTCTTAGGTGTTTAAATTTAACTGAAAAGTGATCTCTGTTAAATATAAGAGTGTGAATAAGAGAGGGAGGAGATGTACAATTTGGAACATGTTCAATCTGTCTTGCCCCAAATGGTAGAGTTAGAAACGTGCCTGGTGATTGCAATTCAATGCCATCAAGGTGGCAAGTACCAATGCCATCTCAGTAGTCCAAGTGATCAATTTCAGTTCACAATTTATCATCCTGATAGGTCTAAGAGTCAAAAGGATCCCATAAACAAGACTACTGTCTGCTAATACTATCTTATAGAATTAAGAAGGAGAGAACAATCCAACATGGGAAATGGATACACTGCAGACTCATAGAATGGCAGATGTCCTAAACAGTACTTTGGCCTCAGAATCAGCCCTTAAGTCATTCGGATCTGGCTGAAGAGCACATGAGAGTATTTTAGGCATGGAACGCCAAGACACTCTGGCAAAAAAAAAAAAAAAAAAAAAAAAAAAAAAAACACCTAAATAAAAGATCTCCGTGAGATCCCAGTGGAAGAATGGGGCCATCAAAGAAGGAGGTACCTTTCTCTGAAGGGAGGAGAGAACTTCCACTTTCACTATGACCTTGTCTAAATAAGATCAGAGTCGGCAAACTCAAAGGCCTCCATAGCCTTGACAACTCATGACAAGAGCCTAGGGTGATTACTGATGCCAGAAGAGTGACAATTTGTTAAGTCAACAACAGGAGTCACTGTGCACTAACTCCTCATGTAGGATCTCTGTCCTTAATGTGTTGTCCAATGTGAAGTAATGCTATAACTAGTACTCAAGCAGTATTTTACACTTTGTGTTTCCGTGTGGGTGCAAACTGTTAATCATTTCTTAATTTATACAAAATTGATCTTCTCTATATAAAGATAATTGAAAATGAATCTTGATGTGAATGGAAGGGAAGAGGATGCGGGAGATGGGAGGGATGCGGGTGGGAGGGAAGTTATGGGGGGGGGGGAAGCCATTGTAATCCATAAGCTGTACTTTGTAAATTTATAGTAAATAAAAGTTAAAAACAATAAAAAAACCTAAAAAATATGAAGTCACAGAAAGATATGCCAGACTATGTGGCACATTCTGTAGCACCCTGCTTCCCTCAGCTTTGGTGTACTAGCTTACAATGAACTGCACACAGTAATTCTTTTATCAAGTACAAGGTCATTCATCAGGACTTGGGAATCCTTTTAATTCCAGAATCCTCATAATGGTATTTGTTTGTAAGAGTATTTGTGAATGAAAGCTCAGTGAGAGAAGCTTGAGGTTAAAAGAGGTGATTAGTTGCATTAGGAAATGCCTTCCATATCCAGAAGTTTCTATTTTTGTCTCTCGAAATAGTTGATTTTTATTTGTATTTATAGTGTGTTAATACCTTAGAGGAGAAACCTAATTTAAAGAACAAATATTTGATGATCAAAGACTAATATATAGCATATTAGAAATATTATATTTTTTCATGGAAATGTAAAGGATAGGTTTACAAAAATTGCATTTGTATCCACCTTTGGGGAACCTGTGTCTACTGTGAAGTTAAGTGTATCCTCTCTCTGATAGTTTCATTCAATATTGTCCAAAATAAGTACTTTCATTATTTACAAAGAAATGTTGCAAAGGACATGATGAACTACCATGACAAATATGCGAAATGCATGATTACAAGTAATTAATGGGTAGGTAAGAGAAGGAAAGTACTCTCATTAAGCAGATCCATCTCTGCTGAAATGTCAACATAAAGTCAAATCTGACCTTCACCAAACAAAAAGACAAATTTAGCAGGGATGTTGTTTCAGGTTTAGAGAAAAGAAAAATTAAGAGTTATAAAAATATTTTGTTTTCATTTAGATACTATAATTGCTACAGCATATATCTAGAATAGACTATTTTTGCAATAATATCCAAGGATTGATACTAAGGATTTGAAAAGACAAATATCTGTATAAAATTTTTTATCAAAGAGTGAACAGCTGATATAGGGGCAAAAAGAATGAGATGGACTCCCCTTTTGATGTTGCAAATTTTTATGAAGCTTACATCTGCTTGAAAAAAATGAACTAAGGACAGTCTTAAAGAAGAGTACTTTTTTCTATCCTTTTCATTACTGATATATTCCTGAAAAGTTCCATTTAAATAGGAATTAGTTTTCTCATCTTGACCAATATTTCTCAACTACATTGTTTATTTTGAATTTGTCATTGCTGAACAACTGCTCACACTTGAGCTTTTCATTTCTTTGGTCCTCTGCCAAAAAGCTAATGCTATATACAAATACCTAAATGTACAATGGTACCTTGTCATTTAGTATGAACCCTCCTTGCTGCAAAAGAATCCTATGAAGTACTTTTCAAACCTTCTCTGTATTCAAATGGGTATAGCTTCTCTGGTTGAAATTGTAGTGCATGAACCTGAAGGCTTATATTTTTAATGTGCATGGTATTCTGGCTAGCTCCACTGCATCGTTCTACAGTGGTCCTTGAGGACGCTATTGGAACAAAACACGCTTTTAACCCAGATTCCTGCTTATATCCCATAAGGCAACACATGATGGTTCAGGTACTTGAGTACTTGCCACTAGTTCAGGAGACTTGGGTGGAATTCCAGGCTCTTGACTTTGGTCTGCCCCAGTCCTGGCTGTCTCGGGCATTTGGGTAGTGAACCAGCAGCAGAGAGATTAATCTTTCTCTCGGTCTCTCTTGGTCTCTCCATCTCTCTTCTCACTATCGCTCTACCCTTGAAATGAACATTGAAAACTACTCTTCAAATGTCTTTTCTAAGCTACTGTGTACAGTGTTTACAATGAGCCATATCATTTATTCCAAATAATAGATGAACATCCATATATCCATCACTTAGCTTAAGAAATAGAGCCCTGTCAGTTCATTTGGAAGCTGAGCTGAAGCCCTGGGTACAGTAAAGTACTAGGTTTCGTATTCATCATTCTCTTGCTACTTTGTCTTAAAAATCGTGCACATATACAGATATATAAATATATAATACTGTTTGATTTTGTGTGTTTTAAAATCTTTGGGGATAGAATAATGCTATGAATTCTTTTATTCCCTTAACGTATTTATGAGACACTTTCCTGGAAATTCATATAGCTGTATTTTATTTTCAATAGTATATTCTCTTATTTGAATATATATTTACATTTTTGTTTGAAAGGCAGGCAGACACACACATACATAGAGGGAGAGGGAGAGAGCACTTTCATCTGCTTGTTTATTCCTCAAATGCCCACAACATCTAAGGCTGGACCAGGCCATTGTCTGGAGAAAGGAATTCAATCTCTGTCTCATATGTGGGTGGCAGGGACCTAATTACTTGAGCCATCACCTACTGCCTCCCATGGTGTTAGCAGGAAGCTAGAATCAGGAGGTGCATATCTAACTCAGGTACTTAGATGTGGTATATTAGTGTGTTAACCTATATTTTAACTGCTAGGCTAAATGCCTGTCCCTTTGTTAGTTTTGTGATTCTCTCATAACAAATTACCATATCCTTAGTGGCTTAAGAACAAAAATGTATATTCTCATACAATTCTAATCTCATATAGATTAGAAGGTTGAAAAGGGTTTTACCAGAATAAAGTCAAATTGTTGGCAGGGCTACATTAGAGATTCTAGAGGAGGATCTATTTCTATGCTCATTGAAATTTAAGGCGATTTTCGGTTCCTTGTGCTTATAGTCTTAAGATTTCTATTTTCTTGTTGGCTATCTTCTGGGCTCTTTACAGCTCTTAAAGGCCACTCACATCCTTTGGCTCATGTCCCCCTTCCTCTTTCAAATTCAACAATTGTATGCTGAGCTCTCTCACCTTTCAAATACCTCTTGCCTCTTCTTCCATAATATAATTTCCATGTCTGTCTGTCTCTTGTCTCTTAGCCAGGAAAGGTTCTTTACTTTTAAATACTGATGTGGTTAGATTGAAGTCACTGAGATTATCAGAATAATATCCTCAAGTTAATTCCCATAATCTTAATTACATACACACATAGCCCTTTTGCCATAGAAAGTAAAATTTTTAAGATTCTAGGGTATCAGATGAAGAGGACTTTTGGAGAAATAGGAACTTTACATTATTTTTGTCACATTTAACATGATTGCTAAGAGCAATGTGTGAGCTACACATTGTAGAAAGCTCAGTATATTTTTGATGAGTAATGTTGAGTAGGTGTTCATTAATATTTGAATTATTAATGGCAAAATGTGGGTTTTCTTTTCTGATACCTTTATGTGAACAAATAATACCTTCTCACTTAATTCCTTTTAAAATATTTTAGTTTATAAAAAGCAAACAAATTTCATGTATTTCATATATACAGTTTTAAGAACATATTTCCCATCCTACCATCACTCCTTCCCTCCTTCATTATCATGCTCTTATTTTTCTTTAATTTTTACAATATTTTTGATTTTCTTTATAATCACAAATTAACTCTCCACTAAGAATTCAACAAGTAGTAAGTAGGAAAAACCACTATTCCTCAAGCGTACAGACAAGAGCTATAAAAAATAATCAAATCCAAAAATGTGAATTTGTGAAATTTTGAAGCATACACATATATAATTTTTAAAAACCTTTTATTTAGTAAGTATACATTTCCAAAGTACAGTTTATGGATTACAATGGCTTTTTCCCCCCATAACTTCCCTCCCACACATACCCCTCCCATCTCCCACTCCCTCTCCCATTCCATTCACATAAAGATTCCTTTTCAACTATCTTTATAGACAGAAGATCGACTTAGTATATATTAAGTAAAGATTTCATCAGTTTGCACCCACACAGAATATAAAGCGTAAAATACTGTTTCAGTAATAGTTATAGCATTAATTCACATTGGACAACACATTAAAGACAGAGATCCAACATGAGGAGTAAGTACACGGTGACTCCTGTTGTTGACTTAAGAATTTGACACTCTTTTTTTATGGTGTCAGTAATCTCCCTAGGCTCTAGTCATGAGTTGCCAAGGCTATGGAGTCCTTTTGAGTTTCCCTTTTAGGGAAAAGGGTACAATATAAACAGTTACATCTAAGTACCAAATAGGCAGGGCGAATGGGTAATATACAACTTTGGACATGCCGTTATTTCAGGTAGAAACTTTTATCATAAATGTGGAATCGAAGGAGGAAGACAAAGTACTGTACTTAATACCTCACAAATGCAGGGCCAATTAAATTCTCACAGCTGGTGCCAACTTGTTAGTGTCAAAATTTGACAAGAAGATAAAAGCAATTCTCTTCAGATTTTTGAAGTTAAGGAAAGAGGTCTCATTCCCTGCCTACACCGATACAAGTGGGGCTAGACCATTACATTTTGAAGACTTGTTGGCCTTAACATTTTGTAGCTATAGTCCAGACAGGTTGACTTCAAAATTAATTGTTTACAGGAGTCAAAGCTGTGGCATAGCAGGTAAAGTTTCTATCTACAATGCTGACATCTCATATGGGCAATAGTTTATGTCACTGCTGCACCAATTCTGATCAGGCTTCCTGCTAATGTACATGGGGAAACAGCACAAAGTGGCACAAGTGCTTAAGCCCTTGCCACCCAGGTAGGAGACTGTATGAAGCTCCAGGCTCTTGGCTTTTGCTTGGCCCAACTCAGCCCTTGAGGGTCATTTGGGGAGCAAACTAGAGGATGGAAGATCGAACTAACTCTGCCTTTCAAAAATAAATAAATAATTTATTGTCCATAATTAATAATATCAATATCCATTCTATTTTTCATCTTTTCAATGACTTTGGATGAGATGAGAATAACAGCACAAAATATAAATTGAATCTGTCACCAATTCTTTTTCCACTATCTATGCAATTTATACCTTTACCACTTTATCAACACCATGATTAGCCAAATAATGCCACACAAAATTATATTCATTCCTACCCCTCTCCTTTATACATGCTGGCTCATGAGTCCCCTTTTCAAAATTATACCTTGCTCTGACAATCAGTTTGGCTGAACTCCAGGAAATCTTCCACTACTCTTCAATACAAAATAATCTCTCATTTCCTGAACTCTATAGCATTGGTTTTCAAACTTTAGAATATGTAAGAATTTCCTGCTGGGCTTGTTAAAACCAAAATTACTCTGTCCTTCCCTGATTCAGTAAATTCTTTCTGATTCAGTAAATCTGGAGTGAGTTCATAGAATTTACATTTGTAACCAATTTAAAGGTAATGCTGATGCTGTCAGCCTATGGACCATACTTTAAAAAAATCAACGATCTACAATATTTGTATTTCATACATCTAGCACTTGATTATATATCATCCCTCATCATTTTTCAGTTTAATTATGAACACATAAATATCTGATGCCTTTATTATGCAAAAACAGTAAATTTGGAACATACAGATAAATTGATTAGGTAACATCTTCAAGAACTCAATTTCTTACACTTTTTTGTTCTATCATCCCTTGCATCAGCTTCATCCAAATGCTAGTACTTCTTCTCGTAATAATGCAACTATCAGCCACAGTCAAGAAGAAACATAATCTACATCTCTTCTATTACAGAGACCACTCAATAAACTCTAAAGGTAAGTTTATTTTGATGTGAATTTTTAAAAATCCATGCATATTATTTTTATAATACACATTTCCCATGAACATTTTGAAGATCCTTCTTATTTATGGATTTCAAAAATTTTAAATCAAATTTAATTTATCTTTCATCCCAATTTTTCACAATTTTTTTTGAAGTGATTTTGACTTTCCTGTGCATGGTGCTCTATTTAGAAGCATGCATAAGTCCGAAATGCTCACTGACTTGATCCATGGGTTGAGAACTCAGAGCTCTGAATAAGAGCCCCGAATCGTTTCTTTAAATCAGAATCATGTATAAGAAGGTGATAGTTATACTGATTTTACTTTTTTCTTCATTTTGGTGTGATGAGCCTGGGAACTTGAGTTACTTAGCTAGGGTTCCTTGTGGTGGAATGAGGTGAAAAGGTCATATCAAGATGGCTGCTGAGGTGAAAAGTTCATGCCAAGATGGCCACTGAGGTGAAAAGGTCATGCCAAGATGGCCACTGAGGTGAAAAGGTCATGCCAAGATGGCCACTGAGGTGAAAAGGTCATGCTAAGATGGCCACTGACAACAGAAACTGCCTGGCAACAGGCCGTGATTGGATGGCTTTGGAAACCACATGACAACAGAGGAAACCACATGACAACAGAGCCTGACTGACGGCAGGCCATGATTGGATGGTTTCAGAAACTGCCTGGCAACAAGAGCCTGACTGGCAACAGGCTGTGATTGGATGGCTTTGGAAACTACCTGGCAACAGGCTGTGATTGGTTGGCTTTGGAAACTACCTGGCAACAGGCTGTGATTGGTTGGGGCATAGACAGCCCCTTGAACGGATTGGCTGGTCTTGGCTATATAAGCTGTTGTACTAACTCAAATAAGTCTGCGGGCTGCTCGCCTCAAGCCTGCTTTCACCCGACTCCTGGAGTCTGTGTGGTGACTCCGTGCCTCTTGCCCCCACCACGCTGCTCCTCTCAGAAATGAACCCACTGCAACATTGTTGAGAAATCAACAGCAACAGTTCCTCTATATGGTATATTCAACATGAATAGGAACATCTCTGTGCGAAAGAAGTTGGATATTGCTCTCAGGATAGCAGCAGTACCTTGGAACAGCCTTCTGCTATATAGGCTGGGATGAGTGTGAGGAAGTAGATAGGTAAGTAAGAGTCTGATTATAGGGAACCTTTCAGAAAGGTTGGCTGTGCATCCCTGTCTGCCAGGGAAAAGCCCAATATGCACCTGCCATTCTGGCATAATCATTAAGAGTACCCTCTTTTCAAATTTAAAAGTCTCCTAGCTTGGACTGGCTATAGCTGCATCTATTTCACCTTGAGACATCTAAAAATTTCTATTCAATTTATTTTAGGTCTCTTTTTCTATTTGCCCCCTTACCCATTTTTTTTCTTTTCCCATCCCATGCTCTTGGGAAGTGTTTTATGTCTGTGGCTCTTTTTTGGCTAAAGAGATTGTTTAGTCAGAATGGCTTTGTGTCATGCTGCAATGACTCTAATGGTTAATTCACTTTTATGTCCTTTTGATGTATTAAAATATAATGTGTGAATGCACAAATAAGAGGAATAAAACCTGTCTATCCTACTTGGGAGTCAGCCATTCACATTAGTTATGTATGTAGAACCAAGGTGTCCTAGCCTTTTAGGTTGATGTAACAAAATACTATACACTAGGTAGTTTATAAACAACAGCAATATATTTCTCACAGTTCTAGAAGCTGCAAAGTACAAAACAGGGTACTGAATGTCTGGTGGGGACCTGCTTTCTGGTTTATATATGGTGTCTTCTAGCTATTTCCTCACATGGTATGAGAGGGAAGGAAGTTCTTGGGTACCTCTTTTATAAGGACATGAATGCCATTGATAAGGGCTACATATTAATGCCCTAATTACCTCCAAAAGGCCCCAGCACCTAATACCATCAAATTAGTGATTAAGTTCCAATATATGAATTTTGGGATGATGCATATATTCAGAATTAGCACAAAGATTCCTGAAATTTAGTATTGCCCAGTTTTTTTTTTTTGACAGGCAGAGTGGACAGTGAGAGAGAGAGAGAAAGGTCTCCCTTTTGCCGTTGGTTCACCCTCCAGTGGCCGCCGCGGTAGGCGCGTTGCGGCCGGCGCACCGCGCCGATCCGATGGCAGGAGCCAGGTGGTTCTCCTGGTCTCCCATGGGGTGCAGGGCCCAAGCACTTGGGCCATCCTCCACTGCACTCCCTGGCCACAGCAGAGAGCTGGCCTGTAAGAGGGGCAACTGGGACAGAATCCGGCGCCCCGACCGGGACTAGAACCCGGTGTGCCGGTGCCGCAAGGTGGAGGATTAACCTAGTGAGCCGCGGCGCCAACCTGCCCAGTTCTTTTAAGATTTATTTATTTTATTTGCAAGTCCGAGTTTCATAGATAGGAGAGGCGGCGGCGGGGGGGGGTCTTCCATCCAATGGTTCTCTCCCCAATTGGCCGCAACAGTTGGAGCAGCACCGATCCAAGGCTAGGAGCCTCTTCCGGGTCTCCCACGTGGGTGCAGGGGCCCAAGGACCTGGGCCATCTACTACTGCTATCCTAAGCCACAGTAGAGAGCTGGATAGGAAGTGGAACAGCCAGGACTTGAACCGGCACCCTCATAGGATGCCAACACTGCAGGCCAGGGTGTTAACCCACTGCACCACAGCGCTGGCCCTGTCCAGTTGTTACTATGCTTTTAGTCTAAGGCACAGAGGTTAAGAATGTTTTCAGCCGGTGCTGCGGCTCAATAGGCTAATCCTCCGCCTGTGGCATCGGCACCCTGGGTTCTAGTCCCGGTCGGGGCACTGGATTCTGTCCCGGTTGCTCCTCTTCCAGGCCAGCTCTCTGCTGTGGCCTGGGAGTGCAGTGGAGGATGGCCCAAGTCCTTGGGCCCTGCACCAGCATGGGAGACCAGGAGAAGCACCTGGCTCCTGGCTTTGGGTCATCGCAGTGCGCTGGCTGTAGCGCGCTGGCCACAGTGGCCATTGGTGGGTGAACCAAAGGAAAAAGGAAGACCTTTCTCTCTCTCTCTCTCACTGTCCACTCTGCCTATAATTTCCAACTGTGGAGAACTTTAATACTTTGAGTAGTGGTAGCAGTTTGTCCCCAAAGCAATGTGTACCACTGTATCTGAAAAAAGATGTGAGAAAATAAAAGCAAAAGATAAGTTCCTTGTAGGAAATCCCAATAATCTTATCTGAACTTCTGCTGGTAGAGCCCAGTTAACTGATGTTGGTCTTTGACCCATTTACACCCTTCCAGGGTAGGATAGTCAAACCAATAGCTTTATAAAATCTATATTTTTCTATTCATTTTCATATAATTCAGTTTTTATGTCTCTGTTGTATGAAGACTGTTAAACACAAGAGTGATTTTATAGGTTTATCAAAGCATTAATGTCATCTGGGGATAGTGTACTTCACTCACACATCATGTGTGAAAGAGAATCAGACACAAATCATGGAGAAATGCAGTTAATGTTTTATGGGTTCATAAATCCATACCTGTGACTAACACTGGGATCTCCAGTGGAAACCTCTAGCCGTGTAATTCAGCAGCTCCAAGGGTTAATTTTACCATACAGTTTGATCTGGGAGGTAAAATGCATCCATATGGAAATCCAGGCCATGGAGAGTAACTAAACACATTACTGCATGGAGGTTTTTGAATGTGCTGTGATTAAACAACTTCATAAGGAACTTTTTCAATTATCACCTGTTGGTTGTACAATGTGCAGTATCCAGTATAGTAAGTCTTCTCTTCAATCCCGAGTGTTTAATTATGAGTCCTTTAAAGTTTGTGATTGACAGCCAGTATCTCGTATGTTTGTATAAACTTGTACACTTATTCTGTATGTTAAAAAATTGAGGCTAACCAATATTAGTTTCACAGGTTCACGAAGCCACAAAGCCATACACTTGTATTCTGACTCCATGACTAATTCTCTTTATAATTTTGTTATCTATAACAAGGATCCAGTAAAATAATTCATCTACTTTTATTGTGGCATTCTGATAAGCTATATAGGTGGTAACACATACTCCCAGCAAGTTACAGGGATGAGGATGATTGTGATAGGAAGTCCTCATGTAATACATGGCATATGCACTAGTAGAAGTTAATTGGAGTTGAAACCTCTTGCCAACTATACATCATTACTAGGGGGAAATCCAAGACTCCTGTTTTCTAACAAATGGACTATTTTGTGCAATTACAGTGGATTTTTGGAAGCCAAGGCTGACCTTATGTGGAAGAAGTGTTTATGACAACCTTTATGGTATGATTTAAAGGGACAGAGACTCTGACGCCCCATAAACACTAATTCAGGTTCGGTATTTTTAAGGCTTATTTATGCCAGATCTCTATAGAGATTTTTTTAAAAATATTTATTTAAAATCAGAATGGAGGGAGGGAGAGAAAGAGGAAGAGGGGTGGGGAGAGGGGGAGAGAGACTTCCCTTATAGACTAGTGGCTTATGTAGCAGAAAGCAGCAAGAAGGAGTTTCGGGTTCTGAGCTTAAGCTGGCCTGCAAAGATACTGGGAGAGCTTGAGCTAATCTATAAGTCATTCGATGTAACTGTGTGGACTGGGAGGTATTTGAACTGAGTCTGGACTCTGAGACTGAACTGCTGAAAAGGTGGAGAGGAGAGCTTGGGAGGAGTGGAGAGAGCTCAGGCTGATAGCTGGACTCTTTAGATAGTGGTATGTAGAACAGTCGGGCTCGGGCAGGGCTGGTCAATGCAGGATGGGGCTGTATTTGCAGGGCAGAGAAGTGGGAGCCTGCTTGTTGTTATGTAAGAGGTCTGCATGGATCTAAAACTATTTTGTCTTTGCTCCTTTACTACCCTTAACCATCCTTAACATGTATTTAGAATCACTGTCCTAAGAGGAAGTCAGATGATTGATGATGTGACTCAGTCTTTTATAGCCTTGACTATGAAGCAAGTAGTAAAGGATATGGAGGCTGTACTGTGCATACAATAAGGGCATTACTGTTCCTTTTTTGCCTTGGGTGAGGAGTTGATCATAAGAATGGAAAGACTGGTAAAATTAAAATTATCTTGTTTAAGCTTAGGGATTATATTTTTCATTTTATAATTTCATAATTTAAATTTTATTTCAGAATATTTTTTAAATTTATGACCAGAAATTGTGAAGCAGTACAAAAAATACCCATATACACCAGACCCAGAATTCCCTATTCTTAACATTTTGTTTGTCACAATCTATAAACCACACCCAGAATCCCCTACTGCTAACCTCTCTTATTAGTATATTTGTCATAATTAATGAGTCACATACAGCTTCCCCTATTTTTTTTAATCCAAACTACTTTTGTACTTCCCTCCTTCCCCTCCCAGCCTCTAGTTAGATTACAACGGCTAATTCTCCACCAAATAAAGAGTTCAAAGGTAAAAATCAAAAAGATCTAGTTTAGTGGGAATATAGGCAAGGGCTATAAGAAATAGTCAAGTGGAAAGATGACCATTTCACCTATACGCAGTAAATTTTGAAGTAATCATAGAATGTTAACACCATAGTGTCATATTCTTACCCATTGGTTTGCCAAGGTTTGAAACAAAGTTTGATAAAACTATATTTGCTGCAATATTGATACATACATTTAATTTTTGAAAAATTTTTTTCTTTCGTTGTCTGTGGTTTGGGTATCTTATCCAACAAGTCATCACCTACACCAATGTCTTTGGGTGTTTGCCCTACATTTCCTTCCAGCAATTTAAATTTAGGTCTTTGATCCATCTTGAGTTGATTTCTGTATAAGGTGAAAGGTATGGATCTAATTTCATTATTCTACATATACACACCCAGTTTTCCAGCACCATTTGTTGAACAGATTATCTTTATTCCAATGAATGGTCTGAGTGCCTGTCAAAAATCAGTTGGCTCTGTGTATGTGTATTCATTTCTGGGCTCTCTGTTCTGTTCCAGTGATCTATGTGTTGGCTTTCATGCCAGTTTTATGCTGTTTTAATTACTACAGCATTGTAGTATGGTTTGAAGTCTGGTATTGTAATACCTCCAGCTTGATTGTTTTTTCAAGATCACATAAGAATTTTAGGATATTTTTTCTAATTCTCCAAAGAATGTCATTGGTATTTTGATAGGGATTATATTGGATCTGTAGAAGGCTTTAGATAGAGCAGATATTTTAATGACATGGATCCTTCCAATCCATGAATAAGGAATATCTTTGCATTTTTGTGTCATTTCTTTCATCAGCACTTCATAATTTTCATTTTACAGATCATTTTACTTCTTTGGTTTCATTTATTCTTAAATATTGGATTTCTTTGTGGCTATTTGAATGGTATTTCTCTCTTGATTCCTTTCAGTAAGTTCATCATTGGCATATAAAGAAGCTACTGCTTTTTGTATGGTTTTTAACCTGAAATTTTGCTAAATTGGTTTATGAGTTCTAACAATTTTTTGGTGGAGTTTTTAGGTTTTCCCATATACATGATGATGTCATCTGGAAACATGGATATTTTGACTTCCTGTTTTCCAATTTTGGTGCCCATTCTTTCTTCTTTACTAATCACTTTTGTTAATACTTCTAGTACTACATTGAATACATGTGGTAAAAATGGTTATTCTTACTGTGTTTGAGATCT
Source organism: Lepus europaeus (assembly GCF_033115175.1). Classification (NCBI taxonomy): domain Eukaryota; kingdom Metazoa; phylum Chordata; class Mammalia; order Lagomorpha; family Leporidae; genus Lepus; species Lepus europaeus. The sequence goes on along the minus strand of NC_084850.1, from coordinate 35,355,364 downwards.
GAGAAGGAAAGCTGAAAGCATTTCCCCATTCAGTATAATATTGGCTGTTTTTTTGTCATAAAAAGCCTTTATAATTTTGAAGTATGCTCCTTTTATACCTAATTTATGGAGAGATTTTTATCATGAAGGGTTGTTGTATCTTATGAAAATCTTTCTTTGCATTCATTGAGATGACCATATGGTTGTTGTTCTTCATTCTGTTGATGTGATTCATATTGTTAAATGATTTGTGAATGTGGAACCATCCTTGCATCTCTTGGATAAATCATACTCAATCATGATATATCTTTTTGTTATGATTTTTGGATTCAGCTTGCTACTATTTTAGTGAGATTGTTTTCATCTATGTTCATTAAGCATATAGATCTGTAGTTTTCATGTTTTGTCTTTGTTGTTCAATTTGGGTATCAGAGAGATGGTGGCCTCATAAAAGAGTTTGGCCAAGTTCCATCCTGTTCAATTTTTTGGAAATGCTTGAAGAAGGTTGGAGTTAGTTCTTCTTTAAAAGTTTTGTAGAATTCAGTAGTAAAGTGCTAAGGTACTGGACTTTCCTTGTGGGAAGACTTTTGATTACTGCTTCAATCTCATTGCTTGTTATGGGTCTGTTTAGATTGTCTACATCTTTATATAATCTTGGTAAGTTATATGTATCGAAGAATTTATCCATTGTTCAATGTTTTCCAGTTTATTAACATGCATTTTTCATAGTTTTTTGTAATTTTTTTTATTAGTAAATATAAATTTCCAAAGTACAGTTTATGGATTACAACGGCTCCCCCCCCACCTAATTTCCCTCCGACTCGCACCCCTCCCATCTCCCGCTCCCTCTCCCATACCATTCACATCAAGATTCATTTTCAATTATCTTATATACAGAAGATCGATTTAGTATATATTAAGTAAAGATTTCATCAGTTTGCACCCACACAGAACATAAAGTGTAAAATACTGTTTCAGTAATAGTTACACCATTAATTCACATTGGACAACACATTAAAGACAGAGATCCAACATGAGGAGTAAGTACACAGTGACTCCTGTTGTTGACTTAACAATTTGACACTCTTGTTTATGGCGTCAGTAATCTCCCTAGGCTCCAGTCATTAGTTGCCAAGGCTGTGGAAGCTTGTTGAGTTCACTGACTTCTATCTTATTCTGACAGAGTCATAGTCAAAGTGGAAGTTCTCTCCTCCCTTCAGAGAAAGGTACCTCCTTCTTTGATGGCCCCATTCTTTCTACTGGGATCTCACTCGCAAAGATCTTTCATTTAGGACTTCTTTTTTTTTTCCAGAGTGTCTTGGCTTTCAATGCCTAAAATACTCTCATGGGCACTTCAGCCATATCTGAATGCCTTAAGGGCAGATTCTGAGGCCAGAGTGCTGTTTAGGACATCTGCCATTCTATGAGTCTGTTGTGTATCCCGCTTCCCATGATGGATCATTCTCTCCCTTTTTGATTCTATCAGTTATTTTTAGCAGACACTAGTCTTGTTTGTGTGGTACCTGTGACTCTTAGACCTATCAGTGTGATCAATTGTGAACTGAAATTGATCACTTGGACTAGTGAGATGGCATTGGTACATGCCAACTTGATGGGACTGAATTAGAATCCCCTGGCACAATTCTAACTCCTCCATTTGGGGCAAGTCCGATTGAGCATGTCCCAGATTGTACATCTCCTCCCTCTCTTATTCCCACTCTTATATTTAACAGGAATCGCTTTTCAGTTAACATTTAAACACCTAAGAATAATTGTGTGTTAATTACAGAGTTCAACCAATAATACTAGAACAAAAAATACTAAAATGGATATAGTATGACATTGTACATAAGTAGTCAGGATAAGTGCTGATCAGGTCACTGTTCTCATAGTGTCCATTTCACTTCAACAGGTTTCACCTTTGGTGCTCAGTTAGTTGTCGCCAATCAGGGAGAACATATGATGTTTGTCCCTTTGGGACTGGCTTAATTCCTCAGCATAATGTTTTCCAGATTCCTCCATCTTGTTGCAAATGACCGAATTTCATTGTTTTTGACTGCTGTATAGTATTCTACAGAGTACATGTCCCATAATTTCTTTATCCAGTCTACTGTTGATGGGCATTTAGGTTGGTTCCAGGTCTTAGCTCTTGTGAATTGAGCTGCAATAAACATTAAGGTGCAGAGAGCTTTTTTGTTTGCCAATTTAATTTCCTTTGGGTAAATTCCAAGGAGTAGTATGGCTGGGTTGTATGGTAGTGTTATGTTCAGGTTTCTGAGGAATCTCCAGATTGACTTCCATAGTGGCTTAACCAGTTTGCATTCCCACCAACAATGGGTTAGTGTCCCTTTTTCCCCACATCCTCTCCAGCATCTATTGTTGGTAGATTTCTGTATGTGAGCCATTCTTACCGGGGTGAGGTGAAACCTCATTGTGCTTTTGATTTACAGTGAATCTGAACATTTTTTCATTTGTCTGTTGGACATTTGGATTTCCTCTTTTGAAAAATGTCTATTGAGGTCCTTGGCCCATCTCTTAAGTGGGTTGTTTGTTTTGTTGTTGTGGATTTTCTTGATTTCTTTGTAGATTCGGGTTATCAACCCTTTATCTGTTGCATAGTTTGCGAATATTTTTTCCCATTCTGTCAGTTGCCTCTTCACTCTCCTGACTGTTTCTTTTGAAGTATGAAAGTTCTCAATTTGAAGCGATTGCAAATGTCAATTTTTCTTCTTGGTTTTTTCTAAGAAGTCTTTGCCAGTACCTATATCTTGGAGGGTTTCTCCAATACTCTCTAATAATTTGATGGTGTTGGTCACAGATTTGAGTCTTTAATCCATGTTGTTAATTTTTGTGTACGATGAAAGGTAGCAGCCTTGCTTCATGATTCTGCATGTGGAGATCCAGTTTTCCCAGCACCATTTATTGAATAGACTGTCCTTACTCCGTGGATTGTTTTTAGATCCTTGATCAAATATAAGTTGGCTGTAGATGTTTGGATTGATTTCTGGTGTTTCTATTCTGTTCTATTGGTCTATCCTTCTGTTTCTGTAACAGTACCATGCTCTTTTGATAACTACTGCCCTGAAATATGTCCTGAAGTCTGGTATTGTGATGCCTCCGGCTTTGTTTTTGTTGTACAAGATTGCTTTGTCTATTCGAGGTCTTCTGTGTCTCCATATGAATTTCAGCATTATTTTTTCCAGATCTGAGAAGAATGTCTTCGGTATTTTGATTGGTATTGAATTGAATCTATGAATTGCTTTTGGGAGAATGGACATTTTGATCATATTGATTCTTCAATCCATGAGAATGGAAGATTTTTCCATTTTTGGTGTCTTCTTCTATTTCTTTCTTTAAGATTTTGTAATTCTCACTGTATAGATCTTTAACGTCCTTGGTTAAGTTTATTCCAAGGTATTTGATTGTTTTTGTAGCTATTGTGAATGGGATTGATCTTAGAAGTTCTTCCTCAGCCATGGCATTGCCTGGGTGTACAAAGACTCTTGATTTTTGTGCATTGATTTTATATCCTGCTACTTTGCCAAACTCTTCTATGAGTTCCAATAGTCTCTTAGTAGAGTTCTTTGGATCCCCTAAATAAAGAATCATATCATCTGCAAAGAGGGATAGTTTGAGTTCTTCCTTCCCAATTTGTATCCCTTTAATTTCTTTTCTTGCCAAATAGCTCTGGCTAAAACTTCCAGAACTATATTGAATAGCAGTGGTGAGAGTGGGCATCCCTGTCTGGTACCAGATCTCAGAGGAAATGCTTCCAAATTTTCACAATGCAATAAGATGTTGGCCGTGGGTTTTTCATATATTGCTTTGATTGTATTGAGGAATGTTCCTTCCCTACCCAGTTTGCTTAGAGTTTTCATCATGAAAGGGTGTTTTATTTTATCAAATGCTTTCTCTGCTTCTATTGAGATAATCCTATCGTTTTTCTTCTGCAGTCTGTTAATGTGGTGTATCACATTGAATGTTTTGCAAACATTGAACCATCCCTGCATACCAGGGATAAATCCCACTTGGTCTGGGTGGATGATCTTTCTGATGTGTTGTTGTATTCTATTGGCCAGAATTTTATTGAGGATTTTTGCATCTATGTTCATCAGGGATATTGGTCTGTAATTCTCTTTCAATGCTGCATCTTTTTCCAGCTTAGGAATTAAGGTGATGCTGGCTTCATAGAAAGAATTTGGTAGGATTCCCTCTTTTTCTATTGTTCTGAATAGTCTGAGAAGGATTGGAGTTAGTTCTTCTTTAAATGTCTGGTAGAATTCAGCAGTGAATCCATCTGGCCCTGGGCTTTTCTTTGTTGGGAGGGCCTTTATTACTGTTTCAATTTCTGTCTCAGTTATGGGTCTGTTTATGTTTTCTATGTCTTCCTGATTCAATTTATGTAGGTTGTATATGTGTCCAGAAATCTGTCCATTTCTGATAGATTTCCCTGATTGCTGGCATACAAGTTCTTTTATTAATTTCTGATGATTCTTTTTATTTCTGTGGTGTCTGTTGTTGTGTTTCATTTTTCATCTCTACTTTATTGATTTCGTTCTTTTCTTTTTTTAGTTAGTTGGGCCAATGGGGTGTCAATTTTGTTTGTTTTCCAAAAACCAGCTCCTTTTTTTCTTGATTTCTGGTAATGTTTTTTTGGATTCAATCCTGTTGATTTCTTCTCTGATTTTAATGATATCTCTTCTACTGTATTTGGGTCTGGTTTCTGCAGATTTTCTAGATCCTTGTGATGCATTGAAGGCTCATTTAATTGTTGCCTTTCCAATTTGTTGATATAGGCACCTACTGATATAAACTTTCCTCTTAACACTGCTTTTGCTGTATCCCATAGGTTTTGGTATGTTGTGCTGTTATCCTCATTTACTTCCAGAAAATTTTTGATTTCTCTTTTGATTTCTTCTGAGACCCAGTGTTTATACAGGAGCATGTTGTTCAATCTCCATATGTTTGCATATGCTCTAGGGATTACAGAGTTGTTAATTTCCAATTTCATTCCTTTGTGGTTGAGAAGCTGCATGGTATGATTCTAAGTCTTTTGAATTTGCTGAGACTTGTTTTATGGCCTACTATGTGGTCAGTCCTAGAGAAGGTTCCATATACTGCTGAGTAGAATGAAAATTATTTATGTGTAGGATGAAAAGTTCTGTAAATATCTGTTAGATCCATTTGGGCTATAGTTTCGTTTAAATCTACTGTCTCCTTGTTGATCTTCTGTCCTGTTGATATGTCTATTTCTGAGAGTGGAGAATTGAAGTCCCCCAGTACTACTGTATTGTTGTCTAAGTCTCCCTTTATGTCTCTTAAGAAATCTTTTAAATAAACCAGTGCCATGTAATTAGGTGCATATACATTGATAATCGTTATATCACCCTATTGAATTTATCCCTTAATCATTATATAGTGTCCCTCTTTGTCTCTCTTAACAGTTTTTGTGTTAAAGTTTATTTTGTCTTATATTTAGATGGATACACCTGTTCATTTTCATTTCTGTTGGCATGGTATATCTTTTTCCATCCTTTCACTTTTAGTCTGTATCTATCTTTGTTGGAAAGATATGTTTCTTGTAAATAGCAAATAGATGGATTTTGTTCCTTAATCAGCCAATCAGTGTCTTTTAACTGGACAGTTCAGGCCATTAACATTCAATGTGACTATTGATAAGTAGTAACTTTGCCCTGCCATTTGCCAAAGATGTTTTCTAATATATGGTTTGAACTTTCTGTGATCTTTTGCTGTGTGGTTTCCTTCCTTTATCTTCTTTCATGTTGATGACCGTGTTTTTGTGTTTCTGTGTGTAACACATCTTTAAGCATCTTTTGCAGGGCTGGAGGAGTGGCGACATTTTCTTTCAGTTTCTGTTTGCTGTGAAAGGTCTTTATTTCACCTTCATTCACAAACGAGAGCTTTGCAGGATATAATATTCTGGGCTGGCTGTTTTTCTCTTTTAGTACCTGGGCTATGTCTCACCATTCCCTTTTAGCTTGTACGGTTTCTGATGAGAAGTCAGTTGTGAGTCTAATTGGAGATCCTCTGAGAGTAATCTGATTTTTCTCTCTTGCACATTTTAGAATCTTTTCTTTATGTTTCACTGTGGTGAGTTTGATTGCAACGTGTCATGGTGAGGATCTCTTTTGGTCATGTTTACTAGGGGTTCTATGAGCTTCCTGTACTAGAATGTCTCTGTCCTCCAAACCCAGGAAGTTCTCTGCAAGTATCTCCCTAAAAAGGCCTTCTAAGCCTTTCTCTCCATGTCTTCAGGAACTCCTAGAACCCAAATGTCAGGTTTTTTAATAGTGTCCTGTAGATGCCCAACAATATTTTTTAGATTTCTAATTTCCTCTTTTCTTTGGTTTGACCGTATACTTTCCTGTGCTCCGTCTTCTAAGTCCGATCTTCTCTCTTCTGCTTCACCCATTCTGTTTTTAAGGCTCTCTAATGTGTTTGTCATTTGATCTATTGAGTTCTTCATTTCATTTTGATTTCTCTTCCCTATCACACTTTCCTGTTCTACTAGTTTCTGCATTTCATTTTGATTCCTCCTTAACGTTTCATTTTCTCGAAGGAGATTTTCTATCCTGTCCAGTAAGGAATTTCGTAGCTCAAGCATTTGTTTTTGAAAACTTCTAATTGTTCTTATAAATTTTTTTAAATCGGTATCTTGCATTTCTTCCATCTCATCATCTTCATAATCTTGGCTTGGGGTGTCTTTTTCATTTGGGGGTGTCATAATGTCTTTCTTGTTTTTGTTTCCTCGGTTTCTGCTTTTGTTGATTGGAATTGTGGAGATATTTGGATTCTTCTTCCCTCGCTGTGGTATTTTTTTCTTGTTATACTATGACTGTATTAAGTGGACTGTCTGCTTTTGATGGAGCCTTAGAGGCTTGGGATGGGTGTGGCCTGAGAGCTGTGTTTGGTTCCTCAGGGTTAAGGGTGTGCCAAAGGTGACACTCCCAGGTTAGGTGTGGTAAATCTCTTTCTTTTCTTCCTTCCTTCCTTCCTTCCTTCCTTCCTTCCTTCCTTCCTTCCTTCCTTCCTTCTCTCTCTCTCTCTCTTTCTCTTTCTTCCTTTCTTTTCTCTCTTTCTCTCTCTTTCTCCTTCCTGCCTTCCTTCCTTCTTTCCTTTCTGATTCAGAAGGGAGGTAATTCCGCACAGCTGAGCGGAATTGGATGTAGTTAGCAGGCGAATGATATACCCACAGGAGCCAGAGATTGGAATCTCTTTCCCAAGGACCACACAGGGAATCTGTGCTGCCCTCAGTGTGGGCACAAATTCTCCTGCAGTCTCCCACTGGGTTGCCAAGTTTACCGAATTGTAGCATCTCTGGAGAGTACTCACATGAAGTCTGTGAGTTCTCTCCCCCATGTCTCTTTTTTCATAGTCTCAGTTCATTAGCACCACACATTCACCAGGTCCTAATCTACTGTTATTTCACCTCCCCCTCCAGAGTCAGGTTTTTCTGCTTGCCTGAGGTCGGGTTCTGTCCTGACTGAGGTCGCCCCACTTATGACGTCTGTCCAAGATGGTGCTGCTCTTTGTCTTGCTCACCTTTGAGAGGTGAGCAGTGAGAGAGAAACTCGTGTCCACATCGGTGACTTTTTTTTTCCCTCTCTCTTCTTGTTAGCCTGGTGAGCTTTTTCCCCATGGGGTTTTAAGCCTCGTTCCCTCTAGTCTCCTCTTTCTGCTTGCCTGCTGGTGTCTCGGGCTATTGAGGTTTGGCTCACCTCGCGTTCCAGCACTGGTGTGTTAAGTCTGCGACTGGTGTCCTGAATCCTGGGCTCCCACGCTCTCCACGCAGGTCCACTGTGAATCACTAGTTCCAGTAGTGTTTACTCTGTTGTTTCTTCCCCTACTCTTCCTTGAACCTGCAGAATCTCCACTTTTATTAAACTGTCTCTTCCCGTACTATCAGTGTGCTCCCTTCCTATTCCGCCATCTTGCCGCTCTCCATAGTAGTTTTCTATGATGTCTGTATTTCAGTGGTAAAAGTTGTAATGTTTCCTTTTCTGTTTCTACTATTAGGCATATGATTTTTTTTCCTTTTTATTAGTCTGCCTAGAGGTTTTTCTATTTTGCATATCTTCTCAGAGAACCAGCTTTTGTTGCTCTTTTGTAACACTTTTTTTGTTTTACTTATCTCTGCTTTGATTCATATTGTCTTCCTCCTTCTATTTTGTTTGATTTGTTATTTTTCAAAGTCTTTGAGATACACCATCAAATCTTTGAGATATTTCTCTTTTTAATGTCAGCACTTAATGTTATAAACTTCCCTCTTAATAACTCTTTTGCTGTATCTCACAGGTTTTTGATATATTATGCTACCATTTTTATTTACTTCAAGAATGTTTATTTCCATTTTAATTTCTTCAATGACCAATTGATCATTTGGTAGAATGTTTAATATCCAAGTATTGATGAGTATTGTTGATTTCTAGTTTTATACCTTTATGGGCTGAGCTGACATATGATTTCAATATTTTTAAATTTACTTAAATTAGATTTGTGGTCTAAAAAAGTCTATCATAGCAATTATTCATTTGGTGATGAGAAGAATGTGTATTCTGAAGCTTTTGGATGAAATGTTCTGTAAATGCCTGTAAGGTCCATTTACTCCATGGTTTGTTTCAACTCTGATATATCGTCATTGATCTTTTGTCTGGAAGTAATGTCCAAGGAGAATGGGGTGTTGAAGTTACTCATTATCATTGTGTTGGAATCTCACTCCCTTTAGGTTGAATGGTATTTACTGTATATATCTGGATGGTCTTTTCTTGGGTGCATATATAAAAATGTTATGTCTTCTTGCTGATTTGAACTTTTTCTCAAAATATAATGCATTTGTTTCTTTTTACAGGTTTTGATTTAAAGTCTGTTTTATCTGATACAAATATAGGAATCTTGGTCATTTTTGGTTTCCATTCATCTGATATATCATTTTCCAACCCTTCACTTTCACTTTATATGTGTCCTTGTTTGTGAAGTTTCTTGTAGGCAGCACTTAGTGGGATCTTCTTTATTAATGAATTAGCCAATTTGGATAATGTCATCCATTTACACTCAAGGTGAGTATTGAGAAGAACTAACACCTGCCATTTTTGTTGATTGTCCACTGATTATACCTGCTTTGTAAGTGAATTTGTAGGTATGATGTGTTTTCCTGATGTGTACTTCTACCATAGGACTCTCTTTAGGATTTCTTGTAAGGCTGGTGTATTTTCAGTTTTTGTGTATCTGTAAAGTACCTTATTTTTCCTTCATTTATTTTTTTAATGATTTATTTATTTACACAGAGAGGAGGAGAGAGAGGGAGAGGTCTTCCATCTGCTGATCCACTCCCTAATTGGCTGCAACGGCTGGAGCTGTGCCGATCCAAAGCCAGAAGGCAGGAAATTCCTTCGGGTCTCCCACGCAGGTAGAGGGGCCCAAGGACTTGGACCATCTTCCACCACTTTCCCAGGCCATAGCAGATAGCTGGATCGAAAGTGGAGCAGCCAGGTCCCGAACCGGCACCCATATGGGATGCCGGCACTGCAAGTTGTGGCTTTACCCACTAAGCCACAGCGCCAGCCCCTTTCCTTCATTTCTAAAAGCTTCTCTAGATAAATTATTCTTGGTTGGAATTTTTTTTTCTTTTAAGGCCTTAAGTATGTCATATCATTGTTTTCTGGCCTATAGGGTTTCTGTGGAGACATCTGTTATTATTCTAATTGGATTTCTTTAATATTTAATGTGATGCATTTCTCTTACTCTCTTTAGGATTCTCTCCTTGTCCTTAATCTTTGAAAATTTGACTACAATATGCCTTCAAGAATTTCTTTTTTGGTTGTCTACCTTGGGGTCTTTGAGCTTCTTGTATGTAGGTGTCCAAGTCTCTTTCAAGACCTTGGTAATTTTCAACAATTATTTTATTAAGTAGGTTATCAATAGTTTTTGCATCTCTTCTCTTTTAAGAATATGATATAAATATTTGGTCATTTAATGGTATCCCATATTTCAGGTACACTTCATTCATTTAAATTATTTTTATTTTTGTGTCATTGGGTTATTTCAAAATTCTTGTCCTCGAGGTCAGAAATTCTCCCCCTTGGTCTATTCTGCTAGTTAGCTGTAAATCATATTTTTCACTTCACTGGTTAAATATTTAATCTCCAAAATTTCTTTTTGGTTCCCATACTATATTCCCACAGCATTGTATGATGGTTCCAATTTTTCCATATCCTTGCAAACCTTTGTTATTTTTTTCAAGATTATTGACATCATAATAGGTGTTGCATGTTATCTCATTGTGTTTTGATTTGAATTTTCGGGTGAAAAATGCTGAACATCTTTTGGTACTAGTTATAGCATTACTTCACATTCGACAACACATTAAGTACAGAGATCCTGCATGAGGAGTAAGTACACAGGGACTGCTGTTGTTGACTTAACAAATTGACACTCTAGTTTATGGTGCCAGTAACCACCCTAGACTGTTGTCATGAGTTGCCAAGGCTATGGAAGCCTTCCAAGTTCGCCGACTCTGATCATATTTAGACAAGGTCATAAAAGACAGGGTGAGGATAGTAACCAATGATCCTAAGAGTGGCATTCACCAGGTCTGAACAATTATACAGCATTAAGTGGGGAAGAACACCATCAGTACACACAGGTTGGGAGTAGAGCCTTGGAGGTAGAGTAGAGGTTATGATTATGAAAAAATGAGGCCCAAGTACACTATTCAGGATCTAGAACAAAGGACAGAGTCATTATTAGAGGAGCTAAGAAAGGTGCTGTCTAAGCTACAAATAAGTTTTCTGATTGAGAGGCAAATAGAACCTGACAGAAGGGGCTTGATAATAATCTGTTGGGCTTTAGGCCTTGTAAGTTAAGAGGCCCAGACATATCTATCTCTTCACATGGGGTACATCCTAAGGGAGGTGTGAACCTCCTAGGGGAAGGCACTCTGTTGACTTTCATTACTTGGCTGGCCTGGTAGGAGAGCTGGCCAGGTAAAGGCAGGGGACATCTCTAACAAGAAATTTACAGTTCTGCCTGCAATGTTGCTGACCCTACTTGGCCGTCCCCTCAGTTGCAGTGGTCACTTTGGAAGTTGGGCTGAGTGAAGGGCTTTTCAGCTTAGAGCCAATAAGATCTGTGGCTCTGACCTGGGCATCCTTCGACTCCAGGGCAGGTCCATTTCCAGTGATCCAACTCTTGGCAGAGCTGCCAGGGCTCTTCACAAGCTGACTTCTGCTGAAGCCCAGGCTTACCACATTGAAAGCCATTGCAGTGGACTGGCCTGTTGGGTCTCCTTGAGGGCAGATCACTGTACAGATCAGCCATTAATAGGCCTGCCACCCATTGCTTCTGATGCCTAGCTTTCTTTTCCTCCTGGTTTATGTTAAAGCAGAGCAGAGGATGCAAGTCAAGGGAGTGCCCGTGTCCCATCTCTAATCTTCGGTGGCCTGAACTACAAGTCTATAGTCACAGGCATGTTCTGTAGTAGTTTTTCTAAGGTAGACAATGCCCATGAGGAACATTATATTCTCACTTTAAAACTTTCTTTCCCTTTGGTCTGAAAGGGAGGTTTTTTCTACTTACTGTTTACTTCGCTGATGACAAAGTAAATATAGCTATGAGATTATTATTTAAGTTCTTATTTTGGCTATGCTATTACAGAAAAATGTTAGCCATCTCTTTTATAAGGTCTAAAGATTAAATTGTGCGTCCTACAGATTCCTTCATAATAGAATTAGTTTCCTACCTTGAGGAGAATAGAGAAATGAAAGAACAAGTTGGACTTAGAATAGAAAAATGGGGGAGCAAGTCCTAGATCGCTTGCTGACAATAGCAATATCACATGAATGCTTAGCAAACCGTTTCAACCATTCGATAACAACTTAAGAAAACATTTACCAGAAGGTCCAATGCCTTCTATAAATTTTAAGAATCATGTATTTGGAAATACCTCTTGAATATCTAACATGGAGTAGTTTGTTTAACCAGTAAACTTAAGCACAAACATATAAAATGTTTTTAGTTCCTTTCTACCAACAAGTATAAAACATATGATGCAGAGATTCAGGTTGCATGAATTAAAATGTATCTTTGATTAATTTTAGCAGCTTAAATTTATGGACAATCTTATCTATAAGCCATTTAAAATAAAACTCTTAATAAAATTTCCCCATGTGGACATACAATATGTACACACATATAACATAGCATAAGAGACCAATATAGCAATTTTAATAATAGCTTTTAAAATATTTAACTCTTTTTGTAGATTGCCAATTGATTTGAATTGCTTTTTGTTTTTAGTAACCTCAGTTAACCATACTTTCTCTCAGTTGGTACTGTTAATACATTATTGGCTTCATCTGTTTACAGAGCCATCCCAAAGTACTGAATACAATAGAAGTGGCTGGACAAAGTCCATAGGGACCTATAGGAGGACAGCTAAACACAGAACCAACAACGCTTTAGTTTTATGAGCAGCACATCATATATAACTGTGGATGACAAAAGACTTTAAGTCGCCATATTTCAAATTATAAACTCATCAACCAACAAGAGGCACTTGCTTACTTCACAGTATTTTTGAAAGCACCTGTAGGATTTTACAACTATTTAACCCTTTAGGCCTCTGGGGCTTTCTCATTAAGATAACTATCATGTCTAGTAACACAAGATCATTAGACTTTTTAATTCTCAAACATTTGTATTAATAGCATTTTCCATTATAGAAACTTAAAATTTAGTACAACGTCACATCTTGACAGTATTTCTAATATAATCCAAATAGCCTGATTAGTTGGTGTGTCTATAAGATGAGAGACATAGGTCCTTCAATTTTTTCAGTTGGGCCCAAACTGGAAAAAGCAAAGTCCAGGATTTACTGGAAATTTTAGTGTCCAGATTGTTTGGAACTTTGATTTTTTGAATGGAAGGCGTAGTTTTGAAATCATAGCCAGCAGCTCTTGTGCCATGGGTATCACTGAGGGATTTTATCAGAGGGAAAAATCCGTTTTCCCCAATGACTTTGAGTCTGGCTGGGAGGATTGACAGGGGGCTGGGCACCCACATTGGACTGTGAGGTACCCCTAGCCTCTCAGCATATCACAAGCTCTGAGGCTCAAACCACCTAGGCAGAGCACCCACAGGCAGCTGTCTTTGGGAACATCTCAGCCTCTTTGTGGATGGGATAGGCTAGCAGGCAGAGTGGATACTCTGTACCCCATGACTGTGGAAGCCCTGTGTTCTGAGATTAGGAGATGCTGTGACTGCATGAGAGGGTGTCTGTGCAATCACTGTGTGTTGTTTCACACTCTCAGAACTCCTTGATTTCTTGGGGTGAGTCATGGCAACAGGATAGATGCTCACACTGAGGATTATACAGATCCTTTGTACAGTTCATTTGAAAGCATGGATGAGTATTGCACCCACTGAGGGCTAACACCCAGGAACTGATCAACTTGGAAGGAAGTGATTACACCAACAGGGATGATCATACCCCCTCTCTGTAAACAAGAGAATATGTACCACCCAACTAACAAAGGGAGAAGACCCAAATCAACACAATCAGATGAAAAAGGAAATGTAACAGATACCGCAGGAATAAAATTAATCATCAGGAATTACTACAAAGAGCTGTATGTTAACAAATTGGAAAATCTAGAAGAAATCAATACGTACCTAAACACAATCTACCAAAACTGAATCATGAAGACATAGAAATTCTAAACAGACCAATAACAAAAACAGAGATCAAATCAGTAATAAAAACCCTCCCAACAAAGAAAAGCCCAGGACTAGATGGCTTCAGTGCTGAGTTCTACCAGACATTTAAAGAAGAGTCACAAATATACTAAGTTGATCTTAAAAAGATAATTAAAAATGAATCTTAAGAATGGGGCGGGAAAGGGAGTAGGAGATGGGATGGTTTGTGGGTGGGAGGATGGTTATGGGGGAAAAACACTGTAATACAAAAGTTGTACTTTCAAAATTTATATTAAAGTTTTCTAAAAAAAACATTGGACTCAGCAAAAGCTGTTGTTTCTAGTTCTTTTTGTTTCTGAGACAGAGCAGTTTTCCCTGGTCCAGGTTTTTTGGATGCGATTTTTTAAATACACTGATGAATAATCTGCTTTTGGTTTGGTCTTTCCTGTTAAATTTTTAATTGAAGTGTTCTTTGGAATAATTGTTTTTATATTTGTCATCCTAGGCTGAGGTTCCATTTTATCTGGCTATCCATGAGTCTAGTACTGTTTGCTTTTTATTTTCTGGAAATTCCTAATTTAATGTCATGGCACCCTTGATTTCTAGTTTTTGTATACTTTTATTCTTAAATTTATTTTCATTTATTTCAGTCATACTTCTGTAGATGGGGAGAGATATTATTCACTCCTGTTAACTTGTCTTTAAGTTAAGTTCTTTCTAACCAAGAATCTACTATGAAATAAGAAATGGCTTTGTGTCTCTTCCTGATTTAGTTTGCAGAAATATATGTGTGTGTGTGTGTATATATATATATATATATATATATACATCCCTATATTTAAATACTCTGTGTGTGTGTGTGTGTGTCACTAGTTTTTAAATACTGAAACCATGGAACAAATAATGGCAGCATTGGTTTGAACATTAAAAATCACCTTGTCTTTTATAACCATTTTATATGAGAAAACTAAGTGTTAAAAGGGAGGAGAGAGTGAGCTTTTGGCTTAGTTTTTTTTTTTTTTTTTGACAGAGTGGACAGTGAGAGAAAGGTCTTCCTTTTGCCATTGGTTCACCCTCCAATGGCCGCCGTGGCCGGTGCGCCACGCTGATCCGAAGCCAGGAGCCAGGTGCTTATCCTGGTCTCCCATGGGGTACAAGCACTTGGGCCATCCTCCACTGCACTCCCGGGCCATAGCAGAGAGCTGGCCTGGAAGAGGGGCAATTGGGACAGAATCCGGTGCCCCGACCAGGACTAGAACGCTGTGTGCCAGCGCCGCAAGGCAGAGGATTAGCCTGTTGAGCCACGGCGCCGGCATGGCTTAGTTTTAAGATGCCCATGGGTCACATAAGAGTACCTAGACTTGAATCCTGGGTTTGACTTCCAACTTCAGCTTCTTGCTAATGCAAATCCTGGGAGGCAGCAGGTGATGGCTCAAGTAATTATGGTCCCTGCCACTCATGTGGTAGACCCAGATAGATTTTCCAGCTCCTTTCTTTGTTCTTGCCCATCCCTGGACATTTTAGATATTTGTGTCATATTTCAGCAGATGGGAACTCTAATAATAGCAATAATATAAAATTAGGAAGGACGACAGCTAGTTATTTCAGAGCTGCTGCTGAAACCTAGAGTTGACTAGCAATTCTCTGTTTCTGGAGAGAATTGTATAAGAAATAGAAGCAGGGGGACAACTTTGTGGCCTCAACAGATTTTCCTAAGAATACTTGCTTTTCTGACCTTTATTGCTTGGAATAGAGTGTCTTCTACATTCTATATTGACTCAACTTTCAACTTTCAGAGAATTAGACAATTAGAAGTCACAAAGGAAATTAACAGCTGTTATAATGAAAAGCAAAGAGATTTATTGCCAGACTTCAAAAATTGTTGTCATACTTGGGAACAATGTTACATATGCTCATTTGTGTGTGTGAACCTTCAATTATAGTATGTTGTCAATATAAATATGTTTTGCAGTATAATTTGATCTGAGTGCTGGATTGTTTACTATTCCTCAGAACTCTAGTACCTTCCCCTCTCCTTCTGAACTTTATTTCATTTCTCTTACTCTTTTGTTTTTCCGTTTTCCTGTCTGTATAAGACAGCAAAGGGGATATGAAACGTGGTCAGAGCTGTCAAGATGTTTATGCTGTTTCTTTTATCCAATACCACCTCCTATTCCAGCTCTAGTGACAACTATCTTTTATCTATGGCCAGAATTTTAAGATCAAACCATGTACTTCAGAGCAGTAGAAAAGTGCTATTTTAAAAACTGGGAAACAAGCAAAAAAGGTTAGAAGAGCAAAGTGAGAAAGTAGCACAGCTGCTCTTAAAGCTGCATAGGCACAAACTCTTGTTCTTTAGAAACAATTAGTAAACTGAAATATATGCCCTTTAAAAAAGCACTGTACAAGCATGAGACATTATCAGTCAAACTGATATATTTCACTCAAATGTTAGCATAGTCAACTTCTATGAAAAATCCAAAGATGAAAATAACAGCCATGTTTGCTCTGTAAATAGACTCATCTATGAGTAGCTTGCTCTGGATTGTAGTCATACTCTATATAAGGTGAATTACCAGGTATGCTAAAGCAGCAATGGACCAATGAAGAAAAGGGAGAAATCTTGTCTTTGAGGAGCATAGAAAGATGCTGAAATATTTGTTCTGTTGTCCTATCCCACTACATAAAATACCAATTATTAGTCATGCCACAAGTTTTCAAACTTATTTTTAATCTGATAAACTGTTTGGTTTGGCAAATTAAATCTTATGTGGAAACCCAGTATAGGAAACAGATGATAGCAGAGTTAATTTGGTTGCAACATCTCCAGAGGGCATAATTTGGAAAGCAAACTAGGTTATGGTCTTCAAGATGCCTTTTAAATACAATAGAATTATCTGGGAGGTGCGACATATTAAGCTATTCTACAATCACACTTTTGAAAAAATATATAAACTATATGTAGAACACTGAACTTCTGGGAGCTATACTTTAAGAGGGACATAGAAAACCTAAGACTCATCTAGAATAAGTGCGATTTGAAATCAAAGGATTTTGTTTTAACTTTAATGCATAATAATTATACATACAAATATTTCAGAGAGGTGATGACATGTATACATGCATATTGATCAAATCATGGTGATTATATCAGTCATCTTAAGTATTTATCAGTTATTTGTGTTGAGAACATTCAAAATTCTATATTCTAGCTATTTGAAATATTCAATATATTTTTTGCTGTAATCACTGAACTGTACAACCAAATAGAACTTTTTTCTTCTGTTTAACTATAACATTATCCAACCTATTTCTCAACTCTCCCTACCTGCTCTACTTCCCAACCTCTGATAATTGTTCTATCAACCTCTATGAAAATTAAGGAAAGGAAATAAATACACAGAAGAGACATCTTCACTTCTGTCATTAATATAGCACTATTCACAATAGCCATGAGATCATTCTAAATGCTCACTAATGGATGATTGGATAAAGAATATGTGGCGTATACACAAGATGAAATACTATACAGCCTTAAAAAGATGAAATCCTATCATTTGCAACAACATGACAACATTATGTTAAATGAAATAAATCGGGCACTGAAAGATAAACACTGCATGATCTCACTTGTGTGTGGAATCTGAGTTAATTTAATGGAAAATCTGAGGACTATAATTTTTATTTTGCCTCTACTGTTTGTTGCCTATGTGATCTTGAGCAATCTCTTGTCTAGAGATCTTAGAGAGCTAAGGCAAAATTTCCTTATCTGTACAATGGGGAAAATAATATCTCACAAGAATTTGAAGATTGATAACAAAGAATTTATCATTTTTTTATTTTTTTAACTATTATTTAATGAATATAAATTTCCAGTGTACAGCTTATGGATTACAATGGCTTCCCCCTCCCATAACTTCCCTCCCACCCGCAACCCTCCCCTCTCCCGCTCCCTCTCCCCTTCCATTTGCATCGAGATTCATTTTCAATTCTCTTTATATACAGAAGATCAATTTAGTATAAAGATTTCAACAGTTTGCACCCACATAGAAACACAAAGTGAAACATACTGTTTGAGTACTAGTTATAGCATTAAATCACAATGTACAGCACATTAAGGACAGAGATCCCACATGAGGAGCAAGTGCACAGTGGCTCCTGTTGTTGACTCAACAAATTGACACTCTAGTTTATGGCGCCAGGAACCATCCTAGGCTGTCGTCATGAGTTGCCAAGGCTATGGAAGCCTTCCAAGTTTGCCGACTCTGATCATATTTAGACAAGGTCATAAAAGACAGAGTGAGGATAGTAACCAATGATCCTAAGAGTGGCATTTACCAGGTTTGAACAATTATACATCATTAAGTGGGGAAGAGGACCATCAGTACACACAGGTTGGGAGTAGAGCCATTGGTGGTAGAGTAGAGGTTATGATTACAAAGGAATGAGGCCCAAGTGCACTAGACAGGGCCTAGAACAAAGGACAGAGTCATTATTAGAGGAGCTAAGAAAGGTGCTAAGCTACAATTAAGTTTTCTGATTGAGAGGCAAATAGAACCTGATAGAAGGGGCTTGATAATAATCTGGTGGGCTTTAGGCCTTGTAAGTTAAGAGGCCCAGACCTATCTATCTCTTCACATGGGGTATATCCTAAGGGAGGTGTGAACCTCCTAGGGGAAGGCACTCTGTTGACTTTCATTACTTGGCTGGCCTGGGAGGAGAGCTGGCCAGGTAAAGGCAGGTGGCATCTCTAACAAGAAATTGACAGTTCTGCCTGCAATGTTGCTGACCCTACTTGGCCATCCCCTCAGCTGCAGTGGTCCCTTTGGAAGTTGGGCTGAGTGAAGGGCTTTTCAGCTTAGAGCCAATAAGATCTGTGGCTCTGAACTGGGCATCCTTCGACTCCAGGGCAGGTCCATTTCCAGTGATCCAACTCTTGGCAGAGCTGCCAGGGCTCTTCACAAGCTGACTTCTGCTGAAGCTCAGGCTTACCTCATGGAAAGCCACTGCAGTGGACTGGCCTGTTGGGTCTCCTTGAGGGCAGATCACTGTACAGAACAGCCATTAATAGGCCTGCCACCCATTGCTTCTGATGCCTAGCTTTCTTTTCCTCCTGGTTTGTGTTAAAGCAGAGCAGAGGATGCAAGTCAAGGGAGTGTCCAAGTCCCATCTCTAATCTTCGGTGGCCTGAACTACAAGTCTATAGTCACAGGCATGTTCTGTAGTAGTTTTTCTAAGGTAGACAATGCCCATGAGGAACATTATATTCTCACTTTAAAACTTTCTTTCCCTTTGGTCTGAAAGGGAGGTTTTTTCTACTTACTGTATACTTTGCTGATGGCAAAGTAAATATAGCTATGAGATTATTATTTAAGTTCTTATTTTGGCTATGCTATTGCAGAAAAATGTTAGCCATCTCTTTTATAAGGTCTAAAGATTAAATTGTGCATCCTACAGATTCCTTCATAATAGAATTAGTTTCCTACCTTGAAGAGAATAGAGAAATGAAAGAACAAGTTGGGCTTAGAATAGAGAAATGAGGGAGCAAGTCCTAGATCGCTTGCTGACAATAGCAATATCACATGAATACTTAGCAAACCGTATCAACCATTAGATAACAACTTAAGAAAACATTTACCAGAAGGTCCAATGCCTTCTATAAATTTTAAGAATCATGTATTTGGAAACACCTCTTAAATATCTAACATGGTGTAGTTTGTTTAGCCAGTAAACTTAAGCACAACCATCTAAAATGTTTGTAGTTTCTTTCTACCAACAAGTCTAAAACATATGATACACAGATTCAGGTCCCACAAATTAAAATGTATCTTTGATTAATTTTAGCAGCTTAAATTTATGGACAATCTTATCTATAAGCCATTTAAAATAAAACTCTTAATAAAATTTCCCCATGTGGACATACAATATGTACACACATATAATATAGCATGATAGACCAATATAGCAATTTTAATAATAGCTTTTAAAATCTTTAACTCTTTTTGTAGATTGCCAATTGATTTGAATTGCTTTTTCTTTTTAGTAACCTCAGTTAACCATACTTTCTCTCAGTTGGTACTGTTAATACATTATTGGCTTCATCTGTTTACAGAGCCATCCCAAAGTACTGAATACAATAAAAGTGGCTGGAAAAAGTCCATAGGAACCTATAGGAGGACAGCTAAACACAGAACCAACAACGCTTTAGTTTTATGAAAGAGCTATATAAATAATTTACGGATTTGTTTGGAAATCGTTTGACATGAGCCAAAATAAAAGGAATGATAGGTGCTTCAGTAATAAAGATTTTAGGATACATTGTAACTATCTGAATATTTTAAGGGCTGAGAAGTAGAAGAATTAAGTTTGTTTTGTTTATTCCTGAAAGTAGAACCTTGGCCAATTTGTAGATATATATCATGGAGGAGAATTTTAGTTTAATATAAGAAAGAAATTTCTAATATTAAGTAAAAAGGAATGCCTTATATATTGTAGAAAACCTTGTAATTGTACTTTTAGAGAGGCCTCTGAGTATCTTCCAGCCTGGGCTGCAGAACAAGGAATTTCTGTATTGAAGAGGATGTAGCACTAGATGACTTCAAAGGTCTGAGATACTATGAAGCCTTTTTTTCCTTCTCCTCTCATTCTACAAGAATGTACTGTTAATTTTTGACTGCTCTGTGTCTATCTTTTCTGATAACAGCAAAACAGCCCCAGGAGATAACTTGTAAACCTGTTATAATCAATCAATTAAAGCATCACATCCTCATAGCCTCAGCAATTAGATGTTTTAAGGACAGACATGTAGCCCAAATCAGGCTAAAAGAACTAAAATAACAATTTTTAAACTTTCTTGGCTACTAAGCAGACAATCATGGTCTTATTGATCGGCAAGCTGATGCTAGAACACCTGTAGCTGCCTGAGGAAGATCTGTCTGAGGATGTATTGAACAACAAGATAATTATTAGTTATGGAGATTGTGAGATCAACCCCCCCCCTTTTTTTTGATAGGCAGAGTGGACAGTGAGAGAGAGAGAGAGAGAAAGGTCTTCCTTTTCTGTTGGTTCACCCCTCAATGGCCACTGTGGCTGGTGTGCTGCGGCCGGCGTACCGCGCTGATCCGAAGGCAGGAGCCAGGTGCTTCTCCTGGTCTCCTATGCAGGTGCAGGGCCCAAGGACTTGGGCCATTCTCCACTGCACTCCTGGGCCACAGTAGAGAGCTGGACTGGAAGAGGAGCAACCAGGACAGACTCCGGTGCCCCGACTGGGACTAGAACCTGGTGTGCAAGCGCTGCAGGCGGAGGATTAGCCCATTGAGCCACTGTGCTGGACGAGATAAAAACCTTATACCATAAATGCAATTCATGGATCTAATCATACCTGAAATGAAATTCTAGACTTTGCCATTTGTATGAACGGATGAGGTATCATTTTAGACTGAAATATTATTGGTCTTATATCTTAGGGAGTAACAACTGATATGTGTACACATTTCAGGGAGACAACACTGGAACTTACCCTTAAATTCCATCTTTGTCTCTGACACAGTCCTTTCTCCTTTAAAAATCGGCAGGACGGAAAAGGGTATGGTTACAGTTGCAGAGTCAGCCTTAGGGTTGTTTGGGATGCCAAGGGCAGAATATTTTTGTCTTCTATGTACCTAGAAGATGAGATACTAAAAAAAACTATTTACATATATTGCGGATAGGAAAAGACAATGTGCATTTTTTTTTTTTGTTGCTGACTTTGTGCTTGCAGAGCTTTTGCGAGGACAAAGAGCTCTGTGCCAAACTGTAACTGGGCAAATTAGATAAAAGCTGCAATTGTAATTTTTATTATTTTTTTGTGTTTTCCTGTGTATAGAGAATGTAACTTTGTTTATATAAGACCGAGGCTAGACTTGGAATGAAATACCTAAAATAAAATAGAAAAAATCCTTTTTACATACAACAGCTTTGTGCTAGAAGTACTTTCAGCAAGAAGGTGTCCGAATCCCAAAAGTGTGATACTGTGATCAGACGTCAACCTCAGGTTTGGGGATGTGAGATGGTTGGAGGAAGAAGAGCAAAAGTTGACTAGGAGAATGCAAATCTGAACACAAATATTCACCTTAGAACACTTTGGAAATATTGTAGCATGTTGATCTCAGAGAACCTCCATGTTAAAATATTGTTGTAGGACTTATTTTTGTTCATCTTGTTCCAGCTCCTTTGAGTGGTACTGGTCCACCATGTAAATCAGTTGCAGCTATTAAAACATAGAATACCATTAGTGATGATCCCTTCTCTGAAATTAGTCCAGACTACTTTCTATTTTTCTATGTCACCTTACTCTTGACATTTCTGGTTCTTCATTTCCTTGTTAGTTAAATGTCTTGGTTCTTGACATCTACTCATTTTGGATACGCTATTTAATTTTACCTTAGCTCTATATTTTGCAAAAAAGATTTTCTGTTCATTTCTGGTTTCATGGATTTGCTTTTAGGAAGAATCACATACTTTTTCTGTTCTTGCCTTTTCGTATAACCTTGTTATTTTTGTTAAGAAATGAAGTTTGTAAAACGTTTGATTATTAATATGGTTCAGTTGTTTCATATGTTCTAAGAATGGAGTATATATTACTTTGATATGTCTTTTATAAGATTTTAAACATTAGGATAAGACCTGTGCCTTCATTTTTGCTTTTGTATAGTAGATAAAATAATAACCATGCTTTTCCCAAATTTGAGAAATCCTGTTGATGATAACCAGTCCATATGAGGTGAGTAGAAGTGAGCACACAATAGATGTCTAATATCTATATTTAATATTATTGATGAAATGTGTGGAAGTAGTCTGATAAGGCTACAGGTTTATGTTAATTATTTAAAACAGGTCACAGAATATTTTTCTGTTCTTTATGAATCTTTAATATATGTAGTGAAGAGATGAAGTATTTTAGACATGGATGTTGGATATTACCTTTTTACTTCTCCAGATCCCATAAAAACTCCTTTTCTCCTGGGAGACTGACCTTTATGGACTGCAACAATGAATTCTCTTCCCCTTTGGCTTTTGATTGATTAAGTTGGTGAGAGGCACTGACAGGAAGTTGGAAAGTGGGAGAACAGAGGGATTGAGGCATTTATTTTACACCTACTTTATGTGATTTGGAATTGGATTTTTTTTCTCTACAGATTGTCTTAACTGCTATATCATGAGTCTGCTCTAACTAGCAAATGCTGATTACTCCTATCTCCTCTGTCTTTTCAAATAAGCATGAAAGTAAAAGTTCCTGGTCTCTGCTTTATCTATCTGTATTGATGTGCCTCATTTTTTTGGAAACATCATAAGAGTCTCTTTATCAAATTAAATCTTTCTTTTGAATATGTCCTCTGTTTACTGAGGTGAAAACCTAAATAATTCATTGTGAAAAAGTGTACCCCATTATTAGAATGTGATTATATCTTTGAAAAACATTATCTAAAAGGGGTATGTTATTTCTTCAGGTATATTTGTTAAGTGAAAATTCTGGCATTGGTGTTGAACTACCCATTGACTTTAAATTTAACTCTGGTATTTTCTCTTGTCTTACTGTTTACACGCTCCTAAGAACTGTGGAGTCTGCTTGTGGTATTTGAACTCAACATTTACTACTATAGTGCTTACTTGAGATAGTGACCAACCGAGTGGTTTTCTCATCTTGGGGCTAATAAAACCATAGTCAATATTTTTATTCTTGTATAAATCAGTTACATAATTCATATTCAGAAGCCCTTTAAATAGTATTTGTAAACCTTGTCACAAATGATTATACTTGAGGCCCAATTAGGGCAACATAACTATGTCAGATCAAGCAGTAAAATGTTTTAAACTTGTGACAACACTGTCTTCTTTGACTTGAACAGCAGTGATATTGCATATAAAAGTAATGAAGAGGCAATTCAAATAACATACCAGATTCTACACTGAGTTTTCCAAAAGGATATTTGTATTCTCTTTTGTGAGATGCAACTTGATGCTACCTTATGTTTCTGTCTTGACTGTGAGGATGCATTTTGCTGAATTTCAAGCTCGATCACAATAATCTCATTTTTAGCTTTTGGTACAATTACAACCCCCTTTTTCATTAATAACATCTGATTCATATTCTCCCTCCCTTCCTCCATCCCTCCCTCTCCTCCCTCTCTCTCTCAGCATTCACCTCTTACTCCTTCAAATAAATAAAAAGTAAACCTTAAAAATTAGAGCGTGATCAATTCAATAAACATAGAGAACAGATCTAGATAGAGCTGGTGCTATGGCATAGTGGGGAATGCTGCCACCTGCAGCACTGATATCCCATATGAGCGCCTGTTGGAGTCCTGGATGTTCTACTTCCTATCCAGCTACCTGCTCATGCTCCTGGGAAAGCAGCAAAGGATAGCCCAAGTGCCTGGCCCCACACCCACATGGCAGACCCAGAGGAACTCCTGGTTCCTGGATTCAGATTGATCCAGCTCTGGCCATTACAGCCACTTGGGGCGGGGACCAGCAAATGGAAGATCTCTCGATCTCTCTCGATGTGTGTGTGTGTGTGTGTCCGTCTCTTGTAACTCTTCCAGTTTAAAAATATATTTATTTCAAAGGCAGAGTTACAGAGAGGCAGAGAGAGGTCTTCCATCCTCTGGTTCACTCTCCAAATGGCTGCAATGGCCAGAGCTGGGCAGATCTGGAGCCAGGAGCTTCTTTTGGGTGTCCGAGGCAGGTGCAGGGACCCAAGCACCCAGGCCATAATTTATTGATTTCCCAGGCTATATCAGAGAGCTGTTTGGAAGTAGAGCGGCCGAGACTCAGACCAGTGCCCATATGGGATGCCAGCACTGCAGGTGGGAGCTTTACCCACTATACCACAATGCTGACCCCAATTCTGCCTTTTAAATAAAAAAAAATCTTTAAAAAACAGATCTAGGAAGGTCGATGTTAACCATATCTACCTGTATTAGTCTGATTTTTTTATTACTTATTGCTTCTTGGAAAAGAAATATTTCATTGTGAAGTTTAGAGTTCAGTCAGGATTAGGCATTCGCATAGTCTGGCATTTATGGAGGCTGGGCATGGTGGGTGCAGAGGAATGATCAGATTTTGAGCCAGTAATCAGAGAATCTAAGTCAAATTTGAACTCAAGGGTAATTAACTCTTTAATTTGAGTCATTCTTCCAAGGGTTATGCTACCAATGACCTACAGTTGTCCCACCTCCTAGCCACCACCATTAGATCAGATTAGGTCTCCATCTGTAATTCATCAATCATTAACATAAGAGGTCAGAGTTTAAAGATCTGTACAAGTTTTAAGGAGACAAGTTCTTCTTGGAACAGTACCCAAGCATGCTTAAGGGAAGAAAGAGCCCGAGTCAATATGCTTCCAGTACTTTGAGAGCAACCCAGTAAGATGCCTTTGGCTAAACTAATGCCTTTTGGTACTCGATTAATTTGATTTTCTTTGTTATAATTCAAGCTCATCATGTAAAACTTCTGAATATAATATACTTTCCATATACCATAACTAAAGGTAGAAAAATAAACTGTTCATATAAACTGAATAATCTGGTACTTATGATAATTCCCAATGTAAATTTAATAAAATCACTTTTTATTACAATAAGACCTCCCACATGGTATGAATACTAGGGAAGAGTCTCCTCTTCATGCTTACTTTATGATTCTAAGCCAAATGAGAATTATGTTTTGCATTGTCAGTAAATCAATCAGCATTTTGGTCTCTTACTCTGGGGAGCTTAATTAGTGTGCATGCATTGATGAGAGGTGGATTTATTCTCAATGAGCTGACAATGTATGGTATCAGAGGTTGCAAGCAGAGTTCCAAATCCAGAACTATGAAAAGTTCATCGGAGTAATCTGCACCTTCGTATGAGGCCTGTTGAGGACCAACATGTAGGCTTTTTTCCCTGGCAGCATGCTATGTAGCTAAAAATAAGCAAGTTTTTAATTTATAAAATGATAGGGCTTCTAACAGTCTTTTAACCAAGGTTTGTAAAGTTTGTTGACATAGGATGTATTTAGGCTTCAAAATGAGCCTGTGATAAAATTTGGTCACATTAATTTTTTCCATGTTTTTCTATAAAATATTTGATCTACACACAAAATTATATGAAATGCATGTGAAAGTTATTAATTACAACAATAAAACCACTCTGAACCATAAAACTAGCAAGTTACCAATATTGTTGAAATTTCCATGTTCTTCCCAAATGTATACCCCAGCTATGTCTCAAAGGTAACTACTATTCTGAATTCTACATATAGCATTTCCTTGAATTTCTTTAAGACTTCACAATATATACTCATGTGCTGCATAATGACATTTTGATTAATGGTGGACTGCATGTATAACATATGATATTGCCTAGTAATGTCCTAGCAATCTGTGCATATAATCCCTGAGTCACATAATGACAAAATCACCTCCTGAAACATTTCTCAGAACAAATCCCAATTATTAAAGGACTTTATATAGATCCTTATACGATGTATTACTTTTTATTATATTTAAGTTGCTTAAAAATTGCATTTTGTTGCTATTATTTTGGAGTGATATGCTTTTCTTAGTCTATATTATGTTACAAGCATATTCTTCATTATATGTATATAGTTGATTTATTTTCACTGTTGTATAATATTCTATTATATGTCTAAAGAACGTTTATAATGTTTCTATGGATATTTTAGGCATACGGTAAGTAAGGAAAATATCTAGGAATATAATGGTTGTATATTAGAATGTTCATATCTTTAAGATAATGACAAGCATTTTTCCCAAATTATTGAACATATCTATATTGCCACTAGCAAAAAAAGTATGAGTTCAAATTGTACCATATTCTTTCCAAATCTATTTTTGGAAAACTTTCTAAATGAAAGATCTCTGTGAGTGAGATCTCAGTGGAAAGAACGGGGCCATCAAAGAAGGAGGTACCTTTCTCTGAAGGGAGGAGAGAACTTCCACTTTGACTATGACCCTATCGGAATAAGATTAAAGTCAGCGAACTCTAAAGGCTTCCATAGCCCTGACAACTCATGACTAGAGCCTAGGGAGATTACTGACGCCATGAACAGGAGTGTCAAATTGTTAAGTCAGCAACAGGAGTCACTGTGTACTTACATCCCATGTGGGATCTGTCCTTAATGTGTTGTCTAATGTGCAGTGATGCTATAACTAGTACTGAAACAGTATATTTACACTTTGTGTTTCTGTGGGGGTACAAACTGATGAGATCTTTACTAATTATATACTGAATCGATCTTCTGTATATAAAGATAATTGGAAATGAAAAAAAAAAACCTGGTGTTAAATTGGAAATGGCATAGAAAATTAATTAATTTTTAAAAAAATATATTTTGTAGGATCTCTTTAATGTGCTGTACACTCTTATTTAATGCTATAACTAGTACTCCAACAGTATTTTTTTCACTTTGTGTTGCTATATGGGGGCAAACTGTTGAAATCTTTACCTAATATATACTAAACTGATCTTCTGTATATAAAAATAAATAAATAGAAACAAAAAACCCTCATATTCTTTAATTTGTTGAATGTGTCATATCAACTTACTGTAATTTTCCTCTAATTTTGTTGGTTTGTAACGAGTTTGAGCATTTCTCATATCTTTATTGGCATTTTTGGTTTCCTCTACTGTGAAGTGTATGTGTCTTTCTTATTTTCTTGTTGGACAGTTTTTAAAATTTCTCTTTATTTTTAAAATATTATCAATATAAAGAGAATATATGTCTTTTCTGCTTTTTAAATTTTAGCTCCTGAATATAAGGGAGAACATGCAATATTTGTCTTTCTGGGTCCTGCTAATTTTACTCAACATGGTATCTTCCAGTTGTGTACATTTTGCTGCAAATAGTAGAATGTCATTCTTTTTCTTTTTAAAAATTTTATTTAAGTTACAGAAGTTTCATGTATTTAATATATACAGATTTAGGAACACAGTAATACTTCCCTCCCCTCCCCTCCCCTCCCATCCCCTTTCTCTTGCCCATGCTCCAGCTCCAACCCTTCCTCCTCCTCTCTCTCACATTCCCAGTCTTAATTTTTGCAAAGATCTATTTTTAGCTTACTTAATGATCGTATAGTTAACCCTACACTGACGAAAAGATTTCACCACATAGTATGACAAAACAAAACACTGTTCCTTAACAGAAGAGACAAGGGCTGTAAACAATCATTGAATCTCAAAATGTCTACTTCACTCCAATACATTACATTTTAGGTACTCTATTAATTACCTCGATAAGGGAAAACATGATATCTGTCTTTTTGGGACTGGCTCATTTCATTAAGTATAATGGCGTCCAGTTGCCTCCATCTTGTTGTAAAAGACCGTTTATTTTTACAGCTGAGTGATACTCTATAGTGTATACATAATTTGTTTATCCAGTTGATGGACATCTGGATTGATACCATATCTCAATTATTATGAATTGTGCTGCAGTGAACATGGGGGTACAGATAACTCTTTGATATGCTGATTTATTTTTGTTTTGGTAAAGTTCCAGGAATGGGATGGCTAGATCATATTGTAGATCTACAATAAGATTTCTGAGGTATCTTCATATTGTCTTCCACAGTGGCTTCACCAGTTTACATTCCCACCAACAGTGGACCAAGGTACCTTTATCTGCACATCCTTTCCAGAATGTGTTTGTTGAATTCTGTATTAGAGCCATTCTAACTGGAATAAGGTAAAACTTCATTGCAGTTTTGATTTTGTTTCACTGCTGGCTAATGATCCTGAGCATTTTTTAAAGTATCTGTTGGCCGTTTGAATTTCCTCTCTTGAAAAATGCTTGTTCAAGTCCTTTGACCATTTTTAACTGGATTGTTTATTTTGCTGTTGAATTTTGTGAATAATCCTTTATCATTCTCATAGTTGGCAAATATATTCTCCCATTCTTTAGCCTCTTCACTTTGCTAAATGTTTCCTATGCAGTGCAGAAGCTTCTCAGCTTGATGTAAACCCATTTGTTAATTTTGAGTTTGATTGCATGTGCTTCTGGGGTCTTCTCCAAGGACTATTTGCCTATGCCAATGTCTTTCAGAGTTTCCCCTATTTTTTCTAGGAATTTGATGGATTCAGGTTGTGTATCTAGGTCTTTGATCCATTTTGAGTGGATTTTGGTATTGGGTGTAAGGTATGTATCTAGTTTCCTACATCTGCATGTGGAGATCCAGTTTCCCCAGAACCATTTGTTAAACAGACTCTCCTTGGGGCTGACACTGTGGTATAATAGGTGAAGCTGCTGCCTGCAGTGCCAGCATCCCATATGGGTGCCAGTTCAAGTCCCAGCTGATCTACTTCCAATCCACCTGTCTGCTACGGCCTGAGAAAGAAATGGGATATGGCCCATGTCCTTGGGCTCATGCACCCATGTGTAGACCTGGAAGAAGCTCCTGGCTCATGGCTTCAGATTGCTGCAGCTCTAGCCATTGTGGCCTTCTGGGGGTGAACCATGAGATTCTCTCTCTCTCTCTCTCTCTCTCTCTCTCTCTCTCTCTCTCCCCCCCCCCTTTGCCTCTCTGTAACTCTGCCATTGAAATAAATGATTCTTTTTTATAAAAAAGAGACTGTCCTTGCTCCAGTGTTACAGTTGATTTCTCAACAATGTTGCAGTGGGTTCGTTTCTGAGAGGAGCAGTGTGTTGGGGGCAAGAGGCGTGGAGTCACCACACAGACTCCAGGAGTCGGGTGAAAGCAGGCTTGAGGCGAGCAGCCCACAGACTCGTTTATTTCAGGTGGTACAACAGCTTATATAGCCAAGACCAGCCAATCCTGTCAAGGGTCAGTCTATGCCCCAACCAATCACAGTTTGCCAGGTGGTTTCCAAAGCCATCCAATCACAGTTTGCCAGGCGGTTTCCAAAGCCATCCAATCACAGCCTGTCGCCAGGCAGTTTCCAAAGCCATTCCTGAATAACTGATGCTCGCTTGCCAGTGGCCACCTTGGAATGGCCTTCTCATTCCACCGTACTCCAGGGATTGATTTTAGCTCCTTTGTCAATGATAAGTTGATTATAGATGCATGGCTTGATTTCTGGAGTTTCTATTCTGTTTCATTGGCCTGAAGTCTGTTTTTTTTTGTGCCAGTACCATACTTTTTTTTTATTATAATTTCCCCGCAGTGTCTTGAAATCAAGTATTGTGAAGCCTCCTGCTTTGTTATTTTCTATAAGATTGTTTTAGCTTTTTGGTGTCTCTTGTGTCTCCATATGAATTTTGGCATCACTTTTTCTATATCTGCAAAGAATGTCATTAGTATTTTGACAGGATCACATTAATCTGAAAATTGCTTTTGGTAGTATAGACATTTTGATGATACTGATTTTTCCAATCCATGAGTATGGAAGTATTTTCCATTTTTAAAATGTCTTCTATTTCTTTTAGTATTTTATGATTTTTGTTGTAGAAGTCTTTGACATCCTTGGATAAGTTTATTCTAAGGAATTTAATTCTTTTGGAGCTAATTTGAATGGGACTGACCTTACGAGTTCTTTCTCAGCCATGACATTGTGTATACAAAAGATACTGATTTTTCTGTGTTGATTTTACATCCTGCCACTTTACTGAAAATTCTTTTATAAGTACCAATAGTTTCTTAGTGGAGTCTTTTGGATCCCTTATATATAGGATCATGTCATCTGCAAATAGGAATAGTTTGCTTTCCTCCTTTCCAATTTGTATTCCTTTGATTTTTATTCTTTCCTAATGTCTGTGGCTAAAACTTCCAGGACTATATCAAATAGCAATAGTAAAAGTGAGCATCCTTGTCTTCAAGATCAGAGGGGGAATGCTTTCAGCTTTTCCCCCAATCAATACGATGCTGGCCATGAGTTTGTCATAAATTGCCTTGACTGTTGCCAAATATTCCTTCTATACTCAATTTGCTTAAAGTTTTCATCATGAAAAGGTGTTGTAATTTATCAAATGCTTTGCATCTATTGAGATAATCATTTGTTTTTTATTCTTTAGTTTAATGTGATGTACCATGTTGATTTGTGAATGTTGAAATATTCCTTAATACCAGCAATAAATACCACTTGGACTGGGTGAATGATCTTTCTGATGTGTTGTTGGATTCAAAGGGCTAGAAATTTGTTGAGGATTTTTACATTTATATTCATCAGTGGTATTAGTCTATAGTTCTCTTTCTCTGTTGTATATTTTTTGGCTTAGGGATTAAGGTAATGAAGGCTTAATTTAGGGAGTTGTAGAGGATTCCCTTTCCAAAGGTTTGAATAGTTTGGGAAGAATTGGAGTTAGTTCTTTTTAAAATGTCTGGTAGAATTCAGCAGTGAAGCCCTCAGGTCCTAGGCTTTTCTTTGTTATTACTGATTCAATTTCCATCTTGGTCATTTGCCTATATAAGTTTTCTATGTCTTCATGACTCAACTTTGGTTGATTTCATCTCTAATTTTATTGATTTGGATCTTCTCCCTCCTTTTTTGGTTAGTTGGTGGAATGGCGTATCTTTTTTTTTTTTAAAGCCAGTTCTTCATTTCATTAATATTTTTGTATTTTTTTGTTTCAATTTTATTTATTTATTCTCTATTTTTTAAAATATTTATTTTATTTATTTGAAAAACAGAGTTACAGAAAAAGGTAGAGACAGAGAGAAAGGTCTTCCATCTGCTGGTTCACTCCCCAGATCGCTGCAATGGCCAGAGCTGTGCCGATCTGAAACCAGGAGCCAGGAGCTTCTTCCGCCTTTCCCACATGGGTGCAGGGGCCCAAGGACTAGGGCCATCTTCTACTGCTTTCCTAGACCATAGTAAAGAGATGGATCAGAAGAGGAGCAGCTGGGACTAGAACCAGCACCCATATGAGATGACAGTGCTTCAGGCCAGGGCTTTAACCCACTGCGCCACAGCACTGGCTGCCTTCTTTATTTTTAATTATTTCTTTTCTCCTATTCATTTCAGGTTTGGTTTGTTGTTTTTCTAGGTCCCTGAGATGCATTGATAGCTCAGTTATTTGGTGCCTTTCCAATTTCTTCATGTAGTCACCAATTTCTATAAACTTTACTTTTAATACTGGTTTGGCTGTATCACATAAATTTTGATATGATGTACTGTCATCTTCATTTGTTACCAAAAATTTGATTTCTCTTTATATCTTCTGTGATCCAATGTTCACTCAGGTACATGTTGTCATCTCCATACATTTGTTATGTTCTAGAGATTCTTGAGTTGTTGATTTTCAGCTTCATTCCATTCCGGTCAGAGAAAATAAATGATTTCTATTTATTTTTTAATTTGCTGATGCTTACTTTGTGTCTTAGCATATGGTCTATCCTGGAGAAAGTTTCATGCATTGATGAGTAGAATATGTATTCTACAACTGTGGGGTGAAATGATCTGTAGATACCACTTAGGTCCATTTCGTCCATAATATCAATTAGCTCTTTTGTTCTTTATTGATTTTCTGTCTAATTGATCTGTCCATAGATGAAAGTGGGATGTGGAAGTCACCCATTACATTGGTATTGGAGTCTATGTCTCCCTATAGATCCATTAATATTTATTTTGAACAGTCAGGCACCCTATGATTGGATGCATTTATATTTGTTTTAGTCACATCTTCCTATTGAATTGACCCTTGAATCATTATATGATTTCTTTCTTCATCTCTTTTAACAGTTTTTATGATAAAGTCTCTGTCTGATATTAGGATGGATGGCAAAACTTGCCCTTTTTTGCTTTCTGTTAGCATTGGATACCTTTTTCCATCTTGTGTGTTTCTTTTTGGCGAAATGTGTTTCTTGTAGGCAGTAAATAGATGGGTCTTATTTTTAATCCATTCAGCTGTTCTGTATTTTTAACTGGAGAGTTGAGGACATTTTCATTCAAGGTGACTATTGATAAGTAATGACTTATCCATGCTATTTTTATATAAATATTCCTATTGTTTACTTTGAATTTCTTTTGTACTTACCTTGGGAGATTTTCTGCCTTCACCTTCTTTCATAGTGATGGCCATATTTCTGTGTATAGCACAACTTTTGTAAGGCTGCATGAGTGGTGACAAATTCTTTCAATTTCTGTTTGTTATGGAAGGACTTTATGTCACCTTCCTTCATAAATGAGAGCTTTGCAGGGTACAATATTCTGAGTTCATGGGTCTTTTTTTTTTAAGATTTGAACTATATCTCTGTTGGGGTCTTAAGCCTGAGGCTGGCCCCTGACCAGCAGGGGACAGTACAAGCACTCCCTGACAAGGTGAACAGGAGAGGTAAGGTTGATGGGTCAAGCACTCCACAGCAAGCACCCATGAGTTCTCTCGAAAGAGGAACTACTTTATTGAGAAAGTGTACAGGCTTATAAGGCTTACAAAAGACATGCGCAGTATGGGAGCCAATCAGCGAAAAGGTCATGT
This sequence comes from Lepus europaeus, assembly GCF_033115175.1. Classification (NCBI taxonomy): domain Eukaryota; kingdom Metazoa; phylum Chordata; class Mammalia; order Lagomorpha; family Leporidae; genus Lepus; species Lepus europaeus. The sequence continues at coordinate 35,322,256 of NC_084850.1, read as the reverse complement.
AGGCATGGATGGACCACGCACAGGGGCATGCATCTTAAGCAAAGTAAAGGGATCACACACTGTCCACATGTCTGGAACCAAAGCGGACCTATCCCTGCCGGTGGTCTGATCTTATGTAGCTTAACCACAGCAGCTGCAGACAATGCCCCTCGAACATCCACCAGGTGCCATATTGTAATGAAGGTTTTAGGCAATGCCCAACATTTCCCCCTTTTTGTTTTATATTAAAGAAAGAGGAACTGAGCGGAGAATGTGCCTCTCTTAGATTGTCCCCTCTGAATGGGATCAGCCCTTTAGGGAGCATGTCTGTCTTAGGTTGTCCCCCTCTGGGGATCTTACCCATCTTTGACTACTACTCCAGCTGTTAAGGGCTGTCCCAGGGGATCATATCTGTCATTGGCTACCTACTCAGCGTATGATGTATTATACCTCTACATCTTGGCAGTGGCTGTGAGAGGATGTATAGGGTTCCCAATCTGGCACTTGAAGGGCAGCATAACCCGGTTGTTGAAGAGTGGCATATTGTTGTTGGACCATCATTAACTGGACCGCAACGATGTGATCTTGGACAAATTAACAAGGACAATGGAGACCAGGGGGCCCACAAGGGGGAGGAGATAAGGAAGCCATCCCCCAAGGCCAGACCACAGGTAACTAGAATTTAGGTTATTACAACATTTTTTAAGGTCTTCTAGGAGGGTCTTGATCTTGTCCTGGACAATGCCGGAGCGATTAGCATAAAAGCAGCACTCCTAATGTGCCATGATGATCCAGTCACAATGAGGCAGAGGGCCGAATATGGTCTTTTCATCCCTGTAAGAGAAAAGAAAAATTACTCCTCAGGAAGGGGTCCTCCTGGGTGACCTTTTTTGGCAGAGGGGAGATATTTAAGGTTTCTCGCAGGTACCCATATGGGATTGGAATTCCCTTAAGGGAAGACACATCCAAATCCTCTACCAGCGCTTATCAGTTGGTTTGGTCCTCTCCAGCATCCCGTTAGTGGGTCCTTCCATTTTACCCTAACTGAAAGACAGGGTAATTGGAGGGACCAATGTGTCTGAAAGGCTGACAAGGGCTGATGTTTTGAAAAATTTAAAATATTTAAGATGAGCATGGCCATTCATAGCTGGTCTTGTGGGGGTATGATTCCCTCTTTTTGTTTTATAAGTTGGTTTTTTAAAATCTTATTTTGTTTTTGATGATTGTTTGTCCCTGTGGGTTGTGAGGAATTTCAGTAGAGTGTTGGATCATTTTATATCTTGGCAGCACTTTTAATTTAAACATCCCGATTGGTTATTATCTCAGTAAGATGAGAGAGATATCTTTTGACATCTACAGGACCCTCTGGAGATAACAAAAGTTTAGAGAATTTAGAACTTTGATTTTTTAGAAAGTCTATTAAAGGTCCCAAGATAACCTAGAGTATCTGGTCAAAATATAATTCCTTAACATCCTGAAATGATAACCATTTATTTAGTTAGGTTAATTTTAACACTTTTAGACCAAATTTAATCATAATGATATTTAACATAACTTTTTAAGACAATGTTTTTTTATTAATCTAAACAGAGACAGTGTTACAAACAATAGATTACCTTGGGAGAACATGAATTTTAGGTCTCTTGTTGTCGAATAAACCAGATATAAAAAACCTTGAACATAAGTGTTAGCACACAAAAGCATCACATAACTCAGAACTATTTAACAGAGTTAAAAAGAGCTTACGCAACCTAACTTTAGAAATGTCAGAGTAACAGATTAAGCAGACACTGTTAAAAAGAGACGTTACAGTTTTTGCAAAAACAGATCTGTAAAAGAAACAAGTTTAAAGCATATCAAAGACATGTAAAACTGAGCAAGGGAACCAAGCAAACCGAAGGGCGTTTGCATTAACTCAATTTTCTGAACCAATCTGTATTGACTTACTTTAACAACACAAAAGGCTTGTATACACAAAATTTACTCTCATTTTTATAAGACCACTCTAGCTGGAAAGCAAAAATATGAATACAACATAGGTCTGACATCATTTACAATATTTTAATACACTTTGCATAATTTGAATTGACTCAAACAGTTGTACTTTAACAAATTTTGTTTCATCCTTTGAGAGTTCCAGGGATCTGACTGGAAGCCCCAAAGTTGGAAGACTGTAAGATTTCCAAAGATTTCTCTTCTATTTTTGACATTCTTTCTTCTGCCTTGCCAAGTCTTTTGTTAAGGCTTTCCACCTCTTTTTTATTTGACCCATTGAATTCTTTTCTTTTTTTTTGATAGGTAGAGATACAGACAGTGAGAGAGAGGCAGAGAGAAAGGTCTTCCTTCTGTTGGTTCACTCCCCAACTGACCGCTATGGCCGGAACTGCAGATCCAAAGCCAGGATCCAGGTGCTTTTTCCTGGTCTCCCATGTGGGTACAGGGGCACAAACACTTGGGCCATCCTCCGCTGCCCTCCTGGGCCACAGCAGAGAGCTGGACTGGAAAAGGGGCACCTGGGACTAGAACCCAGTGCCCATATGGGATGCCGGTGCCACAGGTGGAGGATTAACCAAGTGAGCCACGGAGCCGGCCCCAAATTCTTCTTTCCTAATATTTCATTTTTACTTTTCTTTCAAATCTCAATTTCATAGTAAAAATTTTCATGTCATGTATGGTTTTCTTTAGTTCATGGATTTGCTTCTGATTGCTTTTGAGTAATCCTATCATTAGTTTTTTGAATTCCATTTTTGGCATTTCCTCAATCTCTTCATCTTTGCATTCTAATACTGAAATGTTGTTGTGTTCCTAATGTTGTTGTGTTTCATTAAGTCTTCCTTATTCTGGTTGCTTGAATTTCTGCATTTGTTTTCATGCATTTGTAAAGTTGATTTTTATTTTTTTCCTGTGATGACTTTATCTTTGAGTTATGCTTCTGTGGCTTAGTGAAATGTCTGCACTTTAAGTGAATACCAAGAAGTGTGTGGTTTATGTAACCAGGGAGCTCTGGTCAATGCTCCAGGGTGGGGCTAATATCCAGGGAAATGGCCAAGTTGGATGTGGTAGATCTCAGTGCCTGGATGTTAGCCCCTAGCATGTTCCATGCAATCATATGAACCACAGAAATGATCAATGCAGTCCTTACTCTGAGCACAATTCCTTCTGAAATGACCTGCTGTAGGCAACCAAGGAGCTAAGAATGTATGGATCTGTACCGATTGATTCCTCAAAGATCCAGCTGCACCCTACACCTTCTAATGTAACAACCACTGAGTCCCCACTGTATCAGCACACAAGGCTTGCACAGTTGCTGGATAGAGAGGTTTCTTTCTTCCCTGCCAGCCTGTCCAGTCAACAGAGAGGCAGATGTTTCCTGAGACATCTCTGCTAGGCTTCTTGATCCTGGGAGGCTGCAGGCACTTCACTGTACTACGTGGTTGCCCAGCCCCCTCTAGACAGGCTAAAAATCAGTGGGGACTGCAGATTTGTCCCTCCACTAAAATCTCTGGATCACCTGGAGTACACAAGAGGCACTGGCCAAATGTTGCTTTCTTCCTGCCATTGCCACCAGTACTGTCAAGAAGATGTTGTTCTGTCTCAGACAGTTGCTCTGCATGTGCACAGTCTTCCACAACTCCTGCCCAAATGCAAAATGGTGCCCGCCCTTTTTCAGCCAGGTAGTAGGTGCTGTTTTGGGGAAGCTGGGATGAGATACACGTGCTCCCTCTACATCCACTGAGACTGTAGGCCTCTGCTAATAACCTCTAGCCCTCAGTGCTCCAGTTCAGACTGAAGCCACACTCTCCCTGTACGTGTAGCTATATAACCATGAATTGTTACAGTCTCATATTACCTCCATCTCCAAGCTGCTGCCCACTCTGGTTCTCAGCTGCTGCAGTTTTGCATTGTGTTTGTGTTCGTGCTGCATGTCTGCACCCTCCATATGGGTCCACAGCATTATTCTTCTTGTTGAATTTCCAGTGCAGTTTTGTCTTCAATTGCCTCTTGAGAGTACCCTTACTACATTTTTTTTTTCATGTTTATCCCTCACCTAGTGCAATGCATTGTTCCCTAATCCTCCATCTTGGAATCTCTGAATAGCATTCTTTTTTAGAGCTGAATAATATTCCTCTGTGTGTGTGTGTGTGTGCGTAATAGTTTTTCTGATCATCTGATAATGTACACCTTGCTTGATTCCACATTATGACTATTTTTAACAGTGCTGCTATAAACATGGTGGAACAGGTAACTCCTTTGTGTATATACCCAGTAGTGGGATTGCTTGGTTATCTGGAAGTATATTATTATTTTTCAAAGAAGTCTTGACACTGTTTTGCACAGTGGCTGCATTAATTTAAATTCCCACCTACAGTGTACAGTGTTCCCTTTCTCCACATCCTTGCCAGCATTTACTAGTCTCTTTTGGGATTTCAGACATTTTGACAGATGTGAGGTCCTACGTCATTGTGGTTTTTATTTGCATTTCCCTGATGACAAGTGATATTGACTTTTTTTCATATATTTGTTGATCATTTGTACTCATTGAGAACTGTTTATAAAAGTTGTTTACCCATTTCTGGACTGCATTAATTGGTCTTTGTTATGTTATTGCTGAGTTTTTTTAAGTTGCTGTTATATTCTGGATATTAATTCTTTGGATAGGTGGTTTGCAAATATTTTTCCTGTTCTGTTGTATGTCTCTTCACTCTATTGATCATTTCCTCTGCTGTACAAAAGCTTCTGATTTGCTATATTCCCATTTGTTTAATTTTTTTTATTGCCTGTGCTTTGGGGGTCTTGCTCAAGAAGATGTCCACTATGCCAATGAGTTTGAGTATTGCTTCTATGTATTCTTCCAGCAACATCATAGTCTCAGGTATTAAATTTAAGTCTGTGATCATTTTGAGTTGACTTTTGAATATGGTGAGAGCTGTGTATTTAGTTTCATTCTTCTACACATATATGTTGCCGGTATAAATTTTTAAAGAAACACAAAAGAAAAAGAAATATATATATATATATATATATATATATATATATATATATATCTCAGTATTGCTACAAATATAGTTTTATGAAAGTTCGTTTTATGCCTTTGTCAAACTAATGGTTAAGAATTTTATACTATTATATTTTTTGAAGGTTTTTATTTAATGAATACAAATTTTCATATGTACAGCTTTTAGGGCTATAGTATTTCTTTCCCCCATTCTTGCCTTCTCACCCCCACTCCCTTACCACTTCCCACTACTCCCATTCCATTTTCCATTACGATTCATTTTAATTGAATTTATATACATAAGACCAACTCTATACTAAGTAGAGATTTCAACTATTTGCACTCACACAGACACACAAAGTATAAAGGGCAGTTTGAAGACAAGTTTTACCATAAAATCTCATAGTACAACTCATTAAGGACAGAGGTCCAACATGAGGAACAAGTGCACAGTGACTTCTGTTGATTTAACAACTGACACTCTTTATTTATGACGTCAGTGATCACCCGAGGCTCCTGATATGAGCTGCCAAGGCTATAGAGGCATTTTGAGTTCACAAACTCTGGTTTTTAGAGAGGGTTATATGCAAAGTGGAAGTTTTCTCCTTCCTTCAGTGAAAACTACATCCTTTGATGGCTCCTTTCCACTGGGGTCTCACTAATAGAGATCCTTCATGCAGAACCATTTTTGCCACTATGTCCTGGCTTTCTATGCCTGAAATGCTCTCATGGTATTTTCCGTCAGGTCTTATGGGCTGCTTCTGAGGTCAGAGTGCTGATTAGGGTGTTTGTCATCCTATGAGTCTGCTGTGTGGAGTGCTTTCCATGTTGGAACTTTCTCTCCTTTGTGATTCTATCTATTGTTATTACCAGACATGTAGTCTTATTTATGTGATCCCTTTGACTTATGGTCCTATCGATATGATGAATTCCATACTTAATATGATCACTTTATCCAAGTCTCCCAAATAGGTGCAGAGGCCCAATCTTTTGGACCCTCTTGCACTGCTTTCCCAGGTACATTATCAGATACCTAGGTTGGAAATGGAGAAATGGAGAAGATGGCACTTGAACTAGTGCTCATGTGGAATGCAGGCATCACAGGCAGCAGTTTAACATACCTTACCACAATGCTGACCCCTTTACAAGTTTTTTAAAACAGAATCGATGTTATATTTTGTTAAATGCTGTTTTTCTACATTTGTTGAGGTGATCACGTAGTTTTTAGTCTTCATTCTGTGATGTGATGTATTATGTTCATTGATTTGTTTATGTTGAACCATCCCTGCATTCCTATGATAAATACAAATACAAAAATACAAGTCAGATCTTTTTGATTGTTGGATTCTAATTGCTTGTATTTTATTGAGAATTTTGAAATCTATGTTCACCAATATGTTTGTGTACACATAAAATAAAAAATCAGAATCATATCATTTCTTTCTTGACCACAATGGGATAAACTGGATATTAACAATAAAAGAAACTCTAGATATTATATAGATAATTGGAGTCTGAATGGTCTGCTATTGAGTGCACAATAGATCATTCAAGGAATCTAAAGTGAAATTAAAAATTCCTTGAAACTAGGGTAGACATTTTGGTATAAAAGTTTAAGCCATTGTTTAGGATGTCCATATCATACATCAGAGTGCCTCGGATGAATTCCTTGCTCTACTTCAAATGCAGCTTCCTACTACTACACAAGGGGAACAACAGATAATGGCTCAAGTCCTTGGATTGCTGCTACCCATGAGGGAGGTTCGGATAGAGTTCCTGCTTCCTGGCTTTGGCCTGGCTCAGCACGTTTTTGTGGACATTTGGAGAATAAACCATCAGATGGGAACTTGCTCTCTCTCTCTGTCTCTCTCCCTTCTTCCATCCCTATCTTTTTTTCCCTTTTCCTTTCAAAAACCTTTTTAAAATTAGCAGAGAGTATTTTTAAAATATCCATTGAAACTAATGAAAATGAAAATACAATATATCAAAAAAGCTTATGGGTAATAGCAAAAAGAGTACTAAAGAGAAAATTTTATAGCAGTGAGTACCTTTATAACCTTTTTGAAAAATTTTTAAAATTTATGAAAGAATAACAAATTTCATGTATTTCATATATAGAGATTTAGGAGCACAGTGATGCATCCCACCCTACCCTCCCTACCTCCTCCTTCCTTTCTTAATCTTAATTTTTATAATGTCATACTTTCAGTCTATTTTATAATCATAAGTTTAATCCTTTACCAACAAATAGTAAGAAGGAAAAAAATAGAAAACACTGTTCCTCAACAGTAGAGACATTTTAAATGTTATAACTTTTTAACTGTTATTTATTTTAATGTTTTTTGTTTCAATTTTAATCAATTTTTAACACTCAATATAGTCATAGATATAATTCTAATACAATGATATTCCCTTCCTCCCACCTGCCTTTCTTCTCCCTTTCTATCTTTTTTTAGTTTTTGAAATAAACTTTATTTTTGACAGGCAGAGTGGACAGTGAGAGAGAGACAGAGAGAAAGGTCTTCCTTTTGCCATTGGTTCACCCTCCAATGGCCGCCGCAGTAGGCGCACTGCGGCTGGCGCACCGCGCTGATCCGATGGCAGGAGCCAGATGCTTCTCCTGGTCTCCCATGTGGTGCAGGGCCCAAGGACTTGGGCCATCCTCCACTGCACTCCCTGGCCATAGCAGAGAGCTGGCCTGGAAGAGGGGCAACCGGGACAGGATCGGTGCCCAGACCGGGACTAGAACCTGGTGTGCTGGCGCCGCAAGGTGGAGGATTAGCCTGTTAAGCCACGGCGCCAGCCTGAAATAAACTTTTAAATTTACTTAACAATAAAAAGGCTTAATGCTTCACTGAATGGGAAGTTTAACAAGTAATAAGGCGACCTTAATTGAGTAGGAATATAGACAATGACTATGAACAACACTTGAATGGAAAATGACCATTTCACCCATATATGGTAAATTTCAAAGTAATCACAGATCATTAAAACTATAGTAGTAAAATGTTCTTAACCACTGGTGTGACAAAGGTATAAAAGTTTTACAAAACTATATTTGCAGCAATACTGATACAGACTTTTCTTTAATTTTAGCTCCCACATATAAGGGAAAATGTGCAGTATTTGTCTTTCTGTAACAGTCTTATTTCACTCAACATGATGTCCTCCAGTTTCATCTACTTTGCTGCACATGATAGGGTCTCACTTTTTCTAGCTGAATAACATTAAATTGTCAAGTCAGAAATTGTTTATGCATTTTGAATGTTAGACCCTGTCCAACATATGATACATGTATTTTCACTCTCTTGATTCTGTCCTTTGTATCAACAAACATTTTAATTTTCATTAAATAGATCTAGTTTTTCTTTGGTTGCCTGTACTTTCGGTATCATATTTAAGAAGCCATAGCTGGGATGGGTATCCGACACTATGGTTAAGATTCCCAATCCATTATTGGAGTATTTCTCTTTGAGTTCTGACTCCTGTGGTTCCAATTCATCTTCCTGCTAATGCACAAACTTAGAGGCAGCAGATAATGGTTCAGGTAGTAGAGTCCCTACTACCCACATGGAAGATCCAGAATGAAGTTCAGACTCCCACTTTTGGCTTGTCCCAGTCCTGTTTCTGACATTTGGAGAGTGAACTAATAAGTAAAAGAGCTCTATGTGTCTTTCTGCTTTTCAGATAAAATGAAAATAAACAAAAAATAACAAAAGGAAACCTTTGCCAAATTTCAGTTATTTCGGACTTGCCCACATTTTTCCACTAATATTTTTCTTGTAATTTTTAAATTTACATCTTTGATTCATTTGCATTAATTTTCCAACTTTCCCAGCCTCATTTGTTGAAGGCAATGTTCTTTCCCCATTATGTAGTATCAACACGCTTGTTGAGAAATTTTGTTTTGTTGGTTTATATTTTTGTCCATATACTAATATCAAACTGTTTTGATTAAAATAATTTTGTAGTAAGTTTCAAAATTATAAGTGTGACTCACATTTTTTTGTCTACTCTGCATCCTTTGAAATTCTATGTGACCCTTAGGATTGGTTTTGCTATTACTGCAAAAAGCATTGCTTAGATTTTCATATAGATTACATTAAACATGTAGATTAATTTTACTGTTTTTTTTTAAGATTCAGTCTTTGAATCCATGAACAGGATATATATTCTTTAATTTCTTTTAGCAATATTTTTAGATTTTCAGTGTAGAAATTCTGATTCCTTGGTCAAATTTATTCCCATGTATTATTTTGAATGCTATGAATTGTTCTTCAAATTAATTTCTATTTAGTATTGTTTGTTACTAGTATATACAAATGTAACTGATTTTTTTTACATATTGATTTTGTGTACAACATTAAATTTATTCATTTTCTCTAACAGCTTTTTAAGGAACATTTAAGGATTTATATACCTGAGATCTGTGAAAACATCATTTTATTTCTTTATCTCCATTTGAGATGCCTTTTATTTCTTCTTATCTAATTCCTTTTATTAGAACTCCTAGTACTGTTTCAAATAGAAATAGCAAGAGTAAGAATTTGTATCTTATTTCAGATCTTAGTCGAATAGATTTCAGGGTTTTTAACATTAAGTACCATGTGAGCTGTGGGTATGTCATATATGGCCTTAATTACATTGAGATAAATTCTTTCTATACTTAATTTGTTAATAGTTTATAACCATAAATGGATTTTGAATTTTGTCAATTACTTTGTCTTCACGTATTAAAATTTTAATGTTTACTTTGTCATTTATTCTTATATCATGATATATTGCAATGGGTAATTTTTATGCATTGAACAACCCTTACATAATTGGACAAATATCATTGGTTTGTGGCATATAATCTTTTAATATTCTGATGAGATCACCTTAACAGTGTTTTATTCAAGCTTTCGTGCTTATATTCATAAAACATATCGGTCTATTTTCTTATACTATCATTTCACATTTCAATGTTAGGTAAATTCTGTCTGCATAGATGAAGTATTCCCACCTTTTTAGATATTGAGAAAAATTTGAGATGGATTGTTATAATTCTGCTTTAAGTGTTTGGCAACATTCCACTGTGAAGCCATCTAGTCTTGGATTTTTCTTTGTTGAGGGATTTCTGATTACTTTATAAGCCTCTTTGTTTGTAATTGGTTTTAGGCTTTTTATTTCCTAATCATGATAGGTGATAAATTTCTAGGAATTTATCTATATCTTCTATATTTTCCAATTTGTTTGCATATTTTTCCTCATATCAGTGATGTCTCCCGTTTGATTTTTTATTTTATTCTGAGTCCTCTCTCATTTTTTAGTCTGGCTAAATATTTGTTGATTTTGTTTATTTGAAAAACAAACCAATTATTTTGTTGATTATTGTATAGTGTTTCCATTCTCTTATTTATGCTCTGATTCTTATTTCTTACACTCTGAATTTTTGTGCAATCTGCTCTTTTTCTAGTTTTCTGAGGCAGAAAGTTTTGTTGATTATTTGAGATATTTCTTTTTGAATGTAGATTTGTATCAATGTAAACATTTCTCTTGTTAGTGTTTTTATTGCATCCCATAGGTTTTGGTATGTTGGGTTTCAGCTTTCATTTGCCTTGAGATTTAAAAAAAATACATTTTGATTTCTTCTTTGACGGGGTGATTGATTGGTATTAATTACTATGTATTTCTGAAGTCTCTTTCTTGCTCTTGCTCACACTGTTATCATTTCTAGCTTCATCAAGACCCCTAGCTTACACCTTACACAAAAATCCACTTAACATGGATTAAAGATCTAAATCTATGATCCAACACCATCAAATTTTTAGAGAACATTGGAGAAACCCTGCAAGATATAGGCACAGGTAAAGACTTCTTAGAAAAGACACTGGAGGCACAGGCAGTCAAAGCCAAAATTAACATTTGGGATTGAATCAAATTGAGAAGGTTGTGTACTGCAAAAGAAACAGTGAGGGAAGTGAAGAGACAACCAACAGAATGGGAAAAAATATTTGGATTGGCACAGCTCTGACTGTTGTGGCCAACTGGGGAGTGAACCAGCAGATGGAAGACCTCTCTCTCTGCCTCTCCTTCTCTCTATGTGTAACTCTAACTTAATCTTAAAAAAAAAAGTAGAGCATCCAGAGCTCAAACCATAAATTTGATATGGGATGCATTGTAAGTAGAATTTTAATCTGCTCTCCCACAACACTGACTCCAAGCATTTAATTTTTGATAGTATATACTCAAAGGCAATGTGGAAAATGTTGCCTTTTAGAAATGGCAGTGTTCAGACTTTTCAGTAGCAGCAATTGTTTATTCCTTTGGAGAAAAAGGTTTTTTTCTTCTTCTTTAAGAGTGCCCGGTTCATGTCCTGACTACACTGGTTCTGATCCAGCTTCCTGCACGTTCTTGGGTCCCTGCCACCCACAGGGGAGACCTGAATGGAGTTCCATGTTCCATACACCGGAATGGCCCAGCCCTGGCTATTGTAGGCCTTTGAGGAGTGAACCAGCAGATGGAAGATCTTTCATTTCTCTTGCACTCTTCTCCTCCAATCTCCTTCTCTCCTTGCCTTAGAAAAAATTATAAATATAAAAATAAAAAAAAATGTTTCAATTGTGGGGAATAGATAAGAATTACAGCAATAGTATAATTTTATTTCTCTAATGATCAGATATTAACATTGGGACAGGATTGAAAGATGCAATTAAAGAACAAAATACCAAATCATGCTGCAGTGAAAACATGGAAAAATAAGGAAAAATCAAAGCTCCTAAAGGGAGTTAAATTCTTGTTTCTACCAGGGCAAGCAGTTTGCAGATTGTTTTTAACAGGTCAGAGTCAGCATTTGGAGAGGTTTTATAAAGCTTTCTAAAAAATCTGAGAGGACAATCAAAAGTTTAAAAGGAAACAAAGGAAATCAGAGAAAAAGCTGCTTAATCCAGTTAAAAATGAAAGTATATTGTGTGGTGCTACGGAGTTCCTATTTCTTTTAAATTTTAATTTATTAGTGTATTTCTAGATTTCCTTTTTTTAAAAAGAATGTATCATCAATAGATATCAATATTTTTATATGAAGTTCTTTTTTAAATATTTATTTGAAACGGAGAGTTACAGAGATGCAGAGGCAGATATATATAGAGAGGTCTTTATCCACTGGTTCACTCCCTGGATGTCCACAATAGCAGAGATCTGTAGATCTGAAGCTAGGAGCCAGGAGCTTCTTCTTGGTCTCCCAAGCAGGAGCAGGGGCCCAAGGACTTGGGACATCCACTACTGCTTTCCCGGGACATAGCAGAGAGCTGGACCAGAAGTGGAGCAGCCGGGACTGGAACCGGTGCCCATACGGGATGCTAGCACTGCAAGCGGTGGCTTTATCCACTATGCCACAGCGCTCGACATTAGGAAGTTCTATTATTGTAGGAAAAAGCATGCTCACATCTGAAAATATGTACTAGGTACTTGAAAACTCCACTGACCATGCTTTATAGTCACTATATGATTAACAGTTTCCAGGACACTAATCCTGTTCTCTACAAATATATATGCTTAGTGCATCAAAAAATGTGTATTTCAAAATATATGCATTTATTTACAAAGTATTACATTTAAAGCTAGTTTAATATACTATGAACACATGTATATTATGTGTTATATAATATTTGTAATATATTGTTTCAAAATGTTTAGTATATTATAAAACACATAAAGCAGAAAAATCTATATATGTAGAAATATTCTATTTGCCCTTAAATTCCATTGTATTGACTGTTTCAACTACTTATGGGTTTTCTATATACCAATTTTGATTTTGATTCTCTTTCCTGTTCTTAAACTTGTAATGGTCATTATTATTACCTTGGGCAATCCATGAAGTAGTTAGGTTCCTTTGCCTAACCCAGATCTGTTGAATTTACATTGCTATAGCTAGAATTTGGGCACCTATAATTGAAAAAAGCTCCCCTAGAAAATTCCAATGTTTACTCAAGCTTGGGAAATACATTGTTCTAACACCAAAGATCACCTGGAACCATGATTCCCAACATTGTACACTGGAGTTTCCTGGAGAAATTTAAAAATAATAATGTCCAGATTCCATAATTAGAGAAATAATTCAATTGTTCTGAGGTATAGCTTAAGCATTGGGATTTTTAAGGCTCCTCAGGTAAATCTAATGTGCAGCAGAGGTTGACAATCATGGTTGTAGGGGAAACTATACAGCCCCTGATTAGCTGCATTACTGTTAATTTCATTGCAAGTTATACATACTAAAGTTAGTTTAAGTAAAACAGTGATATATTGATTTAACTAAGATGTCTAGGGGTTATGTGAATTTGATATATGTCTCGATTTAGGGAATTAAACAATGAAATCAGAGATATTAGTCCAACTCTTAACATTTCTCAACTCTTTCTATATGATTACATTCTCGCGAAAACTTTTTCCTCTTGTGTGAAAATATGGTTGCAGCATCTTTAAGTGTTGGTGGACCTCACAAACTTATTCTAGAGAGTGAAAAAAACCTGTTGATTCTTATAGCTTGTTTATCAACTCTAATGAGAAATTCTAACAGATTCAATTTGCTTAGGCACCTGTTTCTGAACTAATCACAGTGATCAGGTAGATGGTGTAGGATGAATTACATGCCAACTCAAGTAGTCAGGAAGGTAAGGATAAAAGTTAGTTCCATTTAAATGTCACAGGATCAGTTTCCTGTAGGAAGGGGTGTTTGATAACAATGTGCATCCTGGGAGGCAGTGGATAATGGCTCAAGCCTTTGGGTTCCTGCCACGCATCTGGGAGACCTGATTTGTGTTCCTGGCTTCTGGTTGTTGCAGGCATTTGGGAAGTTAACCACCAGATGGAGGATCTCTTTTTTCTTGTTTCTCTCTGTCTCTCTTTCTCTCAAATAAGCAAATAATAGATAATTTAAAAATTAAAACACATAAGCAGAAAAGGGATATTATCCTGGGGCAGTTGATATTATAATCTACAGAAGTGGATTTTAAAAATTTAACCTGTGGCCGATGCTGTGGTGTAGCGGGTGAAGCCTCTGCCTGTAGTGCCAGCATCCCATCTGGGCACTGGTTCGCGTCCCGGCTGCTCCGCATCCAGTCCAGCTCTCTGCTGTGGCCTGGGAGAGCAGTGGAGGGTGGCCCAAGTGCTTGAGCCCCTGCACCCCCGTGGGAGGCCTGGAAGAGGCTCCTGGCTCGTGGTTTTGATCAGCGCAGTGCTGACCATTGTGGCTGGTTGGGGAGTGGGCCGGCGGATGAAGGGCCTCCCTCTCTCTCTCCCTCCCTCCCTCCCTCCCTCCCTCCCTCCCGCCTTTTCTCTCTGTGTGTAACTCTGACTTTCAAATACATAGATACATAGAGATGGGCCAAAGACCTCAACAGACATCTTTCCAAAGAGGAAATCCAAATGGCCCACAGACACATGAAAAAATGTTCAAGATCACTAGCAATCAGGGAAATGCAAATCAAAACCACAATGAGGTTTCACCTCACCCCGGTGAGAATGGCTCAGATCCAGAAATCTACCAACAATAGATGCTGGAGAGGATGTGGGGAAAAAGGGACACTAACCCATTGTTGGTGGGAATGCAAACTGGTTAAGCCACTATGGAAGTCAGTCTGGAGATTCCTCAGAAACCTGAATATAACCCTACCATACAACCCAGCCATCCCACTCCTTGGAATTTACCCAAAGGAAATTGGCAAACAAAAAGCCGTCTGCACCTTAATGTTTATTGCAGCTCAATTCACAATAGCTAACCTGGAACCAACCCAAATGCCCATCAACAGTAGACTGGATAAAGAAATTATGGGACATGTACTCTATAGAATACTATACAGCAGTCAAAAACAATGAAATCTGGTCATTTGCAACAAGATGGAGGAATCTGGAAAACATCATGTTGAGTGAATTAAGCCAGTCCCAAAGGGACAAATATATGTTTTGCCTGATCGGTGACAATTAACTGAGCACCAAAGGGGAAACCTATTGAAGTAAAAGGGACACTATGAGAAACAATGACTTGATCAGCTCTTGTCCTTACTGTTGATGTACAATGTAATACTTTATCCATTTTAGTATTTTTTCTTGTTCTAGTACTATTGGTTGAACTCTGTAATTAACACACAATTATTCTTAGGTGTTTAAATTTTAACAGAAAAGTGATCCCTGTTAAATATAAGAATTGGAAAAAGAGAGGGAGTAGATGTACAATTTGGGACATGCTCAATCGGACTTGCCCCAAATGGTGGAGTAAGAAATGTGCCAGGGGATTCCAATACAATGCCATCAAGGTGGCATGTACCAATGCCATCTCACTAGTCCAAATGATCACACTGATAGGTCTAAGAGTCAAAGGGATCACACAAACAAGACTAGTGTCTGCTAATACTAACTGATAGAATTAAAAAGGAGAGAACGATCCAACATGGGAAGCGGGAGACACAGCAGACCCATGGAATAGCAGATGTCCTAAACAGCAGTCTGGTCTCAGAATCAGCCCTTAAGGCATTCGGATCTGGCTGAAGAGCCCGTGAGATTGAGGCATGGAAAACCAAGACACTCTGGAAAAAAAAAAAAAGAAGACCTAAATGAAAGATCTCTGTTAGTGAGATCCCAGTGGAAAGAACAGGGCCATCAAAGAAGGAGGTACCTTTCTCTGAATGGAGGAGAGAACTTCCACTTTGACTATGACCCTCTCGGAATAAGATTGACGTCGGCCAACTCAAAAGACTTCCATAGCCTTGGCAACTCATGACTAGAGCCTAGGGAGATTACTGACGCCGTAAACAAGAGTGTCAAATTGTTAAATCAACAACAGGAGTCACTGTGTACTTTCGTCTCATGTGGGATCTGTCCTTAATGGGTTGTCCAATGTGAAGTAATGCTATAACTAGTACTGAAACAGTATTTTTACACTTTGTGTTTCTGTGTGGGTGCAAACTGATGAAATCCTTACTTAGTATATACTGAATCAGTCTTCTGTATATAAAGATAATTGAAAATTTAAAACAAAGAAAACTTGGTTTTAAATTGGAAATTGCATAGAAAATTAATCAATTTTTAAAAAATATCATGTAGGATCTCTGTCCTTAATGTGCTGTACGTTGTGATTTAATGCTATAACTAGTACTCCAACAGTATTTTTCACTTGGTGTTGCTATGTGGGGGCAAACTGTTGAAATATTTACTGAATATATACTAAACTGATATTCTGTATATAAAGAGAATTGAAAATGAATCTTGATGTGAATGGAAGGGGAGAGGATGTGGGAAAGGGGAGGGTTGCAGGTGTTAGGGAAGTTGGGGGGAAGCCATTGTAATCCATAAGCTGTACTTTGGAAATTTATATTCATTAAATATAAGTTTAAAAATAAATAACTAAAAAGTAAACAGAAAAAAAAAAGAAATTTATATTCATTAAATAAAAGTTTAAAAAAAAAAGCGTTTGGCCTGAGGCCAGTGTTATGGCACAGTGGGTTAAGCTGCTGCCTACAATGCTGGCATCCCATATGGGTAGCCAGTTCAAGTCTCAGCTGTTCCACTTCTGATCTTGCTCCCTGCTAATGTGGCGGGGAAAGCAGCAGAGGATGGCCTACATACTTGGGTACCTACCATCTACCTGGGAGACCTGGAGGAAGCTCCTGAGTTTGGCCTGGCCCAGCCCTGGCCATTGTGTCTGTCTGGGGAGTGAACCAGTGGATGGAAGATTGCTCTGTGGGTAGTTTTGACTTGGGTACATATTTATTTATGATTGTTATATATTCTTGCTGAACTGATAATTTATCATAATATCCTTTGTATCCCCTTATAGTTTTTATTTTTTTAAAAGATTTATTTATTTATTTGAAAGGCAGAGTTACACAGAGAGAAGGTTAGGCAGGGGGAGGGGTCTTCCATCTGATGGTTCATTCCCCAGATGGCTGCAACAGCTGGAGCTGCGCTGATCCAAAGCCAGGAGTTTCTTCCAGGTCTCCCACATGGGTTCAGGGGCCCAAGGACTTGGGCCATATTCTGCTTTCCCAGGCCATAAGAGGGAGCTGGATTGGAAGTGGAGCAGCCGGGACTTGGACCAGCGCCCATATGGGATGCTGGCACTGCAGGTGGCAGCTTTACCACTACGCCACTGCACCAGCCCCTACAGTTTTTATTTAAAATCTGTTTTACCTGATATGAGTATAGCTACTTCCACTTGTTTTTCATTTCCATTTTCCTGATATCTTTTCCCAGCCCTTTACTTTCAGTCTATGTGTATCTTATTTTTACGTTTGATTTAGCTCCATTCTTTTCTTCTTTTCATTCTGGTTTTTAATTTTTTATTTATAAAAAGGGAACAAATATCATATTTCATATAAACAGTTTTAATAGCATAGTGATGCCCCCCTATCATCCCTCCCTTCCTTCTCCTTTTCTTTATCTTCAAATTTTTACAATGACATACTTTCAATTCTCTTTATAATCACAAGCTTAACCCTCAACTAAATAAATAATTCAACAAGCATGATTTCTTATAGGCATCATGGGGGTCTTTTTTTTTTATTATTTCAGCCAATCTAAATCTTTCGACTGTGGGATTTAATCTATTCACATTTAAGGTTATTATTAATTGATTACTGATTACATCTGTTCTGTTGGGGAATTTGGTACTGTCATGTATTTTCATCATGTTTGCTACAAATGTAGAACTCCTTTCAGGATTTCTTTAAGGCTAATCTAGTGGTGATGAATTCTCTAAGTTTTTGCTTGTGTGAGAAATACATTATTTCTCCCTCATATCTAAAGGGTAGCTTCTTGGATGTAATATTCTTTTTTTAAAACATACCTGTCAGTGATATTGTCTTTTTTCCAAATTTCTTATTTAGCTTCTGTTTCTTTTGCTTTCTTTCTTTTTTTTTTTTGACAGGCAGAGTGGACAATGAGAAAGAGAGTCAGAAAGGTCTTCCTTTTGCCATTAGTTCACCCTCCAAAGGCTGCCGCGGTTGGCGCGCTGTGGCCGGCACACCGTGCTGATCCGATGGCAGGAGCCAGATGCTTCTCCTGGTCTCCCATGGGGTGCAGGGCTCAAGGACTTGGGCCATCCTCCACTGCACTCCCTGGCCACAGTAGAGAGCTGGCCTGGAAGAGGGGCAACCGGGACAGGATCGGTGCCCTGACCGGGACTAGAACCCGGTGTGCCGGCGCTGCGAGGCGGAGGATTAGCCTGTTGAGCCACGGCACCGGCCCTTGCCTTCTCTTTTTTAAATATTTATTTTATTTATTTGAAAGACAGAGCTGGAAAGGTAGACACAGAGAGGTCTTCCGTCAGCTGGTTTACTCCCCAAGTAGCCACAGTGGATGGAGCTGAGCCAATCCAAATCCAGGAGCCAGGGGCTTTTTCTTAGTCTCCAACGTGGGTGCAGGGGCCCAAGCACCTGGGCCATTCTCTACTGCTTTCCCAGTCACATCAGCAGAGAGCCTGATCAGAAGTGCAGCAGCTGCGACTCAAACTGGTGCCCTTATGGGAAGCCAGTGCTGCAGGATGGAGATTTAACCTGCTGTGGCACAGCACTGGCCCAATATAATATTCTTGATTGATTTTTTTTCTTGAATATATCATCCACTCTCTTGTGGTCTGTAAGGTTTATGATGAAAAGTCTGCTGTTAGTCTAACTGGTTTTCCTTCACATGTAGTTTGATATTTTGATCTTCATCTTTAGGATCCTCTGCTAGTCCTTAACTTTTGACGATTTGTCCGTAATATGTCTTGAAGAAGGACTTGTTATGTTGAGTCTGGTTGGAATGCTTTGAGCTTCCTCTATCTGGATTTCATACCTATTTCAAAACTTTGGAAGTTTTTACTTATTTCATTCATTGGGTTCTCAATGCTTTTTTCTTTCTCTTCTCCTTCAAGTATTCCTATAATGTGGCTATTTGGTCCCTTAATGGTATCTCGTATGCCATGTATGCTTTCTTCATTCTTTTAAATTCTTTTATCTTTAGTTTTATCTGTCTGGGCTATTTCAAAAGGCTTATCCTTCAAATCAGGAAGTATTTATTCCACTTAGTCTATTCTGCTGTTGAATCTATTTTTTATTTCATTGATTGAAGTTTCTATCTCAAATTTCTGTTGGGTTCCTTCTAATGATTTTCATCTGTTTAAGTTTCTCATTCATGTTATCTATTGTTTTATACATTTCTTTAAACTATCTGTATTCTCTTGCATGTCATTCTGTTTCCTTAGGATTATTATTATTTTTTTTTTGACAGGCAGAGTGGATAGTGAGAGAGAGACAGAGAGAAAGGTCTTCCTTTTTGCCGTTGGTTCACCCTCCAATGGCCGCTGCAGCCGGCACATCTCGCTGATCCAAAGCCAAGAGCCAGGTGCTTCTCCTGGTCTCCCATGCTGGTGCAGGGCCCAAGGACTTGGGCCATCCTCCACTGCCTTCCTGGGCCATAGCAGAGAGCTGGCCTGGAAGAGGGGCAACCGGGATAGAATCTGGCGCCCCAACCGGGACTAGAACCCGGTGTGCCGGCGCCACAAGGCAGAGGATTAGCCTGTTAAGCCACAGCACCGGCCTTCCTTAGGATTATTATTTTGAATTATTTTCAGGCATGAATAGATTTCCTTCATATCAAGATCTATTTCTGGAGTACTATTTTGATCTTTGTTCGTGTCATGCTTTTTGCTGTTGATGTTTCCCATGCCCTGATATTGACATCTGTGCACCTGATATAAGTATAATAGCTCCCTTTTTAATGGAACTATTAAAATTTTTTTTTTGTTTAGGTGAAATGTGGAGTGTCACTTACATTGTTGATTTTAGGTTAGTTCCAGTATGTGACTTCTGAGTGATTTCTTCAGTGAGAAGCAGTGTCAGCAGTGTCTACAAGCGTGACAGTTATCTAGTCTTCAGAAGTTTCTGGAGGTAGTAGAATGACTTTGAAGTAAATGTAAACGTCCTAAAGTATGTGTCTTTAGTCCTTAAAGGGTTGGGTGTCAGTCATACTAGGGTTTGTGATCACTGTAACCATATTTCTGGTATTGTTGGACCTATAGGGATATGTCCCCTTTGCCCACCAGGCAAGCGTGAGTGATTCTTGAGCTTGAGCCATCAATAGCTATGACCCTTGGACAATACAGGATAGACAGACCTTTCCTTGTTGTGTGGATATGATTAATACTGAAGTCTCAAGCACCAACAGCCCAAGCTCAAGCTGTGTGAGATATTAAGATGATCTTGTCCTAGTCCTACAGAATGAATGCAGGTCATGCTGAAGAATGCACACTCTTAGATGTGGGTCTGGAGCATTGGAATGCAGGTAGGTTATTTTCAAGGTATGTAGGGCATGATTTGGTGACTGAAGAATATAGTACTAATAGTCCTTGAGCAGCAAGATGCAGTGGGGTCCTTAACCAGATCTCACAGAGCGAATGATAGTTATGCTGGGGATTGTGTTAAGCCACCTGCCAAAAGCACAAGGATGTAAAATAGGACCCCTTAAATGCCACAAGTGAGTGTCAGTTATTCTAGAGTTTAGAAAATCAACAGCAACAGTCCCAGTGAGGAGTGGACTGGCCCTGGTTCCCATGAGTCATGCAAGAGTGATGGTGGGAGTTGTGCTCTAGCCCCCTAGAACCATGAAGTAAGAGCTTTAAAAGGAATTTCCTTCAGTACAGTTTGAGATGATATTGTTGACTAGCCCCAAGAAGCCAAGGGGAGCATCCCTAGAGCCAGTAAGTGTAGCTTTAAGATTTGTGGCTCAGAACTTCTGAAGCTACAGGATTCATGGTTGCTTGCTCTTTGCCCTTGAAAGTGCCCTTGTTTGTGGGGGCTAATTACTTTCTCATACGACAGGAGCAGTTCAGCAATTTCTAAGCAGCAGTTTGGGTCTGGTGCTTAGCAGGTAGAGGGACACAGTGTGGGTTCCTTCTTTGGAGCAAGGTAGTTGTTTGGACTCCAGTCAGCCCTTACACTTGATTTGTAGTCAGGGAAGACTGGAATTTTATAGTTGGGGCTGCTTCTTTGCTGTAGTGGTTGAAGTTATGGTGCTTTTTGCTTACTTCCTCATGGCAAGATGGTGTCCTTTGGCACGGGAGCTAGTGAAGAAGTGTTGGGCAGTGACAGTAAGTGGCATACTTTGTTCCTTTCTCTGTACTGGCCTTCATAATGTCATTGCTGTTTGCAGATACCATTACTTCATGACTGAATATTTCCCCTCAGTGTCCTTATTTCTAATTTTTTTATATTGAGAATCATTTCCTTACCAAGATTGTGTTCCTCTGTCTGAGGAGCCAGGATATGAGTAGCAGGAAGGGGCAGTGCCAGAGATGGGAACATGCTTTGTTTCTCTCCCTCTGCTTGTTTTAGGAGTCTCTGTACTGTTTTGTAGTTCTTGTCACTACTGAAATTTTTCATCAGTATTTCTCCTCAGTTCTAATATTTTATATATAGAACCCATTTTCTGGCATGCTGGTGTCCCACAGCCTTGATGTTAAGGGTAGGAGTGGCTGCAGCAGTGGCATGCTTTGCATCTCTCTTCTGGTTTTTGTAGTTTCTTTACTGTTTCCAGTTATCACTTTTAAATAAAAATTTCCCCCAGATAATCTGGAAATGCAGTTCTGCCCTCAATGTTCTAAAGCTTTGTTCTGATTGAGATTCATGCAGATCTTCTCTGTTCAGCCAACTTGATCCCATTTCCTAATTTCTGTAGTGGCTTAACCCACTGCACCACAAAGCTGGCCCCAAGATGCATGTATATTTAAAAATGTTATTTCCTCTTACTGGATTGAAACTTTTACCATTATATAATGACCTTCCTGTTGTCTTTTTTACAGCTTTGAATTAAAATCTATTTCATCTGATAGTGATATGGCTACTCTTGCTTTCTTTTGGGTTTCATTTGCATGGATTATCTTTTCCCACCTTTTCACTTTCAATGTGTATCCTTAGAGACAAAGTTAGTACCTTTTAATTAGCATATACTTGGGTCCTATTTATTATTAATCATTTTTAAAAGATTTATTTATTAGAAAGGCAGAGTTAGAGGAGAGAGAGAACGAGATGTTTCATCTTCTGGGTTCACTCCCCAAGTGTCCATAATGGCCAGGGCTGGACTAGGCCAAAGCTAGGAGGCAGAAGCTTCATCTGGGTCTCCTACATGGGTGACAGGGTCCAGAGTACTTGGGCCAACCTCTGCTGCTTTTCCAGGTGCATTAGCAGGGAACTGGATTGGAAGTGAAGCAGCTGACACTGGAATTGGTGCCCATATGGGATGCTGGCTCTGCAGGCAGTGGTTTAACCAGCAGTGCCACATTGCTGGTCCTGGGTCCTATTTTTTAATCCATTTTGTCACTCTGTCTTTTAGTTGGAGAATTTCATCTGACAAGGTAATTATTAATAGGTAATGTTTTAGTACTTCTGTTTCGACATTTGTTTTGTATTTTTATTGTAGTTCCTTTCTTTGTTTTTAAATTACAATCTTCATGTTTGGTTAAATCATTTTCTCTAGGTGTGTACTTCTATTCTTATTATTTTACTAAGTCTACATATAGTTTTGTTTTGTGGTTATTGAGGCTTACAAACTTTCTTTTGACTATGGCAAGCTTTCCTGAAATGATAACAACTTTACATTGATTATAAACATAGGAAATGAGGGGCTGGCATTGTGGCATAAAGGTTAAGCCTGCCATGCCAGCATTCCATATGGATGCTGGTATGAGAATCGGCTGTTCCACTCCCAATCCAGCTCCCTACTAATGCACCTGGGAAAAGAGTAAAGGATGGCCCAATTTCTTGGTCCCCTGCACCCACATGGGAGACCTGGAAGAAGCTCTGGGCTCCTGGCTTCGGCCTGGCCCAGCCCCAGCCATTCTGGCTGTTGTGGTCATTTGGAGAATGAACCAATGAATAGAGAATATCTCTTTTTCTCATCTTTCCTCCTCTCTCTGTAACTCTGCCTTTCAAGTGAGTAAAAAAAAAATAAATCTTCTTTTAAAAAATAGGAAATTAGACAAAGAGGTAAGAAATCTTAATTAAGCATTCTACATTTTTGCTCCATTCTTCCCCCACATTTTGATTTTTGATGTTACATTGGGCTTGTTTCCATATTTCCTATCACTTAATATTTTAGTTTAACGATTATAATTAGTTAAGTCTTCATAATAAAGATATAAATGGTTTAGACACCATGTTTATAATATCAGAGCATTCTGAATTTGAGGGTCTAGTAACCCTTACCAGTGAATTTTCTTTCTTCAGATATTTTCATCTTAGTTGTTAGTATCTCCTCCTTTCCATTTGAAGAACTTCTTTTAGCATTTATTTTTAAATTGATTTATTTGAAAGGCAGGTATGTATACATACACACAAACACACACACACACGCATACACACACACACGCACATGCACACACATCCCCAAATGGCCACAACAGCCAGGTCTTGGACAGGTCAAAACGAGGAGAAAGGAAACACATCTTGGTCTCACACATATGTACCAGGTGCCCAACTAACTGAGCTGTCTTCTGCTACCTTCACAGGGACATGACCACTAAGCTGGATCAGAAGTGGTGCAGAAGAACTAAAACTGACACTCTAATATGGGTTGCTAATGTTATCCAAGCAGTGGCTTAACTCATTGCACCCCAGTCCTGGCTCTCTGACATTTATTGAATAAAGTGATTATGGTGATAAATTCTCTCAGCTTTTTCTGTCTGGAAATGATTTTTTTCTCTAATTCTTCATACCTGAAGGATAACTTTGCTGGGTACACTATTTTTTTCATTTGACAGGCAGAGTTAGACAGTGAGAGAGAGAAAAGTCTTCCCTCCCCTGGTTCACCCCCTAAATGCCCACTATGGCTGGTGCACTGTGCCAATCTGAAGCCAGGAGCCAGGTGCTTGCTCCTGGTCTCCCATGTGGGTGCAGAGGCCCAAGCACCTGGGCCATCCTCCACTGCCTTCCTGGGCCAGAGAGCTGGACTGGAAGAGGAACAACTGGGACTAGAACCCGGTGCCCATATGGAAGAGGATTATGGTGCCCACATGGCAGAGGATTACCCAAGGCACTGGCCCCGGTACACTATTCTTAACGTTAATTTTTTTTTCATTCAAAACTTAAAGCTTATCATTCCACTCATTCTGGGCCTTGAGATTTCTGTTTAGAAGTGTATAGTCAGGCTAATTGCGACCCCTTTACATGTTGCTTGCTTCTTTTCTCTTGCAGCTTTGATCTTGGATAGCTTGATTATAATATGTCTTGGAGTAGCCTTGTTTGGGTTGAATCTGAATGATGACCTTTGACCTTTCTACATCCAGATACATGTATCTTTTTCTAGATTTGGGAAGTTTTCTGTCATTATTTTAAAATATATTTTCTACCCCTTTGGTGTTCTCAAATCACTCTTGAATCCCACGTGAGTATTTGCTCTTTTCATGCTATTCCATGTTTCCCATAAATTTTCTTTTTTCATCTTTATTCTGTTTACAAATAGCCAGTGTTCAAATTCACCAATTAATTCTTCTGTTTGTTATACTCTCTATTGATGCTTTCTGTTTTCACTTACTGTATTTTTTTACTTGAAGAATTTCTTGATTTTCTTTAATTACCTCTCCATTGCATTCTTGTTAGAATATTAAATAGTTGCTCTGTGTTCTCTAGAATTTTATTGAGTTTCTCTAAAACAGATATTTGGAAATTTTCATTCAAGAATTAGGAAATTTCAATTCCATAGATGGTTGGTTTCTGGCACCTTATTTTTCTCCTTAGAGTGAGGTCATGGTTTCCTGGAAGTTTCTGATGCTTGTTGGAATACAACAATGTTTTTTATAATCTGACTTTGTTGATATCCTTTTAGAATTTCTAAAATCAGTTTATTTTTCTGCTGAAGGAGGCCATGGTCTGTCTGCTATTGAGGTAGGCTCACTGAATGATGCTGTCTCTGTCATCCACTGGTGATGCTGGGTGGGGTATAAGACTGCTCAACCAGGGCAACACAACTCCACTGGGCTCTGAAGCAGGTCCAGAGGCTTTGTTTTTAGGCACTGGCTTGAAGACTATGATCTTTAAAATCTTAAAATGCTGATTTTTATCAGCCTTGTCCTAAGTTCCAACATGCTCCTATGATTGTTTGCTATTTGCCCAAGGTTTTAGGAAGGGTAAAAGAGGACCTTTCTTAGCTACTCAAGCAGATCCTAGGTGAGTCTCTCCTGTATTTCATAGTCACCAAGCCCTGTGCAATCTTGGGGATGCATACCAGGCCCATAAGAGACTGATGGTGCTACAAAAGAAAAGAAGTATATCTAACAAGGCCATCAATCTCCACCTTATATTAGGGCATATCTAGAAAGTCCAAACACAAGCTTGCACTGACTTAAGGATGGAGACCATGAGGATCTGCCAATGTTGGGCTTTTAAGAGCCTAGCACTTATTTCCACTACATAGTAATAGTTGCTTGGTTCATTGTTTGCTGTTCAGAATTGCAGGAGAGTGATAAAAGCAGCTTCCTGGGCATCCAGATTAGCCCAGACTTGTCACACCTGGGTCCCATAGTCCTAGGCCTCACAAAATCTTTGAGGTTCCCTCCAGACCCACCCGGGGCTACCAAAGACATACACCAAAATGAATTCAACCTCCCAGATTTCAAGTTTGCTCCTGAACCTGGGCTAGTCCAGAGGCTCAGTCTGTAGCACCAGCCTGGGACTAGAGGACTTTGGGCTTTATCAGGTTAAAGGTTTCAGCACAGTAGCCCCAACTGTGAACTCTAAGGTGTTGTCCTAAGTTCTCCCCTGCCACTATGTCCTGGCTTTCCATGCCTGAAATGCTCTCATGGTGTTTTCAGTCAGGCCTTAGGGGCTGATTCTGAGGTCAGAGTGCTGTTTAGGTTGTTTGTCCTTCTATGAGTCTGCTATGAGGACTGCTTCTCATGTTGGAACTTTCTCTCCTTTGTAATTCTATCTATTGTTGTTGTCAGACACTTGGTCTTATTCATGTGATCCCTTTGATTGATGGTACTATGTGTATGATAATATTCCATACTTAATATGATCACTTTATTGCATAAGATGGGATTAGCAGCACCCAGCTAAATGGGATTTGGAGTCCCATGGCTAGTTTTTAGCTTCATCCTTAGGGGTAGGTCTGTGAGAATGTGTGCTGATCTGTACAGCTCCTCCTTCTCTCATTCACACTATTATTTTTAACTGTGATCTATTTTCAATTGACTTAATACATCTATGATTAATTCTATGTTAAGTAGGGAGTTCAGCCAATGGTATTAAGTAGAGAAGAAAAAAATGATAAAGTGAAATAATAAAATGTTCCTCGATAGTCAAGAACAAGGGCTGTTCAAGTAATTGCTTCTCATAGTGTCTGTTTCACTTCTACAGGTTTCCTTTTAGGAACTCTGTTAATTGTCACAGATCAGGAAGAACATATGATATTTGTCCCTTTGGGACTGGCTTATTTCACTAATGAAGGACCCTTATGGGGGGAGGGACAAGAAACTAGGCCTGGGCAAATATCAGGGGCTTCTTAAGAGGTTAGATGTTCCCCAGAGTCTAGCGGGCAGGACGTTCTCTGGGAAGGAAAAGTCAGTCCCCTTCAGAGAATCTCTAGGCACGCCCAGAGCAGAGCTGCCCCTCCCCTTCGGAGAGTCTCTAGGTGCACACTTATGATGTCATTGCGACCGGCCAATCCTGTAACACCTCAGCACTCTCCCTCAGCACACTCCCTCAGCATTCTCCGGTATGCTAATTGTCCCTCCGAACCAGCCAATCCCGTGCCACCTCTGCATTTTCCACCAGCACTCTCCACCAGCATTCTTCGCCAGCGTTCTCCCATATGCTAATGGTCCCTCTGAACTGACCAATCCTACGCATGCGCATTAGGAATATGCTAATTTGTTGCCTATATAACCTGTGTGAAACTGCCGCTCAAGGCTCCTCACCGTCTGAGGTGGGGGCCCGTTTGTGCAAACGTTCAATAAAAACCTCGTGCTTTTTGCACCAACTCGTCTGGGGTCTGGATCTTTGGGTGTCCTCCCGAGCAAGTGGGCATCTCTGCAACTGAGAGGTCCAACAACTAAGTATGATATTTTCTAGATTCATCCATGTAGCTGTAAATGACCTGATTTCTTTTTTTTTAACTGCTGTGTAGTATTCCATAGAGTACATGTCCCGTAGTTTCTTTATCCAGTCTTCTGTTGATGGGCATTTAGGTTGATCCCATGTCTTGGCTATTGTGATTGAGCTTTAATAAACATAGAGGTGCAGACCTCTTATTTGCTGATTTCATTTCCTTTGGGTAAATTCAGAGGAGTGGGATTGATGGGTCGCATGGTAGGGATTGTATAAACTTTTAAATCTTCAGCCACCTATATTAGTATCATGTGGATGTCATGTTATTGGATATGGGAATGGCTCAGTTTCCTAACTCATCCCAATTTTCAAATCTCCAGAAACAACTTTGTCAGCCCCTGTATATCTTACAGCTATTTATCTCACTTGTATATTCAAGTGTTTCATTTAACATACATTATATTGCTACTATTTTGGGTAGTGGGAGGGAATGAGGACTTGTTGAAAGTTTTATTCTTTTAAAAAATGTTTCTTCTTTCTCTTTGATTTAGAATCTTGCTTGTAGGATTCGGTCATAGACTTTGACTTGCTTGTAAATGGCTAGAGTTCAGGTCTTGTCCCTCTCAGTTTGCCTTGAGTATTCTGAGCTTTGTCAGAACTATTCTGTATTTGATTTATCTTATGCCAGGAGAGTGGCTTCATATCCAATCTGTGTGCCAAGTGCTTCTGAAGCAGACTTTCCAAGTCAGAAAATTTAATTTCCCCATTTTCAGAAAGCGAAGAGCAAGCCACCTTATTAATTACAAAATTGCCTATTTGGTACTATGTGGGGTTTGACGTTATCCCCTTGAACCTTAGAAAGAGGTTTATCTTGTTTCTGAGGGTTGATTCTCCTTAAAATATCTCTGTAAGCCTCCCATGCCCTTCTGCCACACGCATCCTCAGATAAGATGCACAGACACATAATTCCAACTCTTGAAGTTCTGTGAGTTCTTTGAGGCTCAGTTTAAGACTCATTCTGGACATTCCAACATCTTTCTCTAATTAGAGAATCCATTTTTCTGTTCTCCTATAACATCTATTGTGTGCAATCCAAAATTTCATTTTACTAATTATACTAGCTTCTCTTCAATTGGTAGATAAATTCTTTAAGTGGTCAGTCCATTTCTTACAAATCTCCTGATGACAGCTTTATTAATTTGTATGTGCAATAAAAATTTACTAAGCACATTTGGTCCTGTGCTACGCATTGATGATACAAAGATGAATAATGCAAAGATTAATAATATAAGGTGTCTGTAGGAGAGGGAAATATAAATATAATACTGTATGTACTTTGATAGAAGTCAACATAGGGTACAGGGAAGGGAAAAAAGAAGAAATGGGGCTAGCTTTGCTTGAAGAAGGCAGGGAAAGCTTCATAAAGGAGTTAATGATTGAACTTCAATTTAAAACCTTTGTATTTGCTTGGCAGAAAAGAGGGAGAGTGTATTCCAGACAGAGCATTGAAGATAAGAAATAGTGGATTAAAAACTCATGAAAAGTTAGAGAAACTGTAAGTGTGATTTGGCATGACTGGAAGACAGTTTAATAGAAGTGAGGGTATGGTAACAAGTAAAACTGGATTATGGAGGGTCTTGTCATATTTAGGGCATTTCACCTTGGACTGCAATCAAATGGTGAGCCTTTTTAGAATTTTTTACTGAGTAGTTACAGAATCTGATTTGTGATAGGAAATGATTATTCTTTGGGACTGGTGCTGTAGAACAGCAGGTTAAGCTCCAGTCCCAGCTGCTTCACTCTCAATCCAGCTCCCTGCTAATACACCTGGAAAGCAGTAGAGGATGGCTCAAGTTCTTGGGTCCCTATGACCTACGAAGGAGACTTGGATGGAGTTCATGGCTCCTGACTTTTGCCTGGCCCAGCTCCAGTGATTGCAGCCATTTGGGGAGTGAAATAGCATATGGAAGATACTGTTCTGTCTGTGTTCTCCCTCTCTCACACCCTTTTAAATAAATAAACAAATCTTATGGAAAAAGATCATACCCATAGATATCATGGAGGTCAATTAGAAAGCTAAAATAATAAGGGATTGATTTAGAAATTGAGAGGCAGCACATGTTTTAGTTGTGTAGGAAGGTAAATTTTATAGGAATTAGTGATTGACAAGAGGAAAATTGCCAGAGGTAAGGAAAATAAGTCTAGAATAGTATCTGGTTTCTGATTTGGAACACTTGGGTGTGTGGGTGTTCATGCTACTCACTGAGGCAGGAAACAGAAGTAGTCCACTCCTTCATGGTTCTTCCCACCTCAACTTCATGTAGATCTATAATAAGTGATCAATAAGTAAATGATATTTATTTATTTTTACTCTATTAATGGAGAGGAGAAAGTCTTTCCTTTTCTGTGTAACCTGCCTTTGCTTATGCACGATTTTTTCTGCAGTGGCAAGGATATTTCAAAGACTTTTTCTTGGTGCTAATTTATGAATTCTCTGCTGCTATGATATTTCTTTCTATATCTGTACTTCTGGACAGGTCCCAGATTGATTATTCAGTTTACCTTTCTTTGTTAGTGCTATAAACCTCTGATCCTTGTCCCTATGTATGACTTCATAAGAGGAATCACTCATTTGAATATTACACATTTGTAAATTTGGAGTTTACAAGGAATTTTCAATATACTTTATCTCTTTGATCCATATTATTATATTGTGAATTAGACAATGAAAAAGTTTTAATTCATATATGAAGGGATTTAGGCACTGGTGACATGATATGTTAAAGATTGCACAACTATTAAGTGATGTAACTTGGACTTTCATTGCCTCTACAACCATTGTTCTTTGTGCAATACAGATCCTTGCTTTGCTGTCTGGTGTCCATATGTTCCAGAATCCTCAGCTTGTCTTATTTTTACCATTGGCCTTGTTCTGACTGGCAATGCTTATCTGTTCCAGATGTCCTCTGTGAACTTCTTCCCCTAACTTCCCTTGCTTAGACCTCTACCTTGTCCTATGTATACAGTTCTATTTTGCGTCCTCACAGTCCAGGTATCCATCTATGTAATCCTTCTATTCACAACCCTGGCAGTGGCACATGAGGATCTGCAGATGGATTTGTGGCAATATAACTTCCCTTCCCAATAATATAGAGGGATATGCACTTTCAGTCAATTGGAAGGAAAACTGACCTGAACAAATACTGGCTTTTGGACTATGTTACTTGTAGAATGTTTCATGACTGGATATGAGCAGTGAAATGAAAGAAGGATACAATGAGAAAGGCAGGTTTTCCAATCTATAGCCTACTCTCTGTCCTACAGAAATCTTGTTTCAGGTTGTTAGTGAACTCTATTCCATGAGTCTCAGTCTCTGTTAGACCATGAATATCTTTTTTATAAAAAATTATTTATTAATTAGAGAGAGAGAGAGAGCGAATGAGCAAAAATATATCTTTCATCTACTGGTTCAGTCCCCAGAAAGCAGAAATGGCCAGAGATGAGCCAGGCCAAAGCCAGGTGCTTCATCTGGGTCTCCCACTTGGGTGGCAGGGGCGCAAACACTCAGCCCATCTTCTGATGATTTTTCCAAGCTTTTATCAGGAAACTGACTTGGAAATGGACCAGCTGGGACATGAACCAGTGTTCATATAGGATGTCAGCATTGTAGACAGCAGCTTTACCTACTATGCCACAAGGCTGGCCCAGCACGTGAATATCTTAATTCAGTTATTTGGGATTAAGAGTTTCAGGAGCATATAAAATGTTATTAGGTGCCTTCTTCTCATTACTGTAATAGTATAAGGGGTGATCTAGTGAATGTCAGAGTTTAAGCTTCTTAGCACCTCAGCATTTCATAGTTGGGCAGCAAGTACTTGTGAAACACCTACTGCATAAAGTAGAGAGGTTATAAACAAACTCCTTGCTCTTGAGACTGCTATATAGTTGGAAAAAGATATTTTTCATTTGTTCCTCCATGATGTATCAGCACACAACACAGTTATAAACCCATGCCAAGAAGTTTGAGACAGAATATGAGACAAAAGCCGAGCTACTTGAGGAGGCTTCCTAAGAGAGGTGACATTTGAACTGAGCCTTATAAAATGGAAAGATTTGGAATGCAGAGTGTGTGAGTCAGCACTGATGCTGATATTCTAGGATGGCAGAATGACATAATAGAAATTCCATATTTAATTCTTTTTCAGAATATTTTGTTTCATCTAAGGTGATAAGTTCATGGAGAGACCTGACAAAGCAGGCCGTCTTAATGATACTAGATTGTACACTGAAAGCTTCCCAATTCTACAGTTTAGTTCTTTTGATAAAAGGATTTTAGTCTATGGTGTGAACTTAGCCCAAGGGACTCCCTTCTCCAGCAAGTTTCAACTTCAGGTGAAAACTGAGTTTTTACTTTTGAGATAATTGTTCTGAGAAAGCAGTGCGGTTAAAACATGGTCTAGAATAGAAAAGTTAACTTTGTGTAGCTCTGAAATGCAATTTTTTCTGTTCTTCCTTGGCAAAGATGATGTTGTGACAGGGGAGGTTTCTCAGAGTGACAGATATGTGTGGGCTGAAGCCCCGGTTTGATCATGAGGGGGCAAGAGATGGAAATTTCTTTTTTTCTTTTTTTTTTGTTTCCTTCTATGATGAGTTCTGATGTGGTTAACTATATGCTCTAGAAGCTATTGTTGGTGGTATGATATATGCCTTGTTTCTCAGTGGAACATTATGGGCAAACAGTATCTGAAGCATGTTTGTTTGTTTTGCAAATGGGGCCGAGAGCATGATGTGCTAAACAGGGGAAAAATAATTTTTTACACAGAACATATTTGTTTTTAGACCGAGGCTTGGAGAAATGCTATATCTAGCATCAAACTAGATTGCCTAACCTAATGCTACAATTTTTCGAAGGTTTTTTCCAGATGATAGGGGTGGATAGAGGTAAGATATTTGCTCAATATGGTTGTTAAACAAAAATGAATGTAGATACTTGTGCCTTGGTCAACCATGAATTTAGCAATATATATTTAACTTTCAAGCTCCCTATTGGTTTTTCTTCCCCTCTCCACAGCCCTTATATTTTTGCTCTAGAGAACTTAGAATTCCCCTGTTTTTCTTTTAAAAAGATTTATTTATTTGAAAGACAGAGTTACAGAGCAAGAAAAAGAGGGATCTTCCATCGGCTGGTTCATTCCCAAAATAGCTGCAATGGCCAGGGCTGAGCCAGGCCAACACCAAAAACTTCATCTGGGTCTCCCATTTGGGTGACAGGAACCCAAACACTTGGAGAATCTTCCACTGCTTTCACGGGTGCGTTGGCAGGGAACTGGATTGAAAACGGAGTAGCAGTGAAATAAACTAGTGCCCATATGGGATGCTGGAGTTGCAGGCAGCAACTTAACCCACTATGCCACAGGGCCAAACCTGAGAGTTTCCCTTTGTTAAGTTTCTACTGGGACCTCAGTGGTGACTTACAGGGAATGACTTGGTGAATTACAGGAGAGGGGATTATGCCTGAGATTCTGAACTTATAACAGGACTGCCTCATCAGAAGGCTGTGTTCTAAAAAGAGTAAGAAGTTGTCTAATCATTATGTCCTGAAATCATAGAAAATTCTTGTTCTAATAGGGCTGTTGTCTATACCCAATAGTAGGAATTGAATGATAGGTTTAATTGGTGCTCTTCTTGGGATTCCGCCTGCTTTACTGCTGAATAGAGAAGGTACAGACATATTATGAAGGTTAAAATTTTAGTACAAGTGGAGATTAAGAAAAATAATCTGTCAAGAATGCATTAAAAATGCATTAAAAAATCAAAGTTTCAAACAATCTGGTCTCTAAAATTTCCAGTAAATCCTGGACTTTGGTTTTTCCAGTTTGGGCCCAACTGAAAAAATCGAAGGACCTATGTCTCTCATCTTATAGAGACACCAACTCATCAGGCTATTTGGAGTATATTAGAAGGACTGTCAAGATGTGATGTGGTACCAAACTTTAAGTTTCTATAATGGAAAATGCTATTAATACAAATGTTTGAGAATTAAAATGTCTAATGATCTTGTGTTACTAGACATGAGAGTTATCTTAATGAGAAAGGCCCAGAGTCCTAAAGGGTTAAATACTTGTAAAATCCTACAGGTGCTTTCAAAAATACTGTGAAGTAAGCAAGTGCCTCTTGTTGGTTGATGAGTTTATAATTTTAAACATGGCGACTTAAAGTCTTTTGTCATCCACAGTTATATATGATTTGCTGCTCATAAAACTAAAGCGTTGTTGGTTCTGTGTTTAGCTGTCCTCCTATAGGTTCCTATGGACTTTTTCCAGCCACTTCTATTGTATTCAGTACTTTGGGATGGCTCTGTAAACAGATGAAGCCAATAATGTATTAACAGTACCAACTGAGAGAAAGTATGGTTAACTGAGGCTACTAAAAAGAAAAAGCAATTCAAATCAATTGGCAATCTACAAAAAGAGTTAAATATTTTAAAAGCTAGTATTAAAATTGCTATATTGGTCTATTATGCTATGTTATATGTGTGTACATATTGTATGTCCACATGGGGAAATTTTATTAAGAGTTTTATTTTAAATGGCTTATAGATAAGATTGTCCATAAATTTAAGCTGCTAAAATCAATCAAAGATACATTTTAATTTGTGTGACCTGAATCTGTGTATCATGTTTTAAACTTGTTGGTAGAAAGAAACTAAAAACATTTTATATGGTTGTGCTTAAGTTTCATGGTTAAACAAACTACACCATGTTAGATATCTAAGAGGTGTTTCCAAACACATGATTCTTAAAATTTATAGAAGGCATTGGACCTTCTGGTAAATGTTTTCTTAAGTTGTTATCTAATGGTTGAAACTGTTTGCTAAGTATTCATGTGATATTGCTATTGTCAGCAAGCGATCTAGGACTTGCTCCCTCAATTCTCTATTCTAAGCCCAACTTGTTCTTTCATTTCTCTATTCTCTTCAAGGTAGGAAACTAATTCTATTATGAAGGAATCTGTAGGATGCACAATTTAATCTTTAGACCTTATAAAAGAGATGGCTAACATTTTTCTGTAATAGCATAGCCAAAATAAGAACTTAAATAATAATCTCATAGCTAGATTCACTTCGCCACCAGCGAAGTATACAGTAAGTAGAAAAAACCTCCCTTTCAGACCAAAGGGAAAGAAAGTTTTAAAGTGAGAATATAATTTTCCTCATGGGCATTGTCTACCTTAGAAAAACTACTACAGAACATGCCTGTGACTATAGACTTGTAGTTCAGGCCACCGAAGATTAGAGATGGGACACGGGCACTCCCTTGACTTGCATCCTCTTGTCTGCTTGAACACAAACCAGGAGGAAAAGAAAGCTAGGCATCAGAAGCAATGGGTGGCAGGCCTATTAATGGCTGATCTGTATAGTGATCTGCCCTCAAGGAGACCCAACAGGCCAGTCCACTGCAGTGGCTTTCAAAGTGGTAAGCCTGGGCTTCAGCAGAAGTCAACTTGTGAAGAGCCCTGGCAGCTGTGCCAAGAGTTGGATCACTGGAAATGGACCTGCCCTGGAGTCGAAGGATGCCCAGGTCAGAGCCACAGATCTTATTGGCTCTAAGCTGAAAAGCCCTTCACTCAGCCCAACTTCCAAAGTGACCACTGCAGCTGAGGGGATGGCCAAGCAGGGTCAGCAACATTGCAGGCAGAACTGTCAATTTCTTGTTAGAGATGCCCCCTGCCTTTACCTGGCCAGCTCTCCTCCCAGGCCAGCCAAGTAATGAAAGTCAACAGAGTGCCTTCCCCTAGGAGGTTCACACCTCCCTTAGGATATACCCCATGTGAAGAGATAGATAGGTGTGGGCCTCTCAACTTACAGGGTCTAAAGCCCAACAGATTATTATCGAGCCCCTTCCATCAGGTTCTATTTGCCTCTCAATCAGAAAACTTACTTGTAGCTTAGACAGCACCTTTCTTAGCTCCTCTAATAATGACTCTGTCCTTTGTTCTAGATCCTGAATAGTGTACTTGGGCCTCATTCCTTTGTAATCATAACCTCTACTCTACCACCAATGGCTCTACTCCCAACCTGTGTGTACTGATGGTGTTCTTCCCCACTTAATGCTGTATAATTGTTCAGACCTGGTAAATGCCACTCTTAGGATCATTGGTTACTATCCTCACTCTGTCTTTTATGACCTTGTCTAAATATGATCAGAGTCGGCGAACTTGGAAGGCTTCCATAGCCTTGGCAACTCATGACGGCAGCCTAGGGTGGTTACTGGCGCCATAAATTAGAGTGTCAATTTGTTGGGTGAACATCAGGAGCCACTGTGCACTTGCTCCTCATGTGGGATCTCTGTCCTTAATGTGCTGTACATTGTGATTTAATGTTATAACTAGTACTCAAACAGTATGTTTCACTTTGTGTTTCTATGTGGGTGCAAACTGTTGAAATCTTTATACTAAATTGAGCTTCTGTATATAAAGAGAATTGAAAATGAATCTTGATGCAAATGGAAGGGGAGAGGGAGCGGAAGAGGGGAGGGTTGCGGGTGGTAGAGAAGTTATGGGAGGGGGAAGCCATTGTAATCCATAAGCTGTACACTGGAAATTTATATTCATTAAATAAAAGCTAAAAAAAAGAAAAATAATCCGAGCAAGTTGTTTAGGACCGATTAATTGCAGAAAAATTGATATGCATAGGATGAAAAACAATAATAGGATAAACAATGATAGGATAAAAAACAATGATAGGGCAGATTGGACTAGTCTTTAACATGCCAGTTAAGATGCTTGTAATCCATAGCTAAATCCTGAGTAAAAGTCTCGGTTCTTCTCTGGATTTGAGCTAATGTGGACCCTGCAAAGTGGACCCTGGGAGGTAGCAGGTGATGGCTCAAGTACTAGAGTCCCTGCCACCATGTGGGTGTCCTGGATCGAGATTTTGGCTCTAGCTTTGGCCTGGTGCAGCCCCCGCCATTGTAGATATTTGGGGAGTGAATTAGTAGATGGGAGCTCTGTGTGTTCCATTCTGTCTTTCTGCCTCTAAAATTAAAAATAATAGCTAGCATTCATTGAGCCTTACAAAGTAATAAATGTAATGACCTTTGTAATGACTAAATCATTTTTCCAGAATAGCTGTACCATTTTGCTTTCCCACAAATGGTACAGATAGTGTCCCACTTACAAAGGTTCGCCTTACAGGTTTTTTTTTTTTTTGTAATTTGCAATGTTGTGAATGTGATACACATTCAGTTAAAATTACACTTCAAAATTTGATTTTTGATCTTTTCCTTGGATGGTCATGTGTCACACAAATACTCTCCCATGATGCTGGGAAAGAAGTAGCAAACTGCAGTTCCCAGTCATCTACTACAATCTTGAAAGTGAACAACTAATACTCTACAGTGTACTGTTATTAACCTTTGCTGATTGACAGGTTAGGTATATTAGAGACATTTTTGTCTTGTAATATTTTCAACAGACAATAAGTTTATTGAGATATAATCTTAAAATAAATTGAGGAACATCATATGTGAAAATTGAAGTTGCTCTGTACCCTCATCAACACTTGGTATTACCAAGATTTTTCATTGTATCCACTCTAATAGATGTTTAGTGATACCTCATTTTGGTCTCAGTATGAATATTTCCTTAGTGGTTAATCATGTTGAACATTATTTCATTTATATAATTATTATTTTGTGTGTGTTTTTTTGCCATCTCTATATCCTCTTCAATGAAGTACCTGGTCAAGTCTTTGAACATATTTAGCTTCCTTTCTTAATGTTGAACTTTTAAAGTGTTCTGTATATTCTAGATAAAATGTTTCATTGGAAATAAAACTTTCATATTTGTTTCTCCTTGTCTGTAACTTATCTTTATTACTTTCTTAATCCTACCTTTTACCAAAAACAAAACAAAACACAACCCTAAATTTTATAGATTGACTTTTGGTATCATATCTAAGAACAGTATATAATAACAAAGTAGAAAAGAGATTGCTTAGGGATTGAGATTGCTTGGAGGTTGTATTCCTGCATCATTTTCAACAATAACATCATTTAAGAGTAGTTTGCATGTCATAAAACTCACTTTTTAAAATGTAATGATTTTTAAAATATAAGTTTACTAAGTTCTGATATCATCTCCATGAATCACTTTTAGAACACTTTTGTCACATAAGTATGATCCATTATGTACACTGTTAATCTACTTTGACTCCTAACCCTGCTTTAGGAAACCACTAATGTATTTTCTTTTTTTTTTTTTATTTAACTTTTATTTAATGAATATAAATTTCCAAAGTATAGCTTATGGGTTACAATGGCTTCCCCCCTCCCATAACTTCCCTCCCGCCCGCAACCCTCCCCCCTCCCGCTCCCTTTCCCCTTCCATTCGTGTAAAGATTCATTTTCAATTCTTTTTGTACACAGAAGATCAGTTTAGTATATATTAGGTAAAGATTTCAACATTTTGCCCATATAGCAACATCAAGTGAAAAAACTACCATTGGATTACTAATTATAGCATAAAATAGCAATGTACAGCACATTAAAGACAGAGATCCTACATAATTTTTTTTTTCAAAATAATTAATTTTCTATGCCTTTTCCATTTTAACACCAGGTTGTTGGTTTTTTTTTTTTTCATTTCCAATTCTCTTTATACACAGAAGATCACTTCAGTATATAATTAGCAAAGACCTCATCAGTCTGCGCCCACACAGAAACGCACAGTATAAAAATACTGTTTCAGTACCAGTCGTAGCATCACTTGGCTTTAGACGACACATTGGGGACAGATCCCGCATGGGGTGTAAGTACACAGTGACTCCTGTTGCTGACTTAACAATTTGACACTCCTGTTCATGGCGTCAGTAATCTCCCTGGGCTCTAGTCATGAGTTGCAAGGGCTATGGAAGCCTTTAGGGTTCGCTGACTTTGATCTTATTCCGATAGGGTCATAGTCAAAGTGGATGTTCTCTCCTCCCTTCGGAGAAGGGTACCTCCTTCTTTGATGGCCCCGTTCTTTCCACTGGGATCTCACTCACAGAGATCATTCACTTAGGTCTTTTTTTTTTTTTCCCATGGTATCTTGGCTTTCCATGCCTGCTATACTCTCATGGGCTCTTCAGCCAGATATGAATGCCCTGAGGGCTGATTCTGAGGCCGGAGTGTTGTTTAGGACATCTGCCATCCTATGAGTCTGCTGTGTATCCCACTTCCCATGTTGGATCGTTCCCTCCCTTTTTGATTCTATCAGTATTAGCAGATACCTATCTTGTTTGTGTGATCTCTTTGACTCCCAGACCTATCAGAGCTATCAATTGTGAGCTGAAATTGATCACTTGGACTAGTGCGATGGCATTGGTACATGCCATCATGATGGAATTGTGTTGGAATCCCCTGCACATTTCTAACTCCACCATTTGCGGCCAGTCCGATTGAGCATGTTCCTAATTGTTCATCTCCTCCCTCTCTTTTTCCACTCTTAGATTTAACAGGGATCACTTTTCAGTTAAAATTTAAACACCTGAGAATAATTGTGTGTTAATTACTGAGTTCAACCAATAGTACTAGAACAACAAGAACAACAACGAATACTAAAAAGGATAGAGTATTACATTGTACATCTAAAGTCAGGACAGGAGCTGATCAGTTCATTGTTGCTTATAGTGTCCATTTCACTTAACAGGTTTTCTCTTTGGCGCTCAGTTGTCACCGATCAGGGAAAACAAATGATATTTTTCTCTTTGGGACTGGCTTAATTCACTGAGCATGATGTTTTCCAGATTGCTCCATCTTGTTGCAAATGACTGGGTTTCATTGTTTCTGACTGCTGTATAGTATTCTATGGAGTACATGTCCCATAATTTCTTTATCCAGTCTACTGTTGATGGGCATTTGGGTTGGTTCCAGGTCTTAGCTATTGTGAATTGAGCTGCAATAAACATTAATGTGCAGATGGCTTTTTTATTTGCCAAATTAAATTCCTTTGGGTAAATTCCAAGGAGTGGGATGGCTGGGTTGTATGGTAGGGTTATGTTCAGGTTTCTGAGGAATCTCCAGACAGACTTCCATAGTGGCTTAACCAGTTTGCATTCCCACCAACAGTGGGTTAGTGTCCCTTTTTCCCCACATCCTCTCCAGCATCTGTTGTTGGTAGATTTCTGAATGTGAGCCATTCTCACCGGGGTGAGATGGAACCTCATTGTGGTTTTGATTTGCATTTCTCTGATTGCTAGTGATCTTGAACATTTTTTCATGTGTCTGTTGGCCATTTGGATTTCCTCTTTCGAAAAATGTCTATTGAGGTCCTTGGCCCATCTCTTAAGTGGGTTGTTTGTTTTGTTGTTGTGGTTTTTCTTGATTTCTTTGTAGATTCTGGTTATCAATCCTTTATCTGTTGCATAGTTTGCGAATATTTTTTCCCATTCTGTTGGTTGCCTCTTCACTTTCCTGACTGTTTCTTTCGAGGTACAGAAGCTTCTCAATTTGATGCAATCCCAAATGTTAATTTTGGTTTTGACTGCTTGTGCTTTTGGAGTATTTTCCAGGAAGTCTTTGCCTGTGCCTATATCTTGCAGGGTTTCTCCAATGCTCTCTAATAATTTGATGGTTTCGGGTCGTAGATTTAAGTCTTTAATCCATGTTGAGTGAATTTTTGTGTAAGGTGATAGGTATGGGTCTTGCTTCAAGCTTCTGCATGTGGAAATCCAATTTTTCCAGCACCATTTATTGAATAGACTGTCCTTATTCCAGGGATTAGATTTGGATCTTTGGTCAAATATAAGTTGGCTATAGATGTTTGGATTGATTTCTGGTGTTTCTATTCTGTTCCATTGGTCTATCCATCTGTTTCTGTACCAGTACCATGCTGTTTTGATAACAACTGCCCTGTAGTATGTCCTAAAATCAGGTATTGTGATGCCTCCGGCTTTGTTTTTGTTGTACAGGATTGCTTTGGCTATTCGAGGTCTTCTGTGTCTCCATATGAATTTCAGCATCATTTTTTCTAGATCTGTGAAGAAGGTCTTCGGGATCTTGATGGGTATTGCATTGAATGTATAAATTGCTTTTGGGAGGATAGACATTTTGATGATATTGATTCTTCCAATCCATGAGCATGGAAGATTTCTCCATTTTTTGGTATCCTCTTCTATTTCTTTCTGTAAGGTTTTGTAGTTTTCATCGTAGAGATCTTTAACGTCTTTGGTTAAGTTTATTCCAAGGTATTTGATTGTTTTTGTAGCTATTGTGAATGGGATTGATTTTAGAAGTTCTTCCTCAGCCGTGGCATTGCCTGTGTATACAAAGGCTGTTGATTTTTGTGCATTGATTTTATATCCTGCTACTTTGCCAAACTCTTCGATGAGTTCCAGCAGTCTCTTAGTAGAGTTCTTTGGGTCCCCTAAATAAAGAATCATATCATCTGCAAAGAGGGATAGTTTGAGTTCGTCCTTCCCGATTTGTATCCCTTTAATTTCTTTTTCTTGCCTAATAGCTCTGGCCAAAACTTCCAGAACTATATTGAATAGCAGTGGTGAGAGAGGGCATCCCTGTCTGGTACCAGATTTCAGTGGAAATGCTTCCAACCTTTCCCCATTCAATAGGATGTTGGCCGTGGGTTTTTCATATATTGCTTTGATTGTATTAAGGAATGTTCCTTCCATACCCAGTTTGCTTAGAGTTTTCATCATGAAAGGGTGTTGTATTTTATCAAATGCTTTCTCTGCGTCTATTGAGAGAATCATATGGTTTTTCTTCTGCAGTCTGTTAATGTAGTGTATTACGTTGATTGTTTTGCGAATGTTGAACCATCCCTGCATACCGGGGATGAATCCCACTTGGTCTGGGTGGATGATCTTTCTGATGTGTTGTTGCATTCTATTGGCCAGAATTTTATTGAGAATTTTTGCATCTATGTTCATCAGGGATATTGGTCTGTAATTCTCTTTCAGTGTTGCGTCTCTTTCTGGCTTAGGAATTAAGGTGATGGTGGCTTCATAGAAGGAATTTGGGAGGATTCCCTCTTTTTCGATTGCTCTAAATAGTTTGAGAAGAATTGGAGTTAGTTCTTCTCTAAATGTCTGGTAGAACTCAGCAGTGAATCCATCTGGCCCTGGGCTTTTCTTTGTTGGGAGGGCCTTTATTACTGTTTCAATTTCTGTGTCAGTTATTGGTCTGTTTAGGTTTTCTATGTCTTCCTGGCTCAATTTAGGGAGGTTGTATGTGTCCAAGAATCTGTCCATTTCTGATAGATTTTCCTGTTTGCCGGCATACAAGTCCTTGTAGTAATTTCTGATGATTCTTTTTATTTCTGTGGCGTCTGTTGTTACGTTTCCCATTTCATCTCTGATCCTATTGATTTGGGTCTTTTCTCTTCTTTTTTTAGTTAGTTGGGCCAATGGGGTGTCAATTTTGTTTATTTTTTCAAAAAACCAGCTCCTCGTTTGGCTGATTTTTGTAATGTTTTTTTGGATTCAATCTTGTTGATTTCTTCTCGGATTTTAATTATTTCTCTTCTCCTACTGGGTTTGGGTTTGGTTTGCTGCAGATTTTCTAGATCCTTGAGATGACTTGAAAGCTCATCTATTTGGTGCCTTTCCAATTTCTTGATGTAGGCACCTATTGATATAAACTTTCCTCTTAACACTGCTTTTGTTGTATCCCATAGGTTTTGGTATGTTGTGCTGTTATCCTCATTTACTTCCAGAAAATTTTTGATTTCTCTTTTAATTTCTTCTATGACCCATTGTTCATTCAGGAGCATGTTGTTCAATCTCCATGTGTTTGCACGTGCTCTAGGGATTCCTGAGTTGCCAATTTCCAATTTCATTCCTTTGTGGTCTGAGAAGCTGCATGGTATGATTCTAATTCTTTTGAATTTGCTGAGACTTGCTTTATGGCCTAGTATGTGGTCAATCCTAGAGAGGGTTCCATGTACTGCTGAGAAGAATGTAAAGTCCTTAGATGTAGGATGAAATGTTCTGTAGATGTCTGTTAGATCCATTTGGGCTATAGTGTCATTTAAATCTACTGTCTCCTTGTTCATCTTCTGTCCTGTTGATCTGTCTATCTCTGAGAGTGGAGTATTGAAGTCCCCCAGTACTATTGTATTGGGGTCTAAGTCTCCCTTTAAGTCTCTTAACAAGTCTTTTAAATAGGCTGGTGCCCTGTAATTAGGTGCATATACGTTGAGAATCATTATATCTTCCTGTTGAATGGATCCCTTAATCATTATATAGTGCCCCTCTTTGTCTCTCCTAACAGTTTTTGTGGTAAAGTTTATGTTGTCCGATATTAAGATGGCTACGCCCGCTCTCTTTTCATTTCTGTTGGCGTGGTATATCTTTTTCCAGCCTTTCACTCTCAGCTTGTATGGATCATTGTTGGATAGATGGGTTTCTTGTAAGCAGCAAAAGGATGGGTTTTGGTCCTTAACCCAATCGGCCAATCGGTGTCTTTTAACTGGACAGTTCAAGCCATTAACATTCAATGTGACTATTGAGAAGGAGTAACTTTGCCCTGCCATTTGCCAAAGATATTTTCTAATATCTGGTTTGAGCTTCCTGTGATCTTTTGCTCTGAGGTTTCCTTCCTTTACCTTCTTTCATATTGGTGACCGTGTTTCTGTGTTTCTGTATGTAACACATCTTTAAGCATCTTTTGCAGGGCTGGACGAGTGGCGACAAATTCTTTCAATTTCTGTTTGCTGTGAAAGGTCTTAATTTCACCTTCATTCACAAATGAGAGCTTTGCAGGATATAATATTCTGGGCTGGCAGTTTTTCTCTCTTAGTACCTGGGCTATATCTCGCCATTCTCTCCTGGCTTGTAGGGTTTCTGATGAGAAATCAGCTGTAAGTCTAATTGGAGATCCTCTGAGAGTAATCTGGCGTTTCTCTCTTGCACATTTTAGGATCTTTTCTTTGTGTTTCACTGTGGTGAGTTTGATTGCGACGTGTCTTGGTGAGGATCTCTTTTGATCATGTTTATTAGGGGTTCTCTGAGCTTCCTGTACTAGGATGTCTCTGTCCTTCTCCAAACCTGGGAAATTTTCTGCTAGTATCTCACTAAAAAGGCCTTCTAATCCTTTCTCCCTTTCCATGCCTTCAGGAACTCCTAGAACCCGAATGTTGGGTTTTTTAATAGTATCCTGTAGATTCCTGACAGTATTTTTTAGATTACTGATTTCTTCTTCTTTTTTTTGATTTGACTGTTTCCTTTCCTGTTCTCTGTCTTCTAATTCCGATATTCTCTCTTCTGCTTCATCCATTCTGTTTTTAAGGCTCTCTAATGTGTTTGCCATTTGATCTATTGAGTTCTTCATTTCATTGAGATTTTTTGCCAGTACTGCAGTTTCCTGTTCCACTAATTTTTTCATTTCATTTTGATTCCTCCTTAATATTTCATTTTCACGGGAGAGATTTTCTATCTTGTCCATTAAGGATTTCTGTAGTTCAAGAATTTGTTTTTGAGAACTTCTTAATGTTCTTATGAAATTTTTGCAATCTGCTTCGTGCATTTGCTCTAACTCTTGATCTTCATAATCTTGCATTGGCGTGTCTTGTTCACTTGGGGGCGTCATAGTGCTATCCTTATCTTTGGTACCTCTGCTTCTATGTTTCTTGCTTGGCATGTTAGAGATAATTTGTGGTGTTTTTGTTTTTGTTTTTGTTTTTTTTTTTTTCTCTCGTTATACTGTGCCTCTGAGTGAGCTGTCTGTTTTGTTGGAGCCTTAGGGGCTGTGATGGGTGTGGCTAGAGAGCTATGCTTGTTTCTTGAGGTTTAAGGCTGTGTAAAGAGCGACTCTCCCTCCCGGATTACTTGCTCCTTGCTGGGACGCGCTCTCTCTCTCTCTCTCTTTTTTTTTTCTTTTGACTCAGTTGGGAGTGGAGTTGAGGGTAGTTGAAATCTAGCCTCTGTGGGTATTT
The DNA here is from genome assembly GCF_033115175.1 of Lepus europaeus. NCBI lineage: Eukaryota > Metazoa > Chordata > Mammalia > Lagomorpha > Leporidae > Lepus > Lepus europaeus. The sequence continues at coordinate 35,278,294 of NC_084850.1, read as the reverse complement.
GTTTGATCTATGCCTGGGAACATCCACAGCGTTTATGCAGCCCTCAATGTGTTCTCCAGTTTCGCTAAAGATACTGAGTTTGGCTGAGCTTTACATATGTAAAATCGCGGTGCTCTTTGTTTTGCTTGGTGAGTGAAGGGAGAGGCCTCTGTTCCCCCTCCCCCCAATGTCTCGGACTTCTCAGGTCTTTGTCTTACCGACCTCCGTTCCCGCGCTGGCGAGATTCTGTGGCTCTGGCTCCTCTCCCGCTCGGCTCTTCTCGGTTGGTTTTCCACGCGGTGGGTTCCCTGTAAGTCCTCTGTGTCTCACCCACAAGATCCGGAAGCGTTTCCTCTGCAGTTTTTTTTTTTTTTTTGAGTCTTTTCCTGAGGCTACAGTAATTCCACTTTTATGGAAGTTTATTTTCCCAAACTAAGGCACACGTCCTCACTATCCGCCATCTTGGCTCCGCCCCTAATGTATTTTCTGTACTACTTTCCAAGAATCATTCACTTTTATTTAAGTCATTTAAATTACCATGCTGACCAAGTGCCTAGGTCATGCTAAGTGAAATAAGCCAGTCCCAAAGGGACAAATATTATATGTTCTCCCTGATCTGTGACAAATAACTGAGCATCTAAAAGGAAACCTGTAGAAGTGAAATAGACACTATGAGAAACAATGACTTGATCAGCCCTTGTCCTGTTGACGAACAACTTACTACTTTATTCCTTTTACTATTTTTTGTTCTATTTAAAACCATTGGTTGAACTCTTTAATTAACACACAATTATTCTTAGTTGTTTAAATTTAACTGAAAAGTGGTCCCTGTTAAATATAAGAGTGGGGATAAGAGAGGGAAGAGATGTACAGTTTGGCACATGCTCACTCAGACTTACCCCTAATGGTAGAGGTAGAAACATGCCAGGGGTGTCCAATTCAGTCCCATCAAGGTAGCATGTACCAATGCCATCTCACTAGTCAAAGTGATCAGTTTCAGTTCATAATTGATCAAAAACATAGGATTAAGTGTCAAAGGAATTACATAAAGAGGACCAGTGTCTGCAAATAATTGATAGAATTAAATGGGGAGAATGATCCTACGTGGGAAGCAGGATACACAGCAGACTCATAGAATGACAAAAGTCTAAACAGCACTCTGGCCTCAGAATCAGCCCTTAGGGCATTCAGATCTGGCTAAAAAGCCCATGAGGGTATTTCAGGCATGGAGAGCTAAGACACTGTGGCAAAAAAATAAATGACCTAAATGAAAGATCTCTGTGAGTGTGATCCCAGTGGAAAGATGGGCCATCAAAGAAGGCAATACCTTTCTCTGAAGGGAGGAGAGAACTTCCACTTTGACTATGACCTTGTCTAAACAAGATCAGAGTTGCTGAACTCAAGAGGCTTCCATAGCCTTGGCAACTCATGACAAGAGCCTGGGGTGATTACTAACGTCAGAAATAAGAGTGTCAATTGTTAAATCAACAATGGGAGTCACTGTGCACCTGCTCCCGAAGGAGGACGTCTGCCCTTCATGTGTTGTACTATGAGAATTCATGGTAAAACTACTACCCAAACAGTACTCTATACTTTGTGTGTCTTTGTGGGTGCAGACTGTTGAAATCTTTAATTAGTATACACTAAGTTGATCTTCTGTATATAAAGGTAATTTAAAATGAATCATGATGAAGAATGGGATGGGAGAGGGAGTGGGAGATGGGATTGTTGCAGGTGGGAGGGAGGTTATTTTGGGAAAAGCTGCTATAATTCAAAAGTTGTACTTTGGAAATTTATGTGTATTAAATAAAGTTGAAAAGAAAACAAGAAAAAAGTATATTCACAATAATTGTGTGAAAAATTTCCTGAACTTTATTTTACTTCAAAATTGAAACTATACACATTAAAGGACTTCCTATTTTCCTTTCTCATCCATCTCTGGCATCCAACATTCTGTGAATTTACATACTCTGGATTATTCATATAAGGGTACTTGAAATAGTGGTTGCAAATGGGAAAAAAGTTTATTTTGGTGTTAAAAATTGAAATCCATGCATAGTTTCATAGTATACATTTTCCATGTACTTTTTTTTATTTAGTAAATATAAATTTCCAAAATACAGTTTATGAATTACAATGGCTTCCCCCCCCATAGTTTCCCTCCCACTCGCACCCCTCCCATCTCCCGCTCCTTCTCCCATTCTATTCACACCAAGATTCATTTTCAATTATCTTTATATACAGAAGATCGATTTAGTATATGTTAAGTAAAGATTTCATCAGTTTGCACCCACACAGAAACACAAAGTGTAAAAATACTGTTTCAGTACTAGTTATAGCATTACTTCACATTGGACAACCCATTAAGGACAGATCCCACATGAGATGTAAGTACACAGTGACTCCTGTTGTTGACTTAATAATTTGACACTCCTGTTCATGGCGTCAGTAATCTCCCTAGGCTCTAGTCATGAGTTGCCGAGGCTATGGAAACCTTTAGGGTTCGCCGTCTTTGATCTTACTCCAACAGGGTCATAGTCAAAGTGGAAGTTCTCTCCTCCCTTCAGAGAAAGGTACCTCCTTCTTTGATGGCCCCGTTCTTTTCACTGGGATCTCACTCACAGAGATCTGTCATTTAGGTTTGTTTTTTGTATTTTTGCTGATTGTCTTGGCGTTCCACGCCTAAAACACTCTCATGGGCTGTTCAGACTGACTTCCATAGTGGCTTTACCAGTTTGCATTCCCAGCAACAGTGGGTTAGTGTCCCTTTTTCCCCACATCCTCACCAGTATCTATTGTTGGTAGATATCTGAATGTGAGCCATTCTCACCGAGGTGAGGTGAAACCTCATTGTGGTTTTGATTTGCATTTCCCTGATGGCTAGTGATCTTGAACATTTTTTCATGTGCCTGTTGGCCATTTGGATTTCCTCTTTTGAAAAATGTCTATTGAGGTCCTTGGCCCATCTCTTAAGTGGGTTGTTTTTTTTGTTGTTGTGGAGTTTCTTGATTTCTTTGTAGATTCTGGTTATCAACCCTTTATCTGTTGCATAGTTTGGAAATATTTTTCCCATTCTGTCGGTGCCTCTTCACTTTCCTGACTCTATATTTTGCAGTATAGAAACTTCTCAATTTGATGCAACCCCAAATGTTAATTTTGGCTTTTACTGCCTGTGCTTTGGGGTCTTTTCCAAGAAGTCTTTGCAAGTACCTATATCTTGCAGGGTTTTTCCAATGCTCTCTAATAATTTGATGGTTTGGGTCATAAATTTAAGTCTTTAATCCATGTTGAGTGAATTTTTGTGTAAGGTGAATAGTAGGGGTCTTGGTTCATGCTTCTGCACGTGGAAATCCAATTTTCCCAGCACCATATATTGAATAGACAGTCCTTACTCCAGGGGTTGTTTTTAGATCCTTGATCAAATATAAATTGGCTGTAGATGTTTGGATTGATTTCTGGTGTACCTATTCTGTTCCATTGGTCTGTTCATCTGTTTCTGTACCAGTTCCATGCTGTTTTGATAACAACTGCCCTGTAGTATGTCCTGAAATCTGGTATTGTGATGCCTCCGGCCTTGTTTTTGTTGTACAAGATTGCTTTGGCTATTTGAGGTCTGCTGTGTCTCCATATGAATTTCAGCATCATTTCTTCCATGTCTGAGAAAAATGTCTTCAGTGTCTTGATTGGAATTGCATTGAAGGTATAAATTGCTTTTGGGAGAATGGAGATTTTGATGATATTGATTCTTCCAATCCATGAGAATGGACGATTTCTCCATTTTTTGATATCCTCTTCTGATTCTTTCTTTACAGTATTGTAATTTTTCATCGTAGAGATAATTAACACCCGTGGTTAAGTTTATTCCAAGGCATTTGATTGTGTTTGCAGCTATTTTGAATGGGATTGATCTTAGCAGTTCTTTCTCAGATGTGTCATTGCCTGTGTATACAAAGGCTGTTGATTTTTGTGCATTGATTTTATATCCTGCTACTTTGCCAAACTCTTCTATGAGTTCCAAAAGTCTCTTAGTAGAGATCTTTGGATCCCCAAAATAAAGAATCATATCATCTGCAAAGAGGGATAGTTGGACTTCTTCCTTCCCAATTTGTATCCCTTTAATTTTTTTTCTTGCCTGATGGCTCTGGCTAAAACTTTGAGAACAATATTGAATAGCAGTGGTGAGAGTGGGCATCCCTGTCTGGTACCAGATCTCAGTGGAAATGCTTCCAACTTTTCCCCATTTAATAGGATGTTGGCCATGAATTTTTCATAAATTGCTTTGACTGTGTTGAGGAATGTTCCTTCCATACCCAGTTTGCTTAGAGTTTTCATCATGAAAGGGTGTTGTAGTTTATCAAATGCTTTCTCTGCGTCTACTGAGATAACGATATGGTTTTTCTTCTGCAGTCTGTTAATGTGGTGTATCACGTTGATTGTTTTGCGAACGTTGAACCATTCCTGCATACCAGGGATAAATCCCACTTGGTCCGGGTGGATGATCTTTCAGATGTGTTGTTGCATAAAACTGGCCAGAATTTTATTGAGGATTTTTGCATCTATGTTCATCAGGTATATTGGTCTGTAATTCTCTTTCAATGCTGCATCTTTTTCCAGCTTAGGAATTAAGGTGATGCTGGCTTCATAGAAAGAATTTGGGAGGATTCCCTCTTTTTCGATTGTTTTGAATAGTTTGAGAAGAATTGGAGTTAGTTCTTCTCTAAATGTCTGGTAGAACTCAGCAGTGAATCCATCTGGTCCTGGGCTTCTCTTTGTTGGGAGGGCCTTTATTACTGTTTCAATTTCTGTGTCAGTTATGGGTCTGTTTAGGTTTTCTATGTCTTCCTGGCTCAATTTAGGTAGGTTGCATGTGTTCAGGAATCTATCCATTTCTGATAGATTTCCCTGTTTGCTGGCATACAAGTCCTTGTAGTAATTTCTGATGAATCTTTTATTTCTGTGGTGTTTGTTGTTATGTTTCCTTTTTCATTTCTGATTTATTGATTTTGGTCTTTTTTTAGTTTGTTGGACCAATGGGGTGTCAATTTTGTTTATTTTTTTCAAAAAACTGACTCCTCGTTTGGCTGATTTTTTGTAATGTCTTTTTGGATTCAATCCTGTTGAATTCTTCTCTGATTTTAATGATTTCTCTTCTACTGGATTTGGGTCTGGTTTCTGCAGATTTTCTTGATCCTTGAGATGAATTGAAAGCTCATTTATTTGTTGACTTTCCAATTTCTTGATGTAGGCACCTATTGATATAAACTTGCTCTTAACACGGCTTTTGCTGTATCCCATAAGTTTTGGTATGTTGTGCTGTTATCCTCATTTACTTCCAGAAAATTTTTGATATATCTTTGGATTTCTTCTATGACCCATTATTTATTCAGGAGCATGTTTTGCAATCTCCATGTGTTTGCATATGCTGTAGGGATTCCTGAGTTGCTAATTTCCAAATTCATTCCTTTATGGTCTGAGAAGCTGCATGGTATGATTCTAATTCTTTTGAATTTGCTGAGACTTGCTTTATGGCCTAGTATGTGGTCAATCCTAGAGAAGGTTCCTTGTACTGCTTGGAAGAATGTAAATGCTTTCTGTATAGGATGAAAAGTTCTGTAGATATCTGTTTTATGCACTTGGGCTATAGTGTCATTTAAATCTACTGTCTCCTTGTTGATCTTCTGTCCTGTTGATCTGTCTATTTCTGAGAGTGGAGTATTGAAGTCCCCCAGAATTATTGTATTGGGGTCTAAGTCTCCCTTTAAGTCCCTTAACAAATCTTTTAAATAAACCAGTGCCCTGTCATTAGGTGCATATACATTGATAATCGTTATATAGTCCTGTTGAATTGATATCTTAATCATTATAATGCCCTTTTTGTCTCTCCTAACAGTTTTTGTGGTAAAGTTTATGTTTTCCGATATGAATATGGATACGCCGGCTCTTTTTTCATTTCTGTTGGCATGGTATATCTTTTTCCAGCCTTTCACTTTCAGTTTGTTTGCATCTTTGTTGGAAGATGTGTTTCATGTAAGCAGCAAATAGGTGGGTTTTGTTTTTTAACCCAATCAGCCAATCTGTGTGTTTTAACTGGACAGTTCAGGCCATTAACATTCAATGTGACTATTGATAAGAAGTAACTTTGCCCTGCCTTTTCCCCAAAGATATTTTCTAATATATGCTTTGAACTTCTTGTGATCTTTTGCTGTGAGGGTTCCTTCCTTTACCTTCTTTCATATTGGTGACCATGTTTCTGTGTTTCTGTGTGTAACACATCTTTAAGCATCTTTTGCAGGGCTGGGTTTGTGGCAACAATTTTTTTCAATTTCTGTTTGCTGTGAAAGGTCTTTATTTCACCTTCATTCACAAATGAGAGCTTTGTAGGATATAATATTCTGGGCTGGCAGTTTTTCTCTCTTCGTCCCTGGGTTATGTCTCGCCATTGCCTTCTAGCTTGTAGGGTTTCTGATGAGAAATCAGCTGTGAGACTAATTGGATATCCTCTGAGAGTAATCTGACATTTCTCTCTTGCACATTTTAGGATCTTTTCTTTATGTTTCACTGTTGTGAGATTGATTACAACATGTGGTGAGGATCTCTTTTGGTCATGTTTACTAGGGGTTCTATGAGCTTCCTGTACTAGTATGTCTCTGTCCTTCTCTAAATCCCGGAAGTTCTCTGCAAGTATCTCCCTAAAAATGCCTTCTAATCCTTTCTCTCTCTCCATGCCTTCAGGAACTCCTAGAAACTGAATGTTGTGTTTTTTAATAGTATCCTGTAGATTCCCAACAATATGTTTTTAGATTTCTAATTTCCTCTTCTTTTCTTTGGTTTGACTGTATACTTTCCTGTGCTCTGTCTTCTAAGTCCGATATTCTCTCTTCTGCTTCACCCATTCTGTTTTTAAGGCTCTCTATTGTGTTTGTCATTTGATCTATTGAGTTCTTCATTTCATTTTGATTTCTCTTCCCTATCACACTTTCATGTTCTACTAGTTTCTGCATTTCATTTTGATTACTCCTTAAGATTTCATTTTCTCAAACGAGATTTTCTATCCTGTCCAGTAAGGAATTCCGTAGCTCAAGCATTTGTTTTTTGAAAACTTCTAATTGTTTTTATCATAATTTTTTTAAATCCATATCTTGCATTTCTTCCATCTCATCATCTTCATAATCTTGGCTTGGGGTGTCTTTTTCATTTGGGGGTGTCGTAATGTCTTCCTTTTTCTGTTTCATTGATTTCTGCATTTGTTGATTGGCATTGTGGAGATACTCTTTGGATTCTTCTTCCCTCACTGTGGTGTTTTTTCTTGTTATACTATTACTGTATTAAGTGGACTGTCTGCTTTTGATGGAGCCTTAGAGGCTTGGGATGGGTGTGGCCTGAAAGCTCTGTTTGGTTCCTCAGGGTTAGGGGTGTGCCAAAGGTGACACTCCTAGGTTAGGCATGGTAAATCTCTCTTTTTTCTTTTCTTTTTTTTTTTGAATCAGAAGTGAATTAATTCCACACAGCTGAATGTAATTGGAGGTAGTTAGCAGGTGAATGATACCCACAGAAGCCAGAGATTGGAAGCTCTTTCCCAAGGACCACACAGGGAACCTGTGCTGCCCTCAGTGTGGGCTCAAATTTTCCTGCAGTTACCCACCGGGTTGCCAAGGTTACCGAATTGTATCATCTCTGGAGAGTACTCACGTGAATTCCATGAGTTCTCTCCCCCACCATCTCTTTTTTCACAGTCTCAGTTCATTAGCACCACACATTCACTAGGTCCTAATCTCCGGTAACTTCACCCCCCCCAGAGTCAGGTTTTTCTGCTTGGCTGAGTTCGGGTGCAGATCTGAGGTCACCCCACTTACGACATATGTCCAAGATGGCGCCTGCTCTTTGTCTTGCTCGCCTTTGAGGGGTGAGCAGAGAGAGAGAAACTTGTGTCCGTATCAGTCACTTTTTTTTCCCTCTGTCTTCTAGTTAGCCTGGTGAACTTTTCCCCATGGGGTTTCAAGCCTCGTTCCCTCTAGTCTCCTCTTTCCACTTGCCTGCCCTTGTCTCGGTCTATTGAGGTTCAGCTCACCTCACGTTCCAGTGCTGGTGTGTTGATTCTGCCGCTGGTGTCCTGAACCATGGGCTCCCACACTCTCCACGCAGGTCCACTGTGAATCACTAGTTCTGGAAGAGTTTCCTCTGCTGTTTCTTCCCCTACTCTTCTTTGAACCTGCAGTATCTCCACTTTTCTTAAACTGTCTCTTCCCAGACTATCAGTGTACTCCCTACCTTTTCTGCTATCTTGCCACTCTCTCCTTGACGTTTTCATTATATATCTTCCATGTAGTTTTTGAATATCCCTTGTAATCATAGAATGAAGCAGTAGGGGGGATTCAAAAAGTGCATGGAAAATTTAATTGAAAGACATTATATAATTTGCAATGAACTTTTTTTCATGTACCTTCCTTTTATCTTTTTATGGGTGGCTTATTTTACTTACCATAATGTCCTAAAGGTTCATTTATGTTGTATCAGAAAATTAATTCTGAAAATACTATGATAAGCTTATATTTTGTTAATATCTCCTCAAGATATTTATAAAATTTGGCAAACAAAGAGCAAGTAAGTACCCATCTACCAGTCCAGTCCTCAGATGCCCTGTGCTTGCATAGGCTGGGCCATGCCAGAACCCAAGCCAAGTTTCCCACATGGGTGGAAGGGACTGAACCTCTTGAGTCATCATCTGTCCTTTCTCAGGAGTTGTGTATCAACAGGAAGCCAGAATCAGGAGCAGAGCAAGGAGTCAAATTCCAACACTCGGATATGGGACACAGTTATCCAACTGGCATCAGTTTTTAAAAAATATTAATATAAAGAGAACATATTTCATATAGTTCATAGATATAATTCTAAAATATAATCGTACTACCCTTCCTCCAATCTTGGATTTCTTTCTTTTTAAATTTTTGTCATGTTACATTTTACATTTTAAATTTACTTTATAGTCAAAGGGTAAATGTTCCATTCAGTAAAGAGTTCAACAAATCTAAAGTGGAAAGACCACTGTTCAACAGGAATATAGACAAGGGCTAGAAACAATAATCAAATTTCAAGGTGTTAATTTCACTCATATACGTTAATTTTTTTACTCTAAAGATTAGCTACCACAAATCAGAGAAAACATTGATAATTGTCTTTTTGGGAGACAGTGATAATAGCTCCAGTAATTGGGTCCTGTCATCTCCTTGGGAGACCTGGATTGAGTTACCACCTCCTAGTTTTCGCCCAGCTCAGCTCTGGCTATTGCAAGCATTTGGAGAGCGAACTACAGTTGGGAGTGCTTGCTAGCTCTCTGCCTCTCATAAAAATAAATAACAAATAAATGTAGCAAGAAACATTTGTTGTTCAATATGGAAATAATATTGATTTCTACCTCATAATATAAAAAAAACTTAGAATATGTTACATAACAAAACCATAAGTTTTTTTTTCATTTATTAAACTTTTATTTAATGAACATAAATTTCCAGTGTACAGCTTATGGGTTACAATGGCTTCCCCCATCCCATAAGTTCCCTCCCACCCGCAACCCTCCCATGTCCCACTCCCTCTCCCCTTCCATTCACATCAAGATTCATTTTCAATTCTCTTTATATACAGAAGATCAGTTTAGTATATATTAGGTAAAGATTTCAACAGTTTTCCCCCATATAGCAACACAAAATGAAAAAAATACTGTTGGAGTACTAGTTATAGCATTAAATAACAGTGTACAGCACATTAAAGACAGAGATCCTACATAATTTTTTTAAAAAATTAATTTTCTATGCCATTTCCAATTTAACACCAGGTTTTTTTTTCATTTCCAATTATCTTTATATACAGAAGATCGATTCAGTATATAATTAGTAAAGATCACATCAGTTTGTACCCACGCAGAAACAAAAAGTGCAAAAATACTGTTTCAGTACTAGTTATAGCATCACTGCACATTAGACAACACATTAAGGACAGATCCCACATGGGATGTAAGTACACAGTGACTCCTGTTGCTGACTTAACAATTTGACACTCCTGTTCATGGCATCAGTAATCTCCCTAGGCTCTAGTCATGAGTTGCCAGGGCTATGGAAGCCTTTAGAGTTTGCTGACTTTGATCTTAATCCGATAGGGTCATAGTGAAAATGGAAGTTCTCTCCTCCCTTCAGAGAAAGGTACCTCCTTCTTTGATGGCCCCATTCTTTCCACTGGGATCTCACTCACAGAGATCTTTCATTTAGATCGTCTTCTGTTTTTTTTTTTTTTCTTTTCCATGGTATCTTGGCTTTCCATGCCTACAATGCTCTCATGGGCTCTTCAGCCAGATCCGAATGCCTTAAGGGCTGATTCTGAGGCCAGAGTGTTGTTTAAGACATCTGCCATTCTATGAGTCTACTGTGTATCCCACTTCCCACGTTGGACTCTTCTCTCCCTTTTTGATTCTATCAGTTAGTATTAGCAGACACTTGTCTTGTTTGTGTGATCCCTTTGACTCTTAGACCTATCAGTGTGATCACTTGTGAACTGTAATTGATCACTTGGACTAGTGAGATGGGATTGGTACATGCCACCTTGATGGGATTGTATTGGAATACCCTGGCACATTTCTAACTCCACCATGTGGGGCAAGTCCGATTGAGCATGTCCCAAATTGTACATCTCCTCCCTCTCTTTTTCCACTTTTATATTTAACAGGGATCACTTTTCAGTTAAAATTTAAACACCTAAGAATAATTGTGTGTTAATTACAGAGTTCAACCACTAGTACTAGAACAACAACAACAAATACTAAAAAGGATAAAGTATTACATTGTACATCTAGAGTCAGGACAAGAGCTGATCAGGTCATTGTTTCTTATAGTGTCCATTTCACTTCGTTGTCGCCGATCAGGGAAAACAAATGATATTTGTCTCTTTGGGACTGGCTTAATTCACTCAGCATGATGTTTTCCAGATTCCTCCATCTTGTTGCAAATGACTAGATTTCATTTTTTTGACTGTTGTATAGTATTCTATGGAGTACATGTCCCATAATGTCATTATCCAGTCTACTGTTGATGAGCATTTGAGTTAATTCCAGGGCTTGGCTATTGTGAATTGAGCTGCAATAAACATTAAGGTGCAGGCAGCTTTTTTGTTTGCCAAATTAATTTCCTTTGGGTAAATTCCAAGGAGTGGGATGGCTGGGTTGTATGGTAGTGTTATGTTCAGGTTTCTGAGGAATCTCCAGACTGACTTCCATAGTGGCTTAATCAGTTTGCATTCCCACCAACAGTGGGTTAGTGTCCCTTTCCCCCCACATCCTTCCCAGCATCTATTGTTGGTAGATTTCTGAATGTAACCCATTCTACCCCGGGTGAGGTGAAACCTCATTGTGGTTTTGATTTGCATTTTTCTGATTGCTAGTGATCCTGAACATTTTTTCATGTGTCTGTTGGCCATTTGGATTTCCTCCCTGGAAAAATGTCTATTGAGGTCCTTGGCCCATCTTTTAAGTGGGTTGTTTGTTTTGTTGTTGTGGATTTTCTTGATTTCTTTGTAGATTCTGGTTAGTAAGTATATTTTATTAGAAACATTCAGTAAGAATCTTTTTCCCTTAAGGTAGCAAGCTGTTTATTAAATAAGACACATAAAATATCTGAATACACTAAACTACTTGAATTATAATTTTTTTAATAAAAAGTGATCTATTTTTAAAAATCAATGTGAAACAATCCTTGAATTCAAAGCAAATAATATGACAATGTGATAATACACTTGGATTGTCCCTTTGCCACTTATAGAATGTTTCCTATGTTTTTCCTTTTAATATTCTTCATTCATGCTAGAATTTGTTGTTAATGAACCATGAATTTCATAACAGTGTTTCTGAGAAAAAATAAGTGACCTAATATTAAATGTAATTTTAGATTACTAAAAAAACTGGTAAATATCTATGCCTACAATCTTATTCTCTGTTTTCTTTTGTATTACAAAGTTTGAGTTTTTGTATTTTCTTTTTTTTTAATTTTTTTATTAAACTTTTATTTAATGAATATAAATTTCCAAAGTATAGCTTATGGGTTACAATGGCTTCCCCCCTCCCATAGCTTCCCTCCCGCCCGCAACCCTCCCCTTTCCCGCTCCTTTTCCCCTTCCATTCATGTAAAGATTCATTTTCAATTCTCTTTGTATACAGAAGATCAGTTTAGTATATATTAGGTAAAGATTTCAACATTTTGCCCATATAGCAACATCAAGTGAAAAAACTACCATTGGATTACTAATTATAGCATAAAATAGCAATGTACAGCACATTAAAGACAGAGATCCTACATAATTTTTTTTCAAATTAATTAATTTTCTATGCCATTTCCATTTTATGCCATTTCCATTTTAACACCAGGTTGTTTTGTTTTTTTTTTTCATTTCCAATTCTCTTTATATACAGAAGATCACTTCAGTATATAATTAGAAAAGACCTCATCAGTCTGTGCCCACACAGAAACGCAAAGTATAAAAATACTGTTTCAGTACCAGTCATAGCTTCACTTGGCTTTAGATGACACATTAGGGACAGATCCCACATGGGGTGTAAGTACACAGTGACTCCTGTTGCTGACTTAACAATTTGACACTCCTGTTCATGGCGTCAGTAATCTCCCTAGGCTCTAGTCATGAGTTGCCAGGGCTATGGAAGCCTTTAGAATTATAATTTTTTGACAAAAATACTGCTTATGAAAGTGAAAAGACAAATCATGAACTCTGACAATATATTTATAACATATAAAACCAACACAATTTCAACAATAATTGAAGATTTCATAAAAATCAATAAAAACCCCCAAAATGGATGAAATATATAAATTTTATAGATGATGGAATAAATAGATCAATAAAATAGATCCTATACCTCTTCAATAACTAGGAAAATTAAAACAAAATCAGGAGATATTATAATTTACCACTAATTTGAAAATAATTGATATTGTATAATATAAGATGTTGAAGATAAGCAGTATCACCCTGTATGTTGCTGCTGGAATTATCAATTAATACAATAACTATAGAAAACACTTGACATTATTTTCTAAAGTTGAATATTCACATTTACTATGACCTAGTGATTCCATTCCTAGGTATATTTCAAGGAGGAACTTTAGCAGCTATAAGCCTGAAAGCACCCATAAATCTTTATGAAATCATTTTTATAATAGCAAAAAATGAAGAGTAATTCAAATTCTTATCAACTTGTGAATGGGTAAATAAGTTGTGGCATATTAATATGATGGAAAATTACAAAGCATTGAAAATTACTTAACATAATATCCTGGATAAACATTAACATAGGGTAAAAAATAAGTCCCCCCAAAATACTCTGTGTAGGAACATATACTTACAGTGTAAATACAGTAAAACCAAATATTATGTTGCTTAGGGATTGGCACATATACATGCAAAATTAAGGGAAAAAAATGAAGGGGAGCCAGCACTGTGGCAAAGCAGGTAAAGCTGCCATCTACAGTGCTGGCATCCCATATAGCCTTTGGTTTCAGCCCTGGCTGCTCTGCTTCCAATCCGTCTCTCTGCTCTGGCCTTGGAAAGCAGTGGAAGTTAGCCCATGTCCATGGTTCCCTGTACCTGTGTGGGAGACCCAGAAGAAGTTTCCGGCTCCTGGCTTTGGATCAGCTCATCTCCAGCCTTTGTGGCCATGTGGGGAGTGAACCAGTAGATGGAAAGGCACTTTCTCTCTCTCTCTCTCTCTCTCTCTCTCTCTCTCTCTCTCTCTCTCTCTCTCTCTTTGTAACTCTGCCTTTCAAATAAAATAAATCTTTAAAAAAGGAAGGATGCAACAAACATACAATTAAGGATAATGATTATCTTAAATATGAGACAAGAGAATAGAATGTGGAGGAACAAATGCATGTGTGGTATTGGTGATGTTCTAATTTTAGATGTTTTAGTGAGATTGTGGTATTCATTACTAAAATAATAAGTAAATAATCAAGTAAATAAAACAATACCATACATATCCTAATCATGATAGTATGTTGTGATTTAGGACTGATTTTTGTGCATCCCAGGTACCTCAATTAATAAAACCTCAAACTAGTAGAATTAAGCAATAAGTATATTTTTGTAGATGTCCACTAGGTTGTTTGCTGATGAAATAATGTGATATTAACTTTTATAACAATTTACTTCAGCTTTGAAAGTATTTATAGACTACGAAAAAACAATAACTAGTAAAGAACACAGTGAAATGAAGTTAGTTGAAGTATATGCTGTTAATCAGATTAGGCTAACAGTTAAAATAGGCATAATCACAGGTTGGCAATATAAATACTCTGGAAAACCAAAATAGACCACTCTTTTAAAGGGAATGACTGGATATATAAATGCAGTTAATGGATTAAGTACTTAAGTATCCCATATCTGCTCTGGCTCAATAAAATAGAAACCATGAAATCTAGTATATTCAGTGTAAAAAGAAAGACAGAAAAGTGAAAACATTGCTCTGCAACTTTTTCTTTTTGCCCTGTAGTCACCAAAGTTAACTCAGACAATTGGTTTGAGATGAAAACACAGAATAGCTGCATTGTAGGCTTTTTCCAGAGAATATCATGTTGACCTTTTGCAAAAGCTTGATGGTGAGATGGTAGTCATAGAAAATCATCTGAAAAATGCACAATTCCTCAGGATCATTCCAGTAACACTAGCATTATTTGAGAGCTTGTAAGACATGGAGACTTCAGGCCCCATTCCAGACCTACTATATTAGCATCTGCATTTTGACATGATCCCCTAGGATTTTTGTGGGTACAAAGAAGTTTGAGAAGCAATGGCTTGGTGCAAGGGTTCTTACCTGAAGGCCAGTGCTTCAAGAAGTTTGTGCACTCACTGAAACTTCATACAAAATTTGTGCTTGAGTGTGAGTGTTTTTCTGGTTTATAGTATGTTTTTCTCCTAGATCAAGCTAGACAATTGGAAAATTGCTTGGTCCCCAAGCTTTGGCCACTTGTTTCAATAGAGTATGGGTTAGTTTAGCACCTAATTTACTTGCATGGAGGAGCATTATGGAAAACAACTCTTGAAATTAATTGTATTAGGCCGGTGCCGCAGCTCACTAGGCTAATCCTCCGCCTTGCGACGCCGGCACACCGGGTTCTAGTCCCGGTCGGGGCACTGGATTCTGTCTCGGTTGCTCCTCTTCCAGGCCAGCGCTCTGCTGTGGCCCGGGAGTGCAGTGGAGGATGGTCCAAGTCCTTGGGCCCTGCACCCCATGGGAGACCAGGATAAGCATCTGGCTCCTGCCATCGGATTGGCGCAGTGCGCTGGCCGCAGCGCGCCTACTGCGGCGGCCATTGGAGGGCGAACCAACAGCAAAAGGAAGACCTTTCTCTCTGTCTCTCTCTCTCTCACTGTCCACTCTGCCTGTCAAAAAAATTAATTGTATTTATTGGTAGATACTGCTGAGAATATTATACACTACATAGGTGGTTTTGAAGGCTCATTGCACAGGAGAAACATCTGAGATATTTGTGAACTAGAGATCTGAGGTCCATCAATTGAAGAAAAGATCAATAAAATGTACATCCATACAATGAAATATACTATGTGCATAAAAACAAATCAAGTATTGATAAATGGTACCATGTGAAGGAACTTTGAAATCCTTGTGCCAAATGAAACGCAAATGTGCCACACACAAAACAACAGTTATTATGTGTGATTCCACTTAATTATTATGTGATTCCACTTAAATGAAATGTCTGGAATAGGTAAATCTGTAGAGACAGGATGTAGATGAGTATTTTCTAGGAGCTGTAATTTATTTTTTAAAGATTTGTTTGAAAGAGACACAGAGAGAAAGAGAGGCAGAAAGAGACAGAGGGCATCCATCTGCTGGTTCACTCCCCAATTGGCTGTGCTGATCAGGAGCCAGGAGCTTCTTCTGGGTCTCCCACATGGGTGCAGGCAAAGAGCTGGATCTGAAGTGGAGCAGCTGGGACTGGAACTGGCACTGTAGGCAGTGGCTTTATCTGCTATGTTTTAGTGCTGGTCCCCAGGAGCTGTAATTTTTCTGGATTAAGCCTCCTACTGCAATGCAGCATCCCATATGGGTGTTGGTTCAAGTTCTAACTGCCCTGCTTCCAATCTAGCTCATGGCTAATGTGACTGGGAAAGTAGCAGATGATGGCCTGAATGCTTTGAGTCCCTGCCATCCACAGGAAAGACCCATACGGAGTTCAGATTACTGGCTTCAGCCTGGCCCAGCCCTGGTTTCAGCCATTTGGTGAATGAACAAGAAGATGGGATATCTCCCTGTTGCTGACTGACTCTCTCTCTCCCTGTAACTGTCCCTTTCAAATGAATAAACATTAAAAAGTATTATAGTCCACAACCTTTACATTATGAAGCATGCCTTTTATTGTCAAACATTATTACCTACATCCCCATTACCCAATGGATTTGGGGACTTGAATCATTTTTAATTTTTCATAAATGATCTTTGGTAACTTATTAGTATTCTCATTTTTATTAATTGAAGACACATAAGAATTTCTGGTTACCACTATATAACCAGGGTTTCTGAACTGAGCTCCTATGAAGGCTGCCAAAGAGAAACTTTACAGTTTTGTGAATTTATTTTCTCATTTTTGGGGGTTGGAAATGGTATATATTAGGCTACTGGAAGTAGCAAAGGGATTGCAGATTTTCATTACTATGGTTGTGACTCCCTAGGCATTAAGAGCCTGTTGTGAACCACTCCCTTAAAACAGTTACTATGAATTCAGGAGGTAATTTACATTGTAAAAATCTATCAGTGGTGCTGGCAGGATTTATGAGATTTCTATTATAGATATACTTGTAGCAGTAATAGCAAACATAATAGCCTTGTTCATAACAAATTTATATTTGTTTCTTGGCCTCTATTTTCATTATCTTTGGTATAAGAATATTTTTCTTTTTTATTTATATAAAGGGAAGGCATTTCATATATTTCATATATACATTTTTAATAGCATAATAATATTCCTTACCCTCCATTCTTCCCTCATTCCTTTTTTTTAACTTTTATTTAATGAATATAAATTTCCAGTGTACAGCTTATGGATTACAATGGCTTCCCCCTCCCATAACTTCTCTACCACCCGCAACCCTCCCCTCTCCCGCTCCCTCTCCCCTTCCATTTGCATCAAGATTCATTTTCAATTCTCTTTATATACAGAAGCTCAATTTAGTATAAAGATTTCAACAGTTTGCACCCACATAGAAACACAAAGTGAAACATACTGTTTGAGTACTAGTTATAGCATTAAATCACAATGTACAGCACATTAAGGACAGAGATCCCACATGAGGAGCAAGTGCACAGTGGCTCCTGTTGTTGACCCAACAAATTGACAATCTAGTTTATGGCGCCAGTTACCACCCTAGGCTGCCGTCATGAGTTGCCAAGGCTATGGAAGCCTTCCAAGTTTGCCGACTCTGATCATATTTAGACAAGGTCATAAAAGAATGAGGATAGTAACCAATGATCCTAAGAGTGGCATTTACCAGGTCTGAACAATTATACAGCATTAAGTGGGGAAGAGGACCATCAGTACACACAGGTTGGGAATAGAGCCATTGGTGCTAGAGTAGAGGTTATGATTACAAAGGAATGAGGCCCAGGTACACTATTCAGGATCTAGAACAAAGGACAGAGTCATTATTAGAGGAGCTAAGAAAGGTGCTGTCTAAGCTACAATTAAGTTTTCTGATTGAGAGGCAAATAGAACCTGATAGAAGGGGCTTGATAATAATCTGGTGGGCTTTAGGCCTTGTAAATTCAGAGGCCCAGACCTATCTATCTCTTCACATGGGGTATATCCTAAGGGAGGTGTGAACCTCCTAGGGGAAGGCACTCTGTTGACTTTCATTACTTGGCTGGCCTGGGAGGAGAGCTGGCCAGGTAAAGGCAGGGGGCATCTCTAACAAGAAATTTGCAGTTCTGCCTGCAATGTTGCTGACCCTGCTTGGCCATCCCCTCAGCTGCAGTGGTCACTTTGGAAGTTGGGCTGAGTGAAGGGCTTTTCAGCTTAGAGCCAATAAGATCTGTGGCTCTGACCTGGGCATCCTTCGACTCCAGGGCAGGTCCATTTCCAGTGATCCAACTCTTGGCACAGCTGCCAGGGCTCTTCACAAGTTGACTTCTGCTGAAGCCCAGGCTTACCACATTGAAAGCCACTGCAGTGGACTGGCCTGTTGGGTCTCCTTGAGGGCAGATCACTGTACAGATCAGCCATTAATAGGCCTGCCACCCATTGCTTCTGATGCCTAGCTTTCTTTTCCTCCTGGTTTGTGTTCCAGCAGACCAGAGGATGCAAGTCAAGGGAGTGCCCGTGTCCCATCTCTAATCTTCGGTGGCCTGAACTACAAGTCTATAGTCACAGGCATGTTCTGTAGTAGTTTTTCTAAGGTAGACAATGCCCATGAGGAAAATTATATTCTCACTTTAAAACTTTCTTTCCCTTTGGTCTGAAAGGGAGGTTTTTTCTACTTACTGTATACTTCGCTGATGGCAAAGTGAATCTAGCTATGAGATTATTATTTAAGTTCTTATTTTGGCTATGCTATTACAGAAAAATGTTAGCCATCTCTTTTATAAGGTCTAAAGATTAAATTGTGCATCCTACAGATTCCTTCATAATAGAATTAGTTTCCTACCTTGAAGAGAATAGAGAAATGAAAGAACAAGTCGGGCTTAGAATAGAGAAATGAGGGAGTAGGTCTTAGATCACTTGCTGACAATAGCAATATCACATGAATACTTAGCAAACAGTTTCAACCATTAGATAACAACTTAAGAAAACATTTACCAGAAGGTCCAATGCCTTCTATAAATTTTAAGAATCATGTGTTTGGAAACACCTCTTAGATATCTAACATGGTGTAGTTTGTTTAACCAGTAAACTTAAGCACAACCATATAAAATGTTTCCAGGATTTACTGGAAATTTTAGAAACCAGATTGTTTGAAACTTTGATTTTTTGAATGCCTGTCAAGAATGCCAAGAAGGCTCAAAATCCAAAATATCTGGTTGAAATAAGATTCCTTAAAATCATGACATAACATAGAACAAATTTGCTCATTGTTACAAGGTGATTATTCAAATCTTTGAAAATAAGCACATATTTCAATAACCCTTAGCTCTTAATAAAAATTCAGCTGTTTTTGAACAATTAGAATTTAACAGACAGCAAGAGAACGTAATAGATTACTTTAACACATTGCTTTAACAGAGCATCAGAGTTTAATTCTATGTCAAAGAGAAATTGAGCTTCCTGTGATCTTTTGCGGTGAGGTTTCCTTCCTTTACCTTCTTTCATATTGGTGACCATGTTTCTGTGTTTCTGTGTGTAACACATCTTTAAGCATCTTTTGCAGGGCTGGACGAGTGGCGACAAATTCTTTCAGTTTCTGTTTGCTATGAAAAATCTTAATTTTACCTTCATTCACAAATGAGAGCTTTGCAGGATATAATATTCTGGGCTAGCAGTTTTTCTCGCTTAGTACCTGGGCTATGTCTCGCCATTCCCTTCTAGCTTGTAGGGTTTCTGATGAGAAGTCTGCTGTGAGTCTAATTGGAGATCCTCTGAGAGTAATCTGACGTTTCTCTCTTGCACATTTTACGATCTTTTCTTTATGTTTCACTGTGGTGAGTTTGATTACGACGTGTCATGGTGAGGATCTCTTTTGGTCATGTTTATTAGGGGTTCTATAAGCTTCCTGTACTAAGGTGCCTCTGTCCTTCTCGAAACCTGGGAAATTTTCTGCTAGTATCTCACTGAAAATGCCTTCTAATCCTTTCTCCCTCTCTATGCCTTCAGGAACTCCTAGAATGCAAATGTTGGGTTTTTTAATAGTATCCTGTAGATTCCCGACAATATTTTTTAGATTTCTAATTTCTTCTTCTTTTCTTTGGTTTGCCTGTTTCCTTTCCTGTTCTCTGTCTTCTAAGTCTGATATTCTCTCTTCTGCTTCACCCATTCTGTTTTTAAGGCTCTCTAATGTGTTTGTCATTTGATCTATTGAATTCTTCATTTCATTATGATTTCTCGTCACTGTCACAGTTTCTTGTTCTACTAGTTGTTTCATTTCATTTTGATTCCTCCTTAATATTTCATTTTCATGAGAGAGATTTTCTATCTTGTCCATGAAGGATTTCTGTAGTTCAAGAATTTGTTTTCGAGAACTTCTTAATGTTGTTATCAATTTTTTGAGATCTTCTTCTTGCATTGCTTCTATCTCATCATCTTCATAATCTTGAATCGGGGTGTCTTTTGCATTTGGGGGCGTCATAGTGTCTTCCTTGTTCTTGTTACCTCAGTTTTTGCGTTTGTTGTTTGGCATGTTGGAGATATTTGGTTTCTTCACTGTGGTGTTTTTTCTTGTTACACTATGGCTCTATATTAAGTGGACTGTCTGCTTTCGGGGGAGCCTTAGTGGCTTGAGATGAGTGTGGTGTGAGAGCTCTGTTTGGTTCCTCAGTGTTGAGGGTGTGTCAAAGATGACACTCCCAGTTTAGGTGTGGTAAATCTCTCTTTCTTTCTTTCTTTTTTTGATTCAAAAGGGAAGTAATTCCGCACAGCTGAACGTAATTGGAGGTAGTTAGTAGGCAAATGATATACCCACAGGAGCCAGAGATTGGAAACTCTTTCCCAAGGACCACACAGGGAATCTCTGCTGCCCTCAGTGTGGGCTCCAATTTTAATGCAGTCTCCTACTGGGTTGCCAAGTTAGATGCTAATCTCCTGTTATTTCACCCCTCCCCCCAGAGTCAGGTTTTTCTGCTAGGCTCAGGGCCGGTGCAGACCTGAGGTCGCCCTGCTTATGACATATGTCCAAAATGGCGCCTGCTCTTTGTCTTGGTCGCCTTTGAGGGGTGAGCAGAGAGAGAGAAACTCGTGTCCGTATCGGTCACTTTTTTTTTTTTTTCCTCTCTCTCTTCTAGTTAGCCTGGTGATCTTTTCCCCATGGAGTTTCAAGCCTCGTTCCCTCTAGTCTCCTCTTTCCGCTTGCCCGCTGGTGTCTTGGGCTATTGAGGTTGGGCTCACCTCGCGTTCCAGCGCTGGTGTGTTGAGTCTGCCGCTGGTGTCCAGAACTTGGGCCCCCATGCTATCCACGCAGGTCCACTGTGAATCACTAGTTCTGGAAGATTTTCCTCTGCTGTTTCTTCCCCTACTCTTCCTTGACCCTGCAGTATCTCCACTTTTATTAACCTGTCTCTCCCCCAGACTAATAGTGTGCTCCCTTCCTATTCTGCCATCTTGCCGCTCTCCTCCCTCCTTCCTTTACCCTCGTCCTCCTTCTCATTCCTTTATTATTTTTAATTTTTACAATGACATACTTTCAGTTTAATTTATAATCACAAGATTAATCAGATTCACAAGATAAATATCAATACACCTATTGTGTGCCAGATCCTTTTCATAGACATACATTACTTCATTTAATCCTCAAAAACAACCCTGTGAGGTAGATTCCTTTTTTTCTGTTTTATAAAAGCTAAGGCCCAGTAGCATTATATAACTTATTTAAGATCATTCATCTAACCTAGGATTTAAACTTAATTTCTTTGACTTCATAGTCGATAACCACTAAGTCTGTATTATTCAGTATGGAATACTATATTGAGGGAACAAATAACCCTGAAACTTAAGGCGTAAGATAATCAATGTTCGTTTCTTATATTTTCTGTATTTTTTTTGTTGTTGTCTGATGATCTGATTGCTGCATCATCATACCAGAATCCATGTGGACAGAGTAACTGCCATCACTAATGTTGCTGTTTATCTTGAGAGATGCAAATGGAGTATGTTGTGTGTCATGCAATGGCTTTTGAAGTTTCCACCCCAAAGTGACATATGTTAATTCCACTGAGGTATTGTTGACCAGTTCTAGTCACATGGACATGCTTAACAATTGTGTATGGTTGGATGAGTGGACAAATGAGGAAGGAGGATAAATGTATTTCGTGAGTAGTGCTAGTGCTCACCACAGTTTTCAAATATGTTATATAAATCTATTTTGATGATTATTAATAATTTAAGAGGTAATGAGGTAGTTTTACAACTTTGATATAATCTTCACTATTGTACACTAAATCCTGCTTATATCCCATAAATAAATAATATGTAAAATAAATTAATAACTTAGAATCTGAGCTTCGTTAATAAATTTTAATGTAGATTTCTTTTCCTAGAAAAGTACAGTTTTTAACCTTTCTAAAATATATTAGAAGAAAATGATACTTAGAATGACTGAAAGTACCACAAGTGGGGTTCTATATAAATTGGAACAAATGTTGTAAATATTTAAACAGGTTTGTTATGCCTCTTAGGCTTGGCTGATTTGAGAGACAATCATATATATGACTGTTACCATGACTAACATAACTCTTTATTATTTTCAGAGTGCTTCTACAAAATTAAATGAACTAATGCATAAGAAAGAACTTTCTTTAAGCTTTAAGTACTTTGTAAATATGATAACATTACTATTGTCACACCATCTCACTTGGCCCTTACAGTTACTCTGTGTGGGAGGTTCAATGATGTGCTTTCATTTGTAGCTGTGTTTCCTCAATAGGTATGCATATTAGTAAAGAGAGGAGTTGGATGAGAATTCATCTCTGTAACTCCTAGGTCAGCTCTTCACCTACTGCGCACTTTAGTCAAATATTTGGGTGTAACTTATGTACACTAAAGAAACTAAAAATGACCAAAGTGAAACAGAAAAGAATTCTTAATTTTCTAAGACACAGCTACCATTGTGTAGCAAACAAGCTGAGGAACAGAATCCACTGTCTTTTCATAAGAAATATTCTTGAAAGGACTGGATCATACTAACACCTAGCTTTAGTGGTGGGAAAACAGTCTTTCCAATGGGCCAATTAAAGGCTTGGTAGCCTGATATATTTTACCAAATGTCATAGCTAAAGGAAGCTGAGGAAAGTAGTTATGCCTGCCTTGAAGAATAGTATAAAGTGGGTTAGCAGCATTGCTCCCATTTTTGTGAAGGAGAATGCCTTTCTAATTTTAGAGTTTTTTAAGAAGTCTATAGGCTTTTGTGTGAGGGGAGGCTTTTCTCAATGCTCATTTTCAGAGTTACCTGTGAAATCATTTTATATCCTGTTTGGAAAAGGAAGACAATGTGGTAGAAATGAAAAATGAGTTTGTGTAAAATGTTATCTTCCCCAGAAGAGATGGTAGAAACAGGACTCCATGGACATACTTATTACTTTTTTCCCCTAAGTTACAGAGATGTGTATTATCAGTTCAATGCAGGTATTGGGATTCTTTAACTGTAATGTGTCTCTTGATGTTGCACAGTAGGAAGCATTTATTTAGCAAATCATATAAGAAGTGACAGACTTTTTCACTCCTTAGGGTGTTGGGGATTTCCCAGCTTCACAATAATTTCATTATAATTTGTTCTATAAATTGCAATCTTCAAAGCATTAAAGTGTAGCTTATAATACAAGCTTTTAATTTTTTACTCATTTTTCTTCATGTAAAGCAGTAAATATTCTACATGTAAATGCCCAGAGGGACAAAAATAAGGGTTCCCATCAGAACTGACATCTCTTTACAGAGAAACAGTTGTTACATAGCTTTATTTAAGTAACTGAGGATGGACTATGTCCTGATAAGTCATTTTCCAAATTTGGTTTTAACCAAAGAACTTATGTATATTTTGTAATTAGTAATTCTGTCTTGGAAGATAAATGCTTATAGAAAGCTAGGATCTAAGCCTGTACAATCACCAGGTAGTCTGATTAACAAGACCTAGAAGGTTAGAGATAGATTAGATTATAATTAAATACATTTTGGTGGGACAAATCAAAGGCTGAGAGATTCTTCTGAATAGAGAGTATACTTAAGATTGCCATGATTTCCAAAGAGACTACAAATTAAAAGAGGAATTGGAAGGATCTTAATGAGTACTTGACAAAGGTATGGTCTCATTTAGTTTTCATAATCTACTCTGGAGATTCCATAACTAATAGAGGGGATAATAAAGCTAAGACAAAAGCTTGGTAATTGACTTAAGGTACCACAGCTTAACAACAGAATTAGAATTCAAACTTAAATATATGAAACTCTGAAACCTTTGTTCACCTTACTATGCCATGTAGGTTAAAGAATACTTGAGCAAAGTCTTCATAGGACAGATTAATAAATAGTTATTAAAAGTAATAATGGTTAATATACATTTTAAATTGTATTTTGCTGTTATCAAGGATAGCTAGGCTCTCCTACTTGAGGCTCAAATATAGAACACAAAGCTATGTAGACCATAGAGCAAAGTTTACATTCATAGCAGGCTCTCTTGTAGGCCAGTTGGCAATAGTTGTCTTTGAGTTAGATCATGCCTATGTCCCAGACAGCTGATGGCAGATTGAAATTGTGCAAAGAATTGTGATTCTTGGGACATATGATATTTTTAAAAAGTTTGTCGGAAAACAATTATATGTTTTTGATGCAGTTTTTGAAATCCATGCATAATTTTTTCATAGTATGCATTTCCATGAATGTTTTTTTTTTCTTTTTTAACTTTCATTTAATAAATATAAATTTCCAAAGTACAACTTTTGGATTATAGTGGCTTTTTCCCCCCATAACCTCCCTCCCACCCACAACCATCCCATCTCCACCTCCTTTTCCCATCCCATTCACATCAAGATTCATTTTCAATTATCATTATATACAGAAGATCAACTTAGTATATATTAAGTAAAGATTTCAACAGTTTATACTTTGTGTTTCTGTATGGGTACAAAGTACTGCTTGAATACTAGTTATACCTTTAATTCACATAGTACAACACATTAAGGACAGAGATCCTACATGGGGAGTAAGTGCACAGTGATTCCTGTTGTTGATTTAACAATTGACACTCTTATTTATGACCCCAGGCTCTTGTCATGAACTTCCAAGGCCATGGAAGCCTCTTGAGTTCACCAACTCTGATCTTACTTAGACAAAGCCATAGTCAAACTGGAAGTTCTCTCCTCTCTTCAGAGAAAGGTAATGCCTTCTCTGATGGCCCGTTCTTTCCGCTGGGATCTCACTCACAGAGATCTTTCATTTATGTCATTTTTTTTTGCCACAGTGTCTTGGCTTTCCATGCCTGAAATACTCTCATGGGCTTTTTATATCCAAATGCCTTAAGGGCTGATTCTGAGGCCAGAGTGCTGTTTAGGACATCTGCCATTCTATGAGTCTGTTGTGTATCCACTTCCCATTTTGGATCATTTGATCCTTCTAAATTCTATCAGTCAGTATTAGCAGACACTAGGCTTGTTTATGTGATCCCTTTGAGTCTTAATCCTATCATCCCTGAATGTTTTTGAAGAATCCTGGTATGTGAAATATAAGAACATTTTTATGTTATTTGTTCATTTGGTGCTTCTTATGGGTATGCATGACCATGACATATATAGGTGAAACGGTAGGAGAGGCATGTCTAGGACAGACTTGTCATCTTTTGATATTGGCCATGCTCTTCTAAGTACCATTTTTTGTCTGTTGCTACAGCAACAGAATGCCACAGATTGGGCTATATATTAACACAAAGAGTCCAGATTCAATGTGGCTCATGGATACAATTCTGAGAGCACTATGGTACTTCCCTCCCTTGCTCTTTCTCTTTATTTATTAGTTTTTTAAAATTTATTTGACAAAGTTAGACAGTGAGAGAGAGAGATGGAGAGAAAGGTCTTCCTTCCGTTGGTTCTCCCCCCAAAAATGGCTGCTACAGCCGTAGCTATGCTGATCTGAAGCCAGGAGCCAGGTGCTTCCTCCTGGTCTCCCATGCAGGTACAGGGGCCCAAGCACCTGGGCCATCCTCCACTGCCTTATCGGGCCACAGCAGAGAGCTGGACTGGAAGAGGAGCAACCGTGACTAGAATCAAACTCCGATATGGGATGCCGGTGCCACTGGCAGAGGATTAACCCAGTGAGCCATGGCACCAGCGCTATTTCTTTGTTTTTGAGATAACATTTTTAATTTACCTTATAGTCAAAGGCATAATGCTCAACCTAATAAACTATACAAATAAAAATAAAAACACCATAGTTCAACAGGAATTCAGGTAAGATCTATAAACCAATGAAAATAGACTTTAACTTTTTTATTAGTTTCTATTTTATTCTTAAATCCTCTTTAAAACATTCTATAATAGCTCAACTAACTAAAAAAAAGAAAAGACCCAAATCAATAGGAACAGAGATGAAAAAGGAAATGTAACAACAGACACCACAGAAATAAAAAGAATCATCAGAAATTACTACAAGGACTTGTATGCCAGCAAACAGGAAAATCTGTCAGAAATGGACAGATTCCTGGACACATACAACCTACCTAAATTGAGCCAGGGAGACATAGAAAACCTAAACAGACCCATAACTGACACAGAAATTGAAACAGTAATAAAGGCCCTCCCAACAAAGAGAAGCCCAGGACCAGATGCATTCACTGCTGAGTTCTACCAGACATTTAGAGAAGAACTAACTCCAATTCTTCTCAAACTATTCAAAACAATCGAAAAAGAGGGAATCCTCCCAAATTCTTTCTATGAAGCCAGCATCACCTTAATTCCTAAGCCGGAAAAAGATGCAGCATTGAAAGAGAATTACAGACAAATATCCCTGATGAACATAGACGCAAAAATACTCAACAAAATTCTGGCCAATAGAATGCAACAACACATCGGAAAGATCATCCACCCAGACCAAGTGGGATTTATCCCTGGTATGCAGGCATGGTTCAACCTTCGCAAAACAATCAACATGATACACCACATTAACAGACTGCAGAAGAAAAACGATAGGATTATCTCAATAGAAGCAGAGAAAGCATTTGATAAAATACAACACCGTTTCATGATGAAAACTCTAAGCAAACTGGGTATGGAAGGAACATTCCTCAATACAATCAAAGCAATTAATGAAAAACCCATGGCCAACATCCTATTGAATGGGGAAAAGTTGGAAGTATTTCCGCTGAGATCTGGTAGCAGACAGGGATGCCCACTCTCACCACTGCTATTCAATAGAGTTCTGGAAGTTTTAGCCAGAGCTATTAGGCAAGAAAAAGAAATTAAAGGGATACAAATCAGGAAGGAAGAACTCAAACTATCCCTCTTTGCAGATGATATGATTCTTTATTTAGGGGACCCAAAGAACTCTACTAAGAGACTACTGGAACTCATCGAAGAGTTTGGCAAAGTAGCAGGATATAAAATCAATGCACAAAAATCAACAGCCTTTGTATACACAGGCAATGCCATGGCTGAGAAAGAACTTCTAAGATCAATCCCATTCAAAGTAGCTACAAAAACAATCAAATGCCTTGGAATAAACTTAACCAAGGATGTTAAAGATCTCTACGATGAAAACTACAAAACCTTACAGAAAGAAATAGAAGAGGATACCAAAAAATGGAGAAATCTTTCATGCTCATGGATTGGAAGAATCCATATCATCAAAATCTCCATTCTCCCAAAAGCAATTTATACATTCAATGCAATACCAATCAAGACACCAAAGACCTTCTTCTCAGATCTGGAAAAAAATGATGCTGAAATTCATATGGAGACACAGGAGACCTCGAATAGCCAAAGCAATCTTGTACAACAAAAACAAGGCCGGAGGCATCACAATACCAGATTTCAGGACATACTACAGGGCAGTTGTTACCAAAACAGCATGGAACTGGTACAGAAACAGATGGATAGACCAATGGAACAGAATAGAAACACCAGAAATCAATCCAAACATCTACAGCCAACTTATATTTGATCAAAGATCCAAAACTAATCCCTGGAGTAAGGACAGCCTATTCAATAAATGGTGCTGGGAAAATTGGATTTCCACGTGCAGAAGCCTGAAGACCCATACCTTTCACCTTACACAAAAATTCACTCAACATGGATTAAAGACTTAAATCTACAACCCGAAACCATCAAATTATTAGAGAGCATTGGAGAAACCCTGCAAGATATAGGTACTGGCAAAGAGTTCTTGGAAAAGACCCCAGGAACACAGGCAGTCAAAACCAAAATTAACATTTGGGATTACATCAAATTGAGAAGTTTCTGTACTTCAAAAGAAACAGGAAAGTGAAGAGGCAACCGACAGAATGGGAAAAAAAATTTGCAAACTATACTACAGATAAAGGGTTGATAACCAGAATCTACAAAGAAATCAAGAAAATCCACAACAACAGAACAAGCAACCCACTTAAGAGATGGGCCAAGGCCCTCAATAGACATTTTTCAAAAAGAGGAAATCCAAATGGCCAACAGACACATGAAAAAATGTTCAGGATCACTAGCAATCAGAGAAATGCAAATCAAAACCACAATGAGGTTTCACCTCACCCCGGTGAGAATGGTTCACATTCAGAAATCTACCAACAACAGATGCTGGAGAGGATGTGCGGAATAAGGGACACTAGCCCACTGTGGGTGGGAATGCAAATTGATTAAGCCACTATGGAAGTCAGTCTGGAGATTCCTCAGAAACCTGAACATAACCCTACCATACAACCCAGCCATCCCACTCCTTGGAATTTACCCAAAGGAAATTAATTTGGCTAATAAAAAAGCCATCTGCACATTAATGTTTATTGCAGCTCAATTCACAATAGCTAAGACCTGGAACCAACCCAAATGCACATCAACAGTAGACTGGATAAAGAAATTATGGGACATGTACTCCATAGAATACTATACAGCAGTAAGGAACAATGAAACCCAGTCATTTGCAACAAGATGGAGGAATCTGGAAAACATCATGCTGAGTGAATTAAGCCAGTCCAAAGAGACAAATATCATTTGTTTTCCCTGATCGGCGACAACTGAGCACCAAAGGGGAAACCTGTTGAAGTGAAATGGACACTGTAAGAAACAGTGACCTGATCAGCTCTTGTCCTGACTCTGGATGTACAATGTAATACTTTATCCTTTTTAGTATTTGTTGTTGTTGTTCTAGTACTAGTGGTTGAACTCTGTAATTAACACACAATTATCCTTAGGTGTTTAAATTTTAACTGAAAAGTGATCCCTGTTTAATATAAGATTGGGAAAATCAGAGGGAGGAGATGTACAATTTGGGACATGCTCAATCAGACTTGCCCCAAATGATGGAGTTAGAAATGTGCCAGGGTATTCCAATACAATCCCATCAAGGTGGCATGTACCAATGCCATCTCACTAGTCCAAGTGATCAATTTCAGTTCACAATTGATGGCTCTGATAGGTCTGAGAGTCAAAGGGATCACACAAACAAGACAAGTGTCTGCTAATACTAACTGATAGAATCAAAAAGGGAGAGAAGGGTCCAACGTGGGAAGTGGGATACACAGGAGACTCATAGAATGGCAGATGTCCTAAACAACACTCTGGCCTCAGAATCAGCCCTTAAGGCATTCGGATCTGGCTGAAGAGGCCATGAGAGTATTGTAGGCGTGGAAAGCCAAGAGACCATGGAAAAGAAAAAATGAAGAAGACGATCTAAAGGAAAGATCTCTGTGAGTGAAATCCCAGTGGAAAGAATGGGGCCATCAAAGAAGGAGGTACCTTTCTCTGAAGGGAGGAGAGAACTTCCACTTTGACTATGACCCTATCGGAATAAGATCAAAGTCAGCAAACTCTAAAGGCTTCCATAGCCCTGGCAACTCATGACTAGAGCCTAGGGAGATTACTGACGCCATGAACAGGAGTGTCAAATTGTTAAGTCAGCAACAGGAGTCACTGTGTACTTACATCCCATGTGAGATATCCGTTGTTAATGTGTTGTCTAATGTGCAGTGATGCTATAATTAATAATGAAACAGTATTTTTACACTTTGTGTTTCTGCGTGGGTACAAACTGATGAGATCTTTACTAATTATATACTGAATTGATCTTCCGTATATAAAGAGAATTGGAAATGAAAAAAAACCTGGTGTTAATTGGAAATGGCATAGAAAATTAATTAATTTTTTAAAAAAACATTATGTAGGATCTCTGTCTTTAATGTGCTGTACACTGTTATTTAATGCTATAACTAGTACTCCAACAGTATTTTTTTTCACTTTGTGTTGCTATATTGGGCAAACTGTTGAAATCGTTACCTAATATATACTAAACTGATCTTCTGTATATAAAGAGAATTGAAAATGGATCATGATGTGATTGGAAGGGGAGAGGGAGTGGTAAAGGGGAGGGTTGCGGGTGGGAGGGAACTTATGGGAGGGGGGAAGCCATTGTAACCCATAAGCTTTACTTTGGAAATTTATATTAATTAAATAAAAGTTTAATAAAAAAAAAACGGTTAAATATGATCAGATCACGGAAAGAATAACAGGGTAGGCATGTGACCCAGCAGTTAAGATGGCAGGTAAGATGCCTAAACTCCTTACGGGACTGTGTTTGAGTGCCAGCTCTGTTTCTGATTCCAGTTTTCTGCTAAGGCACATTCCGAGGGGCAGCAGGTGATGGCTCCAGTAGTTGAGCCCTGCCCATTCATGTGGAAGACTCGGATTGAATTCCCAACTTTCAGCTTCCTCCTGGCCCAGACCCAGTTGTTGTAGGCATTTACGGAGTGAAATAATGGATGGGGGCACCTGTCTATCTTTTTTTCTTTATCTCTCTGCTCTCTGCCTCTCAAATAAATATAAAGAAAAAAAGGACTTCATGACCTTTAATAAACTCTCTTAAAATATAGGTATTTATAGCTTTTACAATTCATATTAAGAAGTATCTTTTCAACCACTAAATTTATTTAAGATTTAACAATACTGAATTGATGATAAAAAGAAGAAAAAACTTTCTTGGCCATAAAACTATATCAGGAATTCCCTGAAACATTCTTTCCCTGAGCAAAAATATCTCATGAAGACAATGACCTGTTTTGTGATTTAAAAGAGAAAAAATGCAAAAACATCTTAAACTATAGAAAATTTATATAATTAAAAATAAAAAGTATTAATATAAAGTAGCTTACCATGAGCTCTAAATACTCGATCTTCTGCTTCTTGTGAATATGAAATATTGGTTTCTTTAAGTTCATGAAGAAAATCTTCATTTACAATAGAAGGAGGAGTATCACTAGGATTTAAAGATGCCTAAAAAACAGAAATGAATTCTTTGACTTACTTTTAGAAAATAAATTTTGTTGTTGTTGCTGTTGTTGCTCTGTTTGTTCTATATAAGACAACTGGTTGAACTCTGTAATCAATGCACAATCATTCTTAGGCGTTTAAAATTAACAGAAAAGTGATCTCTGTTAAAAATAGGAGTGGGAATAAGAGAGGGAGGAGATATATAGGTTGGTACATGCTCACTCGGACTTACTTCCAATGGTGGAACTAGAAATGTGCCAGGGGATTTCAACTCAACCTTACCAAGGAGGCAAGTACCAATGCCAGCGCACTTGGTAAAGTGATAAGTATAAATACACAACCAATCAAAAAGATAGGGTATGTGTCGAAGAGATTTCACAAATAAGACCAGTGTAAGCAAATAATAAAGGATAGAATTAAAAGGGAGAGAATGATCCTGCGGGGGAAGCAGGACACACAGCAGACTCATAGAATGGCAAACACCCAAAACAGCACTCCTGCCTCAGAATCAACCCTTGGGACATTCGGATCTGGCTAAAAGGTCCATGACAGTCTCACAGGCATGGAAAGCCATGACACGATGGCAAAAAACAATATAAATGAAAGATCTTGGTGAACAAGACCCCAGCAGAAGGAACAGGCCATCAGGGAGAGAGGCGCCTTTCTCTGAAGGGAGGAAGGAACCTCCACTGTGATATGGCCTTGACTAAACAAGTTCAGAGTCGGTGAACTCAAGGGGCTTCCATAGCCTAGACAGCGCATAGCAAGAGTCTCAGGTGATTGCTGACGTCATAAATAAGAGTGCCAATTGTTAAATCAACAACGGGAGTCACTGGGTACATGCTCCCCACGTAGGATCTCTGTCCTTAATGTGTTTTACTATGAAACTTAAGAACACTACTAGTCGAACACTACCCTATACCTTGTGCGGTTGTGTGAGTGCAGCCTGTTGAAATCCTTGCTTAGTATATACTAAGTTGATCTTCAGTATATGAAGGTAATTGAAAATGAAACTCGATGTAGGGCGGGATGGGAGAGGGAGTGGGAGAAGGGAGGTCCACGGGAGGGAGGGAGGTTGGGGGGGGAAGCCACAACAATACAAAAGTTGCACTTTGTAAATTCACATTTATTAAATTAAAAAATAATAATAACTATATAACAAACAAAAAAATAAAAAAAGAACTTAATACTTTACCCTTTTAGTATTTTTATGTTCTATTTAAAACTATTGGTTGAACTCTGTAATTAATACACAATTATTCTTAGGTGTTTAATTAATGCTATAACTAGTATTCAAATAGTATTTTACACTTTGTGTTTCTGTGTGGGTGCAAACTGTTGAAATATTTCCTTAATATTTGCTAAATATATCTTCTGTATATAAAGATAATTGAAAATTAATCTTGATGTGAATGGAAGAGGAGAGAGGGTGGGAGAGGGGAGTGTTGTGGGTGGGAGGGAAGTTATGGGGGGGGGATATTGTAATCCATAAGCTATACTTTGTAAATTTATGTTCATTAAATAAAATTTAAAAAAATATTTAGATAATTTTAGTATTTTGACATCAGTGTTGGTGTCTCTTGTCTTTCAGAGGAAGGGTGAGGAGTACCATTATGATCTTAAAACTGTATGAAATACATAATTTCTCTTGATATAAATTTATAAAAAATTGATTCTACATATAATGATTTAGATTGAAAACTAAGCATTTTAGATATTATGTTATGACTTGCTCAGCTTCATTTTAATCTTCTACTTTAGTTGCCTTTTTCTT
This sequence comes from Lepus europaeus, assembly GCF_033115175.1. Classification (NCBI taxonomy): domain Eukaryota; kingdom Metazoa; phylum Chordata; class Mammalia; order Lagomorpha; family Leporidae; genus Lepus; species Lepus europaeus. The sequence continues at coordinate 35,245,382 of NC_084850.1, read as the reverse complement.
ACCCTGCTCTGTCAAGGGACATGAGGGTACTTACAATCTTGTTATTACCTGGAGGTAGGAACCCAAGTTTCTCAGTTTGCTTCTGTTGACATTTGAGGGGGAAGTTTTGGAGATCTTCTTTATTGTTGGATGGAAATGGAAGTATAACTTCCTCCCATGGTTGCTACCATCACTGGGCTTGGAGGGATGGTCTCATTACTGTTCCTACTTGACCTTCTCTAACAACCATATTTTGAATGCTGGGATATGTTTTTACAACCTGTTGATGAGTGAAGTCTAGAGTCTCCTCTTGTCCTTGGTGGTATAGATGTGGGTAGGGGTGGGACCACTATGTTCTCTGAAGAGTTTGAGTAGAGCGAATATTGGTTACATTTTTTCTGTCTTATTAGTTTGCCGTTTTCCTAATCCTTTGATTTTCGTTTTCTGTGTCTTTGATGTTTCTGGCCTTTTGGCATATTTAAATAAAAATCATGAAATTGTCAGGCAAAAATAAAAACCAAAGAATCCACCACATTATTGTTTCATTGGATCCTCAGATCCCTGACTTTCGACTTATTCTCTAATAGACACACACACACACACACATACACACAACTTCATTTATATATACTGTGCAGATTTTTCAGTTGTACTTAGCAGGAGGAAGAGCAGAAAGTATGTGTGATTCATCTTTCTGGAAGTTGATATCTGTTCTAAAACTTTTATGATTTGATACGATTTTATGATTTTAACTATTATAATCCCATTTATTTTTATATAAGAGGTAAGGTAGTAATGTAACCTTTCTTAAATTTATGACTATCCAGTTAATATAATTTATTGAATAATCCCTCTTTCTTTCAATGATGTTAGATGCCATGTTTATTACAAACTATATCTGTTCAGGCCTACTTTCACTCTATTCTCAGTGATCTGTTTCTTCTTTATTATAAAGTGGTTCTAATTTTTGAAATTTCATAATATCTTTTAATAGGGAAGGAACATGCTCTTAACCTGCCTTTCCCTTATTCATTCACCTTCTCATTGGCAATAGAAACATTTTATATTATACTTTTTTTAACAAGTGTGCTTAATGCCAACATGTTTTCCCCTGCCTATTATGATTTTGGGACTTGGCAAAACTTTAAGGTGTTAATCCTCTGGGGCTAGAATGGGAATCTTGGGAGGAATGTGAATGCCTCCTGTCACATTCTCAGTTCTCAGCCTAATCAATTGGAGATGCTTTGTGGATGCTGCTCTGTAGGGTATGGAACTTTGCACTTTTTTTGCCAGCTCTGCAGTCAAATTACTACATCTCTTCTTTTCACCTTCATAACCTTCCAAGATCTTGAGAAATTGAGTTTTACCCCTTGTTCATAATGAGAAATTTACAAAGACTACTGTTATTTGGTCTGGGAACACTGGGAAATGAATTGTGTATGTAGTTTGCAACCATGAGGGCATTCCACTTAAGATTTCTGGTGAAATTTACTTCCATGGCTGATCATCTATTTGGCCTTCTTGTATACTCCCTGGAATTGTGAGGGAGATTAAATAACTAAGACTCCTTTAAATATTTTAATATACATGCAGGTAGTAACACATTTATTTCTACCAACAAAACAAAACTGGTCTCACTGGCTGTAGCCTTTGCACCCTCCAAGTTACACTCTATACTACATTCAGTGTGATTTAACTCCTTCATCTCTATATCTGCCTTAAGCCTTTGAGCTGAGCTGCTAATTCATACATACCTTTGTAACGTGGTTCTTATGATGTTCAAATACAGCATCTGCAAACAGAACTCAACATAATTCCTCTGAAATTTGTTTTTAGAAATAACTTTCTTTTTGTAAAGGACTCCCTGCTTCTAATAATAAATATTCCAATAAATTTTCTTGACTATTGTAACCAGTTTTTTTTAAAGATTTATTTTATTAATTCGAAAGACAGAGTTACAGAGAGAGGTAGAGACAGAGAGAGAGGTCTTCCATCCACTGGTTCATTCTGGAGATGGGCGCAACGGCCGGAGCTGCACCAGTCCGAAGCCAGGAGCTTCTTCTGGGTCTCCAACGTGGGTGCCAGGGCCCAAGGACCTGGGCCATCTCCGCTGCTATCTCAGGCCATAGCAGAGAGCCAAATCGGAGGAGGTGCAGCCAGGACTAGAACCGGCTCTCTTATGGGATGCTGGCATTTCAGGCCAGGGCTTTAACCTGCTGCGCCACAGCGCTGGCCTCTATTGTAACCACTGTCTAACTTGTTGTCTTATTTCTACTTCTGTTTCTTTCCAAACAATTTTATATCTAGCAGCCAAAAGAGTATTCTAAAATACAAGTCTTATGCCATCAAATTCCTGCTTAAATCCTTGTAATGGCTTACTATTGCTGCTAGAATAAATATAAATCTTCTCAATCTGACTTGTATGCTCTAAATAATTTTCCTGCCTCTATACCTACTATCCATCTGCTTTTTCTCCATTTCCTATCCAGTGACAATCATTAATAGTTTGCCTTACCTATGTATTATAAATGTAACTATTTACACTATTTATCTTCATCTGCAGTGCTATGATTTTAATTTTTTTTATTTATACAAGGTGCACAAAAATTTCATCTATACAGATTGAAGAGCATAATGATACTTTCCACTCTACCCCCCCCACCACCAACCAGGCTCACACTCTCCCTCTTCCCTCCTTTTTTTATTTTCTTTTACAATGATATATTGTCAATTTATTTTATATTCACAAGCTTAAGCCTCAACTATGAAGAATTCAGCAAATAATAAGTAGAAAGTCCACTGTTTCTCAAGAGTATAGATGAGGGCTATAAATAATAACCAATCTCAAAATTTAGATTTTGCTCATTTACATTACAATTGTTGTACTCTGTGTATTAGTTACCATAAATCAGGAAAAACATGATATTTGTCATTTTGGGACTGGCTTATTTCACTAAGTATAATGATTATCATTTGTACCATCTTGTTGCAGAAGAGAGAATTTCTTTTTTTTGCAGCTGAGTAGTAGTCTATAGCGTATATGTACATTTTCTTCATTCAGTCATCAGTTAATGGACATCTGGGTTGATTCCATATCTTAGCTCTTGTGAATTAAGCTGCAATGAACATGGGGCTACACATAACTCTTTCATATGCTAATTTTATTTTATTTGAGTAAATTCCCCATGGTGGGATGGCTGGGTCATATGGTAGATCTATTTTCAGATCTCCTATGAATCTCCATAACGTTTTCCATAATGATTATAGTAGTTTAATTTCCTACCAACCATGTATTAGGGTACCTTTTTAACCACATCCTCGCCAGAATTTATTGATTTTGATTTTTGCATTGTGACCATTCTAACTGGGGTGAGTTGAAATCTCATTGTGGATTTTATTTTCATTTCCCTGATGACTAGTGATGATGAACATTTTTTCATGTGTCTGTTGGCCATTTGTATTTCATCCTTGGAAAAATGCCTGTACATGTTCTTAACCCATTTCTTAACTAGATTATATTGCTGTTGAGTTTCTTGACTTCTTCATAGATCCTACATGTTAATAATTTATCAGTTGCATAGATTGCAAACATTTTTCTCCCTTTCTGCTGGTTCTGTCTTCACTTTAAGTTTTTCCTTTGCAATATAGAAGCTTCTTAGCTTGATAGAATCTCATTTGTCTATTTTATCTTTTATAGCCTGTGCTTATGGGGTCTTATACAAGAAAACTTTGCCCATGCCAATATCTTGCAGACTTTATCCAATGTTTTCCTCTAGTAGTTTGATGGTATCATGCCATAGATTTAGATCATTTATCCATTGAGAGTGAATTTTTATGTAAGTAGTGAGGTAGGGGTCTTGATTCATACTCCTATATTGAGATCCAATTGTCACAGAACCATTTGTTGAAGAAACTGCTTTCTCTAGTGATTGATTTCATCTCTTTTGTCAAGGATTAGATAGTTGTAAATGCGTGAATTAATTTCTGGGTTTTCTATTCTGTTCAATTGGTCTACATGTTATGTCAATTTTTGTGCCAGTACCAGACTATTTTGATTATAATGGCTCTGTAGTATGTCTTGAAATCTGGTATTGTGGTGTTTTTAGCTTTGTTTTTTCGTTTTAAGATTACTTGTTCTACTCTGGATCTCTTATGGTTCCACATGAATTTTAGCATCATTTTTTCTAGATCTGAGAAGAATGACATTGGTATTTTAATGGGATTGCATTGTTTTCTGTAATATGGACATTTTGATGACATTAATGATAATTCTTCCAATCCATGAGCATTGAAGATTTTTCCTTTTTTGTATCTTCTATTTCTTTAATGTTTTACAATTTTCATTGAAGAGATTTTTCACCTCCTTGGTTAAATTTATTCTAAGGTATATAAATTTTTGGTAGTTATTGTGAAGCCAGACTGACCTTTTTTTTTTTTGACAGCCAGAGTGGACAGTGAGAGAGAGACAGAGAGAAAGGTCTTCCTTTTGCCGTTTGTTCACCCTCAAATGACTGCTGCGGCCGGCGCGCTGCAGCCAGCGCACCACGCTGATCCGAAGGCAGGAGCCAGGTGCTTCTCCTGGTCTCCCATGGGGTGCAGGGCCCAAGCACTTGGTCCATCCTCCACTGCACTCCCAGGCCATAGCAGAGAGCTGGCCTGGAAAAGGGGCAACCGGGACAGAATCCGGTGCCCTGACCGGGACTAGAACCCGGTATGCCAGTGCCGCAAGGCGGAGGATTAGCCTGTTGAGCCACGGCGCCAGCCACCAGACTGATCTTAAAAGTTCTTTCTCAGCCATAGCAGTGTCTGTGTATACAAAGGCTATTGATTTTTGTGTGTTGACTCTGTATCCTGCAACTTTACCAAACACCCTTATGAGTTCTAATAGTCTCTTAGTGGAGTCTTTGGGTCCCCCTATATGTAGGATCAAGTCATCTGAAAACAAGGGATAATTTGACATCCTCCTTTCCAATTTGTATCCCTTTATTTTCCTCTTCTTGCCTAATGGATTGGGCTAAAAATTCCAGAAGTATATTGAATAGCAATAGTAACAGTGAACATCCTTGTCTGGTTCTGGATCTTACTGGAAATGTTTCCAATGCTTCAATATGATGCTGGCTGTGGGTTTGTCATTATATTGTTTTGATTGTATTGAGGAGTCTTCCTTCTACACCTAATTTGCTTAAAGTATGTATCATAAAGCCATGTTATATTTTATCAAATGCATTCTCTGCATCTATTGGGATAATCATATGGATTTTATTATTCAATTTATTGATGAAATGTGTAACTGATTAATTTGCATATCATACCATTCCTGCATAATAGGGATAAATCCCAGTTGGATAGGGTTGGGGAGATGATTTTTCTGGTGTGTTGTTGGATTTGTTTGGCTGGTATTTTGTTGAGGCTTTTTGCATCTATTTTCTTTTTCTTTTTTAAAGATTTATTTATTTGAGGTCAGATTACACAGAGATAGGAGACGCAGAGAGAGAGAGAGAGAGAGAGAGAGAGAGGTCTTCCATCCACTGCTTCACTCCCCAATTGGCTACAATGGCCAAAGCTACACTGATCTGAAGCCAGGAGACAGCAGCCTCTTCTGGGTTTCCCACACGGTTGCAGGGGCCCAACAATTTGGGCCATCTTCCACTGCTTTCCCAGGCCATTGCAGAGGCTTGATGGGGAGTGCAACAGCTGTAACTCGAACCGAGGCCCATATGGGATGCCAGCATTGAAGGCAGCAGCTTTACCTGCTATTGCACAGCACGAGCCCTGCATCTGTTTTCATCATTGACACTGATTATAGTTCCCTGTCCTTGTTGTATCTTTTTCTGTTTTCGGAATTAAGGAATACTGGCCTCATAGAAGGAATTTGGGAGCATTCCTCCCTTTCAGTTGTTTTGAATAGTTTAAGAATTGTGATTAGTGCTTCTTTAAAAGTTTCTTAGAATTAAGCAATGGAACTACTTGGTCCTAGGCTTTTCTTTGCTGGGAGGGTCTTTATAAGTGATTCAATCTCTGCCTTGGTTATTTGTATATTTAGGTTTTTTATGCCATGATGACTCAATTTTGGTAGATTGTATATGTCCAGGATTTCTTCCATTTCTTCTAGATTTTCTATTTCCTTAGCATAAAGCTGTTTGTAGTAAATGCTAATTTTTTTAAAAAAAGATTTATTTATTCATTTGAAAGTCAGAGTTACAGAGAAAGAGAGAGAGAGAGAGAGGCAGAGAGAGAGAGAGAGAGAGAGACAGAGAGTCAGGGGGACTCCCATCTGCTGGTTCACTCCCCAATTGGCCACAATGGCAGGAGCTGTACTGATCTGAAGCAAGGAGCCAGGAGCTTCTTCCAGGTCTCCCACATGGATACAGGGGCCCAAGTACTTGGAACATCTTCTTTTAATGCTTTCCTAGGCCATAGCAGCCATAGCAGAGAGCTGGATTGGAGCAGCTGGGACTTGAATCGTGCCCATATGGGATGCTGCCACTGCAGCTGGTGGCCTTACCCACTATGCCACATTGCCAGCCCCATCCTGATTTTTTTTACTCTTGTGGTGCCAGTTATATCTACTTTTTTATCTCAGATTTTTTGATTTGGGTCTTCACTCTTTTTTAATTAGGTTGACCAATTTTTTATCTATTTATTTATCTATTTATTTATTTATTTATTTTTTTTTGACGGGCAGAGTGGACAGTGAGAGAAAGAGACAGAGAGAAATGTCTTCCTTTTGCTGTTGGTTCACCCTCCAATGGCCGCTGCGGCCAGCGCACCACGCTGATCCGAAGGCAGGAGCCAGGTGCTTATCCTGGTTCTCCCATGGGGCGCAGGGCCCAAGCACTTGGGCCATCCTCCACTGCACTCCTGGGCCATAGCAGAGAGCTGGCCTGGAAGAGGGGCAACTGGGACAGAATCCGGCGTCCCGACCAGGACTAGAACCCAGGGTGCCGGCGCCGCTAGGCGGAGGATTAGCCTGTTGAGTCACGGCGCTGGCCCAATTTATTTCTTTTCAAAAAACAACGATGTTTCATTGATATTTGGTATTGTTCTTTTGGTGGGTTCAATTTTGTTTATTTCTTCCTCCTAATTTTTGGTTAGTTTGTTAGTGGTTTTTTAGTCCTTTAGATGTTTTGATATCTTCTTTATTTGATGTCTTTGCAATTTCTTCAAGTAAGTACCAATTGCTACAAACTTCCTCTTAACACTGCTTTTGTTGTATCTGGTAAGTTATGATATGTTGTATTGTCATCTTTATTTCCAATAATTTTTTTTGTTTCCATTTTGATTTATTTTTTATCTTTTATTTAGTAAATATAAATTTCCAAAATACAGCTTATGGATTACAATGGCTTTTTCCCCCCATAACTTCCCTCCCACCTGCAACCCTCCCCTCTCCCACACCCTCTCCCATTCCATTCACATCAAGATTAATTTTCAATTATCTTTATATACAGAAGATCAATTTAGTATACATTAAGTACAGATATCAACAGTTTGCAGCCACACAGAACATAAGTGTAAAATACTGAGTAGTAGTTATAGCATTAATTCACATTGAACAACACATTAAAGACAGAGATTCTACATGAGGAGTAAGTGCACAGTGACTCCTGCTGTTTACTTAACAAATTGACACTCTTGTTTATGGCGTCGGTAATCACCCTAGACTCTTGTCATGAGTTACCAAGGCTTTGGAAGCCTTTCCAGTTCACCGATTCTGATCATTTTTTTAAGGATTTTTATGCTATATTAAAAAAAACACAAAATAAAAAAGGGATAAACCAACATATATCTTAGAAGACCTTCCAAGAGTCTCAGTATCCAGCAGACATGAAGGCTTTTACCATTCCTTCTCTGCTCAGTCTGCAGTTAATTTAAGGATCACTGGAGATGACTTGTGCTATAGTTCTTAAAATCAAACCTGCTCAGCCAAATCCCAAACCCTAAATTTATCCAAATTGTAGAAACATGCTTTTACCACATGTCCACCAAAATACCTCCCATTCAGATCAACAACAGCTTTAATTGCTGACTCAACTCTCATTCTAAAAATATTCATATGGCTTCATCATCACAATTCGCCAACTCTGATCGTATTTAGACAAGGTCATAGTTAAAGTGGAAGTTCTCTCCTCCCTTCAGAGAAAGGTACCTCATTCTTTGATGGCCCGTACTTTTCTACTGGGATCTCAATTGCAGAGATCGTTCATTTAGGTTTGGTGTAGTTTGTTTGTTTGTTTGTTTTTGCCAGAGTGTCTTGGCGTTTCATGCCTAAAATACTATCATGAGCCCTTAAGGGCTGATTCTGAGGCCAGAGTGCTGTTTAGGACATCTGCCATTCTATGAGCCTGATGTGTATCCTACTTCCCATGTTGGATCGATCTCCCTTTTTGATTCTATCAGTTAGTATTAGCAGACACTAGTCTTGTTTATGTAATCCCTTTGACTCTTAGACCTATCAGTGTGATCAATTGTGACCTGAAATTGATCACTGTGACTAGTGAGATGGCATTGGTACATGCCACCTTGATGGGATTGAATTGGAATCCCCTGGCACATTTCTAACTCTACCATTTGGGGAAGTCTACTTGAGCATGTCCCAAATTGTACATCTCCTCCCTATCTTTTTCCACTTTTATATTTAACAGGGATCACTTTTCAGTTAAAACTTAAACACATAAGAATAATGGTATGTTAATTAAAGAGTTCAACCAATAGTATTAAGTAGAACAAACAAAAAATACTAAAAAGGATAAAGTATTACATTGTACATCAACAGTCAGGACAAGAGCTGATCAAGTCAGTGTTTCTCATAGTGTCCATTTCACTTAACAGATTTCCTTTTTGGTGCTTGGTTAGTTGTCACCGATTAGGGAGATCATATGTATTTGTCCATCTAGGACTGGCTTATTTCACCCAGAATGATGTTATCCAGATTCCTCCATCTTGTTGCAAATGAACAGATTTTATTTATTTTTACTGCTGTATAGTATTCTATGGAGTACATATCCCATAATTTCTTTATCCAGTCTACTGTTGATGGGCATTTGGGTTGGTTCCAGGTCTTAGCTATTGTTAATTGAGCTGCAATAAACATTAATTAGCAGACAGCTTTTTTGTTTGCCAATTTAATTTCCTTTGGGTAAATTCCAAGGAGTGGGATAGCTGGGTTGTATGGTAGAGTTATATTCAGGTTTCTGAGGAATCTCCAGATTGACTTCCATGGTACGGTCAATAGAATGCACCAACACATCAGAAAAATCATTTACCAGACAAAGTGCGATTTGTCACTGGTATGCAGGGATGGTTCAATGTTCACAAAACAATCAACGTGATACACCACCTTAACAAACTGCAGAAGAAAAAACATATGATTATCTCAATAGATACAGAGAAAGTATTCGATAAAATTCAACACCCTTTCATGATGAAAACTCTAAGCAAACTGGGTATGGAAGGAACATTCCTCAATACAATCAAAGCAATTAATGAAAAACCCACGGCCAACATCCTATTGAATGGGGAAAAGTTGGAAGCATTTCTAACTGGTACCACACAGGGATAACCACTCTCACCACTGCTATTCAATAGAGTTCTGGAAGTTTTAGCCAGAACCATTAGGCAAGAAAAATTAAAAGGAAACAAATTGGGAAGGAAGAAGTCCAACTATCCCTCTTTGCAGATGATATGATTCTTTATTTCGGGGATCCAAAGATCTCTACTAAGAGACTATTGGAACTCATCGAAGAGTTTGGCAAAGTAGCAGGATATAAAAACAATGCACAAAAATCAACAGCCTTTGTATACACAGGCAATGCCATGGCTGAGAAAGAACTGCTAAGATCAATCCCATTCACAATAGCTACAAAAACAATCAAATACCTTGGAATAAACTTAACCAAGGATGTTAAAGATCTCTACGATGAGAATTACAAAACCTTAAAGAAGTAAATAGAAGAGGATACCAAAAAATGGAAAAATCATCCAGGCTCATGGATTGGAAGAATCAATATCATCAAAATGTTCATTCTCCCAAAAGCAATTTATAGATTCAGTGGGATACCAATCAAAATACCAAAGACATTTTTCTCAGATCTGGAAGAAATGATGCTGAAATTCATATGGAGACACAGAAGACCTTGAATAGCTAAAGCAATCTTGTACAACAAAAAGCTGGAGGCATCACAATACCAGACTTCAGGACATACTACAGGGCAGTTGTTTTCAAAACAGCATGGTAATGGTACAGAAACAGATGGATAGACCAATGGAACAGAATAGAAACACCAGAAATCAATGCAGACATCTACAGCCAACTTAGATTTGATCAAGGATCTAAAACCAATCCCTGGAGTAAGGACAGTTTATTCAATAAATGGTGCTGGGAAAACTGGATTTCCACGTGCAGAAGCGTGAAGCAAGACCCCTAACTTTCACCTTACACAAAAATCCACTCAACAGGGATTAAAGACCTAAATCTGTGACTGACACCATCAAATTATTAGAGAGCATTGGAGAAACCCTGCAAGATATAGGTACTGGCAAAGACTTCTTGGAAAAGACCCCAGAAGCACAGGCAGTAAAAGCCAAAATTAGCATTTGTGATTGCATCAAACTGAGAAGTTTCTGTACTACAAAAGAAACAGGAAAATGAAGAGGCAACCGCCAGAACGGGGAAAAATATTTGCAAACTATGCAACAGATAAAGGGTTAATAACCAGAATCTACAAAGAGATCAAGAAAATCCACAACATCAAACAAAGAACCCACTTAAGTGATGGGCCAAGGATCTCAATAGACATTTTTCGAAAGAGGAAATCCAAATGGCCAACAGACACTTGAAAAAATGCTCAGGATCACTAGCAATCAGGGAAATGCAAACTGTTTCCTTGTTGATTTTCTATCTAGTGGACCTCTCCTTTAATAATTGTGTGATGTTAATATTCCTCATTACTAATGTATTAGAATCTATGACTCCCTTTAGAATCTATATCTGTTTTAAATACCCAGGTGCCCTAGCTCTGGGTGTATATACATTCACTATTGTCATATGTTCCTGTTTAATTGATCCTTAATCATTCCATGATGCCATTCTTTGTCTTTTTTAACAGTTTTTGAGTTGAACCTGTTTTCTCTGATTTTATCATGACTAAATTTGCTTTTTTTGCCTTCTTTTAGCATTCAATATCTTTTCCATCCCTTCACTTTTAATCTGCATGTATCTTTGTTGGTGAGGTGTGTTTTTGGTAGCCAGCAAATAGATGGGTATTGTTTTTTTTTTTTAATCCATTCAGACAGTCTGTATCTTTTAGTTGGAGAATTTAGATCCTTTACATTCAAGTTCATTATTGATAATGATAATTTTATTCTACCATTTTCCATAAATTATCACTATTGTTTGCTTTGCATTTCCTTTGTACTTTTACTAGTTGATTTTTCTGCCTTCACATTTGTTTTATTATTCAAAGTTGGACTATGATGTGTTGTGGCGAACATCTTTTCTGATAGTATTAGAAGATCTATGTGCTTCCTGTATTGGATGTCCCATTCTTTCTTCAAGTTAGGACATTTTCTGCTATTATATTGCTGAATGGGCCTTCTAATCATTTTCACTTTCTATGTCTTCAGGAACTCCTATGACAGAGATATTTGGTCATTTGATAGTGTTCAAGATTTATTGAATACTATTTTCATATTTTATTTTTTTCATCTCACAGATATTTCCAAGGATTTGTCTTCTAGCTTGGATATTCTTCTGCTTCATCTATTTTGTCATTATGGCTTTCCAATGTATTTTTTCTTTGGCATATTGAGTCTTCCATTTCTAGTATTTCAGTTTGATTTGTTTTCAATATTTCAATCTCTTGAAAAATTTTTCATCCATATCACATTTGGATTTCTTTATCTCATGAATTTGTTTCTCTGTGTTTCTGAGTAATTTTATGATCATTCTTTTGAATTCATTTTCAGGCATTTCATCAATATCTTCGTCTTCAAATTCCAATATTGAAGTGTTATATTCCTTTTGGGAAGTCATATTGTCTTCATTGTTGTTATTTCTTGTATTTCTGCATTTATTTCTAGGTACTTGTGGAAATTGATTTTCTCCTCTGATTTGTCTTTGAACTATGCCTCTGTGGCTTATTGGAGTGTCTGCTCCTTCAGTGGATTTGCAGAGGCATGTGCTAGGAGGATCCAGGGAGCTTTAGTCAGTGCTCAAGTGTGGGATGAGAATCCAGGGTGAGACCCAAGTTGGGCATGGTATTTCGCCTCTGTTGTTAGCAGGTTGGATGATATGATCACAGCTGTTGGCATAATTTTAGCCCCACCTCCTCTCTTTCCAAAAGATCAATAACTAAGTTTGGCCACAGTGGATACAACCCCCACCACTGCAGGTGAATGAACTGCACAAGGGATCTTTGCAGTCTTCAGTGTGAGCACAGAACCCTCTGCAATGACCCACCCCAGGTAGTTAGGGAGTTCCTAGCCTCTTAAGTCAGACACAGTGATTTCTGAGAGCCTCAGCTACACCCCATGCCATATTGTATAGTCATAGAATTTCCGTAGACACAGTGCATAAGTCTCTCACAGTCATGGGGTACAGAGGATACCCTGTCAGCCTGCCCCATCCATGCAGAGAGAGCAGAGATGGTGATTTTTTTATCTAGTTGATTAGTTCATGGATGAAAGTGGGGCATTGACGTCCCCCATTATTATATTGGTATGTTTGTCTCTCTTTTGATCTATTAGCATCTGCTCTAAATAGCCAAGTATCCTGACATTGGGTATGTATATATTTACTATAATCACATCTTCCTGTTGAATTGATCCCTTAATCATTGCATGATGTCCTTCTTTGTCTCTTTTTACAGTTTTTGCGTTAAAGTCTATTTTGTCTGATATTAGAATAGCTACTCCTGTTCAATTTGATTTCCATTTGTATGAAATATCTTTTTCCATTCTTTCACTTTCAGTCTGTGTGTATGTTTGTTGGTGAGGTGTGTTTCTTGTAGGCAGAAATTAAAAGGGTCTTGATTGTCAATCCATTCAGCCAGTCTGTATTTTTTTTAATTGGATAATTTAAGCCATTTGCATTCAAGGTTATTGTTGACAATGATTTGTTCAGGCCACTTTTCCATGAATATTCCGATTCTCTGTTTTGGATTCCCTTTGTACTTTTACTAGATTTTCTGCCTGCACATTCTTTCATAATGATGACTTTCTTGATGTGTTTCTGTGTGCAGCATATCCTTAAGCATCATTTGTAAGACTGAAAAGTGGTGACAAATTCAGTTTGTTTTGGAAGGTCTTTATTTCATATTCATTTATAAATGAGTGGTTTGCAGGTTACAGTATTCTGGGTTGACATTGTTTTGATGTGTTTTTTTTTTCTTTTAGTACTTGGACTGTCTCTCCATTCTCTACTAGATTCTAGGGCTGCTCATGAGAAATCAGTTGTCAGTCTAATTGGAGAGCCTCTGAAGGTAATCTTTTCTCTCATGCACATTTTATAATCTTTATTCTTTACTGTTGAAAACTTGCCTATAGTGTGCTATGGTGCAGATGTTTTGTGGTCATCTCTACTGGGAGTTCTATGTGTTTCCTATACTCAGGTGTCCCTTTCTTTCTCCAAATTAGTGATGTTTTCAGCTATTATTTTACTAAGTAGCCCTTATAATCCATTTTATCTTTCCACACCTTCAGGAATTCCTAAGACCTGCATGTATGTTAGGATTTTTGATAGTATCTCTTAATTCCTAATTTTATTTTTGAGTCTGAGACATTTCTAAAGATTTTTATTCTTGCTCAGACAATCTTTGCCTCACCAACTCTGTTGCCAAGTTGTTACATTGTATTTTTTATTCAACATATTGTGTTCTTCATTTCTACTATTTGTTTTACTTATCTTCTGTATTTTTTGTCTTGGCAAAATCTTTCATCCATGTCATGTGTGGATTTCTTTAACTCATGGATTTGCTTCTTATTGTTTTTGGTTAAGCTTATGGTCATTCTTTTGAATTCCTTTTAGGGGTTTCATTAGTCTTGTCATCTTCATTTTCTAATATTGAAATATTGTTGTTCTCCTATAGGGGAATTTGTATTTTCGTCTTTCTTCATGTTTCTCTTATTTCTACATTAATTTTTAGACATTTGTGGAACCACTTGAGAAAACCAACATGTGCCACCATTTTAAAGCCCTATATTTTCTTTACATCATTTTCATTTTTTGGTGATCAATTAAATCATTTTCCTGATTCTACTCTTGTACATTTTTAATCCATCTCCACACAGAGATCAAAATAATAATTCAATAAACATGTATATGGTCACATTACTGCTCTTATTTTAGTTTCTAATTCATTGAAAACACAGAATGTCATCTTTTTATTGTAGCACATAAGATATCCATGACCTAGCTCCATCCCTGCATTTTCAGCCAAATGAATTCCCCAGAATCAAGTTACCATATCTTTAGTCTTAAAAATAATTATAGTAATGATAACATCAATTACTACTGGCAATTGCCAGTTAAAAAAATATCTTCAGAGCACCACTTTTATCTCTAATTCTCAAAATAAGCTTTCTAGTTAGGTATTGTAGAACTGTTGCTCTATGTTCACTATTGGGATGATGGCTATTGATTTGAAATAAAAATATTTTTATAATGTAAATAAGCCAACCCCAGAGGGACAAATATCATATGTTCTCCCTCATCGGTGACAACTAACCGAGCACCAAAAAGGAAACCTGTTGAAATGAAATGGACACTGTGAGAAAGCATGACTTGATCGGCCCTTGTCCTGACTGTTGATGAACAATTTAACACTTTATCCCTTTTAGTATTTTTTTTCTACTTAATACTTGTGTTTCAAATTGACTATGGTTTTATGAAGAATACAATATAGAATAATATCCAACATACAATAAAACATTTTCATGCCCATTAAGAGAATATCTCAGTCCATTTGAGCTTCTATAACAAAATGCTTTAGACAAGATAACATATAAATAATAGAAATTGATTTCTCATAATTATGGAGGCTGGAGAGTCTAAGGTCAGGGAACAAGAAGACATAATGTCTCATGCCAAATTACTTCCTACTTCCAAAATAGTACTTTTTTGCTGTGTCTTCACATGGCAGAAGAGCAATGCAATTCCCCTGAACCTCTTTTAATGGGATCTAATATCATTCATGGGACCTCTGTTCTCATGATTTAATCACTCCTGAAGGCTCCAGTCTTGATTATATCAAATTAGTGATTAAGTTTCGACATATGCGTTTTGAGACCACATCAGACCATACCAGATGATAATATAGGCACTATTTTGTTTCCTTGATGAAGGGTATATTATGATTTTTTAGATTGCTAATAATCAATGAATTTCACATTTGAGAGATTAATCCTAGTTGGCAACATTGTATTTCAGTCTTCTAATACACTTTTAAATTTTACTGGTGGGTATTTTCACATTTAAAATTCTATATTTATAACTAAGCTGGATCAGTATCTTTTGTGTATATGTATATGTGTCCCTGCACATATGTATGTGTAATGTTTTTGTCAGCATTGTAATTAAAACTTAATATTCTTATAGTTATTGTAATTATTAAAACTTAATATTCTTATAGTTATATGTTTGAATTCTAACTTATTGTGAGGGAAGGAATAAATCTTTTGATAATCTGTGCACATTACTTGGCACATTATAATTAACACATAAATAATTGCTGAATGTTTGAATGAATCTCCATATCTTATATGTTAAGCTGAGCTCAGTGTTTAAACAACGTGCTCAGGGTCATACAGGTAGTAAATGGCAGAGGTGGTCCTAGTATGGTTGTAAATAATATAAATACAATCTAATGTCCCAGACGAAGATAGGAAACTAGGTTGCATAATTGGAATATTGATGCTTTGTGATTAGAAGTTAAAAATGAAAAATTAAATATCAAAGTGATATTTTCTTATGTTGGATCAGACTTATAGACTCAATTTTAAATCCAAAGTCTGTGCAACTTCTACTCTATCGTACTGTCTAGCTACCTGCAGTTCTTTGTATATGGAGGGTGAACTCATATCATCTAAGCTAGGACAATTTTGCGAATCAAACAAGCTGCTACTTATAATTATGCCTGAATAATGAAGTAAATTGGGACTTGTGAAAAATTTGACTGTCATAGGTACCAGGGTGTTTGCTATTCCCACACATATACATACACTATGTGTTGTCTCTCATATCCGTACTTCTGTCCTTGCTATATTGTCTGCCTAAAATGATGTTTTTTCTTTGTACTCATCCTTCATATGCTTCCTGCTTTGGGAAGCTCCTGCTTTCCTCCCAGAGTGAGTCAAGAGTTCTATTGTTCTGTATCTTCAGCACTCTATGATTATGCTATTCTAGCATTTATCATATTGTTCTGTAACTGGGTTTAATGTTCTATTTCCCTTACAGGTTGTGAGCTCCCTGAGGTCAGGGACAGTGTTTTCCTTGAGGCCTTGGCATTCTTGGCACATTGGAAACATTCATTGTTAAGGAGCTCAGCATAGTGGCACAGCAAGTTTAGCCACTGCCTGTACTGCCTACATCCCATATGCATGGTGCTTTGTGTCTCCACTGCCGCACTTCTGGTCCAGCTCCCTAATAATGTGGCTGGGAAGGCAGTGAATAATGATCTGATTTTTTGGAACTCAGCCATTCATGTGGGGGACCCAGATAGAGTTCCAAGCCCCTGGATTTGGCCAGTTCCATCCCCGGTGTTTGCAACCATTTGGGGAGTGAACCAGTGGATGGCAGTGCTCGCTCTCTGTCTCTCTCTCTCTCTCTCTCTCTCTCCCTCTCTCTCCCTCTCTCCCTCCCCCCTCCCCCCTTATGTGTAATTCTTCCTTTCAAATAAAAAAATCTTTTAAAAATTGTTGAACAGATGAATATATAAAGAGATTAATGAATGAACAGAAAAAAAAGCTCATCCTATAACAGAAAACTGCTACCTTTGGTGAAGGAAATCATGTTCATACTTTTGACTTTATAGGTATGAATGGGTTATCCACTGCCAATACTTTAGGAAACATCACAGCTGAGAGACATGCTGAAAGGTGGCCTGAACAATACAACCTCCACTGGTGTGCCATCACATCCATTCCTTTGAAATAAACACTGTCTCTAGATGGCCTCTCCTAAAATGTACAACTGTTTTCTGAGAGAGGAGTATCCCTCTAAATAATCATTCCTTTCCTTACCTACTTAGATTTTTCTGGGAGTGGGTTGTAATATATGGAATCGGTGAATTTGTGTGACAGTGGGGAAGTTCAGTGGATTTTCCTTGTCTGTAATTATTTTTCTATCCATGTGTTTAATTGATAGAAACATAAAACATGGATCTCCACAAACACTCTGAGAGATCCATGAAGGCAAAGATATATATTTCCTTTGGCTTAATCTGTATCTAGCAAATAACTACATATATTAACTTATATACAATAAATGTTAAGTAATATTTGCTGAATGACGCTGTGATTTATACCACTTTGTACATATTTATAGGATTTATAAAATTGAGTCTCTTGTGTTTACTTGTTGTCAGACACTGATCTTTATACTTATGTATTCTCAGATACTGAAAAAATATTCAGATACTAGAAAATAGAGATATTAAACCTATGGGTTCAGACTGCCCAGCCCAGTGTGAAATCTGACCACTGTAAGATTCATATAATCTACTGGATCCCTAATTTGTTTTCCTTCCCCAAGCCTGGTAATTAGTGTATGTAAACCAAGCCTCAGGGCCTCTGAGTGCTTAAAGAAACACAAACACAACCTTGCTGATCATCCTGGATGTTTTGATCTTCAAATGGGCTCTTTCTAATACCACTTCCCCAACTTCATAGGACAGAATAATACTACTTATGCCCTTAAGATCCTGCATATGGCTCTCTATCACAGTATTATATTATAATGATCAATTTAGAATGCGAATTTCTCAATTTCAGGCACTTTGTTTTCTTCATTGCTACATTTTTGATGCTCAGGGCAATACTTGTTACAGAATAGTATTCAGTAAATGCCTACTGAATGAATTCATGGTGGTATCCTTTCCAGAGAAGGCCTACCTTCCGTAGGTATATGGGAAGGGGATCTTGGATGGTAGAAGTACTAGCTACCATAACTACCATTTATTATTTACATTATCTTGTGCCAAACATTTCAAGAACTTTTTAATCATTGACATAATATACCTCTGAAGGGGTGGTATATCTCAGTTTTAAAGATTTCTGAACTGAAGCTCAGGAAGGTTAAGCATATTAACTAAAGTCACATAGTAGCAGTGTAATAAACCAATATTGCTGTGATTTCAGAACCCCTGTGCTTTCCATTTATCAGATGAGGGTACTGCACAGGTGGCAGTGGTGTTTCAATTTGGAGGGCACAGATGGGTTAAGGAGGTGGTATGGATACTAAAGAGAAGCTTAATTGTCTGATGTATTTGAACATACTAGCTCCATCACCCTTTGAGTATGAATATTGTGCTCAAGAGTCAAGCTATCCACATGTGAGAGATTTGTGGCTCCATAAGTACCAAGAGCAGAGAGGACAGAGAAAGTGTATAGGCATAAGTTAGCTGTCTTGGGAAGTGACTTGTTCACCACCTGCTTTGTGTGGGTTGGAAATTAGTGCTTATACAGAATTTTAAATTGAGGGCAATGGTTTATTTAAGTTGGGATTATCTGCTTGGTTCCCCAGGAGAAAAGCTTGTATTAATTCATGTATGAAACTTATTCTCCCTTCTTCTCTGTTCCTATCTATGTCTATTCATAGAATCTCTCTCCCCCTCCGTCCCTCTCCCCCTCCCTCCCTCCCTCTCCCCCTCCCTCCCTCCCTCTCCCCCTCCCTCCCTCCCTCTCCCCCCTCCCTCCCCTATTCCCTCTCCCTCTGCCTCCCTCCCCTTGTCCCCTCTCCCTCTCTCCCTCCCTCCCTCCCTCTCTCCTCCCTCCCCCTCTTTCTCTCACCCACCAACCCTCTCCCTCCATCTCTCCTCCTCACTCCCTCTCATTTCCTTTCTTTTTGTATTTCTTGCTCTAGCTCTATCTTTCTCACTACTAAATCTGTTGAAATCTCTTTCAGGTAATTTATTCTATTTTGGGAATAATTATGACATATGAATGGAAAAATAAGCCAAAATACAAAGGTAATTATGTTAATTTTTTAAAAAAATCTCAAACTTAAAAGAAATGCTGAATTATGGGGAGATATATTTACACACCATACCTGTGCCAGGTTTGCCTGATTTGGAGGTGGTAGACATACATATCAAATTAGCTCACATTTTATGAATGTTCTAATCTCTTGCTTTTTACCTGCAATCTTGTGATACTTACGTGACCATAGTACATTCCAAAGAAGAGTGGGCCAGCTATTATGGATGGAAATTTCTAATAGTGCTTAGAATAGGGAGAGGCCAGTTGACCTCACATTCAAGTACCTGAGGGAATTTTCTCACTGACCAGAACTGGTGGTAAGCCAGACAGGTCTTGACTGTGCTTTCCAAAACCAGTAGGCATTTGAATTTTTAAAAGGGCCATCACAAAGGAAAATAGTTGCAATTATATGTGATTACTCAAGTAGCATTACAAACATCTACCTTTCTACTATCCTCTTTGTGCATTAAAAGTGCATCATCACACTCATCGTATTTCCTGCAGTCCGATCAGACTTGTCAACTCTACAGTAACCTACTTAATATCCTATGTCCAGATTCCCTTTCCTATTCCTTTCTAATGCTTCACCTTTCTCTATTTCCTCCTCTTCCTCTTATCCTGCTCTGAATAAACATAAGAATGATAATAAAAGAATGACTTGAACTTGTTTGATACTTAAAGAATTGCTATAAAATCCCTTTCTATTGTAGGCAAATAGAAATTACCTGAAGGATCTCTCTTTTGAGAATTTTTCCTAAGATATTGCATAAATGATTTACAATCACTAACAAGAAGGAATGTTTCAAGAAAATAAAAAGTAAAATTTGTGTAATTGAGGGAAGCATATGGATAACATTCAACTAGTATGCACGGGAACATAGGTCCTCCCTATAAAATGTGATAGACACTGTGATATATTATTTAACCTTCATTATCTTGATTAATCATCTCAACACAATGAGGAAAATGTTGCTGCTATCCTTATTTTAAAACATATGAAGACACTGTCATTCACAAAGGTTAAGTAAACTGTTCAAAGTCAAACACATAAGAAATAGTAGAGTTGAGATTTAAATTCATGTCAGTTTTTTTTTCCAAAGGATTTTTTTCATGCAGTCCTCAAGATCTGGTTCATAATATTTTCCGTGAGAACTCTAATCAGTAAGTTGGTTTATAATCTGAACTCATGCAACACAATGTGACCTAGGCTTCAGTGTATATTACCATAAATTATCCTATGTTTCGTGTATATAAACTTGATTATCATTATCACCTCTAATCCTTTTGTACACAATGCTGAGAATTTTACTAGGTATATATGACATATATGAGGGGACTTCAAACAGTTCTTGGGACATAGAATTACAAGATAAGTTTATTTTATGTAGTTTTTTTGAATATAGAAAGGCAATCTTATTTCCTGTCACAAGATTCAGAGCCCTGTAGTTAGCTTTAAATTAAACGAAGACTCATGAATTCTCCAAGTAGTTAAGCACCATGTGGATTTGGGTTAGGCATCTATTGTAATCCAATAATGTGTACTACTTTGGGGGTACAACCCTTGAAGAAATTATGGCCACATTGAGAAATAATAGCAGAAATACCATAAGTAATATTATAAAATAGTATAAATATAATAACTTTTGATATGGACTTTCTAATAGACATTCTGAAAAGAAATTGATGAGTGGGACCTGGAATGGTTTTGGAAAGAAGGCTTCATAGGAATTCAAGTTGAATTTTGAGTTGGATTAGGAAAGGGGAGGAAACACCATTTGAAATGGGGAAATTCATGTAGGTTAGTTGCAGAGGTAATAATTCAAGAATGAAAGAATAATTTTTTTTAAATCTCTGGATTAAAATGTCAGTGATGTCTGCATTTCCTTAGCTTAGTGATGGTTGCAGAGATGTGTTTAAATCTGTCATGTCCTAATGCCCTCACTCAAGCTGATGTATAAACTGCATCCATAATTGAAGTACTTTCTCAAATTCCTGCTCTTGCCAATGCTTTCCACCATTCAGAAACTATTCATGCATGAGCTAAATGAATGTCATGCCATTGACAGGAAGAATTCTCCATTTCTAGAAATTTCGAGGAAATGAATAATATTGGCTCATTTCAAAAAGAGGTCTTCAAAAGTCAGCACATTCTCTGACATTTTTCCCTTCTTCCCCTTCAGTATGTGAACCCCACTGATTTTTTAGGAGAATGTACTGGTTGTCATGGTAAAAAGTACACTAATTGGCTTCCTCTAGTTGATGTTCTGTCAAGCTCACTGCCCCACTGAGGATTCAGAATAGAGCACTTAACTTTTTGCTTCTCAAAGAATATGTTCCCAGCAAGTCTGCTGCCTCAACAGAAAATGGAAGATATTTGGAATGTCCTATATGTTATCCAAATATTTCACCCTTCATGGGGCCAGACGTGCAAAGTTTTACTTTTATTTGGTATCTTCTTTCCACAGAAAGTGCTGATGGAAACTCAGTTGGAGATTTTTAATTGTGTTAAATGGATTTGGGAAATTTGTAAAGAATGAAAGTATGTGGGCACACCATTAATTTGAGGAGACCTCAGTCCAGGAGAAGGTTAGTCTCAAGCAAGCTATGAAGTAGCCCTCTCTTATTTTTCTGTACTGTTTGTCTCCTTGCTATAGGAATAAATGAAGAGAAGGAAAAAGGAAGGCAAATGAGCCTTAGGAACTCCCCAACATGGTTGGTCTCAACTTCAGACTTTTTATGATTTCCCTACTATTGTGACTGAATGTCCCCCAAAACTTACCATATTACATTGATGAAAATGAACAGAAATAATTTTTCATGAGTTTTGGAATCATTGTGGAACTTCACATCAATAAGAAGGGTGTTGAGAGAAAGCTTCCAAATTTTGGTTTTGTAGTTTTGATGACTCTGAACCAGTTTAGAGAATTTTAATTGCAAAACCAGTTATGTTTTGAGGGGAAGTATATTTAAATACGGAAGGGGGGGAAGCAAGAGCTGCAAGAGAATGAGAAACTCCTGTATAAACCCCATTGTGGTGAGGCCTTTGGGGTAGTGATTAAATCATGAAGACTTTGTCCACGTGGATGGATTTATACCTTGTAATGGGGCTTCAGGAATCTAGCTTAGGCTTTCCTTTTTGCCCTTTGGTCCTTTCTGCTACTTGAGGAGATAGTGTTTTCCCTCTAGATGATGCAGCAACAAGACATCCTTTTGAAAATAGAGACCAGACTTCTGATCAGACACTGAACATGCTGGCATCTTGGAGTTAGATTTCCTAGTCCCTAGAACCATGAGAAATAAAATTCTCTTCTTTGTAAATTATCCAGTCTGTAATGTTTTGTTATAGTTGCACAAAGATAACTTTTCTTTTGGTCTTTCAAGTAAAAATATTGGTATCTGGTACATCTTACTAGGGCAATTGTCTCTGTTTAAGAACTTATAGAAAAGTCTGAACTATGATTTTCATAGCTCTGATTGATTTAACATATCATTTTTGTCACTTTCCTTTTGAAATTGCCATTGAGGACCTCTGGAAGAGATATTTTAGTATTCCTTGCCTGAGATCAGTAAAACAAGTGCCATTATCTACATATTGGTTTGGTTTTATTGGAGATGATCTTTGTAGTAGTTATTCATTGAGAAATTTGGAGCATCTTTTTTTTTTAACTTTTATTTAATGAATATAAATTTCCAGTATACAGCTTATGGATTACAATGGCTTCCCCTTCCCATAATTTCCCTCCCACCCGCAACCCTCCCCTCTCCCGCTCCCTCTCCCTTTCCATTCACATCAAGATTCATTTTCAATTCTATTTATATACAGAAGATCAATTTAGTATAAATACTTCAACAGTTTGCACCCACATAGAAACACAAAGTGAAACATACTGTTTGAGTACTAGTTATAGCATTAAATCAAAATGTACAGTACATTAAGGACAGAGATCCCACATCAGGAGCAAGCGCACAGTGGCTCCTGTTGTTGACCCAACAAATTGACACTCTAGTTTATGGCGCCAGTAACCACCCTAGGCTGTCGTCATGAGTTGCCAAGGCTATGGAAGCCTTCCAAGTTCCCCGACTCTGATCATATTTAGACAAGGTCATAAAAGACAGGTTGAGGATAGTAACCAATGATCCTAAGAGTGGCCTTAACCAGGTCTGAACAATTATACAGCATTAAGTGGGGAAGAGGACCATCAGTACACACAGGTTGGGAGTAGAGCCATTGGTGGTAGAGTAGAGGTTATGATTACAAAGGAATGAGGCCCAAGTGCAATAGACAGGGTCTAGAACAAAGGACAGAGTCATTATTAGAGGAGCTAAGAAAGGTGCTGTCTAAGCTACAAGTAATTTTTCTGATTGAGAGGCAAATAGAACCTGACAGAAGGGGCTTGATAATAATCTGTTGGGCTTTAGGCCTTGTAAGTTAAGAGGCCCAGACCTATCTATCTCTTCACATGGGGTATATCCTAAGGGAGGTGTGAACCTCCTAGGGGAAGGCACTCTGTTGACTTTCATTACTTGGCTGGCCTGGGAGGAGAGCTGGCCAGGTAAAGGCAGGGGGCATCTCTAACAAGAAATTTACAGTTCTGCCTGCAATGTTGCTGACCCTACTTGGCTCTCCCCTCAACTGCAGTGGTCACTTTGGAAGTTGGGCTGAGTGAAGGGCTTTTCAGCTTAGAGCCAATAAGATCTGTGGCTCTGACCTGGGCATCCTTCTACTCCAGGGCAGGTCCATTTCCAGTGATCCAACTCTTGGCAGAGCTGCCAGGGCTCTTCACAAGCTGACTTCTGCTGAAGCCCAGGCTTACCACATTGAAAGCCACTGCAGTGGACTGGCCTGTTGGGTCTCCTTGAGGGCAGATCACTGTACAGATCAGCCATTAATAGGCCTGCCACCCATTGCTTCTGATGCCTAGCTTTCTTTTCCTCCTGGTTTGTGTTCAAGCAGACCAGACGATGCAAGTCAAGGGAGTGTCCGTGTCCCATCTCTAATCTTTGGTGGCCTGAACTACAAGTCTATAGTCACAGGCATGTTCTGTAGTAGTTTTTCTAAGGTAGAGAATGCCCATGAGGAAAATTATATTCTCACTTTAAAACTTTCTTTCCCTTTGGTCTGAAAGGGAGGTTTTTTTTTAATTACTGTATACCTTGCTAATGGCGATGTGAATCTAGCTATGAGATTATTAGTTAAGTTCTTATTTTGGCTATGCTATTACAGAAAAATGTTAGCCATCTCTTATAAGGTCTAAAGATTAAATTGTGCATCCTACAGATTCCTTCATAATAGAATTAGTTCCCTACCTTGAAGAGAATAGAGAAGTGAAAGAACAAGTTTGGCTTAGAATAGAGAAATGAGGGAGCAAGTCCTAGATCACTTGCTGACAATAGCAATATTACATGAATACTTAGCAAACCATTTCAACCCTTAGATAAGAACTTAATAAAACATTTACCGGAAGGTCCAATGCCTTCTATAAATTTTAAGAATCATGTATTTGAAAACACGTCTTAAATATCTAACATGGTGTAGTTTGTTTAACCAGTAAACTTTAGCACAACCATATAAAATGTTTTTAGTTTCTTTCTACCAACAAGTTTAAAACATATGATACACAGATTCAGGTCATACAAATTAAAATGTATCTTTGATTGATTTTAGCAGCTTAAATTTATGGACAATCTTATCTAAAAGCCATTTAAAATAAAACTCTTTAATAAAATTTCCCCATGTGGACATACAATATGTACGCACATATAACATAGCATAATAGACCAATATCAAAATCCAAAATATCTGGTTGAAATAAGATTCCTTAAAATCATGACATAACATAGACCAAATCTGATCATTGTTACAAGGTGATTATTCAAGTCTTTGAAAATAAGCACATAGTTAAATAACCCATAGCTCTTCATCTCCTCCCTCTCTTTTTCCACTCTTAGATTTAACAGGGATCACTTTTCAGTTAAAATTTAAACACCTAAGAATAATTGTGTGTTAATTACTGAGTTCAACCAATAGTACTAGAACCACAACAACAACAACAAATACTAAAAAGGATAAAGTATTACATTGTACATCTAAAGTCAGGACAGGAGCTGATCAGTTCATTGTTGCTTCTAGTGTCCATTTCACTTAACAGGTTTCCCCTTTGGCGCTCAGTTGTCACCGATCAGGGAAAACAAATGATATTTTTCTCTTTGGGACTGGCTTAATTCACTCAGCATGATGTTTTCCAGATTGCTCCATCTTGTTGCAAATGACTGGGTTTCGTTGTTTCTTACTGCTGTATAGTATTCTATGGAGTACATGTCCCATAATTTCTTTATCCAGTCTACTGTTGATGGGCATTTGGGTTGGTTCCAGGTCTTAGCTATTGTGAATTGAGCTGCAATAAACATTAATGTGCAGATGGCTTTTTTATTTGCCAAATTAAATTCCTTTGGGTAAATTCCAAGGAGTGGGATGGCTGGGTTGTATGGTAGGGTTATGTTCAGGTTTCTGAGGAATCTCCAGACAGACTTCCATAGTGGCTTAACCAGTTTGCATTCCCACCAACAGTGGATTAGTGTCCCTTTTTCCCCACATCCTCTCCAGCATCTGTTGTTGGTAGATTTCTGAATGTGAGCCATTCTCACTGGGGTGAGATGGAACCTCATTGTGGTTTTGATTTGCATTTCTCTGATTGCTAGTGATCTTGAACATTTTTTCATGTGTCTGTTGGCCATTTGGATTTCTTCTTTCGAAAAATGTCTATTGAGGTCCTTGGCCCATCTCTTAAGTGGGTTGTTTGTTTTGTTGTTGTGGATTTTCTTGATTTCTTTGTAGATTCTGGTTATCAATCCTTTATCTGTAGTATAGTTTGCGAATATTTTTTCCCATTCTGTTGGTTGCCTCTTCACTTTCCTGACTGTTTCTTTAGAAGTACAGAAACTTCTCAATTTGATGCAGTCCCAAATGTTAATTTTGGTTTTGACTGCCTGTGCTGTTGGAGTATTTTCCAGGAAGTCTTTGCCTGTGCCTATATCTTGCAGGGTTTCTCCAATGCTCTCTAATAATTTGATGGTTTCGGGTTGTAGATTTAAGTCTTTAATCCATGTTGAGTGAATTTTTGTGTAAGGTGAAAGGTATGGGTCTTGCTTCAAGCTTCTGCACGTGGAAATCCAATTTTCCCAGCACCATTTATTGAATAGACTGTCCTTATTCCAGGGATTAGATTTGGATCTTTGGTCAAATATAAGTTGGCTGTAGATGTTTGGATTGATTTCTGGTGTTTCTCTTCTGTTCCATTGGTCTATCCATCTGTTTCTGTACCAGTACCATGCTGTTTTGATAACAACTGCCCTGTAGTATGTCCTAAAATCAGGTATTGTGATGCCTCCGGCTTTGTTTTTGTTGTACAGGATTGCTTTGGCTATTCGAGGTCTTCTGTGTCTCCATATGAATTTCAGCATCATTTTTTCCAGATCTGAGAAGAAGGTCTTCGGGATCTTGATGGGTATTGCATTGAATGTATAAATTGCTTTTGGGAGAATAGACATTTTGATGATATTGATTCTTCCAATCCATGAGCATGGAAGATTTCTCCATTTTTTGGTATCCTCTTCTATTTCTTTCTGTAAGGTTTTGTAGTTTTCATCGTAGAGATCTTTAACGTCCTTGGTTAAGTTTATTCCAAGGTATTTGATTGTTTTTGTAGCTATTGTGAATGGGATTGATTTTAGAAGTTCTTCCTCAGCCGTGGCATTGCCTGTGTATACAAAGGCTGTTGATTTTTGTGCATTGATTTTATATCCTGCTACTTTGCCAAACTCTTCGATGAGTTCCAGCAGTCTCTTAGTAGAGTTCTTTGGGTCCCCTAAATAAAGAATCATATCATCTGCAAAGAGGGATAGTTTGAGTTCGTCCTTCCCGATTTGTATCCCTTTAATTTCTTTTTCTTGCCTAATAGCTCTGGCCAAAACTTCCAGAACTATATTGAATAGCAGTGGTGAGAGTGGGCATCCCTGTCTGGTACCAGATTTCAGTGGAAATGCTTCCAACTTTTCCCCATTCAATAGGATGTTGGCCGTGGGTTTTTCATATATTGCTTTGATTGTATTAAGGAATGTTCCTTCCATACCCAGTTTGCTTAGAGTTTTCATCATGAAAGGGTGTTGTATTTTATCAAATGCTTTCTCTGCATCTATTGAGAGAATCATATGGTTTTTCTTCTGCAGTCTGTTAATGTAGTGTATTACGTTGATTGTTTTGCGAATGTTGAACCATCCCTGCATACCGGGGATGAATCCCACTTGGTCTGGGTGGATGATCTTTCTGATGTGTTGTTGCATTCTATTGGCCAGAATTTTATTGAGTATTTTTGCATCTATGTTCATCAGGGATATTGGTCTGTAATTCTCTTTCAATGTTGCATCTCTTTCTGGCTTAGGAATTAAGGTGATGGTGGCTTCATAAAAAGAATTTGGGAGGATTCCCTCTTTTTCGATTGCTCTGAATAGTTTGAGAAGAATTGGAGTTTGTAGCTGTATACCTCAGTTTTCACGCTGGATGAATGAAGTTGTAAAGCTGCAACCCCTTATATTGGGGGAGCTATAAGTGGTTTCAGAGAGGTTCATGGAAGTCTATTTATATCTCCTGGAACAGATTTAGTGATGTCACAAACTAACCTGAAAACTCTCCATCTCATATATCTCTTTAAATTCACTTTTAACTATAATTTATCTTCTAGCTCAGTGTGAGTGGGTTTGAGAGAAGATTCTTGGCTCTTATTGTTTTAAAGAAGAAGGGAAAACACTGGGAAATAAAAGTAGTCTCTCAGACTACTTTTTTAGTCTTTTAGTATTTTAGATTGAAAAACTATTTTAAATAACTTTGCCTCACGCTGATAGTGGGGATAATAATGATAATCATCATCAGAAAGTGGTACCCAATTAAGCCTAATTAGGGAATTCTGCTGTACTTAGAGAACTTCATAGACTTAGTTTTTTATTGAGCCTAAGACAAACACACTGGTGTGTGAATTATTGTCAGCTGGTGTAAAATGAGTCTATATCCACAGAAGCTAATGATCACTTCATTTGGGGAAAATAAGAGACTGTAAGATTAAAAATATGAAAGGAAAGGGAATGTGAATAGTGTTTTTGCTTTATTTTTCTTAAATATTTAGAAATATTTTGAGTCTTTTGTATAAAGTAACGTCACAGGATCTTTGGTGATAAGAAAAAT
The DNA here is from genome assembly GCF_033115175.1 of Lepus europaeus. Taxonomy (NCBI): domain Eukaryota; kingdom Metazoa; phylum Chordata; class Mammalia; order Lagomorpha; family Leporidae; genus Lepus; species Lepus europaeus. The sequence goes on along the minus strand of NC_084850.1, from coordinate 35,216,974 downwards.
CCCTAGGTCCAAGGAACGTTGTTCAGACTAACAGAGATCAGCATCTGTTCTTATAAATGGGGTGGAGAAGGTGAGGGATGCTTGGGACTGACACCAAAATATCCCCTGGAAGATAGTTTTGGGAGGTCTTTTAGACTAAAAGAATATACATATATGCCAAGATTTGTTGAGTTGGTAAGTTCTAGATACTAAATGAAGAAATCCTACATAAGTTACATTTTTAAATTCTGCTAACAAGCATTATATAGATAAGGGGATGGGGTAACAAACAGTATAAAGAAGTTTCCTGAAGTCATGCAGCTACACACATTACCCAAACTCCATACACACACAGTGTACAAATTTCCGTGGCTCTTTTTGCTTATTCTTATTGGGTGCTCACTCTGCAAAAAGTAGATGAAGTTAATAAAGGATTCTGCCTCACTCGTTCTAGTACATTGGGTATTTCATAAGGAAGTTACAGATGACTCAGTTTAGGCACATTAGCCTCTTTACACCGAATCACTACATCTAATGGTAACCTGTTGCTGGGGATTGAGGAGGCTATATTAATACATCAAACAAACAAAAAAAAACCTGATGTGGGCTGGTGCTGTGGTGTGGCAGGTAAAGCTGCTGCCTGCAGTGTCAGCATCCCATATGTGCGCCGGTTCAAGTCCCAACTCCACTTCTGATCCAGCTCTCTGCTATGGTCTGGGGAAACAGCAGAAGATGGCCCAAGTCCTTGGGCCCCTGCACCTGAGTGGGAGACCTGGAAGAAGCTCCTGGCTCCTGGCTTCAGATCGGCCCAGCTCTGGCTGTTGCAGCCATAGCCAATTGAGGAGTAAACCAGTGGATGGAAGATTCTCTCTCTCTCTCTCTCTCTCTCTCTCTCTCTCTCTCTCTGTGTGTGTGTGTGTGTGTGTAATTCTACCTCTCAAATAAATAAAAATATAAAAAAAAACATTTGATGCAAAAAAGATAAGCCTGAGTTAACTAAAGTAATTCAAAGGGCCAGACAGAAACACTTGAATTCAAGATGTTCTTATAATCCCATTATTGTTAAATCGCTTCTTTTTCAACAATCTAGAATCCATGCAGCTCTAATGAAATGTTTATGCATGGTTCCTTTATTTGAAAAGGAAAAAGAACTTTGCAGCTCATAGGGTAGAGGTGAAGTCTTCCTATACTATAATTCCCATAGTTTGCCCCACATTTTTCTTTGGAAACAGAATTGTCACTTGAACTAAAAATTCTTAGATTTGCTTTCTTGTTTGGAACTTGAACTAACTTTACCAAAACTAAAGGAAATGGATTTATGGCTTTCTGCTCTACTGGTCAATCAGTGGGGCCTATATGTTCAGAGGATGAAGAGGTTTCCCACCAGTTTTTAGTGTCATATTTGCATTAATCCTTGATAACAGTGAATAGATATGCCTGGGTGTGAATCTGTTTCCAATTTTCTTTTCCAACTTAGTCTTTCCATTTAGCTCAGCCTTCTTACCACAGGGCATAGGACTATTTTGGAGTCAAGAGAGTAGTTAAGAGCATGGACTTACAGAATCAAGACAGATATGGGTTTCACTTCTGCATGTCAGTTTATGTGAGTTTGGGCAAGTAATTTATTTTGAAACTCATATCCTTCAATCCTCTTCTATAAAATGGAGGATAATACTGATACTTGCTTTGGAGGAATATTGTGAAGATTAAATGGGTGGATTGATCTTGGTATATTGCCTGAAACACAACTATCAATAACTGGTAGTTTTTTTTTAAATGTTAATTCTCTTTATCCAAAAATTTGCTAATCACTTAATCCACCGTAGTTGTCAAGGTATTTTCAAGAACCCCATCTCTTGTTACCTGTTGTAATGTTACATTGCTTGACACTTTTGAGTTGGTTAACAATTGGTTTGTATTTCTTTTATTGTAGATGAGTATTGTCTTGCAGGTCAGTTCTGTGTAATCACTTCAGGTCCCTGGTGAACTCTTGCCTAGCCCAATGCTGAGTACCCAGAAAATCCTAATGAAATGTATATAGGAATAAAGATTTGGTTTTGTGCCTCAATGATTTATCCAGAGACTGGAGTTGGCTTTTTATCTCCACTGGAATCCAAGTGACTTTCTTCTTTGCCATCTTTTGTAACCTCACTAATATAGTACATGTGCCCGGTATAATAGATTTTATCTCTAAGGATTTATGAAAATGAAAGAATGCTACCATACAAACTAAAATGTCTCTGCCTTAAGTACATCTGTGCCAGAGGCTCATTTTATTTTGGGGGAAATACTATATTAAATTGGGTCATCCCCAAGGACAGATTCTGGAACTTCTTATTGCATGTGAGCTGGCAGCGCCTCCAGGGGAACTGAACTGGGCCCAAGATTAGCTTCACGTTAAAATTTCCTTATGATCATCATTGGATGATGGGATCACACAGATTGAAGGTGTTAACATTCAATTTTTCTCACCTATTTTGAAGTTAGCAATGATATCCAAAGTGAAAAATCAATTATAGAAAAGTGTTCAATTTAGATAGTGATTTGCTCACAGGCAGCTTGTTGGAACAAAAGGGGAAGACAATAAGGAATTATTAAGGAAAAACTGATATGTTTACTATGGTTTTGCAAAATAGAGGGAGAAATGAAAATAGAATTTCAGTGATTTAATGAACACAAAGCGTGCATTTGCCTCAGTTCTAAATTCCTTTATCACTCCTGTCAAATAGAAGTTATTTGAACTCAAGTTATTTTTGCCACACTGAACAGAGCAGACATCCAAGGAGGGTCTTTAGGAGATTTTTCAGGTCAGAGCTACATCCTAGTGAGAGGGTAATTTTGCTATTTTCTCTGCAGTCTTCTCTGTAATTATCCTTGTGGTTGGTATGTAGATGTCAACTTTAAATTTCCTCCATGAGAAGTAAGATTCAGCACTAGAAACTTCTCCCTCCAACTGAATAGACACCTACAGTTAAACTAGAAGCCAAGAGAGATCCTGGATCACTGGCAGATAAAAAGAGAGGAAGAAGGGGTATGTGAGAGGGGAAAGAGGACATGTAAAGTCAAAGAGGACAGTATCTGGTCTTATTGAGCCAGCCTGTTAATTGTGCTCTTTACCTCTAATCCTGTGCTTCTGCTATCCTTTCTCTTCCATTGATCTTCTTAAAATAAGCGTGATTGTGTTATTCTCCTGCTTAAAACCCTTTAATGTTCCTATTGATCTGAGCATCAAGTCCAAGCTCTCTGTTAAGATTCTTCAAGGCCACTTATTATCTGTCTCCTGCCATGATCTGTCTTATCTTCTACTTTTTGTCTTACATCTGGTGCTACATTACTATTGAATGTCTTGCAGATCTTTCTACCCCTTGAGTAACCCTTCTTCCCTGCTACATGTATCAAAGGCTGCCCCATGTTCTTTATTCATGGAAATCACTCTTTTCATACTTAAAGACACAGCTCAGGGTAGGGCATTTACCTAGTAGATAAAATGCAAGTTAAAATGCTCATGCTCCATATCAGAATACCTGGATTTGATTCTCAGATATGACTTCTGATTTCAATATTTCTGCTTATGCAGATCCTGGAAGGCAACAGTGATGACACACTTAACTGGATTTCTGTGGGGCATGAGCGCGGCCATGGCATGGCCAGGCCAGGCCCGGGGGCTCCGCATGCGCAGCTGCTCCAGGGTGCCCCCGCCCAAGCTGCACGGAACGAAGCCACGCGGAGCCAAGTAAGATGGCGCCCAGAGGAAGTAAGATGGGCGGAATCCAAAGTTGTTTACCACTAAAACTAACTGGCTGCGCAACATCAGGGGAGGTAACAAAACTAGTAACAAGTGTATAGACATAGGGCTAGTCCTATAGAAATCCCCCTGTAAGGTGACTGTGTAAGTGATTGGTTGGTCCTTAGCCCTGCCCCAATGACTCTGCAGTTTTGTGTTATAAAAGGTACTATTATGCAAAAGGTAAATGAGTCCTTGCTAGACTTGGCTCCCCGCTGCGTCTGATTGTCTCCGGGACCAGGAGGCTGGGGAACGGGCGAGCGGCACGCACTTACCTTTCCTCGACCCAGTCCATCCTTGTACGGGTGGACTAAGACCCAACAGATTTCTGTCACCCCACATGGGAGACCTGGGTTGTCTTCCTAGCTCCTCTGCCTTGGCCACAATCCAGCCCTGTCCATTGTGAGCATTTGGGGAGTGAAACAGTGGATGTGGACTCTCTCTTAGTTTGTCTCTCTCTGTTCTCTTTCTGTGTCGCATATAAATAAGTAACTTAAAAGTTTTTATAAAGATACAGCTCAGATAGCACCTCTTTTAAGAAGCCTTCCTCAATTCCTATAGGTGGGGCTGAGTTTCTCCTCCAAATCCCATGGCACCTGTGCTTACTTCTATTTTGTAATTTATCCTATTATATTAAAATTATCTGTTTATATATCTAATTGAGAGCTCCTTGAGGATGGGACTAAAGTCACTTGAAATATTTTAAATGGTAATGAGTGGTATAGAATTCCAAAGGCAGTGAACTTAAGTGCCAATCAGAAGCAGTAGTGGGTGGTTTAAACATTCTTCCTCTTTAGCAGATGCCTGTTCTCTCACTGGCTTACCTACTTGTGACAAGCTGCTTATACAATTATTCATCAACACCTAAATCTATGAGATGTTTGCAATTTAAATAGATGTTCCCTAAAGATAAGGCACTAAGGACAAGAGACTTTCAGGTACTGAGGCACACTGACAAGAGACATATGAGAGGTCTTCAAAAAGTTCATAAAAATGAAAATTATGAAAAAATTATGCATAGATGTTTAAAAACCTTGTACCGAATACTTTAATTCAATTTTTACAAACTTTCTGAAATACTCTTGTGTTTCCTTGTCCTTTGTACCACATGGTGAAGGCAGCTAACTATTAAGCTTCTGCTTAATTAAGTACAACCTGGTATTCAGTTCCCATCGATCACCAAAATGATCTGTTAAATTTCAATTAATTTGGGGCTGGCACTGTGGTGTAGAAGGTTAAGACGCCACCTGCAGCAACAGCCATCCCGTATAGGCACCAGTTCGAGTCCTAGCTGTTCCAATTCTGAAACAGCTCTCTGCTAATGTGCCTGAGATAGCAGTAGAGAATGGCCCATGTTACTGGTCACTGAGGGGAGGGCGGTTGCAGGAGTAAGTTTCATGGGTTCTTTTTCTCAGCTTAGTATAAAAATAAAAAGCCAGGAAACAATTTGCAAAGAGGCAGAGACTTTTATTTGACATAAAAGCATCTAGTCCAAGAGGAGACCAGGTGAAGTGCCCAAACAGGACAGTGAAAGATTGCAACCACTCTGAAGGTGTAATTTAAAACCACAAGGTCACACACGCAGCCCAAGAAGCTACTAATGAGGGAAATGCCAGCCAGTCTGGAAACAAGCTTTCTAGCCACAGCTGAGAGCCTGCTTGTGAAGGACATTCTACCTATTTCTGATGGGCCCATAGACTTCCCAGCCCCACTGGACAGCCTTAGCTCAAGTGTTCCAAGTGCTTGGGCCCCTGTACCTATGTGAAACTTGGATGAAACTCCTGGCTCTTCGCTTCAGGCTGGCAGAGCTCCAGCCATTGAGGCCATTTGGGGAGTGAACCAGCAGATGGAAGACCCTTCTCTCCATCTCTCCCTCTCTCTCCGTAGCTCTGCGTTTCAAATAAATAAATTAAATAAATCGTAAAAAATAGTTAATTTGTTTCTCAAAAAATGTGAATGTGTTGATACCGGGGCACTATCAGGAACATGAACTCCTTGAGATAGATTTCTTCAACATGATTAGAGTTTCCCAGAAGGTTCTACAACATGGGAGAGCCTTTGAGAAGTAAGGTTTTAGGCATACTCTGTTGACTGTTAAAAGAGTTTCTTTTTGCATTATACCTACACCAAAGTGGGAGGGCAACACTTGAACATATCCAACCAAGATTGATTGTCCTTTCCTTAAATCCCACCATACTAACTTAACTTTAAGGCTGAAATTAAAGCTAGCAGAAAGGAAAGGAAAGATAGGTATAGAACAGCTTAGACCATCAAATTTTGCTGCTTTCAATACACTGTTCCTTTTCATAAATTTCAAATGATTATTAGTGGTAAACGAGAAAAAATGGAGTCACATCTTACAGTATCAAGAGGAAAATGTTCTCTAAGTAGAAAGTTCCAGTTTTCACTGTAAAATTTCTACTGGGAAGGAATTTTTTGCCGTGTGTCAATTATTAGAGACAATTATTAGCATAGTCCACGTTTGTGCCTTCTGTGTCATCATAAAAGAATTCACTCATCCAATAAGTCGCTGCATCAGGTGCTGTGGAGGATAAGACATGGCACCTGCTTTCAGTGGGCTTAACATTTAATAGGAGAGCTAAGATATACATGTTCATGTATAAAGCAGGCAGAATATATTAAGCAGTATAAGCAAGCTACCAAGTGTGATGGAAGCTTCAATGATAGGGAGTTTAATGATTAGCATCTGAGTGAATCTTCCTGGAGGCAACTAAAGTCAGGGGGAAAAGGTCAGGTATTGTGGTTATTCTGGGTAGAGGGAGTTTCATGTTGAATGCCATAGATATGGAAAGGTCCAGGACAGGTCTATACAGTGAAAATGATCTGCTGTGTAGTACATAGAAATAATGGTAGATAAGGTTTTACAGATTATTTGGGGGTCAGATGAAGGATTATTTGGGGGTCAGATGAAGGAGGCTTATGACTATCAGATTGGAGGTAGGAATTTTATTGTATAAAGTAGACAGTGCATTATGTCTTGGTTAGAACTGTGCTTTAGGAGGATTAATTTGACATTCTAGGCAGTGTAGGTTAAATGCTGAGCTATTTTCTTTAACCTCAGAGGAGGTAGAAATGGATCCATGGCTTTTGCTATTCAAGATGTGATACATTGGGTTGTATAGATTTAAAACCATTTTTCTTTTATTAGTTGCTACTAGATTGATAGCCCTGAGGTCACTGCTCAGACCAAGACAGCTACCCAAGCTGGGATGAGAAGATATATTTTTCTACTTTGAAGCTATGTGCACTCTGTTTTGTGTTAAACCTGGGCCAACTTTTCAATATCATCTTGATATTCTATCAGCTTGATGTTCTTTATTTTTGAGTACACATTTGCGTGTGTGTGTACGTGTGTGTGTGGTTTCTGATTAATTGTTTATAGAAGGGAAACAGTTTTATACTCGGGTGTGTTTTTTTCTTTTTTGTATCTCATAGAATAAAAAAGCTGTAAGTTGTAGGGGCAGTGAGGAATATGTGGAATCACCACTTAAGTATCTATTTTTGTTTCCAAATTCCTTCTGGTTTCGTGCTATCAAGAGACTTATATCACATTGTGCAATTTGGTAGGAATAGTACCAGTGTTTCTCAAAGTGCAGCTCTCTTTGACCACCTGCCATTGAATTCTTTAGGAGAGAAATCTAAATTGACTGAATTAGAGATCAGGATTCTTCCTGTTTAATAAGGTCATTTCGTGATTCAGGCATAAGGGTACTTTAAACAGTTTATGAAAAAATGTAATTAAAAGATAAGTGTATTTTGACAAAAAATGTTGAAATCCATAGCTTTCTCAATGTGTATTTTCCTTGAACCCTTTGAAGACCCTTCAGAATGCTCAGCTTTGACAACTACTTAACAAAAGATTAAAAATCAAGCAATGAAATTTTGAAACTAAGAAGGTGAAAAATGGCAGATCATAAGGCCATTGAAAGAAATTTTAAGAAGTATGGAAAACTTGGACTTTGGAACTTTTTTCTTTTACTTTGGCAAGCTAAGAATTAAGAAAAAAATGATTTACTTATTTGAAGGGGAGTAGGAAGGACAGGGCGAGGAGAGAGGAGAGAGAGAATATAAATATGAATTGACCTTTCACCTGATGCTTCACTCCTCAAGTAGGGGCACAACATCCAGATGCTGGGCTCAAACTGGGAAACAGGAATTCCATGTGGCAAGGGCTCAAGCAATTGGGCAATCCTTTACTGCTTTCTCAGGCATTAGCAGGGAGCTGGATTGGAAGTGGAACAGCTGGGACTCCAACTGACAACTTGATATGAGATGGCAGCACCATTGCAAGCAGTGGATTAACCTGTTATGTCACAATGCTGACCCCATACTAACAACTTTTGGGTCAAAGAAAAGAAATTTGTAGTAGAAAGACTTTCCTACTTTAGAATGGTCTTTTTTTTTTTAACTTTCATTTAATGAATATAAATTTTCAGTGTACAGCTTATGGATTACAATGGCTTCCCCCTCCCATAACTTCCCTCCCACCCACAACCCTCCCCTCTCCCACTCCCTCTCCCCTTCCATTCACATCAAGATTCATTTTCAATTATCTTTATATACAGAAGATCAATTTAGTATAAAGATTTCAACAGTTTGCACCCACATAGAAACACAAAGTGAAACATACTGTTTGAGTACTAGTTATAGCATTAAATCAAAATGTACAGCACATTAAGGACAGAGATCCCACATCAGGAGCAAGTGCACAGTGGCTCCTGTTGTTGACCCAACAAATTGACACTCTAGTTTATGGTGGCAGTAACCACCCTAGGCTGTCGTCATGAGTTGCCAAGGCTATGGAAGCCTTCCAAGTTTGCCAACTCTGCTCATATTCAGACAAGGTCATAAAAGACAGAGTGAGGATAGTAACCAATGATTCTAAGAGTGGCATTTACCAGGTTTGAACAATTATACAGCATTAAGTGGGGAAGAGGACCATCAGTACACACAGGTTGGGAGTAGAGCCATTGGTGGTAGAGTAGAGGTTATGATTACAAAGGAATGAGGCCCAAGTGTGCTAGACAGGTCTAGAACAAAGGACAGAGTCATTATTAGAGGAGCTAAGAAAGGTGCTGTCTAAGCTACAATTAAGTTTTCTGATTGAGAGGCAAATAGAACCTGACAGAAGGGGCTTGATAATAATCTGTTGGGCTCTAGGCCTTGTAAGTAAAGAGGCCCAGACCTATCTATCTCTTCACATGGGGTATATCCTAAGGGAGGTGTGAACCTCCTAGGGGAAGGCACTCTGTTGACTTTCATTACTTGGCTGGCCTGGGAGGAGAGCTGGCCAGGTAAAGGCAGGTGGCATCTCTAACAAGAAATTTACAGTTCTGCCTGCAATGTTGCTGACCCTACTTGACCATCCCCTCAGCTGCAGTGGTCACTTTGGAAGTTGGGCTGAGTGAAGGGCTTTTCAGCTTAGAGCCAATAAGATCTGTGGCTCTGACCTGGGCATCCTTCTACTCCAGGGCAGGTCCATTTCCAGTGATCCAACTCTTGGCAGAGCTGCCAGGGCTCTTCACAAGCTGACTTCTGCTGAAGCCCAGGCTTACCACATTGAAAGCCACTGCAGTGGACTGGCCTGTTGGGTCTCCTTGAGGGCAGATCACTGTACAGATCAGCCATTAATAGGCCTGACACCCATTGCTTCTGATGCCTAGCTTTCTTTTCCTCCTGGTTTGTGTTCAAGCAGACCAGAGGATGCAAGTCAAGGGAGTGCCCATGTCCCATCTCTAATCTTCGGTGGCCTGAACTACAAGTCTATAGTCACAGGCATGTTCTGTAGTAGTTTTTCTAAGGTAGACAATGCCCATGAGGAAAATTATATTCTCACTTTAAAACTTTCTTTCCCTTTGGTCTGAAAGGGAGGTTTTTTCTACTTACTGTATACTTCACTGATGGCGAAGTGAATCTAGCTATGAGATTATTATTTAAGTTCTTATTTTGGCTATGCTATTACAGAAAAATGTTAGCCATCTCTTTTATAAGGTCTAAAGATTAAATTGTGCATCCTACAGATTCCTTCATAATAGAATTAGTTTCCTACCTTGAAGAGAATAGAGAAATGAAAGAACAAGTTGGGCTTAGAATAGAGAAATGAGGGAGCAAGTCCTAGATCGCTTGCTGACAATAGCAATATTACATGAATACTTAGCAAACAGTTTCAACCATTAGATAACAACTTTCTTTTTCTTTGCTGAGGAAATCTGACCCATTCCTCAAGGCTTTGATGGGTTTCATGGCCACTCCAATCAATGAAGATTTTCTTAGAGTTGTCTTCACTTCTTAATTGTCCCTGTCCTTTGTTATTTATCTTTGGGGACACTTATAAATTTGCCTTCAGGGTCCAGCATTGTGCACAATGGGTTAATGCCGGCTTCCTGTGATGTCAGCATCCTATACAAGCTATATGAACATTGGTTTGAGTCCTTGCTACTCCAGTTCCAATCCAAGTCCCTGCTATTGGTATCTGGGGAAGCAGTGGAAGATTGCCCAAGTGTTTGGTCCATTGTCACCCATGTGGGAAAAACTCCAAGAAAGTCTCAGGCTTTGGGCTTTGGCCTGGCTCAACCCTGGTACATTGTGACCATTCGGGGAATCAACCAGCGGACAGAAGATCTCTGTGTCTTTTCCTCTTTCTCTGTAATTCTGCTTTCCAAATAATTAAATAAATCTTAAAAACAACAACAACAACTCACCTATAGTGCTAACTGCATTGTTGAATTGGGATTTAATTGCTTCATGGCCATTGATGTTGTCTAACTAGTCTCTAAGTCCCTTGGGGTCAAGGGCTGTGTCTATTTTTTAAAGACTTATTTATTTATTTGAAAGTCAGAGTTACACAAAGAGAGAAGGAGAGGCAGAGAGAGGTTTTCGATCCACTGTTCACTCCCCAGTTGGCTGCAACGGCCAGAGCTAAGCCGATCCGAAGCCAGGAGCTTCTTCCGGGTCTCCCACGTGGGAGCAGGGGCCCAAGGACTTGGGCCAATTTCTATTGCCTTCCCATGCCATAGCAGAGAGCTGGATCAGAAGTGGAGCAGCAGCTGGGACTTTAACTGTCACCCATATGGGATGCTGGCACTGCAGGCTTCAGCTTTATCCTGCTACAGCACAGCACCAGCCCTAAGGGCTGTCTTAACCTTCTTAATACCGTCTCCAGTCCTGTAGCATTTTGTACCATGTTTATCACCCAGTAAGAGCATAATAAATGCTTACAAAGTACATGAAAGTATTTCAGGGGACACACAAATTTGTGAGGAACACAAATACCAAAGGTATGTTGAGGGATAAAGGAGGCGAACGTAAAATATGTTTATATTCACTAAAATAGTCCAATCTTTAAAAATTAAGTATGCAGCGTTCTGTTTCTTCCCAGTAGTGTTTAGTGAGCCAAAATTCTTTATTTTCATTTATGAGAAGTAAATCCATTTCCATAATTCACCTTCCTTTTCAGCACTTTCATTTCTAGCTATGACTCAGACTTCTTTTATTTCTGGCAGCATGTTATCATTTATCTGGGGAGTAAAAAGAACTTAGAACAATGACTTCCAAACTTCTCTAATCATTCTGTAATAGTCCTTCTTTATGCTAAGGGCTAGTCATTTAGATGTAACTGATTATATCATCCATTTAACTGGCCATGTCATGGAATCCTTTCCTTTCTTTTGGAATTTGATAACTGATCCTGTTTAATTTAATTTATCAAAAATCATCTTACCCATTTGTTTCTTCCCACTCATTCTTCATTTGAAGCCATAACTTCCTTGGTTTTAGAGTGTGGGGGATTAGGGTGGGTGGGAATTGGTGCCTGCCTTGGCTTTTTAAGTACCAGCAGCAACATTATTTCTATAATTTTTGTACTGCCTCAGCCCACACATGACTAGTTCTCATTCTCTTCCTGTTCCCCGCCCACAGCATCCTCCCTCTGTCTCTTAGATGCCTGCACCTTCTCAGTGGCCACTTTCTTTCAGTTCCAGAACGGTTTCATTCATCACTGTCACAGTGCCTGTTGATGGTAAACTCTTCCATTTTATCTGTGGCCACCAGTAAATGAGGTTGCATTTAATATTTTAAAGAATATTCTTTGTTTCTGACATTCCTCCACCCACTGATACTTGCACTTATGTGGCTTTCTGTCATTTTTTTTCCCTGCCAGTTGGTTGGCAGGAACTGTTCTCCATGCAAGAGGATTGTCCTGTCACATTGGAAATCTGTCTAATCTTCATATTACATTGGTTGCAAGTGCTCAATTTCTTCGTTGGATGAAAAAGATAGAATTAAGAAAAAAGATGGACAATTTAAGAATTTGGTGGAGACTGCTGAAAATTTTAAATGCTTGGGCTGGACACTGGGAATTTCTGGATTTCAGTCCCTCGCCTGGGTTGATCATTGTCAGGTCTTTGCAAATTTATCTGTGTCCTCTTCTGTGCTATGGAAATGATGTTAATTTCTAAATTTTGGTAGGAGATAAGTAGTAGATACTACTTTTTGAAAATATAGAGGTTATCAACAATGATATACTTTGATAAATCTATGTGCAAGGGCTCAGATATAAGTGTCTTGTCCAAAACTACATGGCTTGCAAGGAATGGAACAAGAATTTGAACATAGTCAGACTGATTCTAGAGTTCATACTTTTAAAGATTTATTTATTCACCTGAAACAGGGAGAGAGAGGGAGGGAGGAAGAGAAATGGAGGGGGGAGATGGGGGGAGAAAGGGAGAGAGAGAGGAGGGGAGAGGGGGGAGAGGAGGAAAGGGCTACAATAGCCAAGGTTTATGTCAGACACCAGAAACTCAATCTGAATGTCTCATGTGGATGGCAGAAACCCAAGTACTTGAGCCATAACTTGCCTCCCATGTATATTAGCAGTAGATAGGATTGGAAATGTAGACAGGACTCAATCCCAGGCATTGCAGTATGGGATGTGGACATATCAGGCTTAACCTTATTTTTTATTAATTAATTTTTATAGAAAGCTTTTTTTTAATAAACATAAATTTTGTAAGTACAACTTTTGGATTATAGCTGTTCTTCCCCACATACCCACCCTCCCAGCCCAAACCATCTCACCTCCTACTCCCCCTCCCATCCCATTCTTCATGAAGATTAATTTTTATTTATCATTATATACAGAAGATCAACTCTATACTAAGTAAAGATTTTAACAGTTTGCACCCACAGAGACACACACCATATAAACTACTGTTTGAAGACTATTTTTTCCATTAATTCTCATAGTACAACACATTAAGGACAGAGGTCCTACATGGGGAGCAGGTGCACAGTGACTCCGTTTTTGATTTAACAACTGACACTCTTATTTATGACGTCAGTGATCACAGGAGGCTCTTGTCATGAGCTGCAAAGGCCATGGAAGCCTTTTGAGTTCACAAACTCTGACCTTATTTAGACAAGGCCATAATCAAAGTGGAAGTTCTTTCCTCCCTTCAGAGAAAGGTACCTCCTCCTTGGGTGGCCCCTTCTTTCCACCAAAATCTCACTCACAGAGATCTTTCATTTAGGTCACTTTTTGCCAGAGTGTCTTGGCTTTCCATGCCTGAAATACTCTCATTGGGCTTTCTAGCTAGATCCGAATGCCTTAAGGGCTGATTCAGAAGCTAGAGTGCTATTTAGGGCTTTTGTGATTCTATGAGTCTGCTGTGTATCCCACTTTCTATGTTGGGTTTTTCTCTCCTATTTAAGTCTATCAATTATTAATAGCAGATACTGGTCTTATTTATGTGATCCCTTTGACACTTAATCCTATCTTTATGATCAGTTATGAACTTAAACTGATCACTTTAACTAGTAAGATGGCATTGGTACCTGCCAACTTAATGGGATTTGGAGACCCATGGCAGGTTTCTAGCTTTACCCTTAGGGGTAAGTCTAAGGGAAGTTGTGCCAAACTGTACATCTCCTCCATCTCTTACTACCACTCTTATTTTTTAAAAGTGTCAATTTTCAATTGGATTTAAACACCTAAGAATAATTCTCTGTGTTAATTAAAGAGTTGAACCAATGGTATTGAGTAGAAAAAAAAACACTAAAAAGAATAAAATAGTAAGCTGTTCCTTGACAGTCAAGACAAGGGCTGATCAAGTCATTGCTTCTCAGTTTCACTTCTACAGATTTCCTTTTAGGTGCTCAGTTAGTTGTCACAGATCAGGGAGAACATATGATATTTGTCCCTTTGGGACTGGCTTATTTCACTCAACATGATTTAACCCTTTTTGTCAAAATACTAGCCTCATCATGAAATTTTAGTGGTATTCTCATATTGAGTGTCCTTGAAGAAAGGGTTTTCTTGGCTTTTTTTTAAAGTTTGGAATCTAGTGACCAGAAATAATGAAATTGAAGGCCCAAACTTACAGTATGGTGTTTGAAAGTATCACAATGTGATCACTCTGAGACTGCTTTGTATTATTTCAAGATCTCAATATTTCTTGAGGGAAAGCTACAGTTTTATTATCTTGCATCCAAAATTATGCTTAGAATTATAGATAAAATATAAAATATTTAGCATATTTAAAGTAGATATTATATTATACAAATATTAAAAACTATATTTTAAAAAATTATTTTATTTTATTTTTGTTTTTAACAGATTCAATGTGATTTGTAGATACAATTCTAAGAACATATTGATATTCCCTTCTTCCCTCCCCTACTCTCCCTCCCATCTTCCTTATTTTTCTCTCACTTTTTTTTAGTGTTTGAGCTGACACATTTTAAAATTACATTACAGTAAGGATACTTAATGCTTCACCAAATAATAAGTTTAATTTTTATTGTTTCAATTTGACTTTTATTCTTTAGTAGCCAATTGTAATTTTCACATACTGCCTTGCCACCAGGTGGTAGAAGAGAGCTATAAGTCATGTTATTCATAAGGCTTGAAGCAGCAATTTAAAATAAAAATGTCTGACAAGTGAGGGAGTAGGGCAAGATGGCGGAATAGGAAGGGAGCACACTGATAGTCTGGGAAGAGACAGTTTAATAAAAGTGGAGATACTGCAGGTTCAAGGAAGAGTAGGGGAAGAAACAGCAGAGGAAACTTCCAGAACTAGTGATTCACAGTGGACCTGCGTGGAGAGTGTGGGAGCCCAAGTTCAGGACACTAGCAGCAGACTCAACACACCAGTGCTGGAACGCAGGGTGAGCCGAACCTCAATAGCCTGAGACACCAGCAGGCAAGCGGAAAGAGGAGACTAGAGGGAACGAGGCTTGAAACCCAGTGGGGGAACAAAAATGTGACCGATACGGACATGAGTTTCTCTCTCTCTGTTCACCTCTCATAGGCGAGCAAGACAGAGCAGGGGCCATCTTGGACATACGTCATAAGCGGGGTGACCTCAGGTCTGCACCCACCCTCAGCCAAGCAGAAAAACCCGACTCTGGGGGGGGAGTGAAATAACAGGAGATTAGGACCTAGTGAATGTGTGGTGCTAATGAACTGAGACTGTGAAAAAAGAGACAGTGGGGGAGAGAACTCGGAAAATTCACGTGAGTACTCTCCAAAGACACTACAAGACACTACAATTTGGTAACCTTGGCAACTCAGTGGGAGACTGCAGGAGAATTAGTGCCCACACTGAGGGCAGCAGAGATTCCCTGTGTGGTCCTTGGGAAAGAGCTTCCAATCTCTGGCTCCTGTGAGTATATCATTTGCCTGCTAACTACCTCCAATCCCGCTCAGCTGTGCAGAATTACCTGCCTTTTGAATAAAAAAAGAGAGAGATTTAGGAGGCCTAACCTGGGAGTGTCACCTTTGGCACACCCTTAACGCTGAGGAACCAGAGCTCTCAGACCACACCCATCTCAAGCCTCTAAGGCTCCATCAAAAGCAGACAGTCCACTTATTACAGTTATAGTATAACAAGACAAATCGCCACAGCGAGGGAAGAAGAATCCAAGGAATATCTCTACAATGCTAAGTAACAAATGCAGAATCTGAGGAAACAGAACAAGGAAGACATTATGACACCCGGAAGCCAATATTATGAAGATGATGAGATGGAAGAAATGCAAGATACCAATTTAAAAAAAATTATGATAAGAACAATTAGAAGTTTTCAAAAACAAATGCTTGAGCTATGGAAATCCTTACTGGACAGGATAGAAAATCTCCTTCGAGAAAATCAAATCTTAAGGAGGAATCAAAGTGAAACGCAGAAACTAGAAGAACAGGAAAGTGTGATAGTGAAGAGATATCAAAATGAAATGAAGAACTCAATAGATCAAATGACAAACACATTAGAGAGCCTTAAAAACAGAATGGATGAAGCAGAAGAGAGAAGATCCAACTTAGAAGACAGAGAACAAAAAAGTATACAGTCAAACCACAGAAAAGAAGAGGGAATTAGAAATCTAAAAAATATTGTTGGGAATCTACAGGGTACTATTAAAAAACCCAACATTAGGGTTCCAGGAGTTCCTAAAGGCATGGAGAGGGAGAAAGGATTAGAAGGCCTTTTTAGTGAGATACTTGCAGAGAACTTCCCGGGTCTGAAGATGTACAGAGACATCTTAGTACAGGAAGCTCATAGAACCCCTAGTAAACATGACCAAAAGAGATCCTCACCATGACATGTTGTAATCAAACTCACCACAGTGAAACATAAAGAAAAGATTCTAAAATGTGCAAGAGAGAAACGTCAGATTACTCTCAGAGGATCTCCAATTAGACTCACAGCAGACTTCTCATCAGAAACCGTACAAGTTGGAAGGGTATGGCGAGACATAGCCCAGGTACTAAGAAAACCTGCCAGCCCAGAATATTATATCCTGCAAAGCTCTCATTTGTGAATGAAGGTGAAATAAAGACTTTTCATAGCAAACAGAAGTTGAAAGAATTTGTTGCCACTCACCCAACCCTGCAAAAGATGCTTAAAGATGTGTTACACACAGAAACACAGAAACATGGTCATCAATATGAAAGAAGGTAAAGGAAGGAAACTCAAAGCATATATTAGAAAATATCTTTGGGGAGATGCCAAGGCAATGTTACTATTTATCAATAGTCACATTGAATGTTAATGGCCTGAACTGTTCAGTTAAAAGACACAGATTGGCTGACTGAGATAAGGAACAAAGCCCATCTATTTGCAGCTTACAAGAAACACATCTTTCCAAGAAAGATACATACAGACTGAAAGTGAAAGGCTGGGAAAAGGTATACCATGCCAACAGAAATGAAAAAAGAGCGGGTGTATCCATATTAATATCAGACAACACAAACTTTAATATAAAACTGTTAAGAGAAACAAAGAGGGACACTATATAATGAATAAGGGATCAATTCAACAGGACGATATAACGATTATCAATGTATATGCACCTAATTACAGGGCACCGGTTTATTTAAAAGATTTGTTAAGGGACTTAAAGGGAGACTTAGACTCCAATACAATAGTACTGGGGGACTTCAATACTCCACTCTCAGAAATAGACAGATCAACAGGACAGAAGATCAAGAAGGAGACAGTAGATTTAAACAACACTATAGCGCAAATGGATCTAACAGATATCTACAGAACTTTTCATCCTACACATAAAGAATTTACATTCTTCTCAGCAGTATATGGAACCTACTCTAGGATTGACCACAAACTAGGCCATAAAGCAAGTCTCAGCAAATTCAAAAGAATTAGAATCATACCATGCAGCTTCTCAGACCACGAAGGAATGAAGTTGGAAATTAGCAACTCAGGAATCCCTAGAGCATATGCAAACACATGGAGATTGAACAACATGCTCCTGAATGAACAATGGGTCATAGAAGAAATTAAAAGAGAAATCAAAAATTTTCTGGAAGTAAATGAGGATAACAGCACAACATACCAAAATTTATGGGATACAGCAAAAGCAGTGTTAAGAGGAAAGTTTATAGGAATAAATGCCTACATCAAGAAATTGGAAAGTCAACAAATAAATGAGCTTTCAACTCATCTCAAGGATCAAGAAAATCTGCAGAAACCAGACCCAAATCTAGTAGGAGAAGAGAAATAATTTAAATCAGAAGAAATCAACAGCATTGAATCCAAAAAGACATTACAAAAAATCAGCCAAATGAGGAGCCGGTTTCTTGAAAAAATAAACAAAATTGACACCCCATTGGCCCAACTAACTAAAAAAAGAAGAGAAAAGACCCAAATCAATAGGATCGGAGATGAAAATCTAAACACAGCAACAAACACCACAGAAATAAAAAGAATCATCAGAAATTACTACAAGGACTTGTATGCCAGCAAACAGGGAAATCTATCAGAAATGGACAGATTCTTGGACACATACAACCTACCTAAATTGAGCTAGGAAGACATAGAAAACCTAAACAGACCCATAACTGAGACAGAAATTGAAACAGTAATAAAAGCCCTCCCAACAAAGAAAAGCCCAGGACCAGATGGATTCACCGCTGAATTCTACCAGACATTTAAAGAAGAACTAACTCCAATTCTCAAACTATTCAGAACAATTGAAAAAGAGGGAATCCTCCCAAATTCTTTCTACGAAGCCAGCATCACCTTAATTCCTAGCCAGAAAAAGATGCAGCATTGAAAGAGAATTACAGACCAATATCCCTGATGAACATAGATGCAAAAATCCTCAATAAAATTCTGGCCAATAGAATGCAACAACACATCAGAAAGATCATCCACCCAGACCAAGTGGGATTTATCCCTGGTATGCAGCGATGGTTCAACATTCGCAAAACAATCAACATGATACACCACATTAACAGACTGCAGAAGAAAAACCATATGATTCTCTCAATAGACGCAGAGAAAGCATTTGACAAAATACAACACCCTTTCATGATGAAACTCTAAGCAAACTGTGTATGGAAGGAGCATTCCTCAATACAATCGAAGCAATATATGAAAATCCCATGGCCAACATCTTATTGAATGGGGAAAAGTTGGAAGCATTTCTGCTGAGATCTGGTACCAGACAGGGATGCCCACTCTCACCAGTGCTATTCAATAGAGTTCTGGAAGTCTTAGCCAGAGCTCTTAGGCAAGAAAAAAAATTAAAGGATTACAAATTAGGAAGGAAGAAGTCAAACTATCCCTCTTTGCTGATGATATGATTCTTTATTTAGGGGACCCAAACAACTCTACTAAGAGACTATTGGAACTCATCGAAGAGTTTGGCAAAGTAGCAGGATATAACATCAATGCACAAAAATCAACAGCCTTTGTATACACAGGCAATGCCGTGGCTGAGGAAGAACTTCTAAGATCAATCCCATTCACAATAGCTACAAAAACAATCAAATACCTCAAATAGCTAAAGCAATCTTGTACAGCAAAAAGCTAGAGGCATCACAATACCAGATTTCAGGGCCTACTCCATGGTAGTTATCAAAACAGCATGGTACTGGTACAGAGACAGATGGATAGACCAATGGAACAGAATAGAAACACCAGAAATCAATCCAAACATCTACAGCCAAGTTATATTTGATCAAGGATCCAAAAACAATCCCTGGAGTAAGGACAGTCTATTCAATAAATGGTGCTGGGAAAATTGGATTTCCACATGCAGAATCATGAATCAAGACCCCAACCTATCAGCTTACACAAATATCCACTCAACATGGATTAAAGACTTAAATCTTTGACTGACACCATCAAATTATTAGAGAGCATTGGAGAAACCCTGCAAGATATAGGTACAGGGAAAGACTTCTTGGAAAAGACGCCAGAAGCACAGGCAGTCAAAGCCAAAATTAACATTTGGGATTGCATCAAATTGATAAGTTTCTGTACTGCAAAAGAAACAGGAAAGTAAAGAGGCAATCGATAGAATGGGAAAAAATATTTGCAAACTATAAAACAGATAAAGGGTTGACAACCAGAATCTACAAAGAAATCAAGAAACTCCACAACAACAAAACAAACAATCCACTTAAGAGATGGGCTAAGGACCTCAATAGACATTTTTCAAAAGAGGAAATCCAAAGGGCCAACAGGCACATGAAACAATGCTCAGGATCACTAGCAATCAGAGAAATGCAAATCAAAACCACAAGGAGGTTTCACCTCACCCGGGGTAGAATGGGTTACATTCAGAAATCTACCAACAATAGATGCTGGGAAGGATGTGGGGGGAAAGGGACACTAACCCACTGTTGGTGGAAATGCAAACTGATTAAGCCACTATGGAGGTCAGTCTGGAGATTCCTCAGAAACCTGAATATAACCATACCATTCAACCCAGCCATCCCATTCCTTGGGATTTACCCAAAGGAAATTAAATTGGCAAACAAAAAAGCTGCCTGCACCTTAATGTTTATTGCAGCTCAATTCACAATAGCCAAGACCTGGAATTAACTCAAATGCTCATCAACAGTAGACTGGATAATGACATTATGGGACATGTACTCCATAGAATACTATACAACAGTCAAAAACAATGAAATCCAGTCATTTGCAAAAAGATGGAGGAATCTGGAAAACATTATGCTGAGTGAATTAAGCCAGTCCCAAAGGGACCAATATCATATGTTCTCCCTGATCGGCAACAACTAACTGAGCATCAAAGGGCAAACCTGTTGAAGTGACATGGACACTATGAGAAACACTGACTTAATCAGCTCTTGTCCTGACTGTTGATGTACAATGTAATACTTTATACATTTTAGTATTTTTTTTGGTTCTAGTACTATTGATTGAACTGTGTAATTAACACACAATTATTCTTAGGTGTTTAAAATTAACTGAAAAGTGATCTCTTAAATATAAGTGTGGGAGTAAGAGAGGGAGGAGATGTACAATTTGGGACATGCTCAATCGGACTTGCCCCAAATGGTGGAGTTAGAAATATGCCAGGGGATTCCAATACAATCCCATCGACGTGGCATGTACCAATGCCATCTCACTAGTCCAAGTGATCAACTGTAGTTCACAATTGATCACATTGATACGTCTAAGAGTCAAAGGGATCACACAAAGAAGACTAGTGTCTGCTAATACTAACTGATAGAATCAAAAAGGGAGAAAAGGATCCAACGTGGGAAGAGGGATACACAGCAGACTCATAGAATGGCAGATGTCCTAAACAGCACTCTGGCCTCAGAATCAGCCCTTAAGTCATTCGCATATGGCTGAAGAGCCCATGAGACTAGTGTAGGCATGGAATGCCAAGTCACTCTGGAAAAAAAAAAGACAAGGACCTTAATGACAGATCTCTGTGAGTGAGATCCCAGTGGAAAGAACGGGGCCATCAAAGAAGGAGGTACCATTCTCTGAATGGAGGAGAGAACTTCCACTTTGACTATGACCTTGTCAGAATAAGATTGACATTGGCCAACCCAAAAGGCTTCCATAGCCTTGGAAACTCATGACTAGGGCCTAGGGAGATTACTGACACCATAAACAAGAGTGTCAAATTGTTACGTCAACAACAGGAGTCACTGTGTACTTACATCCCATGTGGGATCTGTCCTTAATGTGTTGTCCAATGTGAAGTAATGCTATAACTAGTACTGAAACAGTATTTTTACACTTTGTTTTTCTGTGTGAGTACAAACTGATGAAATCTTTCTTAATATTACTGAATCGATCTTTGGTATATAAAGAAAATTGAAAATGAATCTTGATGTGAATGGCAGAGGGAGTGGGAGATGGGAGGGGTGCGAGTGGGAGGGAAATTTTTGGGGTGAGCCATTGTAATCCATAAACTGTACTTTGGAAATTTATATTTACTAAATAATAAAAAACAAATTAAAAAACAAACACAAAGTCTATAGATGTCTTTTTAAAATGAAGTATTCTATTTAGTAACATAAGAAACTCTTATATATTATGAATCTTAATTTTTTAGAGTTCTATATAGAACAAAATCAGTTTCTGATATATAGTCTCTAGAAATCATGTTATATCAAAAATATTTTAAAGAAGTAAGATTTTTTCACAGAAGAAATCTCATAAAGGTGAGATAATTATCTTCAAATATTTGAGCATCTAATGATTTTCCCAAGGAAGTTAGATAGGCTTGCTCACTTTGAACTGAAGGGTTGAGCTAGGTTCAGTGTATGTAAGTTATAGGGAAAGCAAATTTTGGCCTGTGGGTGAGGGAAGATTTTCAAAAAGTTTAATGAAGCTAATATTTCTTTCCCTTTCTTAAAGATTTATTTTATTTACTTGAAAGGTAGATTTACATGGAGACAAAGTGATAGAAATCTTCAAACTGCTTGTTTACTCCCCACGTGGGTACAATGGCCAGGGCTGGGGCAGGCCAGAACCAGGAGCTGGGAGTTTCCTCCATATCTCATATGTGGGTGCAGGGGCCTAACTACTTAGCCCTTCTTCTGCTACTTTCCCAGGCACATTAGCAAGGAGCTGGATCAGAAGTAGGGCAGCCAGGACTCGAAGCTGCTCCCATATGGGATGCTGGCTTGCGGGTGATGTGTAACCCATTATGTTACAATGCTGGGCCCAAAGCAAACATTTCTGAGTGTGTTAGTATGATTATATTATAGCTGGGGACAGAAGACTTTCTGAGAAATGGTTATCAAGGATGGCTTCATTGATATGTTTCCTTAGTTATTAACTGTGTTCTTTCACATCTTTAAAACTTTGTTCTAGAAGAAGGTAGTCTCATCTGTGTACAAAACCTTTTTTGAGTACTCAAGTCTGTGTTGTTTGAACTTTGATTCCATACACTTCAGAAAATCTCTAAAGGGCTATTGCTTTTTCTGTTGTCAGGGACTTAATGGTATTCTTTCAGATGGCATCTCTTGTATGTTCTATTCTGTCTTTTATTTAACCTGGAAAGCCCAATAGGCTAATTGTTTACTCCTGTCAGAACACTAAAATCCACTTCTCCCCATCAGGAAACTTCCCCCTCTCAATCTCTTGGCTGGTTGAACAAGTTTCCTGCTATCCTAGTATTTCCCTGAACAATTACTCTGAAATGAAGACAAGAGTTATAAAGGGATGAGATCTTGTCCAACAGAAAATGTAGCAGAATTTGAACTTTTTGAAATCACAGGGTGGACGTTGGTGTAATCTGTGATCACTTTTGGGCATTTTCATATCTTGCCATTTCAGACTCAGCCAAAATGTTTTATCTCTATCTTAGGAAGCATAGATTTATTAAGTAAAAAACTCTTGTTCCCAGGAAGAGAGCAAACTCTAGTAAGAGCTCTTGAAATACGGTATTCAAGATAACATTGACACAGTTTAGGTTTAAGATGCTATTTCATCTGCTATCTCTCCTGGTAGTATCAAATATTCCCTAAATATAAAATTTGTCAAATTTCAATGTCCAATCCATGAAAGAAGAAAACATGGAAGAAGTGTTAGAAAAGAGATGAATTTCAGCATGTCAGATTGAAAGCCAGTGAGATTTTAAACAGTTTAAGAAACAAATCTTGGAAATATACAGTAGATTCTTCAGTATGTTGCACATATCATTGGAAGTTCCTGTGCCACTTGCAGTTTGCTATTACATGTTTTCTTCTAATATCAAAGCATGGATAATTATTTTTTTAAACTTTTATTTAATGAATATTAAATTTCCAATGTACAGCTTATGGATTACAACGGCTTCCCCCTCCCATAACTTCCCTCCCACCCACAACCCTCCCCTCTCCCGTTCCCTCTCCCCTTCCATTCACATAAAAATTCATTTTCAATTCTCTTTATATACAGAAGATCAATTTAGTATATATTAAGTAAAGATTTCAACAGTTTGTACCCACATAGAAACACAAAGTGAAACATACTGTTTGAGTACTAGTTATAGCATTAAATCACAATGTACAGCACATTAAGGACAGAGATCTCACATGAGAAGCAAGTGCACAGTGACTCCTGTTGTTGACCCAACAAATTGACACTCTAGTTTATGGCGCCAGTAACCACCCTAGGCTGTTGTCATGAGTTGCCAAGGCTATGGAAGCCTACCAAGTTCGCCGACTCTGATCATATTTAGACAAATCATAAAAGACAGGGTGAGGATAGTAACCAATGATCCTAAGAGAGGCATTAACCAGCATTCAGTGGGGAAGAGGACCATCAGTACACACAGGTTGGGAGTAGAGCCATTGGTGATAGAATAGAGGTTATGATTACAAAGGAATGAGGCCCAAGTACGTTAGACAGGGTCTAGAACAAAGAACAGAGTCATTATTAGGGGAGCTAAGAAAGGTGCTGTCTAAGCTACAATTAAGTTTTCTGATTGAGAAGCAAATAGAACCTGACAGAAGGGGCTTGATAATAATCTGTTGGGCTTTAGGCCTTGTAAGTTAAGAGGCCCAGACCTATCTATCTCTTCACATGGGGTATATCCTAAGGGAGGTGTGAACCTCCTAGGGGAAGGCCCTCTGTTGACTTTCATTACTTGGCTGGCCTGGGAGGAGAGCTGGCCAGGTAAAGGCAGGTGGCATCTCTAACAAGAAATTGACAGTTCTGCCTGCAATGTTGCTGACCCTACTTGACCATCCCCTCAGCTGCAGTGGTCACTTTGGAAACTGGGCTGAGTGAAGGGCTTTTCAGCTTAGAGCCAAGAATATCTGTGGCTCTGACCTGGGCATCCTTCGACTCCAGGGCAGGCCCATTTCCAGTGATCCAACTCTTGGCAGAGCTGCCAGGGCTCTTCACAAGCTGACTTCTGCTGAAGCCCAGGCTTACCACATTGAAAGCCGCTGCAGTAGACTGGCCTGTTGGGTCTCCTTGAGGGCAGATCACTGTACAGATCAGCCATTAATAGGCCTGCCACCCATTGCTTCTGATGCCTAGCTTTCTTTTCCTCCTGGTTTGTGTTAAAGCAGACCAGAGGATGCAAGTCAAGGGAGTGCCCATGTCCCATCTCTAATCTTCGGTGGCCTGAACTACAAGTCTATAGTCACAGGCATGTTCTGTAGTAGTTTTTCTAAGGTAGACAATGCCCATCAGGAAAATTATATTCTCGCTTAAAAACTTTCTTTCCCTTTGGTCTGAAAGGGAGGTTTTTTCTACTTACTGTTTACTTTGCTGATGGCGAAGTAAATCTAGATATGAGAAAAGCCTCTGGGGCTTTCTCATTAAGATAACTATCATGTCTAGTAACACAAGATCATTAGACATTTTAATTCTCAAACGTTTGTATTAATAGCATTTTCAATTATAGAAACTTTACATTTAGTACCACGTCATATCTTGACAGTACTTCTAATATAACCCAAATAGCCTGATTAGTTGGTTTCTCTATAAGATGAGAGACATAGGTCCTTTGATTTTTTCAGTTGGGCCCAAACTAGAAAAACCAAAGTCCAGGATTTACTGGAAATTTTAGAGTCCAGATGGTTTGAAACTTTGATTTTTGAATGCCTGTCAAGAATGCCAAGAAGGCTCAAAATCCAAAATATCTGGTTGAAATAAGATTCCTTAAAATCATGACATAATATAGACCAAATTTGCTCATTGTTACAAGGTGATTATTCAAATCTTTGAAAGTAAGCACATATTTCAATAACCCATAGCTCTTAATAAAAATTCAGCTGTTTTTGAACAATTAGAATTTAACAGACATCAAGAGAACATAATAGATTACTTTAACACATTGCTTTAACAGAGCATCAGAGTTTAATTCTATGTCAAAGAGAAATTGAGCTTCCTGTGATCTTTTGCTGTGAGGTTTCCTTCCTTTACCTTCTTTCATATTGATGACCATGTTTCTTTGTTTCTGTGTGTAACACATCTTTAAGCATCTTTTGCAGGGCTGGACGAGTGGTGACAAATTCTTTCAGTTTCTGTTTGCTATGAGAAGTCTTTATTTCACCTTCATTCACAAATGAGAGCTTTGCAGGATATAATATTCTGGGCTGGCAGGTTTTCTCTCTTAGTACCTGGGCTATGTCTCGCCATTCCCTTCTAGCTTGTAGGGTTTCTGATGAGAAGTCAGCTGTGAGTCTAACTGGAGATCCTCTGAGAGTAATCTGACGTTTCTCTCTTGCACATTTTAGAATCTTTTCTTTATGTTTCACTGTGGTGAGTTTGATTACAACATGTCGTGGTGAGGATCTCTTTTGGTCATGTTTATTAGGGGTTCTATAAGCTTCCTGTACTAAGATGCCTCTGTCCTTCTCCAAACCTGGGAAATTTTCTGCTAGTATGTCACTGAAAATGCCTTCTAATCCTTTCTCCCTCTCCATGCCTTCAGGAACTCCTAGAACCCGAATGTTCGGTTTTTTAATAGTACCCTGTAGATTCCCAACAATATTTTTTAGATTTCTAATTTCCTCTTCTTTTCTTTGGTTTGCCTGTTTTCTTTCCTGTTCTCTGTCTTCTAAGTTGGAAATTCTCTCTTCTGTTTCACTGACTCTGTTTTTAAGGCTCTCTAATGTGTTTGTCATTTGATCTATTGAATTCTTCATTTCATTTTAATATCTCCTCACTATCACAGTTTCTTGTTCTACTAGTTGTTTCATTTCATTTTGACTCCTCCTTAGTATTTCATTTTCACGAGAGAGATTTTCTATCTTGTCCATTAAGGATTTCTGTAGTTCAAGAATTTGCTTTTGAGAACTTCTTAATGTTCTTATCAATTTTTTGAGATCTGCTTCTTGCATTTCTTCTATCTCATCATCTTCATAATCTTGAATTGGGGTTCATTTTTCATTTGGGGGCATCATAGTGTCTTCCTTGTTCTTGTTACCTCGGTTTTTGCATTTGTTGTTTGGGATGTTGGAGATATTTGGTTTCTTCACTGTGGTGTTTTTTCTTGTTATACTATGGCTGTGTTAAGTGGACTGTCTGCTTTTGATGGATCCTTAGAGGCTTGGGATGTGCGTGGCCTGAGAGCACTGTTTGGTTCCTCTGGGTTGAGAGTGTCCCAAAGGTGACACTCCCATGTTAGGTGTGGTAAATCTTTCTTTCTTTCTTTCTTTCTTTCTTTCTTTCTTTCCTTCCTTCCTTCCTTCCTTCCTTCCTTCCTTCCTTCCTTCCTTCCTTCCTTCCTTCCTTCCTTCCTTCCTTCCTTCCTTCTTTTTCTTTCTTTCTTTCTTTCTTTCTTTCTTTCTTTCTTTCTTTCTCAAAAGGGAAGTAATTCCACACAGCTGAACATAATTGGAGGTAGTTAGCAGGTGAATGATATACCCACAGGAGCCAGAGATTGGAAGCTCTTTCCCAAGGACCACACAGGGAATCTCTGCTGCCCTCAGTGTGGGCTCCAATTCTCCTGCAGTCTCCCACTGGGTTGCCAAGTTAGATGCTAATCTCCTGTTATTTCACCCCTCCCCCCAGAGTCAGGTTTTTCTGCTAGGCTTAGGGCTGGTGCAGACCTGAGGTCGCCCTGCTTATTACGTATTTCCAAAATGGCACCTGCTCTTTGTCTTGCTCGTGTTTGAGAGGTGAGCGGAGAGAGAGAAACTCGTGTCCGTATCGGTCACTTTTTTTTTCTCTCACTCTCTTCTAGTTAGCCTGGTGAACTTTTCCCCACGGAGTTTCTAGCCTCGTTCCCTCTAGTGTCCTCTTTCCACTTGCCCGCTGGTGTCTCGGGCTATTGAGGTTCGGCTCACCTCACGTTCCAGCGCTGGTGTGTTGAGTCTGCCGCTGGTGTCCCAAACTTGGGCTCCCACGCTCTCCACACAGGTCCACTGTGAATCACTAGTTCCGGAAGTTTCCTCAGCTATTTCTTCCCCTACTCTTCCTTGAACCTGCAGTATCTCCACTTTTATTAAACTGTCTCTTCCCGGACTATCAGTGTACTCCCTTCCTATTCCGCTATCTTGCCACTCTCAGCATGGATAATTATTACATCCATCCAGACTCACATTAGAAAGTCAGAAGAGATATGTTGTTTTTGATAAGACACAGTAATGAAGTATGGATAAGAAATGAATTACTCAAAGCATTGTTTTAAAAAATTAAAATGCAAGGCATCTGTAAGTATTCCATATACACTTAATTCTTCAAATGCCAGTCTAATCTTTTTTCATAAATGTCAAATATATTAATTATAGTTGCTACAGAATGAGGTTCTTTCATCGTCTTCAGCTACATGAGAAGTTATTTATTCATAAAACTTTATCATTTCCATTGTTGTTTATGAAATCCTAGCTCTTGTGTGAAATGTTCTCTAGTGATGAAATCCTCTCCTGGGCATAACACTGCCTCTCTCTTCTGCTAACTCACATCCTGGACTTTGTGCTCCTGTTTAATCTTTTTGACTGTAAAATCAGCTCTGCACAGTAGTTATGGCTAGCAAAATTAGTGCTTCATACAACCAAAGGGTATTCTAACATCTGAAAAGGAAAATTGTGTTTCTTGAAAAATTCATCAAGAATTACAATGTGGATTGATAAGTATCTTAATTTTTTGGAGGCCCTGTTGGAATGTTAATGTATCTTTAATAATGCAAGTGAAGCAGAACATATTTTGTAATTGATTATTTTTTCTTCAAGAACATAACGTAGTGGGAGAGCTGAATGTCAAGTAAGGTTAAGCTCATATTTGATAACTTTGTAGGAATTATGAAGCATTTGATTCTCTTGAAAGACAAATTTTACACTCAATGGATTGATTATGGAATTGAGAAACTCAAGTTTCAATTAATCCAGTGGCAAAGGGTGACAGGAAATTTTACAGGACATGGAGTCTCTTTGTCATCTGGATCAGATCCCCACTGACACCTTGGAGGTTTCTGAAGGTTAAATGCTCTGAGTTTTATTTGCTTTCTGTGTAATCAAACCCCCTATATATTATCAAATGTGATCAGGCGGTCCCTATCATAAGGACACATCTTGTCAGTGCCTTTGGGAGCAAAGTGAAATCTCTGATTCAGTATTGGTATTTAATTCCTTCTGCTGCTATGTGTGTTAAGATCTAGTGCCAATGTTGTAAAAAGTGCCTAACACAGGCTGCTGTGTGGGCCAAATTGTGTCCTGTCTGTCCTGACAATGAACTAAAAAGAATGATCAATCCCCTGAAGGGGTGAACACTACTACTCTTTTGGATCAGATGATCAAGACATTCCATGAAACTCTCAAGTATCTTGATCAACCTCACAATGTCTCCTGAAAACAAACAGTGGCTCAACAGTGCCTAAGTGAACTATGAGAGGACAGCAGATCTGGAAGACAATGGCTGCTGTGATGAAAGACAAGAATAGAAGAGATCCAGACAACTTTTCATGACTTGGAGTACAGTTACTGGTAAAGTCTTTTTAGCACAGATGGTTTGGGTGTATGTTCTGAAAGCTGATTATGCGTTTTGAGTTGTTGGGTCCTACCAACAAAAGTGTTGTCCCGTTTTACAAGAACAGGCAAGAGGAATGATAAAGCCGTGCTGACATTCAGTGTTCTTATAACAGCACGACTGCAGGCCTTCTCAGCCAGTTCAAAGGGTCCATGGTTTGGGCCCAAGGGTATACACAGTGTAGCTATGGCTGTGAGGTTCCCATAAAGTCACCATGTGAAGTATTATCTTCAGGGTGAAGTCCTTAAGCCGCAAATGAGTGTAATTCTTAAGTCCAAATCTCCATAGGCACTATGACTTCTTTGGTTCTAAGAGAAGGCAGTAGACTTTCTTTAGACAACAAATAAAAGGGGAGTTGCACCAAGAACCCTTGTATCTTTTTCAGTTCCTCTTCAGCTCTAATGGAATCTTCCTTTGCTAATATGGGCTTGGTTATAAAGTCTCTCAGCTGAATTAATTTGTGTACCTTGTCACTGGTAAGGCACTGAAATACACCTTATCATAAATTATTGAATTTTGAGCTACTGTTGAAACCCATACCTCCTTGAAGAATTTGTTGCTCACAGGATCCTGAATGTCCTCACTGGGGTCAGAAAGATAGCCCAGCACAACCCTGAAGCACTGCAGCCTAAGTCCCTGGGCGAAGAGGCCTGCCTGGTACTCTTCCCCATCCATGATGGAAAGCACCATCTCTGTGTCCTGGACAATTACAGCCATTTCACTGTCCCATTTACCCAGCATGCTTCAGTCATCGATGTTGGCAGAGTCTGTAGGGGACAGGAATACAACAGAACTTTCTTGTGGGAGTTCACACTGTTGATTCCTTCCTGGTTGGATTTTTCCTCTCTCAAAGCATTTTGTTGAGGACTCATCCTAACTATAAACTTTACTTAGAACTGTTAAATTTGTTTAATGTTTAGAGTTGACATCTTTTGTTTCTATGCCTACCTTCTAGATTTGGAGCTAGAGGAACCAAGTCTAGGTCAGGGAAGAAGCTTGAAGCCTGACTAGTATCTAATGGGCACAATCGCTCTGGAATATATGAGAAATAACTGAATACTCCATAAGCTGAATTAAGGAAGAGATGACTAATTTTTTATCACTGGTTACAAACAGAGTTGGAAAATAGGGGAACTGTAGTTATAACAGCTATGGAAATAATATTCCATATTTTTAAATGAGTCAGTTAAGGGAAGCCAGCTGCCTCTGAACTACTTTCACTCTACTGCACCTATGATAACGGAATGTCTAGTAATCTGCTGGGGTGTGGTAAGAAGGAAAATATGAAAGATTCTGATGAGTAGAATTTGGGGGATTGCTTATGAATTCTGTTCTCTGTCTGTTCTCTGGCTGCAAATACTTCAAAAACATTGGAATAAAAATTGGTACAAAGTATCTGCCCAGCTGAGTAAATGCTTGCCTTATAATTACCCTGAAAGGTAGATGGTGTACTAGTTCATCTTTGTTACTATAACAAAATTCCTGAAATTGAGTGATTTTATAAAGAGAAGAGGTTTAAAAAAGGTTTAATTTGCCCACAGTTTTGGAGGCTGGAAGTCCAAGATTAGGTGGTCTCAGTGGTTCAGCCTCTGATGAGGGCTTAACTGCTGATAGCAATTTGAAGGGAGAATTTGTGAGAGGGAGCGATCACATTAGAAAATGGGAAGCCACACAGAGATTTAGGGATCAGGAGCAGGCTTTTATAACAACTCAATCTCACAAGAACTCTCTCCAAGAAACTAGCATTTCCTTCCAAGAGCATTGCCCCCATTGACCAAAAGACCTCCCACTCAGTCCCATATATTAAAGGTGCCATCATTTGACATATCACCACATTCAGGACCAAACTTCCAACACATGAACCATTGAGGAACAAACCATATCTAATACAAAGCAGTTGCTATGTATTATCTTGATTTTAAGAGCTTACATTTCCAAGGCTTTACAAAAAAGAAATAGAATAAAATAAGATTCTGAAACAAAACGTTTTTTTTCCTTGCTTTATTACCTTTACCAGTTGAGAAAGATGGTAAGTCTTAGGACTCCATTTTGGTGTCAGAAGCCACTTAAGTGTTGGGTTTATTGTTTCCCATTTGACTAAATGCCTTCCTCAATCAAGTCCTCTAATAGAGACTGTTTCAACTGTTATTGTTACCTAAAAGACATAGAATTCAATATTGTTGCTGTTGGATATTATAATGTGATAGGAACAAAATGCAAATATACATATTAACATTTTTGACTGCACTCTGTTGATTGACACGAGAAAATTTTCACATAGATAGGCATGGCAGAATTCCTCTGTATGATTCTTGGTTGTACTTAAGTTTCAAGAAGCCATTTAAACATCTTTTTAGGCTTGTAATAAAGATAAATTAAAGTGGTTTCACTAAGAAATGGTGACTTGCTGTAATAACTACCATGAAAATACCCAGTCTCCCCAGTCATAGCCAATATCCTAGTTTTTGTTACAATGTATGATATATCTCAACTCCAGATACATTCTGATTGACATAGTAGAAGTGTTCCTAAGAAGTTAAATGGTAAATACAATGTTTTTTGATTGAATGATTTTATATTGCATAGGAAGCAATTATAAAGTTCCGTGGTTGACTCTTTTACATAAAGCAAACAACTCCCAATTGAGTTATTTTCATAGATTTGATTTGCATCAAACAATTTAAGGTGGAGCAGATCAAGACATACAAAGTCTGAAAAGCTCCTCAACTTATTACAGGGTCCAAACATTACTTCAGCTACAGCCACAAGTGTCAAGGGTCTGTGGAGTAAAGAAGGACAAAGTTTTAGAAGAAGCTGTCTTCCCTTAGTAATGTGAACAGTACAGCTTGTCTTTCCCCTTAGCGGAAGATGAAGTAGTCTTACGTGTTCTGGGTATTCCGAGGAATACCATGAAAATTCTGATTGTAATTCAACTAGTTCAGGCCCATGATGCATTTTATGTTTAAAAACATTTTGCAGAATGACTCAGTAGTGTGTGTTGGATAAAGGAGTACGTTCCAGACCTGGTTTACAGGGAGTTATCCAATTTCCCAAGGGGAATCATTTAGTGAAACTAAAAACTTACACCTTCTTTGCAGGAGCCATACATTTTGGTAGTTACTTGAGTAATTGATAGCCATGCCCAAGCCCTTAATTGACTGCCTCTATAGTTGTATGGGAATTAAAGTTTTCATTTTGATTCTCATATTAAATGAGTAAACTGATATAAAATGGAGAAATACTGTTCAGGTTGAATTTATTGTATTTTATCTGTGTACTGAAAAATATGTATAATTATTAAAGGGTTCTGAATGCAAAAATATGTGACAGTACTTAACCCTAACTGTTTTGTAGATATTAATTTCTATTGTAGTATAATGGAAGAAGAAAGGGAATATTATTTTGTTAGATAGGCAGATCCAGGAAAAAAGTGACCAAAGGAATCTAGACAGAGGTTTCAAAATTCTCTTCTGGCCTTGGAGGCATGTCTGGTAAAACATCTTTATCAGCTAAGATGTTTAACAAGAATAAAGAAACCATTAAATTCCCTGGTGAAAGTTAACCATTTGTTTTAAGGGAGGTATAGAGTCATCATTCTTTATTTTTTTGTGATTTATATCACATTCAACTAATTTTTTTTTAACCTAGAAACCTTTTATTTAAGGTATAGAACTTCATGAATTTCATATATGCAAATTTAGAAACAGTAATTCTTCTCACCCTATCATCAATCTTACCAGCACTCCCACCTTTCTCCCTCCTCCCTCACCTATTCCCATTCTTATTTTATACAAATATCTATTTTCAATTAATTTTATACTCATAAGATCAACATTACACTAAGAATTCAATAAATAGTATGAAGAAAAATAAAACACTGTTCCTCAACAGTCAAGACAAGAGCTGTTCAGTATCATCACATCTCAAAGTGACAATGTCACTTCTGTGATTACCTTTTAGGAACACTATTAGTTACCATAGATGAGGGAGAGTATATGGTATTTATCTTTTTGGGACTAGCTTATTTTGCTAAATAGAATGGTTTCCAGTTGCATCCATATTGTTGCAAAAGACAGGGTTTCATTCTTTTTGACCACCATTTAGTATTACATGGTGTACATTTATAACAATTTAGCCAGTATTCAGTTGATGGACATATGGGTTAATTCCATATCTTAGCTAATGTGAATAGAACTGCAGTAAACATGGGGGTGCAGAAAACTCTTTCATATTCTGATTTCATGTCCTTTGGGTAAATCTCCAGAAGTGGGATAGCTGGGTCATATGATAGGTCTATATTCAGATGTCTGAGGTATTTCCATAGTGCCTTCCTCAGTGGCTATGCCAGTTTATATTCCCAACAACAGTGGATTAGGGTACCATTTTCTCCACATCCTCACCAACGTTTGTTGTTAATTTCTGTATGACAGCCATTTTAACTGAGGTAAGGTGAAACTTCATTATGGTTTTGATTTACGTTTCCTTTACAGCTAATGAACCTGAGCATTATTTATGTGTGTTGGCTATTTGAATTTCCTCTGTTGAAAAAAAATGTCTGCTTATGTCCTTTGCCCATTTCTTAAATGGATTTATTTTGTTGTTGTTGAATTTCTTGAGCTCTTTATAGATTCTGCATGTTACCTCTATCAGTTGCATAGTTTGCAAATAATTTCTCCCAATATGTCAGTTGCCTCTTCACTTTGCTGAGTGCTTCTTTTGCAGTACAGAAGCTTCTCAATTTGATGTAATCCCATTTGTCAATTTTACATTTGATTGCTTGTGTTTCTGTGGTCTTTTCCAAGAAGTCTTTGCCTATACCAATGTCTTGCATGGTTTCCCCAATGTTCTCTAATAATTTGATGGTATTAGTTCTTAGATTTAGGTCTTTGATCCATTTTGAGTGGATTTTTGTGTAAGTAGTAAGGTAAGGGTCTTACTTCCTGTTTCTGCATGCATACATCCAGTTTTTCCAGCAGCAATTGTTGAAGAGACTGCCCTTGTTCCAGGGAAAGTTTTATCTCCTTTTTCAAAGATAAGTTGGTTGTAAATGCTTGGATTGATTTCTGGAGTTTCTATTCCGTTCCATTGTTCTACCCATATGTTCTGTGCAAGTACCAGGCTGTTTTGAATATAAGTACACTGCAGTATGTCTTGAATGTGGTATTGTGATGCCTCTAGCTTTTTTTGTTTTTGTTCCATAAGATTGCTTTAGGTATTCCGGGTCTCTTGTGTTTCCATATGAATTTCAGCATCTTTTTTTTTAGATTTGAGAAGAATGTCCTTGCTATTGTTATTAGGATCCCATATAATCTGTAAAGTGCTTTCAATAGTATGGGATATTTTGATGATATTGATTCTTCCAATCCATTAACATGAAAGATTTTTCCAGTTTTTGTGTTCTTTTATTTATTTAATGTTTTGTAATGTGCTTTTTAGAGATCTTTAACATCTTTGGTTACATTTATTCCAGGGTATTTGATTGTTTGTAGCTATTATGAATGGTGTTGATCTTAGAAGTTCTTTCCTAGCCATGGTATTGTCTGTGCACACAAAAGCTAATGACTCTTGCATGTTAATTTTATATCCTGTCAGTTTAACAACTCTTATGAGTTCCAGTAATCACTTTTCTTTTAACTTTTATTTAATAAATATAAATTTCCAAAGTACAACTTTTGAATTATACCAGCTTTCCCCCCAATAACCGCCCTCCCACCTGCAACCATCCCATCTCCCACTCCCTCTCCCATCCCATTCTTCATCACTATTCATTTTCAATTATCTTTATATACAGAAGATCAACTAGTATATACTAATTAAAGATTTCTCTGACTTTGATCTTATTCCGATAGGGTCATAGTAAAAGTGGAGGTTCTCTCCTCCCTTCGGAGAAGGGTACCTCCTACTTTGATGGCCCCGTTCTTTCCACTGGGATCTCACTCACAGAGATCATTCATTTAGGTCTTTTTTTTTCCATGATATCTTGGCTTTCCATGCCTGCTATACTCTCATGGGCTCTTCAGCCAGATCTGAATGCCTTGAGGGCTGATTCTGAGGCCGGAGTGCTGTCTAGGACATCTGCCATCCTATGAGTCTGCTGTGTATCCCACTTCCCATGTTGGATCTTTCTCTCCCTTTTTGATTCTATCAGTTAGTATTAGCAGATACTTGTCTTGTTTGTGTGATCTCTTTGACTCTTAGACCTATCAGAGCTATCAATTGTGAGCTGAAATTGATCACTTGGACTAGTGCGATGGCATTGGTACATGCCACCTTGATGGGATTGTATTGGAAACCCCTGGCACATTTCTGACTCCACCATTTGCGGCCAGTCCGAATGAGCATGTTCCAAATTGTTCATCTCCTCCCTCTCTTTTTCCACTCTTAGATTTAACAGGGATCACTTTTCAGTTAAAATTTAAACACCTAAGAATAATTATGTGTTAATTACTGAGTTCAACCAATAGTACTAGAACCACAACAACAACAACAAATACTAAAAAGGATAAAGTATTACATTGTACATCTAAAGTCAGGACAGGAGCTGATCAGTTCATTGTTGCTTCTAGTGTCCATTTCACTTAACAGGTTTCCCCTTTGGCGCTCAGTTGTCACCGATCAGGGAAAACAAATGATATTTTTCTCTTTGGGACTGGCTTAATTCACTGAGCATGATGTTTTCCAGATTGCTCCATCTTGTTGCAAATGACTGGGTTTCGGAATAAGATCAAAGTCGGAGAACTCTAAAGGCTTCCATAGCCCTGGCAACTCATGACTAGAGCCTAGGGAGATTACTGACGCCATGAACAGGAGTGTCAAATTGTTAAGTCAGCAACAGGAGTCACTGTGTACTTACACCCCATGTGGGATCTGTCCCTAATGTGTTATCTAAAGCCAAGTGATGCTATGACTGGTACTGAAACAGTATTTTTATACTTTGCGTTTCTGTGTGGGCACAGACTGATGAGGTCTTTTCTAATTATATACTGAAGTGATCTTCTGTATATAAAGATAATTGGAAATGAAAAAAAAAACCTGGTGTTAAAATGGAAATGGCATAGAAAATTAATTAATTTGAAAAAAAAATTATGTAGGATCTCTGTCTTTAATGTGCTGTACATTGCTATTTAATGCTATAATTAGTAATCCAATGGTAGTTTTTTCACTTTATGTTGCTATATGGGCAAAATGTTGAAATCTTTACCTAATATATACTAAACTGATCTTCTGTATACAAAGAGAATTGAAAATGAATCTTTACATGAATGGAAGGGGAGAGGGAGCAGGAGGGGGGAGGGTTGCGGGCGGGAGGGAAGCTATGGGAGGGGGGAAGCCATTGTAACCCATGAGCTATACTTTGGAAATTTATATTCATTAAATAAAAGTTTAATTAAAAAAAAAGAAAAAAAAATAAAAATAATTAGTCTAAAAAAAAAAAGATTTCAACAGACTGCACCCACAAAGACACACAAAGTATAGAGTACTATTTAGGTAGCAGTTTTACCATTAATTCTAATAGTACAACACATTAAGGGCAGAGGTCCTACATGGGGAGCAGGTACACAGTGACTCCCGTTGTTGATTTAACAATTGACACTCTTATTTCTGACGTCAGTAATCACCCTAGGCTCTTGTCATGAGCTGCCAAGGCCATGGGAGCCTCTCGAGTTCAGCAACTCTGATCTTGTTTGGACAAGACCATATTCAAAGTGGAAGTTCTCTGCTCTCTTCAGAGAAAGGTAATGCCTTCTTTGATGATCTGTTCTGTCCACTGGCATCTTACTCACAGAGATCTTTCATTTCGGTCATTTTTTTTAATTACCACAGTGTTTTGGTTTTCCATGCCTGCAAAACTCTCATGGGCTTTTTAGCCAGATCTGAATGCCTTAAGGGCTGATTCTGAGGACAGAGTGCTGTTTAGGGCATTTGCCAATCTATGAGTCTGCTGCATATCCTGCTTTCCATGCTGGATCATTCTCCCCATTTAATTATATCAATTATTATATGCAGACTCTGGTATTATTTATGTAATCCCTTTGATGCTTAATCCTATCATTACGATCATTATGAACTTAAACTGATCACTTTTACAAGTAAGATGGCATTGCAACATCCCACCTTGATGGGATTGAATTGTAATCCCCTGGCAAATTTCTAGCTCTACCATTAGGAGTAAGTCCAAGTGAGCATGTGCTGAACTGTACATCTCTTACCTCTCATATTCCCACTCTTATATTTAACAGGGATCACTTTTCAGTTAAATTTAAGCTACTAAGAATAATTGTATGTTAATTAAAGAGTTCAACCAATGGTATTAAGCAGAAAAAAATACTAAAAGGGATAAAGTATTAAGTTATTCCTTGACATTCAGGACAAGGGCTGACCAAGATATTGTTTCTCATAGTGTCCATATCACTTCAACAGTTTTCCTTTTAGGTGCTCAGTTAGTTGTCACTGAACAAGGAGAACATATGATATTTGTCCCTTTGGGACTGGCTTATTTCACTCAGCATGATGTTCTCCAGATTTCTCCATTTTGGTGCAATTGACCGGATTTCATTTTTTTTACTCCTGTGTAGTATTCTATAGAGTACATGTCCCATAATTTCTTTATCCTGTCTACTGTTAATGGGCAATTATGTTGATTCCATGTCTTAGCAATTGCGAATTGAGCTGCAATAAACATTGAGGTACAGATGGCTCTTTTATTTGTCAATTTAATTTCCTTGGGGAAATTCCAAGGAGTGGGGTGACTGGGTTGTATGCTAGGGCTGGTTTCTGAGCAATCTCCAAACTGTCTTCCATAGTGGCTTAACCAGTTTGCATTCCCACCAACAGTAGGTTACTGTCCCTTTTTCCCCACATCCTCTCCAGCATCTGTTGTTAGTTGATTTCTGTATGTAAGCCATTCTAACCAGGGTGAGGTGAAACCTCATTGTGGTTTTGATTTGTATTTTGACCAATATAGAAATAGTTTTGTTGTTTAATTTTAAGTGTTTTATATGTTCTGGATATTAATACTTTTTAAATACATGATTTACAAATATTTTATCCCTTCAGTTGACCATTTTACATTCTATTGATATTGTACTTTGATGTATGAAATTTTAGTTTATCTAATTTTCTTTATTTATGCATATGGTTTCAGATCCAGGAATCTGTTGAAAAATCAAGTGTCATGAAGTTTTTATTTTAGTTTTTAAATGGTTTTAAAGTTTTTACTCTTAAGTTCAGTTCTCTGATCCATTTTGAGTTAATTTTTTAAGATTTATTTATATATTTTGAAAGGTAGAGTTACAGAGAGTGAGAGGGAGAGATAGTGAGAAAGGTCTTCCTTCCGTTGGTTCACTCCCCAAATGGCTGCAACAGCCAGAGCTGTGCCGATCTGAATCCAGGAGCCAGGTGCTTCTTCATGGTGTCCCATGTGGGTGTAGGGGCCCAAGCACATGGACCATCTTCTACTGCTTTCCCAGTCCATAGCAGAGAGCTGGACTGGAAGAGGAGCAGGCAGGACTAGAACCGGCACCCATACGAGATGGTGGTGCCGCAGGCGGAAGATTAACCTACTGTGCTAGGGCACTGGTCCAAGTTAATTTTTTCTACGGTATGAGGTCCAGCTTCATTTTTATATTTTGTAAGTGGATGACTAGTGTTTTTCCAGTACCATTTGTTGAAAAGACAATCTTTTCCATCCACAATGAATGGTCTTGGCACCCCTGCTGAAAATCAGCTGTGCAGAGCTGTTTCAGTTTAATTCTGGATTCTCTATAATATTCCATTAGAGTGTATGCTTCTTCTTTTATTGTTACCATAATTTTTTAATTACTATGGCTGGGACACCGTTTAAAAGTCAGAAACTGGGCACACTATTATTGTTTTGGTTTTGTAGGCCTTGGAATTCCATATGAACTTGAATATTAGCTTTTTCATCTCAATAAAAAGCATTGAATTTTCAGATTCTGTTGAATCTGTAGATGATTTTGAATAATATTTCTACCTTAACCTACCTTAACTACTATAACTTCATTTCCATGAGCACTAATGTCTTTCCATTTATGTAAATGTTTTAAACATTTACTTAAATGTTTAATTTCTTTCATCAATGGTATCAGTTTCCATCATATAAATGTTTATGGCATCAGTAATCTCCCTAGGCTCTAGTCATGAGTTGCCAAGGCTATGGAAGCCTTTAGGGTTTGCTGACTTTGATCTTACTCCGACAGGGTCATAGTAAAAGTGGAAGTTCTCTCCTCCATTCAGAGAAAGGTACCTCCTTCTTTGATGGCCCCATTCTTTTCAGTGGGATCTCACTCACAGAGATCTTTCATTTAGGTCTTCTTCTTCTTTTTTTTTCCAGAGTGTGTGTTGGCTTTCCATGCCTACAATACTCTCATGGGCTCTTGAGCCAGATCCGAATGCCTTAAGGGCTGATTCTCAGGACAGAGTGCTGTTTAGGACATCTGCCATTCTATGAGTCTGCTATGTATCCTGCTTCACATGTTGGATCATTCTCTCCCTTGTTGATTGTATCAGTTAGTATTAGCAGACACTTGTCTTCTTTGTGTGATCCATTTGACTCTTAGCCCTATCATTATGATCAATTGTGAACTGCAGTTGATCACTTGGACTAGTGAGATGGCATTGGTACATGCCACCTTGATGGGATTGTATTGGAATCCCCTGACACATTTCTAACTCCACCCTTTGGGGCAAGTCCGATTGTACATCTCCTCCCTCTCTTATTCCTACTCTTATATTTAACAGGGATCACTTTTCAGTTAAAATTTAAACACCTAAGAATAACTGTGTCTTAATTATAGAGTTCAACCAATAGTACTAGAACAAAAAAAATACTAAAATGTATAAAGTATTACATTGTACATCAATAGTCAGGACAAGAGCTGATCAAGTCAGAGTTTCTCATAGTGTCCATGTCATTTTCAACAGGTTTCCCCTTTGATGCTCAGTTAGTTGTCGCCAATCAGGGAGAACATATGATATTTGTCCCTTTGGGACTGGCTTAATTCACTCAGTATAATGTTTTCCAGATTCCTATATCTTGTTGCAAATGACTGGATTTCATTGTTTTTGACTGTTGTATAGTATTCTATGGAGTACATGTCCCATAATGTCATTATCCAGTCTACTGTTGATGAGCATTTGAGTTAATTCCAGGTCTTGGCTATTGTGAATTGAGCTGCAATAAACATTAAGGTGCAGGCAGCT
Organism: Lepus europaeus; assembly: GCF_033115175.1. Classification (NCBI taxonomy): domain Eukaryota; kingdom Metazoa; phylum Chordata; class Mammalia; order Lagomorpha; family Leporidae; genus Lepus; species Lepus europaeus. The sequence continues at coordinate 35,176,771 of NC_084850.1, read as the reverse complement.
TTTTTGTTTGCCAATTTAATTTCCTTTGGGTAAATCCCAAGGAATGGGATGGCTGGGTTGAATGGTATGGTTATATTCAGGTTTCTGAGGAATCTCCAGACTGACCTCCATAGTGGCTTAATCAGTTTGCATTTCCACCAACAGTGGGTTAGTGTCCCTTTCCCCCCACATCCTTCCCAGCATCTATTGTTGGTAGATTTCTGAATGTAACCCATTCTACCCCGGGTGAGGTGAAACCTCCTTGTGGTTTTGATTTGCATTTCTCTGATTGCTAGTGATCCTGAGCATTGTTTCATGTGCCTGTTGGCCCTTTGGATTTCCTCTTTTGAAAAATGTCTATTGAGGTCCTTAGCCCATCTCTTAAGTGGATTGTTTGTTTTGTTGTTGTGGAGTTTCTTGATTTCTTTGTAGATTCTGGTTGTCAACCCTTTATCTGTTTTATAGTTTGCAAATATTTTTTCCCATTCTATCGATTGCCTCTTTACTTTCCTGTTTCTTTTGCAGTACAGAAACTTATCAATTTGATGCAATCCCAAATGTTAATTTTGGCTTTGACTGCCTGTGCTTCTGGCGTCTTTTCCAAGAAGTCTTTCCCTGTACCTATATCTTGCAGGGTTTCTCCAATGCTCTCTAATAATTTGATGGTGTTGGTCACATATTTATATCTATAATCCATGTTGAGTGAATTTTTGTGTAAGGTGAATGGTTGGGTTCTTGCTTCATGCTTCTGCACGTGGAAATCCAATTTTCCCAGCACCATTTATTGAATAGACTGTCCTTACTCCAGGGATTGGTTTTGGATCTTTGATCAAATATAAGTTGGCTGTAGATGTTTGGATTGATTTCTGGTGTTTCTATTCTGTTCCATTGTTCTATCCATCTGTTTCTGTACCAGTACCATGCTGTTTTGATCACAACTGCCCTGTAGTATGTCCTGATTTTTACCACCGTGATAAGGTTTGTTCCTAAGTATGTAACTCTTTCAGATACTATTATAAATAGACATACTTTCAGATTTTTTGTGGATTGTTCATTGCTAGGTTATAGAAGCACAGTTGATTTTTTCACATTGTTATTTTGCCCTGAAAAAATGCTGAATTTGTTTTGTTAGTTTTTGTAGATTTCTTACAGAGTCTTTGGATTTTATACGTGTCAAATAATGCCATCTGCCAAATTGGATACTTTCATATCTTTTTCTTGACTATTATTTTGGGCTAGAATACTAGTAATATTTTGAATACCAGTGGTAAAAGCAGCATCTTTGTTTTGTTCTTGAACTTAGAAAAAAAAACTTTAGCACTTCAACATTGAGTATGATTTTAGCTGTGTGTTTTTCATAACACCCTTTATCATGTTGAAGAATTAGAGATTTATATTAATATTTTTATAAAATTTTAAAGTTTTGAGTCATTATTTATTCAAATATTTGTATTTCCACTTTTTCTCCTCGCTAGTGTTTTCACAGTGCATATAAGGATACTTCAGAACATTCATGGAAAATTTGTGCTATGGAAAATACTGTGCATGAATTTAAAAATATTTTAGCATCAAAATAAGTACCTTAATTCCATTTTATGTGAAATTCTGTTGTACCTTGTATGTTCTGTTCATTTGATGTGGTCATATAGATCTCTTAAGCTCTGTTCACTTTTCTTCACTCATTACCTATGTAGTAATGTATTGTATTTCCAAGGTAATGCACTTTGAGACAATATATGGACTGTAGGATGTATTTTAGGGAGTAATTGTATTCAACACATGTGGGAAGGAGAAGAAGCAAGCATAAGTTGACAAAGAGAGAAGTTGAACTACAAACACTGCACAGGGATATATCCAACTAAAAATATCTTTCATGATTTGCCTGAAGTGGACCAGAATAGGTAGGCTTTTATAGTCCTCCATCAATCAGTCAAGGGATGTAGGCTGCAACACAAGTATCATGACTTGGGACAAGGTGGCTCTTTGCAGTTGATGTTATCTTCAATGGCCTAATAGATGACAGTGTCTGCTAAAATTGCTGCAACAGCTGGAACAAATACTTCCTTGGAGACTAATCTGAACAGCACATTCATGGCATGTATCATAGTCTACTCCTTTTCCCACTAAGTTCCATTTCTTTAAATATATTTTGATTATAGGACTTCCAGGATTCTGTGACCTTCAAGAAAAGGAAGGCTAGTGGGGGAAGAACTATAGCAGCTGGTCTTAATCATATAACTGATACTCATCCTCATCATCCACTATTGTGTCTCAGTTACATTCAACCTCATCTAGGTCTTCTGCTAGTCTTTTTTTTCTTGCTTTATTTTTTTTAAACTAAACTTTTATTTAATGAATATAAATTTCCAAAGTACTGCTTATGGGTTACAATGGCTTCCCCCTCCCAAAACTTCCCTCCCACCTGCGACCCTTTCCCGCTCCCTCTCCCCTTCCAATCACATCATGATTCATTTTCAATTCTCTTTATATACAGAAGATCAGTTTAGTATATATTAGGTAACGATTTCAACAGTTTGCCGCCATATAGCAACACATAGTGAAAAAAAATACTGTTGGAGTACTAGTTATAGCATTAAATAAGAGTGTACAGCACATTAAAGACAGAGATCCTACATAATATTTTTTAAAAAAATTAATTAATTTTCTATGCCATTTCCAATTTAACACCAGGGTTTTTTTTTTTTTCATTTCCAACTATCTTTATATACAGAAGATCGATTCAGTATATAATTAGTAAAGATCACATCAGTTTGTACCCACACAGACACACAAAGTGTAAAAATACTGTTTCAGTACTAGTTATAGCATCACTGCACATTAGATAACACATTAAGGACAGATCCCACATGGGATGTAAGTACACAGTGACTCCTGTTGCTGACGTAACAATTTGACACTCCTGTTCATGGCATCAGTAATCTCCCTAGGCTCTAGTCATGAGTTGCCAGGGCTATGGAAGCCTTTAGAGTTCACTGACTTTAATCTTATTCCGATAGGGTCATAGTCAAAGTGGAAGTTCTCTCCTCCCTTCAGAGAAAGGTACCTCCTTCTTTGATGGCCCCGTTCTTTCCCCTGGGATCTCACTCACAGAGATCTTTCATTTAGGTCTTCTTCTTTTTTTCTTTTCCATGGTATCTTGGCTTTCCATGCCTACAATACTCTCATGGGCTCTTCAGCCAGATCCGAATGCCTTGAGGGCTGATTCTGAGGCCAAGAGTGTTGTTTAGGACGCCTGCCATTCTATGAGTCTGCTGTGTATCCCATTTCCCATGTTGGATCTTTCGCTCCCTTTTTGATTCTATCAGTTAGTATTAGCAGACACGTGTCTTGTTTGTGTGATCCCTTTGATTCTTAGACCTATCAGATCATCGGTTGTGAACTGAAATTAATCACTTGGACTAGTGAGATGGCATTGATACATGCCACCTTGATGGGATTGTATTGGAATCCCCTGGTACATTTCTAACTCCATCATTTGCGGCAAGTCTGATTGTGCATGTCCCAAATTGTACATCTCCTCCCTCTCTTATTCCCACTCTTAAATTTAACAGGGATCACTTTTCAGTTAAAATTTAAACACCTAAGAATAATTGTGTGTTAATTACAGAGTTCAACCACTAGTACTAGAACAACAACAACAACAACAGATACTAAAAAGGATAAATATACTTTCTGAATACTCTGGTTTTTTTCAAGTTGTGATGGAGTACCTCATTGGTTGGCTCAGGTCATGCTTGCAATTTAGTAGGCAGAGGAAAATCACCTCCAAGTGTTTTTTCCCCCCACCATATGGCAGCAGGTGCAGCCTTGGAATTGAAAAGCTAAATATATCATTGGAGCAAATTGAAGGTTGATAATTTTTTATATAATATTTTCAAGTGCTGAAAGAAAACTGCCCAAAGCCCCCTTCCCTGCATAATAAGGCAGGAAGAAAATATCCAAAGTCTCAACTAGCACTGTTAAAATCTTATTATAATGCTTTTCAAACCTTAAACTTAAAGTAAGCAGAAATCATCAAAAATGCTATCATTCACATATTAATAAATTCTTAAAATTTCATTATGCTTGGCCTATAGTGACATTTTAATATTTGAAAATTATGACTCGCTTCCTAGCAGAAATTTCCCCCTTTCTTTTTGGAAGTTACTATGTTTTTTTTATTTGTAGATAGCTTTCTTGCTTGGTTCCTGAGTGCTAGCATCACCAGGAACTTCAGCTCAGTTACAGGAATAACAAGATACTCAATCAGCAAATTTTTATTGTTAGTGCTCAAAAGGAAATTGGGGCCCAAGGAAAAACTCAGGAACACCTTAAGGCAGATTATATCATATCATGTATCACTTTACTTTCTTTGTGTTGGATCTGCATGTTACATAAGCCCAATGAAGGCTTGGTTCTGTCATGTCTCCATTATCACCTTACTTCACTAGACACCAGGTATCCAGATTTAAAAATTCCAGGTACATTCCTTTCCTCCCTCCTTTACTATATCCATTCCTCCACTCATAATGCCTAATAGTAATAATAACGGCCACAAATATTAAGTTCTTGCTGTGCGCTCTTTTGCTAAGTACTTTGCGTGCATTGACTTATAGTAATTTCTTAATGTACGTAGCAGTGTTACTTTCATTTTACAGATGAGTCAGTGACACAGAGTTTATATAATGTACCTATGGTAATTTATTCATTCACCAAATTTGCACTGAGCAATTTCTAACTTCCTGGAACAGTCCTGGAACATCAAGATATAGCAGTGAAGAAAACAAAGGATATTTCATATCTTTATTTAGCTTACATTCTGGTGCAGGAGGTTGACAAAAAGAAAAATAAATTAATTTTGAGGAAAATAATTGAGGGAATATGTATGAAAGACTGAAATTGAGGGCATGGCTAATGTATTAAGTAAGGCAAGGAAAGGCCTCATTGATAATTATATTTAGGCAGAATCTGAAGGCTTTGAGGGAAGAAGTATTGTAGTTATGTGGGAAAAATGTTTTCAATAAACAGAATAAAATAGTGCAAAGATGCCAAGGTGGAATCATGTTCAACATATTCAAGGAAAAACAAGGAGGCCACCTTAGAGTGGAGTATACCAATAGATGAAGTCAGAAGGGTAACAATTGAAGGAGGCCCTTTGCAGGGAGTTTAGCTTTTGCTCTGAATGAGAGAAGTCACTGGAGAGTCTTAAGTTGAGGCGGGCTATGATCTGAGTTAGTTTATATATGATCCTTTGTTGCGGTAGATTCGTTCTGAGAGGAGGAGCGTGGAGGGGGCAAGAGGTGCAGAGTCATGACACAGACCCTGGGAGTAGGGTGAAAGTGGGATTGAGGCAAGCAGCCCAAAAACTCATTTATTTCAGTTGGTACAACAGCTTATATAGCCAAGGCAGCTAATCCGATCAAGGGGTGGTCTATGCCCCCAACAAATCACAGCCTGTTGCCAGGCAGTACTGAAGCCATCCAATCACAGCCTGTTGCCAGGCAGGCTGTTTGCCATGTGGTTTCCAAAGCCATCCAATCACAGCCTATTGCCACGCAGGCTCTGTTACCAAGTGGGTTTCAAAGCCATTCCTGAGTAACTGATGCTCGCTTGCCAGTGGCCACCTTGGCATGGCCTTCTCATTCCACCACAATCCTTAACTGCTCAATGGATAAAAGACTATGGGCAATGGGAAGTCACAAAGAAGACTTAGGAGGCTGTTGTAACACTCTGTGTAAGAGATGATAGTGGCTTAGACCAATGTGGTGCTAGTTATAGTATTGGTCATGAAAAGTGGATGGAATATGGAACTCATATGTAGGTGGGGACAACAGAATTTGCTAACCAAATGAATGTGGCATATGTAGGATATTTTTTTTCATTTATTAAACTTTTATTTAATGAATATAAATTTCCAAAGTACAGCTTATGGATTACAATGGATCCCTCCTCCCATAACTTCCCTCCCACCCGCAACCCTCCCCTTTCCTACTCCCTCTCCCCTTCCATTACATCAAGATTCATTTTCAATTCTCTTTATATACAGAAGATCGATTCAGTATATAATTAGTAAAGATCACATCAGTTTGTACCCACACAGACACACAAAGTGTAAAAATACTGTTTCAGTACCAGTTACAGCATCACTGCACATTAGATAACACATTAAGGACAGATCCCACATGGGATGTAAGTACACAGTGACTTCTGTTGCTGACTTAACAATCTGACACTCTTGTTTATGGCATCAGTAATCTCCCTAGGCTCTAGTCATGAGTTGCCAAGGCTATGGAAGCCTTTAGATTTCGCTACTTTGATGTTATTCCGATAGGGACATAGTCAAAGTGGAAGTTCTCTCCTCCCTTCAGAGAAAGGTACCTCCTTCATTGATGGCCCCGTTCTTTCCACAGGGATCTCACTCACAGAGATCTTTCATTTAGGTCTTCTATTTTTTTCTTTCTTTTTTTTAACTTTTATTTAATGAATATAAATTTCCAGTGTACAGCTTATGGATTACAATGGCTTCCCCCCCATAACTTCCCTCCCACCCACAACCCTCCCCTCTCCCGTTCCCTCTCCCCTTCCATTCACATAAAAATTCATTTTCAATTCTCTTTATATACAGAAGATCAATTTAGTATAAAGATTTTAACAGTTTGCACCCACATAGAGACACAAAGTGAAACATACTGTTTGAGTACTAGTTATAGCATTAAATCAAAATGTACAGCACATTAAGGACAGAGATCCCACATGAGGAGCAAGTGCACAGTGGCTCCCGTTGTTGACCCAACAAATTGACACTCTAGTTTATGGTGCCAGTAACCACCCTAGGCTGTCGTCATGAGTTGCCAAGGCTATGGAAGCCTTCCAAGCTTGCCAACTCTGATCATATTTAGACAAGGTCATAAAAGACAGAGTGAGGATAGTAACCAATGATCCTAAGAGTCTCATTTACCAGGTTTGAACAATTATACAGCATTAAGTGGGGAAGAGGACCATCAGTACACACAGGTTGGGAGTAGAGCCATTGGTGGTAGAGTAGAGGTTATGATTACAAAGGAATGAGGCCCAAGTACACTAGACAGGGTCTAGAACAAAGGACAGAGTCATTATTAGAGGAGCTAAGAAAGGTGCTGTCTAAGCTACAATTAAGTTTTCTGATTGAGAGGCAAATAGAACCTGATAGAAGGGGCTTGATAATAATCTGTTGGGCTTTAGGCCTTGTAAGTTAAGAGGCCCAGACCTATCTATCTCTTCACATGGGGTATATCCTAAGGGAGGTGTGAACCTCCTAGGGGAAGGCACTCTGTTGACTTTATTACTTGGCTGGCCTGGGAGGAGAGCTGGCCAGGTAAAGGCAGGTGGCATCTCTAACAAGAAATTTACAGTTCTGCCTGCAATGTTGCTGAACCTACTTAACCATACCCTCAGCTGCAGTGGTCACTTTGGAAGTTGGGCTGAGTGAAGGGCTTTTCAGCTTAGAGCCAGTAAGATCTGTGGCTCTGGCCTGGGCATCCTTCGAGTCCAGGGCAGGTCCATTTCCAGTGATCCAACTCTTGGCAGAGCTGCCAGGGCTCTTCACAAGCTGATTTCTGCTGAAGCCCAGGCTTACCATTTTGAAAGCCACTGCAGTGGACTGGCCTGTTGGGTCTCCTTGAGGGCAGATCACTGTACAGATCAGCCATTAATAGGCCTGCCACCCATTGCTTCTGATGCCTAGCTTTCTTTTCCTCCTGGTTTGTGTTCAAGCAGACCAGAGGATGCAAGTCAAGGGAGTGCCCGTGTCCCATCTCTAATCTTCGGTGGCCTGAACTACAAGTCTATAGTCACAGGCATGTTCTGTAGTAGTTTTTCTAAGGTAGACAATGCCCATGAGGAAAATTATATTCTCGCTTAAAAACTTTCTTTCCCTTTTATCTGAAAGGGAGGTTTTTTCTGCTTACTGTATACCTTGCTAATGGCGAAGTGAATCTAGCTATGAGATTATTATTTAAGTTCTTATTTTGGCTATGCTATTACAGAAAAATGTTAGCCATCTCTTTTATAAGGTCTAAAGATTAAATTGTGTGTCCTACAGATTCCTCCATAATAGAATTAGTTTCCTACCTTGAAGAGAATAGAGAAATGAAAGAACAAGTTGGGCTTAGAATAGAGAAATGAGGGAGCAAGTCCTATATCGCTTGCTGACAATAGCAATATCAAATGAATACTTAGCAAACAGTTTCAACCATTAGATAACAACTTAAGAAAGCATTTACCAGAAGGTCCAATGCCTTCTATAAATTTTAAGAATCATGTGTTTGGAAACACCTCTTAAATATCTAACATGGTGTAGTTTGTTTAGCCAGTAAACTTAAGCACAACCATATAAAATGTTTTTAGTTTCTTTCTACCAACAAGTTTAAAACATGATACACAGATTCAGGTCACACAAATTAAAATGTATCTTTGATTGATTTTAGCAGCTTAAATTTATGGACAATCTTATCTATAAGCCATTTAAAATAAAACTCTTAATAAAATTTCCCCATGTGGACATACAATATGTACACACATATAACATAGAATAATAGACCAATATAGCAATTTTAATAATACCTTTTAAAATCTTTAACTCTTTTTGTAGATTGCCAATGGATTTGAATTGCTTTTTGATTTTAGTAACCTCAGTTAACCATACTTTCTCTCAGTTGGTACTGTTAATACATTATTGGCTTCAGCTCTTTTTTTTTAATTTTTTTTTATTATTAAACTTTTATTTAATGAATATAAATTTCCAAAGTATAGCTTATGGGTTACAATGGTTTCCCCCCTCCCATAACTTCCCTCCCGCCCGCAACCCTCCCCCCTCCCGCTCCCTCTCCCCTTCCATTCATGTAAAGATTCATTTTCAATTCTCTTTGTATACAGAAGATCAGTTTAGTATATACTAGGTAAAGATTTCAACATTTTGCCCATATAGCAACATCAAGTGAAAAAACTACCATTGGATTACTAATTATAGCATTAAATAGCAATGTACAGCACATTAAAGACAGAGATCCTACATAATTTTTTTTTCAAAATAATTAATTTTCTATGCCATTTCCATTTTAACACCAGGTTGTTTTGTTTTTTTTTTTCATTTCCAATTCTCTTTATATACAGAAGATCACTTCAGTATATAATTAGCAAAGACCTCATCAGTCTGCGCCCACACAGAAACGCAAAGTATAAAAATACTGTTTCAGTACCAGTCCTAGCATCACTTGGCTTTAGACGACACATTAGGGACAGATCCCGCATGGGGTGTAAGTACACAGTGACTCCTGTTGCTGACTTAACAATTTGACACTCCTGTTCATGGCGTCAGTAATCTCCCTGGGCTCTAGTCATGAGTTGCCAGGGCTATGGAAGCCTTTAGAGTTCGCTGACTTTGATATTGTTCCAATAGGGTCATAGTCAAAGTGGAGGTTCTCTCCTCCCTTCGGAGAAGGGTACCTCCTTCTTTGAAGGCCCCGTTCTTTCCACTGGGATCTCACTCACAGAGATCATTCATTTAGGTCTTTTTTTTTTTTTCCATGATATCTTGGCTTTCCATGCCTGCTATACTCTCATGGGCTCTTCAGCCAGATCTGAATGCCTTGAGGGCTGATTCTGAGGCCGGAGTGCTGTCTAGGACATCTGCCATCCTATGAGTCTGCTGTGTATCCCACTTCCCATGTTGGATCTTTCTCTCCCTTTTTGATTCTATCAGTTATTATTAGGAGATACTTGTCTTGTTTGTGTGATCTCTTTGACTCTTAGACCTATCGGAGCTATCAATTGTGAGCTGAAATTGATTACTTGGACTAGTGCGATGGCATTGGTACATGCCATCTTGATGGAATTGTGTTGGAATCCCCTGCACATTTCTGACTCCACCATTTACGGCCAGTCCGATTGAGCATGTTCCTAATTGTTCATTTCCTCCCTCTCTTTTTCCACTCTTAGATTTAACAGGGATCACTTTTCAGTTAAAATTTAAACACCTGAGAATAATTGTGTGTTAATTACTGAGTTCAACCAATAGTACTAGAACAACAACAACAACAACAAATACTAAAAAGGATAGAGTATTACATTGTACATCTAAAGTCAGGACAGGAGCTGATCAGTTCATTGTTGCTTATAGTGTCCATTTCACTTAACAGGTTTTCTCTTTGGCGCTCAGTTGTCACCGATCAGGGAAAACAAATGATATTTCTCTCTTTGGGACTGGCTCAATTCACTGAGCATGATGTTTTCCAGATTGCTCCATCTTGTTGCAAATGACTGGGTTTCATTGTTTCTTACTGCTGTATAGTATTCTATGGAGTACATGTCCCACAATTTCTTTATCCAGTCTACTGCTGATGGGCATTTGGGTTGGTTCCAGGTCTTAGCTATTGTGAATTGAGCTGCAATAAACATTAAGGTGCAGATGGCTTTTTTATTTGCCAAATTAAATTCCTTTGGGTAAATTCCAAGGAGTGGGATGGCTGGGTTGTATGGTAGGGTTATGTTCAGGTTTCTGAGGAATCTCCAGACAGACTTCCATAGTGGGTTAACCAGTTTGCATTCCCACCAACAGTGGGTTAGTGTCCCTTTTTCCCCACATCCTCTCCAGCATCTGTTGTTGGTAGATTTCTGAATGTGAGCTATTCTCACCGGGGTGAGATGGAACCTCATTGTGGTTTTGATTTGCATTTCTCTGATTGCTAGTGATCTTGAACATTTTTTCATGTGTCTGTTGGCCATTTGGATTTCCTCTTTCGAAAAATGTCTATTGAGGTCCTTGGCCCATCTCTTAAGTGGGTTGTTTGTTTTGTTGTTGTGGATTTTCTTGATTTCTTTGTAGATTCTGGTTATCAATCCTTTATCTGTAGTATAGTTTGCGAATATTTTTTCCCATTCTGTTGGTTGCCTCTTCACTTTCCTGACTGTTTCTTTTGAAGTACAGAAACTTCTCAATTTGATGCAATCCCAAATGTTAATTTTGGTTTTGACTGCCTGTGCTGTTGGAGTATTTTCCAGGAAGTCTTTGCCTGTGCCTATATCTTGCAGGGTTTCTCCAATGCTCTCTAATAATTTGATGGTTTCGGGTCGTAGATTTAAGTCTTTAATCCATGTTGAGTGAATTTTTGTGTAAGGTGATAGGTATGGGTCTTGCTTCAAGCTTCTGCATGTGGAAATCCAATTTTCCCAGCACCATTTATTGAATAGACTGTCCTTATTCCAGGGATTAGATTTGGATCTTTGGTCAAATATAAGTTGGCTGTAGATGTTTGGATTGATTTCTGGTGTTTCTCTTCTGTTCCATTGGTCTATCCATCTGTTTCTGTACCAGTACCATGCTGTTTTGATAACAACTGCCCTGTAGTATGTCCTAAAATCAGGTATTGTGATGCCTCCGGCTTTGTTTTTGTTGTACAGGATTGCTTTGGCTATTCGAGGTCTTCTGTGTCTCCATATGAATTTCAGCATCATTTTTTCCAGATCTGAGAAGAAGGTCTTCGGGATCTTGATGGGTATTGCATTGAATGTGTAAATTGCTTTTGGGAGAATAGACATTTTGATGATATTGATTCTTCCAATCCATGAGCATGGAAGATTTCTCCATTTTTTGGTATCCTCTTCTATTTCTTTCTGTAAGGTTTTGTAGTTTTCATCGTAGAGATCTTTAACGTCCTTGGTTAAGTTTATTCCAAGGTATTTGATTGTTTTTGTAGCTATTGTGAATGGGATTGATTTTAGAAGTTCTTCCTCAGCCGTGGCATTGCCTGTGTATACAAAGGCTGTTGATTTTTGTGCATTGATTTTATATCCTGCTACTTTGCCAAACTCTTCGATGAGTTCCAGCAGTCTCTTAGTAGAGTTCTTTGGGTCCCCTAAATAAAGAATCATATCATCTGCAAAGAGGGATAGTTTGAGTTCGTCCTTCCCAATTTGTATCCCTTTAATTTCTTTTTCTTGCCTAATAGCTCTGGCCAAAACTTCCAGAACTATATCGAATAGCAGTGGTGAGAGAGGGCATCCCTGTCTGGTACCAGATTTCAGTGGAAATGCTTCCAACTTTTCCCCATTCAATAGGATGTTGGCCGTGGGTTTTTCATATATTGCTTTGATTGTATTAAGGAATGTTCCTTCCATACCCAGTTTGCTTAGAGTTTTCATCATGAAACGGTGTTGTATTTTATCAAATGCTTTCTCTGCGTCTATTGAGAGAATCATATGGTTTTTCTTCTGCAGTCTGTTAATGTAGTGTATTACGTTGATTGTTTTGCGAATGTTGAACCATCCCTGCATACCGGGGATGAATCCCACTTGGTCTGGGTGGATGATCTTTCTGATGTGTTGTTGCATTCTATTGGCCAGAATTTTATTGAGAATTTTTGCATCTATGTTCATCAGGGATATTGGTCTGTAATTTTCTTTCAATGTTGCGTCTCTTTCTGGCTTAGGAATTAAGGTGATGGTGGCTTCATAGAAAGAATTTGGGAGGATTCCCTCTTTTTCAATTGCTCTGAATAGTTTGAGAAGAATTGGAGTTAGTTCTTCTCTAAATGTCTGGTAGAACTCAGCAGTGAATCCGTCTGGCCCTGGGCTTTTCTTTGTTGGGAGGGCCTTTATTACTGTTTCAATTTCTGTGTCAGTTATTGGTCTGTTTAGGTTTTCTATGTCTTCCTGGCTCAATTTAGGGAGGTTGTATGTGTCCAAGAATCTGTCCATTTCTGATAGATTTCCCTGTTTGCTGGCATACAAGTCCTTGTAGTAATTTCTGATGATTCTTTTTATTTCTGTGGCGTCTGTTGTTACGTTTCCCATTTCATCTCTGATCCTATTGATTTGGGTCTTTTCTCTTCTTTTTTTAGTTAGTTGGGCCAATGGGGTGTCAATTTTGTTTATTTTTTCAAAAAACCAGCTCCTCGTTTGGCTGATTTTTTGTAATGTTTTTTTGGATTCAATCCTGTTGATTTCTTCTCGGATTTTAATTATTTCTCTTCTCCTACTGGGTTTGGGTTTGGTTTGCTGCAGATTTTCTAGATCCTTGAGATGGCTTGAAAGCTCATCTATTTGGTGCCTTTCCAATTTCTTGATGTAGGCACCTATTGATATAAACTTTCCTCTTAACACTGCTTTTGTTGTATCCCATAGGTTTTGGTATGTTGTGCTGTTATCCTCATTTACTTCCAGAAAATTTTTGATTTCTCTTTTAATTTCTTCTATGACCCATTGTTCATTCAGGAGCATGTTGTTCAATCTCCATGTGTTTGCACGTGCTCTAGGGATTCCTGAGTTGCCAATTTCCAATTTCATTCCTTTGTGGTCTGAGAAGCTGCATGGTATGATTCTAATTCTTTTGAATTTGCTGAGACTTGCTTTATGGCCTAGTATGTGGTCAATCCTAGAGAGGGTTCCATGTACTGCTGAGAAGAATGTAAAGTCCTTAGATGTAGGATGAAATGTTCTGTAGATGTCTGTTAGATCCATTTGGGCTATAGTGTCATTTAAATCTACTGTCTCCTTGTTGATCTTCTGTCCTGTTGATCTGTCTATCTCTGAGAGTGGAGTATTGAAGTCTCCCAGTACTATTGTATTGGGGTCTAAGTCTCCCTTTAAGTCCCTTAACAAGTCTTTTAAATAAGCTGGTGCCCTGTAATTAGGTGCATATACGTTGAGAATCGTTATATCTTCCTGTTGAATGGATCCCTTAATCATTATATAGTGCCCCTCTTTGTCTCTCCTAACAGTTTTTGTGGTAAAGTTTATGTTGTCCGATATTAAGATGGCTACGCCCGCTCTCTTTTCATTTCTGTTGGCGTGGTATATCTTTTTCCAGCCTTTCACTCTCAGCTTGTATGGATCATTGTTGGATAGATGGGTTTCTTGTAAGCAGCAAAAGGATGGGTTTTGTTCCTTAACCCAATCGGCCAATCGGTGTCTTTTAACTGGACAGTTCAAGCCATTAACATTCAATGTGACTATTGAGAAGGAGTAACTTTGCCCTGCCATTTGCCAAAGATATTTTCTAATATCTGGTTTGAGATTCCTGTGATCTTTTGCTCTGAGGTTTCCTTCCTTTACTTTCTTTCATATTGGTGACCGTGTTTCTGTGTTTCTGTATGTAACACATCTTTAAGCATCGTTTGCAGGGCTGGACGAGTGGCGACAAATTCTTTCAATTTCTGTTTGCTGTGAAAGGTCTTAATTTCACCTTCATTCACAAATGAGAGCTTTGCAGGATATAATATTCTGGGCTGGCAGTTTTTCTCTCTTAGTACCTGGGCTATATCTCGCCATTCTCTCCTGGCTTGTAGGGTTTCTGATGAGAAATCAGCTGTAAGTCTAATTGGAGATCCTCTGAGAGTAATCTGGCGTTTCTCTCTTGCACATTTTAGGATCTTTTCTTTGTGTTTCACTGTGGTGAGTTTGATTACGACGTGTCGTGGTGAGGATCTCTTTTGATCATGTTTATTAGGGGTTCTCTGAGCTTCCTGTACTAGGATGTCTCTGTCCTTCTCCAAACCTGGGAAATTTTCTGCTAGTATCTCACTAAAAAGGCCTTCTAATCCTTTCTCCCTTTCCATGCCTTCAGGAACACCTAGAACCCGAATGTTGGGTTTTTTAATAGTATCCTGTAGATTCCTGACAGTATTTTTTAGATTTCTGATTTCTTCTTCTTTTCTTTGATTTGACTGTTTCCTTTCCTGTTCTCTGTCTTCTAATTCCGATATTCTCTCTTCTGCTTCATCCATTCTGTTTTTAAGGCTCTCTAATGTGTTTGCCATTTGATCTATTGAGTTCTTCATTTCGTTGTGGTTTTTTGTCTCTATCTCAGTTTCCTGTTCTACTAGTTGTTTCATTTCATTTTGATTCCTCCTTAATATTTCATTTTCACGGGAGAGATTTTCTATCTTGTCCATTAAGGATTTCTGTAGTTCAAGAATTTGTTTTTGAGAACTTCTTAATGTTCTTATGAATTTTTTAAAATCTGCTTCTTGCATTTGCTCTATCTCTGCATCTTCATAATCTTGCATTGGCGTGTCTTGATCACCTGGGGGCGTCATAGTGCTTTCGTTGTTTTTGGTACCTCCACTTCTATGTTTCTTGCTTGGCATGTTAGAGATAATTTGTGGTGTTTTTGTTTTTGTTTTTGTTTTTGTTTTTGTTTTTCTCTCGTTATACTATGCCTCTAAGTGAGCTGTCTGTTTTGTTGGAGCCTTAGGGGCTGTGATGGGTGTGGCCAGAGAGCTATGCTTGTTTCTTGAGGTTTAAGGCTGTGTAAAGAGCGACTCTCCCAGAATACTTGCTCCTTGCTGGGATTCTCTCTCTCTCTCTCTCTCTCTTTTTTTTTTTTCTTTTGACTCAGTTGGGAGTGGAGTTGAGGGTAGTTGAAATCTAGCCTCTGTGAGTATTCGTTTGATCTACCCCTGGGACCATACACAGACTTTATGCAGCCCTCAATGTGTTCTCCAGTTTCGCTAAAGATACTGAGTTTGGCTGAGCTTTACATATGTAAAATCGCGGTGCTCTTTGTTTTGCTTGGTGAGTGAAGGGAGAGGCCTCTGTTCCCCCTCCCCCCAATGTCTCGGACTTCTCAGGTCTTTGTCTTACCGTCCTCCGTTCCCGCGCTGGCGAGATTCTGTGGCTCTGGCTCCGCTCCCGCAGCTGCCGCTCGGCTTGTCTCGGTTGGTTTTCCACGCGGTGGGTTCCCTGTAAGTCCTCTGTGTCTCATCCACAAGATCCGGAAGCGTTTCCTCTGCAGTTTTTTTTCTTGAGTCTTTTCCTGAGGCTACAGTAGTTCCACTTTTATGAAAGTTTATTTTCCCAAACTAAGGCACACATCATCACTATCCGCCATCTTCGGCTTCATCTCTTTACAGAGCCATCCCAAAGTACTGAATACAATAGAAGTGGCTGGAAAAAGTCCATAGGAACCTATAGAAGGACAGCTAAACACAGAACCAACAACGCTTTAGTTTTATGAGCAGCAAATCATATATGACTGTGAATGACAGTGAAACATAAAGAAAAGATTCTAAAATGTGCAAGAGAGAAACGCCAGATTACTCTCAGAGGATCTCCAGTTAGACTCACAGCTGACTTCTCATCAGAAACCCTACAAGCTAGAAGGGAATGGCGAGACATAGCCCAGGTACTAAGCGAGAAAAACTGCCAGCCCAGAATACAATATCCTGCAAAGCTCTCATTTGTGAATGAAGGTGAAGTTAAGACTTTTTCATAGCAAACAGAAACTGAAAGAATTTGTTGCCACTCATCCTGCCCTGCAAAAGATGCTTAAAGATGTGTTACACACAGAAACACAGAAACATGGTCACCAATATGAAAGAAGGTAAAGGAAGGAAACCTCACAGCAAAAGATCACAGGAAGCTCAATTTCTCTTTGACATAGAATTACACTCTGATGCTCTGTTAAAGCAATGTGTTAAAGTAATCTATTATGTTCTCTTGATGTCTGTTAAATTCTAATTGTTCAAAAACAGCTGAATTTTTATTCAGAGCTGTGGGTTATTTAAATATGTGCTTATTTTCAAAAATTTGAATAATCACCTTGTAACAATGATCAAATTTGGTCTATGTTATGTCATGATTTTAAGAAATCTTATTTCAACCAGATATTTTGGATTTTGAGCCTTCTTGGCATTCTTGACAGGCATTCAAAAAATCAAAGTTTCAAACCATCTGGTCTCTAAACTTTCCAGTAAATCCTGGACTTTGGTTTTTCCAGTTGGGCCCAACTGAAAAAATCAAAGGACCTATGTCTCTCATCTTATAGAGACACCAACTAAGCAGTCTATTTGGATTATATTAGAAGTACTGTCAAGATGTGACGTGGTACCACTATTATTATTATTATTATTTATTATTATTATTTTTATTTATTTTATATTATTTTTTATTTATTATTTTTTTATTTATTATTTTTTTATTTATTATTATTAAAATTTCTATATTGGTCTATTATGCTATGTTATATGTGTGTACATATTGTATGTCCACTTGGGGAAATTTTATTAAGAGTTTTATTTTAAATGGCTTATAGATAAGATTGTCCATAAATTTAAGCTGCTAAAATCAAAGATACATTTTAATTTGAGGAAAATTATATTCTCACTTTAAAACTTTCTTTCCCTTTGGTCTGAAAGGGAGGTTTTTTCTGCTTACTGTATACTTCACTGATGGCGAAGTGAATCTAGCTATGAGATTATTATATAAGTTCTTATTTTGGCTATGCTATTACAGAAAAATGTTAGCCATCTCTTTTATAAGGTCTAAAGATTAAATTGTGCATCCTACAGATTGTGAAGAGCCCTGGCAGCTCTGCCAAGAGTTGGGTCACTGGAAATGGACCTGCCCTAGAGTCGAAGGATGCCCAGGTCAGAGCCACAGATCTTATCGGCTCTAAGCTGAAAAGCCCTTCACTCAGCCCAACTTCCAAAGTGACCACTGCAGCTGAGGGGATGGTCAAGTAGGGTCAGCAACATTGCAGGCAGAACTGTAAATTTCTTGTTGGAGATGCCACCTGCCTTTACCTGGCCATATCTCCTCCCAGGCCAGCCAAGTAATGAAAGTCAACAGAGTGCCTTCCCCTAGGAGGTTCACACCTCCCTTAGGATATACCCCATGTGAAGAGATAGATAGGTCTGGGCCTCTTAACTTACAAGGCCTAGAGCCCAACAGATTATTATCAAGCCCCTTCTGTCAGGTTCTATTTGCCTCTCAATCAGAAAACTTAATTGTAGCTTAGACAGCACCTTTCTTAGCTCCTCTAATAATGACTCTGTCCTTTGTTCTAGACCCTGTCTAGTGCACTTGGGCCTCATTCCTTTGTAATCATAACCTCTACTCTACCACCAATGGCTCTACTCCCAACCTGTGTGTACTGATGGTCCTCTTCCCCACTTAATGCTGTATAATTGTTCAGACCTGGTTAAGGCCACTCTTAGGATCATTGGTTACTATCCTCAACCTGTCTTTTATGACCTTGTCTAAATATGATCAGAGTCGGCAAACTTGGAAGGCTTCCATAGCCTTGGCAACTCATGACGACAGCCTAGGGTGGTTACTGGCGCCATAAACTAGAGTGTCAATTTGTTGGGTGAACAACAGGAGCCACTGTGCACTTGCTCCTCCTGTGGGATCTCTGTCCTTAATGTACTGTACATTTTGATTTAATGCTATAACTAGTACTCAAACAGTATGTTTCACTTTGTGTCTCTATGTGGGTGCAAACTGTTGAAATCTTTATACTAAATTGATCTTCTGTAAATAAAGAGAATTGAAAATGAATCTTGATGCAAATGGAAGGGGAGAGGGAGTGGGAGAGGGGAGGGTTGCGGGTGGGAGGGAAGTTATGGGTGGGGGAAGCCATTGTAATCCATAAGCTGTACACTGGAAATTTATATTCATTAAATAAAAGTTAAAAAAAAAGCAATTCAAATCAATTGGCAATCGACAAAAAGAGTTAAAGATTTTAAAAGCTATTATTAAAATTACTATATTGTTCTACTATGCTGTGTTATATGTGTGTACATATTGTATGTCCAAATGGGGAAGTTTTATTAAGAGTTTTATTGTAAATGGCTTATAGATAAGATTGTCCATAAATTTAAGCTGCTAAAATCAATCAAAGATACATTTTAATGTGTGTGACCTGAATCTGTGTATCATATGTTTTAAACTTGTTGGTAGCAAGAAACTAAAAACATTTTATATGGTTGTGCTTAAGTTTACTGGTTAAACAAACTACACCATGTTAGATATTTAAGAGGTGTTTCCAAACACATGATTCTTAAAATTTATAGAAGGCATTGGACCTTCTGGTAAATGTTTTCTTAAGTTGTTATCTAATGGTTGAAACTGTTTGCTAAGTATTCATGTGATATTGCTATTGTCAGCAGGCGATATAGGACTTGCTCCCTCAATTCTCTATTCTAAGCCCAACTTGTTCTTTCATTTCTCTATTCTCTTCAAGGTAGGAAAATAATTCTATTATGAAAGAATCTGTAGGATGCACAATTTAATCTTTAGACCTTATAAAAGAGATGGCTAACATTTTTCTGTAATAGCATAGCCAAAATAAGAACTTAAATAATAATCTCATAGCTAGGTTCACTTCGCCATTAGCAAGGTATACAGTAAGTAGAAAAAACCTCCCTTTCAGACCAAAGGGAAAGAAAGTTTTAAAGTGAGAATATAATTTTCCTCATGGGCATTGTCTACCTTAGAAAAACTACTACAGAACATGCCTGTGACTATAGACTTGTAGTTCAGGCCACCGAAGATTAGAGATGGGACACGGGCACTCCCTTGACTTGCATCCTCTGGTCTGCTTGAACACAAACCAGGAGGAAAAGAAAGCTAGGCTTCAGAAGCAATGGGTGGCAGGCCTATTAATGGCTGGTCTGTACAGTGATCTGCCCTCAAGGAGACCCAACAGGCCAGTCCACTGCAGTGGCTTTAAATGTGGTAACCCTGGGCTTCAGCAGAAATCAGCTTGTGAAGAGCCCTGGCAGCTCTGCCAAGAGTTGGATCACTGGAAATGGACCTGCCCTGGACTCGAAGGATGTCCAGGTCAGAACCACAGATCTTACTGGCTCTAAGCTGAAAAGCCCTTCACTCAGCCCAACTTCCAAAGTGACCACTGCAGCTGAGGGGATGGCCAAACAGGGTCAGCAACATTGCAGGCAGAACTGTAAATTTCTTGTTAGAGATGCCACCTGCCTTTACCTGGCCAGCTCTCCTCCCAGGCCAGCCAAGTAATGAAAGTCAACAGAGTGCCTTCCCCTAGGAGGTTCACACCTCCCTTAGGATATACCCCATGTGAAGAGATAGATAGGTCTGGGCCTCTTAACTTACAAGGCCTAAAGCCCACCAGATTATTATCAAGCCCCTTCTATCAGGTTCTATTTGCCTCTCAATCAGAAAACTTAATTGTAGCTTAGACAGCACCTTTCTTAGCTCCTCTAATAATGACTCTGTCCTTTGTTCTAGACCCTGTCTAGCGTACTTGGGCCTCATTCCTTTGTAATCATAACCTCTACTCTACCACCAATGGCTCTACTCCCAACCTGTGTGTACTGATGGTCCTCTTCCCCATTTAATGCTGTATAATTGTTCAAACCTGGTAAATGCCACTCATTGGTTACTATCCTCACTCTGTCCTTTATGACCTTGTCTAAATATGATCAAAGTCGGCGAACTTGGAAGGCTTCCATAGCCTTGGCAACTCATGACGAGAGCCTAGGGTGGTTACTGGTGCCATAAACTAGAGTGTCAATTTGTTGGGTGAACAACAGGAGCCACTGTGCAGTTGCTCCTCATGTGGGATCTCTGTCCTTAATGTGCTGTACATTTTGATTTAATGCTATAACTAGTACTCAAACAGTATGTTTCACTTTGTGTCTCTATGTGGGTGCAAACTGTTAAAATCTTTATACTAAATTGATCTTCTGTATATAAAGAGAATTGAAAATGAATCTTGATGCAAATGGAAGGGGAGAGGGAGTGGGAGAGGGGAGGGTTGCGGGTGGGAGGGAAGTTATGGGAGGGGGAAGCCATTGTAATCCATAAGCTGTACATTGGAAATTTATATTCATTAAATAAAAGTTAAAAAAAAAAAGTCTATGGAGGCCGGCACCGTGGCTCAATAGGCTAATCCTCTGCCTGTGTCACTGGCACCCTGGGTTCTAGTCCTGGTTGGGGTGCCGGATTCTGTCCCAGTTGCTCCTCTTCCAGTCCAGCTCTCTGCTGTGGCCCAGGAGTGCAGTGGAGGATGGCCCAAGTGATTGGGCCCTGCACCCTCATGGGAGACCAGGAATAGCACCTGGCTCCTGGCTTCTGATCAGCGCAGTGTGCCATCCGCAGCGGCCATTTGGGGGTGAACCAATGGAAAAGGAAGATCTTTCTCTCTCTGTCTCTCTCTCTCACTGTCTACTCTGCATGTCAAAAAAAAAATTCTTTGGAAAATTCAATCAAATGATGAATTTATTTTGGTTTAAAATTTGTTAATTCTTGCATAGCCTTTTCATTATATGTATTTTCATGGACCTTTTGAAGACCTGTCATATAGTTAAAAGTACAAATAAAGGTGGAATTTATATTTCACAGTTACATAACTGATTAATACAATGTTTTACTTCAGGGAGTTAATTCCTTTGGGTGTTTACAAAATTGTCAGATTCCCTGGATTGTTGGAGTTTTTCAACTGCAATATTCAGGGTTTTATAATGTTGACTTGTGTTTCTGAACTTCCTGATGGTCTGTTACAGCCTCTGAACAAAAGCCCAATCACTGTATGCTTTTAATGTATCCAAATGACATATCCATCCAGTCATTCTCAGTTTATATCAGTATACAGATGTTATTCAGATTCATGAGTTGTAGAAAGTAGTGGGATGTCAATCTCAGCTGATGCCAATTAGAAATTTCTGGACCAACAAGGTTCTAAGGCATCCAATTTCATGTCATATAAAATTGTATTCAGCTGGGTGGGTCAACAAAGTTGAAGAGCCATAAATTTAGTTAGAAATACCTTCTCACTACCAGGTGGTTGCTTCAGGAAAGGTTATAGAGAAACTTGTTTTGAGATGACCAGAGAAAAATCCACACCTCTTCTGAACAAAATACTACTTATATGATCCCTGGAGTTGCCAGAAGATAATAATTATGACGACGATGATGATAATAAAATGTCTGTCTTTAAACAGGCGATCTTTAAGGTTGTTTTAAGAATCATGTATTTGAAAACACCTCTTAAATATCTAACATGGTGTAGTTTGTTTAACCAGTAAACTTAAGCACAACCATATAAAATGTTTTTAGTTTCTTTCTACCAACAAGTTTAAAACATATGATACACAGATTCAGGTCACACAAATTAAAATGTATCTTTGATTGATTTTAGCAGCTTAAATTTAGGTTGTTGATAATTTGTTGTTGTTGATAAAGGTTGTTGCTAATCAATCCTAGCTTCATACATATCAGGAGTTGTGAGAAATCAGGAAATGTAATCTCTTCTTCCCCAAATGTTTCCCCTATAACTCATGTAATACCTGCATTTCTGTCATTTCAGTTATAACTTGGATGGCTGAGGTATTACTGCTTGGAGGAATCTAGATAGCTATGTAAATAGTCATAAAAGAGGCAGCACTTTATAAAATTATCACTCATCTTTGCCTTTGCATGAAGGTTTTTGTTGTTTTTAATCAGAGATGAATTTTGTAAAACAAACATAGCAAGTCTGAGGAAACATAAACTGCCTAGGGACTTGTTCTAGAAAGGGAAGAATGCATCTTGACCCATTTTCATTACCAGGGAGCCTAGGTGATCATATTCATTGGCAATGGCAGCACAGGTAACACCAACATAGGTTAGTTAGTAAATTGAGTGGTTTGGTCTAAGTTCCATCTCTGCCACTAGCTGGCATTATGACATTAATAAAATCCCCCTTTTCCTGCTCTGGGTATTAATATCCTTATTAAAAAATGAGGGAAGGTGGGGCAGGTGCTGAGGCATAGCGGGTAAAGCTGCTGCCTGCAGTTTCGGCATCCTATATGGCTTCAGTTCAATTCCTGGCTGTTCTACTTCTATTCCAGATCTCTGCTATTGCCTAGGAAAGCAGTGGAAGATGGCTCAGGTCCTTGGGCCCCTGCACCTGTATGGGAGACTGGAAGAAGCTACTCACTCCTGGCGTTGGATAGGTGCACTTCTGGCTGTAGCAGCCAATTGGGGAGTGAACCATCGGAAGGAAGACCTCTCTCTCTCTCTCTCTCTCTCTCTCTCTCTCTCTGCCTCTCTGCCTCTCTGCCTCTCTGTAACTCTATCTTGTAAATAAATAAATCTTTAAAAAGTAAGGGAAATTACACTATGGGTTCTCAACATCAAGGTACATAAGAACTATGCAAAGCATATTTTTGGTCATCCCAATTTCTTTATCCTTTAGTTGACTAAGTTTATTTTTTTAAGATTTATTTGAAAGTCAGATTACAGAGAGAGAAGGAGAGGCAGAGAGGGAAAGACATCTCCATCCTCTGGTTCACTCTCCAATTGGTTGCAATGGCCGGAGCTGCGCCAATCCAAAGGCAGGAGCTTCTTCTGATCTCCCACGTGGGTGCAGGGGCCCAAGGATTTGGGCCATAGCAGAGCAGGATGCAAAGACGAGCAGCCGGGACTAGAACCAGCACTGCAGGTGGCAGCTCCACCTGCTACACCTCAGCACCAATCCCTAGTTGACTAAATTTAGATGAAGCCCAGGAAACTTTCTATTAAGAAGAAACTCAAAGAAACTATATGGCTTAAAGTTCACTCTGAGAAACTGGATTAGATTATTTCTCTGACCTACCAGTTCTAAAAAGTCTTGGTTTCTTCTGGTTTTATTTCTTTTCTGTATTGTAGTGTGAACAAACTTTATGTACTTCAATTTTTCCATGCTATCTTCCTCTTTTATTCGTGTTCTTTCCGTTATCCCTACCTACCTATCTCATCCACAAGATAAAGAGTTGGGTCCAGGGCAGCTGACAATACTTTAGTAAACAGTAACTCTGAAAGGACTGTGTGGGACATCTGTTGGTACCAGATTGTAAACAGGGACAGATAATTCTTAGTCCTTGAACTTGTGTGTATGTCATATTCAGGTCCTAAAGATACAAGACACCTGGGATTCCTGTTCTTCTAGAATTATAAATTGCAGGGATCTCACAGGAAAGAGAAATGTGATTAAAGAACTTTTAATGGGCAAATAAGAAATGCCCTCTTTTCCACTATGTCATTTGTAAACTATTGTATATCATTAGCATCTGGAAGAGCTGAAAGAAAAGTAGCAAGAAATATTATGTTTTTAAAAAATATTGTCACTCCACTTGGAGGGAAGGAAGGAGGGAGGAAGGGGAAAGAGAAAGAGAGTGAGTCAGTCTTCAGTTTGCTGGCTCACTCCCTAGATGACTGCAATGGCCAGGGCTGGGCCAGGCCAAAGCCAAGAGCTTCATCTGGGTCTTCCAGGTAGGTGCCAGGTGTCCAGGCACTTGGGCCATCTTCCACTGCTTTCCCAGGCACATTAACAGGGAGATGGAAGGAAAGCAGAGGATGAAGAACTCAAAACAAGGCACTCCAAGATGGGGTGCTGTGGTGGAATGAGAAGGCCATGCCAAGGTGGCCACTGGCAAGTGAGTGTCAGTTACTCAGGAATGGCTTTGAAACCCACCTGGCAATGGAGCCTGCCTGGCAACAGGCTGTGATTGGTTGGGGCATAGGCTGCCTCTTGACCAGATTGGCTGGTCTTGGCTATCTAAGATGTTGTACCAGCTGAAGTAAATGAGTCTGCAGGCTGCTTGCCTCAAGCCCGTTTTCACCCGACTCCTGGGGTCAGTGTGGTGACTCCACGCCTCTTGCCCCCACCACACTCCTTCTCTAAGAAACGAATCCACTGCAACATTGTTGAGAAATCAACTGCAACAGGGTGCTAGCATCCCAAGTGGAATCTTAAATGATGAGTCAGACACCTGCCACATAAATATTATTTAAATCAAACTTTAAGGTAGACATTTAAAACAGTTGCAGATAGAGTTGTTCTGAGCCCAGTTGCACATTAGAATTCACTGGACAGTTTAAAAAAATAGCAGTGTTGCGACCAGTGCTGTGGTGCAACAGGTTAAGTGGCTACCTTAACCCATGGAAGCATCCCACATAGACATAGGTTCAATTCTCAGCTGCTCCACTTCTGATCCAGCTCCCTGCTAATGCACCTGGGAAAGCAGCAGAGGATAATTGAAGACCTTGGACCCCTGCCACTCATGTGGGAGACCTGGAGGAGGTTCTTGGCTTTGGCCTGGCCTAGCCCCAGCCATTGGTCATTTGAGGAGTGAACTA
Source organism: Lepus europaeus (assembly GCF_033115175.1). NCBI lineage: Eukaryota > Metazoa > Chordata > Mammalia > Lagomorpha > Leporidae > Lepus > Lepus europaeus. Next base: position 35,151,901 of record NC_084850.1, on the reverse strand, counting down.
ACAGATGAAGATGCTCGCTCACTCGATCACTCTCTCTCTCCCCCCTCCCCCTTTTAAATAAGTATAAAAATAAAAAGAACAACAGTGCCTAAACTATGCCATGGAGTAATTCAATATAAATCTTTGAGGATAAATATAAGCATTGACTTCTTTTAAAATATACCAGGCATAAAAAATGCAATATACCAGTTGCTTGTAATATTCAACTAAGATTTAGAACCACTGCTCTAGGAGGTTATTTGTAGAAGAAAGCAGCGTAGTTTATCTTTTGGCAAGTTCTTGAGCTGCTTGCCAGTACTGTCCCTGTAGTGTAAGCCTGAAAGAGTTACATCCTTTGTTTCTCTTTCTCCACTTGGTTCCTACACTTCTCAATTGCAGGTTCCAAATTCTCTTACAAAATATGTACCTATGATACAAACCTTCCTCTATCCATCCAAATTTTCTTTTTCTATGTCTCTTCTTACCAGGGACTCAGTTCTCTGTGTCACTAGTAGGCAACACTGAAATTGAGATAGAATTTAAAAAAATCAGGGAACTTTGGCCTTTATTGTAGTCAGAGACTTTGAGGCTACTCATTGATATTGTCTCAATTTTAGCTTTTGCATGTCCCACCAATTCCAGCAATAAAAACCAAATATGTGAAATGGGAATTTTCTCTGGTTTGACTTGAGTCTCAGTTCATTTCCTTCTCTCAATTCTGGTTACCCACTGAGGAGAATATTTGGTCTGTATTGATTGCTCTTCTTTTATATGTTGTTACTGAGTATGTTCCTTTAAACCCTACCTTTGGAAACTACAGAATCTATGTCATGCTCAATTTCTTTACTTGATCACAGTAGTCGGGTGGTCACACAATTTTCCTTTCTCTCGTAAAGATTACGCAAATACTTTGAGTTTACAATGAGCTTTCCAATCTGTTATTTTATCCTTACTGCAAAGCTGTACAGCTGGCTTTGAAGGCACTATCAGCATTATTTTAAAGATAGGGAATAAGGTTTAGAGAAAAGGCCCCTGGCCACGTTTATGCAGTCAAGACTCAAAACCTGCTTTCTGCATTGTGCTGTCAGATATCTTTCACTTGTATTCTGTTTGAATATTATCTTTTTCTCTGCCAATAGAGTTCAATTTGATACGAATAAGAATCTTACTTGTTATGTTCTCCTCTATAACCCTAAAGACTAGATTAGTGTGTCATATAAGTGAATGTTTTTGTTGAATCTTGAAAGAAAGCCTAGTTTCTTAATTCCTGCGGTCTTTTTAATTCCCTATGTCTCTTCCTTTACCAGCATTCAAACAGAAAAATATGTGAATGGTTAAAGATGTATTAATTAGTGGATATAAGACAAGAATCTATGTTTTTTAAATTCTCAGTAGAATAGATTCATGTTACTTTATTTAATTTCATTTTTGGACACCAGAAAACAATGCTATTAACATCATGTTTTAGAACATCAAATACTGATGCACATAATTTTAAGATCACTGACAGAACTAACCTTATTCCAACCTGTGGAGTAGGAAAAATGTTTTCTTTGCTGACGCATTCACCTTCCCCCTTTTTATTAACTAAGCAGAAGCCTAGCTACTCGGGGTCCTCGGTTTTCTTAATATCCCCATATTTGGAACTACTATAATCTGATCTCTAATGTTCAGAATCCTTTCGGATCTTTTCTGTTCTGGCAAACTTTCTGTATCCTTTGATCTACTTTTAGTGCAGATATGAGTTGCTACCTGGTTATGTCACCTCTTCATGTCTCAATTTTCCTATTAAATAATTGGGATAGTAATATGTCCTTCTTAACTATATAATTCATATTATATGAACATAAAAAGGAACAATGTATAGGTTTGAAAGCATTTTACAAACATGTAATGTTGCTATTACTTTTTTCCAGGAAACTACCTAATAGAGCAAAGAAATTTAGCTAAAGTACCAGGATTTTAATAATGCTTTGAATTACCTTTTCGAAGTTTCTCCACTGAATTTTCAAAATTAGTTGTTTAATTAAATTTTATGTCAGTTAAACTGACGTCAAATACATTTAAGCTAAAATAGTAATTTTTTTAAGATTTTATGTATTTATTTGAAAGAGTCGCAGAGGGAGAGGGAGAGACAGTGAGAGGGGTGTTTCTTCTGCTGGCTCACTCCCAAAGTGGAGGGCTGCGCCAGGCCAAAGCCAGGAGCTGGAAACTTCATCTATGTCTCCCACATGGGTGGCAGGGGAACAAGAACTTGGGCCATCTTTTGTTGCTTTTCCCAGGCCATTAACAGGGAATTGGATAGGAAGTAGAACAGCTGAGTCATGAACCAGCACCCATATGGGATGCTGGTGTCACAGGTGGCGGTGGCTTAACTTGCTATACCACAATGCCAGCTCCAAAAGAGTAATTACTACAGTGGGAATTTGATGATTCCCAGATCTGCAAGGCATAGAATTTTATTTAGGAATGGGAAAAGGAGAGATTGTTACAGTTTTGCTGTTTCCTCTGTTTGTAGCACTGAGACCAAACCCTATAGTGTAAAGGCCGAACATAGCCTCTCATGTTTCTCCCTTAGCCAAAAGGGTCCTTGCTTTCCTTTACCAAAAGAAATTTCCTGAAATGAAGGAATGGTACAGTTGACCTAACAAGGTTTTAATCACCAGACTCAAATAGACATTTGATTCTCCAATAGATAAAACCTTGTTGATCAGTATTGTCAGGAGGGGTTCGTTTTTGGGAATTCAAGGTCTGGTGAGGAAGGTAAATACCACTTATATGTAACCCCAAAGACCAACTAAAGCCATCTTGGCTGTCATAAAAGTTTCCTAAAGAGCATAGCATGACCAACCAAATTAGGATTATTAGCACTCCTGACCAAACAGGAATTTGGACATGAGATGAACATGTACCTCTCAGACCCAATTTCAATCTCTAAGAACCCCCTAATTCCTGAGGAAGCCTAGGAGTAAAGCAAAAGCTCCCTTGCTCCTTACTCTGCATTTTGCAATAAATACAACTTTGTGCCACCACTCTTATGTCAGTAATTGGCTTTCTCTATGTGATATGAGCAGACTCTGATTTGGGGATTCTGTAGCAATATAACAGCATGGCTTACCTTAACTCTTTGTTCATCCTACGTAGATGCAACTTGTGTTGCATCAGAAATTGTTCTGGATTGCTTTATGATAAACAGTTTGACTTGAAACAATTGAACTCATCCAAGCAAGTTAGAATCTATTTGGTTCAGCTGCAGAAAATCACACAGAAATAGCTTTCCAGTGCTGGAGATCAATAGGCAATGAATATCCACTGTGCAGGTATAGTTGAATTTGTACAAAGTATTTTCCTGCTGGTATTTAGTGACTAGGGATACCAGTGACAATGAAGGGAAAGGTGAGGGTTAGATAGTTCACAGAAGCCCACATTTGAAAATGCTGGGGCCAAACAGGAGAGTGTCCTGTTCTTATGGAACCTTGCCCCAGTGTGTACTCACCAGGACCCCTTTGTCAAAATTTTTCAGTAAGTGGCTGTTGAAGAGTTGTGAGATACAGAGGTTGGTGTCTTTCCAGGCATTTTCCTGTCAAATTTGTCATTCCTGAAAATTACAGAGTGTGGATTGAAACCAAGATTATAGGTTTAAACAGCCCTTGCTTCTTTCCAAGAAGGGACAGGCTAAGCAGTGCACAATAGTTAAATTTGGTCTCAGTCATTATGAAAATTGAAAGTAATGCTTTACAATTATGAATTTGAAAAAAGCCTTTCATTTAAATCCCCATAAAACATTGATGGGGTGGGAGGGTATGATACTGAGGTCTCAAGGGGCCTGTGTTAAAGATGAATCGATGCTTTTAAAGCTTTGTTACTAGTTTAAATTTGGTTCAAAGGGCATAACAGTCTGAAGGTACTGAGATTAATTGGTTATTCCATGTCCTGTGCAATGCAGTATTCAACATCGCTATAGCAAGAATTATTAGAATTACTGCCTAGAAAGGTAAAAAAAGAGACGAAGGTTATAGATAGGTAAGGTGGACTCTAAATAAATGGAATTTAGAAATAAAGGAGTGAGAGAAATTGAGTTTAAGAAATAAGGTATTTTGAAATGATCAAAGAAACATTTTTAAAGCTTGTTTTAGCCTGGAATATAAAGAAGGGAGGAATTGTCAAGAAAGTGCAAATGAGACCAAGTTGGAAAAAGTTTAAGAAAATAAAACTGGATAATATCCTATAACTCCCCTTCAGAGAATCCCACTTCACAAGAAAGAATAAATCCTGGATCTAACAAACTCTTCCTAACTTCAAAGAGGTAGAGCTAAAGGGAAAGATAACAGGACACTGTGACATAGAGACCACCATACTGTGAAGGGGGCTGGTCTGAGTCTGCTCATAGATGAAGATCCTTTATTAATTTAACAGAGGAAATGCAAAGTTCTTTGTGCAGGATTGCTTATGGCTCTGGAATCCTCTGTATTACTTTTGGGCCCTTAGATTGAACTGGACTACATGAATTTGGATATATGGATATCCAATGATGGATTCAATAATATGTGTGGGTTTTGAGGTGGTGGGAGAAGAATGTTAGAAGTAGCTAACATTCCAAAACCCTGATGTAAGAACATTTGCATGGCTCATTTTATGTATATATAAATACATATGTAATTCTTCAAAAATGGCATCCAGATCTAACTCTTTTTAAAGATAATTTATGTGGCCGGGGCCGCGGCTCACTAGGCTAATCCTCCGCCTTGCGGCGCCAGCACACCAGGTTCTAGTCCCAGTCGGGGCACCGGATTCTGTCCTGGTTGCCCCTCTTCCAGGCCAGCTCTCTGCTTTGGCCAGGGAGTGCAGTGGCGGAAGGCCCAAGTGCTTGGGCCCTGCATCCCATGGGAGACCAGGATAAGCACCTGGCTCCTGCCATAGGATCAGCGCGGTGCGCCAGCCGCAGCGCGCCAGCTGCGGCGGCCATTGGAGGGTGAACCAACGGCAAAGGAAGACCTTTCTCTCTCTCTCTCTCTCTCTCTCTCTCTCCCCCTCACTCTCTCACTGTCCACTCTGCCTGTCAAAAAAAAAAAAGACAATTTATGGAAACTTCTTCCCTTTTTATTTCTTCCCTCTCATTTACAATTAATGCCTGGTTAATATACATTTCTTTAGAGTCACTTCATCTAATTCAAACACAAATATTTTTTAATGTTATTTTTCCCAAATAAAACTTTTATTTAAGGAATACAAAAATCATGCATTTCATAAATACAACTTTAAGAACATAGTGATTTTTCCCACTGTACCCACCCTCCCATCCACACTCCCACCCATCTTTCTCCTCCCTTTTCTATTTCCAGGCTTATTTTTTACTAAGACCTAGTTTCAATTAACTTTATACAAAGAAGATTAATGCTATAATAAGTAAAGAGTTCAACAAATTGTATGAAAAGCAAAACTATTATTCAACGGTTGAGACAAGGGCTGTAAAGTCATCACATCTTGAAGTTGATTTTAAAGAACCCAAGAGTGATACATCTTTTGAGAGTACACGACTTAACTAAAACTTATGAGACTAAGAATATCCTCCACTTAATACACTAAAATGAAGTAAATTTGAGAAAAAAGGTTTACCATTAACTCTCCTAATCAAATTCTTTGAGGATAGAGGTGCTGCTTGGGAAGTTAGTGCACAGTGACTGCTGTTGTTAATTTACCAGTTAACACTCTTATGTATGATGTCAGTTATCACTTGAGGATCTTGACATGAGCTGCCTAGGCTATGGTAGTCTTTTGATTTCAAAATCTTCAGTATTTAGACAAGGCTATAAGCAAACTGGAAATTCTCTCCTCCCTTCAGAGAAAAGTATCTCCTTCTTTAATGACCACTTATTTCCACTGGGGTCTCACGCAAAAGTCCTTCATGTAAGACAATTTTTGCCACATTGTCTTGACTTTCTATGCCAGAAATGCTCTCTTGGGGTGATCAGCCAGACCAGAATTCCTTAAGGGCTGATACTAAGGTCAGAGTGCTACTTAAAGCTATTCTTATTCTATGAGTCTGCTGTATGGAATGCTTCCAATATTGGAGCATTTGGTCATTTTTAATTCTATCTATTATTATTACCAAACACTTAATCATATTTATATGATCACTTTAACACTTAATCCTATCTATGTCATCATTCTAACAATTAAAATGCTATTTTCACCACCCAGCTTAAGGGGATTTGTGTCCCATGGCAAGATTTTAAACTGTACCATTAGAAGTAAGTCCCTTGGAATATATGCAGAACTATACAGATTTACAGTTACAAACTTCATACATTTTATAATTACAACTTTAGGAACATGGTGATTCTCCCCACCAGGCCCACCCTCCCACAAATACTCCCAGCCCCCTTCTTCCTCCCTGTTTTATTTCCACTAGTATTTTTTACTAAGATCTATTTTCAATTAACTTTATATACATATGATAAACTGTGTGAAGTAAAAGTTTCAACAAATAGTATAAAAAAAAACTGGGGCTGACACTGTGGTATAGTGGGTGAGGACACCGCCTGCAGTGCTAGCATCCCTAATGGGCACCAGTTCAAGTCCCGGCTGTTCCACTTCTGATCAAGCTCTCTACTATGGCCTGGGAATGCAGTAGAAGCTGGCCCAGGTCCCTGGGTCTCTGCACCTGTGTGGGAAACCTGGAAGAAGCTTCTGGCTTCGGATCTGCACAACTCTGGCTGTTGCGGCCTGTTGGCGAGTGAACCAGCAGATGGAAGGCCTCTCTCTTTCTCTCTGCCTCTCCTTCTCTATCTGTGTAACTCTGACTTTCAAATAAATAAATCTTAAAAAAGCTGTACCTCAACAATCAAGACAAGGCTATTCAAAGTCTTTGCTTCTCAAAGAGGCAAGTTCACTTCTAAAAATTGCCTTTTAGGTGCTTTATTCGTTATCACAGGTCAGGGAGCACATATGATATGTGTCTTATTTCACTATGATATTTTCAAGTTTCATCCATTTTGTTGCAATTGATCAGATTTTTTACTGCTGTGTAATATTCCATAGTGTACATATCCCATAATTTCTTTATCCAGTCTTCTGTTGATGAGCATTTGGGTTGATTCAATGCCTTAGCTATTATTAATTGAGCTGCAATGAAAATAGCGGTGCAGAAAACTGTTTCATATGCTGATTTCATTTCCCTTTGGTTAATTTCCAGGAGCAGGATGGCTGGGTCATATGGTAGATCTATAATCAAATTTCTGAGGTATTTCCACATTGTCTTACATAGTGGTTTTACCAGTTTACATTTCCACCAACAGTGGATTAGGGTACTTTCCTCTCACATCCTCCCCAGCATTTGTTGTTTGTTGATTTCTGTATGAAAGGCATTGTAACTGGGGTGAGATGAAACCTCATTGAGGTTTTGATTTGCCTTTCCCTGATGGCTAGTGATATTGAGCATTTTTTCACGTATCTCTTGGCCATTTGCATTTCCTCTTTTGAAAAATGTCTATTCAAGTCCTTTGCCCAATTCTTAACTGGATTGTTTATTTTATTCTTGTTGATTTTCTTGATCTCTTTATATATTTTGATTATTAATCCTTTATTAGTTGTTTAGTTTGCAAATAATTTGCACATTCTGTCAGTTGCCTCATCAATTTCCTGAGTATTTATTTTGCAGCACTGAAGCTTTTCAATTTGATGTAATCCCATTTGTTAATTTCTGTTTGTAATGGAAGGTCTTCATTTCACCTTGATTCATAAATGAGAGTTTTCCAGGGTATAGTATTCTGGGTTGACAGTTTTTTTTTTCTCTTAAGACTTGGAATATATCTCACTATTCACTCCTAGCCTGTATGTAGGGTTTCTGATGAGATGTCCACTGTGAGTCTAATTGGAGATCCCCTGAAAGTAATCTGGTGATTCTCTCATGCACATTTTAGAATCTTTTCTTTATGTTTTACTGTAGAGAGTTTGATTACAATGTGTCATGGTGAAGATTTTTTTCTGCTCATGTCTATTAGGAGTTGTATATGCTTCCTGTACTTGGATGTCCCTTTCTTTCTCCAAATTAGGGGGTATTTCTGTTATTATTTCACTGAAGAGGTCGTCTAACCCTTTTTCTCTTTCCACACCTTTAGGAACTCCTAGTACCTGTATATTGGGTCATTTGATAGTATCCTGTAAATTCTTAACAGTTTTTGTATTTTTCTGATTTCTTCTTGTTTTTCATTTGACTGTATAATTTCCAGTGATTTGTCTTCTAAGTCTGATATTCTTTCTTCTGCTTCACTAATTTTGTTATGACTTTCCAGTGCATTTTTTAAATTTGTTTTGTTGTATTCTTCATTTCCAAAGTTTTGTTTTGGTTTCTCTTTAAGATATCAATTTCATAGGATAAATTTTCTTTCATGTCATTTATGAATTTCATTATTTCATGCATTTGCTTCTGATGATGTTGAGGTGGATTTGTTCTGGGAGAAGTGTGGTGGAGGCAAGAGGCACGGAGTCGCGACACAGACACCAGGAGTCAGGTGAAAGTGGGCTAGAGGTGAGCAGCTTGCAGACTCATTCATTTCAGTTGGTGCAGCAGCTTATATAGCCGAGGTAGTCAATCAGGTCAAGGGGAGGTTTATGCTATAACCAATCACTGCCTGTTGCTAGGCAGGCTCCTTTGCCAGGTGGGTTTCAAAGCCATTTCCTGAGTAACTGATGCTCTCTCATCAGTGCCATCTTGGCATGGCCTTCTCATTCCACCACATTTCCCCCTTTTTGTTTATTTTTTGAGCAACAGGAGGCATGATCCTTGGCCATATCATTGTTGACCTCATTTCCATGTGGCCTCCTCATGCAGCTGTGCCTGTCTTAGGTTGCCCCCAGGGGATCTTATCTGTTGTTGACTAACCAGCCCTCAAAATGGGAGACCACAGGAGTGCTTGCTCAGATTGGGGTGGGAATGAGGAACAATGGTAATCAGGAATGGTGTGACCACATACAGGCTGTGCACAGTTTGAATGGCTGACCAGAGCTAGTGGGGTATAAAGCCGTAGCAGATGTGGCTGTGGGCAGTTCCTCAGGGCTGGATGATAGGGCAGCAGATTGACAATCAGTAGCAGGTGCATCTGCTAACAAGGTAGACTCTCAGTCTTGTTCAGCTGGTTCTGGTTGACTGTCAGTTGCAGGTTTGATGTTTCTGGCTGGTACCCAAATGGATTGTCCTGCATTCTCTAGAAAGATAGAAGCATATCCTCGGCCCTTGGTTAGCAGAAGTCTTTTTACTGGCGTTGGAATCCAGGGCCTGAATTCTCTGTCCACTTCGACATTAACAGCAAACATGCAAGTGTGATGGGGTTTAGCAACTTCCCTGAGAGCCTGGGGTACCCAGGGACTGCCACAAACATGGGGATCCCCACTGGATGCAGATAGGTTTACCTCACATGGGTTATCACCTCGAAGTTGTCTAAGTTCATCCCACAGATATTTGGGGGGTGGCTGACTCGGCATTGCTGCGTTGTCTACTGTCATGTCATTTTCACTTAGAGCTCTCTCTCCCCAAGTCATCAACTGTTACCTGTGAAGCAGCGGCCTGGAGTGATAGGCTCTTATCACTCATAGATTCATTATGTTTGGAAATTTGTGTGGGCTTCTGAGAGGGGTATATGTTTCCCATGTTTGAGCACTTAAGAGTGGCATGCCACATCAACTCTAGCCAAAGGAAAGACACCCACAGCACTGTTGCCATAACAAAACAAATCCCTAGCACCTCAGTGGCTGATGGAATTATGCAGGGGGTTTCCTATGTTGGACGAACAGAAAACAGTGTATCAGATAATAAGTATATCCTGTTCTTAGTTTGGGACTTCCTTGATCCAATAGGTTAGGACGTATGCCCACATGGTGTCTCCAGAGTGTCCCCTCTCTTGAGTGAGGGAAGATGACTTGGTTCCAAATTCAGGATGATCAGTTCCTTATATGAATTTGCTCGGTGAACTGAAAGTAAAAAGTAAAAGGAGGGGCCAAGATGCAGAGTTACACTTCTGGGCAGTGTGTGCCTAATCTGGGGTCACGTAGACTGAGGATAAGAACAAAGAAAGGGGCATAGGAGGGGTTTCTATGCTCACCCTCACAGAACCAAATGCACATAAAACACTGAGGGGCCTACTTGCTGAAATCAAGGGGGGACCTTGCCGAGTCCGTCACAGTGTCTCTCAGCCACGTTGGGTGCCAGATGTTGCTGTGGATTTAATCTGAGAGGAGAAGTGCGGTGGGGGCAATAGACATGGAGTCACAACACAGAAACTGGGAGTTGGGTAAAAGTGGGCTAGAGGTGAATAGCTTGCAGACTCGTTTACTTAAGTTGGTGCAGAAGGTTATATAGCTGAGGCAGCCAATCCAGTCAAGGGGCAGTTTATGCTGTAACCAGTTGCTGCCTGTTGCTAGGCAGGCTCCTTTGCCAGGTAGGTTCTGAAGTCATTTCCTGATTAACTGATGCTTGCTTATCAGTGCCATCTTGGCACAGGCTTCTCATTCCACCACTCCATGATCAATTTTTTGAATTCCATTTCTGGCATTTATTCAATCTCTTCATCTTCACAATCTATTATTGAAGTGTTGTATTCTTTTGGGGACCTCTTGTTGTTTTCCTTATTCTTGTTTCTTGAATTGGTGCATTTATTATTCAGCATCTGTGGTGATACTTGTTGGTTTCTTTTTTTTTCTCCCCTGTGGTGGCTTTTATCTTTGGGCTATATCTGTGTGGATTAGTGGAGTGTCTGTTTTCAGCAAATACCTAGAGGCATGTGGTAGGTTTTGCCCAGGGAGCTCTATTCAGTGTCCCAGGGTGAAGGGATTATTAAGGTGACACCCAGTTGGGTGTGGTAAATCTCCTCGTTTCTTAATCAGATAGGTGTTTATTCTTTTCTGTTAGCATAGACTCAGCTCATTTCCTCTCCTCAAAGTAAACCAGTGCCTGGGCGCTAGCCTCAGTGGGTATAATCATCTGCTCCTCAACAAGGACCACAAAAAAGACCTGTGTAGTCCTTCATGTAAGCAGATTTCCCAGCAATGTCCCTCACCAGGGAACCAGGGATCCCTGAGTGTGTGAAGCCTCCCACAGTGACTGCCCAAAGTCCTAGCCACACCTTGATCTTTCCCACGCAGCCTCTGTATTCTCACAGTCCTGACACACAAGCCTCCCACAGTCATGAGCACCCAGCCCCCTATTAGTTCTCACTACCAGACTCAGGAGACTCTACTAAGCTGGTTGCTGGGCACAGACATGAACTGGCACAGCTGTTATGCATGTCCAAATTGGTGCCTGCTCTCTGTTGGCTTGTTACAGCACCCCATTGCAGGGTGATAGGGAAGAGAGAAACGTGCCCCCTCTTTTTCTCCTTTAGTTTGACAGATACCCTATTTGCCACAGGGCTCCAAGCTGCATTCCCTCCAGACTTTTCCTGCAGCTTTATCACCAGTGCCTTGGGCTGCTGCAATCTGGTTTCACCTCACTCTCCAAAGCTGGTATAGAGGCTCTTGGCTGCTGGGGTCCTGGTTTGTGTATGTGCACTCTCTCCACGTAGGTCTACTGTGTCTCTCTAATTTATATGGAGCTTCCTCTGCTGCTTTTTCCATAACTCTTCCTGGCTATTTTATTTCTTTTTCTTGCCTAACAGCTCTGGCTAAAGTTTCCAGGACTATATTGAATAGCATTGATGAGAGTGGGCATCCTTGCCTGCTTCAAGATCTCAGTAGGAATGAAATATTTTGTTTTTGATTATTATTTTACAAAATTGGTCATTCTGTTATATACTTTTATAGATGTTTTATTTGTTAATCAGTTACTAGTGGACATGTTGGAATTTCCAGTTTGTTAAAGTTAGTCATGATATGCATGTAGCATAGTTTATTCAATCATTTTCATATTAATGGACATTCACTATATTTCTAGTCTGTCGCCCTCACAATTGACACTGCAGTAATGATTCTTCTTTTAGTTTAAACCACATTAAATTTCTCCTTTATATAGAAAAATAGTCAACTGTAAATTGTGATCCCAGTATGTAAAAATAAGTCAACAGTAAGAATCAGTTTTGAGAATGCTGAAGATGAAATTATCAATTATTCAAATTTTTTGACAAGGGGTGTACAAGTGATTACTCCTGACCTCTTGTTCACTACCCAAATGTCTGTAACAGCCTGAAGCTAGGCCAGGTGAAACTGTCGGCCAGGAACTCAATACAGGTCTTTCACATCAGTGGCAAGAATCCAATTATTTGAGTAATCATTGTTAATCCTATGGTCCAAATTGTCAGGAAGCTGGAGTTAGAATAAGAGAGAGCTGGACTGGAAGAAGAGCAACCGCAACAGAATCCAGCACCCTGACCGGGACTAGAACCCGGGGTGTTGGCACCACAGGTGGAGGATTAGCCTAGTGAGCCGCAGCACTGGCCCACATATACTCTTCTTAAGAGATAAAAAAATTCAATAGAAGCACTAAATGAAGAAAACATCTCTGAAATTAAGAAATAGATGAACTCCAGATCAAAAGTATAATCTGGTACTAGTCAAACTAGTAAGATTTGAGTGATATTTATATAATCTAGGTGAATATTCTGATTTTAAAAGATGAAGAAAAATTTCTACAAAGTATCTCATCAAAAGAGAAACAACAAACAATGAAAGCAGATCACTTCTAAAGAAAAAAATGTAGGATAATCCTATATTTTTCTTAATATTAAATTACAGAGGACAATGGAACAACATTTTCACTTTTGACAGAAGACTATTTTAACCAAGGAATTGTCTACACTTAAAATGAAACATAAGGATACTCTCAGAAACATGAAAGCTCAGAAGATATATCTTATGCAGAGCCCTTAGGAAACAGGGTGTGGGTGTGAGTGAAACCTCAATGAATTGGAAAACAATAAAAATACTTTAACATTGTGGATTGTGTATAATGGCTAACATCCAAAATCAAAAAACAAAAAATGCAAGCAAGGGTGTGGGGAAAAAGATACCCCTTCCCTAATCCACTGTTTGTGGGAATATAAACTACAGAAGACAATAAGGAGATTTCTCAGAAATATGAAAATCAACCTAACATATGACCCAGCCAATCCACCTCTGGGAATTTGCCCAAAATAAATGAAATCAGCATATAAAATTGTTGTTTGTACCCCCATGTTTATTGTAACTAAATTTATGCTATCTAAGATATGGAATCAACCCTATGGCAATCAACTGATTGGATAAAGAAAATGTGTTTTGTATACATATGGAATCCTACTCAGCCATAAAAAAGAATGATCTCCTGTCTTTTGCAACAAAATGAATGCAACTGGAATCAGTGATGCTTAGTTTAGTGAAATAAGCCAACTTCAAAAAGACAAACGTAATATTTTTTCTCTGATATGTGACAGTTAATGTAGAATACCAAAAAATGTAGGAGTGAAATGGTCTTTTTGAGATATGGTTGTCATTTTAGCCTTTGTTTATCCTATTGTGAAACTGTGGTCATCCTACTTTTTGCTTGTTAGATATTATGATTAGTGGTGAATTAAGCCTGTGAATATAGAGAATTAAAATTATGGTTTTGCAAAAACTTATGAAAAGAAGGGAGGGAGGGGCACTGGGAGGCAGAGGAGTGAGGGAAGTGTGATTGTCTTCTTGGAATTAGACCTATGGAATGCATAAAATCTCTTTATATTAAAAAATTTAGTGCCGGCGCCATGGCTTAACAGGCAAATCCTCCGCCTTGCAGCGCCGGCACACTGGGTTCTAGTCCCAGTTGGGGCGCCAGATTCTATCCCGGTTGCCCCTCTTCCAGGCCAGCTCTCTGCTACGGCCCGGGAAGGCAGTGGAGGATTGCCCAAGTCTTTGGGCCCTACACCCGCATGGGAGACCAGGAGAAGTGCCTGGCTCCTGGCTTCGGATCAGCACAATGCGCCGGCCGCAGCAGCCATTGGAGGGTGAACCAACGACAAAAAGGAAGACCTTTCTCTCTGTCTCTCTCACTATCCACTCTGCCTGTCAAAAACAAAAAAAATTATAAAAGATTTTTGATTGTGGTGTAAATTAACATATACATTGAATCTATTTAAATATGTTGTAAATAAATGTAGATAAGGCTGTAAAAGAAAATACAAATTTAATTATCTTTAATAGCCTCAAAAGAGTAGAAACCATATTTTTAAACATTAAAAATAGAAAACAAAGACTACAATTTCATCCTATACCAAAAATACCTGGAAAATATAGGGGTAGTGTAGGAAAATACAGGAGGTACTATTACTTTTTCAATGATAAATTTAGACTCAATTATTTTAAATTTAGAGGCAATATTTTATACAATTAAAACAAGAAAGTCTACTTTTCAAATTTACTATAGCAAAAAAATCAAATTAACTTCATATTAATCAAAGAAACTTCATATTAAAAAAATAAGGAAAACAGAATTCAAGTAAGAACAGGCAATACCAATACATGTATATGTTTTAAACATTGTTATTACAAGATAAAGAGCCTCTAATTAGAAAATAAGGTTTAACTCTACTTTTTTAAAAACTTATTAATATGAAGAGAATATATTTTATGTATTTAAAAGATACAATTTCAAGAGCATGATGCTTCCCTCTCTCCCTCCCTTCTCCTACCTTTCTTTTATATTTTAGCAATAATATACTTTTTTAAATCTAATCAACTTTGTTTGCCCAAGTCAAATACTTTCCATATGAATTACCATTTTCCTTATGGATACTTTCCTTATGAATTAACTATTTTAAATCACTTTTAAAATATTTTATTTATTTATATATTTGAGAGGTAGAGTTACATACAGAGAGAGGGAGACAGAGAGAAAATCTTCCATCTGCTGGTTCACTCCCCAAATGGCTACAATAGCTGGAGCTGGGTCAATCCAAAGCCGGGAACCAGGAGCTTCTTCTGGATCTCCCACACTTATAGGGGCCCAAGCACTTAGGCCATCCTCTACTGCTTTCCCAGGCCATAGCAGAGAGCTGGATCAAAAGTGGAACAGCCAGGGCTAGAACTAGTGCCCACACGGGATGCTGGTGCAGCAGGCAAAGGTTTAGCCCAATATGCCATAGCACTGGCTCTATAATATATGTTCAATTTATTTTATAATCACAGTCTTCATAGTCCACTAAGTATAGTACTCAACAGTTAGATACACATCTAAAAACCTCTTTCTGAATTAAGATAATATCTTTTTAAACATTTTTTATTTATATAAGATGAACCAATTTCATGTATATAGATGTAGGAACATAGTGATACTTCCTACCATACCCTGCCTCCTTCCCATGCTCCTACCATCCCTTTTATTTTTTAAAGATTTATTTGTTTACTTGAAAGTCAGTACACAGAGAGAGGAGGAGCAGAGAGAGAGAGAGAGAGAGAGAGAGATCTTCCATTCGCAGGTTCACTCCACAATTGGCCGCAATAGCCAGAGCTGTGCTGATCTGAAGCCAGGAGCCAGGAGCTTCTTCCCCATCTCCCACATGGGTGCAGGGTTCCAAGGACTTGGGCTTTCTTCTACCACTTTCTCAGGCCATAGCAGAGAGCTGGATCAGAAGTGGAGTAGCCAGGACTTGAACTGTTGCCCATACGGGATGCCAGCACTGCAGGTGACGGCTTTACCCGCTATACCACAGCGCCAGCCCCATACTCTCCCTTTTTCTTCCTTTCATATTCTTTCTTTTAATTTTACCAATGATATACTTTCAGTTTATTTTATAGTCATAAGATTAGCCTTCAACTGAGTAAAGAATTGCATAAATACTAAGAAGAAGAAAACACTGTATCTCAACAGTAGAGATAAGGGCTATAAACAATAGTCAATCATCAAAATGTCAATTTCACTCATATGCATGATAGTTTTTGTACTCTATTAGTTACCACAGTTTAGAGAAAACATGGTTTTTCTCCTTTTGGGATAGGCTCACTTCAATAAGTATAATGGTTTCTAGTTGCATCCATTTTGTTGCAAAAGACAGGATTTCACCTTTTATGCTTAAGTAATATTCCATAGTATATATATACCACATTTTCTCTATCCAGTCATTTGTTGATGGGCATCTGGTTTGATTCCATATCTTAGTTCTTCTAAATTCAGGTGCGATAAATATGGCAGTGCAAATAACTGTTTTATATGCCAATTTAATTTCATTTGGGTAAATTCCCAGGAGTGGTATTGCTGGTTCATATGATAGATCTATTTTCTACTTTCTGAAGAGTCTCCATACTATTTTCCACAGTGGCTTTACTAGCTTACATTCTGACCAACAGTCTATTAGGGAACCTTTTTTTTTTTTTTTTTTTTACCACATCCTCACCAGCATTTATTGTTTTTTGATTTCTGTATGAGAGCCATTCTAACTATATTCTAATATCTATCTATATAATATTATAGACTAAGTAGAATCCAAGAAAAAGCTATTCATTTATTATTGATTAACACTGCTCTGTCCAACCTGGTAGTCACTAGCTACATGTCACTATTTGAATTTATAATAAATTAAAAATTCTGTTCTCCAGTAATACTAGCCACATTTCAATTGCTCAGTAGCTACTTCTGCTCAAGTACACAGAAGCTAAGCATATTGGAGAGCACACAGAGCATTACAGAACATTTCTGTAATCATTGTTCAATTTGATAGCACTTATGCACACAATAAATCCCTTGAAATATAATATTTGAATACTGCTAAATATAAGGAAAAACTATAGAAGACTAAACTTAAAGGGACACTTCGATATAGCTTTTCCTCTAAGTAAAAATGTGAAATATATAATACTGAGTCTAGGATCTAGTTATTTTAATTAGTAAAATTAAATTAACTGATTAACATCAATTTCTTTAACCTAATTAACTAAGTATCTTATTTTGTTATATGCTTGGAACTTTGAAAATGTAATCACTTATTGTCAATAATTTAAACCCTAACTGCATTTAGTAGTATTTTTAATTAATAACAAATGTAAAAATAGGAAACTTTTATGTATGTAGAAAGTGCAAAGCACTTTGAAAAGTAATTCTTGGATTGTTAGAACAAAAGCCACAATTTCAGAATCCTTCTTAAAAAAACAATAAGATGGGGTGGGTATTTGGCAAGGTGGTTAAGTTGCTGCTGAGGATGTATGCATCCAATGTAGAGTCTTTGGGTTTGACTCCTGGTTCCCCTTCTAATTCAGGTTTACTACTCAAATAGTTACGTTCCTGCCATTCATATGGAAGACTCTGATTGAGTTCCAGGTTTCTGGAGTAGGCCTGGCTGAACCCCATCTACTGTGGGCATTTGGTAAGTGAGCCAGCAGACATAAGATCAGTCTACCTCTCTGCCTTTCAAATAAATAATAAAATTTCAAAAAAATCTTAAAAATAATGAGAATATATATGTGTCCAAGCCTAAGGGATATTACTAAGCTTTAATCAAAGGAAATGAGTAGCTTTATAAAGTTTCTATTAAATGTTCAATTCCCAAAGTTACGGCAATATAAATATAAGGAAAATGAAGGAATTAATAGAACTAGAATCAGAACTAGAAAAAAGAAACCCAGTGGGGGACAGTTTCTTAGGACAATAAAAATAAGAGAGAGAATCCATAAAATTAAAAATGAGAAAAATACCACTTCAAATGTTGGGGACATTTTCATAATTTTGCATATGTTGTATATAATTCCATATAATTCTATAATATCCTTGAAGATATGAGTGAATTTAGGTGATTTTATCAAAACATAGATTACTAAAATAAGTTCAAAAAAGTATAAAGCCTTACAGATGAGATAAGCAAGTGGTAATACACATGGATATAACTTTTCAGGTTGAATGTGTTCTAATTACTTTTACTTTTATTTTATAATTGGAATTTAAAAATTAATAGTTTTTAATCATGATTAAAAACCTCAAACTGTATCACCTTAACCATTTCTTTTTTTTTTTTTTAATTTGAGAGGTAGAGTTACAGACAGTGAGAGGGAAAGACAGAGAGAAAGGTCTTCCTTACATTGGTTCACTCCCTAGATGTCTACAACTGTCAGAGCTGTGCTGATTTGAAGCCAGGAGCCAGGTGCTTTTTCTTGGTCTCCCATGTGGGTGCAGGGGCCCAAGCACTTGGGCCATCTTCTACTGCTTTTCTAGGCCACAGCAGAGAGCTAGATTGAAAGAGGAGCAGCCAGGACTAGAACCGGCGTCCACATGGGATGCTGGCCCCACAGGTGGAGGATTAATCTACTGCACCATGGCGCCAGCCCCCCACTTTAACCATTTCTAAGTGCATTTGTTGGTGGTGTTAATTGTAGTTGTACTGTTGTGCAACAGATTTTCAGAACCTTTTCATTTTGCAAATCTGAAATTTTATTCTCAATAGACAACACCAACTTTTCCCCAATCCTCTCTCTTAGTAACTGCCATCTTCATTTCTATTTGTATGAATTTGTCTATTTTAGCTACCTCATGTAAGTGCAATCATATCATATTTGGTTTTTTTTTCTGTGACTTATTTCACATAGCATCGTGAAGCCAGCCTGATATTTCCAACACTGGTGACTTTATTTTTTGGTTTTTAAATTTTTGTCTAAATGCTGAGATATTTAATTCTTGTATTCCAGTTATTTTACCAAGACAAATTTAGCGTTAGTTATTTTGTGTCAATTTTTGTAAAGTTGTAATATATTTTTAAAATCTGTTTTCTAGATTTTTGTTATTTTTGGAATATTTAAATATTTTTAAGCCCATATATTTCATTTTATCCTTTATGTACTTCAGTTATATTTACATTAGATCTCCTTTGTCTATTAGTCCTTTATATCTATTTTTAAAATTTGAAAAATATTTTTTAAATTAATTTTTAAACTTTATTTAAATTAACTTTATTTTTAGAGAATTTTTTTATTTATTTGAAAGGCAGAGTTATAGAGACGGAAAGACAGATCTTCTATTTTCTAGTTCACTCCCCAAATGGCTGCAATGGTTGGGGCTGGGCCAGATGGAAGCAAGAAGCCTGGAAATCCATCTGGATAGGTGTCCCACATGGGTGGCAGGAGCTAAGTACTTGAGCCATCTTCCACTGCTTTCCCAGACAAACTAAAAGGGAACTGAATTGGAAGTGGGAACTGGTGCTCAAATAGGATGCTATGGTCAAAGGTAGCAGTTTAAAGCACTGTGCTGCAGCTCTAGCTCCTATTTTCAACAATTTAAAGGTTTTTAGTTTTTTTTTATTTTTTTAAATTTTTAAAGAACAAGTAACATTTTTAAAAGATTTATTTATTTGAAAGATTTACAGAGAGAGGTAGAGACAGTGAGAGAGGTCTTCCATCTGCTGGTTCACTCCCCAGATGGCTGCAACGGCTGGAGCAGGCCATTTCTATGCTTTCTCAGGCCATAGCAGAGAGCTGGATCAGAAGAGGAGCAGCTGGGACTAGAACCGGCGCCCATATGGGATGCTGGCGCTTCAGGCCAGGGCTTTAATGCTCTGTGAAACAGCACCAGCCATATATATATATATATATATATATATATATATATTTATATAAATATATATATATTTAATATATATAATATATATAATATATTATATAAATATATATATTTAATTTTTACCCCAAAGAAACATTTTTTAAAAGGAATATGGTCTTCATACATTTCATAAGTAAAACTTTAGGAATATAGTGATTTCTCCCACCTTACCCACCTTCCTACCCAATAGCCCACCCCTCATCCTCCTTCCTCTCCCATTCGTAGTCCCATTCTCCACTAAGATCCATTTTTTATTAACTTCATACACAGAGGACCAACTCTATTCTAAGTGTTCAACAATTTACATGTAAAAAAGGACCAAAAAAAATCAAAAACAAAACAAAAAAAAACTATTCCTCAAAAACTATTCCTCAACAGTCGAGACAAGGGCTGTTCAAAGTCATTGCATCTTGACGTTAATTTCAATTTTTTTTAAGAAACTGATGAGGTCTTTACTAATTATATACTGAAGTGATCTTCTGTATATAAAGAGAATTGGAAATGAAAAAAAAAAACAACCTGGTGTTAAAATGGAAATGGCATAGAAAATTAATTAATTTTAAAAAAATTATGTAGGATCTCTGTCTTTAATGTGCTGTACATTGCTATTTAATGCTATAATTAGTAATCCAATGGTAGTTTTTTTCACTTTATGTTGCTATATGGGCAAAATGTTGAAATCTTTACCTAATATATACTAAACTGATCTTCTGTATACAAAGAGAATTGAAAATGAATCTTTACATGAATGGAAGGGGAAAGGGAGCGGGAAAGGGGAGGGTTGCGGGCGGGAGGGAAGTTATGGGAGGGGGGAAGCCATTGTAACCCATAAGCTATACTTTGGAAATTTATATTCATTAAATAAAAGTTTAATAAAAAAAAGAAAAAAAAAGAAACTTAATTTAACAAAGCACCCAAAAATGATACATCTCTTGGGACCACTTAGACATAGTTATAATACAATACTTTGAGGAAAGAAGTCCTGCATGAGAAGTTAGTTCACAGTAATTTCTGTTGTTAATTTAACAATTAACAGTCATATGTATGACATCAGTGATAATATGAGGCTCTTGACACGAACTGCCTAGGCTATGGAAGCCTTTTGAATCCACAAACTCCATCAATATTTAGGCAAGGTCATAAGCAACCTAGAAGTTCAGAGAAAAGTACATCCTTCTTTGATGGTCCCTAATTTCCACTGGGGTCTCACCCACTAAAGTCCTTCATGTAGGACATTTTTTTGTCACAGTGTGTTAGCTTTCCATGCCTGAAATGCTCTTGTGGGCTTTTCAGCCAGACCAGAATGCCTTAAGGGCTGATTCTGAAGTCAGAGTGCTATGTAAAGCAATTGTCATTCTATGAGTTGGCTGTGTGGACTGCTTCCCATGTTGGAGCATTCACTCCTTTTTAATTCTATCTATTATTATTACCTGACCCTTAATCCTACCTATATGATCACTTTAACACTAAGATTATATTTTTACCACACATCTTAAGGGGATTTGGGGTCCCATGGCCAGATTTTAAACTATACCCTTAGAAGTAAGTTCATAGGAATGTATGAAGAATTATACAGCTTTACAGTTACAAACATATGCTTCATAATTACAACTTTAGGAACATGGTGATTTTTTCCACCAGGCCTACCCTCCAAACCATACTCCCACTCCTCTTCCTCTTCCCTCCATTATTCCCACTCTTATTTTTTACTGAGATCTATTTTCAATTGACTATACACATATGTTTATGTTAAGTAAAGAGTTCAACAAATAGTATGGAAAAAAAAACCTGTTGCTCAACAGTCAAGACAAGGGCTGTTCAAGTCATTTTTTCTCAAAGTGTCAATTTCACTTCTACAGATTGCCTTTTAGGTGCTCTATTATTATCACATATCAGGGAGAACATATGGTATTTGTCCCGTGCCAAGCCTCAGCCATTGTGCCTATTTGAAGAGTGGACCAGTGGTTGGAAAATCTCTTTACCTCCCTCATTTTCTCCTTCCCTCCCCCTATCCCACCTTCTCCTCTCTCTGTAACCCTGCCTTTCAAGTAAATAAAAAATAAATCTTAAAAAAACCGACCTGAGTCCTAGTCCGTAGTTGCTATTGTTGCTAAAACATATCCAGCCACCTATTGCTGTGTTACACACATATATATGAAGTCTACTTACAGCACAGTCTACTTATAGCACTTATAGCATATTGTGATGTGTCTGTAGCACCTAGCACAGTCTTAGCCAGCTAAGAGCTAATGAACTCATTAAATCCTCATAACTGGCCTAAACCTAGTTACCAATTTGACTTTCATTTTCAGATGAGGTAGATGAAGGTCATAGAGGTTAAATAACTAGTTCAGGAGTGGACATTTAGCATATTATTTAAGATGTTGCTTGGGACACCAGTATCCCATGTCTAAGTGCCTAAGTCCAAGTCCCAGAAGCAGGTGATGGCCCTAATACTTGAGTACCTACAGTCCATGTGAGAGGCCAGTATTGACTTCCAGGCTCCTGGCTTTTGCCTGGCCCAGCTCCATATATTGTGGATATTTGGTGAGTGAACTAGTAGATAGGAGATCTCTGTCTGCCTCTCTCTGCTCTTCTTTCTTTTCTTTCTTTTTTTTTAAAGATTTATTTATTTATTTATTTGAAAGTCGGGGGGGGGTTTCCATCCATTGGTTCACTCCCCAATTGGCTGCAATGGCCAGAGCTGCACCTATTTGAGGCCAGGAGCTTCTTCCAGGTCTCCCATGCAGGTGGAGGGACCTAAGCACCTGGGCCATCTTCTACTGCTTTCCCAGGCCATAGCAGAGAGCTGGATCAGAAGTGGAGCAGCTGGAAATTGAACCTGTGTCCATATGGGATGCCAGCACTGCAGGTTACAGCTTTACCTGATACACCACAATGCAGGCATAGTCTCTCCACTTTTCAAATAAATAAAAATTTGAAATGACTAGCTTGCACTAGTGTTGTGGTACAGTGAGTTAAACCGCTGTCTGCAACACCAGCATGCCATATAAGCACCGATTAGTGTCCCCAGTTGTCCCTCTTCTGATCCAGCTCCCACCCAGTACACCATGATAAGCACCGGAAGATAGTCTGAGAACCTGGGGCCCTGCCATACATGTGGGGGATCTGGATGGAGTTCCAGGCTCCTAGCTTCTGCATGGCCCAGCCATAGCAATTGTAGCCATTTGGTCAGTGAACCAGTGGTTGGAAAATCTCTCTCCCTCTCTGTATCTGTCTCTGTCTCTGTCTCTAACTATACTTAACTCTCCAGTTAAAAGGCACAGACTGGCTGAATGGATTAAGGAACAAAACCAATCTATTTGCTGCCTACAAGAAACACATCTTTCCAACAAAGATGCATACAGACTGAGAGTGAAAGGCTGGGAAAAGATATACCATGCCAACAGAAATGGAAAAAAAGGCAGGTGTAGCCATATTAATATCAGACAAAATAAACTTTAACACAAAATCTGTTAAGAGAGACAAAGAGGGGCACTATATAATGATTATGGGATAAATTCAACAGGAAGATATAACGATTATCAATGTATATGCACCTAATTACAGGGAACCGGTTTATTTAAAAGATATGTTAAGGGACTTAAAGGGAGACTTAGATTCCAAAACAATAGTACTGGGGGACTTCAATACTCCGCTCTCAGAAATAGACAGATCATCCGGACAGAAGACCAACAAGGAAACAGCAGATTTAATCGACACTATTGCCCAAATGGATCTAACAGATATCTACAGAACTTTCAATCTTACATCTAAAGATTTTACATTATTCTCAGCAGTGCATGGAACCTTCTCTAGGATTGACCACAAACTAGGCCATAAAGCAAGTCTCGGCAAATTCAAAAGAATTAGAATCATACCATGCAGCTTCTCAGACCATAAAGGAATGAAGGTGGAAATTAGCAGCTCAGGAATCCCTAAGCATATGCAAACACATGGAGATTGAATAACATGCTCCTGAATGAACAATGGGTCATAGAAGAAATCAAAAACTTTCTGGAAGTAAATGAGGATAACAACACAACATATCAAAACTTATGGGATATGGCAAAAGCAGTGTTGAGAGGAAAGTTTATAGCAATAGGTGCCTACATCAAGAAATTGGAAAGGCACCAAATAGATGAGCTTTCAACTCATCTCAAGGATCTAGAAAAACTGCAGCAAACCAGACCCAAATCTAGTAGGGGAAGATAAATAACCTTTAATAAGTATGTTAAAATCATTCTAACTAGAGTAAAGAGGGAAAATATGATTGGTAATGGTTTGGAGATATATTTAAAACAGAGAGTAAAACAAGTTAGCTTCAAATTTTAAGAGTTGCTTTTGCTTTGCAAAGGGAAGCTGTGAAGTATGGGGTAGATTTGATTACTATCAAATTCCCACCCTTAGATATGCCACAATATTTGAAACCTCCATTGAAATCATTTCTTCAGATTAAGGAGATGAGTCCTCCTATTAAAAATTATATCCTCTTGTAGGGGTCACCTTATTGAATCACTATTGGCCATTATCATCTTACCTTGTAGATACTTATCCTATTTCCTTTGTTGTCATTCCTCCTAAGGTGTTCCTAGCTGAGCCCACAGATCTAGAAATATGGATTTAGTCCTGCTTCTTGAGCCAATGTTTAATGAGAAAAAGGAATAAACCGAATTTTTTACTTTTAATGAGTGCTGAGCTTTTTTTAGGTACTCTATTAGCCAGTTTTTAATCATTGTAATAAAATAACCAAGACAATCTACTTATAAAGGAAGTAGATTTATTTTAGTTCACAGTTTTTAAGGTTTATTTTAAAATCAAGGAGACCCCATCTGTTTGACTGTCTGGTGAGATCAGAGGATGTCAATGGCAAAATATGTATGGATGAACAATGAAATGACCAAAGACATGCCCCCAAGGACCTAAGGGCCTCCCACAAAGGCTATCTCCTAAATACCATAATTATTTTAAGTTTCCACTCTCTTAGTACCATTAATTTATGACTTTGTGAATTAAATGTCTTACACGTTTGAGAGCTAACCCACATTCAAACTAATATAGGTATCATGCTAAATCTTTACAAATACCATACCAATTAAATATTTGTAACCCAGTGAAACATTTTTATCATGTCTGTTTTTAGGATGGTGAAACAGAGACACAACCTAACTAGTTTTCCTATGAGTTATGAGTTAGGATTTGAACCCAAGAGCCAATAATCTTAACTGCAATTCAGGACTGCATTTGCCGTCCCCAGTCTGACTGTTTATAAAGATAATATCCTTTATCTTCAAGATCTCATGTACTTGTTATAGTCTCTGGATCTCTACATAGCCTTTAAGTGGCAGTATGAGAGGAACAGGGGCTAAGGAAAATAAATGAACTTCAATATTGACCTGATGGTAGGGAAGGGTAACGAAGTAGTTGTGTTAGAATTTTCAAAATAATTATTATAACAATAGATAACATTTATGGAAGGCTTACTGTGTGCCAATCACTGTGTTATGTCTACTAGTATTATTGTATTAACTTATGTGAGACAGTAATTCTGGAGATCCAGCCTACATTCACATATTGTCATCATTAATACACCAATGATATATTAATGTATGTATGTATCCTATACCTAGGATAGGAGTCCTATCAGAAATGTTGACCCAATTTACTAGGGCTCCTCTTGTTTGGTTACATGCTGCTTTGGGGATCTGTTGTGTATGGAAACAACAGTTAGAACCTGACTACAAACAGTCTGTCATTTAAGTATTCAATTGTTCCTTGGATTCCTCACTAACTCAATTACTGGCCTGATTGAATACTAGAATAGCATGGAATGTTTTCAGGTTTAAAACAGAAGTTATGATACCCTTTAGGAGACTGAGCTCTCATCCCCCATACTCACTTCCCAGTCTCTGTGTAGACAAGTCCCAACATCTTTCCAATTGGAAGTAGTGCATTCTTGGCAAGGATCTAGCATATCTTTAAACTAAGCTCACTTGAGTTATGATAGTGGTCATTCAAATATAAAATAGCTACTTAGATGTTCTTCTTGGGGGAAATTTTAATTTCTTGTTTGATGTTTAATTAAAATCAGAGACAAGTACAAAAGCCTAATGAATCATATGAAAATTCCTTCCCTTTGGAAAGCAAAAGCAACTCTTAAAATTTGAAGTTAACTTGTTTTACTCTCCATTTTAAATATATCTCCAAACCATTACCAATCATATTTTCCCCCTTTACTCTAGTTAGAATGATTTTTAACATACTTATTAAAGGTTATAAAATATGTCATAAAATCATTACATTAGAATTTTCTTAAGTAAAAGATACACTTTTACTTTATAAAAAAAGGAGATAGTATTCCTAACCTGTTCTTATTAAAACATGCACTCCACATCTTTACATTATTTCACATGTACCTGAGATATCTTTCACAGAACTAGCACACTCTCATACTGGGATCAGCTGTATTTGCTCAGTGGTGAGCTAGGGGGAGAAAAGAGCCTTAAAATGACAAAGGACAGATACCAAATCATATGTGCATTAAACTCATGACCTTAGTCTCTTGGGTTTTATACTTTAACTAAATGGGTTAGCAATTAGGTTTATACACTTGTACATACAAATATACACCTTCACTTAACTACTCCATTTCCAGGTTACAAGTAACTTTTTGAACAAATGTGGAAACTTCCTTTATTCACGAACCAAGAGCCATGAGGCCAATCGATGAAATGCCATCATAAAACTTGAGGGGTCATAACATTTTTTAAAAGATTTATTTGAAAGTCAGAGTTACACAGGAGAGGCAGAGAGAGATAGAGACAGACAGACAGACAGACAGGTCTTCCATCCACTGGTTCACTCCCCAATTGGCCGCAATGCCCAGAGCTGTGTGATCCGAAGCTAGGAGCCAGGAGCATCTTCTGAGTCTCCCATGTGGGTGCAGGGACCCAAGGACTTCTGATTTCCCAGGCCATAGCAGAGAGCTAGATCGGAAGTAGAGTAGCCGGGTCTCAAACCGGCGCCCATATGGGATGCCAGCACTGCAGGATACAGCTTTACCCTCTACGCCACAGCTCCAGCTCTGCCATAATGTTTTGACAGGAGCATGTTTAGATATACAAAATGAATATGAGGGAACTTTAAAAAGTTGATAGAAAAATGATTTAAAATGTAAGTTTATTTTGATGTAGAAAATTTGAAATTCATAGAGTTGTTCATAATATACATTTCCATTAACTTTTTGAAGATCCCTTGTATCTTCTGTCTTGGGAGTTCAGAACAAAATAATAATGCATGTCATGTACTTGGGAAATCTGTTTTTTTTTATGTAGTTCGAAGAGCATATAAAGGAAGACTTAGTTTCTCCTTTGGCAGAATTAGTGTGGCACGTCATTATTCAGCAATACCAAGGGATCAGGATTTTATCCCAGTTTCCTGATGGGTCAGTGTTTTTTTTTTTTTTTTTCAGATGAATCCAAACTATTGCCCTACATCTTCAACAGAATTTCCCTGTGCATGTCTACAAATGAACAAATTATATCTCACTAAGGCTGTTTTATAGATCAGTGTTTCTCAAAGTGCAATCTTGTATACAACCAGTATCAAAATAGCATGGGGCATTTATTGAACATGCAGATTTCAGTGTCCTACCTCAGACTTACTGAGTCAAAATATCTGGAGTTGCAGTCAGAAATACACATGTTTAACTTGTGTTCTTATTCTGATATCAACTGCTCAATAGTTTATGTTGTCTTGTCACTTTTGTAATGTTATTTCCTTTAGCCTTGCCTGTGGAACTCATTCAGTTCCTCCAATTCCCATTCAAAGGGCATCTCCTGAGTGAAGCCATCCAAATACATTCCCTCATTTCCAACATCAAAGGGCTCTTTAGTAGCTATAGGATTAGGAGAATCAGACTTGGGTGCAGGGACAGATTGAGGGAATTGAAATGTGATTGTTTGGACAGAGTTAGAGGGACACCTCAGTTTTATAGGGAAATTTTGCTCATGGGTTTTACACTTGAATTTTCAGCGGTGGAGACAAGCTAGAGTAACCAATAACAAAGTGAGGATGTGCCTGATTGGCATGATAAATAATTTCTAGCCTCATAGCAACCATTCTTGAGGAGGAGGCTTGGTGGCCATATCAGGACAGGGAAGTAGGAGGAAGAGATAAAATGCTCACTTGAAAACAGCCTCAGGGGTGGAGTGGGGAGGAATGAAACTATTTTAAGGACATCACTAAAGACTTGCAGAAAACTGATTAAATTATTACTTGCACATACATTTAGCATTTCTCAGATTTATATATTGTGGGGTGGAGTTACTATTCGTTACTCTGTTTTCTCAATCACCAGGTACTATAGGTACTGCCATATGGAGGTCTGAAGAAATGTTTGGTGAAGATAAATTCTCACATTTTTCTAAAAACAGCTGGAAAGTATTAACCCAACTGTGAGATACGATGGTATACAGCAGTTTGGTATAGTCTGCAAGAGAAAGTTTGAACCCAATTATTTCTGATGAGTTAGTTGCTGTTGTCTGCAGTTCACATGGGGTAAAATTAAATACCACCAAGACTGGGCTGGAGAAGCTTGTTTTCCACTTCATTATCATTGGCTCTGGGACTCTTTATCTTCTGTTTTTGCTTGCCCTCCCAAATACCTAATTGTTCTATCACCCATAAGTATCCCCACTGGTGGGGAGCTGTGATCTTATATTGCCATGTGTCACACATGACTCTACCAGAGAAACTTTGGTTCAGAGGTATGTCATTTAACTCTAGCTTTTACTCATTTCTTACTAGTTTTATGTCATACGGAATGAGGTGCCTAGCATCCAAGAACATTAGGCCCATCTCCCAGTATTTGGAAAGAGGAAAAAGTAAATGGAAAAGGGTCACAGTTTGATAAATATAATGTTGAGGGTTACAGTGCAGTTTTAAATACCAAAACTTTACATTTTTATAAGCCAGTTTAAATATCTGCCTCATTTTAGAAAGCAAAATCATCTAATTAAAATGACGTGACAGATAAATTTTCATTTATAAATAAGCAACCTCATAACATAGAACAATGTAGCTGCTTTGAGTTCTCATTAATCTGTATTACACAAGCTCACTGTGTAGGACACAATAAATTCTGTTGGTCTGGGGAAAGCACAACAGCTGCATAGCATCCCAGAGACTCTTTGCTACTGCCAGAATTCCCATGCAAACATGGAATGAGAAAGTTTATTATTTTCCAAACCCCTCGATTAGAATTTGGGAAAACTGAGTTCCAGAAAACCTCGTCATGAAATATCAATGTTTGAAGTCCTTCTAGTTTAGTCAAGAAACTAGGTGAAGATCACTCAGCAGGCAAAGCAGATTCCTGAGAGAATGTATCATTGTGGTTGCTTTTATAGCAAGGCATTTACTGTGTTCCAAACACCGTTATAAACTCTTCACAAATATTAAATCATTTAGCCTTTACAACATACCTATAAGGCAGACATTATCATTTTCAGACTCATTTTACATGTAAGAAAGCTGAGTCACAGAGAAAAAGTAATTTTCTCATTGGCACACAACTGCAATATGGGATTTTTGACTGAAGTTTCAGTTTCTAAGAGATTTTTGGGAGGATTAAAAGAGTTTTGCATATTAAATTCTTAACACATGTTTCAGATGAGCCTTAGATCATGGTTATTTTTACTATGTGTTGTGGTGGAAAGAAAATAGATTGTGAAATCAGACACCTGCATTCCAGTTCAAGGTCTGCCACTAATTTGATGTTATCTCTCAGACCCTCATTTTCTTCATTTGTAAAATGAGTATGGTAATAATTTACAGGGCAATAATAGAAAAGATATGATCTGTGTAAAGTATCTAATGCAATATTTGGCATATAATAGATGCTGCATTAATTTCCTAGTACGTTGTTACAAATTATCACAAAGTCAGTTGTTTAAATGGCACAAATTTATAAGGGTACTTCAAAAAGTTAATAGAGAAATGGAATTAAAATTAATTTGCTAAATAAAGAGTTCAATTAAAAAGACCATGCTTCATCAGGAATATAGGCAAGGACTATAATAATCAAATGAAAAGATGCTCATACAACTCATATAATAAATTTTAAAATAATCACAGATCATTCAAACTGTAGTAGTGTCATTCTTGATCATTGATTTGACAAAGATGTAAATAGAAATGAAAAAAAGTTATACATTTTCCATGAACTCTGAAATAACCTAGTTTTATTTTATAGTTCTGGTGATTAAGGGTCTACAGTGAGACTAATGGAGCTAGATCAAGGTATCAGTATGGCTGGTTCCTGCCTGAGTCTCCCAGAAATAGTCAGTTCCTTGCCTCATTCAACTTCTGGTGGATGTTGACAATCCTTGGCTTGTGCAAGGGTACTATATGTATTTAATAATAAAATTAAAGCAATGTACATATTATGCCAAAATTATCAATAACATCAGTGGTAAAATATTTTTCCAGCTTGGCAGACCTCCGTCGCTGTGTCTCCCATTATTGGTATGTCACTACAAAAGAATGGCTGTGATGTCATGGGATTCAGAAATATAGGGTGATTTGGGCACCATGTTACCTTATATCTTCTACTTACCACAACAACATTTATTCCTGGACTCAAGTTTCTTATGATAACTTGATATCCCTTATCCAGGAACTCTGAATGCTGATTTGAGGATAACAGGCAGGTTTTATGGATTGTATTCTTTATTACATTAGACAGAAATCCCCTATTCTGGGGGCAGACATTGTGGTGCAAATGGTTAAGGCACTACCTGTGACACTGGTATCCTCTATCAGAGTGCCAATTCAAGTCCCAGGGTTCCTCTACTGATCCACCTACCTACCAATGTACCTGGGAAGGCAGTGGAGGATGGTTCAAGTGAGTGGGCCTCTGCCACCCAGGTGGGAGACCTAGAAGAAGTTCCTGGATCTTGGCTTTGGGTTGGCCATCTCCAGCCATTGTGGCCATTTAGGGAGTTAACCAGCAGCAGATAGAACTCCCCTCTCTCCTCGCCTCACCTCACCTCTCTTGCCTCACCTCTCTCTCTCTCTCACCTCACCTCTCTCTCAAATACACACACACACACACACACACACTCTTCCTGTCAGTCTGCCTTTCAAATCAATAAGTAGATCATTAAGTATTTTTTAAATATCCCATATTCTCCCTATGTATGCTCTTATATATGGTGTCCTCTATTATATTAGAAATCCTCTGTTTTCCCTAAGAATGTCCAAGTATGATATCTGGTGGATGGATTCAGAGTTTTCTATAGACATTAATTTAAAATAAAAGAAATTATTCTTTACTGCCAGGGAAATGAGATTGCCTGGTAGGAGGGCACATAAATTGTTTTTATGACAAATGGAAAATGAAGATAGATGATGAAGGAAAGATGCAAGGAAAGGAAGATTTAAGTGTTTTTTGCCTGTGCTATTTCCATCAATGCCTGAAATCCAGTTTATAAAAGAACCAAGCCAGAGATGGAGTTGCAAGAGATCTCAAAGGCCTTTCAGATTAATGCCTTGATGCCCTTATTATATGGCTTGCAAACTTGAGGCCCAGAAGGAGGAAGAGACCTGTCCAAGATCCTAATAAGGGAGGGGCAGAAATGTTCTCTCACATTTATTTTTCAAAGTTTTATTTATTTTCATGAGATAGAGGAAGGGAGAGATAGAGAAAAAGAGAGGTAGAACACAAACTGGTTTTCCCACATTGGTGGCAGATATAGGTACTTGAACTATTGCCTACTGCCTCCCAGGTTGCACTTTAGCCAGATGGTGGAATCAGAAGCAGAGTCAGGACTCAAAACTCAGGTATTCTGATAGGGGATGTCGATATCCTAAAGTGACAACCTAATTGCTAAACAAAATTCCTGTTCCCTTTCTAATACATTAAGAGGCATATGCTCTTAATACTTTGGTGCAAGAAACATACTCTGAAACTTTCTCTTTGCCTCTCCAACTTCCTGTATTTTTAGCTTTTGATTTTAAAAACATTTTTGAGGATAAAAATACCATAATGTACTTTTTTCAGCATTCATTGTATTGAGACAGAGACTGCAACATTCACAATCTTAGCATAATCTGCAGTTATTTATCTCAGTTCATTGGAATACACCTTAATAAATACTGATTTACTATATCCCTTAGTGGTTCAGCACTCACTGGGGACTAGTTAGTATGAGTCTGTTCCATTATCTCAGGCCATATCTTTATCTTGGACATCCTTTTGAAAAAGAACTGATTGGACTCAATCAGAGTGAATATATGTAAAACCATTCCTGTACTTGAGAGGACAACTGGAGGTTCATGATAGCTTGCTGATGGCCTCTTAGCAGCAGCTGTGTAGATGAAGGAATGCAGATTGCCAGTAACCTGGGAGATGTTAACTTCCACAGCCAGTATACTGCTTGATACTTTACATAGCCACCTAATACTAGTGGGTAATCAATGTTCCTTAGTATGTGACTATATTTATAACAAAACAGTTACCAATATGTTTAACCAGGCTGGTCTGAGGTACAGAATTTGATTCCTGGCCCTTTATTTCCTTGCTTCCAGAACTGATTTGTTGGTGGCAGAGATCTGACATCATGAATTCCAAACTTTGTGGCTCTCCTAGTTTTCTATACTTGCTTCAATGATAGTCACACTTCTTATATATATATTGCAGACTGACTTACTAGGTAAGTTTATTTTTCCTACATTGGGTATTTCCCTATTAAAGGAAATAAAAATTTGAATGCCACTATCCTATTGGTGGGTAAGGGATGTTATCTGATTCTGTTTTAGATATGTGTGAGATCTCAAAGGTTCTCAACATGTATAATATTGGTGTGATCCATTAGTTAAATTACTCATCCTTACATTAATTTCAGGGAGAATTTGAGAATAATAAATGTATGGTTCCTTGAGAGCCTGCAAAGACACATTTCAATCATTTTCAAGTTATTTTGATCGGCAGTTTTTCTTATTTTGAATGAAATATTTCTTTTAGAATTGATTTATTAATATAGAGAACAGATCCCATGTATTCCATAAGTATAGTTCCAAAAAGACAACTACACTTCTCTAACTCACCTTCTCTCCACCAATCCCCATCCCTCTCTCTCTCTCCTCTCTTCATCAGTTTTTGCAAACACATAATTTTAATTCACGCTATAGTCACAGGTTTAAGGCATCACTAACAATAATATTCAACAAGTAAAAAATAGATCACAGTTTCACAGAAGTATAAAAAAATTAAAAAGACAGTCTCAACAAGACAAATATCATATATTTTCTATTATATGTGGCAGTTAATATAGAATAAAAATGTATAGGAGTTCAGTGAACATTTTATGATATGACTGTTGCATAATTCTAAAAAGAATTCCAAGCTAGGATGGATTGAAGGATTGCGTTAGGCAAAAACCAGTAGTAAGATCAGGTGCATTTGTGAAAGCCAAGCCATGGGAATTGCTATCTGGTTTATCTCTGCTTATGCTATATTATTCACAAGTCAAAATTACATCAATACACAGAAAATTGATAATATTGGTATCAAAAATTATCAAAGAACCCAAGAAACAAATGACAACAGGAACATTATTGTTTAAAAGCTTGGGGAGGTTGAACACATGCTTTTGACTTTGAAATCTCTCTTTTTAAAGAGGATATTAGGTATAATTATTTTCTTATTTAGAAAAAATTTATTTAAAAAAAAAAACCACTTTCTCAGCCTGTTTGCTTGGGTGGAGTTCATGAAAATTTGTGTGTGTGTGTGTGTGTGTTCAAGATTGTTTTTTTTTTTTGATGCTTTAGTATTTATTTTTTGTTCTTTTTTATTTTTATTTTTTTATTTTAATTTAATGAATATAAATTTCCAATGTATAGCTTATGGATTACAATGGCTTCCCCCTCCCATAATTTCCCTCCCACCTGCAACCCTCCCCTCTCCCACTCCCTCTCCCCTTCCATCCACATCAAGATTCATTTTCAATTCTCTTTATATACAGAAGATCAATTTAGTATAAAGATTTCAACAGTTTGCACCCACATAGAAACACAAAGTGAAACATACTGTTTGAGTACTAGTTATAGCATTAAATCACAATGTACAGCGCATTAAGGACAGAGATCCCACATGAGGAGCAATTGCACAGTGACTCCTGTTGTTGACCCAACAAATTGACACTCTAGTTTATGGTGCCAGTAACCATCCTAGGCTGTCGTCATGAGTTGCCAAGGCTATGGAAGCCTTCCAAGTTCGCCGACTCTGATCATATTTAGACAAGGTCATAAAAGACAGGGTGAAGATAGTAACCAATGATCCTAAGAGTGGCATTAACAAGGTTTGAACAATAATACTGCATTAAGTGGGGAAGAGGACCATCAGTACACACAGGTTGGGAGTAGAGCCATTGGTGGTAGAGTAGAGGTTATGATTACGAAGGAATGAGGCCCAAGTGCACTAGACAGGGTCTAGAACAAAGGACAGAGTCATTATTAGAGGAGCTAAGAAAGGTGCTGTCTAAGCTACAATTAAGTTTTCTGATTGAGAGGCAAATAGAACCTGATAGAAGGGGCTTGATAATAATGTGGTGGGCTTTAGGCCTTGTAAGTTAAAAGGCCCAGACTTATCTATCTCTTCACATGGGGTACATCCTAAGGGAGGTGTGAACCTCCTAGGGGAAGGCACTCTGTTGACTTTCATTACTTAGCTGGCCTGGGAGGAGAGCTGGCCAGGTAAAGGCAGGGGGCATCTCTAACAAGAAGTTTACAGTTCTGCCTGCAAGGTTGCTGACTCTACTTGGCCATCCCCTCAGCTGCAGTGGTCACTTTGGAAGCTGGGCTGAGTGAAGGGCTTTTCAGCTTAGAGCCAATAAGATCTGTGGCTCTGACCTGGGCATCCTTCGACTCCAGGGCAGGTCCATTTCCAGTGATTGAACACTTATGCTCAGAGATGCTAGAAGTAGGTGATAGGTGGTGTGGTATTGAAGACAGCAGAGGGGAAAATATGTTTAAGAATTTATGAGAAATTTATACTTAAAATAAATTGTCATTACACAAAACATCTTCTCCAATACAGAGTGTGCTATGCTATATTTACCATATAGATTAACTGTGTATTTTTTTTTCACCAAAAAGCTGAGTGGAATGATTGAAAGCAGAATAGTCATGCCAAGGAAATTAAATTCTTTATGTGTTTGACTTTATATTGCAATTCTAAATGTGAACACACTCTTAGGCTTTGTTAAAGGCAGAATTTTTGTCTTCTAATTTCTATTGATGATTTTCAAGTTATCTAAGTTCTAGAGGTAAAGATAATAAGTAGCATTGATAGAAACACCTTGGGAACTATTGTGTTAGTTTAAAATATTGAATAGTAATATTTTTAAAATACTGAAATCTTACCATTTTCAAGTATATTTAATTGTTCTTTTACTCATTTAACAATGTTTTATTAAACAGGTGCATATCAGTCACTGTTTTAAGTGCTAAGAATATGCCAGTGAATTAAACAGACAATATTATTCCATCATCAGGCTTATATTCTAGTGAAGGGAGAAAGACAAAAAGAAGTAATTGAAATATAATGTAGAATTAAAAATGTTATTAAAAGGTAGCTTATTAGGTTTCCTTAGAGGAGCTTCCTTAGTGAGTAGCTAGTACTTTGTAATTTTAATATCTACTTGTACATCTGTTATTGGAAAACAATGGGACTGCTTCTAAAATACTTGAAATTGTTGGTAGTTGAGAAGTATAAATATGTACCTTGAAACTTTGTATTTTGCATACCAAAGTGTTTTTTCAATGGCCACAAATTTCACATCATTTTGGTTAAAATTAATAAGGATCTCTTACAAACCAATCTGCATGATTTATGTTTGTCTTTTTTCCCATGTTGTCTTAAGGAGAGATCATTTTTAGGTATATAAAATTTTTATTAGAACAGTATTATAGTGAAAATTAGGGAGCAAATTAAACATCTGTCAGCAGAGAGGTGATTAGATAAATTAAGTAAGTCCCCAACATGTACTGCTCTGACAGTACTAATGATACTTACATAAGTATATATTAGCATAGTGCCCCTTTTATTTACTAGGAAATATATCATTTAATGAAAAAAGTGAGCAGAGAAAGCATACATATTCATCCTATTTATGTTAAGGAGAAATCTTAACTTTTGACACTGGCATTAGATGAGATATCAAAGCTTTAAAATATACAGTGCTACTCCAAAATATTTGTGGAAAGATAGAATTAAAAGAAAAGTTTATGTTGGTGGAAAAATTTTGAAATCCATTTGTATTTTCTCATATATTTTCATAATGTTTTAAAGATCCTTCATAAGCATGAATTCAAAAATTTTGAGTGCATACATTTTGTCATCAAAAATACTATCATGAGAGCTTCTGAGATTGCAGAGTAGGGAGGGAGCTTACTGCTCTAGTCTAGGAGAAGATAGTTTAAAATAGTGGAGAGAGTGCAATCTCAGGGAAGAGATAGGGATAAAATGACAGAAGAAAGACTTCTCAAATAAGAGTGACACAGTGGAACTATGTGGAGGGCATGGATGCCCACAACTCAGGACAACAGCAGCTGACAGCCTTTGCACCAGCATTGGAGAGTGAGGTGAGACCAGACTGCAGCAGCCCAAGCCACTGGCTATAAAGCTGCAGGAACACCTACAGTGAACCCAGCTTGGAGCTCTGTAGGGGATAGTGTACCTGCCAAACTATAGGAGAAGAAAAAAAGGAGGTACATGTTTCTCTCTCCCTGATCACCTTACAATGGCATCCTGTAACAAGCCAGTAGAGTGGGCACCATTTTGGACATATGAAACAACTGTGCCAACTCATGTCCACTCTCAGCAACTAGCCTAGTGGAGACTCCTGACTGCTGGGTGAAATAACAGGGGGCTGGGTGCTCATGACTGTGGGAGGCTTTTCTGCTGGAACTGTGAAAAAAACTGAGGCTCTGTGGAAGAACTCACAGTGTGGCCGGAGCTTTGGACAGTCATTGTGGGAGACTCCACACGTTCAAGGCTTTCTGGTTATCCAGTGGGGGACATTGCTGGGGAATATGAGCTTACACTGAGGAATGCACAGATCCTTTGTGTGGTACGTGGGGCAGAGTGGATGAATATTATACCCACTGTGGCTAACAATCAGTCACTGGTCTCCTTTGAGGAGAGGACATCAGCAGAGCAGAATACACCATCCCTCTGATAAAAATATTTGCCATGCCTAACCAGGGTGTATCACCATAGACACATCTTTCACTCTGGAGAACTGAACAGAGCTCCCTGGCCACACCCCAACACCCATGACACACAGCTAGGTATTCACTGAAAGCAAACACTCTAGTTATATACAGAGGTATAGTATAAAGATAAAAGCCACCACAGTGGGAAAAAAAAAAGAAGAAACCAATGAGTATCTCCACAAATGCCAAATAATAAATGTACCAATTCAATAACAATAAAAAGGAACACAACATCATGCACCCAAAAGAACACCACACTTCAATACTAGATTGTGAAGATGATGAGATTGAATAAATGCCAGAATGGAATTCAAAAAATCAATTGTAGGATTACTGAGAAATAATCAGAAGTGAGAGAAGGATCCAACATGGGAAGCGGGATACACGGCAGACTCATAGGATGGCAGATGTCCTAAACAACACTCTGGCCTCAGAATCAGCCCTTAAGGCATTTGGATCTGGCTGAAGAGCCCATGAGAGTATTGTAGGCATGGAAAGCCAAGATACCATGGAAAAAAAAAACCTAAATGAAAGACCTCTGTGAGTGAGATCCCAGTGGAAAGAACGGGGCCATCAAAGAAGGAGCTACTTTTCTCTGAAGGGAGGAGAGAACTTCCACTTTGACTATGACCCTATCGGAATAAGATCAAAGTCAGCAAACTCTAAAGGCTTCCATAGCCCTGGCAACTCATGACTAGAGCCTAGGGAGATTACTGACGCCATGAACAGGAGTGTCAAATTGTTAAGTCAGCAACAGGAGTCACTGTGTACTTACATCCCATGTGGGATCTGTCCTTAATGTGTTGTCTAATGTGAAGTGATTCTATAACTAGTACTAAAACAGTAATTTTACACTTTGTGTTTCTGTGTGGGTACAAACTGATGAGGTCTTTACTAATTATATACTGAATCGATCTTCTGTATATAAAGATAATTGGAAATGAAAAAAAAAACCTGGTGTTAAATTGGAAATGGCATAGAAAATTAATTAATTTTTTAAAAAAAATATTATGTAGGATCTCTGCCTTTAATGTGCTGTACACTCTTATTTAATGCTATAACAAGTACTCCAACAGTATTTTTTTTTTCACTATGTGTTGCTATATGGCGGCAAACTTTTGAAATCGTTACCTAATATATACTAAACTGATCTTCTGTATATAAAGAGAATTGAAAATGAATCATGATGTGATTGGAAGGGGAGAGGGAGCAGGAAAGGGGAGGGTTGTGGGTGGGAGGGAAGTTTGGGAGGGGGAAGCCATTGTAACCCATAAGCTGTACTTTGGAAATTTATATTCATTAAATAAAAGTTTAATAAAAGAAAAAAAGAAATAATCAGAAGCAAATGCACAAACTATTGAAATATGCACAAGGCATGAAAGAAAATTTCTCCCACGAAATTGAGATCTTAAAAAAGAAAGCAAAATGAAATGAAGAATTCAATAGAACAAATTAAAAAGAGCAGTGGAAATCCTTAACAACAGAATTACAGAATTGGTGAAGCAGAAGAAAGAATATCCAACTGAGAAGACAAAGCACAGGAAATTATATAGTCAAACAAAAAACAAGAAGAGAAAATTAAAAAAATAAAAAACACTGTTGGGAACCTATAGGATGCTATCAAATGCCCCAACATACAGGTTCTAGGAGTTCCTGAAGGTGTGGAAAGAGAGAAAGGATTAAAATGCATTTTTATTGAAATAATAATATGAAACTTTCCTAATTTGGAAATAGAAAGGGACATCCACGTACGGGAAGCACATAAACTCCAAATAGACATGACCAGAAAAGATCTTCACGATGACACATTGCAATCAAACTTACCACAGTAAAACATAAAGAAAAGATTCTAAAATCTGCATAAGAGAAATGCCAGATTACCATCAGAGGATCTCCAATTAGACTCACAGTGGACTTCAGAAGCCCTACAGGCTAGCAGAGAATGGCGAGATATATTTCAAGTCTTAAGAGAAATAGTCAATCCAGAACACTATACACTACAAAGCTCTCATTTATGAATGAAAGTGAAATAAGGACCTTCCATAACAAATAGAAATTGAAATGATTTGTCACCACCCATCTAGCTGTACAAAAGATGCTAAAAGATGTGTTGACATAGAAACAAAGACACATGATCATCAGTACAAAAGAAGGTAAAGAAATAAAATCTCCCAGTAAAAGTTCAAAAGAAATTCAAAGTAACAAATAGGAGTGTTTATGGAAAATGGCAGGGCAAAGTCATTACTTATCAATAGTCACCATGAATGTAAATGGCAACTCTATAGTTAAAAGACACAGACTTGCTGAGTGAATTAAAAAACAAAACCCATCTATATGCTGCCTACAAGAAACACATCTCAGCAACAAAGATGGACGCAGACAGAATGTGAAGGATGGGAAAAGATATTC
Organism: Lepus europaeus; assembly: GCF_033115175.1. NCBI lineage: Eukaryota > Metazoa > Chordata > Mammalia > Lagomorpha > Leporidae > Lepus > Lepus europaeus. The sequence goes on along the minus strand of NC_084850.1, from coordinate 35,112,717 downwards.
CATGCCAACAGAAACAAACAAACAAACAAACCTGGTGTAGCCATCCTAATATCAGACAAAATACACTTTGACACAAAAAGTTTTAAAAGAGACAAGGGCACTATGTAATGTTTAAGGGATTGATTCAACAGGAAGATGTAAACATTATAAATACATATGCACGAAATTACAGGTCACCTGGCTATTTAAAAGAAATTGTATGCTATCTAAAGGGAGACATAGACCATAGTACAATAGTAATGGGGTAATTCAATACCCAACTTTTATCAATGGACAGATCAACCAGACAGAAAATCAACAAAGAAACAACAGAGTTAAATTGACACCATTGACCAACTAGAGCAAGCAGATATCTACAGAACCTTCCACCCTACAGCCGCAGAATAAAGATTTTTCTCACCAGTGCATGGAACTTTCTCTAGGATTGACCACATACAAGGCCATAAAGAAAGGCTCAGCAATTAAAAAAAAATAGAAATTATACCATGCATCTTCTCAGAACATAATGCAATTAAGCTGGAAAACAGCACCTCAAGAATCTCCAGAACATACACAAACACATGGAAACTGAACAACACGCTCCTGAAAGAACAATAGGTCATAGATCAAAAGAGAAGTCAAAAAATTTCTGTAAAGAAATGAAGATGGCAATACAACACAACCAAACTTATGGGATACAGCAAAATCAGTGTTAAGAGGATAGTTTATATCAATGGGTGTCCCCATCAAAAATTGGAAAGGCACCAAATAAATGAACTATCAATGCACCTCAAGGATCTAGGAAATAAAATAGCAAGCCAAACGCAAAACTAGTAGGAGAAAAGAAATAATTAAGATTATATATATTATATATATATATATATATATATTGTACCCGAAGAATTGCACCCAAAGAATACAAAAGATTAGCCCAATGAAGAGCTGGATTTTTGAGAAAATAAACAAAATTGACATACCATTGGCGCAACTACCTAATAGAGCACCTAAATCAAAATCTGTTGAAGTGAAATTGACACCTCAAGAAGGGATGGCTTGAGCTGCCCTTGTGTTGACTGTCAAGGAACAGTTTCTTTTTTTTTCATCTTTTTTTTCTTTGTACTATTTGTTGAACTCTTTCCTTAACATAGAGTTAATCATATGTGTATACAGTTAATTGAGGATGGATCTCAGCAAAAAATAAGAGTGTGCATAAGAGAGAGAGAAGGAAGTTTGTAATGCTAAAGTTGTACAAGTCTGATATATTCCTATAGAATTACTGCTACGGTTACAATTTAAAAACTTGTCATGGGACCTGAAATCCCATTAAGTTGGGTGGAAAACATGCAATCTTAAATGTTGAAGCAAACATATTAAGTCTTAAAGTGAACATATAGATAGGACTAAGTGCTGAAATGATCATATACATAGGACCAAGTGCCTGGTAATAAGAATAGCTAGAATTGAAAAGGAGAGAATGTTCCAACATGGGAAGCAGTCCATTTACCAGACTCATAGAATCACAATTTCTATAAGTAACATTCTGACCTCAGAATCATTCTTTAAAACTTCCTGGTCTGGCGCAAAGCCAGTGAGAGCATTTCAGCATGGAAAACCAAGACAATGTGGCAAAAATTGTCCTACATGAAGAATCTCTGTGAGTGAGACCCCAGGGTAAAGAAGTGGCCATCAAAGAAGGATGTAGTTTTATCTAAAGGGAGGAGAGAGCTTCCACTTTGCTTATGGCCTTATGTAAATACTGACATAGTTTGTGGATTCCTAAAGGCTTCCATAGCCTAGGCATCTCATGTCAAGAGCCTCAGGTAGTCACTGGCATGAAACAAAAGAATGTTAATTGTTAAATTAACAACAGGAGTCACTGTGCACCAACTCCCCATGTAGGACCTCCATCCTCAATGAGTTGCATTATTAGAGTTAACTGTAACACCAGTTCTCATACAGTTTTTGTGTGTGTGTGTGCATGTGTGTGTAAATTGTTGAAATCTTTACTTAGTATAGAGTTGGTCTTCTGTGTACAAAGTTAATTGAAAATGAATCTTAATGAAGAATGTGACTGAGAAGGGGAGACATAGGAGGAGGAGGGGTGGGAGTGTAGGTGGGAGGGCAGGTATGGTGGGGAGAATAATCATATTCCTGAAGTTGTACTTATGAAATGTGTGTTCCTTAAAAAATAATTTTTTTTTGAAAACAATTTGCCCCAAAATAAAAACTTATCTTTTAATTCCATCTTTCAAAGCTGTTTGAAATATCCTGATAGGAATCACTCTATTAAGTTTAATAAAGAAATAAAGCAAATGTATTTAGAAAAAATTCTGACTTTACCTGGCCAGCTCTCCTCCCAGGCCAGCCAAGTAATGAAAGTCAACAGAGTGCCTTCCCCTAGGAGGTTCACACCTCCCTTAGGATATACCCCATGGGAAGCGATAGATAGGTCTGGGCCTCTGAATTTACAAGGCCTAAAGCCCACCAGATTATTATCAAGCCCCTTCTATCAGGTTCTATTTGCCTCTCAATCAGAAAACTTAATTGTAGCTTAGACAGCACCTTTCTTAGCTCCTCTAATAATGACTCTGTCCTTTGTTCTAGGCCCTGTCTAGTGCACTTGGGCCTCATTCCTTTGTAATCATAACCTCTACTCTACCACCAATGGCTCTACTCCCAACCTGTGTGTACTGATGGTCCTCTTCCCCACTTAATGCTGTATAATTGTTCAAACCTGGTAAATGCCACTCTTAGGATCATTGGTTACTATCCTCACTCTGTCTTTTATGACCTTGTCTAAATATGATCAGAGTCGGCAAACTTGGAAGGCTTCCATAGCCTTGGCAACTCATGACGACAGCCTAGGATGGTTACTGGCGCCATAAACTAGAGTGTCAATTTGTTGGGTCAACAACAGGAGCCACTGTGCACTTGCTCCTCATGTGGGATCTCTGTCCTTAATGTGCTGTACATTGTGATTTAATGCTATAACTAGTACTCAAACAGTATGTTTCACTTTGTGTTTCTATGTGGGTGCAAACTGTTGAAATCTTTATACTAAATTGATCTGTATATAAAGAGAATTGAAAATGAATCTTGATGCAAATGGAAGGGGAGAGGGAGTGGGAGAGGGGAGGGTTGCGGGTGGGAGGGAAGTTATGGGGGGGGGGAAGCCATTGTAATCCATAAGCTGTACACTGGAAATTTATATTCATTAAATAAAAGTTAAAAAAAAAGAAAAAATTCTGAAGATAAATATTATGGCTATATAAAAATTTATTGCTTAGGTTGAATTTCTGGTTTCTTTAGATTTATATTTTTTATTTGAAAGGCAGAGTTACAGAGAGGCAGAAGTAGAGAGGGAGAGATAGGTCTTCCATTTGCTGGTTCACTTTCCAAATGGCTACAATGGCTGGAGCTGTACCAATCTGAAGCCAGGAGCCAGGAGCTTCTTTCTGTCTCCCATGCAGGTGCAGGGGCCCAAGGACTTGGACCATCCTTCACTGCTTTCCCAGGCCATAGCAGAGAGCTGGATCAGAAGTTGAGCTACCAGGACTCAAACTGGCACCCATATGGGATGCCAGCACTGCAGGCAGTGGCTTTACCTGCTACACCATGTCTCAGGCCCTGCATAGGTTGACTTTTAACTACAGACCAGAAGAGAATGCCTTTCCTTTTTTTGAAGTTTATTTATTTTAACATTTATTAGAGAGTGTGGGAGAGAGAAAGGGACAGAGGGAGAGAGAGAAAGATAAAGAATCTTTTCCATCTGGTGGTTTACACGTGAAATGCCCATAGCAACCAGGGCTGAGCCAAGCCAAAGGCAGGAGCCCAGAACGCATTCTTTTTTTTTTCTGTTATTCTTGTTTAATTATATTTTAAGGTGAACAAATTTTATGCATCTCATATATACAGATTTAGGGACATAGTGATACTTCCCACCCTGCCCTCCCTCCTGCCTGTGTACCCAACTTTCTTCTTCCTTCCTCTTATTTTTTCTTAATTTTTACAATGATTCATTTACAGTTTACTTCATACTGATAAGATTAACCCTACACTAATAAAGAATTGAACATATTGTAAGAAGAAAAAATATTGTTCCTCTGCTGTCGAGGTCCAGAGCTCATTCTAAATCAATCGTATATAACAAGGATCCAAGTACTTGGACTGTCACTGCTGCCTCCAAGGCTACATATTATCATGAAGCTAAAGTCAGATGCAAAGCTGCGGCTTAAGCCCAGGTACTCCAATATGGAATGAGGGTGTTATGAGGAGTGTCTTAACTACTGTACCAAATACCTACCCTGAGAATGTCTTTCCTCATGTATAAGTAAAACTTTATTATATTCCAAAGTCTATTTTGTAATAAAAATATACACCCTTCAAGGAATCAGGCAGAATTCTGTTTGCAATCTGATTTTCCTCAGGGAGAAAAATGTTTAATGGTTTAAATTGATGAAGTAACTGATAGGAGCTATGGAATTATGTTTTTAAAAATATTTTTATGAATCTGTCATTAAAAAGGGTATTTTATAAAATGAATGCCCAACATTACACCAAACCCCAGCTGTTACTCCTTTCCTCTTTCATATTTATGCTGTGTATTAATATTTCCTTTATGAATTTTGTCAGCATGCTAGTAAGAAAATGTGGCCAAATGAAATAACCTTTTATCAAAATGAAGCAGCTTTGCAAAATTACACTTCTACCTGGATGTACTTTCAAAATATATGGCTGCAAAGAAAACACCCTGTTGGTAAGAAAAAATATTTTGTTCTCTAGTGATTTAATGTTTCAAATGCTTGAATTTAAAGAAGAGCATTCATTAGAGAATCTCTGGTGGTTTCATGGAGGTTATGTTAGTAATATTCTGACTTTCAAATATTTTATGGAAAATGTCAATTTTGATTCAGATTTGTGTGACTTTGACTTATGCTCACAGATCAAGCCTCTGACAATATTGCTAAACCAAAGCTAACATAATCAAATAGACTATTTTTCCATTGTGGCTCAGTTCCATTTCTGAAGATGATAAATGGGATACATTTGGAAGAAATCTTACCAAATAATTATGTGAAATAGAAGTCAATCAAAAAGCTGTGCAAATTAAATACAGCAGAAAATTCTAAGACTATCCCTTGTGCATATAAGAAAGATTATTTTTCTGTTCCATCAACATTTATTAATCCATTTTCTTTTGCTTTTTAAAGATTTTATTTATTTATTTGAGAGGTAGAGTTTCAGGCAGTGAGAAGGAGACAGAGAGAAAGGTTTTATATCCTCTGGTTCACTCTCCAAATGGCCCCAATGGCTAGAACTGTGCCAATTCAAAGCCAGGAGCCAGGAGCTTCTTCTGGGTCTCCCACACAGGTGCAGGGGCCTAAGGACTTGGGCCATCTTCCACTGCTTTCCCAGGCCATAGCAGAGAGCTGGATTGGAAGAGGATTAGCTGGGACTTGCACCGGTTCCAATATGGGATGCCGGCACTGCAGGTTGAAGATTAACCTACTGTACCACAATGCTAGCCCCTTGTTAATCCAATTTTCAGGTCTTAGGCACTGTGATAAATGCTTAATATACTGTAATAAAATATTATTCATAAAAGTCTTAAGTTCCTGAATGCATTTCCTTTGAGTATTGCTTACTACTTATAGGCATATCTCAATTACTTTTTTATTGAAAGTAGCTTACTAGGGGCCAGAGCAATGTCGTGGCAGGAAAAGCCACTTCCTGCAATACCAGCATCCCATATGGGTGCCAGTTTGACACCTGGATGCTCCACTTCCAATCCAAGTCCCTGCTAATGTGCCTGGGAAAGCAATAGAGGATGGACCAAGAGCTTGGGCACCTACTCCCATGTAGGAAACATGGAAGAGGCTCCTGGCTTCAAGCTTCTGCCTGGCCATTGTGACCATTTGGGGAGTGAACCAATGGATGGAAGATCTCTCTTTCTCTGTGTTCCCCCCTGTCTCTGTAACTCTGCCTTTCAAATAAATAAAATAATTTTAAACAAAATTAGCTTACTGATTAAAATGTTTTATAGAAATACTATGAAATAAATTCAAGCAAAATATGTCTAAAATATCACTCCTATTAGTGTTATCCAGAAACAACCATTGTATCAACTGATAGCATCCTTCCAGCCCCCTTTATATGCAGATGCTTCACTTTATAGGATTATATTTGTAAAACAGTATACTCTCTTTCAAACTGTTCATGTCTTAAAGTATAGTGGGCTAATTATTGTTGGACTTTATCATTACTCAACATCAGGATTATAGACATTAGTTACTGTTCTGTTCTTTTGAGCCTAAGATTGCTATATGGAATCTTCTTTCTAAGGTTTAGAAGAGGCAGCTAAGCTAATTTTAATCTAACAAGACCTTCAGGATTCAGTGAGATCAGTACCCCAACAGAGCAAGAGAAAAAATGTTCAGATATTGTGAATCATCTCTGGATTCTTACTTTCAGAAATGATCTTCCCACAGGAAACTTCTCTGGGTAATAGGGTATTTTGAAAGAGTATATAATCTCAAGGTAGGTGAAGGCATAAGTATTTGATTAGCTTTTTTTTTCTAGACAGCAGATATCTTAAAAGATTGTGATTTGAAGGATACTAGAAAATGCATCAAAGACATTTTTCTAGAGTTTATTTTACCATCCATATCATTGATATACACCATGTACCATCAGTTATTTTCAGGATATAAGATTAACATCACTGTGAAAATGTAGATGTGTTATTTGAGAGGGGAAGAACCATCATCTAAAAAGAACTGAATAGGAATGAGAAATGGAACTCAGTAAATAATTCAGCATGTGACATTGTAGTTTTCATAACAAATAATTTGCAATTCGAATGTTAAAGAAAAGATACAGTGGTTTTGATGAGAGTTTGAATAGAATAATCTAAAAAGTGGAATAGAAGCACGTCAAAAATAAATAATGGCTCTTCTGCTGGTTTCAGTTTATGAACACAGCAGTTTCTGCTGGTTCAGTGTTCACAGCTCTTGAAATGGGTATATCAGAGAATAGATAAGAAAAAAAATAATGTACCTTTTGCTACTCTGCAAAAGGTACTTGGATAGGAGGTCAAATTCCCTAAATCATTTAGGATTAAATATTTATCCAGGGATAACTACAGAAAAACTCCATATCTTTACGGAGAAGGAAATATATATGTAATTTTCTAGATTGGCCTGAGTTTATTACCAGGTTTTAAAAAGGAAATTGTAGGGCCTGAGACAATAGTTATTTTAGTGGAAAAGCAGACCTCTTTTTCTGTTTACTTATGGTTTGGGCTTCATATCAACAGTTTGCTCCTTTCTCCCCAGAGCGCTTTCTATATAGGAAAACTACTCTAGAATAAGTACAGTTTAATACTAACTTAGTAAAATTAGACTGACTTGGGAGCCAGAATGTACTGACCCTATCTAAGGAGCCTCTTACTACTCAGAGACACCTGGCAGAGTGCAGGATTTTGCAAGGAACAGAAGCATCTTAAACAATACTTAATAATGAGGAAATTTGGCGCTTATGGTACCACCTTCACCAGGAGTCAGAGCAGCATCACAAGTAGTGCTATGTCCAGAAAAGGGAGAAGTTTGGGATGCCTTAAAGGAAGGAGATGGAATGTCACCAAAGGGCAAGACTGTTTATATCACTTTATCATGACCACCCATGAGGTCATGATAGGCCCACGAGGTACAGGAGAGGTAAGAGTTTCAAGATATTACATGGTTTTGCTTCTGGGTTTTGTTCTTATTGCTTGTTTTTTTTTTATGTCTGTCTGTATAGTTTAGATAATTTTAAAACAGCGTTGGATAATGAAAATAGGCCATAAATATTTTTAAAAAAATTCCAGTATGTCAAAACACAGTTCACAATTTACCTTCCTTCCATCAACTTTACTTTTTTATAAGTAGATATTTTAGTTATAAAAATTCCAATTACAATATGGATGTCAGAAGAAACCCAATAAAGGTAAAATAATGCACTTTAATAGATGCTCAACAGTACATTCTTCTTTTTTTTAAATTTTTTTGACAGGTAGAGTTAGACAGTGAGAGAGACAGAGACAGAGAGAAAGATCTTCCTTCCGTTGGTTCACCCCCAAATGACCACTATGGCAGGTGTGCTGCGCCAATCCAAAGCTAGGAACCAGGCGCTTCCTCCTGGTCTCCCATGCAGGTGAAGGGCCCAAGCACTTGGGCCATCCTCCACTGCCATCCTGAGCCACAGCAGAGAGCTGGACTGGAAGAGGAGCAACCTGGACAGAACCAGAGCCCCAACTGGGACTAGAACCCAGAGTGCTGGCACCACAGGCGTAGGATTAGCCAAGTCAACAACAGGAGTCACTATGCACTTACTCCTCATGTAGGATCTCTGTCCTTAATGTGTTGTCCAATGTGAAGTAACGCTATAACCAGTACTCAAACAATACTTTACATTTTGTTTCTGTGGGGGTGTAAACTGTTGAAATCTTTACTTAGTATATAGTAAATTGATCTTCTGTATATAAAGATAATTGAAAATGAATCTTGATGTGAATGGAATGGGAGAGGGAGCAGGGGATGGGAAGGTTGCGGGTGGGAAGGAAAAGCCACTGTATTCCAAAAGCTGTACTTTGGAAATTTATATTTATTAAATAAAAGTTAAAAAAAAAGCAAAAAAAAAACATGCTCAAATTTAATGCATGCATTTTTTAATTTTAGAAACACATTAAAAATACGTGTATCTTTTCTTTGGTGAGAGAGTAGTGGAAAAAAATCTATGCATTCTAGGAAGCAGCCAAGTTTTAATTAAAAATGCTTGGACAATTTGTCTCTTTCCCAGAACTACTGGTATTTTGCTTTTAGGCTGTTGTGTAGACCTGTGTCCAATTTGTCTGAATATAAATAACTCTCATTTTCACACTTGCCTTCTCTTGTAGTTTTTAAAAATGGACATTTATAGTGGTAAATTAATTTCATATCTGATGAGCATGTATATGTGTATATACGTTTGTGTGTGTGTCTGTGTGAATACATGAACACATACAAATAAATGCATCAAGAGAAAGCTATTTTACCTTTTGTGTGAATAAAACAAGAAAGTGGTTGTATCAGGGTTCTTCAAGATGACACTCCAATTGGATTATTTTAATTTTTTTCTATATTTTAAAGGTTTATTTATTTATTTGAAAGAGTGACAATGAGAGAGAAGTAGAGGCGAAGAGAGAGAAAGAGAGGGGTCTTCCATCCGCTGGTTCACTCCCCAATTGGCCACAGTACCCAGAGCTGTGCCGACCGAAGCCAGGAGCAGGGAGCTTCTTCCTGGTCTCCCATGCGGGCGCAGGGGCCCAAGGACTTGGGCCATCTTCCACTGCTTTCCTAGGCCATAGCAGAGAGATGGATCAGAAGTGTAGGAGCCGGGTCTCGAAATGGTGCCCATATGGGATTCCGTCACTGCAGGTGGCAGCTTTACCCACTATGCCACAGCGCCAGCCCCCAATTGGATTATTTGTAAAAGGGACTTATAGAATTTAGAAAAGCTGCAATACTTACTATTATGGTTTATTACAAAGGAATGATACAGATTCAAAGCAACAAAGGGAAAGGTCCATGGTTGCAGAATCCAGGAGAAACAGGCACATGCTTCCAGTTGTCCTGTCCCAGTGGAGTTGCATAGATAGCCCTTAACTGTCCCAGCAACCTTGTAAGAAAGCAAATACATTTTTTTTCAAGTGGGATATCTCATTCAAGACTTAGAGGTTAGGGCTTAATTGGGAGTCCATTACATAGGCACAGAGTTCCTGTGAGACTGACCTTAGCTACTCAGTCTTTTTTTTTTAATTAATTAATTTTTTTATTTAGTAAAAATAAAATTCCAACGTACAGTTTATGGATTACAATGGCTTCCCCCCACCACAATTCCCCTCCCCCTCACACCCCCCCATCTCCCACTCCCTCTCCCATTCCATTCACATCAAGATCCATTTTCAATTCTCTTTATATACAGAAGATTGATTTAGTATATATTAAGTAAAGATTGCATCAGTTTGCACCCACACAGAAACACAAAGTGTAGAATACTGTTTCAGTACTAGTTATAGCATTACTTCACATTGGACCCTAATTTAAGGACAGATCCCACATGAGAAGTAAGTACACAGTGACTCCTGTTGTTGACTTAACAATTTGACCCTCTCCCGTTCCATTCACATCAAGATCCATTTTCAATTATCTTTATATACAGAAGATTGATTTAGTATATATTAAGTAAAGATTTCATCAGTTTAGACCCACACAGAAACACAAACTGTAGAATACTGTTTCAGTACTAGTTATAGCATTACTTCACATTGGACCCTAATTTAAGGACAGATCCCACATGAGAAGTAAGTACACAGTGACTCCTGTTGTTGACTTAACAATTTGACACTCTTGTTTATGGCATCAGTAATCTCCCTAGGCTCTCTAGTCATGAGTTTCCAAGGCTAGGAGGCCTTTTGAGTTTGCCGACTCCAATCTTATTCCGACAGGGTCATAGTCAAAGTGGAAGTTCTCTCCTCCCTTCAGAGAAAAGTACCTCCTTCTTTGATGGCCTGGTTCTTTCCACAGTGATCTCACTCGCAGAGATCTTTCATTTAGGTCGTCGTCTTCTTCTTTTTTATTTTTTTTTGTTTTGCCGCAGTGTCTTGGCTTTCCATGCCTACCATGCTCTCATGGGCTCCTCAGCCAGATCCGAATGCCTTAAGGGCAGATTCTGAGGCCAGAGTGCTGTTTAGGACATCTGCTATTCTATGAGTCTGCTGTGTATCCCGCTTCCCATGTTGGATCCTTCTCTCCCTTTTTGATTCTATCAGTTAATGTTAGCGGAAACTACTCTTGTTTGTGTGATCCCTCTGACTCTTAGACCTATCAGTGTGATCATTTGTGAACTGAAATTCATCACTTGGACTAGTGAGATGGCATTGGTACATGCCACCCTGATGGGATTGTATTGGAATCCCCTGGCACATTTCAACTCCACCATTTGGGGCAAGTCCGATTGAGCATGTCCCAAATTGTACATCTCTGTCTCATATTCCCACTCTTATATTTAACTGGGATCACTTTTCAGTTAAGCTTTAAACATCTAAGAATGATTGTGTGTTAATTACAGAGGTCAGCCAATAGTACTAGAACAAAACAGAGAAAAAATACTAAAATGGATGAAGTATTACATTGTACATCAGCAGTCAGCACAAGAGCTGACCAAGTCACTGTTCCTCATAGTGTCCATTTCACTTCAACAGGTTTCCCCAACAGCTCAGTTAGTTGTCGCCAATCAGGGAGAATATATAATATTTGTCCCTTTGGGACTGGCTTAATTCACACAGCATGATGTTTTCCAGATTCCTATATCTTGTTGCAAATGACTGGATTTCATTGTCTTTGACTGCTGTATAGTATTCTATAGAGTACATGTCCCATAATTTCTTTATCCAGTCTACTGTTGATGGGCATTTGGGTTGGTTCCAGGTCTTAGCTATTGTAAACTGAGCTGCAATAAACATTAAGGTCCAGACAGCTTTTTTGTTTGCCAATTTATCTTCCTTTGGGTAAATTCCAAGGAGTGGGATGGCTGGGTTGTATGGTAGGGTTATATTCAGGTTTCTGAGGAATCTCCAGACTGACTTTCATAGTGGCTTAACGAGTTTGCATTCCCACCAACAGTGGGTTAGTGTCCCCTTTTCCCCCACATCCTCTTCAGCATCTGTTGTGGGTAGATTTTTGAATGTGCGCCATTCTCACCGGGGTGAGGTGGAACCTCATTATGGTTTTGATTTGCATTTCCCTGATTGCTAGTGATCTTGAACATTTTTTCATGTGTCTGTTGGCCATTTGGATTTCCACTTTCGAAAAATGTCTATTGAGGTCCTTGGCCCATCTCTTCAGTGGGTTGTTTGTTCTGTTGTTGAGTTTCTTGAGTTCTTTATAGATTATGGTTATCAACCCTTTATCTGTAGTATAGTTTGCAAATATTTTTTCCCATTCTGTCGGTTGCCTCTTCACTCTCCTGTTTCTTTTGCAGTACAGAAACTTCTCAATTTGATGCAATCCCAATAGTTAATTTTGGCTTTGACTGCCTGAGCCTACCGGGTCTTTTCTAGGAAGTCTTTGCCGGTCCCAATATTTTGCAGGGTTTCTCCAATGCTCTCTAATAATTTGATGGTGTTCGTCATAGATTTAAGTCTTTAATCCATGTTGAGTGAATTTTTGTGTAAGGTGAAAGGTAGGGGGCTTGCTTCATGATTCTGCACGTGGAAATCCATTTTCCCAGCACCATTTTTTGAATAGACTGTCCTTACTACAGGGATTGGTTTTGGTTCCTTGATCAAATATAAATTGGCTGTAGATGTTTGGGTTGACTTCTGGTGTTTCTATTCTGTTCCATTGGTCTATCCATCTATTTCTGTACCAGTACCATGCTGTTTTGATAACAACTGCCCTGTAGTATGTCCTGAAATCTGGTATTGTGATGCCTCCGGCCTTGTTTTTACTGTACAAGATTGCTTTAGCAATTCGAGGTTTCCTCTGCCTCCATATGAATTTCAGCATCATTTTTTCCAGATCTGAGAAGAATGTCTTCAGTATTTTGATTGGTATTGCATTGAATCTGTAAATTGCTTTTGGAAGAATGGACATTTTGATGATATTGATTCTTCCAATCCATGAGCATGGAAGATTTCTCCATTTTTTGGTATCCTCTTCTATTTCTTTCTGTAAGGTTTTGTAATTTTCATCGTAGAGATCTTTAACGTCCTTGGTTAAGTTTATTCCAAGGTATATGAATGTTTTTGTAGCTATTGAGAATGGAATTGATCTTAGCAGTTCTTCCTCAGCCGTGGCATTGCCTGTGTATACAAAGGCTGTTGATTTTTGTGCATTGATGTTATATCCTGCTACTTTGCCAAACTCTTCGATGAGTTCCAATAGTCTCTTAGTAGAGTTCTTTGGGTCCCCTAAATAAAGAATCATATCATCTGCAAAGAGGGATAGTTTGAGTTCTTCCTTCCCAATTTGTATCCCTTTAATTTCTTTTTCTTGCCTAAGAGCTCTGGCTAAAACTTCCAGAACTATGTTGAATAGCAGTGGTGAGAGTGGGCATCCCTGTCTGGTACCAGATCTCAATGGAACTGCTTCCAACTTTTCCCCATTCAATAGGATGCTTGCCATGGGTTTTTCATAAACTGCTTTGATTGTATTGAGGAATGTTCCTTCTATACCCAGTTTGCTTAGGGTTTTCATCATGAAAGGGTGTTGTAGTTTATTAAATGCTTTCTCTGCATCCACTGAGATAACGATATGGTTTTTCTTCTGCAGTCTGTTAATGTGGTGTATCACGTTGATTGTTTTGCGAACATTGAACCTTCCCTGCTAACCAGGGATAAATCCCACTTGGTCTGGGTGGATGATCATTCTGATGTGTTGTTGTATTCTATTGGCCAGAATTTTATTGAGTATTTTTGCATCTATGTTCATCAGGGATATTGGTCTACAATTCTCTTTCAATGCTGCATCTTTCTCTGGCTTAGGGATTAAGGTGATTCTGGCTTCATAGAATTTGGGAGGATTCCCTCGTTTTCAATTGTTCTGAATAGTTTGAGAAGAAATGGAGTTAATTCTTCTTTAAATGTCTGGTAGAATTCAGCAGTGAATCCATCTGGCCCTGGGCTTTTCTTTGTTGGGAGGGCCTTTATTACTGTTTCAATTTCTGTCTCAGTTATGGGCCTTTTTAGGTTTTCTATGTCTTTCTGGTTCAATTTAGGTAGATTGCATGTGTCCAGGAATCTGTCCATTTCTGATAGATTTCCCTGTTTGTTGGCATACAACCCTTTGTAATAATTTCTGATGATTCTTTTTATTTCTGTGGTTTCTGTTGTTACGTTTCCTTTTTCATCTCTGATTTTATTGATTTTGGTCTTTTCTTTTTTTAGTTAGTTGAGGCAATGTTGTGTCAATTTTATTATTTTTTCAAAAAACCAGCTCTTCGCTTGGCTGAATTTTTGCAATGTTTTTTTGGATTCAATCCTGTTGATTTCTTCTCTGATTTTAATTATTTCTCTTCTCCTACTAGCTTTGGATCTGGTTTGCTGCAGTTTTTCTAGATCCTTGAGATGCGCTGAAAGCTCATTTATTTGGTGCCTTTCCAATTTCTTGATATTGGCACCTATTGATATAAACTTTCCTCTCAACACTGCTTTTACCGTATCACATAAGTTTTGTTATGTTGTGTTGTTATCCTCATTTACTTCCATAAAATTTTTGATTTCTCTTTTGATTTCTTCTATGACCCATTGTTCATTCAGGAGCATGTTGTTCAGTCTCCATGTGTTTGCATACTTTCTAGGGATTCCTGAGTTGCTAATTTCCACCTTCATTCTGCTGTGGTCTGAGAAGCTGCATGGTATGATTCTAATTCTTTTAAATTTACTGAGATTTGCTTTATGGCCTAGTTATGTGGTCAACCCTAGAGAAGGTTCCATGCACTGCTGAGAATAATGTAAAATCTTTAGATGTAGGATTGAAAGTTCTGTAGATATCTGTTAGATCCATTTGGGCAATAGTGTCGATTAAATCTGCTGTTTCCTTGTTGGTCTTCTGTCCGGATGATCTGTCTATTTCTGAGAGTGGAGTATTGAAGTCCCCCAGTACTATTGTTTTGGAATCTAAGTCTCCCTTTAAGTCCCTTAACATACCTTTTAAATAAACCGGTTCCCTGTAATTAGGTGTATATACATTTATAATAGTTATAGCTTCCTGTTGAATTTATCCCTTAATCATTATATAGTGCCCCTCTTTGTCTCTCTTAACAGATTTTGTGTTAAAGTTTATTTTGTCTGATATTAATATGGCTACACCTGCTTTTCTTTGGTTTCTGTTGTTGTGGAATATCTTTTTCCAACCTTTCACTTTCAGTCTGTATGCTTCTATGTTGGAAAGATGTGTTTCTTGTAGGCAGCAAATAGATGGGTTTTGTTCCTTAATCCACTCAGCCAGTCTTTGCCTTTTTAGTTTAGATTTCAATCCATTAACGTTCAATGTGTCTATGGATAGGTAGTAACTTTGCCCTGCCATTTTCCCAAAGATATTTTCTAGTATATGCTTTGAGTTTTCTATGGTCTTTTACTGGTAGGTTTTCTTCCTTTACCTTCTTTTATATTGATGACCGTGTTTCTGTGTTTCTGAGTGTAACACAGCTTTAAGCATCTGTTGCAGGGCTGGACGAGTGGCAACAAATACTTTCAATTTCTGTATGCTGTGAAAGGTCTTTATTTCACCTTCATTCACAAATGAGAGCTTTGCAGGGTATAATATTCTGGGCTGGCAGTTTTTCTCTCTTAGCACCTGGGCTATGTCTCGCCATTCCCTCCTGGCCTGTAGGGTTTCTGTTGAGAAGTCTGCTGTGAGTCTAGTTGGGGATCCTCTGAGAGTAATCTGGCGTTTCTCTCTTGCACATTTTAGGATCTTTTCTTTATGTTTCACTGTGGTGAGTTTGATTTCAATGTTTCGTGGTAAGGATCTCTTTTCCTCACGTTTATTGGGGGTTCTATATGCTTCCTGTACTAGGATGTCTGTCCTTCTCCAAACCCAGGAAGTATTCTGCTAGTATCTCACTAAAAAGGCCTTCTAATCCTTTCTCACTCTCCATGCCTTCAGGAACTCCTGGAACCCAAATGTTGGTTTTTGTAATAGTATCCTGTAGATTCCCAACAATATTTTTTTAGATTTCTAATTTCCTTTTTTCTTTGGTTTGACTATATGCTTTCCTGTGCTCTGTCTTCTAAGTTGGATATTCTCTATTCTGTTTCACTGACTCTGTTTTTAAGGCTCTCTAATGTGTTTGTCATTTGATCTATTGAGTTCTTCATTTCATTTTGATTTCTCTTCACTATCATACTTTCCTGTTCTACTAGTTTCTGCGTTTCATTTTGGTTCCTCCTTAAGATTTCATTTTCACGAGAAAGATGTTCTATCTTGTCCAATAAGGATTTCTGTAGTTCAAGAATTTGCTTTTGAAAACTTCTAAATGTTTTTATAATAAATTTTTTGAAATCCGTATCTTGCATTTCTTCTATCTCATCATCTTCATAATCTTGGCCTGGGGTGTTTTGTTCATTTGGGGGCGTCATAATTTGTTCGTTCATCTTGTTCCCATGGTTTCTGTGTTTATTGCTTGGCATTTTGGAGGAATTCTTTGAATTATTTCCTTACAGTTTTTTTTTTTCTTGTTATACTATGACTGTGTTAAGTGGGCTGTCTGCTATTGGAGTAGCCTTGGTGGCCTGAGATGTGTGAGGGCAGATAGCTCTGCTTAGTTCTTCAGGGTTAGGCGTGGTAGATCTCTCTCTCTCTTTATTTATTTATTTTCAGGAGGGAAGTAATACCACACAGCTGAGCAGAATTGATGGTAGGTAGTTTCCAGTCTCTGGCTTCTGTGCGTATTGGAATCGTCTGCTTTTTTTTTTTTTCCCCCACAGATCACCCAAAGTATCTGTGCTGCGCTCAGTGTGGGTTCGGTTTCTCCTTCAGTTTCTCACCAGGTTGCTAAGGTTACCGAATTGTAGCATCTCTGGAGAGTAGTCATGTGACCTCCACAAGCACTCTCACCCCACCATCTCTCTATTTTTTTTCCCCCACCTCAGTTCATTAGTTCTACCCTTTTATTAAATCCTAACCTCCTGGTATTTCACCTCCCCCTCCCCGCCAGAGTCAGGATTTTCTGTTTGACTTAGTTTGAGGTCAGCTCTGAGTTCACACGCCTGGCCCTGTTGGGCACAGCTCTGATGTCAAGCACAGCCCTGAGGGCGCGCGCCTTTTACATATATTGTGAATGGCGCCTGCTCTTTGTCTCTTGCCTGCCTTTGCCTTTGCTAGGTGGGCGGAGAGAGAAACGCCTCAGGACTGGTCCCCCCCCACCCCTATTTCTCTTTCTTCTCTCCTGAAGTTAGCCTGGTGAGCTCTCCCTGCACAGCCTTCAGCCCCGCTCCCTCTCTGCCGCTTCCTCAGCTAATGTCTCAGATCACTGAGCTCACCTCTGGTGCGGATGTTAAGACTCGGAGCCGGAGCCCTGAGCGTCCTTGCTCTCGCTGCAGGTCGTCTGTGTCTCCTCCACTAGATCCAGAGGAGTTTCCTCTGCATTTTTTCCCCTGGGCCCTTCCCTGTATTCACTACAATTCCTCTTATATCAACCTATCTTTCCCGGATTATCAATGTGTGACTTCACTATTCGACATCTTGGCTTCACCCAGCTACTCAGTCTTAAGCAATCCTCTCCAACCCTCTTATCTGGTAGGGTATTCCAAAAGCTTGATTAAACATTTTAAGTTTTCATGCCACAGTATACTTTTTTTTGCTCTTAACCCTTTTATTGGACAAGAAAACTAATTCATCAGTATTTTTTGTTTAGTATTTTTGTATTCTACGAAAAATTTGTCTATCCAGGGTTATGAATCCACTCTTGGTGTGGTATAGTCTTCCAGAAGCATTTCAGTTTGACATTTTTTACATTAATTTTTTTAACTTTTATTTAATAAATATAAATTCCCAAAGCTTTTGGAATACAGTGGCTTCCCCCCCCCCATAACTTCCCTCCCACACGCAACCCTCCCATCTCCTGCTCCCTCTCCCATTCCATTCACATCAAGATTCATTTTCAGTTATCTTTATATACAGAAGATCAATTTAGTATATACTAAGTAAAGATTTGACCAGTTTACACCCACACAGAAACACAAAGTGTAAAATACTGTTTGCGTACTATTTAGCATTAATTCACATAGTACAACACATTAAGGACAGAGCTCCCACATGAGGAGTAAGTGCACAGTGATTCCTGTTGTTGACTTAACAAATTGACACTCTTGTTTATGGCGTCAGTAATCACCCTAGCTCTTGTCATGAGTTGCCAGGGCTATGGAAGCCTTTTGAGTTCGCTGACTCTGATCTTATTTAGATAAGGTCATAGTCAAAGTGGAAGTTCTCTCCTCCCTTCAGAGAAAGGTACCTCCTTCCTTGATGGCCTGTTCTTTCCACTGGCATCTCATTCACTCACTCACAGAGATCTTTCATTTAGGTTTGTTTGCTTGTTTTTGCCAGAGTGTCTTGGCTTTCCATGCATAAAATACTCTCATAGGCTCTTCAGCCAGATCCAAATGCTGTAAGGGTTGATTCTGAGGCCAGAGTGCTGTTTAGGACATCTGCTATTCTATGAGTCTGCTGTGTATCCCGCTTCCCTTGTTGGATCCGTTCTCTCCCTTTTTGATTCTATCAGTTAGTATTAGCAGACACTAGTTTTGTTTGTGTGATCCCTTTGACTCTTAGACCAATCAGTGTGATCAATTGTGAACTGAAATTGATCACTTGGACTGGTGAAATGGCATTGGTACATGCAACCTTGATGGGATTGTATTGGAATCCCCTGGCAAGTTTCTAACTCTACCATTTGGGGCAAGTCTGATTGTGCATGTCCCAAATTATACATCTCCTCCCTCCCTCATTCCCACTCTTATGTTTAAAAGAGATCACTCTGTAATTAACACACAATTATTCTTAGCTGTTCAAATTTAACTGAAAAGTGATCTCTGTTAAATATAAAAGTTTGACATTTATGCATAAATATACTGCGAATCAAAATTAAATTTTGTGTGTAATGGTTATATAGAGGTGAAGGTTCACATTTTTAATGTAATAGACTTTATATTTTTTAGAGAATTTTAATATTTACAGTAAAAATTGTGTGGAAAGCACAAACATTTTCCATATAGCCCCTGATAATACACATGTACCATTTCCCCCAATAGCAATGTCCTATACCGGAAGGGTGTGTTCTTTATAGTTAATACATGTGCATTGATAGATCATTATGTTTATAGCTTAGATTAGGATCCACTCTTGGTGTGGTATAGTCTTTCAGTTTTCACAAATGTATAATGACATGTAGTCACTATTGTGGTTTCATGTAGAATAGTTTCATTGATTTAAAACAAAACAAAAACTATGTGCTCTGCCTACTCATCAATCTCTCTCCCTTACCCCTGGAATCTGCTGATTGTTTTACTTTCTCCAGTTTCACCCTTTTCAAAATATGCTAAAATTGGAATCCTGTATCATGTAAACTATCAGATTGGCCTTTCAAATAGTAATACAGATATAAGTTTACCCCATGTATTTTTTCCTGCTTTTTTATATAAAGGGAAAATTTCATGCATTTCCTATATGCAGTTTAAAGAGCATGATAATACTCCCCATTGTATATGCCCTCCAGCTTTTGGCAGTAATGAATAAAGTTGCTATCAACATCTAAGTGCATGTTTTTGTATGGATATACACTTTCAAATCATTTGGGTAAATAATAAGGGCAATTTCTGAATTTTATTGGATATGACTGTATTTGGTATTATAAGTAACTGAAAAACTATCTTCAAAACTGTAACATTCTTTCCATTCTCACCAGTTATGATTGAGAATTTGTGTTGCTCTACATCGTCTTCAGCATTTGGTGTTGTCAGTAATTTGAATTTTGGCCATGCTCTTCAGTGTGTAATGTTATCATATTGTTTGAATTATAATTCCATGGTGACCCATGATGTTGAAGATCTTTTTATGTTTATTTTTGGTATGGTATTTTTGGTGATGGGTCTATTTAGGCCTGCCCATTTTATTTATTTATTTTTTTTTAGAGAGCAACACCACTGAGGTTTTTTGTTTGTTTTGTTTGTTTTTTTTTTTGACAGAGTTAGACAGTGAGAGAGAGAGAGAGAAAGGTGGTCCTCCCTCCATTGGTTCACCGCCCAAATGGCTGCTACAGCCGGAGCTACACCTATCCGAAGCCAAGAGCCAGGTGCTTCCTCCTGGTCTCCCATGCAGGTGCTGGGGCCCAAGCACTTGGGCCATCCTCCACTGCGGTCCCGGGCCACAGCAGAGAGCTGGACTGGAAGAGGAGAAACTGGGACTAGAACCCAGTGCCCCTACGGGATGCCGGTGCCGCAGGCAGAGGACTAAGCAAGTGAGCCACAGTGCCGGCCCCAGGCCTACCCATTTTTAAAATGAGGTTGTTCATTTTCTTACTGATATAGTTTAAAAATTCTTTGTATATTTTACTTAACAGTCCTTTATCAGATATGTATTGTGCAAATATTTTCTCAGAGTATGTGGTGTGGCTTTTCTTCAAATTCTTTTGGCATTGTATCTTTTGTAGAACACTTTTGAATTCTAATGAGATCCAGTTTATTATTTATTCTTTTATAGATTATGCCTTTAGTGTTATATTTAGAAATCATTGCCATACTCAAGACTGTTGATATTTATCCTGCATTCTTGGAATTTTATATTTTATATTGAGAACTGGGGTCCATTTTGAGTTAATTTTTCTAATTTTTTATAATTGTTTATATCTCTAGATTCTTTTCCTTTTGATTATGGATATCCAGTAATTCTAGCACCATTTACTGAAAGGTTTATTTGTCAAATGTAATTATCTTGTACTTTCTAAAATATATATTACAAACCATTCTTTTCCCTAATAGAATTCTTTTGGTGCCTTTGTTGAAAATCAGTTGACTGTATATGTGTGGAACTCTTTCTGGATGTTCTATTTTGTCTTATTTTTTGTATTTTTAAGCAGAGTATCCCTTTAAATCTGGTAATCTGAGTTCTGCAACTTTGGATCTGTAGGAAAAATTTCAGAGAATTGAATCTTGAAGTTGTCCATTCTGTGCTTCATCTCTTTTTGTATTTTTTAAATTTTCTTCATCAGTATTTTGGAATCTTCATTTAGAGATCTTATAATCTTTCACTGAGTTTATTCCTAAATATTATTATGTTAATGATATTACAATAACTTTTGTTTCAAAATATTTTTTTTTCTTTTTAAATTAATATAAACACAAGATTTCTTGCATTCCATAGGTACAGTGACAAGAACAAAACCACCCTTGTCTCCCTCCCCTGTCACCCCCCAATATTCTCCCTCTCCCTTCTCCTCTTCCCCCTCCCCATTCTTACTCTTCTTTCCTCTCCCTCCATTCCTCCTCCCCCTTCCCCTCACTTCCTTTCATGAACTCCAAAGAAACATTCCAAACTTACATAGAAGACAATATTGAAGCTAAAGCATGAAGTATAGTGGTAGCAAAGGGAGGGGGAGGCTATTTCAGGTAGGGAGCAACATAAGCTAAGGCTTAGTCACCATTGAATTGATTTAATTCATAACTTGATGGCTGAATAGTTTGTCTCTCAGTCACTCTTTTCCTTAGTTGCTGTTAATGCTCTATAGTTATAACTATATGTATAATTATATAATTATAGAGATATATATCTCTATATAACTATATATTGTACATATATATCTATAATATAGTTATATATCTATAACTATAAATACATATATACAATATATATGTACAATATATATGTACTATATATATGTACAATATATATATATATATAGAGAGAGAGAGAGAGAGAGAGAGACTCTTCCCCCAAACCCAGCTCTCTTCTCTCTTCCTGTCTTTCAAATAGAATGAAATAGAAAATAAATAAAAAGTTTTAAAAGATGAGTGAGTCATCCTGTGCATTTCTAAGACCATGAAGCTCATATTTGTCAGATAGTGGATCTGCATCTGACAGAAATGATGGGGACTATACAGAGGCAGTGGAGTAAATTTAAATTTTACTTCATTAACTCAGGTGTACAGGAAATATTTTATGTGTTTTCCACATATCAAACGTAATATTCCTTGAGTCCAAAATTTTTCAGACCGGTTGGAAATTCAATCTTAATAGTTGTTCATACTTTCTCTTAAAACCCACTTCTGGGGATTTGCGACAAAACAAAGCATGCAGGGAAGACTGTGATTTTGGTTCATACTGATTGCCTCTGACATTCTCTTTATCCGGTCTGCACAATCCCTTTCAGGAAAGTTTCATTATAGATTACCTATTATTATGCTAAAAATTAGAGCCATAGTGCCCAGAATTTAGCCTTTTTGGAAACCAATATGTGGCCATTTTCACGTGAGATACTGATGCCATTCCAGTGTCCTATGAGGGAGAGAGCATACACACACAATTATCTTCCTTAGTATTTTAGAATCTTTTAATACAGAGGCAAAGATGAAAATTTAATGACAAATAATGTAAATTTCCTCAAAATTGTGCCATCACTGGAATATCTGTTTCTTCTATGGGGTGAAAGGGAGTTGTGAAACCTGGTAACTATGAGAAACATTGAGACAGAATTTGGATCTTTAATCATCAGTGGATTTATTGATCACCTATATATATATCAGGCCCTAAGCAATTAATATGCCATGATCTCAACCCTCAGGGAGATTCTGTTCAAGTATAGGGTCAACACATAGAAGGGAAGGGGCCTTTGAAAACTACTGACCTTACTTTCTGAGGGGAACACCTTGAATCACAGCTCTCAAATTTCCTTCTTCAATTTCAATTGTAGTTATGAGTCAATCAGGTTTCGGTGGTGTTTGGCATGTAACTGTGGGGATGGATGAGTGTCTATTTTTAAACTTGATGCTCTTGGACTATGGCTTCAAAGGATTGGAACTGTGCATTTCAGGTACTTCTCTGAAATCTCTCGCTTTACAAGACTTCCTGCTGCAGATAAGGACACTGACTTTTCTTATCTGCTTGTCCCTAGGTGCCTCTCTCTGGGAGATACTGACTTTACCTGCAGAGCTGGATTGCCTTTATCCCTGAAGTATATACTGCAGACATTCAAGATATGTGCCCAGAGAGGAAAAGGGTAATTGTTTCTGGGGAAGAAAAATTGTGTAGGTGATAGTTGTTTGAAAAAACTGGGGGCCAGAGTAGTATTTAGTCAAAAAAGGCTTCCACACAGCAATGAAAGAAATTTTGGTGGGTGTTTTTTTTGTTGTTTGTTTGTTTGTTTTTTTTCCTGAAGAGCTCAATACTGAGATGCTTTGTACTTTGGCAGCTATTTTAGGGGAAGATGCTTTAAAGTGTTTCAGCCTTTTAAGAAACTATTACCTGTTTTAGATTTATATTAGATTTTCATTGAAGCCTCTAGAATACTAGCAATTTCAGTTTTTTAAATTAATTCAGTGATGCTGCATTGTAAATAGAGTTTATATCCTTCGTCCATACTGTTTTAGTTTTCCAACCATCTGAGCAAACAGTTACTTAAGTATCTGAATACTCTTCTTGTCAAGTATATCAAGAAAACATTTATCTTTTAAAACTTGGTCCTGAGAGAAAGATCCAAGATGGCTGAATAGGGAAAAGACAAGCTGATTTTGACCAAGAGAATAAAACAGAAGAGAAGCAGAGTAACTGCAATCCCAGGGTAGAGAAGAAGAGAAGTTTGCAGTTGTAATTCTACAGAAAGAAGAGACATACCATGGAGTAGCATGGACATTACAAATGCTGCAGTGAGCAAGGATACCATCAAGGGCTCCCACAGCTAGGGACTAGAAGAGAAACCATCTTCTTGGAGCAATGTGAGAGGAGTCTGGAAGCCCGTGTCACTGGTGATATTGCCTAAGCGAGAACCTTGCAGACCACTATGACTTTTAGTTTGGCATGGAGTGCTAGTGAGGGGCAGGATACCTCTAACTTTGTGGAAGAGTGCTGGTGATGATTAGGGAGGAAGCACCATATTACTAAGGCAAGTAGAGGCTGCTTGGACTTGTGCATGTGAGAGACTAGGGGATTTTATTGGAGTGGTAAATCTGTAGTCCCCACTGGCTTTGAATGTGGCCTGGAGGGTTGGCAGGGTGCTGGACACTCGTGTAGGCCTGTGAGGTGCTCCCCTGCCCTCACTGTATCATAGGAACCTGAACTAAACCTTACAAGGTGGAACACTGATAGGCAGCTGGCTCTGGGGATGCCTCATCTCTCTATGTGGATGGGGAAGGCTTGCAAGGATGAGAGTGGATTCCTCTGCTCTCTGTGACCATGGGAGCCCTTAGTGCTAGGACTGTGGAAATTATATTTTTGTATGATAGGGGATGCGGTATAGCTGGGTCTCTGAGCAGTCATTGTGTCTGGCTTCAGAGGCTAAAAGTTCCCTGGGTGCCTGGGATTTCTCATTGTGGAGGGTTCCATGTTCACATTGAGCACTGAATTGATCTTATGTGTGGCTCAGGTGCTGCATGGATAGGCTGTGCAGCCACTGTGGGCACATCCCAGGAAATGATTACCATGGAAGAGAAAATGTGATCATGTCCTCCTATCTGCTGACAATAAAAATCTATCACAACAAATTTAAGTGTCACTTTGGACTCTTGCCCTGCATTAAAGCACTGACAGGAGCTACCTGCCCCCATACAGCACATACATCTGAATATCCACTGAAGTAACAGACATTTAAGCCACAAAAACATACTTCAAAGATAAGACATCAGAGGAGAAAATCAACAGGTGTTTCCACAAATGCATAAAAATAAACATATAAATACAAGCAGCATGAACAAGAAAGACAATGTGATTCTCACAAAGTAACTCAACAACACTTCAATATTACAACATGAAGATAAAGAGATTGATGAAATGCCTGAAAAGGAATTCAAAAGAGTGATTGTGAGATTGCACAAAAACACGGAGAAACAAATGTATGAGTTAAAGAAATCCATACATGACATTGATGAAAAATTTGCTATGGTATAGATATATTGAAGAAAAATCAAACTGAAATATTAGAAATAAAGAATTCGATATGTCAAATAAAAATACAGAAGAAAGCCTTAAAAATAGGAATGGTGAGGCTGAAGAAAAAATATCTGAGCTAGAATACAAATCTTTGGATATATCTCAGTCAGAAAAGAAGAAAGAAGAAGAATAAGAAAAAAATTAGGAAAACAGAAAATAGTGTTCAAGATTTATGGGATAGGGCTGGCGCCGTGGCTCAATAGGCTAATCCTCCGCCTGTGGCGCTGGCACACCGGGTTCTAGTCCTGGTCAGGGTGCTGGATTCTGTCCCAGTTGCCCCTCTTCCAGGCCAGCTCTCTGCTATGGCCCGGGAGTGCAGTGGAGGATGGCCCAAGTCCTTGGGCCCTGCACCCACATGGAGACCAGGAAAATGCACCTGGCTCCTGGCTTCGGATCAGCATGGTGCGCTGGCCACAGCGTGCTGGCTGCGGTGGCCATTGGAGGGTGAACCAACGGTAAAGGAAGACCTTTCTCTCTGTCTCTCTCACTGTCCATTCTGGCTGTCAAAGAAAAAAAAAAGATTTATGGGATACTGACAAGCAACCTAACATATAAATTTTAGGAGTTCCTGGAGGTGTTGAAACAGAGAATGTATTATAAGAACTATTCAGTGAAATAATAGCAGAATACTCCCTAATTTGAAGAAAGAGCCATCCAAGTACAGGAAGCACGTAGAATACCCGATAGACATGATAAGAATAGATCTTCACCATAACACATTATACTCAAATATTCAACAGTAAAACATAAATGATTCTAAACTGTGCATGAGATAAAAGCCCAGTTACCTGCAGAAGATCTCCGAATAGACTGATAGTTGATTTCTCATCAGACACCCTAGATGCTGTGAGAGAATGGAAACACATAGTCTAAGTCCTAAAAGAAAAAAACTGTCAATCGATAATACCATATAGACAAAAATTCTCATTTTTAAATGAAGATGAAATAAAGATCTTCCAAAACAATCAGAAACTCAAAAAATAATAAAAAAAATCAGAAACTCAAAAAATTTGTCAGCATTCATCTAATCTTACAAGTTATCCTTAAATATATGCTACATACAAAAAAATTTTATTCATCATTATGAAAGATTATGAAGGCAGAAAATCTCCTAGTGAAAGTACAAAGGAAACCCAAAACAAACAATAGGGATGTTTATGGACATATATAGTAGGACAAAATTCAAACTTATCAATAATAACCTTGAATGTAAATGGCCAAAATTCTCCAATTAGAAAATACAGACTGGCTGACCCATCTATTTTCTGCTAAAAAAGAAACAAACCTCACTAACAAAGATGCAGGCTTAATGTGAATGTTTGGAAGAAGATATTCCATTGCTAACACAAAGCAAAACCAAGGAGGAATAACCATCCTAATGTCAGACAAATAGACTTTCATATAAAACTATTAAAAGAAACAATATTATTTTTATTTTTATGTCAATTTAAAATATGTTATCTCCAGTCCAGCTCTCTGCTGTGGCCCAGGAGTGCAGTGGAGGATGGCCCAAGTGCTTGGGCTCTGCACCCGCATGGGAGACCAGGAGAAGCACCTGGCTCCTGACTTTGGGTCAGTGCGGTGTGCCGGCCACAGCGGCCATTGGAGGGTGAACCAATGGAAAAGGAAGACCTTTCTCTCTGTCTCTCTCTCATACTGTCCACTCTGCCTGTCCAAAAAAAAAAAAAAAAAAAAAACTAAAAAGAAAGGTGGAGAAAGAAGGAGGGTGGAAAGGAGAGAAGGGCAATAGCCATTGCTGGCTAACTGATCTGACATCTGTACTGACATAGTACACTAAATATAATACACTAAAATATATAGTACATTAAATATAAATATAATACACTAAAGTAGCCCACATTCTCAGAATCTCTCTATGTAAATTATGTATTGGTATCTCCTTTTGGACCATGAATTACTTTTCTATTCTTCCACTAATAAATTGCCAAAAACTTGGTGGCTTATAAAACACAACTGTATTGTCTCACAGTTCTAGAAGTCAAAAGTCCAAAATACATTTCACAGGGATAATATCAGACAAAACATTGGCAGGGCTGTTTTTTTTCTGAGGGCTTGATGACCAAGTCTCTTCCTCCTTCTAGAGTCTCCCAGCATCCCTTGACTTGTGGCTGCATCACTCCAATCTATACATCTATTGTCACACTGCCATTTGTTAGCTCTAATCTTATAAGGAACCATGCAGCTGCATAAAACCTTTCCAGATAATACAGGATAATCTCCTCATCACAAAATCCTGATCACATCCATAAAGTCCCATTTATCATGTAAGGGAATAAAAGGCCTTTCAAAAACTTAATGGAAGCTAGAATTAAAAGATGCTTATTTTAGTATAAAAATGAAATGAATTTACAGTTTTTCCAAATATACATTTTCCATAAACTTATTGAATACTTCTCCATATGAGGAGTTAAAAATCTTTTTCACCAAAATAAAATTAGCTTTTAATTCCATTTCCATGATCTTGATTTTTTGTTTTTAATTAATTTATTTGAATGACAGAGTTACAGAGAGAGGACATACACATACACACACATACACGCAGACGCGCACACATGCACATGCAAGGAGAGGTGTCTTCCATCTGCTGGTCTACTTCTTGAATGGCTGCAACAGCTAGGGCTGGACCAGGCTGAAGCAAGGATCCAGGAGCTTTATCCAGGCTTCCTACATGGGTGGCAGAGACTTAAGCACTTGGGCCATGTTCTGCTACTTTCCCAGACACATTAGCAGGGAAATAGATTGGAAGTGGAGCAACTGAGACATGAACCAGCACCCATATGTGATGCTGGTGTTGTAGGTGGTGGCTTAACCTGCTACATAACAATGCTAGCGCCAATTTCCATGGATTTGTTGAAGTTCCCTCATAAAGTTACAGGTCCCAAAGATTCAGTCATTGCCATCTTTGGAAAACCATTATTCAGTCCACTCCAGACTAGAAGAGAGCCTCTCTCATTACTTTTATATAGACAGGGTCCAGACTGGGCAATAGAAGCTCAACAGAGAGAGCATAGAGGTATACTACTAAAATTGGGAGTAGGCAGTCATGGTAGGTAGTTTTCCAGTAGTCATGCAGAGAAGAAACTTGAACATGTTAAGTAACCTGCAAGTGCGAGATCACCAAACAACACATGTAGTCATTTAAATATGTACGAAGCAGGACATCAAAGTTGCACTATAATAATACTTTTAGGTAAGATTTTCTCATTCCTTACTTCTCATCCTTCTATCTACTATGATAAAAACTGACAATGAAATTGGAGGAAGAACTGTTGGTGGGAATGCAAACTGGTAAAGCCACTATGGAAGTCAGTTTGGAGATTCCTCAGAAACCTGAACATAGCCCTACCATACAACCCAGCCATTCCAATCCTTGGAATTTACCCAAAGGAAATTAATTTGGCAAATAAAAGAGCGGTCTGCAGCTCAATTCACAATAGCTAAGACCTGGAATCAACCCAAATGCCCAGAACAGTAGACTGGATAGAGAAATTATGGGACATGTACTCTATAGAATACTACACAGCAGTCAAAAACAATGATATCCGGTCATTTGCAACAAAATGGAGGAATCTGGAAAACATCATGCTAAGTGAAATAAGCCAGTCCCAAAGGGAAAAATATCATATGTTCTTCCTCATTGGTGACAACTAACCGAGTACCAAAAAGGAAACCTGTCAAAAGGAAATGGACACTATGAGAAACAGTGACTTGATCAGCCCTTGCTCTGACTGTTGATGAACAACTTAATACTTTATCCCTTTCAGTATTTTTTATTCTACTTAATGCTATTGGTTGAACTCTTTAATTAACACACAATTATTCTTATTGTTTAAATTTAACTGAATTGTGATCCCTGTTAAATATAAGAATAGGAATAAGAGAGGGAGGAGATGTACAATTTGGGACATGCTCAATCGGACTTGCCCCAAATGGTAGAGTTAGAAACGTGCCATGGGATTCCAATACAATCCCATCAAGGAGGCATGTACCAATGCCATCTCACTAGTCCAAGTGATCAATTTCAGCTCACAATTGATCATAATGATAGGATTGAGAGTCAAAGGGATCACACAAACAAAACTAGTGTCTGCTAATACTAACTGATAGAATTAAGAAGGAGAGAACGATCCAACATGGGAAGTGGGATACACAGCAGCCTGATAGAATGGCAGATGTCCTAAACAGCACTCTGGCCTCAGAATCAGCCCTTAAGGCATTTGGATATGGCTGAAGAGCCCATGAGAGTATTTTAGGCATGGAAAGCCAAGACACTCTGGCAAAACAACAACAACAACAACAACAACAACAACAACAACAACAACAACTAAATGAAAGATCTCTGCGAGTGAGATCTCAGTGGAAGGAATGGGCCATCAAAGAAAGAGGTACCTTTCTCTGCAGGGAGGAGAGAACTTCCACTTTGACTATGACCTTGTCTAAATATGATCAGAGTTGGCGAACTCAAAAGGCTTCCATAGCCTTGGCAACTCATGACAAGAGCCTAGGGAGATTACTGATGCCATGAACAAGAGTGTCAATTTGTTAAGTCAACAACAGGAGTTACTGTGTACTTACTCCTCATGTAGGATCTTTGTCCTTAATGTGAGGTATAATGTGGATTAATGCTATAACTAGTACTGAAACAGTATTTTACACTTTGTGTTTCTGTGTGGGTGTAAACTGTTGAAATCTTTACTTAGTATACACTAAATTGATCTTCTGTATAGAAAGATAACTGAAAATGAATCTTGATGTGAATGTGATGGGAGAGGGAGCGGGAGATGGGAGGGTTGTGAGTGGGAGGGAAGTTATGGGGGGGGGAAGCCACTGTATTCCAAAAGCTGTACTTTGGAAATTTATATTTATTAAATAAAAGTTAAAAAAAAAGAAATTGAAGGAAGAAGTAAAAGAAGATGGACAATGGAAATGAGAAAAGAATGTAGAAATGTTCCCCCCTTTCTACTATGTGTCTCTAAATCTGAGACCATTCTCAAGGTTTAACTTCAAGAAAAATTCAGAAAAATTGATTATTACACAGGATTCAACATTTTAATTATGGATTTGAGACAATTCTTGTGCCAAGGTCAGACCAGAGTACTTTTATGATCTTCCAACTATTTCCTACCTGCTTTCTCCATGTAATATTACAAATGAGAAAAATGATTATAAAAATACACTCAGAAATATCTGTGGAATCTGAAAAAGTGCTGTACTAATTTACATCCATAAATATCATCAGCTGAGAATTGAATTAACAGAATGGCATGTTTAATGAATAGTATACTACATCTCACATCTTATTTGTAAGTTCCTCATATTCAAACAGGATAAATTTTTTTCTATTGCCCCTATTGCTTAGATAGTAATTAATCAAATAAAGCTTACACTTAGGTCATAAGTACTTTCACAAAGCCAGCAGTATGTTTTTAGCTCTGGCAGAATTATATCTGTAAAACAAATGACCTCATGGGATTTTTAAGAAACATGTGATTTCATCCACGCAACCTAGACTGATTCTAATCTCATCTTGGTAATATATTGACTATTTCATCATTCACAATTCACAGCCTATACTGGTGCACTTTTTTCATCAATTAAATGTAGGTAATATTCTCAATCATGTCTATCTTATAGCATAATTGTGAAGCTAGAATGAGGAAATATGCATGAAAGAACTTTGTGTACTAAAACATGCTACACTGATGAGGAAGATTATTGTGTTGGTCTTAGAATGACTCATGCACCTTTATTAAATTCTCCTTCCCTAACACTTTACCTCTAAGGGATTTCTATCACTATCCCAAGGATAGTCTGTTTTTAGTAGGCCATCTTGAGTGTGGTCTGCTATTTTAGTTTCTCAAGACATTTCTCAGAGAGATGGGTTGTAAAAGGAGCATCCAGGACAAAAAGTAGCACCCATATGGGATGCTAGTGCTTCAGGCCAAGGCTAAGCCTACTGAACCACAGAGCCTTCTACAGCCTCAGTTATTTAATACTAGATTGCTTTTCTCTACATTTTATTCTTTTTTCTTAAAAAAAAAATATGTAGAATTAAACATAATATTTTTCCCCAAAGAAATCCCAGTATTTATTTTCTAATCCCTGATATTCTTTTTTAAAAATATTTATTTACTTGACAGTCAGAGTTACACAAAGAAGGAGAGGCAGAGAGAAAGAGAGTTGGTCTTCGATTTGCTGGTTCACTCGGTTGGCCAAAATGGCTGGAGCTGTGCCAATCTGAAGCCAGGGCTTCTTCTGGGTCTCCCGTATAGGTGCAGGGGCCCAAGTACTTGGGCCATTTTCTACTGCCTTCACAGGCCACAGCAGAGAGCTGGATGGGAGGTGGAGCAGCCAGAATTCAAACCGGCACCCATATGGGATGCCGGCACCGAAAAGCGGTGGTTTTACCCACTACGAAACAGCACCGGCCACATAATCCCTGGTATTCTTTCATAAGCATGAAAATTCTATACCTTTAATATTATTTTAAATTTAAAAAAAAATAGTGTGACTGAACGTTCATCAAAGAAACAATCAGTTTAGAATTTCTTTGTTTATTTGAAAAAGTTACAGAGAGGGAGAGGCAGAGGCAAAGAGAGTGAAGTCTTCCATCTGCTGGTTCACTCCCCAAATGGCCACAATGCCCAGGGCTTGGCCAGGCCAAAGCCAGGAGCCAGGAGCTTCATCCAGATCTCCCACATGGATGCAGCGGCCCAAGGACTTTGGCCTTCCTCCACTGTTATCCCAAGCACATTAACAGGAAGCTGGATTGGAAGAGGAGCAGCGAGGACTCAAACAAGCACCCATACAGGTTACAGACTCTGTATACAGCAGCTTTAGACGCCACGCCACAGTGCCAGCCCATAGAATTTCTTTAGTGAAATCATCTACATGCCTCTTTGCCCAGGTTATTTAATGGTCAATGAGAGATTTCCAATCTGCTCCACATTTCTGAATCACATAATCACTACCCTGGTTGAGAATCTCAGGTACAATTGTGTCATTTGTGCCTACATTCAACGTTAAAATGGGGAGTGTAGGGAGCTTTTCAGGCTGTATGAGCCCACCAATGGCTATGTTTAAATAGGCCACAGACATGAACCGTAGTCACAGCAGTATTCCTTTATTCATCTAAATTTGAATTATTTCTGTTGTACCCTTTCAGAAATCCAATAAAGTAAATATTTATGTGCCTGCTTTTGTCAGATACTATGTTAGATGCTATAAAGTATTTCAAAGAAATACAAAATAGGCTCTAGTTCCAAGTAGCCATGATCTATCTGGGATAATCAGTAGAAGATTGGGTCACCTAAGATAATATCAAGGGCTATGTAGGATTTAAGTTAGTGAAAGGTGCGTAGGATCTCAATTACCAAATACAGATCAGACTAGAAAAGTGTTTCCTTAAGACCAGTGTTAAAAAAAATCACAGCTATTTGGTATCCATTCTTTTTAACTTGAATATTTTTAAATATTATCTTGGTTGTCACAAAATTCCTGTTACATAAACAACAAAAAGAAACAAAAATGGATAATAGGAATGGAGCTTCATGAGAACATCTAGGAACATCCACCTATCCCATTAGTTCTTGCTGATGCCCTTTGTCAACTTTGACCTTGGCCTTACTTGCTTCTATCTTTCACTTCATTGTGTTTTGGACATGATATTTCCTTTCCTCTTGCCCATCTATCTTACTTTACTTTCAGGTGGACATCCTTTTAAAATATACAACCCTGCTGCTTTGCCTAAGGACTGGCCTTTGCTTACTTTGTAGTAGCTGTCTGATTTTATCAGAAGAAAGAAAACATATCACTAGCCCTTCTTGTTTTTACCTCCAGATTTCACTATGTGTAATTTCCTCAAGGGAATTCCAGGGGGTATTGTATTGTCATAGAGCATTTAGTCCATTACTTTGAAGGAAACAAATAATAACTATTATTATCTGCAGCAAAGAATGCTTTGAAAATCTGATAATTTTCCCAAATGATCTGTCTTGTAAAGGAAAAAAAAATCACACCTTAGAGTTCCATAAAGCTACTTCTACTTGTCAGCACAAATTTTCCTGCTGCTTCTTTCTCTGCAAAGCAGTCCTCTTATTATTGCTACAGGAAACTTCAGTGGGTCATCTTTGGCAAATGCAAAAGGGAAACAACCTAATATTCTCTTCAAATGGTAATGTCTTCTTGGGGACATGCCTACTTTTCTTTTATACTTCAAACACAGCAGCTCTGTGCTCTAGCGAATAAGACACACAGATTAAAAAAAAGAAAAAAGAAAAAAAACACTTCCTGAATCTTGATTTTCAGCTGTACCAGGAAAGCAAAGTCCTATTCCCCCATATCTGCCAGCATCTGGACCTTCAAAGCCAGTATTCCTTCAGGGCAAATGAACCCAAACTTTTTTAAAAGATTCATTTATTTACTTGAAAGGCAAAGCTAGAGAGAGATTGAGAGCAAGAGTGAGAGTGAAAGAATGATCTTACAGCCACTGGTTCACTTCTCAAATGGCCATAGTAGCTGGGGCTGTGCCAGGCCAAAGCTAGGAGTCAGGAGCTTCTTCAGAATCTCCCACGTCAGTGCAGGGACCCAAGCACTTCGGCCATCTGCCGCTGCTTTCCCAGGTACGTGAGCAGGGAGGTGAGTAGGAATTGGAGAAGCACACTGGCGTGAACCGGCACCCATATGGGATGGGATGCTGGCATTACAGGTGGAATTTTAACCTGCTATTCCACAACACTGTTCCCTTCCTTCTCAGACCTTTTCTTATTGCCCCTTTACTCCCATCTCTCAATTGTTGAGGATTGCATTGCTGTTTAATTTTTGGCAAATTCTGTTTCCATTCTCTAAATGCAAGTCTCTTCAGCCAGATCAGGTCATTACTTTATGATTTTCTTTTCTCAGTACTCTTTGCATTTTATGGTTTCTAACATTGCCATGTGTATAAAAACATGAAACAAAAAAGTGGGACAAGGCCAGACCCATTTTATACTTTTGTGATTTCTCCCCTCGTAAGTGTATTTTCTGGGTTTTGGGAAGTTGCGTTCATTAGGCATGCATAATTTTAATTAGAATTGACAAATTCCTCAGAAAAGCACTGTCAGAGTTGAGAAGTGAAGGTAAGACTGGCATTGCCCTTACTGAGAAAGTTCTAGAAATACCAGCTTTGAGAGGCTTTTTATTTTGGTGCTTCAATCCAGGATATTTGAAAGATAATTGTTGGGCCAGTGCTGTGGCTCAGCAGGCTAATCCTCCGCCTTGCAGCACCTGCACACCGGGTTCTAGTCCCGGTCGGGGCACCGGATTCTGTCCCAGTTGCCCCTCTTCCAGGCCAGCTCTCTGCTGTGGCCAGGGAGTACAGATGGAGGATGGCCCAAGTGCTTGGGCCCTGCACCCCATGGGAGACCAGGAGAAGCACCTGGCTCCTGCCATCGGATCAGCGCGGTGCGCTGGCCGCAGCGCGCCGGCTGCGGCGGCCATTGGAGGGTAAACCAACGGCAAAAGGAAGATCTTCCTCTCTGTCTCTCTCTCCCACTGTCCACTCTGCCTGTCAAAAAATTAAAAAAGAATGATAATTGTCATTTAATGCATTCAAAAACACCTCTATTAGGACTCATTCAAAGAATGATGCTAGAAATAATAAAGAATACAAATTCTATACTAAAGGAGAGGGGAGAGTAAGATATATTAATACTTGAAATCTTTACTTAGTGTATACTAAATTGATCTTCTGTATATGAAGGTAATTGAAAATAAATCTTGATGTGAGTGGAATGGAAGAGGGAGTGGGAGATGGGCTGGTTGCAGGTGGGAGGGAGGTTATGGGGGAAAAAGCCACTGTAATCCAAAAGTTGTACTTTGGAAATTTATATTTATTAAATAAAAATTTAAAAAAAATATTTGATTTAGGAAGCTTTAGAAAGATTAGAAAGATTTCATAGTCAATATTAATAGTTCAACATATCAGAATTTCGCTTAGTTATTTTATTACTAATATATGGTTAAAAATGCCAATTAACATTCACATCATACAGGAAGGCTTCTTTTATGATGCTTGACCAAATAAATTGTTCTGTTTTTGGAATTCTTAGCAGTTACTTGGCACTTAGTTACATATTATTCCATGGAAACTATATTGTTTCAAATTGCTAATTAACTGTATCATCATGATTTGCATGTTCATAAATACATATATTAATGTATTTTACCCCCCCCCCTTTAGGATGGGATTTGTATTCTTTATTATCTCCCCTACAACACTTAGCATCACTCTTTGTAGAGTTCCAATAGAGGTTTTATGAATGTATTAAATGATAATTACCTTTCAAATTATCAGTGACTACAAAATATTCCAGGAAGGTAAGCATTATCTTCTTTTTTTAAGATTTATTTATTTGAAAGTCAGAGTTACAGAGAGAGAGAGAGAGAGAGAGAGAGAGAGAGAGAGAGAGATCCTCCTATCCACTGGTTCACTCCCCAGTTGGCTGCAATGGCAAGAACTCTGCTGTTCAGGAGCCAGGAGCCAGGAGCTTCTTTCAGGTCTTCCACACAGGTACAGGAGCCCAAGGACTTGGGCCATCTTCCACTGCTTTCCTAGGCCATAGCGGAGAGCAGGAAGGGAAGTGGAGCAGCCGGGACTCGAACTGGCACCCATATGGGATGCCAGCACAGCAGGCAGCGGCCTCACCTACTACACCACAGCACCACCCCCAGCATTATCTTCTTTAAAAGACAATTTAACTTTTAGTTTGTGAATGTTATTTTATGATTACTTCAAAGCCTTTATATTGCCCTCTAGTGTAACTATTTTTAAAGAGAGGTAATGCTTATTCTCTCTCCCCTCTTCTTATATAGTTCTTCTATTTTTCCTCTATCTTATTCTGTAGTTGTGATTGCTCCTCCATGCTGTTACTTACTCTCTGCTTTTTATTCATCTTCTTGGCGAGTTACTCTACTATACTACTTCAACTATTGTCTCTTTGTAGTTAATTCCAAAAATTTACCTTTCCGTCTGTGTCCCATGAATAGTGTTGTCAAATATGGGTAGAATAATATCACGTGGGTGTATTTAAATCACTTTAAATTCAAAATTATTACAAACAAAGCTCATCATCTCTTCTGCCACTCAAATCACTGATCCTTTCCAATATCTTCCCCTAGTCTTGCTGTTTGTGTCCACTTCTATC
This sequence comes from Lepus europaeus, assembly GCF_033115175.1. Lineage (NCBI taxonomy): Eukaryota > Metazoa > Chordata > Mammalia > Lagomorpha > Leporidae > Lepus > Lepus europaeus. Next base: position 35,076,821 of record NC_084850.1, on the reverse strand, counting down.
ATCAAAGTCTGCTATGCCTTGGAATCTTCTTTTCCACTTCTTTCTTCTTCTTTACCTTTCATGTGTAATCCTGCAATCCTGTTGCATCTCCCCAGTAATTTTGAGAGCCAATTCCTCTTTTATGTGACCTCAATACATGAACTAATCTAGGACTCGATCTATACTAAAACTTAGATTATTTCTATATTACCATCCCAGCCTACTGATTGTATTGTTATTTGCAATGAAGATAACAATGATAGCTCTTGGCTTAAAAAACTGCTCTTTATGTGTGCTCGGCATTGTATTAATGTATTTTATGAAGATTATCTAATTTTCTTCTTGTAAAAACCTAATGGGACATATATTACTATTCCCACTTTATGAATCAAAGAACCTGTGACTTAGAAAATTTGCCTAAATTATTCATGGCCTCATAGCTAATAAGTTGAAAAACTTAGATGTTACTTTTTGAAATAACATAATAACAAATTTCTGTACATCCCTGCCAGATTTTGATCATTATCAGTTTTTATAATCAGTGAACACTACACATAAAATTGCTATCATGGGTAGATTCACAGAATGTTGTGATATTTTTACAAGGATACATTTTTTTGATATTTGAAAAAGATCATTATAAAACTTTATTCGAGTTGGTTATTACATCGTGATCATCACAACATAGAGAAAATGGCTTGAAGAAATGTGCTACAAAGAAGTCTCTGGTGCCATTTGTTTCACCATTGAAATTATTTCTGTTCTAAATCTGACAATGATATGAATTTAAAGCACTAGCTTTAGCACTAGATATCTTTGATTTTTTTAAACTTTTATTTAATGATTATAAATTTCCAAAGTACAGCTTATGGATTACAATGGCTCCCCCCCTCCCATAACTTCCCTCACACCAGCAACCCTCCCCTTTCCCGCTCCCTCTCCCCTTCCATTCACATCAAGATTCATTTTCAATTGTTTATATACAGAAGATCAGTTTAGCACATATTAAGTAAAGATTTCAACAGTTTGCACCCACACAGAACACAAGTGTAAAATACTGTTGGAGTACTAGTTATAGCATTAAATAACAGTGTACAGCACATTAAAGACAGAGATCCTACATGATATTTTTTTTAAATTAATTTTCTATGTAATTTCCAATTAACACCAGGTTTCTTTTTTAAAGGTATAAAGTGAAAACTGTTTTAAGAACTTTCCAATTTTTTAAAAAAATTAAGACCCAGTTATTTTTACCAAATTACCACATTTATTTAATATGTAGATATTATCTATGTACACATATGTTATTTTTTTTCTTGAAAACAGAGATGTTAATATCAAAGTATGATACTCATGACAAGGATCGCAAAGTAGGAAAAGAAAGCTATATTGTCATGTACATGGTATAATTCAGTAAAGCAAAATCTATAACTATACACCAAATTTTATGAAATATAAACAGTTTTTATGTTCTCAATAATAACTTCCTTAATAAATCGCGATATTTATTCTTATGGGTCTGGTTTACTTCACTTAAGTTACTGATATTCAGCTCCATTCTGTTGCAAATGTCACTTCATTATTCTATCTTTGAGTAATATTCTATAATGTATATATATCACATTTTCCTTATCCAATCATAAATAGATGAATGTCTATTTTGAGTCCATATATTGACTATTGTGAATTGGGCTGCTATAAACATGGAGTTGCAGGTGTCTCTTTCATGGGCTGATTGCATTCCTTTGGATATAGTACCAGAAGTAGGATAGCTGGATCATATGAGAAATCCATTTATAGTTTTCTGAGGAATCTCCATACTGTTTTCCATAATGGTTGTACTAATTTGCATCCCCACAAACAATGTATTAGGGTACCGTTTTCTGCACAGCCTCACCAGCATTTATTTTTGATTTTGGGATAATAGCCATTCTAACTAGGGTGAAATGGCACTTCATTATGGTTTTTATTTGCATTCCCTGAATGCTAGTGATCCTGAGTATTTTTTCATTCATTTGTTGGCCACTTGTATTTCTTCCTTTGGAAAATGTCTATATCTTTTGTCAATTTCTTAACTGGTTTCTTTGATTTGTTTACTTTCTTGGGTTCCTTAAAGATAATTGAGTTTTTTATAAAGATTTATCATGTATTTGAAAACCACAGTTACACAGAAAGATGGACACACACACACACACACACAGAAAGAGAGAGAGAATCTTCCATCATCTGTTTCACTCCCCAGACAGCCAAAATGGCCAGTTCTGGGCCAGGCTGAAACCAGGAGCTAGGAGCGTCTTCCAGGTCTACACTTGGGCCGTCTTCTGCTACTTTTCCCAGGAGATTAGCAGGGAGTTATATTGGAAGTGGAGTAGCCAAGGCTCTTGATCTGTTTGACCATATGGGATGTTGGCATTGCATACAACAGCTTTACCTGCTACACCACCAGAAATAATGGATATTAATCCATTATCACATGCATGGTTTGCAAATGTATTTGCCAATTCTGTTAGCTGTCTGTTCACTTTAATTTTTTCATGTGCCATGAAGAATCTTCTTAGCTTGACACAATCCCATTTGTCTTTTATTGATTTTACTGCCTATGCTTAAAAGGGTCTTAGACAAAATGTCTTTGCCACATTTTACAATGTCTAACAGCATTTCCCCTATATTGTCCTTTAGTAGTTTGATAGTTTTACATATTACGTTTCGATCTTTGATTCATTTGGGGTTGGTATTTGTATAGGATGTTAGGTAGTGGTCTTATTTCAAACTTCTGCATATACAAATCCAGTTTTCCCAACAAGGAATGCTTTTAGCACACTTCAAAGATTATTCAATTGTAGTTATGTGGGTTCACTTCCAGTGTTTCTATTCTTTTTCAGTGGCCTACATGTCTTTGCCAGTACCATGCTGTTTTGGTTATAGTAGCCCTGTAGTCTGTCTTTAAATATGGTGTTGTGATGCCTTCAGTTTCATTTTTATTGTTTATGATTATTTTGGCTATTTGGGGTCATTTTTGTTTCCATATTACTTTTATCATTTTTTTCTAGTTCTGTGAAGAATAGCTTTGGTATTTTGATGGGGATTGTACTGAATCTATCAGAAGCTTTTTTGAGAATAAAGATTGTATCTTCTCCTTTGATGATATATTCTAGCATACATGACATTAGTGCAACGCAGCTTTGAAACTCTTGACTCAACAACAGAAATGAAAGTTGGATGAGAATTTTCTTTTTATTTCAATCTCTTCATTGGCAAACAAGAGTATCAGGCTACTTGGCATTTGAGTTCCATTCTAGCTCTAGTATGATAAATTCTGTGTATTCGGATATAATCTAAGTACTTAACTTTTTATGTGATATGAGGGAAAGTTTGAGAAAAGCTAGTTAATCTTAGTATGGTGCTTTGCATTCATGTGAATTTTATTTATCCTTTTTCAAAAATGTTTTGGATCATAGAAAATTAATGAAAATTTCAGACTTTTTGAGTTTGTACTGTTTTTTTTTTACAAGTTAGTCATCCACAGATTCACCTGTCATTCAGTAAGTTTTATATTGTTTGCTCTGTGACATGAAACATTGACCCATTTCCTGAATCACAGACTCTTTGAATTCATAGGTATTATTGTCTAATGATCATGATAACTATTCAGTTAGAGAAAGGATAGAAGAAAACGGCTTCTCATAGATATGGTTTTGTCATGTGTAGCCACATTAACAACGATTCTATGCCTACTGAAATGGATCAGATTACAAGTGAGCCACCCATTGTGCTTAGTTGTGGTATATAAAATAATTTCTGGTTGACTGTAGGCAAATGACCTGACGCAGTAGTTCTTTCCTTCTAGCTCTTTTTCTTAATAGCTAATTATTCCTGGTTTACAATCCATATACTGTCTTTCATCTGCCTTATTTTGGACAAGTACTTTTACTGTTTTGATTGTCAGTTTTCTATTCTGTAAAACTACTTATTATACTGGGAGGGCTATAAATTGTGGCAGATTAAAACACTTAGGCAAGTATCAGGTATAGTTATACATTGGGTAAATGGAGTTTTCATTGTTATTCTTTCTTTTATTCTTTCTTTTTTTCTATCCTTATCTCCTATCTCTGTCTTGAGAAGAGAAATTATTAAGTTTCTTAGAAAAGACTTCCTGGAAATGGAAATATCAGTCTATCAGGCTGGGTATCCAGTTTTTCCTGGGATTCTCTGCCTCTGCAATTTAAGAATTCAAACTTGAAATTGGGATACTAATTGTGGGTGCCTGATTTCAAGTTATAATTGGTAAGAAATTAATCCAATGCCCATTGCTGCATTTCAGTTAATTCATCCTGGGCTTCTGGGCTAGGAGTTTGATCTCCTGTGGGTTGTTCATGCAAAGTTATTTCTGAATCTTCTAGGTTTACAAATCATTTGGTACCCAGCTGTTATGCTGCGTGATTCATGGTTATGGGTGCCTTGCTTCAAACGCAGTTCCTTCCCTGTCGTTGCCTTGTGATTCAGTTGTTTTCGGTGTGGTGTGCATCTTCTCACATTCATTTGGACTCTGCCTCCCCCAACTTCTGTCATGGAACAAATGAGTCAGTGTCTAATGGTGCTAGCTTGCCATCCAATTACTTCAAATTTCCTCTAGTGGGTGGATGCCAGAGAAAATGGTGCTGCTGGCTCACAGAGGGGCTGGCTGCCCTCCTGCCAACCTGTCCTGTAGAGGGGGAAAGAATGGCTACATTTCTCAGAATGAGTATTCAGGAAGCATTCATTATGGACAAGGCCAAAGGGCATGATTGCTCAGTAGATGGCAGTGTGGTCTGGGTTGAGGAAGCAAGGCAAATTCATGCATTTATTTGCATTTCCTTATCCTGCCTGATGCCTTTGACAGTTCTGACTTGAGATTTTATCCTGAGTATTTTAGTACCTTATATCAAGTGCTCTTTTTGGGGAAAAAAAACTTTTTTCTTTAGAGACTTCCTTCTTGTTGTTGTGATCTGAAGTTTTTGGAATCTTGGTAGCTAATTGCTCTTAGTTGGACATCTTTATATGTAGGCTGTACATCTGCTTCCCAGATATGGTAGGAGAATTTTGTTCCTGATGGATATAGAGGCTATTTCACTGAATTTATCAGAAGGGAGGACTTCTACAAACCCTAGATTTTACTGGTTTCTCTGCTGGAGATGGAAGCTCTTGATATCCAATGTGTCAACTCTCTCAGGTCCCATTCAGCCTTCAAACTGAATACAAGGACAAAAATCTCTTTCTGTCTTTGAACCCTGCATCCCACTGAAAAGCCCTTTCCAAGATGACTTATTTCTCAGCATAAGTAGAAATCTTTGAAAAGGTTTGCTTTTTAATAAGAAACCTCTCCACACCACAAGGCCTTGGTAAGAAAAAAGTGTACTTCCGTGGGCCGCAGACTTTGTCATGGTTAGGAGAGTTGCTGGGTATTTTGCTGGAATTGATAAGGCTGAGCAAGGGCTTGGATTTTTTTTATGTCCTTGTTGTATAAGCTTTTCTTAACTGCAGATACTATTTCTTTTTAAAAAGATGTGTTTTATTTTTGAGAGAGAGAGAGAATATGAATGAATATCTTCTATCCTCTAGAAAGGCTGCAATGTCTTGGACAGACTATAAAGTGAATAAACTAAAAGAAAAAAACTAGAAGGAGGAGGGAGAGAGGAAGGATGGGCAATATTATGTGCTTAAAATTATAAATGAAATTCATGAAATCTGTTTTGTTCATATAATTAAATAAGCTCAGATACAATTTATATATTAATGTATAAATGTAAAAAATAATATCTCTTCTACATAATTACGATTTTACATCTGAAGGTAGGAATGTAGTCATGCATTCATTCTTTCTTCCATTTGTTCATTTATTCAACAAATAGTAATTGAGAGCCAATTATATCTTAGTCATTATGGGGGAAACTTGGGTATGTGGATGAATAAAAGACAAATAATCGTTGAGTTCATGGATCTTGTATCTGCCTGAATTATTAAATTTCGTGCTGAGTATATTTAGCTTCTTGAACTATTTCTCACAGCCTTGGTCACATCCCTGTGGACATTTCATCAGTTTCCTAAGGAGGGTGCGTTCTAAGGAGTGATCTGATAAATGGTTAAGAGTTTTCTGGGTTCAAATACAGTTCTGTGAATTAGTAACTATGAGCAAGATATTTAACTGCTCTGGGCTTCCATTTCCTCTTTTTAAAAATAGGAATAGTCATGGTATTTGTTGGATTAAATGAGACAATGTACCTAAAAAGCATTTAGCACAGTACTTGGCATATAAATGTCTTAATAAAGAAAAAAAGCTTCTTATTTGACTGATGACATTAATGTTTTTGGCAGATATATCCTGCTGTTAATGCCGCCAGTGACTGCAATCACCTCAAACCCTCATGTAATTTTATGTCTTCCAGGGAAATTACCAATTCTGTTTTCCAGAGCTACATTCAGATGTCATGCCTCTATCAACCTCTTTAAGACATATTTTGACCAACTCTCTCTGTTTGACTAGCTTGTATGTCATCTTCCTGAGAGACAGATGCTATTTCAGTGCCATGATTGATATCCTTGACTTGACTTTTCGTTATCACTGTGTTTGCTATGAATGTAGAAATGTGGCTTGTGTCCTCCCTAAGTCTTTGAATCTTTTTTTGTAGATGAACAGATTATAAGTATACCACCTCAAGCAACAGGGAACACATTGCCTTCTTTCGGTGCCTTCCTTTATTATATTTAATAGGCCTTTGGTGAGTATGCATTTATAGGATGATTGTTGAACAAAATTAATCCCATTTCTTTTTTTTAAGTTTTATTAGTAAATACAAATTTCCAAAGTACAGTTTATGGATTATAATGGCTTCCCCACCATAACTTCCCTCCCACTCGCACCCCTCCCATCTCCCGCTCCCTCTCCCATTTCCATTCGCATCAAGATTCATCTTCATTCATCTTTATATACAGAAGATCAATTCAGTATATATTAAGTAAAGATTGCATCAGTTTGCACCCACACAGAAACACAAAGTGTAAAATACTGTTTCAGTACTAGTTATAGCATTACTTCACATTGGAAAACACATTAAGGACAGATCCCACATGAGGAGTAAGTACACAGTGACTCCTGTTGTTGACTTAACAATTTGACACTCTTGTTTATGGCGTCAGTAATCTCCCTAGGCTCTAGTCATGAGTTGCCAAGGATATGGAAGCCTTTTGAGTTCGCCAACTTTGATCTTATTCCGATAGGGTCATAGTCAAAGTGGAAGTTCTCTCCTCCCTTCAGAGAAAGGTACCTCCTTCTTTGATGGCCCTGTGCTTTCCACTGGGATCTCACTCACAGAGATCTGTCATTTAGGTCTTCTTTTATTTTTCCAGAGTGTCTTGGCTTTCCATGCCTACAATACTCTCATGGGCTCTTCAGCCAGATCCGAATGCCTTAAGGGCTGATTCTGAGGCCAGAGTGTTGTTTAGGACATCTGCCATTCTGTGAGTCTGCTGTGTATCCCACTTCCCATGTTGGATCTTTCTCTCCCTTTTTGATTCTATCAGTTAGTATTAGCAGACACTTGTCTTGTTTGTGTGATCCCTTTGACTCTGAGACCTATCAGTGTGATCAACTGTGAACTGAAATTGCTCACTTGGACAAGTGAGATGGCATTGGTACATGCCACCTTGATGGGATTGTATTGGAATCCCCTGGCACGTTTCTAACTCCACCATTTAGGGCAAGTCAGCTTGAGCATGTCCCAAATTGTACATCTCCTCCCTCTCTTATTCCCACTCTTATATTTTTCACCTCACCCCAGTTAGAATGGCTTACATTCAGCAATCTACCAACAATAGATGCTGGAGAGGATGTGGGGAAAAGGGGGCACTAACCCACTGTTGGTGAGAATGCAAACTGGTGAAGCCACTGTGGAAGTCAGTTGGAGATTCCTCAGAAACCTGAATATAACCCTACCATACAACCCAGCCATAGCACTCCTTAGAATTTACCCAAGGGATATTAAATTGGCAAACAAAAAAGCTGTCTGCACCTCAATGTTTATTGCAGCTCAGTTCACAATAGCTAAGACCTGGAACCAACCAACCAAATGCCCATCAACATTAGACTGGATAAAGAAATTATGGGACATGTACTCTATAGAATATTATATAGCAGTCAAAAACAATGAAATCCGGTCATTTGCAACAAAATGGAGGAATCAGGAAAACATTATGCTGAGTGAATTAAGCCAGTTCCAAAGGGACAAATATCATATGTTCTCCCTGATCGGCGACAACTAACTGAGCACCAAAGGGGGAACCTGTTGAAGTGAAAGGGACACTATGAGAAACAGTGACTTGATCAGCCCTTGTCCTGACTGTTGATGTGCAACTTAATACTTTTTTTTGTTCTAGTACTATTGATTGAACTGTGTAATTAACACACAATTATTCTTAGGTGTTTAAATTTAACTGAAAAGTGATCCCTGTTAAATCCCATTTCTTAATATGAAATATTTCATGATAACTTGGCTGACTTCACTTACTCCATCATTTTATTTTAGGACTTTACCTAGACTTCTGTTTTTAAATTTATTTCTAATCTGCACATACAAACACACACACATAAGTTTCTCCCTACAATTACTGCTCCCCAGAAATCCTGGGCAATAACTCTGAGGGTGAGGAATCATGAGTGAGAATAGGTTGGGAGAGGAGTAGAAATTATGCAGATTAATGTGGGCCTTATGAACAGGGCATTTTTCCCCTATTTGAGTACCAGGCTTAACTCAGGAACATAGGAAAGCTGACCTGAAGATGTGTGAGGACCTGTATTATTTTTCTTCCCATTCTAGTTGGTTTGAGAAATGCCCTGTCTACTTTTGTGACCCATTGTTTGTCCTCTGTAGAACAGCTATTTCTGTAAGGCCATTCAGCTTATTACAGTTCCTAAAATTACCACTGTTAGAGTCACTCATTTCTGCCTAGTATTTTATGAGTATCTATGACCACTCATTACTTCCTATTGTAGCATAGTTGAGTCTTCCTTTGATAGGTGAGGCTAGGAAAAGAGAGGAATGTCTAGGTCAGGTGAGGAAATGGGAAATTAACTGCTGGAGGGGACTTGTATGAAAAAAAATTCTGAAGGAGACACTGAAGTTTAGATAGGAGACTCAGAAACAAATCTCATTGAATTGTTAGGGTCTGTCCATCCTTAGACCTGGGGAAGAGATGCTACCAATCTGGGCTCCATTCTCTAAAACATCTGGTTTAGCCACACCCCAGGTGATAGGGAGGGAAATCTGTGCTGCCAATGTGTGTACCACTAGGCCTGAGGTAACTGTCAGGTGCATCAGTATGGACTATCTGTGCCATATAAAATATAAGGGGACTTTAAAAATGTTCATGGAAAATGGAAGCAGGGGCTGGCGCCGTGGCTCACTTGGTTAATCTTCTGCCTGCAGCACCGGCATGTCATACGGGTGCCGGTTCTAGTCCAGGCTGCCCCTCTTCCAGTCCAGCTCTCTGCTGTGGCCCAGGAAAGCAGTGGAGGATGGCCCAAGTGCTTGGGCCCCTGCACCCACATGGGAGACCAGGAAGAAGCACCTGGTTCCTGGCTTTGGATTGGCGCAGCTCCGTCCATGGCAGCCATTTGGGGAGTGGACCAATCTAGGAAGACCTTCTCTCTGTCTCTCTCTTTCACTGTCTATAACTCTACCTGTCAAATAAATAAATAAATAAATAAAAGAAAATGGAATCAAAAGGTACATTTATTTTGATGCAAAAATATAAATCTATACATTCTTCTATTTTTTAAAGATTTATTTATTTATTTGAAAATCAGAGTTACACAGAGAGAGGAGAGGCAGAAAGAGAGAGAGAGAGAGGTCATCCATCTGCTGGTTCACTCCCCAATTGGCCACAATGGCCGAAGCTGCGAAGATTTGAAGCCAGGATCCAGAAGCTCCTTCTGTATCTCCCACTTGGGTGCAGGATCTCAAGGATTTGCGCCATCTTCTACTGCTTTCCCAGGCCAACGCAGAGATCTGGATCAGAAGTGGAGCAGCCGGGACTTGAACCAGTGCCCATATGGGATACAGGCAATGCAGGCGGCGGCTTTACCTGCTAAACCACATACATTTTTCCATGAACATTGTAAAGACCTCTTATGTAGGACATCTGAATTTTTGTTGAATTTAACAACCTTAGTACAGTCAGAACTAGGATTTGTGGGGGCTATAATATTCACATGCATGTGTATAAGGCCCCTTACTTTGTCGGATGGTGACTGAAGTAGAAAGAGAAAAAGCAAGATGTGGACCTGGGACGACCTCTCTCTACACTGACATATTCCACTGAGAAATGTGAAGAAACTGAGAATTCAAATTTGATCCTAGCCTTCAAAGATGTCATGAAGTTTATTTTTCAAGGTATGAGAAGTGAACATATTTTATTTAACTATTCTTAAATTTTTATATATATTTAAAAATATGTAGACATCTGTTATGTGGATTTCCATTTGTACTCTTGTCCCAGACTCCACAAATGCTAGTTGAGGGCCTTTAAGAATGGCAACAATTACCAAATGAGGTTCTGTTCCATATGCTTTAGATCCAAAATCTCATTTAATCCTCATAACAAGTCTGTCAGTTTGGCACCAGTAATTTTTCCATTTAACAAATAAGGAAACTGAGGCTCAGTGAATTGAAATCGTTTATATAATATCAAAGAAAGTAAATACAATAACAGATTGACACTTAAGCCTTAGTCCAAGTTCATATAAGCCCCCTTGGACCTACATCCCTTGAATAAAAATCCTCTCTTTTCTTTGTTCAAGTTACTAACCTCTCATTATCAGTGCCTTAGTTTCTGGAGCTGCAAAATGTAGGTGTATGTGTGATAACAACAGTACATACCTTATTTGTGTATGATTTGGGGAGGAATTAAAAAGACCTTACACGTAAAGTTCTCAGCACAGTGCTTGGAAAAGCTCAATGAATGTTAGCAATTATTAGTAGTAGTCATCTTAATAATCATAGCAGCAATATCATTAAATTGAGGTATAAATATCATGTAAGTATATTTCTTACTCATTCTTTTTTTTCTTACTCATTGTTGAATAACAAATTACCCTAAAACTTGGTAGCTTTAAACAGTACACATTTATTTTCTCATTCTCTCTGGGTCAAAAATCTAGGCACAGTTTGACTGGATTCTTTAATTCAGGGTCTCTAATAGAACATAATCAAATCTCTACTGAAGAAATATTTGCTTATAAGATCATGCACATGACTATTAGCAAGTATTTTCTCCTTATTGACTATGGACTGGAGGTGTCTCAGTTATTTGGCATGTGGGCCTCTCCATAGGGCAGCTCACCATATGACAGCTTGTTTCCCTCAAAGAATAAAAAGAAGATGAGAAAGTGCTAGCAAAGATGGAAATAATAGTATTTTGTAACCTAGTTATTGAAGTGACATCACATCATTTTTGCCATATTGTCTTCTTTGAGAGAAAGTTGCTGCAGGAGAGTGTTCTAAAAGGGCAAGAATACTATGAATTGGGGATCACTGCAAAGTACACGTAGGTAGCATTATGCCATGGAATAAACATGATGCAGTTTCACTGTGTGGCAAAGGCAATTTAAGTCAAAGTATAGTTACATAATAAAATAGAAAACAAAATTCACATATATTAAAAATAAATGAAAGCATGAGATTCTCAAGATGTTTTATATGACTGGCTGCTACCTGACTGTATTACTTTCTGAACTTATACTGACTCTAATTTGCTGATTTCCAAAAGAAAAAAATTATTTTGGAAAAGCTAGTTGTGAAGGTATATGAATTTTTTTCTGTGTTCCCCAGCATTTTTTGTTTCTATTCCTACAATCACCTGAACCTAAACTTGTCATCTCTGTTGCCTCACCTGTCTGTATGATTCGAGGGAGCTTGTGGAACTATAGTACCCAGTGTAATGGTCTTAAACTTTGGTTGAATATTAGAGTCACAACAGGTATTTTTGAGAAATACTGAGATTAGAGCCCTTCCCCTGTCTTTGTACATTTACTAGTAGAGCTCTTGTTTGGAGGAGCCCTGAGTCTGTGATTATAAAGTAAATTAGAAGTACATTATTGCAAAATCTTAAGAAAGAAAAAAGGAGGATGAAGTACCACTGTATTCTTAGAATTGTATCTATGAAATTCATGAAATATATTCTCTCTCTCTCTCTTTTTTTTGACAGGTAGAGTTATAGACAGAGAGAAAGATAGACAGAAAGGTCTTCCTTCCATTGGTTCACCCCCCAAATGGCCGCCACGGCTGGCGCTGTGCTGATCCGAAGCCAGGAGCTGGGTGCTTCCTCCCAGTCTCCAAAGCGGGTGCAGGGACCCAAGCACTTGGGCCATCCTCCCCTGCACTCCCGGGCCACAGCAGAGAGCTGGACTGGAAGAGGAGGAACCGGAACTAGTACCCGGAGCCCCATCCAGGACTAGAAACTGGGGTGTCGGCACCCCAGACAGAGGATTAGCCAAGTGAGCCATGGCACCGGCCGCTGTTCTCTATATATTAATAAATAAAATAAAAACAAATAATATCTAAAAATATTAGCACATGTTTCCTCTTTATTAGATCATGGAAGAATTGATTTCCTTTGTGTACTTTATGCCTTTCACTGCTAACAACAATGATAGTATTGTACATACTTATGGAATGACAGGAAATTGCTTTTCTAGACCTTTACATGCTGTAACACTCTTCATCCTCACAAAAATCTTACTATACTTATTCTATAGACAACAAACTTGAAGCCATGTTAAGAAACTCGTCTAAGTTTACAAATATCAAAGTTGTAGACAGTTGTAATGAATACTTGTATCATTTTCTCTGTATGAGATTCATTGCTTTTTGAAAGCACCATTTACAGATTTATTTAGTATTCCCAGCAATCCAATGAGAGTACTGTCATTATCATCAGACAGATGTGGAAACTAAGGAATGGAGAGATTAGCTAACTTGTCCTACATCATGCAACTAGATGATAACAGAGCCAGTATTCAAACCTAGACTCTCTGGCTGCAGAATCGACTGCCCAACACATCCTGTGTAAAGCTTCTTGCAGGAGCAGACATTTTGGTGTAGCCGATAAAGCTGCTGCCTGCAATGCCAGCATCCCATATGGATGTCAGTTTGTGTCCCAACTGCTACACTTTTTTGAAGGTTTTTATTAATACAAATTGCATATGTAAAGATTTTAGGGATATAGTGTTTCTTTCCCCCATTCCTGCCCTCTGACCTCCCACTCCCTCTCCCATTCCATTTTCCATTAAGATTCATTTTTAATTGACTTTATATACAGAATACCAACTCTATACTAAGTAGAGATTTCAACTATTTGTACCCACACAGACACACAAAGTATAAAGTACAGTTTGAAGACCATAAGGCCTGGGAACCATATCTAGCTGGTTTCAAAGGTCAAATTCTTTTCTCACCCACTCCTCAAATCATCTACCTCTATAGGCTGAATTTCTGACCTAGCTCTCCATTAGTTAACTATTAGACATTAAGGAATTAAGTTAACCTAGTACCACTTCAGTTTCTTACCTTTTAAGAATGGAAATAATAATATATGCCATAGTTGCTTCCAAGATATATTGTGAATATTTAATCAGAATCTAAATGTTAAATTACTACATAGAAAGTGCTAAAAAGTTTGAGATGTTTTATTATGACCTGTCTCATATTTTCAGCTGTAAATAGGCAAATCACTGCCATGAAGATGATTTCAGAGAAGGTATATCAATAGAGCTTGGGGATTTACCTTTGGATAAATAAGAGGAATATTTTCAGGAGTTTGGAGAGTTGTAAGGAGCAGACATAAAACAGTAAGGTCCTGGGATACTTGGCACTAGACTGTCACTATCTTTCATGATGAGGAGAAACTAACCTCAATTGACTGGACAGATTAATGTTGAAACAAGAGAAGAGACGTCAATTTCAAAAGCTATAGACCACAGAAGCCAAGAATGGACAAGTATTCTAAGGTCACTTGGAGTGGCAGAACAGAAGGAGAGAATAATGTCAAGCCTATAGTCAAATAATGTGAGGAAACGAGAGCAGCAAGATGGCGGAATAGGAAAGGAGCACACTGATAGTCTGGGAAGAGACAGTTTAATAAAAGTGGAGATACTGCAGGTTCAGGGAAGAGTAGGGGAAGAAACAGCAGCGGAAACTCTTCTGGAACTAGTGATTCACAGCGCACCTGCGTAGAGAGCGTGGGAGCCCATGTTCGGGACACCAGCAGCAGACTCAACACACCAGCACTGGAACGCAGGGTGAGCCGAACCTCAATAGCCCGAGACACCAGTGGGAAAGCAGAAAGAGGAGACTAGAGGGAATGAGGCTTGAAACTCCGTGAGGAAAAGTTCACCAGGCTAACTAGAAGACAGAGAGGGAAAAAAAAGTGACCGATACGGACACGAGTTTCTCTCTCTCCACTCACCCCTCAAAGGCTAGCAAGACAAAGAGCAGGTGCCATTTTGGACATACGTCATAAGCAGGGCGAGCTCAGGTCTGCACCCGCCCTCAGCCTAGCAGAAAAACCTGACTCTGGGGGGGTGAAATAACAGGAGATTAGGATCTAACTTGGCAAACCAGTGGGAAACTGCAGGAGAATTGGAGCGCACACCGAGTGCAGCAGAGATTCCCTGAGTGGCCCTTGGGAAAGAGCTTCAGATCTCTGGCTCCTGTGGGTATATCACTCGCCTGCTAACTACCTCCAATTCTGCTCAGCTATGCGGAATTACTTCCCTTTTGAATAATAATAAAAAAAAATTACCATGCCTAACCTGGGAGTGTCACCGTTGGCACACCCTCAACCCTGAGGAACCAAACAGAGCTCTCAGGCCACACTTATCTCAAGCCTCTAAGGCTCCACCGAAAGCAGACAGTCCACTTAATATAGAGCCATAGAATAACAAGAAAAAACACCACAGTGAAGAAACCAAATATCTCCAACATGTCAAACAACAAACGCAAAAACCAAGGTAACAAGAACAAGGAAGACACTATGATGCCCCCAAATGAAAAAGACACCCCAATTCAAGATTATGAAGATGATGAGATAGAAGCAATGCAAGAAGCGGATCTCAAAAAATTGATAAGAACATTAAGAAGTTCTCAAAAACAAATTCTTGAACTACAGAAATCCTTAATGGGCAAGATAGAAAATCTCTCTCATGAAAATGAAATATTAAGGAGGAATCAAAATGAAATGAAACAACTAGTAGAACAAGAAACTGTGATAGTGACGAGAAATCATAATGAAATGAAGAACTCAGTAGATCAAATGACAAACACATTAGAGAGCCTTAAAAACAGAATGGGTGAAGCAGAAGAGAGAATATCCAACTTAGAAGACAGAGAACAGGAAAGAAAACAGGCAAACCAAAGAAAAGAAGAGGAAATTAGAAATCTAAAAAATATTGTTGGGAATCTACAGGGTACTATTAAAAAACCGAACATTCGGGTTCTGGGAGTTCCTGAAGGCATGGAGAGGGAGAAAGGATTAGAAGGCATTTTCAGTGACATACTAGCAGAAAATTTCCCAGGTTTGGAGAAGGACAGAGGCATCTTAGTACAGGAAGCTTATAAAACCCCTCGTAAACATGACCAAAAGCGATCCTCACCACGACATGTTGTAATCAAACTCACCACAGTGAAACATAAAGAAAAGATTCTAAAAGGTGCAAGAGAGAAACGTCAGATTACTCTCAGAGGATCTCCAGTTAGACTCACAGCTGACTTCTCATCAGAATCCCTATAAGCTAGAAGGGAATGGCAAGACATAGCCCAGGTACTAAGAGAGAAAAACTGCCAGCCCAGAATATTATATCCTGCAAAGCTCTCATTTGTGAATGAAGGTGAAATAAAGACTTTTCATAGCAAACAGAAATTGAAAGAATTTGTTGCCACTCGTCCGGCCCTGCAAAAGATGCTTAAAGATGTGTTACACACAGAAACAAAGAAACATGGTCATCAATGTGTAAGAAGGTAAAGGAAGGAAACCTCACAGCAAAAGATCACAGGAAGCTCAATTTCTCTTTGACATAGAATTAAAATCTGATTCTCTGTTAAAGCAATGTGTTAAAGTAATCTATTATGTTCTCTTGATGTCTGTTAAATTCTAATTGTTCAAAAACAGCTGAATTTTATTAAGAGCTATGGGTTATTTAAATATGTGCTTATTTTCAAAGATTTGAATAATCATCTTGTAACAATGATCAAATTTGGTCTATGGTATGTCATGATTTTAAGGCATCGTATTTCAACCAGATATTTTGGATTTTGAGCATTCTTGGCATTCTTGACAGGCATTCAAAAAATCAAAGTTTCAAACAATCTGGACTCTAAAATTTCCAGTAAATCTTGGACTTTGGTTTTTCCAGTTTGGGCCCAACTGAAAAAATCGAAGGACCTATGTCTCTCATCTTATAGAGACACCAACTAATCAGGCTATTTGGATTATATTAGAAGTACTGTCAAGATGTGACGTGGTACTAAATTTCAAGTTTCTATAATGGAAAATGCTATTAATACAGATGTTTGAGAATTAAAAGTCTAATGATCTTGTGTTACTAGACATGATAGTTATCTTAATGAGAAAGCCCAGAGGCCTAAAGGGTTAAATACTTGTAAAATCCTACAGCTGCTTTCAAAAATACTGATAAGTAAGTAAGTGCCTCTTGTTGGTTGATGAGTTTATAATTTTAAACATGGCAACTTAAAGTCTTTTGTCATCCACAGTTATATATGATGTGCTGCTCATAAAACTAAAGTGTTGTTGGTTCTGTGTTTAGCTGTCCTCCTATAGGTTCCTATGGACTTTTTCCAGCCACTTTTATTGTATTCAGTACTTTGGGATGGCTCTGTAAACAGATGAAGCCAATAATGTATTAACAGTACCAACTGAGAGAAAGTATGGTTAACTGAGGTTACTAAAAACAAAAAGCAATTCAAATCAATTGGCAATCTACAAAAAGAGTTAAATATTTTAAAAGCTATAATTAAAATTGCTATATTGGTCTGTTATGCTATGTTATATGTGTGTACATATTGTATGTCCACATGGGAAACTTTTATTAAGAGTTTTATTTTAAATGGCTTATAGATAAGATTGTCCATAAATTTAATCTGCTAAAATTAATCAAAGATACATTTTAATTAGTGTGACATGAATCTCTGCATCACATGTTTTATATTTGTTGGTAGAAAGAAACTAAAAACATTTTATATGGTTGTGCTTAAGTGTACTGGTTAAACAAACTACACCATGTTAGATATTTAAGAGGTGTTTTCAAATACATGATTCTTAAAATTTATAGAAGGCATTGGACCTTCTGGTAAATGTTTTCTTAAGTTGTTATCCAATGGTTGAAACTATTTGCTAAGTATTCATGTAATATTGCTATTTTCAGCAAGAAATCTAGGACTTGCTCCCTCATTTCTCTATTCTAAGCCCAACTTGTTCTTTCATTTCTCTATTCTCCTCAAGGTAGGAAAATAATTTTGTTGTAAAGGAATCTGTATACTTCTTGAGATGTTGTAGATTTTCAATAAATATATAAATGATATTTATAGTATGGACAGAGCTTCACACTATGGACAGGAGGTACAGATTAGACTGTTAGAATGAGAGAATATAGTTATATTCCTATTCAATATTTTCCTAGATATTGATGCTATTTATGTGGCCTTGAAAAGGAGTCATCACCTCAACCTTAGTATCAAAATGAAAGTGCTGGCACTGCCAAGGACTCTAACTAGAATTATCGTAGGATTGTATAGTGGGTAAGAGCATGGAGCATGGATTTAGATTTACAGCTATTGGGTTGAAACCCTGGCTTAACTGTCTGTTAGCTATGTGACCTTGGGCAAGTAATTTAAGCTGAGACTCACTTTTCTCATCTGTAAAATCAGGGTAATATCTTCTTAGAAGGTTGTTAGAATTCAAGGAGAGAGATTTCGGCCGGCGCCGTGGCTCAACAGGCTAATCCTCCGCCTAGCGGTGCCGCCATACCGGGTTCTAGTACTGGTCGAAAGGTGGAGTTAGAAATGTGCCAGGGGATTCCAATACAATCCCATCAAGGTGGCATGTAGCAATGCCATCTCACTAGTCCAAGTGATCAATTTCAGTTCACAATTGATGGCTCTGATAGGTCTAAGAGTCAAAGGGATCACACAAACAAGACAAGTGTCTGCTAATACTAACTGATGGAATCAAAAAGGGAGAGAAGGATCCAACATGGGAAGTGGGATACACAGCAGACTCATAGAATGGCAGATGTCCTAAACAGCACTCTGGCCTCAGAATCGGCCCTTAAGGCATTTGGATATGGCTGAAGAGCCCATGAGAGTATTGTAGGCATGGAAAGCCAAGATACCATGGAAAAGAAAAAAAAGAAGAAGACCTAAATGACAGATCTCTGTGAGTGGGATCCCAGTGGAAAGCACAGGGCCATCAAAGAAGGAGGTACCTTTCTCTGAAGGGAGGAGAGAACTTCCACTTTGACTGTGACCCTATTGGAATAAGATCAAAGTCAGCAAACTCTAAAGGCTTCCATAGCCCTGGCAACTCATGACTAGAGCCTAGGGAGATTACTGACGCCATGAACAGGAG
Source organism: Lepus europaeus (assembly GCF_033115175.1). Classification (NCBI taxonomy): domain Eukaryota; kingdom Metazoa; phylum Chordata; class Mammalia; order Lagomorpha; family Leporidae; genus Lepus; species Lepus europaeus. The sequence goes on along the minus strand of NC_084850.1, from coordinate 35,058,170 downwards.
TGTCAAATTGTTAAGTCAGCAACAGGAGTCACTGTGTACTTACATCTCATGTGGGATCTGTCCTTAATATGTTGTCTAATGTGCAGTGATGCTATAACTAGTACTGAAACAGTATTTTTACAATTTGTGTTTCTGTATGGGTGCAAACTGATGAAATCTTTACTAATTATATAGTGAATCGATCTTCTGTATATAAAGATAATTGCAAATGAAAAAAAAAAAAAACAAAACCCTGGTGTTAAATTGGAAATTGCATAGAAAATTAATTTTTAAAAAAATATTATGTAGGATCTCTGTCTTTAATGTGCTGTACACTGTTATTTTATGCTACAACTAGTACTCCAACAGTATTTTTTTCACTTTGTGTTGCTATATGGGGGCAAACTGTTGAAATCTTTACTATATATACTAAACTGATCTTCTGTATATAAAGAGAATTGAAAATGAATCTTTTTGTGAATGGAAGGGGAGAGGGAGCGGGAAAGGGGAGGGTTGCAGGTGGGAGGGAAGTTATGGGAGGGGGGAAGCCATTGTAATCCATAAGCTGTACTTTGGAAATTTATATTCACTAAATAAATTTTAATAAAAGAATTCAAGGAGATAATACGTAAACATTTAGCATAGTTCTTGCACTTGATAAGTATTTTAAAAATGGTAACTGCTAATAGAAACACCACTGAAGAATAAAAATATGGCTTTGTTTTTATCACAAAACATTACATATATATGGAAAACAGTTATTCTTTTTGTGTTCTTTTTGTCTACAAGTAGGCATTCTAATCTCTTTAAACTCAGTTTCTGGTGACCATTTTCCTATACTCTTCCCCATTTTGGTTTCTTTTGTGAGTTTAATATATGTTTCTCATTTGGAGATGAATTTTATTTACATTTTAGGCAGAAAGAGTTCTGTATACAATCAGAATTATCTTGCAAACTACAAGGTGGTTGGCGTGCCTACCTCCTGCCCACTGGATATTAGATGTCCATAGTCATTTTGATAATCTCAGGTAACTCCAACCATTTTCATATGCTCCCTGGGGACAGTGCTGCCCCTAGGTGAGAAGCATAACGAAACAGTATCCCTATGGAGAAGGACCACTCTTTTTATTTCTTTTGGAATATTTATATCAGTTGTCAAATGTAGCATTTAGCTTTGTAATGACAGCAGTTCATCTCTTTTAAGGCAGTTATTTTTGTAGTTTTGAGGAGACACGATACAGTCTTGATTCAATTGATTTTGTTATCAACAGAGACCTCAAAGTATTTTTCATGTGTCAGATATCTTGTACCTATACATTTGGTTTTTGGACCATACCTATGGTACTTTATTTCTCTTCCATTTCAATTTCTTGTATTTTGATTCTGGTAACCAGTATATTTGTTTTTCTTTCAAGATGTCGCTTGGAATTTTGACTAACAATGTATCTATATCATTTAAGTTACTGATTACCATGTTGTACAAGATTAGGTGAAGGGCAAGGAACCTATGTGTTATTGTAAACCTCTTTCCCAGTTACATGAGCAGTTTTCAGCAACAGTAAGGGTTACAAGCATCCATATTACTATCCAGAAATAATACTGCATTTATTCATCTTGCCCATATAAGGTATCATGAAATTCCTTTTTAAAAATTCTTTGATAAAATTAACAATCATGCTTGATCAGATTTCCTCTGATCTACCATTTCAAGTAGTTTGCATAATATAAAGTTCATAACTTTCTAGACCAGTTCTATCAGCAATTAGAAATTATATACAAATTGGGAATTTGATAAGTGATTTTCAGTTGAGATATTTAATTACATCCAATACTCATGGGTAATATCAAGATGTACCTTCCATGCCAGGTCTGTACATGGGATCAGTCCCAGGTTTATGTGGAGTTATGGACTTTAGAGTTCCTCAGAAAGGTGGTAATCACCACCACCACCCTCCAAAATATGCTCACTGAAGCCAGAAATCCATTTAATATAAGATGAACAAATAAAAGAAGCCTGGTATTTCCCAAGGAGAGGCCTTTGAATTCACCCATCATTTGAAAAATAACATGGTATACTATTCTAGTTATTAATGAAATTGAAATATATTTTATAAGAGCAAGTTTTGATAAAAGGAAAATAGGGAGGATTAAGATACTGGTTCTCTGGTTAGGAAAAGTATTGTATTTAGATAAAAGGCAAATAGGAATAGCAACTATAAGGAAAGGGAAAGACTAGGACCACAGAAAATTCTCTGTTTAGCAGTCTGGCCTTGGATCATCTCTCTCTTCTAACACATTTCTACAGAGGCTGGCATTTCTATTCATTAAAACTACTTTTTGAAGCTTTTTGGAAATACTCATTTTCTCCATGGTAGAGATGCTTGTTTTCTGGGAGAGTGAACATGTTGTGTATCTGATTCTGGTCTTGAGTCACCTAGCAGAGAGAAGATGTTGAAGCTAAGAGGTTTTCCTGTGAAGCCAAGATTGGGAAGCAGTAAGACATTGAATACTTGGGGGAGGTAGGAGCCAAAAGGAGTAAAGGGATACATTAATAGAAACAACTGGGTTGCTGAAGACCCAGATTATCTAATTATTATCTAATTAACAATTTTATAGAGTTACCTAGGGTATGACTGTTCATACGACCATAACCTGTACCCCTTTTCCAATTTGAAGTAGTACAGGTAGTGCCCCTCCCTCACCCTGAGGCAGCTTTGCCTCTCCAGTTTTTCTTTAGTTTGCATTTGCTGCTTTTGTAGGCTGCTGCACAAATACTTTTTCAGCAGAGTAGTTTTTGCATACTTTTTCTCTAAAGGCTGGACATTGATGAATTTGGCTGCACTTCCTGTGGCACATACAGCATTATAGAAATTGCTTGTGTGTCTTTTTTCCCCTTTTTTAATATCTTGCAGTTTAAAACTGAAGTTGATCAGATGGCTGAATGACAAAGAGGGCTATTCCATTCTTGGATAATGCTTGAGGGAATAGGATTTGGCTACTTTCTCCTTATCCCACTACTTCTTTATCCCAACCTTAGCTGCCTCATTTGGCCTGCCTGCTAGGGCCCAATTATTGACTCTGTCTAAAAGGGCTGCACAAAAGCTTTAAAGAAGTGAAGTGCATCAAGTGCTGAGCCAGTTCTGAAGTCCATGGTCCTTTCTGTGGCACCATTCCGCTGGGAACATTCAGAGTGGTGTTTCTAATGGTGCCATGTTTGTGCTTTTGCTTTGTGGATCAGCCAGATCAAGTACCTAGGTGGCATCTAAGAGAGATGACACCAGAAATGATGACGAGTGATTTATTCACTGGTTATTTATATTCCCCCGGCAGTTACACATTATTTTTTCTCTTAAGCCTGCTTTATTCGAAGGCAGTCAAGGTGAATTTCAATTCTATACTACTTGGTTCACTTTCTCCATCTGATTTAATCATAACTCCTTTGAACACATACCATACATAGTTACCTTAGATTGTCATCTGTGAGGACTAAAATCTCTTTATTTTTGTTCTCCTACCCCAGCAGTACCTAAAGTTAGTTTTCCTCTTTCTACCATCCCAACCTGATTCCTACACAAAAATGGTTTAATCTAGTAGTCTACATTTGTCAAAGAGCACTAGGAGCTCATGAGACACTATGTCCATTGTGTGATTTCAATAATGGGCTAGTGAAAGCGATTGCTTAATTGGAGGTATATAAATCATTCCCAATGCTTGATAAAAGTATGTGCATTACTAGGGCTAACCACAGATTTTCTAAATTAGAAACTCAAGAGATGGGCTCTGGGAATCTGCATTTGAATAAAATTCTTAAGTCATTCTGAAACATTATAACAGTTTAAAACTACTTCCTTTTCCTTGTATTTAAAATTAAAGCATTTGTTGCAGACACACAAATATGTTAGAAGGCAGAAATGGTCATTGTTGAGCTGACAGGTGAAGTTTTGCTTTTAAAATAACATTTAATGTGTAATTGTTACTCCACTCCCTTCACCTTCTTTCAAATGCATATAACAAATAAAATATTTGTCTATATCTAGAGTTGTCTTCCCAAGAATCTTTGGCTGAGTCTCATATCCTGGAGGTACATGTATAATTTGTGACTTCTCCAATTATTTATTCTCTTGAAAAAATCCTGATCTCCATGTCTTGCTACACTGTATGATACACTGTATTCAGTAAATACATATTGAATATGGAACTGTGTGTTTCACGTGGCAGAAAGCCCTGCATTTCACCATAGCATGGGAACCCACCTTATTCTTCTATGATTTGAAAGCAACTATGAGTTGACAGAGTGTGGTTGCTAGGTAAATGGAAACATTCAAAAGATGACTGCATATTATTCCCAATCTTACAGTCTTGGATTTGATCTACTCTCTTGGAGAGACATATGTTTCATGAATATCCTGGAAAGTGTGATAGGAAGAAAAAGAAAATAAGAATATATTATTAAGATATTTCCCCCATGGGCCTCAGTTTAATTTTTTCTCATGGGCAGATGTTTTAAAACTCAAGTGTCTAGATTCATTGAAAAGATGTCTCATATTTAAAAAGATGACTCAAATTCTGCCTTGCAACCAGGGAGAGTATTTACTGCCAGTTCTTAGAATTGTTGCAATAAATTATCTATTGCATTTCATGTTTATGCAACAGACATACCCCCTTTAATTGTCGAGAACTGAGGATCAGCTAAGCAAGAAATCCTGCTATTCATATAAAGAGCAGAGCTGTTTGGTGGCTATGCTGTAGTATATGAAAGGATGATTGGTGATACCTATGTTGCACTCTTTGTGCATTTCACTTTGTTTTAAAGCTATAGGCATGCATTCTATCCTTCCACACATTGCTCATTAATTAAAATTGTTGAATTTTAATTAGTGAGAAATACTTCTATGAATTCCATGTTTTCAGTAGGAACCTTATAACTCACTACTGAGAGGAATTACTGGGATCATAGATATATTATTTTTTAAAAGATTTATTTTTATTTATTTGAAAGGCAAAGTTACAGAGAGCAGATATATTCTAACCACAATACTGGTTTTGACTGAGGAGTTGAAACTGGTTACTCTGATTGAAATAGTAAAGGACACAGATATATGTGCTTGTTAAAGCTTAAGTGGAGACACCAACCCATTTTCAAACAGATTTGACCTTTGACAAATTTATCTACCTACCTATACATACAAAATCTTCATTCAAGGCTTTAAAATGTAACATTAAAATCAAGTTAAAATATTTTATTTAACTCAGTGTACTTAAGAGTTGCAAATTCTAAAAAAAATACCAATATTTGAGAAGCATCATTTTTATTAACTTTATTTGGTTTTAAAAAATATGGGTAGGTAAGGTAAATGGAGACTCTTCTTTTTGCTAAAAATCATTCAAGCCAAAGAAATAGGATAGCACTGATAATGTTCCAGTTTTTCACTTTAGCAATAGTTACAGGCAAGGGACCATGCCTATCCTCTCCCTATGATGCAGAGGCATTTTTGCCTGTTGCAAGTAGACAATTTCATTAGCGCTTTTGGGAAGAGTAATTATACTTTTAGTGAGACTAATGAGATGCTAAGTTATTTATGTAATTTTATATACTCATCACATTTCTTCATAGAAGTGCCAATTATTTTTTTTCACCATTACCATTGTCTTCTTATAGTACTTGATTTGTTCATAACTGAGAAGGAGCATCTAACCCCAATTTCATGTTTGGTTGCTGTGGCTGATAATTGGGTGGACATCAGATTATCTGGGGACTGTTGAGTTGGGATTATGAATATTGAATCAGACTATCGGATCATGACATGCATCAAGGAATGAATAAGGCAAATACATAGACAAATTGAGATGAGAGACCACATGGCACAGAGAGGGAGGAAGAATCATTGCATTTTGGCTTTATGGATGCTTTCAAATCCATCTACACTTGGAATGGTATTCTAGGAGAATGTCCTAAATTTGTAAATTTTTTTTTCTAAAAACAATCTTTCCTTGGATTTTTGTTCCTAAGAACATATAATCCCAAGTAGGAATAATCCGAGCTTAGAACACACAGTTTTTCAAAGGACTTTCATATGTATCATTTCTTTTATTCCTTATTCCAATCCCATGTCATAAAAGGAGCAGGAACAGTAGTTACCTGGAAACCTAAAGAAATGGAGGCCTCATAGGGAAAGGATTGTCACCTTAAGTCATTCACCTAGGTAAAGGCAAAGCCAGGCCTGAAATACATGTCTTTTGGCCCCAGTGTTTTGGCCCCATTTAGCACTTATGAGGCATTCAACAATTATTTGTGGGTTGAAGTTCTGCAGTTCTATTGCATAGTAGATAATGTACTATATATAGATTTTATATATATATATATATATATATACACATATACATATATAGAACATAGGGTTTTGGAAGTTTTCACAATAAAGAAATGTTAAAGGATTGACAAGATGAATATATTTACCTTGACTGAATATTACACAATGTATATATGAATGAAAATATCACAGTATCCATAAATATGTACAATTCTTATATACCTGTTACATTTTAATTAAAAATAAACAGAATAATAAAGGTGGGTGGTGATTCCAGTCAGAAACAATGAAAGGTAGCTAGTTTTTTAATAGCTGTGAATGCTGTGAAGGAAGCCAAAAAAGCCAAGAGTCTCCAGCAAGTCTTCACGTTTGAACCACTGTGCTAGAAAAAAAAAAAAAAAAAAAGGATATTTGAAATGCCTTACCTTGAGCCTCAGTGCCTCTTTGTGCTTACCTCTTTGCAACTGCTGCCAGTTGAGGTGCCAATTATTTGTCTCAGTTTGGAGATTTCTGCCTCAACATTTAAAAAATTAAAATTGCCCCAGGAATGCAATTTGGAGTGCAATCTCAACTGGAAGCAAGTTTCTCAGGCAAATTAGAAACATGTATTCTTTTAGAAAAGAAGTCCTTACAGAATCTAGCTTCCAATGGCATATTCAGATCTGCAAATAGAGGCATTCCTTTAACTGTTAAGTGGTTGCAATCTCTTCAAGGCGAGCCTGAAAGGCCTGATTTTGAAATATTGCTTATGTCTTAGTGGTTTTGTCCTATTTTATCTTCTTATCAATGACTGGTCTTTTAAAAAAACATAATAAAGTTTAGGTTGGGGGAGGGTCAGGGGAGTCTTGAAGGAAGGTTTATTGCTATTTTATGATATGAGGGTACTTCAGCAGGTTTGTGGAAACATGGAATTAAATTATAAGTTTAGTCTGATATACAAATTTTAAAATTCACGCAGAGGTTTTGCATAATACACATTTTCTATGAACTTTTTGAAGACCCCCTCATATATTCATATGCATTTAATATACCAGAAATATATATTTTGTCTTAAGTTCCACTGGAGCTCTCACATTTATATTTTCCTTTGCAGTGAGGTGTTTCCCTGGGTGGGATCTGGGACTACTGTTCTGATTATTGGTGCACTTTGTTCCTGTCGTTATGTTGACATTTCAGGCCTCTGAAATATGTGTCCTATGGGATTCCTGGATCTTCATCGATAATTTCCAGTGCTCTCCCTGGAGCAACTCACAATACAATTATTCACTGGTTATTTTGGTTCTTCTATGTGGAAGAGGGGAAGAACATTTGCCATGTCTATGCAGCCTTCTTGGATTTTGGGTTTCATTCAATATTTATTTTTTTTAAACTTTTATTTAATGAATATAAATTTCCAAAGTACAGCTTACAGATTACAATGACTTCTGCCCCATAATTTCCCTCCCATCCACAACCCTCCCCTTTCCTGCTCCCTCTCCCCTTCCATTCACATCAAGATTCATTTTCAATTCTCTTTATATACAGAAGATCAGTTTAGTATATATTAAGTAAAGATTTCAACAGTTTGCACCCACATAGCAAAACCAAGTGAAAAATACTGATGCAGTACTAGTTATAGCATTAAATCACAATGTACAGCACATTAAGAACAGAGATCATTCAATATTTCAAATGGTTTTGAGTGTTTATATTTTCATTTAAACATAAGAAAATCAGAGCATGAAACATAAGATTATTATTCTGTATACTTTATTTATGAGCAAAGTAAATTTGAAGAGTGATCCTAAGGAAAGAAATATTTTAGATACATGGCCAGTAAAAAATCTGGATTAAGAAATGTTGAGTGGGAGGGAAGTTATAGGAGGGGGAAGCCATTGTAATCCGGAAGCTGTACATTGGAAATTTATATTCATTAAATAAAAGTTAAAAAAAAGAAATGTTTGTCCAAGATGGATTAATAGACTCTGTGACCTAGTGCAACAAAGAATCCTATTTTATTTTGTTTTAATAAACATTTCTGGACCTTTTATACCATAGGATTCTTTTGTTCATTATAAAACCTATTAACATACTATTTCCCTTTGTATGACACTGGATTAGACTATGGCTTGCATAAGGAAGTAGAACTGGAGGTAAGAGTGGAGATGTTGCTTGTGAACATATTATTAACAGTCTTGAATAATCTGCTAAGCAGGTTCAATGAGCAATGGGATGATCATTTAGCATTTTTTCCTCTTTAATTACTATCTTACTTGATTCTATGCTTCCTTTCATACACCTTTTCAATCCATCCAAAATACTACTGCTAAACAGGTCATCTTAATACTATGTCCATAATTTTTCTGCCCTACTTAGCAGCATAAATGGTTTTCTTCATGGCACTATATTTGATATCTTCTTCAAAGATAAGGTGATAATCCAGCTCCTTTATTGTTCTTTACTGTTACACAAGAGTCTCATTTCAGGAAATAGGTTCTGCTATTTATTTTTATTTCTTATAAAGATGTTTTCCATCATAGATTCATGTTAAAATGTGCTGGGAAGCTTCTAAAAATCTAAGTGCCAAGGCCTTACCCTGACTGAATATGTCAGGATTTCTAGGTGTGGAGGTTACATCAGTTACATATAAAACTTTTCAGGAGATTCCAATGTGCACTACATTTGAGAACTAATGCTCTTTTCTTTTTGTTTTAAAGATTCATTTCACATGGCAGAGAAGAGAGATAGAGATAGAGATAGAGATAGAGATAGAGATGAGAGAGAGGAAGAGAGAAACAGAGAAAGAGAGATCTTCTATCTGATGGTTCAATTCTTAAATTATGGCAATGGCTCAGTCCCAATCTAAAGCCAGGATCTCAGAACTCCATCTTGGTTTCCTGCATGGATGGCAGGGGCCTAAACATTTGGGCCATCTTCTGCTGCTTTCCCAAGCACATTAGCAGGTAGTTGGATAGGAAGCAGAGCAACCAGAACTCAAATGGGCACTCTAAATGGGATATCAACATCGCAGGCAGTGACCTATCCTACTGTGCTACAACACCTGCCCAAGAACCAATGCTTTTAAGTTTGGCATGATGCTGAGCCTGTAGAACATACTCAAGATACATTACATTGAATTTATGTTGATATCACATTAAATAATTCCATGGAGCTTACATTTATTCATAAAGAGGAAACTAACCCTCCTGTGGAAAAATCAAAGCTACCTGGTTTATGCTTAGAAAGGAAATGACTTTATTAATATTATATTTTTGAAGCAAATGAGAAGTACAACTGGAAATTTGAAAACCAAAGGACTGTTGAAGTTTTTCTTAGTTAAGTGATTGCAAATGTCTTTGTCAGTCAATTTGATTGATTAAAGCATACACACATTGAAGTACACTTCAGACAGCCAGTTTGTCTGAAGCCTTGCTGTTAAATCTCTTGTGAAGTAATTTAAGGTTTAACCCTCAGAGAATTCTGAACTGCTTTTTGAAGGCTACAAACTCTTGTCAATATACTGTCACTGCACATGATTGGAGAAATCAGATGGGTATTCAGTCCTTGCATTTAATAATAACAACAAAGATAGTATGTTTGGAAAATTGCATTTTCCCATTCTTTAAGCTTGTCCTTTAGCAGATAGGATGCCATTCAGGCTATAGAAGAGTATGGGTGACTATGGACAACATTTAAACCTCAGGATGTGTTCTGGATGCCCAAGTTTGATTTAGCCCTCTTTGAACAGGCTATTTTTACCCTGGCTGAGATGTGTTCAAATTTGTCCATCTAGAGAGTAGATATGTACTCCTTCACCTTAGAAGCATGGTAAGGATGTTGGGGGAAGAATGTTTTACTCTCTCACTTTCTATAGCTTTGAGTAAATTGTTGTTGGACAAATTCTAATTTCTTCCCAGGAGACCTTGATTCAGATCTTTCATAGAAAATACTTTGCATCATTTCTTACCCTGTATTATAATGCTAACAGGTACCACTGATCAAACTAAAAGCTGTGAAACATAGACATCATCTTAGCCATTTCCCTGCCACTTACTTTCTATACCCCACCACTCTTCCATTCAATCCACAGTCTCTACAATTCCTATAGATGAATGGTTCTCAAACTTTAGCACACACCAGAATCATCTAGAGAGCTTGTTAAAACACAGAATGTTTGACCATAGTTCTAGAATTTCTGATTCAGTAGTTCTGAGGTAAGGTCTGAGAATTTAGATCTTTAACAAGTTCCCAGAGGATGCTCATGTTTAGGGGGTGGGGCACATTTTGACACTCTCAGTGGGAGTAGTTCTCAGCTTTAGCTGTGTGTTAAACTCACTTGAAAAGTTGTTAATATATGCTGATAAAAGTCCTGTTTTCCAAAGGTTCTCATTCATTTGGTGAAAGATGGGATACAGGGATGGTTGTAAATTTTTAAATCCCTGATATGTAGTCTGGGTTAAAAATCATTGTTGTACATTTCGTCTCCCCAATACCTTATTTTTTCTTTGGTGCCCACCACTTTCAGATTTTCCCATGACCTACAGAATATAGTCCATGCATTTTAGTATGGCTTACAAGAGTCTTTAAATATTTTTATATTCATTTATTTCTTTCAAAAAACAAGATTGGTGGTGATGGTCACATGACAATGAGAGAGTATTTAATTTCACTGAACTTTACACTAAAGTTTGATTATAATGGTAACTGTTATATATGTTTTATCACAATAAGAAAAAATTATTGCATATATTCCACATATCTTGTACCTTCTAATAACATCAAATGACCTGTCTTTTCTTGAACATGACAGTTTTCCATATTGAGTCTCTGATTTCTGAAATGTCCTTCTCTTTCCTGATTGATAAACTCTTTTTTTGCTATTAATGATCTAGTAAATGTCTCCTCTGTGCAAAGCCTTCTCAAATTGCTAGGTACAGCAGAACTTAACATATTAAGATTATGATTGCACATATAGTGATTTCCTCCCACTAAACTGTATTTTCTATGTTTCTTATATCTTACTTTTTGGATTCTGATTGCCACCTTGGGATGGGTGAGGTAGACAGAATTGACTGTGATTGGAATCTGAATTCTGAGGGGCCAATGCTGGGAATAGACACCAAGGAATAATATAAACCACTATATTGGGCTAAATCCAAGTCTGTAAGGAGAAAAAAATAGTGCTTAACAGTCAGGGGAAACATGTGTAAATACCAAGATGTAAGGGACAAGAGGGAAAGATTTCAGAATTGGATGAAGATGTGATCCAGAATATTTATCCTTCTGACCTACCAGAAGCAGCTAATTTTCAACACTAAAGATCATTTTCTGATGTTCAAAGCATTGAGTCTACCAAAGATGTTCCCTTGTGCAAAATATCAATAATCATAGAGTATGTACCATAGTGACTCTCCTTTGACACTTCAGAACAAATTGGTTACTCGGATTTTCAGTTTATCATTTTGAAAAGCAATGAATAGGAGCTTGTGTGATGCTTCAGTGGATTAAAGGAAAGAGTTTTCCATGAAGACTCTAGTAACAAGTGTGGGTGGCTGGGGAAGCAAGTAATTAGTAGACTCCCAGGACAGTTGTGTCAGAGTGAATAAAGATGTAATATTCTTTTGTTTAGGTCCTCTTTAGAGCTGAGTATGTTTCCACAGGAAAGATGGTCCAATGGGAATTTGGTAGCTATGTACATAAAAAGTGAGTATTTTAAAGGAAATTAAAACCATTTGAAAAATTGAATCTGAATATTTTCTCTTTGCAGAAAAAGCTGAAAGAGGAGGCACAGACATAAATGTAGTGATATATGTAGAGATAGATGTAGTGCTTTAGTATAGGTAGTAAGTGAGGTAAGGAGGGAGGCTGCATGCTTTTTTACCTATCTGACTTCTCTTGAGTGTCCTGATAGCCCAATTCTTCACTTGCTGGTTTGCTTGAACATAGTGGTTCATTTCTACTTCTTCCTGGCTTTAAATTTACAGTTGGCATCACTTAGTAATTGCAGGTGTCCATGAGAGCAGGAGATGTTTCTGTGGCTTGCTGAAAGTTTAGATGCTCTCTTGTCTCCTACATGGACAGTTTTAAGCTTGCCTGGATTCAGACTCTTTTGATTCCTTCTCAATGAGTGTGCTATCTGCTATGTTTAGAATCTTGCTCAATGAGTGTGCTGTTATGAATGGATCAAGATGTGTAGTTTGTTTTAGTGTCAAATTTACACGTGGAATGTACTAGGTTATTATATTTTCTGAAGAGGGCAGTTTGTGCATAAATCTCTTCACATTTAAATATTGTAATAGAAACAAAATATTTGAGTCCTGTTTGAATTGCTCAATAGGAAATTTAGATGCATCTCAAAGCACTTTGGAAATTGTATACCACTTTACACATTGAAAGGATGCTAACAAACATATGACAAGTTGGATAGTCCATGAAAATTCCCCATTAGCAGGGTGAGCCTGCTGGGCCAGGTGCAGAGACAAAACAGCAAATTTCTTATTATTTCTATCTACTGAAGTAGAACGTTGGCACAGTTGATCCAAAGAGCAGCATGTAATCTTGGGCATCTTTGATACTTGTACTAGAGGTATATCATATTACAGATGCATTTTTGTGTTTTATTTAATCTGATAGAAGTACCAGTTGTCTGTCTGTAAGCATGAGCACAAGGGTATGGAGAATTGACAACCTAGGAATTAATCACTCCCTTGACTAATTCACAAAAATGGCTATTTCTCCTCAAAATACAAATTTTGAGACCAAGATTATTCCATGTGACACTTGATTCTATATTGCTATAAAATTTTCTCCATTTATTTCAAGGATATTTGGTTTACTGCTTTTACTAGATTATATTACTCAAAAATAAATCTTTTTTATAAAATGAAACTGTCATTTATTGAGAAAAATTCTGTGTGATGATTTTTTGCTAGGCTTATTCACATATATTATCTCATTGAATCCTTACAGCATTTATGTGAAATTGAATTTTTATCTCTTTTTATAGATGAAGTGCTGAGAGCTTAAAGGAAATCTGGACAATGTCACAGCACCATTGAATGATGAACTCGGATTCAAAGCCAGGTACTTCCATCACACATCACTACCTTTCCATTTCTGGTGCCTGTTATATCCCTTTATAGGATTCTGTTTCTCCAAATGTTTGAGAAAATATGTCCATTTTATTTGTCTCAGTTATTGGAGAAGTGAGCCAGATTCTCTTTGTTAGTTCACAATGTAAGAAAGAAATCACAATTTTTAACAAGAGGAGCCTGAACCCTATTTGAGACTTTTCTAATATAGAAACCTGGAAATTCTCATGATGCTTTCACTGTTTCATAATATATACTTGAGGAGATTTGGAGAAGCGCGTGTTGACTCTCTTACCACATCTGTGCATTTCAAAATGTGCATGGAAAATGGTAAGATTGTCAGGGGAGCAGAGAGTTAGCTATTTTTCCACAAGCACTGAGCTGTCTTATCCATTTTTCACGAGTCACTCATTTTCTAAAAATGAATCTGCTATTTTTTTCTTTTTACTGGGAACTCGTTTATGTTAAAATTTCAGCTATAAAATCTACTTTTAATTTTCACCGGAGTACTAGTATCTCGGCCAGGAAAAGATATCACTAAAAACAAAAGTGATATACAGTGTCTATTAATCAATTGGAATGAACTACTTTATACCCTGAATGCAAAACGTTGAAATGTATCTCTTAAAGATCAATACTGTTTCTAAGGAACCAAAGCTAAATCAATACCAGCTCCACACTTCACTTTGGTAACAGATCATTAGATTCTAGTGTTTCTTATCCTGTAACTACAAATACTGACTGCCCAGAAATAGTTTTTGATGTAAAATTTTCCCCATTTGTCTTTTTAAATGTGGATTATTCATCTATTCTTTAAATGTTGAAATTCTTTTATTCTATTATTGTTGGTATAAAGCTAATTCTCTTAGATGAATTATATTTGAAATTATTATATTATTCAAAGCAATCCTCTTTTGTGTTGAGTTTTAAGTCTCAAAGGGCTTAATTTGACCTAGGTATGTCCAAAATCATGTAATAATAGGGTCAGTTGTATTATGTATTATTGATTTCTGCTTACTCATTTTAGTTTCAATGCACACTGGATTAGGGAATCAATAAATTCTCTGTAAAATGTTTAAGAACAAAAGGACAAATTTTAAACTATAGTATTAATTTCAGAAATGAAGACAACTTTAAAGGGATATAGTTCAACATCTTATATGAAGTTTGAATTAGTCTTCTGTACAGGATTCCTGCAAGCTAATTCATTCTTAGTTTGAATTAAATAAAGCATAGAATTTAGAAGGAAGGAGGTTGAATGAGTCAGATAACTTGCAGGGACAGCTGGTAACTTCTGAAGACAAATTTGAAGACAGTTTAATTGAGGAACAATTTACAGAGTTATGAAGAGGGATGTGGAATATCAACAAGAGGTGGTGAAATATTATAAGTCATAATTATTACATTTCTTAGATCTGAAGGAGCAAGGAGGAGAGATCATTTTCTGAAACTCCAATAAGTTTGTTTAGAGAGGATCTTCAGATAGGATCTCTGGCCTTTGGTAGAGAAACACAACTGCAGCCAAACTGAGACCAGCTGAGATGAGTGCTCAGGGAATAAAAGTAATTTCCTCTGTACCCTGCTTTTCATCCTTCATTCTCTTTTCAGTGATGTCCATAATGTCATAGGACAAGGGAGTCCTGTTAATGTAGTACATATAGGAGTCCGTTGTATATGGCACAGGGTAGGGTGGAGAGAAATTTGGAAAAGGTGAACAAAAGATATTCAGCATGAAAATGACATCTTTGTACTTCAACTCTATCAGAATATGTCTAAGGTGAAATAATTTTGAACAAAATGTTACAGTCAAAGGAATGCTTTCAGAGAAAACAAATACAATGGCAAAACTAAAAAAAATCTATGTAAAAAATTGGGAAGAAATAGAACTTTTAATGCTGGAAAAGAAAATATTTGAGGATTAATGTAACAAGGAGAGTAAAGTTATAGATTCTGGAGTCAGTGCCAAACTTATTAGCAGTGTGACCTTGAGTTAGTCAATTAACTTCTTTGTTCTTTAGTTCTTTCATTTGTAAAATTGAAGATAAAATGAGATATACCAACTAGGTTTGATATAAGAATTAAATGTCTCAGTTTGCAAAAATAATTAAAACAGTATAATTATAGGGGGCCAGCACTGTGACACAGTGGGTTAACACCCCGGCTTAAAGTGCCTGCATCCCATATGGGTGCTGGTTCAAGACCCGGCTGCTCCACTTCTGATCCAGCTCTCTGCTGTGGTTGGGAAAGCAGTAGAAGATGGCCCAAGTCCTTGGGCCCATGCACCCACGTGGGAGACCCAGAAGAAGCTCCTTGCTCCTGGCTTCAGCCGTTGCGGCCAATTGGGGAGTGAACCATTGGATGGAAGACCTCTCTCTCTCTCTCTCTCTCTCTCTCTCTCTCTCTCTCTCTCTCTGCCTCTCCCCTCTCTGTGTAACTATGACTTTCAAATATTTTTTTAAAAATATAAGTATATACAAAATATTACAAAGTTAAACAATTGAGGAGGGATATGGTGGAGAATTTTGAGTGGAATCTATGTGTCCTAAGAAGCTCAATCAAACCCAGTGGGTGAAAAATCTAAGAAGACAAATTTTCACTCAGAGTAAAGATAAATTGTCTTTAGGACATACTAAAGATGATCTTACATGATAGTGAGTTTCCCATCCTAAGGATATTCAAACTGAGATGAAATGACAAATCGTCACAAAGAGTGTTTGACAAGTTGGATTAGAATTCCTTTAGAATCCACTCTAATTCTGGAATATCTCTACTTCTCAAAAAAATAATCACATGTATTCCATTGTAAATATAACCTTTTAAGCTCAGTCTCTGGCTTAAAGAAACGATGACTGCCTTGTACACTACAGATTTCCCATATATCAATCTTGACCTTCAGATCATGCATGAAAAGGCATATTCTGAAGCTATGTTGTGATTATGATATGTTCCTTGCAATCATCTCCATCATGCAGTCATTTCTCTCTCTCCCTCTCCCTAATTCCATTTTTTCAATGAAAATAGAACAATTGCTATAATTTACTGGTTAAGAGTGTAGGCTTTATAGTTATTCCATTTAGATGTATGATTTAAAGCCAGCTACCTACTAGATATGACATTTTGAACAGACTAATTAATGTCTTAGAAACTCAGTTTTTGTCATTGTAAAATATGGATAAAATAGTACCCCTTAACTCACAGGCTTATTAGACTTAACTTTGCAAAGTTTTTGGAATATAATAAACTTTGAATAAATATTAGCATTGTCATAATAATATTTTATCCAGTATGTTATAGTTATTATAAAACTAGGTCCTGAGATGCCGTGTTAACCTTTGTTGTGGCATATTTTAATACTTTCCATGACAGCAGCTTATACTCTCTGGTTAATTATGGAAGGTTTCTGTAAATTTATAAAGCTACTCTGGAAAAGGAAAAGAGGTAATCACTTTTTCAATGACAAATGCCTTTTTCCAAGGCCATCCCCATTCTAAAGCAAGTCATGAAGAATTGCACAAAGTATAAAGTAGTCCTCCAACTGTATGGAGGAAACCCTGTCAACAATGGAATTCTCATTCCTCTTAGAACACAAGCATGGAGGTAATAGTTGTGTTTTCAAAGCTTCAGAAGTTGAAATAGCCAGATGTGAAAGGCTTGGCTTCTCTTTGATCTGTGGAACAAGAGTTTATAATAATGAATAATAAAAGAAAAATACCACCTTCCAAGGCTTTTTCTATATAATGAAAGGAATTTTCAAACTTCCTTTAGCTACACATAATTTCAATTAGCATTTTTGAGAGGACTGAATGTAAATATCAATTCTATAGGCTGAAGCCAGCTGATTAACCATTGTATGAAGTGCTATAACATTCTATTTGAGGGAAGTAGAAAACTCTGCACTTCTGTTTGTCATTCTGTTCTGGTCCCCACCAGAGGCATTGAGTTTAATCTTCCCTTTTTTCTTATTCATCCACTTATGCCAGATGCAAATTTATTTTAAAGCATTTCATTGCTAGAATGATAAGGAAAGGAAACTTTAGAGTTGGCTGCAAGGATCATCCCAGTTGTCCCATCCTGATTTTATCACTGAAAATTCATCCCAGTTGTCCCATCCTGATTTTATCACTGAAAGTTCATGTCCTAAACTCCCTCATTCCTGAGCAAACAAGGATGATTGGTCACTATAACTGGTTCTAACAGAAAACCAAAGTTTAAGTCCCCTGAGAATGCTCTTGTTAGTATCAAGGGCAACTTCTTTATATCACTTGACCCCTACCTAGACTACAGTGAAACAAAGGTATCTTTGATATGAGACTCAGAGAATAAAATGGAACACACCAATTGAAGGAGAAGCAATATTGATTGGAGGAAGAGGAGAATCACACTGTGTTTAATATTTTCTAAATGCTCATGACCATATTGTTATTTTTATGGATATCACTTTAATCCATTACAGATGCTCCTCTAATCATGATATGGTTTTATCCTGATAAACCCATCATAAATTCAAATTATCTTAAGTCCCAAAATGTATTTAATCCACTTAGCCTAGTAGCATTATACATTGGTTGTTTCCCCTCTCCGTTGTGAGTCTGATTGAGAGCTGTAAATGATACCACAACCAAGCACTGTGAAAGAGTATCCTACTACGCATCACCAACCTGGTAAAAGATCAAAATTAAGCGGGAGAGGTTGCGGGTGGAAGTTATGGGAGGGGGAAGCCATTGTAATCCATAAGCTATACATTGGAAATTTATATTCATTAAATAAAAGTAAAAAAAAATCAAAATTCCAAATACAGGTTCACTGAATACACGTGTATTGCTTTCAAGTCATTGTAAAATTGAAAAAAAAGGTTAAGTCGAATAATACTAAGTTGAACCATCATAAATTGGAGACTGCATTATTATCCTCATTTTATAGATTGCAAAACTGAGGTTCAATGATATTCTGTGACTTGCAAGGTCAAGTGGAGCCAGATTTCAAATCCATACCAATCCAACTCTGAAGTACACACTTTTAACTGCAATGTAATACTGCCTTATGTTTTATTGAAAACCTCCTATATTACAAGCACTATCTATGTCTCTTGAAAGACAGCAGTGAGAAAAGCATACAGGATACTTCTATGGAGCTTCAATTCATGTAAGGGTGACTCTTATTTTTTTTAAAAAAGCAAAACTTGGGCTCATTTGTTTCGAAAACACTATAGTCACATGAATCCCACTGACCAATTTGAAGCAGAATTTCAGAGAAAGAGGAAGGTATTATTTCTTGGTGTTCATATCTAACCAATCTTATAAAATAGCTATACCAGCTATTGACCAATCCCAGAAGAATGATGCTCTCATTTTAGGAAGCTAAATTGCTTCTGCCAAGATGAACTGCTGCTGATAAAATAGGAAAGTGAAGGTAACTGTTCACTATCAGTTTCTAATTATGCATCAAATAGGAAATGATTGAAAAAAACATTTATTCATGATGTCTCTTTGGAACCAGAATTTCTATATTATCACAGATATCATGCCAGTTGAAGTTTTTATTTTCTCCGTCAGTAACTGTCAAAAATCCATTTATATTTAGAGCATTATGGTGGGAGTTTGTGCTTCTCCACATCTGAGCTTTATCCTGATAATTGGTGTAGCCTGTTAAGTCCTAATATTATCCTCTTCTGACTGTGTAGGACAAATAGCAATGTCAAGATACATATTATCTGTTGATAGCATGGAATGGCTATGCATTTTAGAGGTAAAGGGTACATGAAAATCTCTCTACTTTACAATCAGTTTTGCTATAAACCTAAAACTGCTCTAAAATAAAGTATTAAAATATGTATCATATCTTTTAAGAATCTTCTTGGTTCACACCTATATCATTGGTTATTAACTCTGGCCTGAAGGCCAAATCTCACTGGCTGCTTATTTTTATAAAGGCTGTGAGCTAAGATTGTCTTTTATATATTTAAATGACTAAAACAAATATCAAATGAAGAATGATATTTTTGCATGTGTAATTACATAAAATTCAAATTTAAGCATTCATAAATGAAATCCTGTTGGAACATAGCCACATTCATTTCTTTGTAGAAACTGTCTATGGCTGGCTTTCTGCTACAGTGGCAGAACTGAGTAGTTACTACAGAGACTATATGGCCCACAAAAAGTAAACATTAACTGTTAAATTCTTTGCAAAAAAAGTGTGCTGACCCCTGGGCTACAAGAAGAGGCCAATCTTGATTGGCACCGTGGCTCTCTTGGCTAATCCTCCGCCTGTGGTGCCAGTACCCCAGGTTCTAGTCCCCGTTGGGGTGCCAGATTCTGTCCCAGTTGCTCCTCTTCCTGTCCAGCTCTCTGCTGTGGCCCAGGAAGGCAGTGGAGGATGGCCCAGGTGCTTGGGCCCTGCACCCACATGGGAGAACAGGAGGAAGCACCTGGCTCCTGGCTGGCCACAGCGGCCATTTGGGGGGTAAAACAACAGAAAGGAATACCTTTCTCTCTCTCTCTGTCTCTCTCTTTCACTGTCTAACTCTGCCTGTCAAAAAAAAAAAAAAAAAAAAAGAAGAAGAGGCTAATCTTGTTTATAGAACATGAACATGAGTGAGCTCACAATTATGGGAAAAGTCACTCATCAATGCTGCTTAGGAGACACCATTAACAGCAAATACCAGTTGATTCAATAGTTGTAAAATTGTGTGAAATCTAAAAAATTTAAGAAAATACCTTCTATTGTATCTCTAGTCATATTCTTCCTAGATATTTTCAGAAATCTCTATCATGGCTATGAGCAATGGCCATTGATCACTGATAACACGCTCCAAACATTCCATAATGATTCATATTTCAGCAGATAATATTTACAAAGTATACATACATAAATGTATAATGTATGTACTTTGCATGTCTCTGAGTTTCCATTTAGATTTCACTCTGATATCAATTATGGAGAAGTTACTGAGTCAAATGAAAAGTAAAGGCCTGATTTACCTTTTGCTATCCTTTTTTCAGAGTGTCTCAGTAATACATATGACTCAGAACTCTTTCCTCTGTAGTGAAGAGAAAGAAGACATATGCAGATTTTTTTCTTCTCTCCCCTACTCCCGTGTCTCTCACCCACCTCCCCACAGGCAGTACTAATACCTGCCATGTAGAAATCATGAGCACAAAAATGCTCATTAAGATGTTTTGGTCAGTGTTGGTTTAATAAATGAACACTGGAAATTAAACTATTAATTTTTCAAAACATTGTAGTAAAGGAACATCAGAAGAAATATGAGGGGGATAGGAAATTATTGTGTAAGAAATATTTACTTTTCATTCTAGCCTTTATATAGCATTGCAGATGAGATTCTATCAATAGTTACTAAATAATATACCAAAGGGTCCTGGGCAGATGAGCAAATGAGCAGAGGGCTAAGGACTTGAAAGGGTCAGATCAAAGGCCGTTGTAATGAAACTTGGAATAGGACTCAAGTGGTTTCATCATATTGAAGAAGCACAGTAATTAGGAATGTAGAGTCTAAAAACTAATGGACTTGAGTTTGAACTCTGATGTTATCATTTAGTAGCTAAGGGGTTTTTATTGAGTTATTTAATGTTAATGAACTTTGGTTTCCTCATTTATAAAAAGGAGATTATGAAACTACTTTTATGAGACCATCGTAAGTATTAAGTTGTGTTTAAAAGTACTTCCACTTTGACTATGAACCTGTCAGAATAAGATCAAAGTCGGCGAACTCAAAAGGCTTCCATAGCCTTGGCAACTCATGACTAGAGCCTAGGGAGATTACTGACACCATAAACAAGAGTGTCAAATTGTTAAGTCAATAACAGGAGTCACTATGTACTTACTTCTTACGTGGGATCTATCCTTAATGTGTTGTCAAATGCGAAGTAATGCTATAACTAGTACTGAAACTAATATTTTACACTTTGTGTTTCTGTGTGGGTGCAAGCTAATGAAATCTTTACTTAATATATACTAAATTGATCTTCTGTATATAAAGGTGAATGAAGATGAATCTTGATGTGAATGGAATGGGAGAGGGAGCGGGAGATGGGAGGGGTGCAGTTGGAAGGGAAGTTATGGGGGGGAAAGCCATTGTAATCCATAAACTGTACTCTGGAAATTTATATTTACTAAATAAAAGTTAAAAAAAGTGCTTAGTACTAGGTCTGGCACAAGTACTCAATACATGTTTATTATATTTATTGTTAAATGCAAAGTAAAATATTTGCATATGAAAATAGAAATAGAAATCATTGCGTAACTAGTCAATATTTTCTGCTTACTCATATAAGGATGTTATGGGTGGAATTTAAGAAGCACTTGCTTTTGTCTGATTAATACCACTAATAAAAACAACTAGGAGAAGTTAGTATTGGCATTTACTATGTATTTAATAAAGAACCTTGAATGGATAATATCATTATTCCCAGTTAATTTTAAAGGTTTATTTATTTGTTTGAAAATCAGAGTTACAGAGAGAGGGAGAGATGTGAGAGAGAGGAAGATCAGTCTTCCATCTGCTGGTTCACTCTCCAGATGGCCACAATTACTGGGCTAGGCTGATATCAGTGGCCAGGAGCTTCTTCTAGGTCTCCCATGTGGGTGGCAGGAGCTTAAACACTTGGGCCATGTTATGCTGCTTTCCTAGGCCATTAACAGGGAGCTGTCTAGGAAGTGAAGCAGCCAGGACAGGAATGGGTACCCATATGGGATGCCAGCATTGCAGGCAGCGATTTTACCCACTATGCCACAACAGTGACACCTGTTCCCATGTTAAATACGGAGGAACTGGGGCTTAAAAAGGTTTGGCTGCTTAAGGAAGTTAACACATCTAGCAAGTGGCAGAGTAGGAATTTGAGCACAGATGGACTCTTTAGAGGCCCCATGTTTAATCATAAGGCTATTCTAAACTTATGGATTCTGTGATTAGCTAGATCTATGACCCAAGGCATAGTAATGCTACCCACATGATTGTACAGGTTATATACTGTACAAATCAAGGGGTGTTCAATTCAAATTAGCAGTATACACAATAATGTGGGTGGTCATGGAGAACTTCCTTAACTTCTCTTGGCTTTAGTTTATTTTTCCTTAAAATATTAGGTTTTAACTAATTGGTTACCAGGATTCTCTTGGCTGAAGGTCCAGTGTAACTATGTGAATAAATGAAAAATAATTTCTGGGACTGATATTGTGACATAGAAGATAAAGCTGCTGCCTGAAATGCCAACATCCCAAAATGGGTGACATTTAGTGTCCCAGATACTCTACTTCTGATCCATATCCCTCTAGTGGCCTGGGAAAGCAGTGGAAGATGGCCCAAGTAATTGAGCCCCTGCCTTCCATGTGAGAAATGTGGATGAAGCTTCTGGCTCCTGTCTTTGGAGTGGCTTAGCCCTGGCTGTTGCAGCCATTTGGGGAGTAAGCCAGTGGATGGAAGTCTGTCTCCCCCTCTCTCTCTGGAACTCTGCCTTTCTAATAAATAAATCAATATATAAGAAACTTTAAAAATAAAAATTTCTGATTTGCTTTGGATTTATACTTATCTGATGAATTCCCAGAGAAAACAAAACAAAACAAAAAAGGTCATGACACTGGGAAGTCCTTGAGCAAGGGAGCTATCTATTTTCCTATCATGCTTTTCCTGCTCAATTCTTTACTACCAGAAGGAAACAATTCATGTCTGAAGCTGATGCAAGAACACTAGAAGCAGAGTGTCCCTTTCTCAGATTCCCAGGAGTAGGGATATAGTAAACTGAATGAATTTGATTCAAAAGGCAGTCTTTGCTATGATGTGAACTGCATGAAAATTAAGTGTAAACAGTACCGAAGAATCAAAAGCTGTTATTCAAGTAAGTTAGGTGTTGTCTACAGTAACCCATTTTAATGAAGCAATTAATTAAGCACAAATTGTATGTGTTAACCATTTATAATCCAAAGGCACAATTTGGTCACTAATGTTGTGGATCTACAGAGATGTATAGATACAAGCAGATTTAAGTATCAGGATTTTACAATCACTATTTTAGGAAGCAACACTATTTCCTCTTAGATGCCTTTCCTTATTTCATATAACTGAAAAATAGATTCGCATGTTCTATTCAGTTGCATTCTACCCCTTAAAATAATTCTTTTTAAATAATTATATGCTACCATTAAAGGCATACAGGTAAGGGTTTTTTTTTTTTTTTAAGTAAAAGATTCTTATTCTTCTTTTCCTTGCATTTCCCCAGGATTCTTTTCAACTCTTTTTAGAGTTAGAATTTCTCCTCATCTCCAAGAAATTTTTGTGACTCTTGTACATCTGGAACATTGCCAAATGTCACATCATTTGCATGCTTTCTTTTTAAGTATGCAGTCAGTTCTACTCTTCTGTGAGAAGAGTGACTACTTGCTTTCAGTTAATCATATGTCAGTTATTCTGTAGCCATTCCAAATATTTCAAGTGCCTTAAAGTGACCCCTTGATTTCTGCACTAGTCACACTGGTTTATTCATCATTTGTTGGCTCCATCCTTCACCTTACTGCTTCAGACATGTTATCCAGACTGTTTCTTTCACTTGAAATCTGTCTCGCCTCCACAGCTTTTTGCTTTTGGCACTATCCTCATTTAAAACCCAATGCCAATTGCATTTCCTGTATGTGTTCCTCAGAATTCATCTTTCTATGTCTATACGCCTCACAACATTTGCTTATACTTTAGTTATAACTACAGTGACTATATTTACTGTGAAACCAGGAAACATGTTGGAAGACTGTGTATATACTTATGTGAACAATATGATAGATTATTTGAAATCAAGACAGTTCTATAAAATCCAGAGTGGATGTTTGCCTTAATTGTTGCAGTCTGCCTTGTGTTGGCATTAGTTATGTGTGCATTTGAGTCCTTCATGAAGTTGCAAGCAAGAAGTGTGTCATATGCATCCCTATATCACCCCACACCTGTCAGATTCCTTTGTCTACTGTAGGCATTCATTTTTCTATGCAGTCTTCAATTATTTATTAAGCTAATATCATGTGGCAGGTATTATGCTAGGTTCTGAGGAGAAGATGTAGTGTTTCCTGCCATGACAGAAATAATTTCAACACAAGAAGATGAGTACTATACTACGGTGAACATGGAAGGTGTAAAAGGAGCCCCTCACTTAAACTTGGAGAAGTAGGGATTCCTTGAAGGAAGTGACTTAGAAACTGAGAACTAAAGGGTGAAAATGATTTGTGGGCGAATTATGGGCCTAGGGGATTAGGCTAGAGAGCAGTATGTGTATGTGAAAAGGTCTAGTGTTGGGATTAAAATGACCTGCCTGCTGCAGAAATTGTTTTTCAGTACCATTTGTTATGCAGAGTGTGAAAAGGTTAATGAGAGAAGAGGCTGAAAAGGAAGCATGTCATTGGGTCAAGATGCTAGGGATACAAATCTGAGTAAGACTTGGTTCTTGTCTTAAGACATGACACTTTCTAGTGTCTATACTACAGAGGAGAACATAGAGAGTAATGGGAAAGTTATGGCATGGTATGATAGGTTATGTGACTGCAGAAGTTCTGTGTACTGTAAGAACAAATAATAAGGCACCTTGCCCTTGGTAACTAGGGGAGGTTTACCATCAGATGATAGTTTTAGTTTAAATAAAGATCCATAAATATGGAACAAATTAAATGGCTAGCATCTGACTATTCTAGCTTTTCTATTTTTCTGAGTCTTAGTATGAGACAGAAACTGTCAAGGAATAAGAAAAGGTCAGGATCCCATCTTTGATTCCTTACTTTCCTGTCTACATCAATATATAATGGCTGAAATTACAAGATTGGTTACATAAAGCATAATCTGCTTTTTCTTCTACAAAGAAAGCAGTTTTTCAGGCACTTTATTACCTGGCTATAAGCTTCTTCCCTCTCTTCTGATCAATATTTTAACTGAGTCTTAAGCAAAATGAAATTTACATTCCAGTGTTCCCTTAGCAACCATCACACAGAATAAAATAAATCTGCTTTCAGAATCAGTTTATCTTTTGAAAAACCTGTTAGTTACACGATCTTCTTTTAATAGCAAAAAATGTCTTTCTAAATAGGCTAACATCTTTTTTGGAACAAAGTGTTAGAAAAACCATATTTAAAAATAACTTATGGAGTTTAAAAGTAGAACTATGAAGTGATTTCACTAAAAATTGTATTTATTTAAGCAAAGGATTGGTTAATCAATAAACATGTATCCATACCTATAGGTGCTATGACAGATGCTGTGGATTATATAGATGAAAAAATGTATGGTCTTTTGTATTCATAAAACTTGTAATGTGACAAACACCTACAATAATATGCATAACACAGTGTTTCAAAATGATGATGTACATTAAATGGTATGTGAACACACAGGTGAGAGTTTGTTATAATAGGATTTGTCAGTGATCTTTAACCTATTAGAGTGAATCTAAGAGATATCAGCTGTCAGGTCCTGATGCTCTAATCACAGACATGAATTCCAAAGATCTAAAAAGTCTTTGAATCAGGGAGTTCTCATACTGTCATAGGAATCTGGGAAAAAAATACAAAAGTGCCATGAGGAACTGTCAGAAACTGAGTATGACATTAAGTCATTGTGATACAGAGGGGTTTCTGGACTTTCATTTTGTGGTAAATGTAATATTGTTTCCAAGGAAGAACATGGAAGTCTGAAAGGATGGAAAATATTTAAAGATTACTGTGCTTACAAAATAAGAACTTAAATAATAATCTCATAGCTAGATTCACTTCGCCATCAGAGAAGTAAGCAGTAAGTAGAAAAAACCTCACTTTCAGACCAAAGGGAAAGAAAGTTTTAAAGTGAGAATATAATTTTCCTCATGGGCATTCTCTACCTTAGAAAAACTACTACAGAACATGCCTGTGACTATAGACTTGTAGTTCAGGCCACCGAAGATTAGAGATGGGACATGGACACTCCCTTGACTTGCATCCTCTGGTCTGCTTTAACATAAACCAGGAGGAAAAGAAAGCTAGGCATCAGAAGCAATGGGTGGCAGGCCTATTAATGGCTGATCTGTACAGTGATCTGCCCTCAAGGAGACCCAACAGGCCAGTGCACTGCAGTGGCTTTCAATGTGGTAAGCCTGGGCTTCAGCAGAAGTCAGCTTGTGAAGAGCCCTGGCAGCTCTGCCAAGAGTTGGATCACTGGAAATGGACCTGCCCTGGACTCGAAGGATGCCCAGGTCAGAGCCACAGATCTTATCGGCTCTAAGCTGAAAAGCCCTTCACTCAGCCCAACTTCCAAAGTGACCACTGCAGCTGAGGGTATGGTCAAGTAGGGTCAGCAACATTGCAGGCAGAACTGTAAATTTCTTGTTAGAGATGCCCCCTGCCTTTACCTGGCCAGCTCTCCTCCCAGGCCAGCCAAGTAATGAAAGTCAACAGAGTGCCTTCCCCTAGGAGGTTCACACCTCCCTTAGGATATACCCCATGTGAAGAGATAGATAGGTCTGGGCCCCTTAACTTACAAGGCCTAAAGCCCAACAGATTATTATCAAGCCCCTTCTATCAGGTTCTATTTGCCTCTCAATCAGAAAACTTAATTGTAGCTTAGACAGCGCCTTTCTTAGCTCCTCTAAAAATGACTCTGTCTAGACCCTGTCTAGTGCACTTGGGCCTCATTCCTTTGTAATCATAACCTCTACCACCAATGGCTCTACTCCCAACCTGTGTGTACTGATGGTCCTCTTCCCCACTTAATGCTGTATGATTGTTCAAACCTGGTAAATGCCATTCTTAGGATCATTGGTTACTATCCTCACTCTGTCTTTTATGACCTTGTCTAAATATGATCAGAGTCGGCAAACTTGGAAGGCTTCCATAGCCTTGGCAACTCATGACGAGAGCCTAGGGTGGTTACTGGCGCTATAAACTAGAGTGTCAATTTGTTGGGTCAACAACAGGAGCCACTGTGCATTTGCTCCTCATGTGGGATCTCTGTCCTTAATGTGCTATACATTGTGATTTAATGCTATAACTAGTACTCAAACAGTATGTTTCACTTTGTGTTTCTATGTGGGTGCAAACTGTTGAAATCTTTATACTAAATTGATCTTCTGTATCTAAAGAGAATTGAAAATGAATCTTGATGCAAATGGAAGGGGAGAGGGAGTGGGAGAGGGGATGGTTGCGGGTGGGAGGGAAATTGTGGGAGGGGGAAGCCATTGTAATCCATAAGCTGTACACTGGAAATTTATATTCATTAAATAAAAGTAAAAATAAATAAATAAATAAATAAATAAATAAAAGAATGAATAGACATCATATATAATGGAATAAAATATTTGCAACTATAAAAAAAAAGAAAAAGTAGGCACTTCTTCTAGTGTTAAGAAAATTGTTTAGCTAAGGATTGCCTTTCACCATATAATCTAGCAAGAGATTCTTGGCAGGCCAGCTAGCAGGGACTGTGTAGGCTTACTTTTGGAGTCTTTCTGCAGGTGGGTCTTACTCTTTGGTCTCTGTGTAGTTGACATGATTCCTGAGCCCACTATGTTGTAGTACCTGAATCTATTGATGCAAGTCTGGAGCTTGAGAATACATAGGCAGATATAACACCTTGTGTTAGTAGGACGGGGTTTGGGATATGAGTACATGATAATAAAATTGGCCACTGAGTTAGGCCTTGAGCCTGAGTTTTAAGGGCTCAACTTTGTGTGGGGGTAGGTCTGGGTCCTGGGTCAATATTGGCTGATCTGACAGTTGGGTAGTTCTAGAATATGGGACTAGGTGGGCTTGTCTGACCTGGGGTTTCAGGAAGTTGCATGGTGTTGGAATACATCTGACACCTGTATCTACTAGGGTTAGTCTAGAGCATTGTGAGCCTGGGTTGAACCTGAAGCTTGAGACCATTGCAGGCACTATGATGGACCTGGAAGCTAGGTCCCTAGAAACTGCTGGTTCTGGGATTCACTGCAATAGAGAAGATGCTGTGGTATAGGCTAGTGCTTGCTGTGCTCAAATTCTCCCATATGGAGTATGTCTCCTTGTGCTATACTGTGTGAGCTTTGGGGTTGAGTGACACAGTTAATGTGAAACTGTCATTACTACCATCTTCACTGCATCTTTTTTCTTATTTCTTTTATCTCTCCAGGATTGTAACCTCTTTTTTCTTTAAGGTGTTATTTATTTACTTGAAAGTCAGGGTTACACAGAGAGAGAAGGAGAGGCAGAGAGAGAGAGAGAGAGAGAGAGAGAGAGAGAGAGAGAGAATTCTATCTGCTAGTTCACTCTCCAATTGGCTGCAATGGCTGGAACTGTGCCAATCCAAAGCCAGGAGCCAGGAGCCAGGAGCTTACTCCATCCAGGTCTTCCCATGCGGGTGCAGGGGCCCAAAGCCTTGGACCATCTTGTTCTGCTTTCCCACACCATAGCAGACAGCTGGATTGGAAGTCGAGCATTCTGGTCTCGAACCAGCACCCATATGGGATGCCGGCACTGCAGCTGGTAGCTTTACCCGCCACTCCACAGTGCTGGCCCTGTAATCTCTTATTGTGGAATCCTTAGTTCTCTAGAATTTATTTTTGTACATGGATTTTTTTAATTTGATGTGTTTTTGAAGAATTCAGCATGCGAGCTACTATTTTACCATTTTTGTTATATTATTCTCTAATGATTTTATTGACAAAAGTAATGACTTTATGTAATTTGGCTTTGACAATTGTCAAGTTCTAGCTAACTTAGTAATAGAAAAACAGAAGAGTTGGCAGATTATAGGTTTGCAAGTTTTAAATGGAAAAAAACACTTATTGAAATAATTGAATTAGGGTCAAATACGCAGAACGTCAGAAGTGTGATACCTAAAAATATGCGTATTTTAAACCTTTTCTATTTGTTTGTTACTCAACCTTGCCACCTGTGGAGGACTTTGGGTGCTTTGATAAATTGGGATAACTTTTAATTTCAAATCACTGTAATCCCAGAATATTTTTAGGATGTGATTTGATGGTTATGCTTCCAAACAGGGAACTCACTAGCTTGGGCATATTTGTGAACTTGTGCTGAGTCAAAGTAGATTTCTGGAGCCATGCCCAAGGTGGATGTATAAGTAGTTGAACAAGAATTATTTTTGTGAGAGAGGATTTCTCAACATTCTTTGTCTTTTCATATGGAGGGTTCAAGGTTTTATTTTACTTTTAATTATTAGTTGAATTTTTTTAAAACAAAGCATTATATAATGAGACAAGTTGCCAAATCCTAGTTTTTATTGGTGTTCTCATGCTTGCACTCTGTGTGTGGGTGTGGGTGTTGGTGTGTATGTGTGTAGGTGCATGTGTGTGTGCAGATGTATGATCACATAATTGGTATTTTCTAAACAAATTGCCTTGAAACCTTTTTCTTCATTTATCAAAATGTTACATGTACATATAGTTCATGCTTTGCACTATCTTAGTATTCTATATTATAAACATTCCATAATTCATTTGCTGTTCTTTTATTAATTGGTATTTTTGTTGTTTGCAACTTTTCACTGATAGAAATAACATCATTGCCAAGAATTTTATATATGATCTTATGTTCACAGATGCAATTATTTCTATATGAGAGATACAAAGGAGTGTATTTGCTGTATACAAATAACACATTTGCAAATTGCTTGTGTATAATCCTAATTATTTTTTTAGCAAATTGTTCTCCAAAGCACTTGATGGAAACTTACTCATATTTATATATGCATATGTAGTATATATTTGTATCTATATATCTATATCTATATCTATCTATAGTCTTATGTGTTTAGCCTGCTAGGCCACAAGACTGGCCCCTTAGAACCAATATTCTATAGGTATATATATATGTATATATATATATATATATATATATATATATATATATATATAGTGTAAACCTGGAAGAATTAGAATGTTATCCAATGCCAGATCAACCAAAAGGTCAGGGTCATCATGTCAGAGTTATCACAAGAGTAAATAAAATATCATTTATTTACCATCACTGTATATAAGACTATATAAGAGATGTTTACATATTTTAATAATCAGAAAAATAATCTCTATAAAATATGGTATTATTATGCCCATTCAATTTATGTAGGAACAGGGGTTTAGAATGGTTATAGAACTTTCTTTTTTTAAAATATTTTATTAATTTTTTGACAGGTAGAGTTATAGACAGTGAGAGAGAGAGAGACAGACAGAAAGGTCCTCCTTCCATTGGTTCACCCCCAAAATGGCCGCAAAGGCCGGAGCCACGCTAATCCAAAGCCAGGAGCCAGGTCTCTCATGTGGATGCAGGGGCGCAAGCACCTGGGCCATCCTCCACTGCTTTCCCAGGCCACAGCAGAGAGCTGGACTGGAAGAGGAGCAACCGGGAGTAGAACCGGTGCCCTTATGGGATGCCGGCACCACAGGTGGAGGATTAACCTAGTGCGCCACAGCGTCAGCACCAGAACTTTCTTAAAATTATATGAATAGTGTATCAGGGTGCTACTGAGAAACAGAACCAATATAGAAGGTCGTATATTCCAAAATATTTTCACAGCAACATGTAGATTAGCATACAAAACAAATTGATACAAAATTACAAATTGATACAAAATTAGCCACCACAAGTTGTAAGTGAAAGAAATTTAATGTGAACCCTGCATGAGTGTCTCTGAAACCTCCTTGTGTAATCATGGGAACTCTTGTTTTGTTTCCTTGTGTGTGAGTTTGCACAGGGGTATATATTGTTTAATGTGTGAAATCCACTCTATAAGTTAATGAATTTATTGACTTCCTGGATCCTAGTGTCTCTGAGACACAGCATATTTGCTTTAGGATTTTTGCTGTTTCAGCTCTCTAGCTTCATATGTAATTGAACATCTAGATTCTGGAATTAGTTTATCTTTAACTGCCTTATCTATTCTTCATCATAGAAATATCAAGTTTTGGCTCTCCCCATGCCTATCCATCCAATGTAGTAAAACCTGATGGTGTTTCATATTTCAGATGTCTGATTTGATTGGCCCAAAATCTTAGGACACATACCTTCTTAGAGTCCTGTCTGCTTTAACCCTTACTCCAAGGTGAAAGCCTCAAGGACAAAATGGTGTTACTCAATAATCATGGTAGTTAGTTAGTTTAAACTTGGAAGAGTTTGAGTCGAAAGTATACTGATCTCAGTGCTTTCCCTGTGATTTGATTTGTTACTGCCACTGTCTTTAATAAACCTATTACACAAAATTATTTTGTTATAATATCCTTTCTTCTAAAATATAAATATGGGAGAAAATAGTTTATTATCAATTAAGATTAATTGATATTTTATGATTTTTATGCTATAGCAGTCACTCTGGCACTAGCTTATGTAATATCAGCTAAAAGATTATAGAGAATTAAAATAAGCTCATTGTCATTCATTCAACCGTATGAATTAGTGATAATATAAACAAATATGGTGGTAAATCCAAGTTCCTGCTTACCCAAATAGAGTATATTTCATTTTAAGAAGTGTTGTTTGCTGGAGTGTGCATTTGGCCTAGTGTTAACATGCCACTTAGAATGCCTACATCCCATATTAGAATGCATTGGCTTGAGTCCTGGCTCTGCTACCAATTTCAACTTCCTGCTAAAGTACATCATGGAAAGAACCAGGTGATGGCTCAAGTACTTTGGTCCTTGCCACCCATGTTGGAGACTGGATTTTGTTCCCAGATCCTGGGTTCAGGTTGGTTTAGCCCTAAGTATTTCAGGTGTTAGTGGGAGTGAACCAGAGGATGGGGGTATATCTTTCTGTCTCTGAAATAAATAAATAAATATGTTTTTAGAAAAATTATATGCCATTTGCTTTATGTATTTGGGCATCAAACATTATCCTATGCAGAACTATAAAAATCAGTAAGAAACTTAACATTTTAGGACTTGGTTTAGCTCGTCAGGCTGATTATTTCATGGTAAGTGAAGTGAGACCACTGGATTTACGTATACTCATATGCAACTGTAAATGAAGAAATTTATCATTGAAAAATACTGATATAAATTCCTCTGACGGACATTCTTGAGTGCTTACTTGTGAAGAGTACTAGCCTCAGACAACCTCTCATCTGAGTTGTGTCCAACATTATCAGTAGTGTTCTTAAGTGGTGTTTTTTAGAGACATTCGTGGTAGAAGTCTGGCCCATAAGGATCATTCTTTTCTCTGAATTATTTCAGCACTTGCATTGCTTTGAAATATTCACTAGCTGTAAGAACTGGATTATCATTTAGTCATTTATCAAGTAGATATTGATCACCTAATGTGTTTCATACACCATTCTAGGCATTTATGGATAAACCAACAAATACTAATAAAATCATCTTATCCCTGCTCCAGCTCTCCTCACAGGATCAAGTTCACCTCAGTCTTCTTACTATTGCTTTGCCTCAACTTTAATCTAGCTGATTTATGAGCTCTTGATTTCTTCCTACTTTGTCTCTGAAAACCTATCTGATCCTGATGTATAGTGGAACGGGAAAGAATGGATTCCTACCCTAATTCTACCACTATTCCTAATGGGTGTGCATTGTTTCATTACTCTCCCTACATCTCACACAACAGACCTCTATAAAAGTCTCTATGCAAGTCATTGGAGGATGGTAAAAATCCTGGGCTCTGGATGCAGATAAATCTTGGCTGTCAGTTTACTGAGTGTGTGACCTTGGACAAGTTATTTAATCTTTCTGAACATTAGCTTTCTCCTCAGCAGAATGAGAAAAACATTAATCACTTCAGAAGGGAGATTTGATGAATTTTAATAATGTTATTTTGCAAGTAAGATGCCTGGTATATAGTGTTACATAAATGGTATATATTGTTATAACATTGCTGAATACACCTTGGAAGACAATGATGATTTTGCTACTTGACATATTCAAACAGCAGAGAGTATAAAACAAGTTAATCAGAGCAAATAGCCATTTCTCTGCACGTTTCTTCTCCTTGGCCTTGATTTCTACATGTGCTGGGCCTCACATCTCTTTATCTTAGTGATGAGACATCTGAAGTTACGTTTGGTTTCTTTTATCCTGCTGTGGCTATCCTGATGTAAGTGCTGAGAGTGCTGAATTATTCAGAGAAGTAACCACCCAGTAGAGGATTAGTGGCCAACAACTTGGAATTTTAGTGAGATGTGAGAGATGAAAGTAGGAGTAGGGGTAGTTTGTCTGATTTAAATTTTAGAGAGACCTTCAGGAAGTCCCCATTTAGACAGAAAACTGAATAGGCTTGAACAGATAATTTCCAACTCATCCCATATTTCCTTCCATTTTAACTTAAAAATTATGGGATAGAGGAAAGATAATAGATAAACTAAAATAAAAGACCCAAATTCTCTCCCCATATTTGCCAATTACTAGTTATAAGACCATGGGCTGGATATTAAATAATATCTGGAGATATTTAGGATGGAGAAGAAGTAGTTCAGTTAAGACATGATAGTGCTGGCGCTGCAGCTCAATAGGCTAATCCTCCGCCTTGTGGCGCCAGCACACCGGGTTCTAGTCCCGGTCAGGGTGCCGGATTCTGTCCCAGTTGCCCCTCTTCCAGGCCAGCTCTCTGCTGTGGCCTGGGAAGGCAGTGGAGGCTGGCCCAAGTACTTGAGCCCTAGCACCCCATGGGAGACCAGGATAAGCACCTGGCTCCTGCCATCGGATCAGCGCAGTGCGCCAGCCACAGCACGCCAGCCGCGGTGGCCATTCGAGGGTGAACCAATGGCAAAGGAAGACCTTTCTCTCTGTCTCTCTTTTTCTGACTGTCCACTCTGCCTGTCAAAAAAAAAAAGACATGATAGTTATCCTCTAACAAACATCTTTTACCAAGTGACCTCAACATATAAGAATAAAGACTAATGGTTAAAAGCCATAGTAAATATAGATGTTGACTCAATATGAGAGAGAAGTATAAAAAAGGGAAAAAAGTATTGTCTCCCCCAATAAGTAATTGATACTCTTCAAGCATCTTGGAGGATTGTTGTGCAGAGAACATAAATATCTGATAGAGTTATACAACAAGATCTTTAAAGATACTTCAAATCCTATGATTTTATTTTTTTTTATTTTTTTTAAACTTTTATTTAATGAATATAAATTTCCAAAGTACAGCTTATGGGTTACAATGGCTTCCCCCCTCCCATAACTTCCCTCCTACCCGCAACCCTCCCCCCTCCTGCTCCCTTTCCCCTTCCATTCACATAAAGATTCATTTTCAATTCTCTTAATATACAGAAGATCAGTTTAGTACATATTAGGTAAAGATTTCAACAGTTTGCCCATATAGCAACACAAAGTGAAAAAACTACCATTGGAGTACTAATTATAGCATTAAATAACAATGTACAGCACATTAAAGACAGAGATACTACATAATAGTTTTTTTTAAAAAAAATAATTAATTTTCTATGCCATTTCCAATTTAACACCAGGTTGTTTTTTTTCATTTCCAATTCTCTTTATATACAGAAGATCAATTCAGTATATAATTAGTGAAAACCTCATCAGTTTGTACCCACACAGAAACACAAAGTATAAAAATACTGTTTCAGTACTAGTTATAGCATCACTGCACATTAGACAACACATTAAGGACAGATCCCACATGGGGTGTAAGTACACAGTGACTTCTGTTGCTGACTTAACAATTTGACACTCCTGTTCATGGCGTCAGTAATCTCCCTAGGCTCTAGTCATGAGTTGCCAGGGCTATGGAAGCCTTTAGAGTTCGCTGACTTTAATCTTATTCCGATAGGGTCATAGTCAAAGTGGAAGTTCTCTCCTCCCTTCGGAGAAAGGTACCTCCATCTTTGATGGCCCCATTCTTTCCGCTGGGATCTCACTCACAGAGATCTTTCATTTAGGTCTTTTTTTCCATGATATCTTGGCTTCTATGATTTTATTTTTATTCATGTCACTTTAAGGGCCTCAGGCCTACCAGCTGTAGAATGAGAAGCATGATTTATATGATTATGTCATTGATTTCTACCCCAAGAGTCTACATTTTGTCTAATGAGCAAGAACATCATATGGAGGAAGTTCAAGTTGGATTTCTCTTTTATGATTCTCTTCTGAGACTTATTTTTTTTGAGTCATGAGGAAAGTCAATAGATTGACATGGAAGAAGAGGTCCAATAGTCTTTATTTGGATGCCTCTAGAGTGTAAACCCTGTTCTTTAAAAATTAATTCTACCTCATCTATCTATCTCCCTGTAGTACTTCATGACTTTTTCCAGTTATATGAGAGAATATAAATGCTTTATTTATACTATGATAATTTTTATATATCATCACCATAGAAAATTTCAGAGCTATGCATTCCTCTAATTTCCTGTATTTTCCCTCATAGGAAATTATTATTAGTCATGTCTGCTCATTTTAGCTAAGTGTGTAGTTAGGGAATTTCATCAATGGGGAGAATAAGCTCTTACCCTCATAACCCATAATACTCACACATGAATAATGAGCTTTTGTAGTTATCTGGAATATAGAATGGGATGTTTTAGATTCATACAAAGAAGGAGTGAATTTACTTATGACTAACAACATGGCTTATCTTAATGAATTGCATTATAGGGGAAGAAATGCTCATTATTTGGAGGGCCCAGTAGAAAATGAAGATGTGAGCTAGGTATCATGTTGAAAATAAGAGACATAAATGCTGTTAAAAATACTAAAATATAAAGATTTTCCTTTCTTCCTGGCTATCTCTGTTACACGTGCTCTCTTTCATCCTCTGTAGTATGTTTTTTTTAATTTTTATTTTTATCTTTATTTATTTATTTATTTATTTTGACAAGCAGAATTAGACAGAGAGAAAGAGAGACAGAGAGAAATGTCTTCCTTTTTTTTCTGTTGGTTCACCCCCCAAATGGCCACCAGCGCTGCACCGATCCAAAGCCAGGAGCCAGGTGCTTCCTCCTGGTCTCCCATGAGGGTGCAGGGTCCAAGGACTTGGGCCATCCTCCACTGCCTTCCTGCGCCACATCAGAGAGCCGGACAGGAAGACAAGCAACCAGGACATAATCTGGCACCCCAACTGGGACTAGAACCTGGGGTGCCGGCGCCACAGGTGGAGGATTAGCCAAGTGAGCCATGGCGCCAGCCTCCTCCGTGGTATTTTTAAAAAGCTTCCTTTTTAATACCATCCTAAGCAAAGGGAAAGTAAATTTAAATTAGTAGCATGAATTTTCCATTTACCTTCATAATGTGCAATGCTAGTTTTAAATGCAGTTGTAAACATTTAATTTGCATGCAGAATAATCAAAATTACACAGTTCACATTTTGTAGCTCAGGCATGCATATGTATTGCACCCATGCCAGAAGAATAAAAACTTGCCCAAAACTGACTTGTAGTTTTATTTTTGTTTCTTGATATATTTACATTCTATCATAACTCTCTAGCTTTGACTTACTGATGAGTAAAGAAGTTCTGAATTAAAAATGGATAGCCTCATATTTCACCTTCTGTCCGTATCATCATTTTTCAAAATAAAATGATTGACTAATATAAGGAAGTATTATGAATAGGAGGGTATGATTGAGTTCCTTGGTTAGTTATGTTTCTTACACCTCTGTTGCTTTTTTTCTGCAATTAAAGGAGACATCATTGCTTGACTTGGACAATGACAATTCTTTTTACCTGTTTTTTTTGTGAAGATAAAGAAGGTGTTATATTTACATGATGTCCTTTAAGTTATCAATGATAGTAAGCCTGTAGTTATTAAGTCCTCTACAATATGTGACAATTAACTTTGTATATCTTTACAGTGTGATTTTCACCCGCTAGCCTGTTTTTGCCTTTTTATGTACTTTACTCAGCATAAGCTCTCTGGCATTATTGTGTTCATGAGATTCATCCATATTTTTATGTTTATTTGTAGTTTATTCTTCTAGCTGTTTAGTTTTCCATTTGTAAATATACTATGATTTATTCATTCTATTTTTCATTTTTTGAATATTCATTAACGTATTTGAATGAGTTATGGAGAAGGAAAAAGAGAGAAACAGAGAGAGAGAGAGATCTTCCATCTGCTGTTTCACTCCCCACATGACCACAACCGCTGCGCTGGGACAAAACGAAGCTAGGTCTCCCACGTGAGTGGCAGGGGCGTAAGCACTTGGACAATCTTCTGATGATTTCTCAGGCCATTAGAAGGGACTGAATCAGAGGTGGATCAGTGGGAACACAAACCAGCTTACATATGGGATGTCTGTGCTACAGATGCCAACTTGATCCACCATGCCACAATGCTAGCTCTATATTCTTCCTATTCTTGATGAGAATTTGGATAGTTTCTAGATTTTGGAATTGAGAAGAATTAATATGGCAACTTTCTTGGAATTTACCATAGAAATTCAAATAAAAATTATAACAACCTGGAAATATAGTTATTACACAAGAAAAAAAGAACACATATATCTTATTCCAGTAGTGCCTCTAATCTATTGAAGTTGCTAAGTTGGCATTATTATTTTGAGCTGGAACTGATAGGGTAAAGAAAAGCTGGCAGCATGTTGTGCATATATTACAAAACCTAAAACACTTCTAGTAGTACAAGTTAATATCTCATTCCTTGCCCTGGTTGTTTATGTAGGGTGGTTTGGGGTGAGGGACTAAATGATAGGGGGAAAAGAGATATTTTTGCCTCAATATCATGACCAGGGATCACTATATAATAAAGAAACCATGCCAATTAATTTTTAATGTTTTGGTACTTTCTTAGAAAACAGAGTATTAAATTCAGCTGAGTTTTCTGGAAGCACTACCGTTTTCTAGAATATTTATTAAGAATTCTAGGTATTCAAATATCAGCAATGCCAAATACAGAAACACCACTGGTAGCTAGAAACAGAAAATTTTCCATAATTGGTAATTAATAACACATAAATTTTGTTTTTCTTTTCTTAGTAACATATAGTGCCAGAGCCTGGCTTGCTTCGGCTAGTACCCAGGAGACAGATGACTTGGCAGGAGAAAGCATGGATATGGTCCTTTCATTTTCCATTTGATCATTATGTAGGTCAGGAGAAGGTGAGTGTTTTCCACTGACTAATGCACACTAATTATGTCCTTTACCTTTGTCCATAATGCCTTCTCTCCTTGTGTACTTGGTGAATCAATGCCTACTGTCATTTCATGTGTAAAGGCTTTCCCTTACATTTTTTCCAAGTAAGTCACTTCCATTCCTTTAACTTAAATGTGTTATAGAATTCACCATGTGTATTAAGGTGATGTAGGTTGGATACTATGCTTGTGACGTGCTCACGAAGACATTCAGAAATTTAGGCCCACTGATGCACTATTTTGTGTGTAGGAACCAAAACTTCCTGGGAAATAACTTATAATCGAAGTAAAGGGAATGAAGGCAAAAATGAGTCCAGGATAATGTGAATTTATTCAATTCTGAGAACTTGCTGGGGATAATATGTTCAGGTGTTTTTATTGCACGCATAAATTATGACTAAACTTCTGAAAAAACTATTTTTTTAATTGAATTAGTTGTTGAAAAGTTAAAGGATCAGCAAAAGGTGGACATTTGGCATAACTGAGGTGCTTATTGGGACACCCACATCCCTTATCAGAGTACCTAGGTTCGAGTCCTGGTTTTGTTCCTGATCTCTGCTTCTTGCACATGCATACCCTGGGAGCCAACAGATCAATTGTTTTGTCTTTGCCACCGATGTGGGACACCTAGATTGAGTTCCTGGACTAGGGCTCTGGCTTAGCCTGTACCCAGCTGTTGCGACATTTGAGGAGTGAATCAGCAGATGGAATATTGGTGCCTGTCTGTCTCTACCTTTGGATTACATAAAAAATGAATAAATAAAAATTAAAAGATCAGAACATTAGAGCCTTTAACATACCTTTGCTAGTATACATTGGCATGGGATGTATATGTTCATGATATAGATATTAGTGATATACTCATGACACAGGCTTTGCTGCATCTGACTCTGTTATCTTTGCTGGGTGTCAATCATGTGATTATAACATTTGGTTCTGTAAGCAATCAGGCATTGCCTTTAACAGCAGAAGAAGAGAAGGGAGAAAATTTTCAGATGTCACGCGATAGTTCAGAATGCTAGATCACAGTCTTTTAAGATACTCACTATGGGTACTTAAATCTGAAGATTATTTTTCTGTAAAGAGGAGACAGCTTGGAGTTCTATAGAGTAGATATAAGTAGTGCCAGAGAAATGCATGGGATGGTGAAGATGAGTATTAAAAAGTTGATTGTTGGGGAGAGTGTTTGGCATAGCAGTTAAGATACTACTTGGGATGCCTGCTACTCATATAAGAGTGCCTACCTCTGCTTTTGATTCCAGCTTCCTGATAATGCACATGCTGGCAGGCAGCAGATGATGACTCAAGTAATTGGGCTCCTGTAACCCACGTGAGAGGCTTAGATTGAGTTTCTGGCTCCTGGCTTTGGCCTGGAAAACTTTCTGCTGTTGATGCATTTGGGGAGTGAAATAATAGATGGAATATCTCGCTCTGTCCTTCAGATAAATGAAAATAAATAATAGAGAAATCTGGATGTTCAAAAGAACATTGGTTATTTCATTTATTGAGGTAGGAGTTGCTCATGTTATAGAAAATTATTATTTGTATAATGTATTACTTATACATCTCTGGTCTTGTCATGACACATGAGCACCACCTATTTCATACAACATTAATGTCTGGACTTGGTCATATGATTTTTGTCAATGGATTGTGAGTATATATAAAAAGCTGAGAATTCTGGGCCAAAGTCATAAGATACTTCACATATTTCCTCAAATCCCTGTTGAGCTTCTGCCTTCTTTCAGAAGAAGAGCTTGTCCCAGTTATCCATTGTTCCTTCATCCTGGATAGGGAGATGAAGACTAAAGCAGATCTGGACATGTCCTGAAGCCTAGAGTGAGCACTAGCTGCAATGAGCCAAATAATTCACACACCCATGAATGTGAAAAATGTATGTTATAAGCGACTGAGCTTTCATATTTATTTGTCATACAGTATTATTGCATCAAAAATCCCTTCAGTATGGATTATAACTTGAAATTTTTGTGTCCTTAACACCTAACTCAATGCCTAGAAAATGATGGATACATTATAAATACTTACTGAGTGAGTGTAAATGAGTGAAGAAATGATTTTACAAAGGTTGGATTTATGCTATTGATCTAAACTACTTCAATGTTTTTTTTTAATTATTGGAACAATATATTTAGGGGAGTCACAACCAAGCATAAGTCTCATAATATGTATCTTTCCATCAGCAGAGGTCTGGGCAGAGAAAAGATCGTAATGACTAAGGCATGGTCAAAGAATGATCAGAGAAGCACTGTAAATGCCTTGCTGCTGCTGAATCAGAAAGACTGTGTGTGTGTGTGTGTAGATCAGCTTTTAAATGAACCAAGCAATCTTAACCTGTTTTATCCTCTTTGTGTGTGTGTATCAGAACAGCTTTTAGGATACCAGTCATTGGAGTTTTGATACCTGAAGAGTTCTGGAGGAGACAGAAATGGTATGGTTTGAAGCAGGTAACAAGTAAAGAGAGGCAGAAGAAATGAGGAGGTGGTTTAAAAGGAATGAAAACTTTAAAGACATATTTTCAGGGGATATGGAGGCAGAATTATATATAGAGTATAGGTGTCCTATGAGGCTACTCTGAGTAGACTGGGGGTGAAAATAGAGACAGAATTTTGTATTAAGAACAATGATATAGGAAAGCAGATGGGATTGTTGCTGAGAAGAGGTGGGCCTTGATAATGATGAGGATCAAACTAGCATTAGTATTTGGATGAGCTGCCCATAAGTTATTTTGGACATTTTCATGAGATTTTGGTAACCAAACGAATGATTTATTTTTAGGGAAATTTACGTAGTCTTATTTTTTTTTTAATTTTACCTTTAAACCAGTGTTTGTTTTATTTGAAAGAGCATAAAAGAGGGAGAGGACTCAAGGGAAAGAGAGATAGCACTTACGTCCACTTTTCACTCCCCAAATGGCTGCATGCAACAGCCAAATCTTGATCAGGCTGAAGCCAGAAGCTGAGAACTCCATCTGATCTCGTACATGCGTGGCAGTAGCCCAAGCTATAGGGTGGTCATCTGCTCCTTTCCCAGGCACATTAGCAGGAATCTGGTTTGGAAGCAGAGGTGCTGGGACTGGAACCGACATTCTGATATGGGAGGCCAGTATATTGCAAGTAGCAGCTTAATTATGCACCACAATGCCAGCCTCCACAGATTTTTTTTTTTTGAGTAAAAGTCTTTGAAGATGAAAGACATTCTTGATATCTGTTTTTGAATGCTGTTCTAATTCCAGAGGAGGGGAAAAGGTCTGTTTCTAAAATTTAAGGAAGACTTGGAAATCAGACAAGTCTTTAAAATTTTTGCTGGGATAGAGCTTGAAATTAGGTGTGTTTGGCCCACTGTTTTAGAAACAGATATATTTCAGTTTCCTGTCATATATTTGAGAGTAAGGAGTATGGAAAGAAAGAATTTGTGTCCTGAGTATAGTGGGTATCATTTTATTAAAAAAAACATTTATTTATTTGAAAAGCAGAGTTACAGATATAGAGCAGAAGACAGAGAAGTGAAGAGAAGAGAGGCAGAGGGAGGGAAAGGAGGGGAGAGAGGGAAGGGGAGAGGGAGAGGGAGAGAAACAAGGCACTTCCTCTTCTGATTTACTCCACAAACAGCTGCAACACCAAGAGCAAGGGCTGCGCTAGGCCAAAGCAAGAGTCCATCTGGATCTCCCACATGGGTGCAGGATCCCAAGCACTTGTGTTTTTGGCTACTTTCCCAGGCCATTAGTAGGGATTTGGTTTGGAGGTGGAGCATCAAGGACTCCAACTGGTGCTCATTTTGGGATACCAACATATAGGCAGTAGTTTCACCTGCTGCACTACAATACCAGCCCAAATACAAGATGCTTTGATTATATAATTACTGAAAGAATCATTCACTAGTCAAAAGGTGTGTGGTTTTAAAAGTTTTTTTCTCTTTATTTAGTCTCAGGGTTTGAGATACAGTTATCTTTTTTTCTGAAAAATAATTTTATTTTGACTGAATAGACTTAGTAATTGATCATAAGTAAAATGCTTATTAATGAGATTTTGATACCTTGGCATTTCTAAATGATAATGCATGAAACATAAGAAAACGGTCACATATTCGTCACGATTTTCAGCTTAGTTATTTCCTGAAAAGGCA
Source organism: Lepus europaeus (assembly GCF_033115175.1). Taxonomy (NCBI): domain Eukaryota; kingdom Metazoa; phylum Chordata; class Mammalia; order Lagomorpha; family Leporidae; genus Lepus; species Lepus europaeus. The sequence continues at coordinate 35,015,607 of NC_084850.1, read as the reverse complement.
ATTAGTGATGCTTTGATTTGAATACATTTTGATCAAAGACTATTAAGTCATATGGTTCAGTGGTAAACACCTTCAGGTTGCAAGTCACAGCTTGAGTATTCTGCTACACAGGTACTCTAGGGTTTTTTGAACATTACTTAAGACAGAGGCAAGTATCCAGGAATTTTCTCCAACCAGATCTGTCTTTTCAGTTTGAAAGAGAAAATAGTGGCTTTGATGAATGATTTCACTGGTATTCTTATTTTAAAACTTTGTACAGGCATTGCAAACCTTCTTGGCTTCTTTTGTTTTCTTTACTCCTTTTAAATTCATGGATTCTATATACATAAATTTGAGTGCTCACATTAGTAGTTTCCAAACTTTCTACCAGTTGGACCACAAAATCCTACCCCTCCACTTCTGATCACCTATTTTATCCCCTGATTTTGATTCTTAAGAGAATGAATTTAATTAAGATAAAGCTTTTTAAAATTACATGCACATTTTTGGTATCTTTCATACAAAATAAGCTAGGGGAAGATAGTTTTTAAAAATTGGGAAGAGTGCAGTCTCAGGGAAGAGTTATAGAGAAAACAGCAGAGGAAACTCTACACAAATTGTAGGAACACAATGAACCTGAGTGGAGGGCAAGGGCACGCACAACTTGGGAACCCAACAGGTGAGAGCCTCCACACCAGCTTGGGAGAGTGAGGTGAGACCAGACTGCAGCAGCCCAAGCCACTGGTGATAAAGCTGCAGGAAAAGCCTAGAGGGAATCAGGCATGGAGCCCCATGGTGGATAGTGTACCTGCCAAACTAGGGGAGAAAGTAAAGGAGGGGGGCACATGATATGAAAAGAAATTTCTCCCACATAATTGAGATCTTAAAGAGAAATCAAAATAAAATATTGGAAATAAAGAATTCAATAAAACAAATAATAAATACAGTGGAAAGTCTTAAAACAAAATTAGCAAAGCAGAAGACAAAGCACAGGAAATTATATAGTCAGAATAAACAAAGGAGAACAAATTAGAAAATTAAAATACATGGTTGGGAATCTATAGGATACTAGCAAATGACCTAACATATGGGTTCTAGGAGTTCCTGAAGGTGTGGAAAGAGAGAAAGGATTAGAAGGCCTTTTTGGTGAAATAATAACAGAAAATTTCCCCAATTTGGAGAACAAAAGGGACATCCAAGTACAGGAAGCACATAGAACCACTAGTAGATGTGACCAGAAAAGATCTTCACCATGACACACTGTAATCAAGATCTCTACAGTAAAGCATAAAGAAAATATTCTAAAATGTGCACAAAAGTCACCAGATTACTTTCAGATGATCTCCAATTAGATTCACAGTGGACATCTCATCAGAAGCCCTACAGGCTAGGAAAGAATGGTGAGATATATTCCAAGTCTTAAGAGAAATCTGTCAACCCAGAATACTATACCCCACAAAGCTCTCATTTATAAATGAAGGTGAAATAAAGACCTTCCATTACAAACAGAAATGGAAAGAATTTGTCACTACCTGTCCAGCTCTGCAGATGTTTACAGATGTGCTGCACACTGGAACACAAAAACATGGTCATCACTACAGAAGAAGGTAAATGAAAGAAATCTCCCAGTAAAAGTACAAAGAAAACTCAAATTTAAAAAAAAAAGGAATATTTATGGAAAAATAGTAGGGCAAAGTTGTTGCTTATCAAAATCAACTTGAATGTAAATGGCTTTTACTCTCCAGTTAAAAGACACAGACTGGCTGAATGGATTAAAAAAAGAAAACCCATCTATTTTTTGCCTAAAAGAAGCACATATCACCAATAAAGATGCACACAGACTGAAAGTGAAAGGGCGGAAAAAGATATTCCATGCTAACAGAAAACAAAAAAGAGGTGGTGTAGCCATCCTAATATCAGCTGAAATAGACTTTAACACAAAAACTGTTAAAAGAGACAAAGAAGGAATCTATATAATTATTAAGCGATCAATTCAACTGGAATATATAACTATTATAAACATATATGCACCAAATTACAGGACACCTGGCTATTTAAAAGAAATGTTAAGGGATCTAAAGGGAGACATAGACTCAAATACAATAGTAATGAGGATTTCAATACACTACTTTCAGCAATGGACATATCAACCAGACAGAAAATCAGCAAGGAAGCAACAAATTTAATCAATGCTGTAGACCAAATGGACGTAACCTATCTACAGAACTTTTCATCCTACAGTTGCAGAATACACATTCTTCTCACCAGTGCATAGAACCTTCTCTAGGATTGACTACATGCTAGACCATAAGGCCAGTCTCAGCAAAATAAAAAAAAAATCATACCATGCATCATCTTGACCAACAATGCAATGAAGCTGGAAATCAGCTGCTCAGGAATCTCTAGAACATATGCAAACACATAGAGATGGAAAAACATGCTACTGAACAGTAGGTCATAGATTGAAATCAGAAGAGATATCAAAAAATTTCTGGAAGCAAATGAAGATTACAATACTACATATCAAATAAGCAGTGTTAGAAAGAATGTTTATAGCAAAAGGTGCCTACATCAAACAAACTAAAAACTACTAGAAAAAAGAAATAATTAAAATTAGAGAAGAAATCAGCAACATTTAAACAAAAAATACAAATGATCAGCAAAACTAAGACCTGGTATTTTGAAAAATAAACAAAATTGACACACCATTGGCCCAACTAACCAAAAAAGGAGAGATAAGACCCAAATCAATAAAATTAGAGACGAAAAAGGAAATATAACCACAGATAGCACAGGAATAAAAAGAATGATCAGATATTATTACAAATAAGTGTATGCCAACAAACTGGGACACCTAGAAGAACTGAATAGATTCCTGGACACATACAACCTACCTAAATTGAGCCATGAAGACATAGAAAACCTAAACAGACACATTACCAAGATGGAAGTTGAATCAGTAATAAAGACCTTCCCAACAAAGAAAATCCCAGGACTGAATGGATTCACTGATAAATTCTACCAGATACTAACTCCACTTCTTATCAAGTTATTCAAAACAATTGAAAAGGAGAGAAAACTCCCTAATTCTTTCTATGAATCCAGCATCACCCTAATACCTAAACTCAGAAAAGATGCAACAGAAATAAAAAACTACAGAACAATTATCTTGATGGACATAGACACAAAAATCCTCAACAAATTTCTGGCCAATTGAATCCAACAACACATCAAAAGGATCATTGACTTATACTAAGTGAGATTTATCCCTGGTATGGAGGGATGGTTCAACATTCACAAGTCAATCAATGTGATACATCACATTACCAAACTGAAGAACAAAAGTCATATGATTATCTCAACGGATTGAGAGAAAATATTTGATAAAATACAACACCCTTTCATGATGAAAAATCTTAGCAAACTGGGTGTAGATGGAACATTCCTTAACACAATCAAGGCAATTTATTGCAAACCCACAGCCAGCATCTTATTGAATTGGGAAAAGTTGGGAGGATTCCCACTTGGATCTGGAACCAGATGAAAATGTTCACTCTCATCATGACTATGGAATATAGACTGGAAATTTTAGCCAGAGCTATGAGGGAAGAAAAACAAATCAAAGGGATTCAAATTGGGAAAGAGGAAGTCAAAATATCTTTATTTGCAGATGACATGATTCTATATATAGGGGATACAAAAGGCTCAACTAAGAGACTATTGGTACTCATAGAAGATGTTGGTAAAGTAGCAAGATATAAAATCAGTACACAAAAATCAACAGCCTTTCTATACACAGACAATGTCACAGCTGAGAAAGAACTTTTTTTTTGTTTTGTTTTTTGACAGGTAGGGTTATAGACAGTGAGAGAGAGAGACAGAGAGAAAAGTCTTCCATCCGTTGGTTCACTCCCCAAATGGCTGCTATGGCTGGCACTGCGCCAATCCAAAGCCAAGAGCCAGGTGCTTCTTCCTGGTCTCCCATGCGGATCCAGGGGTCCAAGCACTTGGGCCATCCTCCACTGCCCTCCCGGGCCACAACAGAGAGCTGGACTGGAAGAGGAGCAGGAATAGAACCCAGCGCCCATATGGGATACCAGCAACTCAGGCCGAGGATTAACCTGGTGAGCCATGGTGCTGGCCCCGAGAAAGAACTTCTAAGATGAATTTCATTCACAATAGCAAAAATCAAATTGCTTCGAATTAATTTCACCAAGGATGTCAAAGATTTCTACAATGGGAATTGCAAACATAAAAGAAGGAAATAGAAGGAAATACAAAAAAATGGAAAAACCTTCCATGTTCATGGATGGAAGAATCAATATCATCAAAATATCCATTATTCAAAAAGCAGTTACCAAATTCAATTAAATAGCAAAGACATTCATTTCAGATCTAGAAAAAAGTGATGCTGAAACTCATATGGAGGAACAGGAGATCTCAAATAGCTAAAGCATTCTTATCCTACAAAAACAAAGCCAGAGGCATTACAGTGCCAGATTTCAAGACATACTACATGGCTGTTATAATAAAGACAGCCTGGTACTGGTACAAAAATAGATGGATAGACCAATGCAAACAAGTAGAAACACCAGAAATCAATCCAAATATCTATAAAGAACTTATATTTCACTAAGGATCTAACACCAACTCCTGGAGCAAGGACAGTCTATTCAACAAATGATCCTGGGAAAACTGGATTTCCACATGCAAAGTATGAAGCAAGACCCCTACCTTACACCTTAAACAAAAATCCACTCAAAATGGATTAAAGATCTAAATCTATGACCCAACATCATCAAATTATTAGAGATCTTTAGGGAAACCCTGCAAAACATTGGCACAGGCAAAGAGTTCTTGGAAAAGACCCCAGAGTCACAGGCATTCAGAACTGAAATTAACGAATGGGATTACATCAAATTGAGAAGTTTCTGTATGGCAATAGAAACACTCAGGAAAGTAAAGAAGCAACTGACAGAATGGTAGAAATTATTTGAAAACTATGCAACTGATAAAGGATTAATAACCAGAATGCGCAAAGAGATCAAGAATCTCTACCACAACAAAACAAAAAACCAAGGACTTAAACAGACATTCTTCCAAACAGGAAATCCAAATGGCCAACAGACATATAAAAATATTCAGTATCACTAGCCATCAGGGAAATGCAAATCAAAACCACAATGAATTTTCACCTCTCCCAGTTAGAATGGCTTTCATACAGAAATCAACAAACAACAAATTCTGGCGAGAATGTAGGGAAAAAAGATATCCTAATCCACTGTTGGTGGGAATGTCAACTGGTAAAGCCACTATGGAAGATAGCATGGAGATACCTAAAAAATCTTAATATAGACCTACCATATGACCCAGCCATCACACTCCTGGAATTTATCCAAGGGAATTGAAATCATTTAACAAAAGTGTTGCCTGCATCTACATGTTTATTGCAGCTCAGTTCACAATAGCTAAGATGTGGAATCAACCTAAATGACTGTCAACCGAAGACTAGATAAAGAAATTATGGGACATGTACACTATGCATTACTACACAATGGTAAAAAAATAATGAAATATGGTTGTTTGCAACAAAGTTGATGAATCTGGAAACGTCATACTTAGTGAAATAAGCCAGTCCAAACGGGACAAATACCATATGTTCTCCCTGACCTGTGATAACTAATCAAGCACCTAAAAGGAAATCTGTAGAAGTGAAATTGAAATTTTCAGAAGCAATGACCTGAACAGCCCTTGTCTTTACTATCATGGTAGAGGTTCTTTTTTTTTTCTTAATGGAACATGGTGCTGGGAATGTGAGATTAGAGGAGATTGTGGGGTGAGTAGAACAGATGTAGTGGAATGAATCACTATATTCCTAAAGTTGTACTTATGAAATTTGTACTCATTAAATAAACAGTTTCTTGGGGAAAAAAAACAAAATAAAAACTTCAGTTATGATTGTTGCTCTTGCATCTTTAAGTAGAACCAACATATGAAAAGTCAGGTTTATAAAATCAATGAGTAGGTATTTGCTTTTAACTAGAAATGGTATCATTTTTAAGGCTGCAAATAGGAAATACAGGATGTAGATAATATGGGTGATATATCTAAATCTACTAAGAAATCAGTGAACTCTTAAAAAAAGAAACTAATGAACTCTTGTTTCCTAGTCTCTCTTTCACAATTAATGATTTAGTAACATGACTTTACGTATATGCAACTGTTAGGGAAACATTATATACTGTGAAATACATGTGATTATGCATGCAGCCTAGAGAATATGGATATCCAAGATCTGAGAGCAAAAAACAAGATTTTCAGACTATTACTTCCCCCAACCATATTTCTCAACTGTATTTGTAATCATTATTGCCTCATTATAATCCCTTCTTTATTTGTAGAACAGTATTATTAATCTTCTGTGAGAAGAAAAAAAGAAGAGATGGTTGCCCAAGCAATCTCAATGGTTTTTGGGTACTGTTGATCGGGCATATTGATGGCCCATTATCTGAAAATAAAATGAACATTATTCTCTTCCTCTTTGACCCCACTGTCCATCTGAGTCCTAAAACACTTTGTTCCTTTATTTTTAAATTATAGGTAGAGAGTTGAGTGTGTTCTCTATGGCTTTTAATCCTGGAAAGATGTCCACAATGAAGAGAAAGTGAAAGAAGGCCATAGCTAAAATATCTGGGCAGAATGTTCCATGTTTATCTCTATAGTGACAAAATTTTTTACCTTGAATATACTTCCTTTTTAAAAATATAGACATATTCACCACATTTGGTTTTGGTATTATATAGTAGAAATAATAATGCTAGCTTTGGGGAAAATTCAAGTTCAGAGCTGTGTAGGTTTTTATATTTTGTGAGGTGACTATAATTGAATTCCCTTTCACTGTGCAGTAATTACTTTGTTTGTGACAGCTAACACAAGCTATTTGTTTACTTAGCCTGTGTATATATTTTTGCATGTGAAAATAATTTCATACACTACATTTGAGGAACAAATAATTTAATAATCTTATGTTGAAATTTTGTACTTGCTTTTATATTTGAGTCAGTTTTCATTTTTCCTGAATTTTCAGTTCTGTATTCTGAATAAAACTAAAATGCTTATTCATTCAGTTTATATCTTCTTGAATGAATTTTAAGAGCAATATGCTAATAATAATTTGTAAGTAAAAAGGCCCGGAAGGCAGTGGAGGATGGCCTGAGTGCTTGGGCCCTGCACCTGCATGGGAGACCAGGAGGAGGCACCTGGCTCCTGGCTTTGGATTGGCGCAGTGTACCGGCCATAGCAGCCATCTGGAGGATGAACCAACAGAAGGAAGACCTTTCTCTCTCTGTCTCTCTAACTCTGCCTGTAAAAAAAAAGTAAATGAAATATAATGACAAGGAAATTTTGTTTGCTTAGATTGAACTTTAGTCCATACCTGGTAATATTTCCTTTCTGCGTTTATCATGTGTGTCTACGTGTGAGGAAGTGTGTATTGTGGCAAAGTGCATTTTGCAGTGGAGTTCTTCACTCACAGAGAGGTGCCTAGATATTTGACATATCTTCATTTTGCTCTCACTAGTTTCTCAATGACACTAGCCCTCCTGATATTTCAGACATATTTTAGGAGCTGCTTTTGTAAGACAGATAGAACTATCTGTTACATCTCAAATCAAACATTGTTTAAGGTGTTCAATACATTTAACTTCAAGCTCAGTATACAGAAAAAGTTTTAGCAAGGCCCTTTGGGGATGTTCATTTCAGTCTTTACTTACCTATTTGGGTTCACAGGCCAACAAGTCCAAGCCTTTGGGCCAAGCAATTTTGTACTTGGCAGAAATGCTAAGCATATAGACTTTCTTCATATGCATGTAAATTGGGAAAATTTTATTAAATTGTAGTATAAATATATGTGTAGGAAAATATTCAAAAATTTTGTTGATAATACATTATTTTAAACATTGTTGCACTGAAATAAACATGTTTTAAGTTAACTTATTTGCATATTTTAAAGTCAGAAAGAGAAAATTAATCAATCCCAAATGCCCACAGCAGCTGGGGCTGAGCAATGCTAAAGCCAAGAGCCAGGAATTCTATTGGGTCTCTCCCATAAAGGTGGCAGGCAATTAAGTACCTGAGACATTATCTGCCACCATCCCAGTGCCTTAGTAGGAACCTAGATTGGAAGCGGAAAAGGACTTTGTATGCTAGGCACTCTGCTATGGGATGTGGGCATCCCAAGTAGCAACTTACCCTGCTGCCACACAATGTCCAACCCCAAACTTATATTTGAATTCTATTTTCTATGAATTTTTGTGGTGTCTCATTTTGAAATACTATTCTGTTTATATCACAGGGAAATAGAATATTATAATCTTTATGTTTCTGTTTTAATTTTAGCAAAAAATTAAACAGAGAGAAAATAGTCATTTTAAAAAACATATGCCAGTATTTGTAAGTTTTAAGGTTCATAATATCCTTTTCAGAGATCCAAATGGTTTCCCACAGTATAGATTCTTTCAACCCGTAGCCTTTCAGCGATAGCTATATTTAAATTATATTTCCATGTGGGAAGCATTTCATTTTTTAAAACTGTTCATTCCTTTTACTATTCTTTGTAGGATATTTTTTCTTTTTTTTTTTATTTTTTTTTATTTTATTTTATTTTTGACAGAGTGGACAGTGAGAGAGAGAGAGACAGAGAGAAAGGTCTTCCTTTTGCCGTTGGTTCACCCTCCAATGGCCGCCGCGGTAGCGCGCTGCGGCCGGCGCACCGCGCTGTTCCGATGGCAGGAGCCAGGTGCTCATCCTGGTCTCCCATGGGGTGCAGGACCCAAGGACTTGGGCCATCCTCCACTGCACTCCCTAGCCACAGCAGAGAGCTGGCCTGGAAGAGGGGCAACCGGGACAGGATCGGTGCCCCGACCGGGACTAGAACCCGGTGTGCCGGCGCCGCAAGGCGGAGGATTAGCCTAGTGAGCCGCGGCGCCGGCCTGTAGGATATTTTTTCTGAGTCAAGTCCCCCCCCCCCCCCCACCATGTGTTACTTCTCTGTAAATCAAACTTCCCTGTTGCAGATTGTGTTGGTGGCTGTTATGGTTCCCCTCCTAAAGACCGGGAATTATTGGTGCCCTTATAGAAAACAACACCTGAAAATCGGCAGTTAATGCACAGAGTCCATATGATAAGGGAATTAGTATCTGACAAAACTTAAGCATCATCTTCTCAAGCCCATTTCCAATAAAATATCAACTGCTTCCAAATTCACATTTTCAAGTCTCGGTGTGATTAATTTAAATAGGCAGACAGCTTTGCAGTATGTTCTTCTGGTGGAGGGAAGCTGACTCATATCAGTTCAAGAATAAAAATAGGGAGATCTAATAGTCACAGAGTTTTTATAGAATGTGTCTCCATGTTGTCATCCTTTTCTTCCCTCTGTTTCTTTTAAATCAAGAGATTTGCTCTCTCCTGGCCCTTCCAGAAGTTGTTCTTGCATTGAATAGGCAGATGGTGGGCAGAGCTTTGAGAGACCAAAAAGGGCACATTCGTGCCTCAGCAATTTTCTTTACTTTTGTAGCACAGATGCTTGTTTGTGAGTTGGTATCTAGTAAGCCTCCATTTACCGCAGTCAGATATTAATTTTTAGCATAGTTCAACATTTTAAAACTTTTCTTTTCTCCAGTTCTTGTGGTTGTTGGCATCTTGCCTGACTGGTGACTTGCCTGTAGCTATTTACCTTAACTCTCTCTGTATTCAGAACAGTTTATAAAAAGTGAAGGAGGTCACAGCATACACAAACCATATAAAACACTTAAATTTAATTTTGGAAGTTGAAAGTCATCCTGGTAATATTAAGCTCAGTGGTAATGATGGCTAAGAAATAGGAGACATTGACTAATCACCCTACATTTTAAACAACTTCAAGCCTATTCCCAAACAAAATCATGAAGGAGAGGGGAGTTCTACACGGAGTGTTTTTCTTTTCTTTGTTTAGTCCATGTTAACCTGTTTTAGCCTATTTAGCTTGGGTATCAGTCTCAGACTTGTTGTTATATTTATCTCTTCTTTCTCATATTGTATTTTTAAAATGTGTATCTTTGTACATCTCCTCCCTTTCTTATTCCCACTCTTATATTTAACAGGGATCACTTTTCAGTTAAAATTTAAACACCTAAGAATAATTGTGTGTTAATTACAGAGTTCAACCACTGGTACTAGAACAACAACAACAACAACAATTACTAAAAAGGATAAAGTATTACATTGTACATCTAGAGCCAGGACAAGAGCTGATCAGGTCATAGTTTCTTATAGTGTCCATTTCACTTCCACAGGTTTCCCCTTTGGTGCTCAGTTGTCGCCGATCAGGGAAAACAAATGATATTTGTCTCTTTGGGACTGGCTTAATTCACTCAGCATGATGTTTTCCAGATCCCTCCATCTTGTTGCAAATGACTGGGTTTCATTGTTCCTTACTGCTGTATAGTATTCTATGGAGTACATGGCCCATAATTTCTTTATCCAGTCTACTGTTGATGGGCATTTGGGTTGGTTCCAGGTCTTAGCTATTGTGAATTGAGCTGCAATAAACATTAATGTGCAGATGGCTTTTTTATTAGCCAAATTAATTTCCTTTGGGTAAATTCCAAGGAGTGGGATGGCTGGGTTGTATGGTAGGGTTATGTTCAGGTTTCTGAGGAATCTCCAGACTGACCTCCATTGTGGCTTCACCAGTTTGCATTCCCACCATCAGTGGGTTAGTGTCCCTTTTTCCCCACATCCTCTCCAGCATCTGCTCTTGGTAGATTCTGAATGTGAGCCATTCTCACCGGGGTGAGGTGAAACCTCATTGTGGTTTTGATTTGCATTTCTCTGATGGCTAGTGATCTTGAACATTTTTTCATGTGTCTGTTGGCCATTTGGATTTCCTCCCTGGAAAAATGTCTATTGAGGTCCTTGGCCCATCTCTTAAGTGGGTTGTTTGTTCTGTTGTTGTGGATTTTCTTGATTTCTTTGTAGATTCTGGTTATCAGCCCTTTATCTGTAGTATAGTTTGCAAATATTTTTTCCCATTCTGTCGGTTGCCTCTTCACTTTCCTGACTGTTTCTTTTGAAGTACAGAAACTTCTCAATTTGATGCAATCCCAAATGTTAATTTTGCTTTTGACTGCCTGTGCTTCCGGGGTCTTTTCCAAGAAGTCTTTGCCTGTACCTATATCTTGCAGGGTTTCTCCAATGCTCTCTAATAATTTGATGGTTTTGGTTCGTAGATTTAAGTCTTTAATCCATGTTGAGTGAATTTTTGTGTAAGGTGAAAGGTATGGGTCTTGCTTCAAGCTTCTGCCCATGGAAATCCAATTTTCCCAGCACCATTTATTGACTAGGCTGTCCTTATTCCAGGGATTAGTTTTGAATCTTTGATCAAATATAAGTTGGGTGTAGATAGTTGGATTGATTTCTGGTGTTTCTATTCTGTTCCATTGGTCTATCCTTCTGTTTCTGTACCAGTGCCATGCTGCTTTGATAACAACTGCCCTGTAGTATGTCCTGAAATCTCGTATTGTGATGCCTCCGGCTTTGTTTTTGTTGTACAAGATTGCTTTGGCTATTCGAGGTCTTCTAATTTGGGACATGCACAATCTGACTTGCCGCAAATGATGAAATTAGAAATGTACCAGGGGATTCCAATACAATCCCATCAAGGTGGCATGTACCAATGCCATCTCACTAGTCCAAGTGATTAATTTCAGTTCACAACCGATGGCTCTGATAGGTCTAAGAATCAAAGGGATCACACAAACAAGACAAGTGTCTGCTAATACTAACTGATAGAATCAAAAAGGGAGAGAACCATCCAACATGGGAAATGGGATACACAGCAGACTCATAGAATGGCAGGCGTCCTAAACAACACTCTGGCCTCAGAATCAACCCTTAAGGCATTCGGATCTGGCGGAAGAGCCCATGAGAGTATTGTAGGCATGGAAAGCCAAGACACCATGGAAAAGAAAAAAAAAAAAGAAGACCTAAATGAAAGATCTCTGTGAGTGAGATCCCAGTGGAAAGAACGGGGCCATCAAAGAAGGAAGTACCTTTCTCTGAAGGGAGGAGAGAACTTCCACTTTGACTATGACCCTATCGGAATAAGATCAAAGTCAGCAAACTCTAAAGGCTTCCATAGCCCTGGCAACTCATGACTAGAGCCTAGGGAGATTACTGACGCCATGAACAGGAGTGTCAAATTGTAAAGTCAGCAACAGGAGTCACTGTGTACTTACACCCCATGTGGGATCTGTCCTTAATGTGTTGTCTAATGTGCAGTGATGCTATAACTAGTACTGAAACAGTATTTTTACACTTTGTGTTTCTGCGTGGGTACAAACTGATGTGATCTTTACTAATTATATACTGAATCGATCTTTTGTATATAAAGATAATTGGAAATGAAAAAAAAATACCCTGGTGTTAAATTGGAAATGGCATAGAAAATTAATTATTTTTTTTAAAAAAATATTATGTAGGATCTCTGCCTTTAATGTGCTGTACACTCTTATTTAATGCTATAACTAGTACTCCAACAGTATTTTATTTTTCACTATGTGTTGCTGTATGGTTGCAAACTGTTGAAATCGTTACCTAATATATACTAAACTGATCTTCTGTATATAAAGTGAATTGAAAATGAATCATGATGTGATTGGAAGGGGAGTGGGAGCGGGAAAGGGGAGGGTTGCAGGTGGGAGGGAAGTTTTGGGAGGGGGAAGCCATTGTAACCCATAAGCAGTACTTTGGAAATTTATATTCATTAAATAAAAGTTTAATTTAAAAAAAAATATGTATCTTTGAGGAAGTCAGGACTTAGGGAGAATTATCTACAAAAGTTGACTGAAGTGGTACCTAAAGTGCTGAGTGCTGCTTTCTTTTGGTCTCATCTATTCAAATATGAATGCACTTCAAAAAGTTTGTGGGAAATTAAATTAAAACATAGGTTTATTTTGGTATAAAAATTTGAAATCCATTCATGGATTTTAAATAATATGTGTTTTACGTGAACTTTTTGAATACTCCTCATATTACAAACAAGTAATTTTACCCTTAGTAAGTATCTCTCATGCACCATCTTCCTTTCTAAGTCCTCTTAGTTTGCTGAGACCTTATTCTGAAAATTGTTCCCTTTGTAAGTGATTGCAGTCTCAATGCCTCCTTTGTCTTATTCTATAAACATGCTTAAGTAGCATTAGTTAAAAATAAAATCTTCTCTTGCTGCTGTATTTTTAGAAGAAAGCGTTCTTTCTTTCAGTGTAGTAGTTACAAGCTCAGACTCTGAAGCCAGATGTGTTAGATAAATTCTAGTCATTCCAATAGCCAACTGTGTGAACTTGAGCAAGTTACTTAATCTTTGATTATCTCAGTTTCCTCATTTGTAAAGTGGGAATAATAATTGTACCTATAACTTAGCATTGCTGGAAGATAAAATGAGTAAATATATGTAAAGCAAAGAACATAATGTGGAACTCAGTAGTTCTATTTAAGCATTTATTCTATTTATTTAAAGATGAATTTCACTGCTCTGATTCTTTTTATCCAAAATACTTACCTACTTACCATCTTCAAACATAATGCATTATCTATTATTTAATTTATTTCAATTTTACTTTTTCTTCCTCTACTAAATTACTATCTGTATGATAACAAGGATTTTTGTTTTTCTGTTCGTTGCTATATCCTCAGTGCCTAGCACATGGTAAGAACTAAATAAATATTTACCTTGTAACATAGCTTGCTTCCCTACCAATCTATTGAAACTGCTCTGCAAAGATCACCAGAAACCATAAAACTGGGGTCCATTTTTAGCACCTCCATGTTATTTACATACAATGTCTAATCGATGATGACCCGAGATTAATTGTACTGCCAAGTATCTCTTAAATCCATCTGTGTCCTCCTAGATACACTACTGCTACCTTCCCTAGTCTAAGGTAGCATCTATTTTGTGAATCTTGCAATAGATCCCTAGTGAGTTTTCTTTCTTTCATTTTTGTCTTCTTTCAATACATTCTCCATGCACTAGCTTAAGAAGTCTTAAAATGTAATCCAGATGGTCCATGCTATTTCTAAAAGCTGTTCAGTAGTTTCCAATTGTTCTAAGGAGTAAAGTGCAAGATCATTCCATGCTCTAAGTGAAACTGTAAAATCTAGTCTGTTAGTTATTTAGAAAGTCAAATAGCATTATTATATAACATAACATTTCCATTCCTAGATATATACATATATATACCCCAGAGATTGAAGACATATATTTTCATATAAAAACTTGTACCAACTGTTCATAACAACATTAGATTTAATAGTCACAACATGGAAACCACTGAAACGTTCATCAACTGATAAATGGATAAACAAATGTGGTATATCAATGGAGTATTTTTAATGCATAAAAGGGAATTTAGTACTGATATTTGCTACAATGAATCCCAAAAACCTTACGCCTTGAGTAAGAAGCCAGATACAAAGAGGCACATATTGTATAATTCTCTTTTTGAAATCTACACAATAGGCAAAGCTGTGGAGAAAGAAAGTAGAATTAGTGTTTACCAGAGGTTAAGAGTAGGGGAAGTGACTACTTATGGGTACGGGATTTCCTTTGGGGGTAATAAAAATATTCAGGGATTATATAGTGTTGATTGTTGCACATCTTTGTGATTGTGTTGAAAACAGTCTTAATTGTATACTTCCAAAGGTAGATTTTACAGTATTTTAGTTATATCAGTTTTTAAAAATTCTGGGGCTTGCTTATTTCTGTCTCACATGTTTTACTCTAGTTACAATTGTCTTCTTTGCTTTTCATACATTCCAGGTTTTCTGTTTCCTTAGACCATTGAATGTACTATTCTCTGTCTTATAACAATTTGGCATGGTCTGAATGTGTCCCCCCAAAAAATTGATGTCTAACATGTAAGCAGCAATGTGATAATATTAATAGGTGGGATAATTTGGAGGTGAACAAGTCATGAAGGTGGGTGAATAAGATTAGTGCCCTTTTGAAATAAATTTCAGGGAATGCCCTAGGTCCTTCCTAGGGCTCACAGTGTGAGCATGCAGTGAGCAGGCGCCATCTTTGAAGCAGAGACTTTACCAGTCGTTGAACCTCTCAGGGACTTGATCTTGAATTTTCCAGCATTTACAACTGAGAGAAATGAATTTGGATTTTATAAATTAGTCTAAATTACTGTGTTATAGTAGCTAACAAACTAAGAAATTGGCACAGAGAAATAAGGTGTTGCTATAACAAATTCCTAGCAAAGTTGAAGTGGCTTTGGGACTGGATAATGGATAGTAACTGGACTGTAAAGTGCTAGTCAGTGAGGGCTCAGAAAAAGAGAAGAGCTGTAGAGAAACCCTAAATCTTCTTAGAGAATATTTGAGTCATCAAGATCATAGTACTGGTAGAAATATGGACAGTAAAGGTCATTCTGATCAACTCAGATGGGAATGAGGAATAAGATATTAGAAATGGGAGGAAAGACCATCCTCGTTACAAAGTGGCAAAGAACTTGGCTTAATTATGTCTATGTACTAGTACTTTATGAAAAAGCTGAATGTCAGTGTGATAAATTAGGATATTTGGCAGAAGAAATCTCTAGGCAAAATTTTCAGAATGCTGCATAGCTTCTCTTGACTGCAATGCAAGAAGAAAGAAATAAAGATGGGATTTATAATAAAAAGGGCAGCAGAACTTAAAGACTTGGTAAATTCTCACACTAGCCATAAAAATGATAAAGCATGTTCAGAAGAGAACACTGAGGGTGTAGACAAGAGAATGTTTGACAAGCAGATTAGTATGGGTAGAGGAAGCTTGATGCTATTCATCAATGACAGTGAAAGAATGAACCAAAAGGCCTTCCAGAAATTTTTGAAGCTGGTACTCTTACTATAGGCCCAGAGTGCCAGGGACTTGAGGAAAGAACTTGTAAAGGAGGGACCAAAAATGCCTGCACAATCTCAGGGCTCACTGCTCAGGGTCAACTCAAATTTCTGCTTTGTGTATTACAGCATATGCTCCTTTAGCCATCCCAGCTATGCCTCAAGGGGGCCCAGCTGTGGCTTGGGACACCACTCTAGAAGGTACAAACAATAAACTTTGACTGTATTCATATGGTTCTAACTATGTAGGCATGCCTCAGAGACTATTAGAGCTCAGGCTGACTGTTCCCATAAGGCAATACCCTCATAAGTCCTGAGGTCAGGGATATTTCAGAGAGCCCCTATTAGTAGTGCTTAGTGTAGCTGTGGGGGTTGGTCCACCATCAATACCTCAGAACAGTAGAACCACCAGCATAATACTCCAGCCTATTAAAGCCAAAGACATGCAACTCAAACATGTGAGAAATGCTATGTAAGCTGAACCCAGTAAAGCCACAAAGGTAGGGCTGCTGGGAGCCCTAGGTACCCAACTCCTACCCCACTGTGTTCAAATGTAGGACATAGAGGCAGAAAATATTATTCTTAATCCTAAGGATTTATTTTTTTTTGCCTTTGGGAATTTTTGATTTATTTGAGGTCTGTTTTCCTATGCCTGTCCCAAAAATATATTTTAAATTAATTAATTTGATAGAGTTACAGACAAATCTTCCATCTGCTGGTTCACTCCACAAATAGCAACAACAACTGGATCTGAGTCAATCCAAAGCCAGGAGCATCTTCCAGGTCTCCCAAGGGAGTTCAAGGGTCCACAAACTTGGGTTATCTTCTACTGCTTTCTCAGGCCATTAGCAGGGAGCTGGATTGGAAGTGGAGCAGCTGGAACTCAAACAGGCTTACACTTGGGATATTGGCAGCACAGGTAGACAGACAGAGGCTTAACGTACTTTGCCACAGTTCTGGCCCCTCACCAATATATTTTTGAAGCAGGTAACTTATTTGACTTTGCAGGCTCACAGCTAGAAGAATTTACATAAGGGTGAATCATACCTTCAATTTCACTCATATCTGATTTGGATATTGTTTAGGTGAGGTTTCGGAACTAGCCTTTAATATTGATGCTAGAAAGAGTTTAGACTTTATGATCTACTGGGATGGAATGAATGTATTTTATATTTGAGAAAACATGACTTTTTTTAGGGGGAGGGCAGATATTAATGCTCTTGTTTGAATGCATGTGTCACTCCAAAATTAATATGCTAGAATTTAAACTCTAAAGTGATTAAGTATTAGTGTTTTTGTAAAAGAGGTTGAAAGGGATTCCCTAGTGCCTTTTTGCCCTTCTACCACCTGAGGATGCAGTAATGATTCACAATCATGGTGAGAGTAGTCCTCATGCAACACTGAATCTGTTGAAATTTTGATTTTGAATTTTCCAGCCTTCAGACATATAATAGATTAATTTATGTCCTTTAAAAATTTTCGAGTCTTAAATCTACGAACCGAAACCATCAAATTATTAGAGAGCATTGGAGAAACCCTGCAAGATATAGGTACAGGCAAAGACTTCTTGGAAAAGACCCCAGGAGCACAGGCAGTCAAAAGCAAAATTAACATTTGGGATTGCATCAAATTGAGAAGTTTCTGTACTTCAAAAGAAACAGTCAGGAAAGTGAAGAGGCAACCGACAGAATGGGAAAAAATATTTGCAAACTATACTACAGATAAAGGGCTGATAACCAGAATCTACAAAGAAATCAAGAAAATCCACAACAACAGAACAAACAACCCACTTAAGAGATGGGCCAAGGACCTCAATAGACATTTTTCCAGGGAGGAAATCCAAATGGCCAACAGACACATGAAAAAATGTTCAAGATCACTAGCCATCAGAGAAATGCAAATCAAAACCACAATGAGGTTTCACCTCACCCAGGTGAGAATGGCTCACATTCAGAAATCTACCAAGAGCAGATGCTGGAGAGGATGTGGGGAAAAAGGGACACTAACCCACTGATGGTGGGAATGCAAACTGGTGAAGCCACTATGGAGGTCAGTCTGGAGATTCCTCAGAAACCTGAACATAACCCTACCATACAACCCAGCCATCCCACTCCTTGGAATTTACCCAAAGGAAATTAATTTGGCTAATAAAAAAGCCATCTGCACATTAATGTTTATTGCAGCTCAATTCACAATAGCTAAGACCTGGAACCAACCCAAATGCCCATCAACAGTAGACTGGATAAAGAAATTATGGGCCATGTACTCCATAGAATACTATACAGCAGTAAGAAACAATGAAACCCGGTCATTTGCAACAAGATGGAGGAATCTGGAAAACATCATGCTGAGTGAATTAAGCCAGACCCAAAGAGACAAATATCATTTGTTTTCCCTGATCGGCGACAACTGAGCACCAAAGGGGAAACCTGTGGAAGTGAAATGGACACTATAAGAAACTATGACCTGATCAGCTCTTGTCCTGGCTCTAGATGTACAATGTAATACTTTATCCTTTTTAGTAATTGTTGTTGTTGTTGTTGTTCTAGTACCAGTGGTTGAACTCTGTAATTAACACACAATTATTCTTAGGTGTTTAAATTTTAACTGAAAAGTGATCCCTGTTAAATTTAAGAGTGGAAAAAGAGAGGGAGGAGATGTACAATTTGGGACATGCACAATCTGACTTGCCGCAAATGATGGAGTTAGAAATGTACCAGGGGATTCCAATACAATCCCATCAAGGTGGCATGTACCAATGCCATCTCACTAGTCCAAGTGATTAATTTCAATTCACAACCGATGTCTCTGATAGGTCTGAGTCAAAGGGATCACACAAACAAGACAAGTGTCTGCTAATACTAACTGATAGAATCAAAAAGGGAGAGAAAGATCCAACATGGGAAGCGGGATACACAGCAGACTCATAGAATGGCAGGCGTCCTAAACAACACTCTGGCCTCAGAATCAGCCCTTAAGGCATTCGGATCTGGCGGAAGAGCCCATGAGAGTATTGTAGGCATGGAAAGCCAAGACACCATGGAAAAGAAAAAAAAAAAAAAAGAAGACCTAAATGAAAGATCTCTGTGAGTGAGATCCCAATGGAAAGAACGGGGCCATCAAAGAAGGAAGTATCTTTCTCTGAAGGGAGGAGAGAACTTCCACTTTGACTATGACCCTATCGGAATAAGATCAAAGTCAGCGAACTCTAAAGGCTTCCATAGCCCTGGCAACTCATGACTAGAGCCTAGGGAGATTACTGACGCCATGAACAGGAGTGTCAAATTGTTAAGTCAGCAACAGAAGTCACTGTGTACTTACATCCCATGTGGGATCTGTCCTTAATGTGTTATCTAATGTGCAGTGATGCTATAATTAGTACTGAAACAGTATTTTTACACTTTGTGTTTCTGCGTGGGTACAAACTGATGAGATCTTTACTAATTATATACTGAATTGATCTTCTGTATATAAAGATAATTGGAAATGAAAAAAAAAAAAAAACCCTGGTGTTAAATTGGAAATGGCATAGAAAATTAATTAATTAAAAAAAATATTATGTAGGATCTCTGTCTTTAATGTGCTGTACACTGTTATTTAATGCTATAACTAGTACTCCAACAGTATTTTTTTTTCACTATGTGTTGCTGTATGGTTGCAAACTGTTGAAATCGTTACCTAATATATACTAAACTGATCTTCTGTATATAAAGAGAATTGAAAATGAATCATGATGTGATTGGAAGGGGAGAGGGAGTGGGAAAGGGGAGGGTTGCGGGCGGGAGGGAAGTTTTGGGAGGGGGAAGCCATTGTAACCCATAAGCTGTACTTTGGAAATTTATATTCATTAAATAAAAGTTTAATTAAAAAAAAACAGAAAAAAAATTTTCAAGTCTGAGTTTTTTTTTTAATAACAGCAGGAATAAACTGAGAAACACTCATTCCTAAGAACCCTATCTTAACACTCATACTAAGAACTAATAACACTCATACTATCTAACACTCAAACTAAGAACTCTATCTTAGTAATCAATTGTCAAAAAATTATTTTCTTCTTTTAGGAAACTGTACTTGACTCCCTTCAAATAATGCTTATTCCCTCTTATACATTCTCCAGAGAACTCTGTATTTCACCATGAAAACTATATATTTCTATTGACCAAATAGTATATAAGCATCAAAAATCAGAGAATATGTCTATCTTTTCTTATTCTCTTGTATCACCTTCCATCCTCCTTCATTTTTTAATGCTACCAATATTTTTGAGCAGATTCTATTGTGCTAAATCCTGTACTGGCTGCGAGGAATATAATAATGTGCAAAAGAAGCAATGATTAACCTTCATGGACCTTATATTCCAGTGGAAGCAAATATATGACAAAATAATTAGTTTTGTTGATTCTGAGTTTCCCATTCTTTTTATATTTTCATGTTATCTAAGTAATCAGGATGTGTCTTGTAATAATAGTACAAGAAAACACTTCTCTTTCATTATTTTGCAAGTTATTTGTAAGCACTACAGGTAAAGATGTCTTAAATGTGATGAATCAGGATAGTTTCCAAATATGTTAAATGTTGGAGAATAAAAAAAGTGATAAGAAAGATGCTAACATTGGAGGAATACAGATGATATGCTCACCAGTTAGACTCATGATTTTCACCTAATATAAATATATCTTGAACTCATTGTGTTTTCTGTCTTCTAGCTTAACTTCTTCCTTCCCCAGCACTTCCTATCTTATTTATTTAAGTTTCTGAATCCAGAAACATGTGTTTACATTTCGATTTTTGTCTGTCCCAGTTTCCTTTCAGTATGCAACTGATCTCCAAGCTTTGTTGAAATTAG
Organism: Lepus europaeus; assembly: GCF_033115175.1. Lineage (NCBI taxonomy): Eukaryota > Metazoa > Chordata > Mammalia > Lagomorpha > Leporidae > Lepus > Lepus europaeus. The sequence continues at coordinate 34,994,861 of NC_084850.1, read as the reverse complement.
TATCCTAAATATCTTCCACATCCTCCCTAATCCTCAGTGTCACCATTGCTGCTGCTTCTAATATCAAGCCTTCATTGTTTATTTATTTATTTTTAAATATTTATTTTATTTATTTGAAAGACAGAGTTATTGAGAGAGTTAGACAGAAAGAGAGGTCTTCCATCCACTAGTTCACTCCCCAGATGACCACAACAGCCGGAACTGTGACAATCTGAAGCCAGGTGCCAGGAGCTTCTTCCAGGTCTCCCAAATGGGTGTAGAGGCCCAAGTAATTGGGCCATCTTCTACTGCTTTCCCAGGCCACAACGGAGAGCTGGATTGGAAAAGGAGCCACCAGGATGGAACCAGCGCCCGTATGGGATGCTGGCACTGCAGGCAATGGCTTCACTTGCTATGTCACAGCGCCGGCCCCACCTTCATTGTTTATTAACTACCTCAATAGTCTTTTAATTCAATCTCTTTGATTTGATTCTTTTATTTCTTAAGTCCATACTTTGTGATACCAAAATAATGATCTTCATAGATCGCCAATCTTTTCCTCATCTACAACTCTCCATCAACCATGACCCATAGTTTATTATATGAAATTTTATTTTAGCTATGTTTATTACTGTGTGTTATTATCTATAAGCTTCCAGAACAACTTAGATCATGTTTGTTTTAGTTCATCGCTTTACTTTGGCAGCCTAACCCAGTACTATTTATACAATAGGTGTTGAATAAATAGTTGCTGAATAAATGCATGTTATACCTTTCTCCTTTTACCTTAGCTATCTGAGCATCAAAATGAGTGTTTGAATGTGGGAAGTTTAGTCAAACTTCGTAGTCAAAACTGAATCATTGCAAGTGCAGCTTTTGTTGCCTTAAGACATTCTCAAGTCTGTGAACTTCTATATAATATACCAATTTTCTTGACATCTCTGATTTTCTACATTTTTGGCAGGGTGGAGGTGGGGAGTTGGGCAACAGTGCTATATAAAAGCCTCAAACAAAATGTCTACCAGAACACATCAACTCATCTAATATAATAATTGCTTTTTTTTCTTTGAACTTGTCATCTGCCAACCCTGGCATAGGACTTGGTAATGAAGCATTGTGGCAATATTTGTAGGCATAAATTGTCATCCTGATATGGGCATTCAGTTTGGCATTCAGTGACTTAACTTTTAAGTAGAAGGAATTTTTCATGCCTATTAAAAACTACGTGCTTTATTTGAATCACACTTCAAAATGTGGCTAGTATGTGAAATTTGAAGTGGTGGAACCAAAATGAAGTTGAAAAGGGAAGGTTGAGTGCTTATGTGTGTTGCGTAACAATAGTATTTCTTTTTATCTAGAACTCAGCATAAATGATTAAAAATCACCCTTCAGGGGCTTGTCTTGAATCTCCTACTTGTAACAGGAGGTTTGTGAGTAAAAGAACAGCTGCACATCTGCTAGGGAAATGAAAGGAAATAAATCAGACTTATCCACATTATGCTGAAACTCTATATTATCTGAGGCAGAGTTTTAAAGAGTTGTTTTTACCTTTGTTTAAAATGAAATGAATGTATTGTTTATTTATTAGTTGTATAGGAAAGAAATACTCATTACTTAAAGTGAGCCTACCTCAATGAGGCCTTTGAGGAAATACTGACTTCACTCATTTTAAAAATGAATGATTCTTGGGGCTCACATTGTGGCATAGCAGATAAAGCCAGTGCCCGAGATGCTAATTCGTGTCCTGGCTGCTTTCATGACCTGGGAAAGTAGAAGAGTATGACTCAAGTTCTTGGGCTCCTGCTACTGAAGTGGAAGACTAGGGAGAAGGTACTGGTTCTTGGCTTCAGCCTGGCTCAGCCCTAACCTTTGTGGCCATTTGGGGAGTGAACCAGCAATTGGAAGACCTCTGTCTTTCCCCCTCTCTCTCTATAACTCTGACTTTCAAGCAAATTCAGGGTCACTCCCTGAATACCTAAAACATCTGGAGCTGGGACAGGTATGAAGCTGGCAGCTGGAAATTCAGTTCAGATTTCCCAATATGGTTGCAGGGTCCCAAACATGAAATCATCACTTATGCCTATGCCTATGCATTCATATATGCCGTGAGGGTATCCAAGGTGATGCCTCATCCACAATGCCAAACACTTGTCCCATTTCTTTTGCTACATAAATAATACATGTTAATTTTAGAAATTAAAAGCTACATATAAGCAGAAAGAAGAAAAAACCCTAAGTTCATCAGCCAGTGATAAACAATGTAAAGTTTTTGGTGTATGAACATGATATATGTACACATAACGAAAATTGGATCATACAGTACATGTTTTTGTAACCTACTGTATTCACTGTATATTATATAATGAAATGTGTGGTGTAATTTTAATGGCTTCATTAATTGATATATCTTTGATTATCAGTTGGATTATTTTGATAAATTTATATGGCCTATTTTATCTTGATGGATTCAAACATGATTATAAAAGTGGAACATTCAGTGTAAATGTAGTGATTTTGTTATATATAGACTGGCTGCAACAATGGAATACACCTTAATGCTCATAACTTGCTATGGATATGGTGTTATATAGGCACTATTTTATTTTCTTTCAAGTTCAGAATGCAGTTGACTTCATGAATACAACTACATTTGGAATGAATATCACTTTCTCAAAGAAGGCATGGTATGATATTTGAAAATTACACCTATGTGTATGCTTAATCGAGACATAAGTGATGTTCTATTTGTACTCATATTTTAGGAATACTGAGATCATAGTTCTATGATTCTTTTGTACAGAAGTATCATATCCCTTATAATATTTGAAGTGCTTTATTGCTACAGGCAATATTCTTTTCTTTTGATTTCTCATGTGTATAACTCAGAGTTGGATATACAAGTAGAAGGTTAGTAAACATATATAGCAATCGGCTTTTATGCACCAACGATTTGTTCTAACACTTCAGTGGATGTCTGAATCTGCAGATAGTACCAAAACCTGTATATCAAGTTTTTTTTTCTATACTTGTGATAAAATTTAACTTACCAATTAGACACAATAAAGGATGAACAATACTACTAGTAAAATAAAGCCATTATAAAAAATATAGAAAGTTTCCAACTTACAACATATAATTTTTCAACTTTATGATTACATAATATACATTTTTTTAAAAACTGCATTTTGCATTTTGATCCTTTCCTGGGCAACTAATATATGATTAAGGCACTTTCTCATCATACTTGGTGCTGGCAGCCAGCCTAACCCAGCTACAGCTCCCAGTCAGTCACATGATCACAATGGTAAACAGCTGATACTCTATAGTGTAATATATTGTCAGCATTTTGTGTATACAGGTATTCAATAAATTATATGCGATACTTGACATTTTATTATGATATAGGATTTTTTAAATGATTTTGCTCAACTATATGCTAATTAATATAAATGTTTAAAGCACATTTACCTTAGATTAAGCTATGATCTTCATCAAGTTAAGTGTACTAAATGCATTTCTGATTTGTTTTTTTCAGTTTATGATAGGCTATGGGGACATAAACCATTGTAAGTAGAAGAGCATGTGAATTGTAGTAAAAGTTATGTAACTAAGGTCTCACTGTCTTTGTCTCTTTTTATCTCTAAAAATATTGATACGTTTTCCTAAATGAGCTATAGATCCTTTTTTGTAGTTTATGATGTGACTAGCGTAACTTTATATTTTAAAAGGTGTATTTAATTATCTATTTGAAAGTTAGAGCAGCAGAGATAATTGGCAGGGTGGGGGATCTTCGACAGGCTGGTTCACTTTCTAATCGCTGTAAGAGCCATTTCAAGCCAGGGCAAAACCAACAGCTGGGAACTCCATCCTGGTCTCATATGTGGGAGAAAGGGGCCCAAGTGCTTGGGATCATTTTCTGCTGCTTTCCCAGGTGCATTTTCAGGGAGCTGAATGGGAAACAGAGCACCCAGGGCTCTAAACAGCACTCCAAGATGGGATGCCAGCATCTCAATAGGTAACTTAAACTTCTGTGACACTATGCTGGCCACCAGCATGAATTTTTCTTTCCTTCTTCAAAATTTCAATGATAGATTTGGTCTTACTATAGATTTTAGCAACCACAGGTGTTTCTTTTATTTTTTACAACTTTAAAAAGCCTTATTTATATAAAGAGAACAGATTTAATGTATTTCATAGATACAATTCTGATAACCATACTTCTCTCCCTCTGTACCTCAAATCCCATGCCTTCCTTCTTTTTCCTCCTTATTTTTTACAATAGCATAATTTCAATTTATTTTATAATCACAGGTTTAATGCACCATTAACTATATGTACAGGAAGTAAAACATAGAAATATCACTGTCCCATTGTAGTTTAGACAAGGGCAAAAAAAATACTCAAATCATAAGATGTCAGTTTCATTCTAAGACTTTTTTTGGTCCTTTATATTAACTATCACACAGCAGAGAAAACATTGTATTTGTCTTTTGGGGACTGACTTGTTTTGCTAAGCATAATGGTCTCCAGTTACATCCATTTTGTTGCAAAAGACAGATTTCATTTTTTTATAGCTGAGTAGTAATCCATATTTTATATATACCACATTTTCTGTATTCAGTCATCTGTTGATGGACATCTGTGTTGATTCCATATCTTAGCTATTGCAAATTGAGCTACAATAAACATAGGGGTACAAATGGCTTAGATACAGAAATCAACTAACAATAGATGCTGGCAAGGATATGGGGAAAAAGGCACACTAATCCACTGTTGGTGAGAATGTGAACTGGTAAAGCCAATATGAAAGACAGTTTGCAGATTCTTCAGAAACCTGAATATAGACCTACAACATGACACAGCCATCTCACTCATTGGAATTTACACAAAGGAAATTAAATTGGCAAATAAAAGAGCTGTATACACCTCAATATTTATTGCAGCTCAATTCACAATAGCTAAGACATAGAATCAACCTAAATGCCCATCAACAGAAGATGATGGGTTATGTACTCTATAAAGTACTATACAGCAGTAAAAAAAAAAAAATGAAATCCGGTCATTTGTACCAAAATGGAGGAATCTGGAAAACATCATGCTGAGTGAAATAAGACAGTCCCAAAGGGACAAATATCATATGTTCTCCCTGATCAGTGACAACTAACAGAGCACCTAAAAGGAAACCTGTTGAAGTGAAATGGACACTATGAGAAACAATGACTTGATCAGCCCTTGTCCTGAGTGTTGAGGAACAACTTACTATTTTATTCCTTTTAGTATTTTTTTGTTCTACTTAAAACCATTGGTTGAACTCTGTAATTAACACACAATTATTCTTAGGTGTTTAAATTTAACTGAAAAGTGATCCCTGTTAAATATAAGAGTGGGAATAAGAGAGGGAGGAGATTTACAGTTCGGCACATGCTCAATTGGACTAACCCCTAACGGTAGAGTTAGAAACATGCCAGGGGATCCCAATTCAATCCCATCAAGGTGGCATGTACCAATGCCATCTAACTAGTCAAATAATCAGTTTCAGTTCATAATTCATCATAATGATAGGATTAAAAGTCAAAGGGATCGCATAAACAAGACTAGTGTCTGCTAATACTAACTGATAGAATTAAAAAGGAGAGAACACTCCAACATGGGAAGCAGGATACACAGCAGACTCATAGAATGGCAGATGTCCTAAACAGCACTCTGGCCTCAGAATCAGCCCTTAAGGCATTCAGATCTTGCTAAAAAGCCCATGAGAGTATTTCAGGCATAGAAATCTAAGACATTTGCAAAAAACAAATGACCTAAATGAAAGATCTCTACAAGTGAGATCCCAGCAGGAAGAACGGACCATCAAAGAAGGAGGTACCTTTCTCTGAAGGGAAGAGAGAACTTCCACTTTGACTATGGCCTTGTCTAAATAAGATCAGAGTTGGCGAACTCAAGAGGCTTCCATAGCCTTGGCAGCTCATGACAAGAGCCTCCGGTGATACCTGTGTCCTATGGTAGATAAATTTTCAGATTTCTGAAGAATCTCCACACTGTCTTCCATAGTGGTTGTATTAGTCTACATTCCCACCAACCATGGATTAAGTTATCTTTATTCACATCCTTACCAGCATTTATTATTTTTTTTTTTGATTTTTGGATGAATATCATTCTAGGTAGGTTGAGGTGAAACTTCATTGTGATTTGCCTTGCATTTCCCTGATGTCTAGTGCTCTTGAGCATTTTTTAATGTGTCTGTTGGCTATTTGTATTCCATCCTTTGAACAATGTCTGTTCATTTAGCTTCTTGGGGCCAACTTCAGAAGCAGCTCATAAAAATAAATCCACTCCTACCTCTAGACGTCTGGGTAATTATCCTATTGTAGTCTGCAACACCAGTACTACAACAATGATTTTGAATTTACTCATCCCCACTGGAATCTATCTGATGAACCTTGGAAAGAAATTACCTGCACTCTACCTTTCTGGACTCATACTCTCAGAGCAATATCTCCTGTCTACCTTGTAATTGCTCTGTAGGACTAGGCAGGATTCAGTTCACATCTCCTAGTCCCAGGGCTAGGGCTTTGGTGTTATAAGCCACAGCACCAGTTGGACTCTACTGGGAGGACCTGAGGAAGGGTCTACCTACATTTCACAATCCTAGAACCAATATTGTTTGTGCCACAAGCCCCAGCATCAGTTAGGCTTGCCGTTGGGACAAGTGAACACCTAACTTTATCCCCTTAGCACCAAGGACAAGGCACTGACTATAACAATCCCCAGAGAGACTGACACCAAACTCTATGTGGAATGAAGACAAACACCATGGGAAATCCATATTCATTTGAGTCCACACTTCTAACCCTGCGAACTGCAGCAGACTAGACCATTGTTCTACAAAAGAGACACACCAAGGCTCACCTAGAACCAAAGCCAAAGCAAGAAGCCAAGTGATACATGCAATTCAGCTAAGTCATAAACTCTTTTGCAATAAAATCTACTCCATAAAGAAAAAGAGAAAGTCATAACAGATTCACAGATATCAACATAGGGATACTAGAGACATGAAGAAACAAGATAGTGTGACACATCTAAAAGACACTATAATCTTCCAGAATTAGATCCTGAACTGAAGGAAACCTATGAAATGACTTAGATTTCAAACTAATAATTGTAAGGGAACTCAATGAGCTGCAAGAGAATACAAATAGATTAAAGAAATGAGGAAATCAATGAGTGACATGAAATATTACTAAGGATATAGAAACAATAAGAATCAAATAGAAGGTTTGGAGGTAAAATCTTCAATCAGTGAAATGAAAAATATGATTGAGACCTTTAACAGCAGAATAGACCAAGCCGAGGAAAGAATTTCTGACCTTGAGGGCAATACTTTTGAAATAACCCTAATAAAAATAAAGAGAAAAGAATTAAAAATAATGAAGAAAGTTACATGAGATATCATTAAATGACAAAATATTCCTGAAGAAAATGAAAAGGAAAAAGTTGTTGAAAATCTCCTAAATATAATAGTTGAAAAATTCCCAGGTCTTGAAATAGACATGGTTATGTAAATACAACATGTATTTGTTGTATTTGTTGTATTAGGGAAACCTAAGCAGATTCAACCAAAAAAAAAAGAAAGAAAAGAAAAAAAAAAGATCTTTTCCAAAGCATGGTGTAGTCGAACTGTCAAGGACAAGGAGAGAGTCCTAAAGACAGTAAGAGAAAAGTGTCAAGTTACATATAAAGGGAAACTAATTATATTAACAACAAACTTTCCTGTGGAAAACCTTAGATAGAAGAGAGTGAGATGATATAATCAAGGTTTTTTTTAAAAAAAGAGCTTCTATGGGGCTGGCAATGTGGCATAGCATTTAAAGCCACTGCCTATAGCACTGGCATTCCATATGGGCACCAGTTTGAGTCCTGGCTGCTCCACTTCCAATCCAGCTCTCTACTGTTGGCTGGGAAAACAATAGAAGATGGCCCACGTCCTTGGGCCCCTGCACCCACCTGGGAGACCCAGAAGAAGCTCCGGGCTCCTGGCTCTGGATCAGTGCAGCTCTGTCCATTGTGGCCAATTGGTGATTGAACAAGCAGATGGAAGACTTTCTCTCTCTCTCTCTCTCTCCCTCCCTCAGTCCCTCTCCCTCTCTCCCTCCTCCTCCTCTCTCCATGTAATTCTGACTTTCAAATTAATAAATAAATCTTTAAAAAAAGAGCTTCCAGTCAAGAATACTATATTCAGTGAAGCTATCCTTTAAAAGTGAAGAGCAAATGATATTTGTCTCTTGGGGACTGGCTTAATTCACTCAGCATGATGTTTTCCAGATTGCTCCATCTTGTTGCAAATGACCGGGTTTCATTGTTTTTGACTGCTGTATAGTATTCTATAGAGTACATGTACAATAATGTCTTTATCCAGTCTACTATTGATGGGCATTTGAGTTGGTTCCAGGTCTTAGCTATTGTGAATTGAGCTGCAATAAACATTAAGGTGCAGATGGCTTTTTTGTTTGCCAATTTAATTTCCTTTGGGTAAATTCCAAAGAGTGGGAAGTCTCGGTTGCATGGTAGGGCTATATTCAGGTTTCTGAAAAATCTCCAGACTTACTTCCATAGTGGCCTTACCAGTTTGCATTCCCACCAACAGTGGGTTAGTGTCCCTTTCTCCCCACATCCTCTCCAGCATCTATTGTTGGTAGATTTCTGAATGTGAGCCATTCTAACCAGGGTGAGGTGAAACCTCATTGTGGTTTTGATTTGCATTTCCCTGATTGCTAGTGATCTTGAACATTTTTTCATGTGTCTGTTGGCCATTTGGATTTCCTCTTTGAAAACGTGTCTATTGAGGTCCTTGGCCCATCTCTTAAGTGGGTTGTTGTTTTGATGTTGTGGAGTTTCTTGCCAGTCCCAAAGAGACAAATATCATTTGTTTTCCCTGATCGGCAACAACTGAATGAGCGCCAAAGTGGAAACCTGTTGAAGTGAAATGGACACTATGAGAAACAGTGACTTGATCAGCTCTTGTCCTGATTGTTGATGTACAATGTAATACTTTATCCATTTTAGTATATTTTGTTCTAGTACTAGTGGTTGAACTCGGTAATTAAAACACAATTATTCTTAGGTGTTTAAATTTTAACTGAAAAGTGATCCCTGTTAAATTTAAGAGTGGGAAAAAGAGAGGGAGGGGATGTACAATTTGGGACATGCTCAATCAGACTTGCCCTAAAAGGTGGAGTTAGAAATGTGCCAGGGGATTCCAATTCAATCCCATCAAGTGGCATGTACCAATGCCATCTCACTAGTCCAAGTGATCATCTTCAGTTCACAGTTGATCACACTGATAGGTCTAAGAGTCAAAGAGATCACACATACAAGACAAGTGTCTGCTAATACTAACTGATAGAATCAAAAAGGGAGAGAACCATCCAACATGGGAAGCGGGAGACACAGCAGACTCATAGAATGACAGATGTCCTAAATAGCACTCTGGCCTCAGAATCAGCCCTTAAGGCATTTGGATCTGGCTGAAGAGGCCGTGAGAGTATTTTAGGCATGGAAAGCCAAGATACCATGGAAAAGAAAAAAAAGAACACCTAAATCAAAGATCTCTGCAAGTGAGATCCCAGTGGAAAGAACGGGGCCATCAAAGAAAGAGGTACCTTTATCTGAAGGGAAGAGAGAACTTCCACTTTGACTATGACCCTGTCAGAATAAGATCGAAGCTGTTGAACCCTAAAGGCTTCCATAGCCTTGGCAACTCCTGACTAGAGCCTAGGGAGATTACTGACGCCATAAACAAGAGTGTCAAATTAAATCAACAACAGGAGTCACTGTGTACTTACGTCTCATGTGGGATCTGTCCTTAATGGGTTGTCCAGTGTGAGGTAATGCTATAACTAGTACTGAAACAGTATTTTTACACTTTGTGTTTCTGTGTGGGTGCAAACTGATGAAATCTTTACTTAATATATACTGAATCGATCTTCTTTATATAAAGATAATTGAAAATGAAAAAAAAAACTTGGTGTTTAATTGGAAATAGCATAAAAATTATTTTTTTTTAAAAATATGTAGATGGAAGGGGAGAGGGAGCGGGAAAGGGGAAGGTTGCGGGTGGGAGGGAAGTTATGGGAAGGGGGAAGCCATTGTAATCCATAAGCTGTACTTTGGAAATTTATATTCATTAAATAAAAGTTTAAAAAATATCATGTAGGATCTCTGTCCTTAATATGCTGTACATTGTGATTTAATGCTATAACTAGTTCTCCAACAGTATTTTTTCACTTTGTGTTGCTATGTGGGGGCAAATTGTTGAAATCTTTACTTAATATATACTAAACTGATCTTCTGTATATAAAGAAAATTGAAAATGAATCCTGATGTGAATTGAAGGGGAGAGGGAGCGGGAAAGGTGAAGGTTGCAGGTGGGATGGAATTATGGGGGGAGGGGAAGCCATTGTATTCCATATGCTGTACTTTGGAAATTTATATCCATTAAATAAAGTTAAAAAAAAGAAAAAAAAATAAAACAAAAGTGAAGAACAAATAAGATATATTCCAGATATGCAAAAATAATGAAATCACTACCACCAGACCAGCCTTGTAAGAAATCCTGAAAGAGACCCTGCATTAGAAGTAAACATCATGAGAAAACAAATAACACCACTTAATTCATTAACAGACCAGTTATAATCAGTATCCAACAAACAAAATGACAGGTATTAGTTCTTATCAATACTAACCCCAAATTTAAATAAACTAAGTTTTCCAGCTAAAGGCTTTCATTGGCTAAATGGTTAAAAAAAAAAGACCCCACTATATGCTGTCCACAAGAAACTCACTTCACTAACAAAGATACACACAGACTGAAAGTGAAGGGCTGGGCTGGAAAAAGATATACCAGGCAAATGAAAACCAAAAATGCGTAGGACCAGCTGTCCTGATACCAGTTATAACATGCTTTAAGTAAAAAAAAAATGCAAAGAGATAAAGAAGGACGTTATATTTTGAAAAAAGGTTCAATTCAGTAAGAAGACATAGCAACCATAAATATATATGCACCTAACACATACCACCCAGATATATACAGCAGACACCATTAGACTTAATGTGACTTCCATAACCCATGCTCATTAATTGGCACATCAACAAGACAGAAAATCAATAAATTTATATCAGAGTTGAAATATATTGAGAAAATGGATCTAATATTTATAGGACATTTCACCCAACAATTGCAAAACACACATTCTTGTCATCAACACGTGGAATATTTTCTAGCATAGACCGTATTCTTAGGCTAGAAAAGAAGTCTCTAAATTTAAAATGGTTGAAATCCTAGCATGTGTCTTCTCAGATCATAAAGGAATAAAACTAGAAATCACCAGCAAGAAGGAAACAGAACGCTCATAAATACTTAGAAAATAAAACAATGAGTCATTGAAGAAATTAACAAAAATCAAAGACTTTCTGGAAATAAATAAAAATGAAAACACAACATATTGAAACCTGTGGTATACAGCTAAAGCAGTACTAAGAGAGAAGTTTATAGCATTAAGTGCTGACATTAAAAATAGAAATACCTCAAAAATTTAATGATGCATCTCAAAGACTTAGAAAAACAAGAACATTCCAAACCTGAAATCAGCAGGTGAAGATAAACAATAAGGACCTGAGCAAAAATAAATGAAATTGAAACTAAAAGATATACAAAACATCAGTAGAATAAAAATTTTGTATTTTGAAAAGATAAAGAAACTAGATAAACTTCTATCCAGATGAAAATGACAAAAGAGTAGCCAGAGCGGTGACTCACTTGGTTAATTTTCCACCTGCGGTGCCAGCATTCCATATGGGCGCCGGGTTCTAGTCCTGGTTGCTCTTCTTCCAGTTCAGCTCTCTGCTGTGGCCTGGGAGGGCAGTGGAGGATGGCCCAAGTGCTTGGGCTCCTGCACTTGCATGGGACACCAGGAAGAAGCACCTGGCTTCTGGCTTAGGATCGGCACAGTGCCGGCCGTAGTGTCCATTTGGAGCATGAACCATTGGAAGGAAGACCTTTCTCTCTGTCTCTCTCTCTCTCATTGTCTATATCTTTACCTGTCCAATAATAAAAAAAGACAAAAGAAAAAAGCTAAAATAAATAAAATTAAAGATTAAAAACAGACATTACAACAAACACCACAGAAATATAAGAGTTCCTAAGAAATTACTATGAGATATATGCTAATAAACTGAAAAACCTTGAGGGAGTGGATAAATTCCTGGATACATATAGTCTACCATGATTAAATCAAGAGGATATAAACAATCTCTATAGACCTGGAAGAAACAATGAGATTGAAGCAATAATCAAAATCTTCCACCAAAGAAAAGTCCTGGACCTGATGGTTTTAATACTGAACTCTTGCAAAACATTCAAAAAAATGTAACTGCAATACTTTTCAAACTATTCAAAATATCACAGGATGGAACTTTGCCAAACTCTTTTTATGAGGACAATAAAAATTTGATACAAAACTGAATAAAACTTGGCAAGAAAAGGATAGACCTATATCCTTAATGAATATCAATGCAAGTACTTCCCATAAAATACTAGCAAATAAAATCCAAAACCACAACAAAAAGCGCATACATCATCATCAAGTGGAATTTATCCCAATAATGCATTGGTGGTTCAACATTCACAAATCAATCAATGGCATGAATCACATTGATAGGATGAAGAACAAAAACATATAGTTCTCTCAATAGATGCATAGAAAGCTTTTGATAAGATTCATCACCCCTTCATGATAAAAACCCATCACATATCAGGTATAGAAGGAACATACCTCAAAATGTTAAAGGATATATATATATATATAAAACAAACCAGCAGCCAATATCATATTGGATGTTGAAAACTAAAAGCATTTCCTCTCAGACCTGAAACAAGATAAGGCTATTCACTTTGCCACTCTTATTCCGTGTAGTACTGGAAGATTTAGTGAGAGAAATAAGGGAAGAGGAAGAAATAACATCAAAATTGGAAAAGAGAAAGTCAAATTATCCACGTTTGCAGATGACATGATGTTTTATGTGGAAAATCTAAACACACCACCAAAAAGCTGTGAGAATTGATAAATCAATTCAGTAAAGTTTCAGGTTATAAAATAAACTTATATAAAATTAGCTTTTTGTAAGCTAATGATGAATTCACTGAAAGAGAAATTAAGAAAGAAATCCCATTCACAGTAGCCACAAAAAAAGTCAAATATTTAGGAATAAATTTAATGAAAGAAATAAAGAATCTCTACAATGAAAATTATCAAACATTCATGAAATAAATCAAGGACCAAAAAAGTAAAGATATTCCTTGCTTATCAATTAGAAGAATCAACATTATTAAAATGTCTATACTAACTAATCTACAGATTCAATACACTCCTTATCAAAATAACAATGACATAATTTATATAATTAGAAAAATCTTAAAATGTAGATGGAATCACAAAGATGCAGAATAGTCAAGACTATCCCAAACAAGAAAAAAATCAAGCAGGAAGCATCACAATACCTGATTTCAAAGCATACTACAAATAATAGTAATTAAAACAGCATCATAGTGGCATAAAAGCTGACATATAGATCAATGGAACAGTACAGAGATACCACAAATTATTCCACATACATACAACCAGCTGATGGCAGAACTGGATTATATATGCAGAAAATTTAATTCCATACTTCTCACATAAGAACAAATCCAATCAAAATGGATCAAAGATCTAAATGTAAGAACTGAGACTATGTAATTGTTGGAAGAAGATATAGGGGACATTGGTATAGGTGATGATTTCTTGGATAAGACCCCCAAAGCATATACTATGAAATAAAACATATTCATATAATATGAAATAAAGCTTCTGCACAACAAATGAAATGATCATTAGAGTGAAGAAAAATCCAGCAGAATTGGAAAAATATTAGCAAGCTACTCATCCAACCAAGGATTAATATCCACAATATATCCAGAACTTAGAAAACTCAACAACAACAACAAAAGCAATCAATCTAGTTAAGGAATGGGCAGAAGACCTCAATAGGTAATTGTCAAAGAAGAAATACAAATGGCCAGCAAATAAAGAAGAAATGCTCAGCATTACTAGTCACCTGAAAGTATCATTATCACAATAAGATATCACCTCACCTCTGTCAGAATTCCTAAAATCCAAAACACAGAGAGTAACAAATGCTGGAGAAATTTTGGAGAAAGGAGAAAACTTCTACACTGTTGGGAATATAAATTAGTGCAGCCACTGGGGAAAACAGTGTGGAGATTTCTTAAAGAACTAAAAATACATTTGCCATATGATCCAGCAATCCCACCACTGGGTATATACAAGAAAGACTTGCACACCATGTATCCAAAACATTCCTGCACCACCACGTTTATAGCAACACTGTTCACAATAGCCAAATTTTGGATTCAACCAAACTGTCCATCATCAGATGAATGGATAAAGAAATATGATGTAAATACACAATGAATATTATTCAACTATAAAAAGGAATAAAATTCTACCATTTTCATCAAAATGGATGAGACTGGAGGACTTCATGTTGACTGAAATAAACTGGACACAGAACAACAAAATCCACATGTTCTCCATTATTTGTGGGAGCTAAAGAAATTCCTGTGTGTATCAATATTTGTACAAATAGTTTTGTAAAATTTGATTTATATCCTTGTCCAACCAATGGTTAACAATGTTGTACAACTATAGTTTTCATTATCTGATTAATTTAAAATTTACTGTATGTGGGTCGAATCTTCATTTTTCCATTCAATTATTGTTTATAGCCATTGTCTCTATTCCCACTAAACTAGATTTTTTTTTTATTTGTTAAACTTATTTGGTAAAGCATTAAGTCTTTTTACTGTAATGTTAATTTAAAAGAAGTTTTCTGAAAAAATAAAGGGAGAGGACAGGAAGTGAGGAGGGAAAGACAGAGAGGGAAGGAGAAGAAAGGAAGTATCATTATATTCTTAGAATTGTATCTATGAACTATTTTGAGTCTGTCAAAATCTATTTAAAATTATAAAAATATAAAAGAATGTCTTTGGTATTTTGATAGGGAATTCATTGAATCTGTAGATTGCTTTAGGTAGTATAGATATTTTAATTATATTAATTTGTCCTATGTGTCAGCCAGCAATATCGATTTTTTGTGTCATTGATTTCTTTCAGCAATGTTTAAAATTTTCATTGTAAAGATTTTTCAGTTCTTTGGTTAAATTTATTCCTACATGTGTTATTTTGTGTAACTATTGTGGATGGGATTTATTCTCTGATTTCTCTTTCAGCAAGGTCATTGTTAGTGTATAAAAATGCTACTGTTTTTGTATATTGATTTTGTATCCTCTTACTTTATTGAATTGGTTTACCAATTCTAACAGATTTTTGATGAAGTGTTTAAGGTTTTCCATGTATGGCATCATGTCACCTGCAACCATGGATATTTTGACTCTGTCCTTTCCAATTTTGATGCCCTTTATCTCCTTTTTTCCCTAAATGCTTTTCATTTTAAATTCTTAAAAATTTATTTAATATGTATAAATTTCATGCATTTCATATAATACAAATTTAGGAACATAGTGATACTTCCCACCCTACCCTCCCTACCACCTGTGCTCCCATCCTTCTTTCTCCTCTCTCTCCTATTCCCACTCTTAATTTTTTGCAAAGATCTATTTTTAGTTTACTTTATACTCATAAAATTAACTCAACAGTAAGTAAAGAGTTCAACAAATACTATGAGGTTAAAAACACTGTTTCTCTATGGTAGGGACCAGGGCTGTAAACAATCATTGAATCTCAAAATGTCCCTTTCACTTATGATTGCTTTTCCTAGTATGTCCAGTACTGTATTGAAAGAATATAGAAAGTAGACATCTTTGTCTTGTTCTAGATCTGAGAGGAATACTTTCTTTCCTTAAGTTGATAACTTTTATTTTTCACTTAAGGAAAGCACTTTATGGTTTCAGCACATCCGGTGTTTCAACATTACTCTTGTTCTTTGGGACAGGTTTTAAGTAAAATAAGGATTACTCAAACACAAGCACAAGTGGTCTGATAACTGAGATGTCTACTACATGACTAATGAGTGGATAACATGTACCATGTGGATACACTACAATAAGAGTAATGGTGAAAAAGTTCATCATGCTACTCAGAATTGATTTAGAATTTGCATATTATTAATTGTTATTTTATGGAATTTTCCATTTAATATTTTTAGATCATGGTTGATTGCTGTCAACTAAATCTGCAGAAAGCAAAAAACACAAGTAATGAAGGACTACTGTATTCAATCAAATGAAGGTATGAGAGAAATGAACCTAGTTTGCGTGAGTCCTTTGTTTAAAACTTAAGCATTTGGTTTGAAGGTTTATACTGGGCAGTGAGTGTTTGCTAAAATTTCTAAGAACTTTGCATTGTTCTCAAGAACAGCACCATTCATAATCAATGGTAACTTCATCTTTGCTTCTGTAGATGAGGGGCATCCTGAAAAGGTCTCTCTAAATATGGATAGAGTATAATCATTTGTACTTTCAAAAAGTTTTTAGTAAATATAAGGCATGATAACGACCATGGATATTACCTGCCGTTCATCTCAGCTTCATTTTCTAGTCAGATGTTACACTTAGTGTATTTAACCATAGACTTTAGGAGTTCATTCTGAAGAGCCACTGATCCTGAAAGCTTGGACTAACTTTGAAAAAGCTCAATGTTGAAATGAATTAAAAAGAATTTACACTGCCTGCATTATTAGATATTAAGTCATCTTGTCAACGTATTGCTGCACTTTAACAGAGAAGCCTCAATGCATGCTCTGATGGAGAAAAATTGAGTATTCTTTTCTTTGTGAATTTGTTAGCATTTGAACAGAACTGGTGAGGATTAGAGGTTATATATAAAAAGAAGGGATTAAGACTGTACTCTTCTGATTTACTGATTCAGTGTGAATTAATTTTCAATGTCTTTTGCAACATGGTATCAACAGGTATCAACATGCTGACAACATGATATCAAACTGAATCAATAAAATGGAAAAATATCAGAGGAATCACTTTGTATTTGACATAATGACATAAGTTCATAGAATTTCATATTACAAAAGGTAAGCTGCTTAACTATTGAAGGGAATGAAATAATGGAGTAGACATTTAAGGTAAGGTTTCTGTCTTTCTGTCTCTGTGTTATTTAGTAAGGGAAAAAATTTTCATTTAATAGTCACCCGCTTAAACACCCAATAACTTCTTATAGACCTACTGGCACTGAGAAAATAATATTCTGTGTACTCGCTTATAGTCCAACTACAAGATAAATGTAATTCACCAGCATTATCATTTTGGCTTTTGATGCTTCCCAATTTGTAAGGATTAAGCATACCTCTTAAGGTAGTATGGTGAATTTCTGTGTCAGTCAGTTAACACTATTTATTATTTTTTTACTAAATGCTCAGTGTCATTAGATACAAGATATTGTTCTTGTCTTCAAGGACCATGCAGTGTATTAGAATCTATAGGCAAAAGTCACACTTGAAACAGCTACCAGGTAAAATGTGGTATGTTATTTTTTTGTTTCAATATTAGTTTTTAAAAAGCTTTTATCCATATGAACTGGAAGGAGTGAAATATAAAGGATATAAGAATTGAGAAAATCTTTAGATAACAAGGGATTAGGTAAACAGAGGCCAGAGGCAGAGAAAATCACAAGAGAACCAGATTTAGTCAGTGGTGCTAGAGATCCATCCCTGAAAGTTATCCTGGACTTAAATGAACACTGTCCAATTTTGTTTGCTCAATAGCAATTGCCTCTCCCTAGATATCTTTATTCTCCTCTATGAAATCACTTCTATAATTAAATAGTAAAATTCTTTCATATTTCTACACAAAAGACACAACATTAGAAATTCTTACAAAATTATTAGTAACAATGTTCTGAGGATCCATTTCTATTTAATTCAAAGTCTTTCATACTGTTTAAATTATCTGAATTTTGCTGTTTTGTCTTTGAACACATATGGTGATAGAACAGGTCAGCTTTATTATTATTTAAATGTGTGCTTGCTTGTGCCCACGTGTGTATTTTGACAATTCTGATGTTCGGGAAAAAGCCCTACTGTTCTCCATGGCAGAAGATCTTTGCTTTGATGAATCTATGGGATTTATAATCTGGCAACACTGTTATCTTTTAGTATCACTCCCTCAATTGAGTGTTAGATCTTTAAGTGCAGCTGATTTGCAGCCAGAGTGGGTACAGGAATTGCAGGCTAAGAGTGGAAACCACTGGCTTGAGCCTTCTAACCAATGGGATTCCCTAGAGCACGTGCAAACACATGGAGATTGAAAAACGTGCTCCTGAATGAACAATGGGTCATAGAAGAAATTAAAAGAGAAATCAAAAATTTTATGGAAGTAAATGAGGATAACAGCACAACATACCAAAACCTATGGGATACAACAAAAGCAGTGTTAAGAGGAAAGATTCTATCAATAGGTGGCTACATCAAGAAATTGGAAAGGCACCAAATAGATGAGCTTTCAAGTCATCTCAAGGATCTAGAAAATCTGCAGCAAACGAAACCCAAACCCAGTAGGAGAAGAGAAATAATTAAAATCAAAGAAGAAATCAACAGGATTGAATCCAAAAAAAACATTACAAAAAATCAGCCAAATCAGGAGATGTTTTTTTGAAAAAATAAACAAAATTGACACCCCATTGGCCCAACTAACTAAAAAAAGAAGAAAAAAGACCCAAATCAATAGGATCAGAGATGAAAATGGAAACGTAACAACAGACTCCACAGAAATAAAAAGAATCATCAGAAATTACTACAAGGACTTGTATGCCAGCAAACAGGGAAATCTATCAGAAATGGACAGATTCCTGAACACATGCAACCTACCTAAATTGAGCCAGGAAGACACAGAAAACCTAAACAGACCCATAACTGAGACAGAAATTGAAACAGCAGTAATAAAGGCCCTCCCAACAAAGAAAAGCCCAGGACCAGATGGATTCACTGCTGAATTCCACCAGACATTTAAAGAAGAACAAACTCCAATTCTTCTCAAACTATTCTGAACAATCGAAAAAGAGGGAATCCTCCCAAATTCTTTCTATGAAGCCACCATCACCTGAATTCCTAAGCCGGAAAAAGATGCAGCATTGAAAGAGAATTACAGACCAATATCCCTGATGAACATAGATGCAAAAATACTCCATAAAATTCCGGCCAATAGAATGCAACAACACATCAGAAAGATCATCCACCCAGACCAAGTGGGATTTATCCCCGGTATTCAGGGATGGTTCAACATTCGCAAAAAAATCAACGTAATACACTACATTAACAGACTGCAGAAGAAAAACCATATGATTCTCTCAATAGATGCAGAGAAAGCATTTGATAAAATACAACACCCTTTCATGATGAAAACTCTAAGCAAACTGGGTATGTAAGGAACATTCCTCAATACAATCAAAGCAATATATGAAAAACCCATGGCCATCATCCTATTGAATGGGGAAAAGTTGGATACATTTCCGCTGAGGTCTGGTAGCAGACAGGGATGCCCACTCTCACCACTGCTATTCAATATAGTTCTGGAAGTTTTGGCCAGAGGTATTAGGCAAGAAAAATAAACTAAAGGGATACAAATAGTGAAGGAAGAACTCAAACTATCCCTCTTTGCAGATGATATGATTCTTTATTTAGGGGACCCAAAAACTCTACTAAGAGACTATTGGAACTCATCAAAGAATTTGGCAAAGTAGCAGGATATAACATCAATGCACAAAAATCAACAGCCTTTGTATACACAGGTAATGCCACAGCTGAGTAAGAACTTCTAAGATCAATCCCATTCACAATAGCTACAAAAACAATCAAATACCATGGAATAAACTTAACCAAGGACGTTAAAGATCTCTACGATGAAAACTACAAAACCTTAAAGAAAGAAATAGAAGAGGATACCAAAAAATGGAGAAATCTTCCATGCTCATGGATTGCAAGAATCAATATCATCAAAATGTCTATTCTCCCAAAAGCAATTTATACATTCAATGCAATACCAATCAAGATACTGAAGACCTTCTTCTCAGATCTGGAAAAAATGATGCTGAAATTCATATGGAGACACAGGAGACCTCGAATAGCCAAAGCAATAAAGCAATATTCTACAACAAAAACAAAGCCGGAGGCACCACAATACCAGATTTCAGGACATACTACAGGGCAGTTGTTATCAAAACAGCATGGTACTGGTACAGAAACAAATGGATAGACCAATGGAACAGAATAGAAACACCAGAAATCAATCCAAACATCTACAGCAAACTTATATTTGACCAATGATCCAAATCTAATCCTTGGAATAAGGACAGTCTATTCAATAAATGGTGCTGGAAAAATGGGATTTCCACGTGCAGAAGCTTGAAGCAAGACCCATACCTATCACCTTACACAAAAATTCACTCAACATGGATTAAAGACTTAAATCTATGACCCGACACCATCAAATTATTAGAGAGCATTGGAGAAACCCTGCAAGATATAGGCACAGGCAAAGGCTTCTTGGAAAGGACCCCAGGAGCACAGGCAGTCAAAACCAAAATTAACATTTCGGATTGCATCAAATTGAGAAGTTTCTGTACTTCAAAAAAAAAAAAAACAGGAAAGTGAAGAGGCAACCGACAGAATGGGAAAAAATATTTGCAAACTATACTTCAGATAAAGGGTTGATAACAAGAATCTACAAAGAAATCAAGAAAATCCACAACAACAGAACAAACAACCCACTGAAGAGATGGGCCAAGGACCTCAATAGACATTTTTCCAGGGAGGAAATCCAAATGGCCAACAGACACATGAAAAAATGTTCAAGATCACTAGCCATCAGAGAAATGCAAATCAAAACCACAATGAGGTTCCATCTCACCCCGGTGAGAATGTCTCACATTCAGAAATCTACCAAGAGCAGATGCTGGAGAGGATGTGGGGAAAAAGGGACACTAACCCACTGTTGGTGGGAATGCAAACTGGTTAAGCCACTATGGAAGTCTGTCTGGAGATTCCTCAGAAACCTGAACATAACCTTACCATACAACCCAGCCATCCCACTCCTTGGAATTTACCCAAAGGAAATTAATTTGGCTAATAAAAAAGCCATCTGCACATTAATGTTTATTGCAGCTCAATTCACAATAGCTAAGACCTGGAACCAACCCAAATGCCCATCAACAGTAGACTGGATAAAGAAATTATGGGACATGTACTCCAGAGAATACTATACAGCAGTAAGGAACAATGAAACCCAGTCATTTGCAACAAGATGGAGCAATCTGGAAAACATCATGCTGAGTGAATTAAGCCAGACCCAAAGAGACAAATATCATTTGTTTTCCCTGATCAGCAACAACTGAGCACCAAAGGGGAAACCTGTGGAAGTGAAATGGACACTATAAGAAACAATGACCTGATCAGCTCTTGTCTTGACTCTAGATGTACAATGTAATACTTTATCCTTTTTAGTATTTGTTGTTGTTGTTGTTCTAGTACTAGTGGTTGAACTCTATAATTAACACACAATTATTCTTAGGTGTTTAAATTTTAACTGAAAAGTGATCCCTGTTAAATTTAAGAGTGGAAAAAGAGAGGGAGGAGATGTACAATTTGGGACATGCTCAATCGGACTTGCCCCAAATGGTGGAGTTAGAAATGTGCCAGGGGATTCCAATACAATCCCATCAAGGTGGCATGTACCAATGCCATCTCACTAGTCCACGTGATCAGTTTCAGCTCACAATTGATGGCTCTGATAGGTCTAAGAGTCAAAGGGATCACACAAACAAGACAAGTGTCTGCTAATACTAACTGATAGAATCAAAAAGGGAGAGAACCATCCAACATGGGAAGTGGGATACACAGCAGACTCATAGAATGGCAGATGTCCTAAACAACACTCTGGCCTCAGAATCAGCCCTTAAGGCATTCACATCTGGCTTCTATTCAAATCCTCTTCTATTTCTTTCTTTAAGGTTTTGTAGTTTTCATCGTAGAGATCTTTAACGTCCTTGGTTAAGTTTATTCCAATGTATTTGATTGTTTTGTAGCTATTGTGAATGGGATTGATCTTAGAAGTTCTTCCTCAGCCGTGGCATTGCCTGTGTATACAAAGGCTGTTGATTTTTGGGGATTGGTTTTATATCCTGCTACTTTGCCAAATTCTTCGATGAGTTCCAGTAGTCTCTTAGTAGAGTTTTTGGGTCACCTAAATAAAGAATCATATCATCTGCAAAGAGGGATAGTTTGAGTTCTTCCTTCCCCATTTGTATCCCTTTAATTTCTTTTTCTTGCCTAATAGCTCCGGCTAAAACTTCCAGAACTATATTGAATAGCAGTGGTGAGAGTGGGCATCCCTATCTGCTACCAGACCTCAGCGGAAATGTATCCAACTTTTCCCCATTCAATAGGATGATGGCCATGGGTTTTTCATATATTGCTTTGATTGTATTGAGGAATGTTCCTTACATACCCAGTTTGCTTAGAGTTTTCATCATGAAAGGGTGTTGTATTTTATCAAATGCTTTCTCTGCATCTATTGAGAGAATCATATGGTTTTTCTTCTGCAGTCTGTAATGTAGTGTATTACGTTGATTTTTTTGCGGACGTTCAACCATCCTTGCATACCAGGGATAAATCCCACTTGGTCTGGGTGGATGATCTTTCTGATGTGTTGTTGCATTCTATTGGCCAGAATTTTATTGAGGATTTTTGCATCTATGTTCATCAGGGATATTGGTCTGTAATTCTCTTTCAATGCTGCATCTTTTTCTGGCTTAGGGATTAAGGTGATGGTGGCTTCATAGAAAGAATTTGGGAGGATTCCCTCTTTTTCGATTGTTCAGAATAGTTTGAGAAGAATTGGAGTTAGTTCTTCTCTAAATGTCTGGTAGAACTCAGCAGTGAATCCATCTGGTCCTGGGCTTTTCCTTGTTGGGAGGGCCTTTATTACTGTTTCAATTTCTGTGTCAGTTATGGGTCTGTTTCGGTTTTCTATGTCTTCCTGGCTCAATTTAGGTAGGTTGTATGTGTCCAAGAATCTGTCCATTTCTGATAGATTTCCGTGTTTGCTGGCATACAAGTCCTTGTAGTAATTTCTGATGATTCTTTTTATTTCTGTGGTGTCTGTTGTTACGTTTCCATTTTCATCTCTGATCCTATTGATTTGGGTCTTTTTTCTTCTTTTGTTAGTTTGTTGGGCCAATGGGGTGTCAATTTTGTTTATTTTTTCAAAAAAACAGCTCCTCGTTTGGCTTATTTTTTGTAATTTTTTTTTGGATTCAATCCTGTTGATTTCTTCTTTGATTTTAATTATTTCCCTTCTTCTACTGGGTTTGGGTTTGGTTTGCTTCAGATTTTCTAGATCCTTGAGATGACTTGAAAGCTCATGTATTTGGTGCCTCTCCAATTTCTTGATGTAGGCACCTATTGATATAAATTTTCCTCTAAACACTGCTTTTGTTGTATCCCATAGGTTTTGGTATGTTGTGCTGTTATCCTCATTTACTTCCATAAAATTTTTGATTTCTCTTTTAATGTCTTCTATGACCCATTGTTCACTCAGGAGCATGTTGTTCAATCTCCATGTGTTTGCACGTGCTCTGGGGATTCCCGAGTTGCTAATTTCCAATTTCATTACTTTGTGGTCTGAGAAGCTTCATGGTATAATTCTAATTCTTTTGAATTTGCTGAGACTTGCTTTATGGCCAAGTATTTGGTCAATCCTAGCAAAGGTTCCATGTACTGATTAGAAGAATGTAAAGTCCTTAGATGTAAGATGAAATGATCTGTAGATATCTGTTACATCCATTTGGGCTATAGTGTCATTTAAATCTGCTGTCTCCTTGTTGATCTTCTGTCCTGTTGATCTGTCTATCTCTGAGAGTGAAGTATTGAAGTCCTCCAGTATTATTGTATTGGGGTCTAAGTCTCCCTTTAAGTCCCTTAACAAGTCTTTTAAATAAGCTGGTGCCCTGTGATTAGGTGCATATACCTTGATAATCGTTATATCTTCCTGTTGAATGGATCCCTTAATCATTAAATAGTGCCCCTCTTTGTCTCTCCTAACAGTTTTTGTGGTAAAGTTTATGCTGTCCGATATTAAGATGGCTACGCCCGCTCTTTTTTCATTTCTGTTGGCATGGTATATCTTTTTCCAGCCTTTCGCTTTCAGTCTGTATGGATCATTGTTGGAAAGATGAGTTTCTTGTAAGCAGCAAAAAGATGGGTTTTGTTCCTTAACCCAATCAGCCAATCGGTGTCTTTTAACTGGACAGTTCAAGCCATTAACATTCAATGTGACTATTGAGAAGGAGTAACTTTGCCCTGCCATTTGCCAAAGATACTTTCTAATATATGGTTTGACATTCCTGTGATCTTTTGCTGTGAGGTTTCCTTCCTTTACCTTCTTTCATATTGGTGACCGTGTTTCTGTGTTTCTGTATGTAACACATCTTTAGGCATCTTTTGCAGGGCTGGACGAGTGGCGACATATTCTTTCAATTTCTGTTTGCTTTGAAAGGTCTTTATTTCACCTTCATTCACAAATGAGAGCTTTGCAGGATATAATATTCTGGGCTGGCAGTTTTTCTCTCTTAGTACCTGGGCTATATCTCGCCATTCTCTCCTGGCTTGTAGGGTTTCTGATGAGAAGTCAGCTGTAAGTCTAATTGGAGATCCTCTGAGAGTAATCTGGCGTTTCTCTCTTGCACATTTTAGGATCTTTTCTTTGTGTTTCACTGTGGTGTGTTTGATTACAACGTGTCGTGTTGAGGATCTCTTTTGATCATGTTTATTAGGGGTTCTATGAGCTTCCTGTACTAGGATGTCTCTGTCCTTCTCCAAACCTGGGAAATTTTCTGCTAGTATCTCACTAAAAAGGCCTTCTAATCCTTTCTCCCTCTCCATGCCTTCAGGAACTCCTAGAACCCAAATGTTGGGTTTTTTTATAGTATCCTGTAGATTCCTGACAGTATTTTTTAGATTTCTGATTTCTTCTTCTTTTCTTTGATTTGACTGTTTCCTTTCCTGTTCTCTGTCTTCTAATTCCGATCTTCTCTCTTCTGCTTCACCCATTCTGTTTTTAAGGCTCTCTAATGTGTTTGCCATTTGATCTATTGAGTTCTTCATTTCATTGTGGTTTTTTGTCTCTATCTCAGTTTCCTGTTCTACTAGTTGTTTCATTTCATTTTGATTCCTCCTTAATATTTCATTTTCACGGGAGAGATTTTCTATCTTGTCCATTAAGGATTTCTGTAGTTCAAGAATTTGTTTTTGAGAACTTCTTAATGTTCTTATCAATTTTTTGAGATCTGCTTCTTGCATTTCCTCTATCTCTTCATCTTCATAATCTTGCATTGGCGTGTCTTGTTCACTTGGGGGCGTCATAGTGTCTTCCTTGCTCTTGTTATCTCGGATTCTATGTTTGTTGTTTGGCATGTTGGAGTTAATTTATGGTTTTTTTTTTTTTTTTTTTTTTTTTTTTTTTTTTTTTTTTTTTGCTGTGGTGTTTTTTTTCTCGTTATACTATGCCTCTAAGTGAGCTGTCTGCTTTGTTGGATCCTTAGGGGCTGTGATGGGTGTGGCCAGAGAGCTCTGCTTGATTCTTCAGGTTTAAGGCTGTGCAAAGAGCAACTCTCCCAGATTGCTCACTCCCTTGCTCCTTGCTGGATCTCTCTTTTTTTTTTTTTTTGACTCAGTTGGGAGTGGAGTTGAGGGTAGTTGAAATCTGGCCTCTGTGAGTATTCGTTTGATCTACCCCTGGGACCACACAAAGAGTTTATGCAGCCCTCAATGTGTTCTCTAGTTTCGCTAAAGTTACTGAGTTTGGCTGCGCTTTACATATGTAAAATCGCGGTGCTCTTTGTTTTGCTTGGTGAGTGAAGGGAGAGGCCTCTGTTCCCCCCCCCATGTCTTCCCTCCTCTGTTGGTTCCCGCGCTGGCGAGATTCTGTGGCTCTGGCTCGTCTCCCGCCGCTCGGCTCGTCTCGGTTGGTTTTCCACGCGGTGGGCTCCCTGTAAGTCCTCTGTGTCACATCCACTAGATCCGGAAGCGTTTCCTCTGCAGTTTTTTTATTGAGTCTTTTCCTGAGGCTACAGTAATTCCACTTTTATGAAACTTTATTTTCCCAAACTAAGGCGCACGTCCTCACTATCCGCCATCTTGGCTCCGCCCCCTATTTCTTCTTTCTAACTCTGATGTTGAACCCATTTTTCAATTTTCCTCTGTCACCCCCTGCCTCTAAGTAAGTATTGTTCTGTGCTCAGTGGACATTTCAAGCTTCCCGAAATAAGTGGGTGTATGCACTATTTGTGTTTTTTTAAATTTATTTTAAAGTCAAAGTTATAGAAAGATAGGGAGGGAGAAAGAAAGATCTTCCACCTGCTGTTTCACTTCCCAGATGGCTGCAATGGCCACGACTGGGCCAGCCTCAAGCCAGGTGCAAGGAGACTCTTCCAGATCGCCCACATGCGTGTCAAGGGCCCAAGCACTAGGGCCATCTTCTGCTGCTTTTCCCAGGCCATGAGCAGGGAGTTGGATCAGAAGTGGAGTAGCTGAGACTTGAACCAGTGCCCATATGGGATACCCAGTGGCTTTACCTGCTGTGCCACAACACCAGCCCCAGTATTTGTCTTTCTGTGTTTGGTTTATTTAACTACCATGTCTTCTTATTTTTTAAAAGATTTATTTATTTACTTAAAGTCAGAGTTACACAGAGAAAAGGAGAGGCAGAGAGAGAGACAGAGAGGTCTTCCGTCTGCTGGTTCACTCTCCAATTGGGAATAATGGCTGGAGTTGCACCGATCTGAATCAGGAGCTAGGAGTTTCCTCTGGGTCTCCCATGTGGGTGCAGGGTCCCAAGAACTTGGTCCATCTTACTCTACTCTCACAGGCCACAGCAGAGAGCTGGATTGGAAGTGGAGCAGCTGGAACTCGAACTGGCTCCCATATGGGATGCCGGCAGTGCAGGCGGCAGCTTTACCCGCTATGCCACAATGCCAGCCCACTAACATGGTCTTCTAATTCCTTCCGCTTTGCTGTAAATCATAGGATTTCATTTTATGGCTAAATAATATCTCTCCCTCTCCCTCCCTCTCCCTCCCTCTCCCTCCCTCTCCCTCCCTCTCCCTCTCTTCCTCCCTCTCTCCCTCCCTCCCTTACTCCCTCTGTGTGTGTGTGTGCATGTATATATGCACATGTGTTATCTTTTTCCACTTATCTGTTGATCAACACTTTAATTAATTCTATATCTTGGCTATTATGACTAGTGCTGCAATGAGACTAAATCAATCTAAGAAGCTTCTGCATATCAAAGGAAACTATTGGCAGAGTGAAGAGAAAACTGACAAAAGGGGAGAAAATATTTGCAAAATATTTATCCAAAAAAGGGTTAATATCTAGAATAGCTAAGGAACTAAAAAGTCAACAACAATATAAACAAATCCCATTTAAAAATGGACAAATATTCTGAATAGAAGTTTCTCAATATAAATACAAACAACGAACAACTATAGTATTTATAAAATGCTCAATATCACTAGCCATGCAGGGAATATATATGGAAACCACAATAAGATATAACCTCACCCCTGCCAAAATGGTTATTAAAATACAGAGGCTTACAAATGCTAGCAAACATGTGAAGAAATGGGTACTCTTCTATACTGTTAGTAAAAATGTAAAGTAGCATAGCCACTGTGGAATATGGCCTGGATATTCCTTACAAAAGTAGAAATAGAATTGATATATGTTCCAGCAGCCTCTCTACTAAGTATATGTCCAGAATAAATGAAATCCTTATACCAAAGAGATCCCAAATATATATATATATATATATAAAACATATATATACATAACATATATATACGTAACATATATATATATACATAACATATATATATATATACATAACATATATATACATATATCTTTAAACAGCACAATTAGTCATTTTCTAGTAAAAAGGGATTTTAGTATGTATGCTATTGATTTCATAAATAAGCAGATATCATCATATCTATAGCCTTTACTCTGTGAAGAATCTGTAATAAACCGAACTTCTCTCCACTCCCCTCCTTCCCCTCTCCTCTCCCCTCCCCTCCCCTCCTCTCCTGTCCCCTCCCCTCTCCTTCTCTCCCCTCCTCTCCCCTCTTTTCCCTTCCTCTCCTCTCCTTTCTTCTCCACAAAAATGTATTTATTTACTTGAAAAGCAGTTATAGAGAGAGGGAGGAAGAGAGGGAGGGAGAAAGGGGAAGAGAAAGAGAGAGAAGAGAGAGAAGAGAGAGGAGAGAGGGGAGAGAGGAGAGAGGGGAGAGAGGAGAGAGGGGAGAGAGAGAGAGAGGAGAGAGAGAGAGAGGAGAGAGAGAGAGAGGAGAGAGAGAGAGAGAGGAGAGAGAGAGAGAGAGAGACCTTCAATCAATTGATTCATTCCCCAAATGGCTGCAAAAGTTAATACTGGGTGTGGCTGAAGCCAGTAGCTTGGAACTTCATCCAGGTATCCAATGTGGGTGGCTGGGACCCAAGTACTTGGGCCATATTTTCCTGTCTTCCCAGGCGTGCTATCAGGGAGATAGATTGGAAGTGGAGCAGCTGGAACTTGAACCGGTGACTATATGGGATACCAGCATCACAGACAGCTTCACCCTCTGCGCCAGCACACCAGCCCCGACATCTGATTTCATAGGATTTTTCCAGTTTATCTGGGAAAGAGTTACAAGTAGAGATCATTCTTAAGAAATTGCATAATGTAATTTGAAATTAAACACAAGAGGAAGTTCATGCTGGATTGAAGAAGTAAGCAAAAACAAAATACCTTTTTGGAAGAGGAAGTTTTTAAAGAGCTTAGAAAGGCAGAAAAGAATATGCTTCTGTCTTATGGAGAATTTAATGTCATAATATATAATGCATCACTCTATCGTTCCAATGTACTGTTATTATAAAAATATAAACAAATACACATGTATTACTGACATTTGCACCATAGAAAACATTGGTAAATAACATCTGAGAATTTTACGAAGAGGTTAGATATTTAATATAGTTATATTATTTTTTTCCACTTTTAGACACAAAAAATAAAAAAAACCTTCTATGCCATTATTATGGAGTGAATAAATATCATCTTCTTATATATGAAGCACTAAAAGGTTTTATTATGTAGGGCCAAATATAAAAATAATTTTGAATATCCATATTGTTTTCTAAGACCCCCTTTCTTAAGTGGAGAGATCCAGACATGTGATTTTTTTTGGTTAAAGATTTATTTATTTATTTGAAAGTCAGGGTTACACAGAGAGAGGAGAGACAAAGAGAGAGAGAGGTCTTCCATCCGCTGGTTCACGTCCCAATTGTCCACGATGGATTGAGCTGCGCTGATCTGAAACCAGGAGCTTCTTCTGGGTCTCCCACGTGGGTGCAAGGGCCCAAGCACTTGGGCTGTCCTCCATTGCTTTCCCAGGCCACAGCAGAGAGCTGGATTTGAAGTGGAGAAGCCGACTTGAACTGGTGGCCATATGGGATGCTGGCACTGCAGGCGGCGGCTTTATCCACTATGCCACAGCACTGGCTCCAGATATGTGATTTTTTTTAAAGCCACATTGTTTGTCCTTAATAGAAGAAGTCACCATAGATATTTTAAAATAAAGACAATTTTAGCTGCTGACTAGACATTTTAACAAAATTTCTCAATGTACATTTACTTGAAGCATCCATAGTGACCAAGCTTATTAGTTTAAAGAAACAGAGTTTATATTTATGTCCCATTTTAAAAATAGCAGTAACAGTTAATTTCCCAAATTATAGAAAATACACAAAGGAAAAAAAATTCATGCTATATTTCCATAAATGGACTAATAAACGATAATATGTGGTATTTATCCTAACACTTATGAAAATTATGCAACATATACTCAACAATTTGCATTTTTAATGAAAAAATTAACAGCATTCCATACATTATTTAATATTAATCTCTGACATATTCTGAATATTTTCTATGACTTTTAATATTATTTGCCAAAATTATTTTTAATTGATGTGTAATATCTTTTTGCATAAGTGTATCAAACTTCTTTTTAACCAGTCATCAGTTTAATATTTAGGTGGTTTTGAATTTTTCATTATTATAAACAATACTGTAAGGAACCTCATAATAGTATCATCTTTGAACATTTCAATGGTAATTTCCTTAGGAGAAAGTCCATAAAAGAGTGTTACATATCTATCATATGTACTTTATTTTATGATGCCTATCAAAAATTGCCCTCAAGGAAGATTGCTCCAGTTGATACACTATCAGTTTCTAAAGTTGCCCAATTTCTCATATATTCAATAACACTGGGACTTTTATTTGATAAGAATAAAAGACTTCAGTCATCTAGTGAAAGATTGTAATTTATTCTTAATTTTTTATATTTAAATTGCTAAAGAGATGACATATTGTAAAACATTTGCAGGTCTTTTGAATTTATATATATATATATATATATATATATATATACATACATATATATATATTATAAAGATTTATTTTTTATTTGAAAGAGTTACACAGAGAGAAAAGGAGAATCAGCGAGAGGGAAAGGGAAGTCTTCCATCAACTGGTTTAATCCCCAGTTGGTCAAAATGGCTGGGGCTGCACCATTCCAAAGCCAGGAGCCAGGATCTTCTTCTGGATCTCCCACATGTGTTCAGGGGCTCATGGACTTGGGCCATCTTCTACTGCTTCCCCAGGCCATAACAGAAAGTGGGATCAGAAGTGGAGCAGCTGGGACTCTAACTGGGTGCGCATATGGGATGCCAGCACTGCAGAGGGCAGCTTTACCTGCTAAACCACAGCACTGGCCCAATTGTATTTATATTTTAATTTCCTCTTTCACTTCTGATGATTAACTCTTCTTCTCTCCCTTCCCTTCCCTTCCCTTCCTTTCCCTTCCCTCCCCTCCCCTCCCTTCCCTTCCCTTCCCTTCCCTTCCCTTCCCTTCCCTTCTCTTTTGTTTCCAATAATCAGTGAGAAGAATCACAGGTTAGAACAAGGTATGGATCAGAAATCCATATACTATTTTCTGAATTTGTCTATCTATAATCTGTTTATCTCATCAGTCATCTAACTATCTAGCTAAAATACATTTCTTGAATATTTATGATTTGCCAATCACTCTTCTAGTTTTTGGAGAAGACAAAATTTGATTACAAAAATCCAAAACAGAGGGAAGCACTGGAACCATTATTATGGTGAAGAAGGTAAAGCCATTGTCTGTAATGCCAACATCCCTCTCTCCTTCTCTCCCTCTCTCCCTCTCCCCCACTCTACCTTCCCCCCTTTCCTCTGTAACTCAGTCTTTCAAATAAATAAATATTTTTAAAAAGAGATAAGCACTTACCTCTTAATAACAAGTATTAAGAGGTTGCCCCTCTTCCAGGCCAGCTCTCTGCTATGGCCCGGGAAGGCAGTGGAGGATGGTCTAAGTGCTTGGGCCCTGCACCCGCATGGGAGACCAGGAGAAGCACCTGGCTCCTGGCTTTGGATCAGCGAGATGTGCTGGCCGCAGCGGCCATTGGAGGGTGAACCAACGGCAAAAAGGAAGACCTTCCTCTCTGTCTCTCTCACTATCCACTCTGCCTGTCAAAAAAAAAAAAAAAGACCAATGAATCAATGAATGGAGATGAAAGTCAGTTATGTAGTCCTTACTAAACTTGCATGATAATTAGAATTTTAAGAAAATGCAGAGAGAAATAACTGTTTTAAGTTAAATTCAGTATAATGGTGATAGTTTTACTTAGTTTCGAGTACCACGTAATTACTAGGAAATGGTTTCAGTGAAAGTGCTGAGTAATCAAGAGCCTTTTACTGCTTTATAATCTCTCAAGTGCTGGAAATTATTTCTTTTAATAAAAATGGATGATGTATCATGGTTTATAAAAACAGGCTAATATGAGCTAGGGTACAATTACAATTTATTCTTCAGAATTGATGATAATAGTTATATTTCTAAGGAAATAGCTAAGAAGCAGAGCATGCAATAATCCATTGACAGATGTATGTTGATTTCAGGGAATTTCTTAATCAATTTATTCGTTGATGGGTACTAAGGTTATTTCTGCTTCTCTGCTATTGTGAATAATGATGCAATGACCATGGGAGTGCTGATATCTCTTTTAGGTGCTGATTTCATTTTCTTTGTGTATATTCAGATAATCTGTGAATTATGATGATTCTGCTTGTGATTTTTGACTTTACAATAATGTGAGAGCATTACACATTAAACAGAGATCATCACTCCAATTTTTGATTTTGATATTTTTCTAGACTACTGATAATATTATATGATATTCTCTCATGCTCAACTGTAGGTCAATCTAAGTGTTCCTAGCACATTTAACATAGGCTAGACTAAATTATGATGTCTAGTGAGTTAGGTGTTTTAAATGTACATTTTGATTGTGTACTGGATTTATTGATATATAATCCCATTAAGCCCAGAGTCAACAGTACACAACAGTGACATTGCTGGATAATACAGTAGTTCTACTATTAACTTTTTGAGCAAGCTCCATTCTGTTTTCCATAAGGGCTGTACAAATTTACATCTCAACTAATAGTGTACAAGGATTCCTTTTTTGCCATACCTTTGACAATGCTTATCTCTCGTCTTTTTGCTAAAAGCTATCCTAACAGTTCTGAGACTATATCTCATTGTGACTTTGATCTTAATTTCCCTGTTGATTCTGATACTGAGCACCTTTTCATAGCTTTTGAGCATTTGTATGTCTTCTTTCAAAAACTGTCTATTTAGTTCCTCTGTGTACATTTGAATTGGATTATTTAATTTGAAGGTTTTTAAAATATTTATTTATTTATTTATTTGAAAAGCAGAGTTACAGAAAGTCAGAGGAGAGGAAGAGAGAGATCTTCTATCTGCAGACACACTCCCCAAATGGCCACAACGGCCGGAACTGGTCTGATCCAAAGCCAGGAGCCAGCAGCTTCTTCTGGTTCTCCTACTCGCTTTCAGGGACCCAAGGACTTGGACAATCTTCTACTGCTTTCCCAGGCCATAACAGAGTGCTGCAACAGAAGTGGAACATCCGGGACTTGAACCAATGCACAGATATAATGCTGGCACTGCAGGCAGTGGCTTTACACCTGCACCACTGTGCCGGCCCCTGATTTTGTCTTTTGATGAGAGCATATATATGGAAAATCAATAACTGATCATAGGATATGCATATCGTCAGTATTACTAGACATTGCTCTATGCATTGGTTTACGTTTCTACCCATATTCACTAATACTTGGTAATATCTTTATCTGTGTAATCAGTATGAGCTTCTGTCCGACTTGTTTAGCAATCCCTGTCTGCCAAAATGCCATAGACTTATTCTTCTATACACAAATTCTGCTAGAATTTGAATAGAGTCAATATTTATATGTTTATGGTATATGCTAAGGGTCTGATTGTGTTTTCTGTATGGATAAACAAGTGTTCTACCTCAATAAGTATCTCATGTTTCCACACTGAGATGTAATGCATTCTTTGTCATAAACCAAATTTTCATATATACTTGAATCTACTCCTATTCTGTTTACTTCGTCCCATTAATCTATTTGCATACTAGTACCACCTTGACTAATGAAGCATTATAAAATCATGATACCTTATTTAGCTTTGTATTTATTCCTTATTCTTCTTCAAACTTGCCCCAACTGTTCCTCAATAATTATATCTAGTCATCTTCTCAAGTTCCAAGAGAAACACTTTTGGGGATTTTAATTGACATTGCATTCATTTTATAGATTAATTTTGGAAGAAGATATAATTTCAATATATTGAAGAATTACATTACTGCACATGGTACTATTTTCATTTTACTTAGCTATTAAGTCCACATACTTCCAGTCCTCCCAAAGCAATTCAAAGACTTTGTAACAATTGAACCCAAATAAATGCTTTCAATTGCTATGCAGAATTTAATGTTGAGCTTTATTTTAATTCCAATTTGTCATTACATATGTAATAACATATATATTATATGTAATATATATTACATATATACTATATATGTACAAGTACATTATATATATCATTAAATATAAGTTTAAATAAAATTAGCTAGAAACACATTGTATCCTCCTTACTTTTGGATGTTTCTTTTTTAATTGCATTATTTATTTATTTTATTTTTTAAAAAATTCTATTATTTTTGTTTTGCTTAACTTTTATTTAGTAGATATGAATTTCCAAAGTGCAGTTTATGGATTACAATGCCTTCCCTCCCCTCCATAACTTCCCTCCCACCCGCGACCCTCCCATCTCCCACTCCTCTCCCATTGCATTCACATCAAGATTCATTTTCAATTGTCTTTATATACAGAAGATCAATTTAATATATATTAAGTAAAGATTTCATCAGTTTGCCCCCACTCAGAACACAAAGTGCAAAATACTGTTTGAGCATTAGTCATATCATTAATTCACATTGAACTACACATTAAGGACAGAGATCCTACATGAGGAGTAGGTGCACAGTGACTCCTGTTGTTGACTTAACAAACTGACAATCTTGTTTAAGGCATCAGCCATCTCCCCAGGCTCTAGTCATGAGTTGCCAAGGCCATGGAAGCCCCCTGAGCTCGCTGACTTAGATCTTATTTCGACAAGGCCATAGTCAAAGTGGAAGTTCTCTCCTCCCTTCGGAGAAAGGTACCTCCTTCTTTTATGGCCCATTCTTTCCACTGGGATCTCACTCGCAGAGATCTTTCATTTAGTTTTTTTTTTTTTTCAGAGTGTCTTGGCTTTCCATGCCTTAAATACTCTCATGGACTCTTCAGCCAGATCCAAATGCCTTAAGGGCTGATTTGAGGCCAGAGTGCTATTTATGACATCTGCCATTATATGAGTCTGCTGTGTCTCCTGCTTCCCATGATGGATGGTTCTCTCCCTTTCTGATTCTCTCAGTTAGTATTAGTAGACACTAGTCTTGTTTATGTGATCCCTTTGACTCTTAGACCTATCATTATGATCAATTGTGAACAGAAATTGATCACTTGGAGTAGTGAGATGGCATTGGTACATAATTGCATTATTTATTTTATTCAGGGGGATTATGAATACCAAAATTAGAATTTCTTCTTTAATTCACTCTTATATATTAAATATATATTTAGCACTTCTATGAAAGAAACAGTAAATTCCAATGACATAATAGTGAACAAATCACTGTTGTCAACATAGATCCTGAGTTTACAAAATAAATTATCTAACTTTATGTTCATTCCAATAAATTTCCTGGTTCAGCTATTTTAATTCCAATTATGTCTGCTACTTTCAGAGCACTATAGAATAGTCTAATAGAATGTTACTCTTAAAAATCACCACCTACAGTGATAGTTGTGAGAATATTTACAATTCCATCAATAAGAATGTCTTGAATATAAAATATAAATAACGATTCAAGATTTCATGTAAATTCAAATATAATATCTTTGTACACGCTTTAATGTCTAGAGATGGATTTATATTAATTTCTTATGCCCAGTAATTTTTGTATATCTCAAATATGATTTCCTTCAGGTTAAAATTTACCATCCTTGTATGTTCAAATATTTCCTCATTATGTTGTGAAGTGCTTGGAATGTCACCTTCAAAAACTCTTGTTGAAATTGCCACCAAGGAGGTGAGACCTTTAAGAGGTATTTAGGTTGTAAGGGCTCATCTTCATGAATGGATTAATTTCTTTTTAAGTTGTAGTGAAGATCTTTTCTGGTCATGTCTATCACAATTTCTATGTGCTTCTTGTACTTAGATATCTCTTTCTTTCTCCAAATTGGGAATTTTTCTGCTATTATTTCATTGAATATGCCTTCTAATCCATTTTTGCATTTCATGCCTTCAGTAAATATTAAGACCCATATGTTAGGTTGTCTAATAATATCCCATAAATCCCAAACACTATTTTCGGTTTTTCTAACTTTTCCTTCTTTTTTTTTTTTAGTCTGAGATATTCCCAAATATTTGTCTTATAGTTTATATATTATTTCTTCTGCCTCACCAAATCTGTTGCCTAGGCTTTTTACTGTATTTTTGTATCCAAATTGAATTCTTTATATCTGATATTTCATTTTGATTTCTCTTTGATTTCTGTATCTCCAGCAAAATTTTTCATCCATGTCATGTATGAAATTATTTAACTCGTGAATTTGTTTCTAATTTTTTGAGTAATTTTATAATCATTATTTTGATTTCCTTTTCAGGCATTTCATCAATATCATAGTCCTCACATTGTAATATTGTGTTGTCGTGTTGCTTTGAGGGAGTAATATTATCTCCCTTAACCATGTTTCTTGCATTTCTGTTTATTTTTAGGGATTTGTGGATCCACTTGTTAGTTTTCTTTCCTAATGGCTTTTATCTTTGAAATGTGATTCTAGGGGATGATTCTGTGGTGTTGTGGGTAAATCCACTGCCTGCAGTGCTTGTATTCCATATGCATGCCGGTTCAAGTCCTGGCTTGTCCATTTCTGATCCAGCTTCCTGCTAATGCACCAGATAAAGCAACAAAGGGTGATGCAAGTGCTTGGGCCCCTTCACCCATGTGGGAGACCCAGATGAAACTCCTGGCTCTTTACTTTAGACCAGCCCAGCTCTGGCCATTGTAGGCATTTGTGGAGTGAACCAGCCAATGGAGGATCTCTCTATTTCTCTGTATCTCTCCCTCTCTCTCTGTAACTCTTTCAAATAAATAAATAAATATTTTAAAAGAATTGAAAAAAAGGAAATACAAGTCTGTGGCATAGAGGAATGTCTGTTCCTTCAGTGGATATTTAAAGGCATGACCAGAAAAGACCTTTACCACAATACATTATAGCCAAACTTTCACAAGTGAAAAATAAAGAAATAATTCTAAAATGTTCAGGGGTAAAACACCAGGTTACCTGCAGAGATTCTTCAATTAGACTGACATCAGATTTCTCAACAGAAATTCTACAGGTTAAGAGAGAATGGAGAGACACAGTCCTAATCCTAAGAGGAAAAAATGTCAATAAGGAATACTGTACCTGCAAAACTCTGATTTATGAAAGAAGGTGAAATAAAGACCTTGTATAATAAAAAGAAATTGAAAGAATTTGTCACCACTCATACAGTCTTACAAATGATACTTAAGGAAGTGCTAAGGGGCCAGCACTGTAGTATAGCAAGTAAAGCTGCCACCTGCAGTGCCAGCATCCCATATGGGTGCCAGTTCAAGTCCCGGCTGCTCCACTTCCTATCCAGCTGTCTGCTATGGCCTGGGAAAGCAGTGGAAGATGGCCCAAGCCCTTGGGCCCCTGCACTCATGTGGGAGACCTGGAACAAGCTCCTGGCTCCTGGCTTCAGATCAGTTTAGCTCTGGCCATTGTAGCCAATTGGAGAGTGAACCAGAAGATGGACGACCTCTCTGTCTGCCTCTCCTTTTCTCTTTGTAACTCTGACTTTCAAGTAAAATAAATAAATCTTTAAAAACAAGGATGTGCTTAACATAGAAAT
Organism: Lepus europaeus; assembly: GCF_033115175.1. Taxonomy (NCBI): domain Eukaryota; kingdom Metazoa; phylum Chordata; class Mammalia; order Lagomorpha; family Leporidae; genus Lepus; species Lepus europaeus. Next base: position 34,957,239 of record NC_084850.1, on the reverse strand, counting down.
ACAGATAGTCATCATTAATGAAATAATGTGAACCTAGTAAAAGTATAAAGGAAATCCAAACCAAAAAAAATAGGAATACTTATAGGGAAATTGCAGGACTCTTTCATTACTTATCAATAATAACCTTGAATGCAAATGGCCTAAATTCTCCAATAAAAAGACATAGACTGGCTGAATGTATTAAAAAGAAAAGTCCTAAATATTTGCTACCTGCAAGAAACACACCTCACGAACAAGGATGAACACATATTGAAAGTAAAAGGATGGGCTGATGCCGTGGCTCATTATGCTAATCCTCCGCCTAAGGTACCAGCACACCAGGTTATAGTCCCGGTCAGGGCACTGGATTCTGTCCCGGGTGCTCTTCTTCCAGTCCAGCACTATGTTGTGGCCCGGGAAGGCAGTGGAGGATGGCCCAAGTGCTTGGGCCCTGCACCCGCATGGGAGACCAGGAGGAAGCTCCTGGCTCCTGGCTTCGGATCGGTGCAGGGCGCCAGCCATAGCGGCCATTTGTGGGGGGTGAACCAATGGAAGGAAGACCTTTCTCTCTCTCACTGTCACTGTCTAACTCTGCCTGTCAAAAAAAAAAAGACAAGGAAACTCCTCAAAAAGAGGAAAGACAGCAAGGAGAGGAAGGAGCCAGCGATGTGGACGCTGGAATGCCCTCTGAATGGCATCACTGTCCTGCTAAAATAAAATAAAATAAAATAAAATAAAATAAAATAAATAAAAAATAGAAAATTAAAGAATGGAAAAGGGATTACATTTAGTGGAGAGCAAAAAAGAGCAAAAGTGTGGCCAGTGTGGTGATACAGTACGTGAAGACTCTGCCTGCAGCACCAGCATCTCATATGGGTGACAGTTTGCATACCGGCAGCTCTACTTCTGAATCAGCTCCCTGCTAATGCCCTGAAAAATCAGCAGAAGATGGCCCCAGCCCTTGGACCCCTGCACTTATATGGGAGACCTGGATAAAGCTCCTGGCTCCTGGCTTTGGATCAGCCCAGCTTCAGCCATTGTGAGCATTTGGGAGTAAACCAGCAGATGAAAGACCTCTCTCTCTCTCAGTCTGTAACACTAACTTTCAAAAAATAAATTGAAAAATTAAAAAAAGTGTTAAAAAGGAACGTCAAGGTCGTGGAAAATAAAAGGCAGTTCTGCACATACTGCAGCAACGGTTGCATCTGCATATCCTAAGAGGAAAAAATGACCTTCAAGAGAATTAGGACTTTTTTCTTAATTTCATGGACTTCAGAGACGATTGCAGATTTGCAGTTTAAGTATTGGAATTTCACAAAAGACATAGGACTTAACTGGAAAATAAAAAAAAAGAAAAGAAAAAGAAAAAACTAAACAAAAAATCCCTCTAGGTAGTTTAGATGAAAAATGTCCCTTTTATTTTGGCTTCGGTTGTGATTTCAGAGCATAATGCTTTTTTTTTTTGTCTTTTTACTATGTTTTTCGGATTTTTAAGTCCGTAAGTGCATACAGTTTTCTCTAATTTTTAAACCCTTTCCTCTTCCCATTTTGACATTTGCACTTGGAGAACACTTGAGTCGCGAAGGTTTTAGGTGTCCACCCCAGAAAGTGGGAATTTGATTTTTCCCTTCCAAACTGGAAGAACATTTTTATGAAGAATTTTTGTCTAGGAGAATTTAACAGTGTTACCCAAGGTTGTGTCTTTAAGGGTGGTTCATTTTCTGGCCCTTTGTTACTCAAAGTAAAGTACTAGGAGTCCTAAGAAATGTTCTGTTCATTATACTGATTAAGTCAGGATTAATTTGATTTCAAGGCTAAGAACAGTGGTTAAAAACTCATTTACAGAAATGCATTTTGGAAGAGAAAAATATTGTAAAACGTGTAGTGAATGTTTCTTCAGTTTCTTGTTCAGCCAATGAGGAAAGGGCATTGCCTTTCTTTTTACCATTAATCACTTCTCAATAAACATGAGATCCTGTTGAGCATCAAAAAAAAATAATATATATATTTATTTCATGGTGTCAGTGCTGTGGCTCTGCTGGTTAATGCCCTGGGCTGAAACGCTGGCATCCCATATGGGTGCCGGTTTGAAACCCGCTGCTCCACTTCTGATCCAGCTCTCTGCTATGGCCTGGGAAAGCAGTGGAAGATGGCCCAATCCCTTGGGCCCTGTACTCGTGTGGGAGACCCAGGAGAGGCTCCTGGCTCCTGGCTTCAGATCCACGCAGCTCCAGCTATTGCGGCCAATTGGAGAGTGAACCATCAGATGGAGAACCTCTCTCTCTCTCTCTGTCTCTCCTCTCTCTGTGTAACTCTGAACACATACAAACTACCAAAATTGAGTCAACAATGCATTGAAAATCTAAACATAGCAATAACCAAGACAGATTGAATCAGTTATAAAGACCCTCCGAAAAGAGAAAAGCCCAGTACTGGATAGCTTCACTGATGAATTCTACCAGGCATTTAAAGAAGAACTAATTCCAATTCTTATCAAACTGTTCAAAACAATTGAAAGGGAGGGAATCTTCCCTAACTCCTTCATGAGACCACCATCATTTTAATTACAAAAATCCTAAAAAAATACTAGCTAATTGAATACACCACATCAGAAAGATCATTCATCTGGACCAATTGGGAATTATCCCTAGTATGCAGGGATGGTCCAAGATACACAAGTCAATAAATGTAATTCATCACGTGAACAAATTAAAGAATAAAAACCGTATGATTATCTCAATAGATGCAGAGAAAGCATTTAAAAATGCAACAACTTTTTTTATTAAACTTTTATTTAATGGATATAAATTTCCAAAGTACGGCTTATGGGTTACAATGGCTTCACCCATCCCATAACTTCCCTCCCACCCACAACCCTCCCCTTTCCCACTCCCTCTCCCCTTCCAATCACATCAAGAATCATTTTCAATTCTCTTTGTATACAGAAGATCAGTTTAGTATATATTAGGTAAAGATTTCAACAGTTTGCCCCCATATAGCAACACAAAGTGAAAAAAAAAATACTGTTGGAGTACTGGTTATAGCATTAAATAACAGTGTACAGCACATTAAAGACAGAGATCCTACATAATATTTTTTTAAAAAATTAATTAATTTTCTAGGCCATTTCCAATTTAACACCAGGTTGTTTTTTTTCATTTCCAATTATCTTTATATACAGAAGATCAATTCAGTATATAATTAGTAAAGATCTCATCAGTTTGTACCCACACAGAAACACAAAGTGTAAAAATACTGTTTTAGTACTAGTTATAGCATCACTGCACATTAGGCAACACATTAAGGACAGATCCCACATGGGATGTAAGTACACAGTGACTCCTGTTGCTGACTTTACAATTTGACACTCCTGTTCATGGCGTCAGTAATCTCCCTAGGCTCTAGTCATGAGTTGCCAGGGCTATGGAAGCCTTTAGAGTTCTCTGACTTTGGTCTTATTCCGATAGGGCCGTAGTCAAAGTGGAAGTTCTCTCCTCCCTTCAGAGAAAGTACCTCCTTCTTTGATGGCCCCGTTCTTTCCACTGGGATCTCACTAACAGAGATCTTTCATTTAGGTCTTCTTCTTTTTTTTCTTTTCCATGGTATCTTGGCTTTCCATGCCTACAATACTCTCATGGGCTCTTCAGCCAGATCCGAATGCCTTAAGGGCTGATTCTGAGGCCAGAGTGTTGTTTAGGACATCTGCCATTCTATGAGTCTGCTGTGTATCCCGCTTCCCATGTTGGATGGTTCTCTCCCTTTTTGATTCTATCAGTTAGTATTAGCAGACACTTGTTTGTGTGATCCCTTTGACTCTTAGACCTATCAGAGCCATCAATTGTGAACTGAAATTGATCACTTGGACTAGTGAGATGTCATTGGTACATGCCACCTTGATGGGATTGTATTGGAATCCCCTGGCACATTTCTAACTCCACCATTTGGGGCAAGTCCGATTGAGCAACAACTTTTCATGATAAAAACCTCATGCAGGGGTCGGTGCTGTTGCGCATTAGGTTAATCCTCTGCCTGCAGCGTCAGCATAGTATATGGACACTGGGTTCTAGTTCCGGTTGCTCCTCTTCCAGTCCAGATCTCTGCTGTGGCCTGGGAAGGCAGTGGATGACGGATCAAGTGCTTGGGCCCCTGCACCCACATGGGAGACCAGGAGGAGGCACCTGGCTCCTGGCTTCGGATTAGCATAACTCTTTCAATTGTGGCCATTTAGGTAGTGTACCAACGGAATGAAGACTTTTCTCTCTGTCTCTCTCTCACTGTCTGTGTTTTCACTAAGATCCAGAACCAAACAAGGATTACTATTAATCACCATTACTATTAATCACCATTACTATTCAATATAGTTCTGGAAGTTTTAGACAGAGCCTTTTGGCAAGAAAACCAAATCAAAGTGACCCAAATTGCAAAGGAAGAAGACAATGTAGCCCTGTTTGCAGATGACAGGATCATATATGTAGAAGAACAAAAAGACTCCACTAAAATATTGGAACTCATAAGAGAGTTTGATAAAGTTTCAAGATATAAAATCAGCACACAAAAAAATCAATGTGCCTTATACACACAATTCCCTGGCTGTGAAAGAACTTATAATTTTAATGCCATTCACAATAGCTCCAAATATTAAATAACTTGGAATAAATTTAAACAAGGATGTGAAAAGTCTCTACAATGAAAGTTACAAAACATTAAAGAAAGAAAGAGAAGAATATACACACAAAAAAGAAAAGTGACCATATTTCTGGATGAGAAGAATTAATATCATCAAAATTTCCATACTTCCAGGAGCAATTTATCATTAAATGTGATTCCATTAAAAATAACAGGGGCATTCTTCTGAGATCTAGAAAAAAAAACAATTCTAAAATGCATATAGAAACTCAAGAGACACTGAATAGCTAAAGCAATATTATACTATAATAAAAAGCTGGAGGGAATGCTATACCAGATTTCAGGACATACTGTAGGCAGTTGTAAGCAAAATAGCCTTTTTGTTTGACAAAAATAGACATATAGACCAATGGCACAGAATAGAAATCCCAGAAATTAATCCACACTGCTACAACCAACTAATCTTCAACAAACAAGCTAAAATCAATCCCTGGAGAAAGTCTTTTGAACAAATGGTGCTCTGAAAATTCGTTCTATGCATGCAGAAATATTAAACAAGATCCCTGCCTTACTCTTTATATAGAAAAATAAAACCTCTAAATAGATTAATGATCTAAACATATGACTGGATTCTATCAAATTACTAGAAGAAACCTTCAGAAAATCTCTGAGCAACATTGGAATAGGCAAAGATGTCTTGGGAAAGAACTCAGAAGCACAGAAAATCAAAGTAAAAAAATAGACAAATTGGATAACATCAAGCTAAGTAGTACTGCACTGCAAAAGTAACACTCAACAAAGTGAAAAGACAACCAACACAATGTGAGAAAATTGCAAGCTGTTCAAGTGATAAAGGATTAATATCCAGAATCTACAAAGAACTCAAGGAATTTGAAAAGAACAAAACAAATTATATAATTACAAATGGGAAAAGGACATGAACGTACATTTTTCAAAGGATGAAATACAGATTGTCAACAGACACATGAAAAAACTGCTCAGGATCACTAGCCATCATGGAAATGCAAATAAAAACCACAATGAGGTTTCACCGCACCCCTGTTAAAATGCCTGTCAACCACAGATCAAAAAATAATAAGCACTGGCAATGATATGGAAAAAAAGATACCCTTAATCCACTGGTGGTGGGAATGTAAATTAGTACAACCATAATGGAAGACATTATGGAAATATTCAGAGATATGAAAATATATCCACCATATGCCCCAGGCTCCCCACTCCTAGGAATTTGCCCAAACAGAATTAAATCAGCATATGAAGGAGTTATTTGCACCTCCAGAATTTATTGCAGCTCAATTCACAATAGTTAATATATGGAATCAACAAAAATTTCCATCAATGGATGACTGGAGAAATAAAATGTGGTATCCATACACTATGCAAAACTACTCAGCTATAAAAAAGAATGAAACTCTGTCTTTTGCAAAAAAATGGATAAAACTGGAAACCAATATGCTTAGTGAAGTAAGCCATTCTTCAAAAACAAATATCATATGTTTTCCCTCATTTGTGTAACTGATATACAGAGTACAAAAAAAGTAATGTATATGAGTGCAATTGACATTTTGAGAGTTAATTTTTCTGCCTTTGCCTATACTTTTGAGGAACAGTCGTTTGTCTATTTATTAATTATTGAATTCTTTATTTAGTAGAGGGTTAAGATTGTGATTGTAAAGTAAACAGGAAGTATGTCATTGTAAAATTTTTAGAAAGTAAGGAAGGAGGAGGGAGGGTACGAGCATGGGTAAGAGGGAGGAAGGGCACTTATATATGTGTCTATTAAATATATGAAATTTGTTCACCTTATATGAATTAAAATGCCCTTTTTGCAGAAGTCATTTCATTATCTTTGTCATTTAAAATGTAAATGTCTGTTATGTGCATACTCTCTTGATTCTCTTTGTTCTCTCACTAGGTTTTACCTGCTGCAATGTTATGATACACCACAAATACAATTCTTTTTACTCATTGGGTTTCCCAGTATCCAAAACTGTGACCCTTAAATATTTGGCTTGTTTATACAATACCCCATCTATGGTGTTATGTTATAGCAGCAGAGAACAGAATGAGACATGTTGCCTTTAATATTTCTTTCTGTGATGTATATTACATTCACATTAATCCATCTCACTTCTTCTCATATACCAGTTAAATTCTCTCTCAACTTTTCCATCTTTCAATTTCTGTATGTTGCAGTTTGGGTAATTTTCTGAACTTTATACTTAACAAATTCCTTCTTATATTTCATTTGTTGTTCAAGATATTGGTACAGGCAAAGAATTCTTGGAAAATATATTGGAATAGGCAGCCAAAGCCAAAACTAACAACTGGGATTACATCAAATTGAGAAGTTTCTGTACTTCAAAAGAAACAGTCAGGAAAGTGAAGAGGCAACCAAAAGAATGGGAAAAATATTTGCAAACTATTCAACAGATAAAGGATTAATAACCAGAATCTACAAAGAGATCAAGAAACTCCAAAGCAATAAATCAAACAACCCACTTAAGAGATGGGCCAAGGACTTAAAGACATATTTTTCAAAAGAATAAATCCAAATGGCCAACAGACAACAAAAATGTTCAAGATCACTAGCCATCAGGGAAATAATCAAAACCGCAATGAGGTTTCACCAGCTCTCAGGCTGGTTAGAATGCCTTTCATACAGGAATTAACAAACAACAGATGCTGGCGAGCATGTGGGGGAAAAGGGACACTAATCCACTGTTGATGGGAATGCAAACTGGTAAAGCCACTATGGAAGTCAGTCTGGAGATTCCTCAGAAATCTGAACATAGTTCTACCATACAACCCAGCCATCCCACTCCTTGGAATTTACCCAAAGGAAATGAAATTGGCAAGCAAAAAAGCTGCCTGTACCTTAATGTTTGTTGCAGCTCAATTCACAATAGCTAAGACATGGAATCAACCTAAATGCCCATCAACAGAAGACTGGATAAAGAAATTATGGGATATGTGCTCTATAGAATACTATACAGCAGTAAAAAATAATAAAATTTGTTCATTTGTAACAGAATGGAGGAATCTGGAAAACATCATGCTGAGTGAAATAAGCCAGTCCCAGAGGGACAAATATCATATGTTCTCCCTCATCGGTGACAACTAACTGAGCACCTAAAAGGAAACCTGTTGAAATGGACACTATGCAAAGCAATGACTTGATCAGCCCTTGTCCTGACTGTGGAGGAATACATTACTATTTTATTCTTTTTAGTATTTTCCTTTTCTACTTAATACCATTGGTTGAACTTTTTATTTAACACAGAATCATTCTTAGGTGTTTAAATCCAATTGAAAATTGATCCCTGTTAAATAATAAGAGTGGGGATAAGAGAGGGAGGAGATGTACAGTTCGCCTTCCCTTGGACTTACTCCTAGGGTTAAAGCTAAAGACTTGCCATGGGACTCCAAAATTCATTAAGTTGCAAGCTACCAATTCCATCTTACTAAAGTGATCAGTTTAAGTTCATAACTGATCATAAAGATAGGATTAAATTTCAAAGGGATCACATAAATAAGACCAAGTGTCTGATAATAATAATAGATAGAATTAAAAAGAAGAGAATGATCCAAGATGGGAAGCAGGCCACATAGCAGATCCACAATATTTGTGTTCTTAAAATTCATTTTTGTAGATATTTGGTACAGAATGTTGTAAATATACATTTTCCCTGATTTGTCTTTATCCCTTTGATTTATAGAATGGGGGAAGACATCACATATATGGCATCTAAAATATGTTTAACTTCTAAAATTTAGGAAACATCAGTTGTGCAATACTCTTCCCTTTTAAGAAAGAGCTTAATTTTAATTTTCATAGCACTGAGGTACATCTTGCCTTTTTCTTATTCTGGTAAGTCTTATTGTTGTTGATGGAGTTGTAAATCAAATTTCCTTTGAGAAATAGAAATGACCTCATTTAATTTAGATAGTTTTTGTGTTAATGTACATTATTTATAAAGGATTCACTTTGAGGAATTCAATTTGCAGCATGAATAGTTTAATTTTCAGGTATGGTATGATTTAGGATACAGTTTAATTACAGTTAAGAAGTATCATGGAACCACTGAAGCATTTGTATAACAAACTCCAACAAATATCTGTAAAAACATACAGCATTCTTCCATTAAAAATTCATAAAATGAGTCTAAAAATATAAAGTAAAAGTTACATATAAATACTTTAAAATTCATAATTGAAGGGATACACACTTTTCTTTTGCTTTATTGTCTTTGGAGCTACTTAGTTTTCTTTACTGCAGAAAAGTTATCCAGAAGTTAAAATTTCTATAAAGGTATATTTAACTGTACCATAATTTAATGATTTTTAAATATATTGTTCCCTTATAAATCATACATTAAAGAGAATTCCATTAGATGTGAGTCCTATGCTTTGAAACATACAGTATACTGTTCTTTGTTTAGGCTTAGGAATGTATTTATAAGACCAGATGGCAGTAGTTATAACAGGCAATTTGCCAAAATTGTACCTAATTAGTACTCATATAATGTGCAAAAATGTCAAAAGACTTCATCTTTATATTTACTTTTAATGTTGCCTTTTAGATGCTCCCCATGCATACTTTGTACTGATTCATTTCTCCTGGTATACAAACTTTACTGTAAGATTTTCTTATTCAGACATCTACTTACTCCAGTTCCTGGGTTTTAGTAGTCTGGAAATGCATCAGTCAGGGAAAATCACCAAATCATTCCCTATGCACAAAAGCTGGTTGCTGATTACAGTTACCTTAGCTAGGAAACTTAGAGGATTTATGATTTTATGCAGTATTAAGGCTATTTGGATGCACTTAATACTGTAATTATTAAATCCTAGCAATGCTACATTGTATAAGAGAAAAATGTATATGTCTTTGAGGAGCTTGTGTTCCACATCCAGGAGATTGCTAGTGGCCAATGATTAGAAACTGCATATATGAGCTAATATGGCACATTGGGATTTACTAATTATTAATGTACTTTAGGGATTAGCTGACTCAGCAACATGTGAAATGTTCTGAAGGAAGCTCTCTTCTCTGGATACTATTTTGAGGAGAAAGGTACCTTTCAAGTACCACCAGGTACACTAAACGTTTTGCATCCGGTGCTATGGATGTTGTCTTGAAATTGAAAATAATGACAGAGTTCCTAGAGATTGAGACTCAAATATGAAACCAGGGCATGTAAAATCAGCTACTCCTATTTATTTTTATAATGAACCAACTTATTAAAATTACCTGCTTGCTAATAAATACAGTGTTCTTGGATGTCCCTGGGGAAATATAGTGTGTGTGTGTGTGTGTGTGTGTATTAGCAGTAATTGCTCCTGTATGAGAGTTGTTTTGCTTGGGAAGATCTTCTCAGCAATAGGCCCCAAGTTCTATCAGCCCATGGGAAAATCTGACTTATAGACTTTAGTTATCTGCAGTTTTCTTTACCTTAAACTGATTCTTTTTTGAGGTCAATGAACGTGGCTTATTTTTTTCTTCATAAAGAAAGAATACTGACAAGCAATTTTCAAGCCACCTTAAGTACTTAAATTTCATTATTAACAAATATCTTGATGTTATTAGATAATAAAGTCATCAATATTTATTATGCACAACAGCATGTTCATTAAGTCAGGTCCTCAACAGGAAGCAAATGAAATATTTATAGCAACATAATTTGATGACTGTTTATTGGCAAAAGGGACTGTTAATAAATGTTTGGGCAGGGTATAGAGGAATCACGAGATATAGAGTAAGAACAAAGGGAAGTTCATTTTGCCATCATCGCTAGTCCTGAGAGACAAGGAGAATGGTTAATAGAACTCAAAAGGATAAAGATTTATGTAAATCCAGCTGCTCTAAGATCAGTCATTTTCTTTTAAGATACACAGCTAGAACAAAACTTCCTAAGATGAGAAACAGCAATAAACACTTCACTGTCTTCTCTCCTTTTGCTCTTCTGCTAGTACTCCTCACTAGATTACCCCAATTGAAAGCAACGAGGCAAAATACGTGAATGAGGTAGGCCATGGATCTGCCTCCTGAAGCAGAACACCAGATTGAGAGAAGTAGGGAGTGAATCCAAGACTGCAAATATAAGTCACTTATATTCAGCTTGTATGATAGATCAAGCTTCTTACATGTATTTTTTCTTTCAATTATTATAATGCCATGAGATAATATTTTTTTTTATTTTTGACAGGCAGAGTGGACAGTAGAGGGAGACAGAGAGAAAGGTCTTCCTTTTTGCCGTTGGTTCACCCTCCAATGGCCGCCGCGGTTGGCGCGCTGCGGCCGGCGCACTGTACTGTTCCGATGGCAGGAGCCAGGTGCTTATCCTGGTCTCCCATGGGGTGCAGGACCCAAGAACTTGGGCCATCCTCCACTGCACTCCCGGGCCACAGCAGAGAGCTGGCCTGGAAGAGGGGCAACCGGGACAGGATCGGTGCCCCGACTGGGACTAGAACCTGGTGTGCCGGCGCCGCAAGGCAGAGGATTAGCCTACTGAGCCGCGGCGCCAGCTTCCATGAGATAATATTTTGTTAGACTCATTTTAATGTTGAGAATTTGAAACACAATGAGTTTAATTTGACCTGAGTCACAGATAATCAATTCAAATCTGGACTCACAAGTGTCATTCTGTATTTTTTATCAATAACACTCATTATTATTAGCTTGCATTTGTTGAGAGCTTATAGAATTTAAGCCTACTGACTATCCTGTGAGGCACCTACAATCATCACCTTTTTACAAATAGGGAAACCAAAACACAGCAAAAGTAAGATAACTCACCTAAGAGTATGGTGCTAATAAGAGAAAAAAGAAGAGTTTGGACCCCTGAAACCAGTTCTAAAGCTCATGTTGTTAATTACTGCACTATAGTATCTACTTGCCTCTGCTTTCTTTTCTTTTTTTTTTTTTTGACAGAGTTACACAGTGAGAGTGAGAGAGAGACAGAGAGAAAGGTCTTCCTTCCATTGGTTCACCCCCTAAATGGCCGCTTCGGCCGGTGTGTTGCAGCCGGCGCACTGCGCCAATCCGAAGCCAGGAGCCAAGTGCTTCCTCCTGGTCTTCCATGTGGGTGCAGGGCCCAAGTACCTGGGCCATCCTCCACTGCCTTTCCAGGCCACAGCAGAGAGCTGGCCTGGAAGAGGAGCAACCAGGACAGAATCCAGTGCCCCAACTGGGACTAGAACCCAGGGTGCTTGATCCGCAGGCGGAGGCTGGCCACCTCTGCTTTCTTCTCTAAACTATTTTGTTAGATTTTATTTATCCTTTCCTCTACTTTACAAAGCATCAATTAAAATAGCTTATGTGTGCTATGCATGACTCCTTATAACTCAATTCTTGTCTCAGTCTATATGAAATGAGTAAAGGATCTGTCAGTATATTGCCTCAGGTCTTCATACTTTTCCCAAAGAAAGGAGAAGAATTTCCCTCTACCTTGATAATAGCTGTATACTTTCGTTTGGACCAAGATTTTACTTCTAGAATTGTGGAACTGAGTTTGCAATCTGAACAATAAGGATGGGAAGATGGTCATATACAAAGGTGGGTTTTATAAAATATCTCACCTAAATAAAACTCACCTAAACAATGTCAAATTCTTATGCAAATTCTTTTATTTTCTTTCAAAAATAAACCCCATATCACCACAAACACCACAGCAAACTATTATAGTGGATGCTTCTGAATGTTTTAGTATAATTATAGAAATCTTAAATGTTATTAAGGCTAAGTGACTTTATAAATTTTAATTTGTATTATTCTAAAAAATTAAATAGCATGTTAAAATTAGAAAATACAGATAAATGACAATGACAAGAAAAAAACATTAAAAATATACTTACTGTTACATTCTAGAGATAAACACTATTTAAATTTTTATATACTTTTTCCTGGAGTATTATCTTATAGTGCATATATATGAATTTATTTAAATAATACTTTAAAACACAATAGATGCATGCTCATTGGGGAAGAATATTGAGTAACATAGTTAAACACAGGGGATCATAATAAAAATGAAAAAAGAGCCTATATTTTGTTTTGGTAAATAGCCTTCCAGAGTTATTTTCTTCACATGCATAGAAAAAATATGGGGCCTGAGCTGTGGCATAGTGGGTAAAGACGTTACCTGCAGTGTGAGCATCTCATATGTATGCCACTTCAAGTCCTGGCTGCTCCACTTCCGATCTAGCTCTCTGCTATGGCCTGGGAAAACAGTAGAGGATGGCCCACGTCCTCGGGACCTTGCACCCATGTGGGAGACCCAGAAGAGGCTCCAGGCTCCTGGATTCAGGTTGGCACAGCTCTGGCCATTCCGGCCAATTGGGGAGTGAACCAGCAGATGGAAGACCTCTCTCTCTCTCTCTCTCTGCCTCTCCTCTCTCTGTGTAACTCTGACTTTCGAATAAAAAATAAATCTTGAAGCAATATGTTTGGAAATATTTTACAGACATGGCATCATATTTTATATGTTATTTTCTGGTCCTTTTTGTGACTATACCTATTTATTAATCCTCAACTTCTTACTTTGATGTTTATATTATTTTTTGAGGAATCTATTAACACGTTAGATTCTTAGGCTCACAGCAAATGTCTAATTGCTGCAACACAGTTCTCATCATTTTTCATGTTAATGTGATATTTGTACAAAGAGAACAGATTCAATGTCATTCAAAGACACAATTCTAAGAAAATAATACTTCTCTTCCTCCCTCCCTCCTTCTTTCCTCCTCTCTCTCTCTCTTCTATCTTTTTCTTTCACTCTCTCAAAGTTTTCTTTATTTATTTGAAAGACAGAGTTACAGAGAGAGAGAGAAAAGATCTGCTGGTCACTCCCCAAATGGCTGCAACGGACAGATCTGGGCCAGGCCAAAGCCAGGAGCCAGGAGCTTCCTCCAGGTCTCGCACGTGGGTGCAGGGGCCCAAGCAACTGGGCCATCCTCTACTGCTTTCCCAGGCACCTTGGCATGTGGGGCATGAGCGCGGCCATGGCAGGCCAGGCCCGGGTGCCCCCTCCCCCCCCAGAGCTGCGCGGAAGGAAGCCGCATGGAGCCAAGTAAAATGGCGCCCAGAGGAAGTAAGATGGGCAGAATCCAAAGTTGTTTACCAATAAAACTAATTGGCTGTGCAACATCAGGGGAGGTAACAAAACTAGTAACAAGTGTATAGACATAGGGCTAGTCCTATAGAAATCCCCCCGTAAGGTGATTTTTTAAGTGATTGGTTGGCCCTTAGCCCTGCCCCAATGACTCTGCAGTTTTATATATATTTTATATTTTTATATATTTAAGTTCAAATCAGAGTAAACATAACTATCTCTACAAACATCTCTTTATTCATTTAAAATCTACCTCTAGGAATATTTTTTAAATGGAACATTACTGTTATATGTAATCACACTACTGTCCAAGGGAACAGCAGAACTTCTTTCTCCTATATAACTAAACTTAGCATTTCTTAATCAACCTATTTCCATCCCTCATCCTACCCTACTCAGCACAGATTCTGGAAACCACCATTCTATTCTCAAGTTATAAAATTCCATACGTACTACCTATTCTTTATCCATTTATCAGTTGATAAACACAGAGGTTGTTTCCTTTTATTAGCACTTGTCAACAGTGCTACCATAAATATGTGAGTGCAATGTGTCTTCTACAGACTATTATTCCTTTTGGATATTTACCAACTAATGAAAATTACTATATAATGTAGTAGTTGTATTTTTAAACTTTTGAGGAACTTTCATACTGTTTTCCACAGTGAGTGTACTTATTTACATTCATACCAACAGTTTGTAAATGTTGCCTTTTCTTCACATCTTTGCTAGCACTTGATAAATTTGTGTTGTTGATTCTCATTTTAACTGGAGTGAGATGGTATCTCATTGTGATTTTGATCTGCTTTTCCCTGATGATAAGTGGTCTTGAGAACTTTGTTCAAGTACCTGTTGGCCTAGAAAAATATCTATATCTACATGTATCTATCTATCTAGCCTGAATTTTAATTAAATGTATTTTGTGTTAAGTTGCTTGAGTTTCTTATATATTTTGAGAATTAATACTTTATCAGACATAAACTTTGACAAATATTTTATCCCATTCTGTAGGCTGTCTCTTCATTTCTTTGTTTTGCTATGCAGGAGCTTTTTAGTTTGAAAAAATCTTGTTTGCCTAATTGTGCTTTTATTTCTTTTTTTTTTCATTTATTAAACTTTTATTTAATGAATACAAATTTCCAAGTACAGCTTATGGGTTACAATGGCTTCCCCCCTCCCATAACTTCCCTCCCACCAGCAACCCTCCCCTTTCCCGCTCCCTCTCCCCTTCCATTCACATCAAGATTCATTTTCAATTCTCTTTATATACAGAAGGTCAGTTTAGTATATATTAGGTAAAGATTTCAACAGTTTGCCCCCATATAGCAACACAAAATGAAAAAATACTGTTGGAGTACTAGTTATAGCATTAAATAAGAGTGTACAGCATATTAAAGGCAGAGATCATACATAATATTTTTTTAAAAATTAATTAATTTTCTATGCCATTTCCAATTTAACACCATGATTTTTTTTCATTTCCAATTCTCTTTATATACTGAAGATCAATTCAGTATATAATTAGTAAAGACCTCATCAGTTTGTACCCACACAGAAACACAAAGTGCAAAAATACTGTTTTAGTACTAGTTATAGCATCACTGCACATTAGACAACACATTAAGGACAGATCCCACATGGGATGTAAGTACACAGTGACTTTTGTTGCTGACTTAACAATTTGACACTCCTGTTCATGGCGTCCGTAATCTCCCTAGGCTCTAGTCATGAGTTGCCAGGGCTATGGAAGCCTTTAGAGTTCTCTGACTTTAGTCTTATTCCGATAGGGTCATAGTCAAAGTGGAAGATCTCTCCTCCCTTCAGAGAAAGTACCTCCTTCTTTGATGGCCCCGTTCTTTCCACTGGGATCTCACTCACAGAGATCTTTCATTTAGGTCTTCTTCTTTTTTTTCCTTTTCCATGGTATCTTGGCTTTCCATGCCTACAATACTCTCATGGGCTCTTCAGCCAGATCCGAATGCCTTAAGGGCTGATTCTGAGGCCAGAGTGTTGTTTAGGACATCTACCATTCTATGAGTCTGCTGTGTATCCCGCTTCCCATGTTGGATGGTTCTCTCCCTTTTTGATTCTATCAGTTAGTATTAGCAGACACTTGTCTTGTTTGTGCGATCCCTTTGGTTGTTAGACCTATCAGAGCCATCGAATGTGAACTGAAATTGATCACTTGGACTAGTGAGATGGCATTGGTACATGCCACCTTGATGGGATTGTATTGGAATCCCCTGGTACAATTCTAACTCCACCATTTGTGGCAAGTCCGATTGAGCATGTCCCAAATTGTACATCTCCTCCCTCTCTTTTTCCACTCTTAAATTTAACAGGGATCACTTTTCAGTTAAAATTTAAACACCTAAGAATAATTGTGTGTTAATTACAGAGTTCAACCACTAGTACTAGAACAACAACTACAACAACAACAACAAATACTAAAAAGGATAAAGTATTACATTCTACATCTCGAGTCAGGACAAGAGCTGATCAGGTCATTGTTTCTTATAGTGTCCATTTCACTTAACAGGTTTCCTCTTTGGTGCTCAGATGTCACCGATCAGGGAAAACAAATGATATTTATCTCTTTGGGACTGACTTAATTCACTCAGCATGATGTTTTCAAGATTGCTCCATCTTGTTGCAAATGACTGGGTTTCATTGTTCCTTACTGCTGTATAGTATTCTCTGGAGTACATGTCCCATAATTTCTTTATCCAGTCTACTGTTGATAGGCATTTGGGTTGGTCACAGGTCTTAGCTATTGTGAATTGAGCTGCAATAAACATTAATGTGCAGATGGCTTTTTTATTACCCAAATTAATTTCCTTTGAGTAAATTCCAAGGAGTGGTATGGCTAGGTTGTGTGGTAGGGTTATGTTCACGTTTCTGAGGAATCTCCAGACTGAACTCCATAGTGGCTTAACCAGTTTGCATTCCCACCCACAGTGGGTTAGTGCCCTTTTTCCCCACATCCTCTCCAGTATCTGTTGTTGATAGATTTCTGAATGTGAGCCATTTTCACCGGGGTGAGGTGAAACCTCATTGTGGTTTTGATTTGCATTTCTCTGATTGCTAGTGATCTTGAACATATTTTCATGTGTCTGTTGGCCATTTGCATTTCCTCTTTCGAAAAATGTCTAATGAGGTCCTTGGCCCATCTCTTAAGTGGGTTTTTTGTTTTGTTGTTGTGGAGTTTCTTGATTTCTTTGTAGATTCTGGCTATCAACCCTTTATCTGAAGTATAGTTTGCAAATATTTTTTCCCATTCTGTCGGTTGCCTCTTCACTTTCCTGACTGTTTCTTTTGAAGTACAGAAACTTCTCAATTTGATGCAATCCGAAATGTTAATTTTGGTTTTGACTGCCTGTGCTCCTGGGGTATTTTCCAAGAAGTCTTTGCCTGTGCCTATATCTTGCAGGGTTTCTCCAATGCTCTCTAATAATTTGATGGTGTCGGGTCATATATTTAAGTCTTTAATCCATGTTGAGTGAATTTTTGTGTAAGGTGAAAGGTATGGGTCTTGCTTCAAGCTTCTGCACGTGGAAATACAATTTTCCCAGCACCGTTTATTGAATAGACTGTCCTTATTCCAGGGATTAGATTTGGATCTTTGGTCGAATATAAGTTGGCTGTAGATGTTTGGATTGATTTCTGGTATTTCTATTCTGTTCCATTGGTCTATCCATCTGTTTCTTTACCAGTACCATGCTGTTTTGATAACAACTGCCCTGTAGTATGTCCTGAAATCTGGTATTGTGATGCCTCCGGCTTTGTTTTTGTTGTACAAGATTGCTTTGGCTATTCAAGGTCTTCTGTGTCTCCATATGAATTTCAGCATCATTTTTTCCAGATCTGAGAAGAAGGTCTTCGGTATCTTGATTGGTATTGCATTGAATGTATAAATTGCTTTTGGGAGAATAGACATTTTGATGATATTGATTCTTCCAATCCATGAGCATGGAAGATTTCTCCATTTTTTGGTATCCTCTTCTATTTCGTTCTCTAAGGTTTTGTAGTTTTCATCATAGAGATCTTTAACGCCCTTGGTTAAGTTTATTCCGAGGTATTTGATTGTTTTTGTAGCTATTGTGACTGGGATTGATCTTAGAAGTTCTTCCTCAGCCATGGCATTGCCTGTGTATACAAAGGCTGTTGATTTTTGTGCATTGATTTTATATCCTGCTACTTTGCCAAACTCTTCGATGAGTTCCCGTAGTCTCTTAGTAGAGTTCTGTGGGTCCCCTAAATAAATAATTTATTTCTTATTTAGTTTTGGGGGTCAAATTCAAAATATCCTTGTCCATTCCAATGTTCTGAAGTGCTTCCCTTACATTTTCTTCAAGTAGTTTCAATGTTTGAGGTCTTGCATTTGATTTTTTTAATCCATTTTGAGTTGATTATATAAATGGTGAGAGATGGAGGGGTCTAGTTTCATTCTCCTGCAGCTGAATATCTAGTATCTCAGCATGATTTATTGAACTTTCCTTTCTCAAATAGCTATTCTTGGCAACATCCTTAAAGATTGAGTGTATGTACATGTATAGGTTTATGAAATATTTTGTTTTTCATATTTTATATATGAAATTTTCTTAATTTGCTTTTGATCTTTTTTCATTTTTTAACTTTTATTTAGTAAATATATATTATCAAAGCACAGTTTTTGGATTACAATGGCTTCCCCCCCCATATAACTTCCCTCCCACCCGCACCTCTCCCATCTCCTGCTCCCTCTCCCATTCCATTCACATCAAGATTCATTTTCAATTATCTTTATATACAGAAGATCAATTTAGTATATATTAAGTAAAGATTTCATCAGTTTGCACCCACACAGAACATAAAGTGTAAAATACTGTTTGTGTACTAGTAATAGCATTAATTCACTTTGGACAACACATTAAGGACAGAGATCCCACATGAGGAGTAAGTAACAGGGATTCGTGTTGTTGACGTAACAATTTGACAATCTTGATCATTTTTAGTATATAGTACAGAACTGATTTTTGCTGTTTATTAAAAGTTTTTTAATATTATTTTAAGTGACAAAATATATATGGGGTACAGTGTAATAAATATATATGAACCTAGATATACAAATCACCTCACTCATATACATGCTTCTTTGTTCTTTCTAGAAAAAATCATTTTATTTCATATGCAAAATATTTGGTAGATGCTTATTTCTAGTCAGTGTATCATATTGCAAAGAAACTGTTTTCTTCACAATTTTCATTGCTACTTCCATTCTTTTGATATTCTTTTTATTTACATTTTATTTATATAATATGAACAAATTTCATGTATTTTGTATATAAAGGCTTAGGAGCATAATGATACTTCTCATCCTACATTACTTTCCATGCAAGCTCCAACACTCCCTTTTCCTTCCTTTCTCAGTCTTTTAATTTTTACAGTAACATACTTTCAGTTTATTCTATTATCAAAATATTAACCCTATACTTAGAATTCAACAGATAGTAAGAAGAAAACAAATCTGGGTTCCTCAACAATAGACATGAGGGCTGTGAATAATATTAAATTCCCAAAATGTCAATTTTACCACATACATTTTATTTTTGTACTCTTAGTTACCACAGATAAGGGAAGATATGATATTTGTGTTTTTGAAAATGGCTTATTTCACTAAGTATAATGGTTTGAAGTTGCATACATTTTGTTGTGAAAGACAGGATTTCATTCTTTTTATGGTTGAGTAGTGTTCCATAATGTATATATACTACATTTTTTTTAATCCGGTCATTGGTTGAAGGGCTTCTGGGTTTATTTTATATCGTAGCAATTGTAAATTGGGCTGTAGTACACATAGGGGCACAAATGACCCATTTGCTTATTTCATTCCTTTGGATAAAGTCCTAGGAGTGGGATGGCTGGGTCATATCATAAATCTATACTCAAATTTCTAAAAAATCTCCATACTGTCTTCCACAGTGGCTATGCACCAACAGTAGATTAGCATACATTTTTCCTACATATTCACCAGCACTTATTTTTTTTTAATTTTGTATGAAAGCCATTCTAACTGGGGTGAATTGAAACCTCATTATGGTTTTTATTTTCATTTCCTTGATGATTAGTGATCTTGAACAGTTTTGTATGTTTCTGTTGGCCATTTTAATTTCATGTTTGAAAAATGCCTGTTTAAGTCCTTTGCTCATTTCTTTTTTTTTTAATTTTTTTTTTGGACAGGTAGAGTGGAAAGTGAGAGAGAGACAGAGAGAAAGGTCTTCCTTTTGCCATTGGTTCACCCTCCAATGGCCACCGCAGCCGGCGCGCTGCGGCCGGCGCACCACGCTGATCCGATGGCAGGAGCCAGGTGCTTCTCCTGGTCTCCTATGGGGTGCAGGGCCCAAGGACTTGGGCCATCCTCCACTGCACTCCCTAGCCACAGCAGAGCTGGCCTGGAAGAGGGGCAACCGGGACAGGATCGGTGCCCCAACCGGGACTAGAACCCGGTGTGCCGGTGCCGCAAGGCGGAGGATTAGCCTAGTGAGCCGCGGCGCCGGCCCATCCTTTGCTCATTTCTTAACTATATTGTTAGTTTTGCTATTGTTGAGTTTCTTGAGCTCTTCAAAGATTCTGGATATTAACCCTTTATCAGTTGCATAGTTTGAAAATATTTCCTCCAATTCTGTCAAATACTTCTTCACTTTGCTGAGTGTATTCTTTGCAGTGCAGAAACTTGTTAGCTTGATATAATCTAGTTTGCCTGTTTTTGCTTTGATTGCCTATCATTCTGGTTTCTGTTAAAATAAATCTTTGCCTATGCCAATGTCTTGCAGAGTTCCCCAATATTTTCCTCTAGTAATTTGATGGTGTCAGGTCATAGATTTAGATCCTTCATTCATTTCTAGTTGATTTTTGTTTAAGGTGAATACTTGTTTCGTACTTCAGCATACAGAGATCCTACTTCCCAGCACCATTTGTTGAAGAGACTGTCCTTTCTTTAATTTTAGTTCCTTTGTCAAAGATTAGATGGTTATAGTCATATGGATTGATTTCTGTGGTGTGATTTCTATTCTGTTCCATTGGTCTACATATCTATTTTTGTGCCACTACCAGTCTGCTTTGATTACAACTGCCCTGCAGAATGTCTTAAACCCTGGTATTGTGATACCTTCAGCTTTGTTTTTGTTGTTTAATATTGCTTTAGCTATTCAGAGTCTTTTGTGTTTCCATATGAATTTTAGCATCGTTTTTTCTGGGCCTGAGAAGAACATCATTAATATTTTGTTCTGCGTCACATTGAATTTGTAAATTGCTTTGGCTAGTATGGACATTTTGATGACATTAATTCTTCTAATTCATGAACATGGAGGATTTTTTTTCCATTTTTTGTGTCTTCTTCTATTTCTTCCTTTAATGTTTTGTAATTTTCATCACAGAGATCTTTGGTTTCTTTTGTTAAATTTATTCCAAGTTATTTAATTTTTGTAGCTATTGTGAATGGCATTGATCTGATAACTTCTTTCTCAGCCACAACATTGTCTGTGTATACAAAGCTATTGATTTTTGTGTTTTGATGTTATATCCTGTAAATTTATCAAACTCTTTTAGTCTCTTGGTAGAGTCTTTTGGTTTCCTTATATATAGAATCTTGTCATCTGTAAACAGGAATAATTTGACTTCCTCCTTCGCAATTTCCATCCCATTGATTTCTTTTTCTTGCCTAATGGCTCTAGCTAAATCTTTCAGAAATATATTGAATAGCAATGGTGAAAGTGGGCAGCCTTTTCTGGTTTTGGATCTTAGTGGAAATGCTACCAATATTCCCCATTCAATATAATGCTGGTGATATGTTTGCCATATATAGCCTTGATTAGGCATAGGAAAATAATTTCTACACCCAATTTGCTTATGGTTTTTATCATGAAAAGATGTATTTTATCAAACGTTTTCTCTGCACCTATTGGGATAATATTATGGCTTTTTTTAATTTGTTACTGTGATGTATCCCATTTACTGATTTGTATGTTGTACCATCCCTTCATATGAGGGATAAATCCCACTTGGTCGAGGTGAATGATCATTCTGATGTGCTAGTATTTTGCTGAGGATTTTAACATCTATGTTCAACAGTGATATTGGTCTATAGTTCTCTTTCTATTTTGTATCTTTTTCTGATTTTGGAATTAAGGTGATACTGGCCTCATCAAAGGATTTTGTGGATATTACCTCCCTTTCAATTGTTTTGAAAAACTTTAGAAGAATTATAATTGAATCTTCTAAGTTTGTGAATTCATTTGTAATTACAGTTCAGTGTTTGTGTAAAATCCTTAGGGTTTGGTACATGTGTAAGATTATGTCATCTAAAAGAAGATAATTTTAATGCTTCAGTAATTTGGATTTTTTTACTTTAATTTTTCTGGATAGGACATTAATTGTTGAATAGAAAGGTTAGTGTAGGCATACGTGCCTTGTTCCTGAACTTTGAGGAAAAGTTCTCTGATTTTCTCTCTTGAGTATAATGTTAGCCAAAGGTTTTCTTTAATGGACTTTGTTGTGTTCATTTTTTTTCTACTTCTAGTCTTATGAGTATTTTTATCATGAAAAATGATTAGATTTTGTCAAATGAATATTCTAGATTTTGTTGAGTATTTTTCTGTGTGTATTCATCAGAGATCTTGGACTGTGGTTTTATTCTAAATTCTTTTTTTTAGTTTTGGCATCAAGGTAATACAAGCTTCATAAAATGACTGTGGAAGTTTTTCCATTTCTTTCATTCCTTTATTTTTTTAAAAGATTTTATTTATTTATTTGAGAGGTAGAGTTACAGACAGTGAAAGGGAGAGACAGAGAGAAAGGTCTTCTATCCACTGGTTCACTCCCCAAATGGCTGCAATGGCCAGAGCTGCGCTGATCTGAAGCCAGGAGCCAGGAGCTTCTTCCAGTCTCCCATACGGGTGCAGGGGCCCAAGGACTTGGACCATCTTCTACTGCTTTCCCAGTCCATGGCAGAGAGCTGAAAAAGGAAAGGTGGTCTTGTCATCATTAGAAATTACCATTTACTATCCAGCCTGGAGTGTGCACATGTATGAATCAAAATACATATTTTGGATGATTGAGAAGAGTAGCATAAAAGAAAATTTTCAAAGCCTTTTGGAGAAATAATTTTAAAATTTTCTACTGGAGCCTGGTGTTATGGTGCAGTGGGTTAAACTGCTGCTTGGGATGTCATAGAGTCGATTCAAATCTCTTCTGCCCCAATTCTTCTTTTATATATATTTTTTGAGAGATAGAGTTAAAGACAGTGAGGGAGAGACAGAGAGAAATGTCTTCCTGTTGGTTCACTCCCCAGTTGGTCACAACGGATGGACCTGCGTCGATCCAAAGCCAGGAACCAGGTACTTCTTTCCAGTCTCCCATGCAGGTGCCGGGACCCAAGAATTTGGGCCTTCTTCTACTGCTTTACCACGCCATAGCAGAGAGCTGGATTGGAAGAGGGGCAGCCAGGACTAGAACCAGCGCCCATATGGGATGCCGGCACTGCAGGCTGAGGGTTAACCTACTGCTCCACAGCTCAGGCCCCATCTGCCTCACTTCTGATCCAGCTCCCTGCTAATTCCTTTGGAAGATAGCATACGATGGCACAAGTATTTGGGTCCTTGGCACCCATGTGGGAGACCCAGATGGAGTTCATGATTCCTGGATTTCAGCATGCCCCAGTCCTGTTTGTTACATCTTTTGGAGGCAAGAGCTCCCTCTCTGACTTTGTTACCCAGCATTCTAAATAAGTAAAGTCAACCTTTAATAACCATAATTTTCCTACAGGTTTTTTTTTCTAATGACTATAAAGAATTTGACAATAACAATCAAAACCAGGATACACTAGTAGCAAATATCTAAAATGCAAATGTAAGATGATCGATTTGCATGCAATGGCTATGTACAATTTTTTTAAAAAAATGGTAAAACTACTGAGTCCCACATTTCCCACTTGATAAAAAAAAATTAAAAATCCCAAAACATAGGTTACCACATAGAAAATGGTTAAAAAACATTTTAGCTGTGTCCCTCCTCCCTGAAGCTGTCACAGCTCAGTACCAAGAGAAATGTCTTCATCCACAAATTCCTCTATGAGAGAGAAGGTGAGAAAGAGGACACAGCTAGCTCAGTCATAGGATAAATGCCAGTCTTCACTTACTTGAACCCCTTTGCCTATCCTGCCCAGAGTCCATGCTGCTGTGCTCTTGAAGACAGTCACACTTTTCTCTATTTCTGCTACTGCTATGTACATATCCCTTTTACTTGGCACCACCGTGTGCATATGAGCTCATTCTGAAACTAGTGCCACTGCCCCCACACATATAACTACTTTAGACACTTACCTTGAACCATATATTTATCTGAAATATATACCATATATGTAATTGGACCCTTATCTCATACTACATATGCAAATAAACCCAAATAAACCCAAAATATAGGGAAAATTTTGACATTGGTCTAGGCAATATTTTTTTGGAATTAGATACAAAAGCACAGGCAATGGAGACAAAAATAGAGAAATAATGTTGCATCACTGTAAACCACTCCGCAGCAAAGGAAGCAAATGAGTGAAAAAGCAACCTGTAGAGTGGGGCAACATATTTGTGTACTACATATCTGGTGAAAGAGTACAACTCAAAATATATAAAGAATTCATATAACATAATAGCAAAAGCCACAAATAAGCCAGCTTTAAAATGGGCAATAATATATTGTATATTTCAAAATTTCTAAGCAGTTTTTAGAATTCAGTGAATCCATCTGGTCCTGGGCTTTTCTTTGTTGGGAGGGTCTTTATTACTGTTTCAATTTCTGTCTCAGTTATAGGTCTGTTTAGGTTTTCTATGTCTTCCTGGTTCATTTTAGGTAGGTTGTATGTGTCCAGGAATCTATCCATTTCTGATACATTTCCCTGTTTGCTGGCATACAAGTCCTTGTAGGAATTTCTGATGATTCTTTTTTATTTCTGTGGTGTCTGTTGTTGCGTTTCCATTTTCATCTCTGATCCTATTGATTTGGGTCTTTTCTCTTCTTTTTTTAGTTAGTTGGGCCAATGGGGTGTCAATTTTGTTTATTTTTTCAAAAAAACAGCTCCTTGTTTGGCTGATTTTTTGTAATGTTTTTTTGGATTCAATCCTGTTGATTTCTTCTTTGATTTTAATTATTTCTCTTCTCCTACTACCTTTGGGTCTGCTTTGCTGCAGATTTTCTGGATCCTTGAGATGACTTGAAAGCTCATCTATTTGATGCCTTTCCAATTTCTTGATGTAGGCGCCTATTGATATAAACTTTCCTCTTAACACTGCTTTTGTTGTATCCCATAGGTTTTGGTATGTTGTGCTGTTATCCTCATTTACTTCCATAAAATTTTTGATTTCTTTTTTAATTTATTCTATAACCCATTGTTCATTCAGGAGCATTTGAGTGTCATTCTGAATACCCATAAAACACATAAATGTCTTTTGTTTTATCTAGCAATAAGATAAGCAGTAAATCAAAAAATAGATTGAATTTGTCCCGTGGAAATGCTCTCCCCTTCCTGCTTCAGGATACTGACCTATATATGTTTTACATCAATGGGTTCTCTTGGTCTCTCTCATCTGACTGGATTCATCAGAAGATCAGAGAGTGAGAGGATAGAGAGGCCAAGGCTTTTATTCTCCTATTTATTTAATTCACTTGAAGCTACCACTGGGTTGTTTCATACCTTGAAAAAATTCCTCTTAAGAGAATCTTTTCTATTTGTTTTTTTCTTGTGTTCTACTCTGTTACTGCTTTCTTCACTTACCCATTTAGGCCTTAAGTATAGTAACTATCCTGAGTTACTGCATCTTGCCCCCAAACCACTTTATTGTAATAAACTATGTTCAATCTTTGTAAATAATTTCCTGTATTATTCTTATTTTATCATGTCATCTCCTTTCTGCTAGAACCTTGACAATAATAATAATTGATACTAAAGTAAATCTAGGAAACATTTCCAAAATAGGATTCTAAAATTGAGTTATTCACACACTAGAGGACTGAAGGGATAATTAGTTTGCTAAGAAGAAATGATAACTAGGTAATCATTGGCATTTGGTGACTCCCATTGTTTGGGTTTTTAGAAGAAAACACCATAGACTGAGTAACTTATAAACAAAAGAAATTGTTCTCTTAGATCTGGAGGATGAGAAGTCAAAGATCAAGGTGTTAGGAAACTTGGTGTCTGGTAAAACCTTGTTCATTGGGTCATAGATGATGCCTTCTCATTTGATCTTCACATAGTGAAAGGGGCAAGGCAATTCTCTAGGTTAGCTTTTTAAGAGTACTACCTCCTATTACTTTCCTTGAGGATTTGAATTTCAGCATATGAATTTGGGTGGGAAGCCCAAGCATTCAGACCATATCAGTGATGTCACTAGTATCAAAATCATTCTCAACATGAAGAACATAGGTGACAGCTAACTTTTTTGATTTCAAGTGTGATTACAACCAACACAATATCACATCCTGATGTTGAGGTAAATGATGAGATTGCATGAGTTCCTAGTGTGGAGACACATATTTTTCATCTGGATGAAGGGTAAAGGCAGATAATTCTAAGGCATAAGTCGAATGGATTGGCTGGGTAACTTCTATTTGCCCCTCAAGGTACCTTCTTTGTCCTGCTCCAGGACACTTACCTGTATGGACTACATGAGTAGGTTTCCCATCAGTGAGCTAATGAAGTGAATGTCTGAATGCCATTATCTTCCCATTCTCTACTTCTTAAGGTTCACTATCGACCCAAATTGACAAAATGTGGTGGGACAGTAATGAACCTTAAGAAGAAATGAGAGAAAGGGAAGATGATAGCATTCATTCACCTCATTAGCTTACTGATGGGGTTGCCTTTGACTAAGCCATCTCCTTTGATCAAACTTCATAGCTCCTTTCAAGGTAATTCTTATTTAAGATTTTCTCCCATCCTAGTTCTAGTTTGTGGTTTCCCTCCATATTGCTTAGGGCCAGGAATAACCACATCTCCAGGATACCATTGTATCTTATGTACTTTCCCTATGCTCTACTCACACCATTTAGCAATACTCTTTTAAGTAAACTTCCCTTGAATCATCCTAATTTGACAATGCCTGTATCTTTTGGGGGATCCTAACAGATGATTCTGGTAGCAGTATTTTTTTTTTATCTTGGAGATTTTTTTTTTATTATTAAACTTTTATTTAATGAATATAAATTTCCAAAGAACAGCTTATGGGTTACAATGGCTTCCCCCTCCCAAAACTTCCCTCCCACCCACAACCCTCCCCTTTCCGACTCCCTTTCCCCTTCCAATCACATCATGATTCATTTTCAATTATCTTTATATACAGAAGATCAGTTTAGTATATATTAGGTAACGATTTCAAGAGTTTGCCCCCATATAGCAACACAAAGTGAAAAAAAAATACTGTTGGAGTACTAGTTATAGCATTAAATAACAGTGTACAGCACATTAAAGACAGAGATGCTACTTTAATGTGCTGTACATTGTTATTTAATGCTATAATTAGTATTCCAATGGTAGTTTTTTCACTTTGTGTTGCTATATGGGCAAACTGTTGAAATCTTTACCTAATATGTACTAAACTGATCTTCTGTATATAAAGAGAATTGAAAATGAATCGCTATGTAAATGGAAGGGGAAAGGGAGCGGGAGGGGGGAGGGTTGCGGGTAGGAGGAAAGTTATGGGAGGGGGGAAGCCATTGTAACCCATAAGCTGTACATTGGAAATTTATATTCATTAAATAAAAGTTTAAAAAAAAATAAAAAAGAAAAATAAATAAAATTGATTAATTTTCTATGCCATTTCCAATTAACACCAGGTTTTTTTTTTCATTTCCAATTCTCTTTATATACAGAAGATCAATTCAGTATATAATTAGTAAAGATCTCATCAGTTTGTACCCACGCAGAAACACAAAGTGTAAAAATACTGTTTCAGTATTAGTTATAGCATCACTGCACATTGGACAACACATTAAGGACAGATCCCACATGGGATGTAAGTACACAGTGACTCCTGTTGCTGACTTAACAATTTGACACTCCTGTTCATGGCGTCAGTAATCTCTTTAGGCTCTAGTCATGAGTTGCCAGGGCTATGGAAGCCTTAAGAGTTCGCTGATTTTGATCTTCTTCCGATAGGGTCAGAGTCAAAGTGGAAGTTCTCTCCTCCCTTCAGAGAAAGGTACCTCCTTCTTTGATGGCCCCGTTCTTTCCACTGGGATCTCACTAACAGACATCTTTCATTTAGGTCTTCTTCTTTTTTTTCCTTTTCCATGGTATCTTGGCTTTCCATGCCTACAATACTCTCATGGGCTCTTCAGCCAGATCCGAATGCCTTAAGGGCTGATTCTGAGGCCAGAGTGTTATTTAGGACGTCTGCCATTCTATGAGTCTGCTGTGTATCCCACTTCCCATGCTGGATCTTTCTCTCCCTTTTTGATTCTATCAGTTAGTATTAGCGGACACTTGTCTTGTTTGTGTGATCCCTATGATTCTTTGACCTATCAGAGCCATCGATTGTGAACTGAAATTAATCACTTGGACTAGTGAGATGGCATTGGTACATGCCACCTTGATGGGATTGTATTGGAATCCCCTGGCACATTTCTTAGTCCATCATTTGGAGCAAGTCTGATTGTGCATGTCCCAAATTGTACATCTCCTCCCTCTCTTTTTCCACTCTTAAATTTAACAGGGATCACTTCAGTTAAAATTTAAACAGCTAAGAATAATTGTGTGTTAATTACAGAGTTCAACCACTAGTACTAGAACAACAACAACAACAACAACAACTACTAAAAAGGTTAAAGTATTACATTGTACATCTAGAGTCAGGACAAGAGCTGATCAGGTCATTGTTTCTTATAGTGTCCATTTCATGCTCATGGATTGGAAGAATCAATATCATCAAAATGTCTATTCTCCCAAAAGCAATTTATACATTCAATGCAATACCAATCAAGATACCGAAGACCTTCTTCTCAGATCTGGAAAAAATGATGCTGAAATTCATATGGAGACACAGAAGACCTCGAATAGCCAAAGCAATCTTGTACAACAAAAACAAAGCCGGAGGCATCTCAATACCAGATTTCAGGACATACTACAGGGCAGTTGTTATCAAAACAGCATGGTACTGGTACAGAAACAGATGGATAGACCCATGGAACAGAATAGAAACACCAGAAATCAATCCAAACATCTACAGCCAACTTATATTCAGCCAAAGATCCAAAACTAATCCCTGGAATAAGGACAGTCTATTCAATAAACGGTGCTGGGAAAATTGTATTTCCACGTGCAGAAGCTTGAAGCAAGATCCATACCTTTCACCTTACACACAGGCAGTCAAAACCAAAATTAACATTTGGGATTGCATCAAATTGAGAAGTTTCTGTACTTCAAAAGAAACAGTCAGGAAAGTGAAGAGGCAACCGACAGAATGGGAAGAAATATTTGGTAGCAGTATTTATGGGAATGTGGGGAAGTGGGAACTCTTAGACCTTATTGGTAAATGTGATACAATGATGTTGATACATACAGCAATGTTGGATAGCAACTTGTCAATATCTATAAAGTTGAAATGTGCATAGCTTACACTATAGAAATAATAGGGGGATTCACATACATATAGGGGGATTCACATACATATATACTCCTTTCATCAATTCTGTTAAGATAATAATGCATAGTGCTTGCTTTTGCAGAACATATACAAAAATTAGAAAGATAATAATGTATAAATAGTCTTTTGCTCAATGGAAGATTGAATTATAATATCAAAAATATGCAGCAGCTAAAATGAAGAAGGTGTACTAACACATTATCAACATGGATAAACCTCAAAAATATTGTCAAATTTTAAAAATTATGAATGTGCATGAAATTTTTAAAAGCCATGAAAAGTATATTTCTTAAAGTATACATTAAATATATTAAAATATGAAGATATATGATATATTACTTACATATTTCTTTTAAATATTTTTTATTAAACTTTTATTTAATGAATATAAATTTCCAAAGTATAGCTTATGGGTTACAATGGCTTCCCCCCTCCCATAACTTCCCTCCCGCCCGCAACCCTCCCCCCTCCCGCTCCCTCTCCCCTTCCATTCATGTAAAGATTCATTTTCGGTTCTCTTTGTATACAGAAGATCAGTTTAGTATATACTAGGTAAAGATTTCAACATTTTGCCCATATAGCAACATCAAGTGAAAAAACTACCATTGGATTACTAATTATAGCATTAATTAGCAATGTACAGCACATTAAAGACAGAGATCCTACATAATTTTTTTTTCAAAATAATTAATTTTCTATGCCATTTCCATTTTAACACCAGGTTGTTTTGTTTTTTTTTTTTCATTTCCAATTCTCTTTATATACAGAAGATCACTTCAGTATATAATTAGCAAAGACCTCATCAGTCTGCGCCCACACAGAAACGCAAAGTATAAAAATACTCTTTCAGTACCAGTCCTAGCATCACTTGGCTTTAGACGACACATTAGGGACAGATCCCGCATGGGGTGTAAGTACACTGTGACTCCTGTTGCTGACTTAACAATTTGACACTCCTGTTCATGGCGTCAGTAATCTCCCTGGGCTCTAGTCATGAGTTGCCAGGGCTATGGAAGCCTTTAGATTTCGCTGACTTTGATATTGTTCCTATAGGGTCATAGTCAAAGTGGAGGTTCTCTCCTCCCTTCGGAGAAGGGTACCTCCTTCTTTGAAGGCCCCGTTCTTTCCACTGGGATCTCATTCACAGAGATCATTCATTTAGGTCTTTTTTTTTTTTTCCATGATATCTTGGCTTTCCATGCCTGCTATACTCTCATGGGCTCTTCAGCCAGATCTGAATGCCTTGAGGGCTGATTCTGAGGCCGGAGTGCTGTCTAGGACATCTGCCATATTTTTATATCTTTATATAAAGGTAACAGATATAATGTAATTAGTATATACACTTTTTTTATTTGACAGGCAGAGTTAGACAGTGAGAGAGAGAGAGACAGAGAAAAAGGTTTTCCTTCCGTTGGTTCACCCCCCAAATGGCCACTATGGCCAGCATGCTGCACCAATCCAAAGCCAGGAGCCAGGTGCTTCTTCCTGGTCTCCCATGGGATGCAGGGCCCAAGCACTTGGGCCATCCTCCACTGCCTTCTCGGGCCACAGCAGAGAGCTGGACTGGAAGAGGAGCAACCGGGACTAGAACCTGGCACCTATATGGAATGCCAGCACCACAGGTGGAGGATTAACCAAGTGAACCATGGTGCTGGCCCCTGTATATACACTTTTAAGAACATAATGTTTTCCTACCCTACCCTCCCACCCTTGCTCCCATTTTCCTCTTCCTTCCTTTCTTGCTTCTCTTTTAAGATTTTCAGTGACATGCTTTCAATTTACTTTATAATTGTGAAATTAATTCTCCAGTAAATAAATAAATCTACAATTAGTAAAAAGAAAAATCTCTGTTCCTCAGATGTATAGACAAGGGCTATAAGCAATAAGCAAACCTCAAAATGTCAACTTCACTTATATACATTACATTTTGCTACCTAAACCAACAAGTGCTTATTATCTCATGGTTTCTGTGAGTCAAGAATCTAGGTGAAGCTCAGCTTATTAACTGTGTTTTGAAATGTCAGTATGGTTACCTTCATCTCAAGACTACCCATGTTCTCAATGTGATGCCTATCAAAATACTAAGGACATTCATCTCAGATCTTGAAAAATTAATGCTAAAATTCATATGGAAACACAAGAGACCCTGAAGAGCTAAAGGAAACATAAATAGCAAAAACAGAGGCTGGGGCTGTGGCATAGTGGGTTAAGCTACCACTTGCCATGTCAGCATCCCATATAGGCACTGGTTCAAGTTCCAAGTGTTACACTTCCAATCCAGCTCTCTGCTAATGTGCCTGGGAAAGAAGTGGAAGATAATCCAAGTACTTGTGCCCCTATACACAGGTGGGAGACTTGGATAAAGCTCCAAGCTCCTGGCTTTGGCCTGGCCACCACTGGCCATTGCAGCCATTGGAGAATGAACTGGTGGATAGTGGATTTCTCTCTTCTCTCTCTCTTTTTCTCTTTCTCTTTCTCTCTGTAACTCTGACTTTCAAATAAATAAATCTTAAAAAAAACTAAGCTGGCAGCATCAAAATACTAGACTTCAAGACATTCTACAGGAAAGTTATAATCAAAACAGCCTGCTACTGGCACAAAAGTAAACACTGTAAACCAATGGAACAGAACAGAAACCCCAGAAATTAATCCATGTATCTAAATTGAACTAATATTTGAAAAAAAATAACTGAAGTCAATTCTGGGGGAAAGGATAGTCTTCAACAAATGGTGCTGAGAAAATTGGAACTACACATGCAGAAGTATCACTGAAGACCACTACCTTACACGTTATACAAAAATCAACTCAAAATGGATCAAGGTTATATGTCTATAACCTTATAACCATAAGATTACTAGAGGAAAACATTAGGGAAACTCTGCAAAACATTGGCATAGGCAAAGAGTTATTGGAAAAGAACTCAGATGCAAAGGCAATAAAGACAAAAATGGAAAAATGAGATTACATCAAGCTAGGAAGCTTTTTCACTGCAAAAGAAACACTAAACAAAATGAAGAGGCAACCAACAAATGACAGAATGGGTGAAAATATTTGCAAGCTATGCACCTGTTAAAGGATTAATGTCCAGAATCTAAAAAGAGCTCAGGAAACTCAGGAACAACAACAACAAAAAAAAACCCCAAATAATCCAATTAAGAAATTGGCAAATGACTTGAACAGGCAATTTTCAAAGGATGAAATGCAAATGCCCAAGAGACACATGAAAAACTGCCATCACTAGCCATTAGAAAAATGGACATAAAAACTAAAATGAGGTATCACCTCATCCCAGTTAGAATGGCTATCATCCAAAAATTAAAAAGCGATAAATGCTGTTCAGGATGTGGTGGAAAAGTTTCCTAATACACTATTGGTGGGTTGTAAACTAGTACAACCATTATGGAAGACAGTATAAAGATTCCTAAGAGATCCGAAAATAGATCTACCATATGACAAAGCCATCCCACTCCTGGGAATTAACCTAAACAAGATGAAATCAGCATATGAAAGAGTTATCTGTACACCCATATTTATTACAGCTTAATACCTAAGACATGTAATCAACCTAGATGTCCGTCAATTGAAGAATTGATAAAGAAAATGTGAAATATACATATTCTATGGAATATTACTCAACCATTAAATGAAATCCTGTCTTTGAAACAAAATGGATGCAAATGGAAACAATTATGCTTTATGAAATAAGCCAGACTCAGAGACATATATTTCCTCTGATATATGACAGTTAATACAGAATACCAGAACATGTATAGGAATGAAGAGATCATTTTGGGACATCATTGTTGTTTTTAGACCTTGTTTATATTCCTGTGGAACTGTAGTCTTCCTGAATTTTACTTATTTAAAATTATGAATATAAAGTGTATTAACATCATGTCTTTGCAAAACCTTATGAAGAGAGGAGAGGGAGTGAGTGCTGTATGGTTGTCCTCTTGGAACTGTACCTATGGGATGCATAAAATCTGTTATATTAATAAAACAATTTTAAAATACTCTACTGAAGTTCAATAATTCACTTCTAAGCTCACTTATATGGCTGTTTTCGAACTTTAGTTCACCACAAGCTGTTAGACTATGAGCCTCAGTTTCTCGCCATACCATGGCGAGGGGGCTTTACAATAGAACTGCTTACAATGTGACATCTGGCTTCTCCAGTTCAAATTATCCAAAGGAAAGTAAGATAGAGTGTCACAAACTATTTTACATTAGTCCTGGACAACTTTCTATAAATTTTGCCTTATTCTGGTGTTATAAGGAAATGAATCACTAACTGTAGTACACACTCAAAGGAAGGATGGCACTGGGGCATGAATACCAGAAAGAATGAAACATTGGAACTCTATTATTGGAAACCATACTAGAGACTTCCTACCATAATTACAGGATACAGGATAATGATTAATTTTGAAAAGAAATTGATGGGGTGGGATTAGGAGTATATAATGGAAGGAATAGTGCAGTGTATGCTTTATATGCCTTTATAATATTTTGTTTTAATGAAAGTGTGTTTTTCTTTTTTGAAAACACAGAGGAGAAAGGGTACAAGGCAGAGACTTGAAGTAAAGTCAGGAAAGCATGGAATAGCTATATGCATGTGTTGAAAGGCAAATTGCTTGCTATGGCTGAAACCAGGTATCTGTACATTATTTCTAAGTAATGACTGAAAATAGAATAATTCACTACTCAAAAGGAGACTTTGATATTTTTATTATCTGCTACCAGTTGTTTTATACTATACCAAACTTGTATCACTAGATAATTGACACTGTTCAAGTCTGAGAGATAGGATGGATGGATATTTGTTATTTGGTGATCTATAGCCTACAAGAAATCACATGTATGTAACAAAAAATCATTATGTTAAAAGTACTGAAACATAATTTTTCAAAGAACTAGAATCACATGCTGTGAATTTTAAACTTAAATTATGATTTTCTTTTTTTAAATTTACCCTGAAAGAATTTCAGTTTACAGTCAAAAAGCCCTCCCTGATGGAATCAAGGTGCTTCTCTTTCATGTCTCCTTATTTTCTCACAGTTTGTGCTAATTAAAATATTATAGACTTTTTAGGAAGTAAAATTCCACCTTCCTGTGTTTACAAAAAGGAGAATAGCAAGCAAAAGATAAAATTTTTCAGGAAGAAATATGTAACAGAAGTTTTAAAAGAAGAAATTCATGTAAAAACCCTTAGTATTTGCTTCTAGTTATAGAGTAACTTTCACTAAATTTAGTTATGCTTTCTCCCTTTCCATCAAAAGTATGTTAACATCTTGTTTATATTTAATATTATAAATGTATTTTTTTGGCTCACATACCTAATCCCCTCTGGCAACTTTGTAGCAGCTGCTTGTAATAGTGTCCAATTTGCCACTTGCCCCATTAGACAGACTTTATCATTTAAAACAGAAAGAAACATTTTGGGCAAAACTTATTATAATTTAAAACAAAGACTTATACTGGTTTAATCACAAATAAGAAAGTATTTGCTCATCAAATCTGAGGATATTAATATCTAGTGCCTCCTTAAAGTCTACTTAACTCTGGAAGGAAAAATATAGGACAATGAAAATCTACTTTACAGAGTATATTGACTAAGAACTCATTTGATGAGGTACAACCTGAAAATAGAAATAGTAAAAATGTTGCAATAAATTTATGACTGAGAATACCATGGGGAAATAAGAGCAGTGTTGAATTTCTCATCTTTAATTATACTTCAATTTTTTTCCTTGTAAATTATACATGGATGTGGAGTATTTTCAGTTTTCTTGTGTTCTAAAGGTCCCGATTTGACCTTATTTGAAAAATACAGGAAGAATGTTTAGAACTAAGCTTAATTTTTGGAGTTGACCTCTAAAAGGCAGCCATACTCTCCCAGAACTATCACTTTTATGAGACAATTGAGTAGGTGAAGTATTGCAATGTTTTAAAATTGCTTCATAGCTCTCTGACTCAGTTTGGCATTATCTTTGCTTCCATTCATCCTCTAAAATACATGAATAATAACCTCATGGGGCAAATTCTTTGTGAATAGATTTGCCCAATAAGGCAGAGAAAAGGTAGGTTTAGCACATTATTATTATTCTAAATGTATTTTTATTGGAGAATTGCGCCTATTTTTATACTTCTTTTAAAGGATGATAATTCTACACCAGTTTGTGTACTATAGATGCTATGTACCAATAATCTGTGTATCAATATTGTGTACCAATATTCTGTTAAATATAAAGGTATGGAGAAAACAAAGTTTTTAATTTTAATGTACTTAAATCAGTTTGAGATTTATTATTGTATATCTCCTATTAGAGGACTTTTCTTACCATTGAACTTCTCAAGTCCTTGAAAAGTTTATTTACACTATGCTAATGTATATTATGAATATCTAAGATAAGGGATTTTTACTATGGAATAACAGTAACCAATGCTTTACAGAACATATTTTGAGGAAAATTTCTCTAGGGCAGTTGTTTTAGAAGACTGATCCACTAGCCAGTGGGAATTCCTGAGACCCATTCAAGTGGTCTGTGATACCAAACTATTTCACAATAATCCTGACAACTTTTGCCTTTTCATTATGTTGTTATTTGTACTGATGGTATAAAAGCCATGTTGAGGAAAACTGCTAGAACCTCAGTACAAGTTTGAGGCACTGCCACTAGAACATTCCCACTCTACGCTTACCAATACTCACAGTTTAAACAAAGAAAAGAAAGGAAAAGTCTAGTTCTACTTAGCAATGTCCTTGATGAAACAGTCAAAATTATTGATTAAATGGAATTGCAATATTTGAGCACATCTATTTTTACTATGCTGTGCAAGAAGATTGGCGTAATATAGAGAACAATACTGATGCATATCATAGTATTCTGATATTCTCAAAAATGTTTTATAATTGCTTGAGTTGCTGGATAAACTGGCCAACTTTTTAATGGAACATCATCTTTACTTGAAAGATTCACAAAGTATATTTATTCACACTTGAGTACCTGGTATAATGTTTTTAAATGAATAAGCCTGTAATTTTGAGTAAAACAACAATGTATTTTTATTGTCAAGGATAAAATTTGGGCTGTTCCATGAGAGTATTGAAGGCATGGAAAGCCAAGATACCATGGAAAAGAAAAAAAGAAGAAGACCTAAATGAAAGATCTCTGGGAGTGAGATCCCAATGGAAAGAACAGGGCCATCAAAGAAGGAGGTACTTTCTCTGAAGGGAGGAGAGAACTTCCACTTTGACTATGACCCTGTCGGAAGAAGATCAAAGTCAGCGAACTCTAAAGGCTTCCATAGCCCTGGCAACTCATGACTAGAGCCTAGGGAGATTACTGACGCCATGAACAGGAGTGTCAAATTGTTATGTCAGCAACAGGAGTCACTGTGTACTTACATCCCATGTGGGATCTGTCTTTAATGTGTTGTCTAATGTGCAGTGATGCTATAACTAGTACTGAAACAGTATTTTTACACTTTGTGTTTCTGCGTGGGTACAAACTGATGAGATCTTTACTAATTATATACTGAATTGATCTTCTGTATATAAAGATAATTGGAAATGAAAAAGGAAAAACCTGGTGTTAAATTGGAAATGGCATAGAAAATTAATTTTTTTAAAAAAATATATTATGTAAGATCTCTGTCTTTAATGTACTGTACACTCTTATTTAATGCTATAACTAGTACTCCAACAGTATTTTTTTTCACTTTGTGTTACTATATGGGGGCAAACTGTTGAAATCATTGCCTAATATATACTAAACTGATCTTCTGTATATAAAGAGAATTGAAAATGAATCTTGATGTGATTGGAAGGGGAGAGGGAGTGGGAAAGGGGAGGGTTGCGGGTGGGAGGGAAATTTTGGGATGGGGAAGCCATTGTAACCCATAAGCTGTACTTTGGAAATTTATATTCATTAAATGAAAGTTTAATTTAAAAAAAAATTGGGCTTTTGAGTAAAGAAAATATTTTGGAAAATTTGTATCCACCTCAGAAAGGTGAGAGATTCCTAATAACTTTTTCCAGGAGATTGGTGGTGATATTAATTAATGTGAAGTTTTGATATTATATAATAAAAAATGTCAACATTTAGAAGATCTGTGTAACTCAATGAACTTGTTATTTTCCAAATGACCAATACATACTGTTACAAGATTAAGCATGGGTAATGAGGTACTTTCAAAGTGCCAAATTTATCAATAGATTTTAACATAACAAAAACAAAAAGTTCCTTGTTATGATTTACCCAGTCTGGTAACTCTAAATAAAATTTGTCAAGTTTTGGTATAGAAATTCAAAAAATGATTTTCTACAATTGTCTGAAATTTCTATTAAATATTTCTCAATTTTTAAGCTGCATATTTATATTAGACTGTATTTTCTTCTTACATTTCAACCAAAACAATATATTGTATGAGATTAGATGGAAAAACAGATATGAGAATCTTTCTTCTATTAAGCCAAACATTAAAGATGTTTTTCCAAATGTAAAACAAGGCCACTCTCATCAGTATTTTGTTTTCTTTAAAAAGTATTTCATTCATGTCATTTAATATTGTCATTATTAACTCTAAAAATATTTTAATGATCAATTTTCATTTCTTTTTTTATTTTTTTTTTGGACAGGCAAAATTAGACAGTGAGAGACACAGAGAGAGAGTTATAGACAGTGAGAGAGAGACAGAGAGAAAGGTCTTCCTTCCATTGGTTCACTCCCCTAATGGCCACCACGGCCGGCGCTATGCAGATCCGAAGCCAGGAGCCGGGTGCTTACTCCTGGTTTCCCATGCGGGTGCAGGGACCCAAGCACTTAGGCCATCTTCCACTGCCCTTCTGGGCCACAGCAGAGAGCTGGACTGGAAGAGGAGCAACCGGGACTAGAACCCGGGGTGCCGATGCCACAGGCAGAGGATTAGCCAAGTGAGCCATGGCACCAGCCAGATCAATTTTCATTTCTAATGTATAAGATATAGGTAGAACTCAGATAATTTTAAGGAGTATTAAAGTAGCTGAGACCAAAATGTTTATGAGCTTCTGCTCTAAGAAAAACGTTCTAAGATGTAAAAATCCAAGGGGCTCTGTTTTCTTGTTTTTCAGTGTTAATGTTTACAACGTGTTCATGTCTTACATTTTCAGACATGAATTAACTTACTGATATCTACCAAATGATAAATTATTCTCAAAGTTTCTGTAATTAAAAATGTCAAATGATTTTAATATAATTTGTGTTATTTTATCAAAATTTCATCAATCCCCCTGGTTGAGAATCTTTATTTGCCAAAGAATGTGAGAGTTGGAAGAAATCTTTGAAATACTTTAGTCCAGTGATTATAAAACACTGCCTACATACCCACATTTAAATTACTCTGGGAGCTTAGGAATTATAGTTTCATTGACCTTACTTCTGAGATTTTGATTGAGTAGGGTGGGGGATGGCAGGAAATCTGTATTTTATAAGTGCTTCCGCAAATTATCCAGATGCCTAATAAAGATTGAAATTAATAATCTGTTGCAATCCCGTTATTTCTTAAGCAGGGTTTGGCAAATTGTATCCAGTGAGGCAAATCTAACCCAACATCTGTTTTTATAAATGAAGCTTTATTGAAACACAACCATTCTAATTTGTTTATGCATTCTTTATTGATGCTCTGTGCCACAAAACCCCAGTATAGTGTTATTATAGAGACTCACGGCTCACAAAACAAAATATTTTGTGTATGAACCTTTACAGAAAAAAAAAGTTAGGATTTCTGTGATATAAGACAAGTAGCGCACTTGCACTTAAGAGTTATAAGTGTTCTTTTATTGGTTACTACCTTACTCCATTTAAGCCAGTATCACAAAATGCCTTACATTGAGTGATTTATAAATATCAGAAATTTATTTCTCGGAGTTCTGGAGGCTGGGTAGTTCAAGATCAAGGCATCAGTAGATTCAGTAACTTGTGAAGGACCTTCCAAATAGTGTGCTTTATATGTGTCCTTACATGGTAGAAGATTAAATGAGACTAACAAGCTCCCTTAGGCCTCTTATAAGG
Source organism: Lepus europaeus (assembly GCF_033115175.1). Lineage (NCBI taxonomy): Eukaryota > Metazoa > Chordata > Mammalia > Lagomorpha > Leporidae > Lepus > Lepus europaeus. The sequence goes on along the minus strand of NC_084850.1, from coordinate 34,917,776 downwards.
CACTATCTCATTTCTGAGGACAGACTCCTCATGGCCTAATCACATTCTAAAAGACCCATCACCATGGAATTTGCTTTCAACATATGAATTTGGGGGGAGGAAATATATATTTAGACACTAGCAGGAAATTAGAAAACTAGGACTTGAAATGTGGTACCTTAACAGTGCACTGCCCACCATTTTTCATGGTTTCTTCCAAACAAAGTACAACTTAAAGATAATTATTTGTGCTCATATCGAATTTATAAAACAATTGTTTGTTAAATAATAAATTGAAATTGTGCACTTATAGTTTGAAATAATTAATTTGGAACTTAACATTTCAAAAAAAATTTGTGAGGAAAATGGGTCAAAATATTTCTTGCTTCCAACTTATTTCCTGTGGTCTGTGATTCAAGCTTTATTTTCCCAACAGTTAATTTAAAGGAGAATGGACAAGCAATGATAATTGCTGTCATTCATTTTTCTGCTACTATATTGCAAGTACTAGGGATGTTATATACATAATCATAGGGATTTTCAAATTTCCTTTCCAATTCTTCCTCAACTCAAATGACCTCAAGAGCATCTCTACGTTTCTTTGCTGTAAATATTAGACTTCCTAATAAGCTTTAGTTTGAAGAAAAGTTTCTGAAACTGAAAAGATATATTAGCAAACAACTGCATTAACATTATTATTAATACTAACATTATCTATAGTCACGTTACTGTGCAATAGATCCCTGGAACTACCTGCTCCTATCTAGCTATAGCCTAGACCTCTCAAACAACCTTTTCACATCCCTGCCTCCCCATGTCCCCCCAACTCTGCCGCCTCTAGTACCTACTTTTATATTGTTAATTATTGAGAGATCACCTATTTTTGAGACTCCATATATGAAAGAGATCATGTGATATTTGTCTTTCTATTGTTGGCATATTTAACTTAACACGATAACCTGAAGTTCCATCCATGTTTTTACAAATCACAATATTTCTTTCTTTTCAAACAATGAGTAATATTGCTTGGTGTATATAGCACAGTTATCCATTCAGTGGTGGATGGACACTAAGACTATTTCCATTTCTTGGCTATAGTGAAGAGTGCTGCAATAAATGTAGGAGTATGGATGTCTCTTCAACACATGGGTTTCATTTCCCTTGTATTTATTTTTATGCTAATATGTTTTAATTACTGTAGCTTTGTCGTATTAAATGGAGGTAGTATGGTACCTCCTTCTTTGTTCATTTTATTTAATGCATCTTTGGCTTTTCAGGGTCATGTGTACTTGCATACAAACTTTAGTAGTATTCTTTCTAGTACTGTGAAAAATGTCATTGAAATATTAATAGGGGTTGCATTAAAACTGTAAATCTCTTTGAAAAGTGTACATTTTATAATCTATGAACATGGGATGTCTTACCATTTCTTTATGTCCTCTTGAATTTCTTTCTTCAATGATTTATAATTTTCATTGGAGAAATATTTCACCTCCATTTAAATTTATTCCAAAGAATTATTTTTGTAGCTATTAGATATGGGATTCCATTTTTATTTCTTTGTTAGATGATTCACTATCAGTGTGTAAAAACGCTACTTACTTTTGTGCACTGACTTTATATTCTGAAACTTTGCTGATTTCATATATTCTAAAATCTTTTTGGGCCTAAGGATTTTCTTTTCTTTCTTTCTTTCTTTCTTTCTTTCTTTCTTTCTTTCTTTCTTTCTTTCTTTCTTTCTTTCTTTCTTTCTTTCTTTCTTTCTTTCTTTTTTACAGGCAGAGTGGACAGTGAGAGAGAGAGAGAGAGAGAGAGAAGTCTTCCTTTTTCCGTTGGTTCACCCCCTAGTGGCCGCTGCGGCCAGCGTGCTACAGCCAGCACACCAAGCTGATCTGAAGCCAGGAGCCAGGTGCTTCTCCTGGTCTCCCATGTGGGTGCACGGCCCAAGCACTTGGGCCATCCTCCACGGCACTCCTGGGCCATAGCAGAGAGCTGGACTGGAAGAGGAGCAACCGGGATAGAATCTGGCGCCCCAACCAGGACTAGAACCCAGTGTGTCGGCGCCACAGGCGGAGGATTACCCTATTGAGCTCCGGCGGCTCCAGCTGGGATTTTCTTTATATAACATTATGTCCTCTGAAGACAATAATAGTTTGGCTTCCTCTTTTCTGGTTTGGGTGCCTTTAATTTCTTTCTCTTTCCTAATTTCTCTGTCTAGGGCTTCAACTATTATGTTGAGTAAAATTGGTAAAAGTGGGCATCCTTGTTTTGTTCCAGATCTTAGAGAGAAAGCCTTCATTTTTCCCCATTCAATATGATATTAGTTATTGGCTTGTTGTATACAGCCTTTATTATGTTGAGATATTTTCTGTATATACCTAATTTTTATTCACAATTTTATCACGAAGGGATTTTGAATCCTACAGTATGCCTTTTATCCATCTGTTGAGATGAGCATATGATTTCTGTCCTTGATTTTGTTGATGTGATATTATCACATTTGTTGGATTTGCAGGTGCCAAACCCTTCTTGCCTCTCTGACATGAATCCTACCTGATCATTCTGAATCATTTCTAATGTGTTGTTCAATGTTATTGGCTAGTATTTTGTAGAGAATTTTTGTGTTTATGTTCATGAAGGAAATCTTTTGAATCTTTATTTTTATTTTTATTAATATAAAGAGAACAGATTTCATGTACTTCATAGGTATAGTTCTAAGAAGATAGTCATACATCCTTCCCTCTTCCTCCTTTCTGAAATCTCCCTGGTTCCTTCCCTTTCTTTATTTTCATTTATGCTTTCAAAGAAGTAATTTTAATCCACTCTATAATCATAGTGTACTTTTTTGGTTTTTGTATCAAGGTAATGCTGGCCTCAAAGAATGAATCTGAAAGAACTCTCTCCTCTTCTGTTTTCCAAATAGTTGAAAAAAGCTTGATATTAATTATTCCATAAAAGGTTGAAGTCACCTGGTCCTGGGCCTTCTTTGATGGGAGTTTAGCATTATTGTTATTATTACTGGTTCAATTTCACTATTTGATATTGATCTGTTTGATATTCAATTTCTTGATGATTCAACATTGGTAGGGTGTATGTATATAAGAACTTATCCATTTAGGTTATTAAGTTTGTTGCCATGTAGTTGTCAGAGTAATCTGTATATCTGTATGGTGTCATAATATCTCACTTTTCATCTCATTCTATGTATTTGAATATTCTCTATTTGTTATTAATTCTCCTCAACGTTATCAATTTTGTTTGTTTTCAAAATACTAGCTCCTTGTTTCATTTAGTCTTTATGCTATTTATTTGTACATTGCATTTTATTATTTCATTCCTTCTACCAATTTTGGGCTAGATTTGTTCTTGTTTTTCTATTCAGGTACCAGAAATAAGTTGTTTATTTGATATTTTTATGATTTTTTTCTATGTTTCAATGGATTGTTATAAACTTCCCTCTTAGTACTGTTTTTGCTAGATCCCATAGGTTTTGGGATTTCGTGTGTCTAATTTTGTTCATTTAAAGATTTAAAAAAAATTTCCTCTGATTATTAAGGAGTAAGTTGTTTATTTTACAAGTATTTGTGTAAAGTTTTTTTAAAAATTTTTCCAGTTATTTATTTCTAACTTTATTATATCATGGTCAGAGAAGATACTCAGTAGAATTTCTATTCTTTTAAGTTTGCTGAAATTGCTTTGTGACCTACCATATGATCTAGTCTGGAAAATGTTCTTTGTGCTATTGAAAAGCATATATATTCTGTAGCTGTTGGATGGAAAGTTCTGTAGATGTCTTAAGTCTTATTGATATAAGATGCAATTTTAACTCAATTTTCATTGTTGAATTTTGTCTAGAGTATCATCCTATTTTAAATCCTCCATAATAATTGTATTAGTATATCTCTACCTTTATGTCTACTACAATTTTCTTTGTACATTTGGGTACTCCAATATTGGGTGCATATATACTTACAAGTGTTATTTCCTCTTGCTAGATTGAGCCCTTTATCAAAATATAATTACTTTCCTGGCTTGTTTTTACATTTTTCGACTTAAAATCTTATTTACCAGTCAAAAGTATGGGCTATTCCTGCTTTTTGTGTTCTATTTGCATGGAGTATCTTATCCCATCCTTTAACTTTCAGTCTGTATGTAAAATTGGAGATAAAGTGAATTTCTTGTAAGCAGCATATAGTTAGGTAGTGATTTTTAATCCATTCAGCCCCTCTGTGTTTTTCAATTGCAGAATTTAGCCTGTTCATATTAAAGGTAATTATTTATAGTTAAGATCTTATTGACATTATACTTGTGTTGTATTTTTATTGTAGTCCCTTTATTTTTCCATCTCTTAAAAATCTTCATTGGGTTTACATTATTTTCTTTACTGCTATATTTTGATCCCTTGCTTATTTTTTAAATTGTATTTTTTATATATCTGAAAGGCAGATTTACAGAGAGAGAGGGAGGGAGGGGGATAGAGAGGAAGGGAGGGGAGAGAGAAAGAGGAAGAGAGAGAGAGAGGGGTGTCTTCCATTGGCTGATTCGTTCCCCAGATGGCTGAAACAGCCAGGGTAGGGCAAAGCCAAAGCCCGAAGCCAGAAGATTCATCCAGGTCTCCCACATGGATGCATGGGCCCAAGCACTTGGGACATCTTCCACTGCTTTCCCAGGCACATTGTCAGGGAGCTGGATCAGAAGTAGAGCATCCAGAACACAAACGAGTGCCCATATGGGATGGCATTGCTGCAGATGGTGGATTAACCCATTATGTTTTAAACACTAGGTTTACAATATTAGAACATTCTGAATGTCTTAACTATAATTTTTCTGTCCTCAGATATTTTGTTCTTATTTTTAGTCTCTTAATTCCATTTTGAAGAGCTCCCTATAATATTTCTTTGGGTCAGATGTGGAAGTAATAATTCCGGATTTTGTTTGTCTTTATCTATCCCTCATATATGAATGAGAGCTTTGCTTGATACAGAATTCTGGGCTGGGATTTTTTTTCCTGCAGTATTGTAAAAGTCTCACCACCCTCCCTCCTGCCTATAAAGTTTCTGTTGAGAAGTCTGCAGTCAGGTATATTAGGGCCTCTTCATGTATTAAATTCTTCTTTTCCAGCTTGAGAATCCTCCATTTGGGGTAGATTGGGTTGGGTTGAATCTGATTGGAGACCTTTGACCTTCTTTTATCTTGATAGTTTCTTCTTTCTCTAGGTTTGGGAAATTTTCTCTAATATTCTCTTTGAATATGATTTCTTTTTTTTTGGTCTTTTTAAACTTTCATTTAATGAATATAAAATTCCAAAGTACAGCTTATGGGTTACAATGGTGTTTTCCCCCCCAGAACTTCCCTCCCACCCACAACCCTCCCCTCTCCCACACCCTCTCCCCTTCCATTCCAATCAAGCTTCATTTTCAATTATCTTTATATAAAGAAGATCAATTTAGCATATATTAAGTAAAGCTTTCAACAGTTTGCACCCACACAGAAACACAAAGTGTTAAGTACTGTTTGAGTACTAGATATAGCATTAAATCACAATGTGCAGCACATTAAGGACAGAGATCCTACATGGGGAGTAAGTGCACAGTGACTCCTATTGATGACTTAAATTGACACTCTTGTTTATGGCATCAGTAATCACCCTAGGCTCTTGTCATGAGTTGCCAAGGCTGTGGAGGCCATTTCAGTTCGCCGACTCTGATCAGGTTTAGACAAGGTCATAGTCAAAGTGGAAGTTCTCCCTTCAGAGAAAGGTACCTCCTTCTTTGAAGACCTGTTCTTTCTACTGGGATCTCACTCGCAGAGCACTTTCATTTAGGTCCTTTTTTTTTTTCAAGAGTGTCTTAGCTTTCCATGCCTAAAATACTCTCATGGGCTCTTAAGCTAGATCTGAATGCCTTAAGGGCTGATTCTGAGGCCAGAGTTGATATGCATATTCTTTTTTTTAAAAATTTTCAATTATCTTAATATACAGAAGATCAATTTACTACATGTTAAGTAGAGATTTCATCAGTTTGCACCCACACAGAAGATAAAGTGTAAAATACTGTTTGAGTACTAGTTATAACATTAATTCACATTGAACAACACATTAAGGACAGAGATCCTACATGAGGAGTAAGTGCACAATGACTCCTGTTGTTGAATTAACAAATTGACACTCTTGTTTATGGCGTCAGTAATCTCCCTAGGCTCTAGTCGTGAGTTGTCAAGGCTATGGAAGCCTGTTGAGTTCACCGACTTTGATCTTATTTTGAGATCTCACTCGCAGAGATATTTCATATAGATTTTTTTTTGGCAGAGTGTCTTGGCTTTCCATGCCTACAATACTCTCATGGGCTCTTCAGCCAGATCTGAATGCCTTAAGGGCTGATTCTGAGGCCAGAGTGTTGTTTAGGACATCTGCCATTCTATGAGTCTGCTGTGTATCCCGCTTCCCCTGTTGGATCATTCTCTCCCTATTTTATTCCATCAGTATCAGCAGACACTAGTGTTGTTTATGTGATCTCTTTGACTCTTAGACCTATCATTATGATCTATTGTGACCTGAAATTGATCACTTGGACTAGTGAGAAGGCATTGGTACATGCAACCTTGATGGGATTGTATTAGAATCTCCTGGCATATTACTAACTCCACCATTTGGGGCATATCAGCTTGAACATGTCCCAAGTTGTGCATATCCCTCTCTTATTCCCACTTTTATATTTAACAGAGAACACTTTTCTGTTAAATTTAAAAACTTAAGAATAATTGTGTGTTAAATACATAGTTCGACCAATAGTATTAAGTAGAACAAAAATATTAAAAGGGATAAAGTATTAAATTGTGCATCAACAGTCGGGAATAGGGCTGATCAAGTCACCGTTTCTCATAGTGTCCATTTCACTTCAACAGGTTTCCTTTTTGGTGCTTGGTTAGTTATCACTGATCAGGGAGAACATATGGTATTTGTCCTTTTGTGATTGGCTTATTTACTCAGCATGATGTGTTCCTGGGTTTGGATTTCAACGTGCAAACTTCTCCAAACCCAGGAAGTTCTCTGCAAGTATCTCACTAAAAAGGCCTTCTAATCCTTTTTCGCTCTCCATGCCTTCAGGAATTCCTAGAAACCGAATGTTGTTTTTTATATATATATATTATCCTGTAGATTCCCAACAATATTTTTTCGATTTCTAATTTTCTCTTCTTTTCTTTGGTTTGACTGTATACTTTCCTGTGTTCTGTCTTCTAAGTCCAATATTCTCTCTTCTGCTTCATTGACTCTGTTTTTAAGGCTCTCTAATGTGTTTGTCATTTGATCTATTGAGTTCTTCATTTCATTTTGATTTCTCTTCACTATCACACTTTCCTATGCTACAGAAATTACTACAAGGACTTGTATGCCAGCAAAAAGGGAAATCGATCAGAAATAGATAGATTCCTGGACACATACAACCTACCTACATTGAACCAGGAAGACACAGAAAACATAAACAGGCCTAAAACTGAGCCAGAAATTGAAACAGTAATAAAGGCCCTCCCAACAAAGAAAAGCCCAGGACCAGATGGATTCACTGCTGAATTCTACCAGACAGTTAAAGATGAACTAACTCGAATTCTTGTCAAACTATTCAGAACAATCGAAAAAGAGGGAATCCATCCAAATTCTATGAAGCCAGCATGAACATAATTCCTAAGCCAGAAAAACATGCAACATTGAAAGAGAATTATAGACCAATATCCCTGATGAACATAGATGCAAAAATACTCAATAAAATTCTGGCCAATAGAATGCAACAACACATCAGAAAGATCATCCACCCAGAACAAGTGGGATTTATCCCTGGTATGCAGGGATGGTTCAATGTTCACAAAACAATCAACATGATACACGACATTAACAGACTGCAGAAGAAAAAACATAGGATTATATCAATAGTTGCAGAGAAAGCAGCATTTGATAAAATACAACACCCTTTCATGATGAAAACTCTAAGAAAACTGGGTATGGAAGGAACATTCCTCAATACAATCAAAGAAATATATGAAAAACCCACGGCCAGCATCCTAATGACTGTGGAAAAGTTGGAAGCATTTGCACTGAGATCTCGTACCAGACAGGGATGCCCACTCTCACCACTGCTATTCAATATAGTTCTGGAAGTTTTAGCACAAGCTATCAGGTAAGAAAAAGAAATTAAAGGCATGCAAATTGGGAAGGAAGAACTCAAACTATCCCTCTTTGCAGATGATATGATTCTTTATTTAGGGGATCCAAAGAACTCTACTAAGAGACTATTGGAACTCATAGAAGAGTTTGGCAAAGTAGCAGGATATAAAATCAATGCACAAAAATCAACAGCTTTTGTATATACAGGCAATGCCATGGCTGAGGAAGAACTTCTAAGATCAATCCCATTCAAAATAGCTGCAAACACAATCAAATGCCTTGGAATAAACTTAACCAAGGATGTTAAAGATCTCTACGATGAGAATTACAAAATCTTAAAGAAAGAAATAGAAGAATATACCAAAAAGTGGAAAAATCTTCCATGCTCATGGACTGGAAGAATCAATATCATCAAAATGTCCATTCTCCCAAGAGCACTTTAGAGTCTCAATGTGATATCAATCAAAATACCAAAGACATTCTTCTCAGATCTGGAAAAAAATGATGCTGAAATTCATGTGGAGACACAGGAGAACTCGAATTGCTAAAGCAATCTTTTACAACAAAAACAAAGCCAGAGGCATCACAATACCAGATTTCAGGACATACTACAGGCAGTAGTTATCAAAACAGCATGGTACTGGTACAGAAACAGATGGATAGACCAATGGAACAGAATAGAAACACCAGAAATCAATCCAAACATCTACAGCCAACTTATATTTGATCAACGATCCAAAACCAATCTCTGGATTAAGGAGAGTCTATTTAATAAATAGTGCTGGGAAAATTGGTTTTCCATGTGCAGAATCATGAAGCGAGACCCCTACCTTTCACCTTGCACAAAAATTCACTCAACATGGATTAAAGACCTAATTCTACAACCCGACATCATCAAATTATTAGAGAGAACTGGAGAAACCCTACAAGATATAGGTACTGGCAAAGAATTCTTGGAAAAGACCCCAGGAGCACAGTCAGAGAAAGCCAAAATTAACTATTGGTATTGCATCAAATTGAGAAGTTTCCGTACTGCAAAAGAAACAGTCAGGAAAGTGAATAGGCAACTGACAGAATGCAAACTATGCCACAGATAAAATATTAATAACCAGAATCTACAAAGACATCAAGAAACTCCACAACATCAATACAAACAATCCACTTAAGAGATGGGCCAAGGACCTCAATAGACATTTTTCCAGGGAGGAAATCCAAATGGCCAACAGACACATGAAAAAATGTTCAAGATCACTAGCAATCAGGGAAATGCAAATCAAAACCACAATGAGGTTTCACCTCACCCCGGTGAGAATGGCTCACATTCAGAAATCTACCAACAATAGATGCTGGAGAGGATGTGGGGGAAAAGGGACACTAACCCACTGTTGGTGGGAATGCAAACTGGATAAGCCACTATGGAAATCAGTCTGGAGATTCCTCAGAAACCTGAATATAACCCTATCATACAACCCAGCCATCCCACTCCTTGGAATTTACCCAAAGGAAATTAAATTGGCAAACAAAAAAGCAGTATGCACATTAATGTTTACTGCAGGTCAATTCACAATAGCTAAGACCTGGAACCTACCCAAATGCCCATCAACAGTAGACTGGATAAAGAAATTATGGTATATGTACTCTATAGAATACTATACAGCAGTCAAAAACAATGAAACCCGGTCATTTGCAACAAGATGGAGGAATCTAGAAAATATCATGCAGAGTGAATTAAACCAATCACAAAGAGACAAATATCGTTTGTTTTCCCTGAATAGTGACAACTAACTGAGCACCAAAGGGGAAACTTTTTGAGTGAAATGGGCACTATGAGAAACAGTGTCTTGATCAGCTCTTGTCCTGACTGTTGATGAACAATTCATATCTTTATCCATTTTAGTTTTTTTTTTTGTTGTTCTAGTACTAGTGGTTGAACTCTGTAATTAACACACAATTATTCTTAGGTGTTTAAATTTTAACTGAAAAGTGATCCCTGTTAAATATGAGAGTGGGAAAAAGAGAGGGAGGAGATGTACAATTTGGGATATGCTCAATCGGACTTGCCCCAAATGGTGGAGTTAGAAACGTGCCAAGGTATTCCAATACAATTGCATCAAGGTGGCATGTACCAATGCCATCTCACTAGTCCAAGTGATCATCTTCAGTTTACAATTGATCACTCTGATAGGTCTAAGACTAAAAGGGATCACACAAACAAGACTAGTGTCTGCTAATACTAACTGATAAAACCAAAAAGGGAGAGAACGATCAAACATGGGAAGTGGGAGACACAGCAGACTCATAGAATAGCAGATGTCCTAAATAACACTCTGGCCTCAGAATCAGCCCTCAAGGCATTCGGATCTGGCTGAAGAGCCCATGAGAGTATTGTAGGCATGGAAAGCCAAGACACTTGGGAAAAAAAAAGAAGAAGACCTAAATGAAAGATCTCTGTTAGTGAGATCCCAGTTAAAAGAATGGGGCCATCAAAGAAGGAGGTACCTTTCTCTGAAGGGAGGAGAGAACTTCCACTTTGACTCTGACCCTATCGGAATAAGATCAAAGTCGGCAAACCCTAAAGGCTTCCATAGCCTCGGCAACTCATGACTAGAGCCTAGGGAGATTACTGACGCCATAAACAAGAGTGTCAAATTGTTAAATCAACAACAGGAGTCACTGTGTACTTACGTCTCATGTGGGATCTGTCCTTAATGTGTTGTCCAGTGTGAAGTAATGCTATAGCTAGTACTGAAACAGTATTTTTACACCTTGTGTTTCTGTGTGGGTGCAAACTGATGAAATCTTTACTTAGTATATACTGAATCGATCTTCTGTATATAAAGATAATTGAAAATGAAAGAAAACTTGGTGTTAAATTGGAAATTGCATAGAAAATTAATGAATTCTTTAAAAAATCATGTAGGATCTCTGTCTTTAATGTGCTGTACATTGTGATTTAATGCTATAACTAGTACTGCATCAGTATTTTTCACTTGGTTTTGCTATGTGAGGGCAAACCATTGAAATCTCTACTTAATATATACTAAGCTGATCTTCTGTATATAAAGAGAATTGAAAATGAATCTTGATGTGAATGGAAGGGGAGAGGGAGCGGGAAAGGGAAGGGTTGCGGGTGGGAGGGAAGTTTTTTGGGGGGAAGCCATTGTAACCCATAAGCTCTACTTTGGAAATTTATATTCATTAAATAAAAGTTTAAAAAATAAAAGAGCCTTACAGCCTTGAGATGGGTGTGGCCAGAGTGCTCAGTTTGGTTCTTCAGGTCTAAGTGTGTGCCAAAGGTGACACACTCAGGTTAGGTATGGTAAATCTCTCTCTCTCTCTCCCTTTTTTTTTTTTTTTTTGATTCAATAGGGAAGTAATTCCATGCAGCTGAGCTGAATTGAAGATAGTCAGCTTCTGATCTCTGGCTCCTGTGGGTATAACATTCGTCTGCTCTTTCCCAAGGACCACACAAAGAATCTATGCTGCCATCCGTGTGGGCTCAAATTCTCCTGCATTTTCCCACTGGGATGCCAAGGTTACCAAATTGTAGCATCCCTGTGGTACTCACATGAACTCTGTGAGTTCTCTTACCCACCATCTTTTTTTTTCACCATCTCAGCTCAGCTCCATGCATTCACTAGGTCCTAATCTCCTGTATTTTCACCCCGCCCAGAGTCAGGTTTTTCTGCTTGGCTGAGTACGGGTACAGTCCTGAGGTCGTACAGTTTTTATGTATGTCCAAAATGGCGCCTGCTCTTTGTCTTGCTCTCCTTTGAGAGGTGAGCAGAGATAGACTCCTGTCCGTATCGGTCCCTTTTTTTTTTTTCCTCTCTCCTCTAGTTAGCCTGGTGAACTTTCCCCAGGGGGGCTTCAAGCCTCGTTCCCTCTAGGCTCTTTCTGCTGCTGTTTCCCTGCCAATGTCTCGGGTTACTGAGGGTTTGCCTCATCTCCCCTTCCAGTGCAGATGTGTAGACCCTGCGGTTGGGCTCCTGAGCTGTGGGCACCCTTGCTCTCCCTGTAGATCCTCTGTGTCATATCCACTAGATCCGGAAGAGTTTCCTCTGCAGTTTTTTCCCTGAGCCTTTCCCTGAAATTACAGTAACTCCACTTCTATTAAACTATCTTTTCCTGGACTATCAGTGCACATTCTCACTATTCCGCCATCTTGACTCCACCTTGAATATGATTTTTATCCCTTTGGCATTATCATGTCCCACTTGAATGCCAATTACTCAAATATTTACTCTTTTCATGCTATTTTGTATTTCCTATAGGCTTTATTCATTTCTCTTGATTTTTTGTTTGTTTCCTCTCCAACTGTGTATTTTCAAATAATCTGTCTTCAAGCTCACTCATGTTTAATCAGTTTGGTCTATATTGGTATTGGTGCTTCCTTTTCTTTTTAAAAACAGATTTATTTATTTGAAAGGCAAAGTGGCAGCAAGAGGGAGTGATAGAGATCTTCAATTCACTGATTCACTCTCAAAAGTACCACAACAGTCAGGACCAGGCCAAAGCCAGGAGCCCAGAATTTCATCAGGTACTCCCATGAGACTAACAGAGACTTATGTACTTGGGACATCATCTGTTGGTTTCTCAGGTGCATTAGCAGAAAGCTGGGTCAGAAGTAAAGTAGTTAGGAGTTAAACTGGCACTTGATTTAGGATGTAGGCATCCCAAGCAGCAGTTAACCCATAACAGCACAAGTTCTGCCTCTAGTATACTTTCCAGTTGAAGGAGCTCTTCCTGATTTTCATTATCTAGCATTCATATCTCTGTTAGAATATTGAATTGTTTCATTGTGTTCTCTTAATTTTCATGTAAATTCCTGAAGCAGTTATTTTTAAAGGATTTATTTTTTTTATTTGAGAGAGAGAGAGAGAAAGATTTTACCATCTGCTGGCACACTCTCCAAATGGCCACAAAAACCAGGGACCAGGAACTCCCTCTGGGTCTCCAATATGGGCAGCAGGAAGTCACACTCTTGAGCCAGCATAAAATGCTGCTTTCCTAGGTGAATTAGCATAGAACTGGATGTAAAATGCTATACCCGGGACTGGAACTAACATTCTCATTTTGGGTGCAGGTATCCCAACTGGTGGGTTAACCCACTGTGCCACAACATCTGCCCCCACAAACAGATATTTTGAAATCTTAATTTGAACTTTTAAAAACTTCAATTCCTAGAAGGTTGATTTATGGCACCCTATTTTACTCTGTAGGTAAGCTCATGGTTCCTTGGAAGTCCTTGATGCTTCTTTGTGCACTATGCTGTCTCCACTTTGAAGGACTAGTTTTAGTAATCTGGCATCATTTCTGGCTGTCCATATAGAAAGTCTAAGCAGTCTATTTTCTATGAGACCATGATCCTTCAGCTATTTCAGCACTAGGCAACAGCCTATGTTGAAGTTTCCCTCAGGTCCTCTGTTCATCTGCTTTTCCTGATTCAGTATTCTCTAAACTAAAGTTTGTCACAAAAATCTGCAGTTATGTATTATTCAATACGAACTGGGGCAGTGTTTAAGAGGTGTAGTTCTTCCCTATCAGCTTCTTTCTTCTCCTGTGATAGGCTCAGACTTCTTGTTGTGCCCCAAAATGCCATGGCATGAGATCACATCTGGAGTACCCAGCCCTCTAAGACAAGTGCTGCCTTTGATTGGACTAAAGCTCACCCTGCTATCGTCAATATGCTGCTATGTTATGCTATCACTGTTTGAAAGCTCACTGCCTGATGCTTAGTCTATTAGCCACTAGTAATACTGGCTAGGATATAAGAATGTTCAACGGGGACCAAAGAATACCAGTAGGCACTAAAGCAGGCCCAGAGATTCTGCAGGTACTGGCTTAGGGACAGGAAGCACTAATATCTGCTTACTACCTAGTTTTCAGGCCAGAACTGAGCCCCCAAACAGTCCTATGATTCCTTGCTGTCTTCCCAAAAGTGTAGGAGGTGTGGTACAGGCAGCCACTCAGCTCCTCAGCCAGGCCCTAGGTGGGTCATGCCTGTGTCTCACAGAGGCACTAGACCCTGTATAATCTTGGGGATGCCACACTATGCCCAGGAGGCTGATGGTGATACACACCAAAACAACACTGTCTCACCAGGGTGTAGGACTCCACCTATTGCTGGGGCGAGTCTAGAGACTTAATCCATAGGCACTGGCCTAGGAAATAATTGTATTCAGATCTTCCCAGCATTGGGCTTTATCAACCCAGCACTGATTTCCAAGTTACAGTCCCTTGGTCCCTTGCTGTTTGCTGAAGATTAGAAAACGGTGATAAAGGAAGCCCTCTGACTGCCCAGATTGTCCTTAGGCTGGTCTCATCTGGGTCTCATAGTCCCTGGTCCCCACACAGTCCATGGGTTGTCTGCTAAACCCAGCTGAGAGTAGCAGTGACACACAACACAACAAAATGAGCCTGACCTACCAGAGTTCAGGCCTCAGACTTCTGCTGGGCAAATCTAAAGGCTCAGACTGTGTGAGTTCTGGCTAGAGGTAGAGGCCTTTGGCCTTTATCAAGTGCTCAACCTGCTCATGGTAGGCCAGCTCTGAGTTCCAAGGTATTTTCCTAAGCTTTCTCTCCTGATGCCTTTGCATGGCTAGAGTTTTCCTTTCTGCTTGCCATTATGGAAGGGATGGGAGAGGCTACTTCACTATGGGATTTCCAAATATTTTCTCAGAGAGAGAGAGAGAGAGATGATTTTATAAAATACCTAGAACAGTGATAGCATAAATTAATGTAAAATGTTTAGAAAGGCGCCTAGTAATTGCTCAATAAATATTCTCTATTTATTAGAACATAGGAAATATTCACTAAACTCTAAACTCCTTGGCTTTTGAAAGAACCTACCTTATTTCAACTAGAATAAATAAGATGTGCTTCCCTGAAATCTCTAAGGCCTTATAGAGAAAAATTAAATGTCACAATGCCATTGTGAAAATAATCTATTTCTTTATTCACATCCTAAAAATAAAATTGTGGGGACTAGCATTTTAGTCAGTAATTTAAGGATAACTGCTACTTTTTCTGAAAGAAGAATATACAATGCAAACATTTATTTATTTATTTATGTATTATTTAACAAAAAATTTTATTTAGCATATACAAATTTCATGTATTTCATATATATATATATATATATATATATATATATATTTTGGAACATATTGATACCTCTCACCTAACCCTCCCTCCTGCCCATATTCCTACCATTCTTTCTGCTTCCTCTCCTATTTCCTCTCTTAATTTTTTTTCAATCATCTACTTACAGTTTATTCTACACTCATAGGATTAAAACTACACTATGTAAAGAGTTCAACAAATAGTAAGAACAAAAAACCACTGTTCCCCAACAGTAGAGTCAAAGGCTATAAACAATCATTGAATCTCCAAATGTCAATTTCACTCTTATACATTACATTTTTGGTACTTTATTAGTTACCACAGATCAGGGAAAACATATGGTATTTGTCATTTTGGGACTGGCTTATTTCAGTAAGTATAATGATTTCCTGTTGCATCCATTTCATTGCAAAAGATTTCATTTTTTTTATGGCTGGAGACTCATAGGTTTGTTGAATGAATTAATAACTGCTTCTTTTTTATCATATATATTTCATAAATGTGAATTTACAAAGTGCAACTTTTGTATTGTTGTGGCTTCCCCCCAAGCCTCCCTCCCTCCCCTGGCCCTCCCCTCTCCCTCTCCCATCCCGCCCTTTATCGAGTTTCATTTTCAATTACCTTCATATACAGAAGATCAACTTAGTATATACTAAGCAAGGATTTCAACAGGCTGCATTCACACAACTGCACAAGGTATAGGGGATTGTTCCACTAGTAGTGTTTTCAAGTTTCATAGTAAAACACATTAAGGACACATTTAAATATTTTCATAATTTGATTTTTTCTCTATACACGAACAGCTGTTTCCTTAAACATTTTTACCCATTCACCTCTCCTTTCTTGTTTTGTAAAGCCACTGATAGTAGTGGGAAAGGTAAGTGAACCATTTCACATTGAAAGTAGTGTGCTTAGTTGTCAAGTATAAAAATTACTGGGTTTGGTGATACACAGAAGCACCTAAAACTTGGTCACAACAAACTTTTTTTCTTCATTCTTTACTTTCTAATATTTTTCAGTTTGCCATCCTTTGGTGATATTTTATGCACAAAAGACCTGAAAACATGTTGAAATGTTTTCTATAGCACCTGTTGCTTCTAACAAACATTTGGGTGTATAAAACTTAACTTTGTTGTAAAAACACTTTACATTTGTCAATGGTACTTTAGAAGAAAATTTTGCCATTTTGAAAATGATGTAGGAAGACGTTCTGCTGTAATCACAGTTACCAGTTCCTTCAAAAAATAGAAAAGAAAGAAAAAAAAACCTGAATGAATAGAAACAGCTGTCTTATTGTATAAAAACCGAGACAAAGCCTTTATAAAAAATTCACTTGGCATGTTATACCCCTAGTATTAGGATACATAATGTTTGAATTTCTTTCTCTGTGCATCTTTTGTGCACTTGAAATAGTGTATTTGCATGTGAATGGAAGAAAGCAAAATTATATTCCAAGGTTCATGAAAAGAAATTACTGATTGGCTCTTTAATTGAGCAAACACCATCTGAGCCTCTTTCTCCATTTATTTTCAGTTTTGACATTAACTCAAACCTTCATTTCACTGAAAATAGTGTTTGTAGCATGAAATTCTATGTTCATCCAAATATTAACTGCGATCTGTAAGGGCAGGGATGGTCTTAACATCTGGCTCTGTGGTCGTCCCTCTTTACAAGGTTAACTCATAAAATGTCTGAAGTAAGCCAAATATTTCCTTTGGCACTGCTAATCCTTTCTGGAAGATTCCCAGTGACCTCAGGAAGTGGTTACTAATGGTTCATATTTACTCCCTTCTGTTTCAGTGAGTTATGCTCTTTTGTCACTTCCAACTTCCATAATTCATGTAGTTGTCTCCTATCTTCTTCCCTTGGAGTATAATTCCAAATGGCTGTATTTGCAAGACACCTAATATAAAGGAATGAAATATGCCAGGAACTATAAGCAAAATGAAAGCCTATGCCCCATCTAAAGGTTATAGCAGATGATCGCTACATAAGAATATTTACCATTTATTGTTATATCTTCCATTATCTCACGAAAAGCCAGGAATATGGATATTTTAAATATAAAATTTCCTGGGTTTTCAGCAATAGCAACCAAAATTTTTGACACTTTTGTAAGTCATAATATATTAGTTGAACAAAGCCCATTTATGGGCTACATGTTACTTGACAAGGTACCAGTTTGTAACCTCTGCTTAGGGGACATAGTTTCTGTTCATATATATATGAACACTCATATTATTGACATTATTATTTGTAATTCATCTCTTCGTTAGTTCATTTCTGTATTCAGTTAATGTTCATATAACACAACAAAATGCAGCATACAATGTAGCTGACTTTGGTTGTTAACCTAGGCAAA
This sequence comes from Lepus europaeus, assembly GCF_033115175.1. NCBI lineage: Eukaryota > Metazoa > Chordata > Mammalia > Lagomorpha > Leporidae > Lepus > Lepus europaeus. Next base: position 34,900,152 of record NC_084850.1, on the reverse strand, counting down.
GAAAATGCACTCATTTTTCCTTTTCCAGAAGGATCTAAGAGTTTTCAGTGAGAGTTGGGATGTGAACAATCACAGTGCAGCATGGTGAATGTCATGAGAGAACAGGAAACAGTGTATAAAGGTAGCACAGAACAGAGATACCTAACCTTCTTAGTTAATAAAGCTTCTGTTTCTTAAATGTGTTAAATGATTACACCTTTCTCCACCAGGTCTCTGAGATAAGATGGTAATGGCAGAATGTTCAGGAAATCTGACATGCTTGTGAGGGAGAGATTTGTTAGCAGATGGGCCATTCAATTCTTCCTAAATAGAGCATCTTTGTCATTTGACAATTGAAAAAAGATGATGCTTTCATTTTACCCTTTGACATCTATCGAGTGTTATTTCTAAAGTGAAATGCTCAAAAGAGTCAATAGACTGCTCCCTTTTTATATTGCTTTGACTAGGTGTCAGCAATTCCAATCATATCAGATCATTTATTACTCTGTGAAAATCCCTTGACAAACTCAGAGATTAATTTGTTGTTTGGTCAGCTACTCAGGAGATATTTCTACTTCTTCCCACAATTGAGAAAGGTGCTTACAGTTCAGGCCACTTTTGATAATATCGCTTTGTATGAAATATAAGCCTCCAAGAGGAAGGAATCAAAGTAAAATCATGAGTTCGTTTCAAATCAAAACCACATCTCCATGCACTGTCAAAAATCCTCAGCTTTCTTTATTGCAAGTGCAGTTCATGCAGAGAAAAGATAAGAGTGCCCAGTAAACAAGTAGCTTTTGGAAGGCAGATAAAAATATAAAATGAAAGCACTCTATTGATGGATGGAAACCATTATTTGACTGCCCCGAGTTGATATTATATTTTATGGGATGGGAGTTAATATCTACCATATAGACTTACTCAGGTGAGAGCAACCACATTTCTTCAAATTGTCCATTTGAAAAATCAGTTCATAGAACTTTAAGGAAAATTTGTATTGGGTGCTGAGTCATTTCTGAAGGAAAACTCTAGAATTCAGAATCAGCGATATTGGTTGGAGGTTAGAAATGGTATAAATACTTTACAGGACAACAAGAGATAGAAAGCATGCAGATGGCACAGTTTCTTATAGTATTATGTGAACAACAGCTCTTGCCATCCACAATGTCCTCTGCAAAGTACTCTACATTAAATTAATTTGTGAGCCTTAGAGTACCATAAAGGGAAATTTCTTTAAAATGCAAATTATAGGGGTTTCATTTTCCTACTCTTATCTGCCAAATGAGCAAGTTCACATGTAGGAGAATGTATGTTCTTCCTCTTTAGCTGACCCTCAGAAACAGCCTGAAAGTGTCTGGGGATCCCTGAAGGTATGAGCATAGGATACATGAATTAAAACTTCAGTTTGCTCCTTTTAAAAGTAAGGATAATTATCCCTGCCTTATTGTATTGTTGTGAAGATTGGGATTCTTGTGTACCCATTCTTCTTTGGACATTATGAATGTGCAACCATTTTCATGTTTCTTCCTTCTTAGATTTCTCCTTATTAATAGCAGTCTGGTGTTTTAAGCATTCTGGGCCTAGAGAGGTCAGAGAGGAAAAGTTACAGGGGAATGTGTCCAACATGTGATCCTTAAATTAGGCAATGTAGATGGTCATTAACTCTGCCTTTTCTACCAGATAACCCCTATTCCATGTCCTTTGGTGTTCTTGGAATATTCTGAGTTGAAGACTCTTCCTTCTGTTCCTGTTTAAGGTGCTAATTTGCACTAAAGCTTTTTTTTTTAAGATTGATTTATTTATTTGAAATTCAGAGTTACACAGAGAACGAAGGAGAAGCAGAGAGAGAGATAGATGAGAGAGAGAGAGAGAGAATATTCCATCTGCTGGTTTACTTCCAAACTGGCCGCAACAACCGGAGCTGTGCAGATCTGAAGCCAGGGGCCAGGAGCTTCCTCCAAATCTCCCATGTGGGTGCAGGGGCCCAAGGACTCGGGCCATTTTTACAGCCTTCCCAGGCCATAGCGGAGAGCTGGATCAGAAGTGGAGCAGTGGAATGCTGCCACTGCAGGCAACGGCTTTACCCACTACACCACAGTGCCGGCCCATTGCACTAAAGCTTTTATTAGATTCCAAACTGGAGCAGAAAGATTTTTCCCCAGAAACTCCTTGTTTATATTTTTTCTAATATACTTGAATGAGAAAATTTTCCTGCAGGTATGAAGGGTATTTTATTCTAAGTCAAGACTGAACTGAGCTAGGGATCCTCACGCAGAGAAAGTTCCTACTGAGTACAAAGGACATTTTACGTTAAAATACTTATAGGACTTGGCCCATGTGTATATATAGTTTTAAGGATACATTGAGCAAAATTTTCTTTTTCATGTCCCCAGTGAGTGTCTTAAGAATACATACCAACAGTGATCTACATTCATTAAGGGACAAAACATTCATTTGGTGTAGCTCAATAACCTAGACTTTCAAAAATATAAGAGAAGTTCTTCTCTATGAGATGGGATGATGGGGTGTATTTGAAAGATCATTATTTTAACACTTTCATGGATAAAGCATTACTGAATTTTTTTAAAAAAGGAATGGACTATGATAACATTTCAATTTGGGAATCATTACTGCAGTAGAAAGGGAATTAACATAATTTTCTGTTTTTGGAGAAGGCACAAATAAACCAAACATACTTGTAACTTCCTGAGTACTATCATGAACTATAACTGCATAAAACACAGTTATTAATAAGTTAACTAAGTATTAAACATATATTTACCATTTAATCAATACTTAACAGCAATCTATCTCTAAGAAATATAGGAAATATGGGCCCAGCTCTCAGATATTCAAAAATACTGAAAAAACAGGCTATTATATTTCAACTTGTGAGTGGGATACACTATATTTCATGCTGAGCACTTCACATATCTGAAAATCTTCCTAAGTCTCTTGACATACGTCAGTTAGTTTGTAGCATATTTTCATGTAATACTAATTCATTCGCATTGGAGTTTAAATTATTGATAGCTAGTTCTTTCCAGCTAACAGGGAATGTACGAGAAATAGATCACTGAGCATCAGAAAAGTAGAGGAGATTAGGGAATCTGAGCTGGGAGAAGAAATATTATAAAAAAGACCAATAGTAGGATGTTGAAGAGAATTGTTTGCACCACAATTTTGTGTCAGGCTGTCTTTCCTGAAGTCCAGGTGAATTTATTACCAAAAGGAGCATCAAATAGAAGCAAAGTCATGCTAATCCAAATATACATTTGGGTTATGATTTTAAAATTATTAATTTTCACTAATATTTATGAAATATTTTAGGGGCAAAAACTTTGTATATTTATATTCTGAGCACATAGAATGCTGGAGCCTATGAGCCTGGTATATATATGTATATATATATAATTATATATATGTATATATATAAAATTATACACACATATATATAATTATATATGTATGTATATACATAATTATATATATGTATATATATGATTATATATATGTATGTATATATAATTATATATATATATATATATGATCTTCCCAATGGGCTACTCTTCTCTCCATTTTATATCATTTCATTTTCATCTCTTTTTTTTTGACAGGCAGAGTGGACAGTGAGAGAGACAGAGAAAAAGGTCTTCCTTTTTCCATTGGTTCACCCTCCAATGGCCGCTGTGGCTGGCGCACCATGCTGATCCGAAGCCCGGAGTCAGGTGCTTCTCCTGGTCTCCCATGCGGGTGCAGGGCCCAAGCACTTGGGCCATCCTTCACTGTACTTCTGGGCCACAGCAGAGAGCTGGACTGGAAGAGGAGCAAGCAGAATAGAATCTGGTGCCCCGACCTGAACTAGAACCCAGTGTGCTGACGCCACAGGTGGAGGATTAGCCTATTGAGCTGCGGTGCCAGCCCATTTTCATCTCTTTTATGAGTGGTTCTTCTTCTGAGCCCAAACTATGGTGTCCAAGGCTCCATCATCAAATCCGTATTTTCTCCTTCTACATATTTCCATTGTGTCCAGTTCTACTTCAATGATCAACTTTTCCTCGATAAATGTCAAGACAAGACATTCTAGTAACTTATTTATAGGCATTAAATTTGGAAACAAATAAACCTGGTTTCTAATTCATGCTTTTACTACTTAGCAGCTATGGGACTTAGGGCCTAATTTTCTGGCATTGGGGTGGGGGATTTTCTGTCCCACAGTTCACTCCTCTAATGTATACAAGAGTTGGAGCTGGGCCAAGTTGATGCCAGGGGCCTGGAACTCCATTCATGGCTCCCATGGAGGTGGCAAGGATCACCTTGCATCATCACCTGCTGTCTCCCATGGTATGCATTAGCAGGAAGTTAAATCAGAAGCAGAGTAAGTGAAACTTGAACCAGGCTCTCCAATATGGAATTGTGGGCTTACCAAACCACAGTTTAACTGTTGGGCTACAAGAACTCCCCTCCTTCCACCTCTTTATTTTCAAATTTGTTTGTCTATACTAGATCTTTTATTACATATGAAATTTTGGATCAGTTTGTCCACTTCTCCAAAAAGGATAGATTGCATTTGATAAGGTTGATGTTGACTCTAAAAATCAGTTATAAGAGTATTGCAATTGTAACAATGAGTTTTTCTTTTTTTTTTTTTTGCTTCTTTCCTTTTTTTGAGGTATTTTTTATTTAATAAATGTGAATTTACAAAGTGCAACTTTTGCATTGTTGTGGCTTCCCTCCCAAACTCCCTCCATCCCGCAGCTCTCCCATCTCCCACTCCCTCTCCCATCCCACTCTTCATCGAGTTTCATTTTCAATTATCTTTATATACAGAAGATCAACTTAGTATATACTAAGCAAAGATTTCAACAGACTGCACCCACACAACCACACAAGATATAGAGTACTGTTCGACTGGTAGTGTTATCTTTAACTCTCATAGTAAAACACATTAAGGACAGATCCTACATGAGGAGCATGTGCCCAGTGACTCCCATTGTTGATTTAATAATTGACAATCTTATTTATGACGTCAGTAATCACCCAAGGCTCTTGCCATGAGCTGTCAAGGCTATGGAAGTCCCTTGAGTTCACCAACAACTCTGAACTTGTTTAGTCAAGGCGATATTACAGTGGAGGTTCCTTCCTCCCTTCAGAGAAAGGTGCCTCCTTCTTTGATGGCCCGTTTTTTCTGCTGGGGTCTTGTTCACCGAGACCTTTCGTTCAGGTTGTTTTTGCCACAGTGTCTTGGCTTTTCATGGCTGTGAGACTCTCATGAGCCTTATAGTCAGATCCGAATGCCCCAAGGGTTGATTCTGAGGCTGGAGTGCTGTTTAGGGCATTTGCCATTCTATGAGTCTGCTACATGTCCCGCTTCCCCCACAGGATCATTCTCTCACTTTTAATTCTATCCTTCATTATTTGAAGACACTGGTCTTATTTGTGGAATCTCTTCGACACTTACCCTACCTTTTTGATCAATTATGTACTTGAACTTATCACTTTAACAAGTGAGCTGGCATTGGTACATGCCTCCTTGATAAGACTGAATTGGAATCCCCTGGCACATTTCTAGCTCTACCATTGGAGGTAAGTCCAAGTGAGCTTGTGTTGACTTGTATATCTCCTCCCTGTCTTATTCCCACTCTTATATTTAACAGAGATCACTTTTCTGTTAACTTTAAATGCCTAACAATAATTGTGTATTAATTACAGAGTTCAACCAGTGGTATTAAGTAGAACAAAAAGAACAACAACAACAACAAAATACTAAAAGGATTAAAATAGTAAGTTGTTCCTCAACAGTCAAGACAAGGGCTGATCATATCATTGTTTCTCATAGTGTCCATTTCACTTCAACAGGTTTCCCCTTTGGTGCTCAGTTTTCACCAATCAGGGAAAACAAATGATATTTGTCTCTTTGGGACTGGCTTAATTCACTCAGCATGATGTTTTCCAGATTCCTCCATTTTGTTGCAAATGACTGGGTTTCATTGTTTCTTACTGCTGTATAGTGTTCCATAGAGTACATATCCCATTATTTCTTTATCCAGTCATCTGTTGATGGGCATTTATGTTGATTCCATGTCTTAGCTATTGTGAACTGAGCTACAACAAACATTTAGGTGCAAACATCTCTTTCTTTCACATTTAATCCCATTTGGGTAAATTCCAAGGAGTAGGATGGCTGGGTCCTGTGGTAGGGCTATATTAGGGTTTCTGAGGACTCTCCAAACTTCCTTCCATAGTGGCTTTACCAGTTTGCATTCCCACCAACAGTGGGTTAGTGTCCCTTTTTCCTCACATCCTTGCTAGCATCTGTTGTTAGTTGATTTCTGTATGTAAGCCAATCTAACCAGAGTGAGGTGAAACCTCATTGTGGTTTTGATTTGCATTTCCCTGATGGCTAGGGATCCTGAGCATTTTTTCATGTGTCTGTTGGCCATTTGGATTTCCTCTTTTGAAAAATGTCTGTTAGGGTCCTTGGCCCATCCTTTTATTGGGTTGTTTGTTTGTTTTTTCCCCTGTGGAGTTTCTTGATCATTTTATAGATTCTAGTTGTTAATTCTTTATCAGTTGTATAGTTTGCGAATAACATCTCCCATTCTGTTGGTTGCCTCTTCACTTTCCTGACTATTTCTTTTGCTGTAAAGAAACTTTTCAATTTGAGGTAATCCCATTTGTTGATTTTATCTTTGATTACCTGTGCCTCTGGGGTCTTCTCCAGGGATTCTTCACCTGTTCCAATGTCTTGAAGGGTTTCCCTTATGCTCTCAATTAGTTTCATGGTATTGTGGTGTAACTCTAGTTGTTTATCCATGTTGAATGGATTTTTGTATAAGGTGTAAGTTAGGGGTCTTGCTTCATACTTCGACATGTGGACATCCAGTTTTCCCAGCACCATTTCTTGAAGAAGCTGTCCTTGTTCCAGGGGTTGGTTTTAGGTCCTTTGTCGAATATGAGTTAGTTATAGATGTTTGGATTGATCTCTGTTGTCTATCCATCTGTTTTTGTACCAGTACCAAGCTGTTTTGATTATAACTGCCCTGTAGTATGTCCTGAAATCTGGATTGTGATGCCTTCAGATTTGTTTTTATTGTATAGGATTGCTTTAGCTATTCGCGGTCTCCTGTTTCTCCATATGAATTTCAGCATCATTTTTTCTAGGTCTTTGAAGAATGACTTTGGTATTTTGATTGGTATTGCATTGAACTTGTAAATTGCTTTTGGGATAATGGACATTTTGATGATATTGATTCTTCCAATCAATGAGCATGGAAGATTTTTCCATTTTTTTGTGTCTACTTTTATTTTTTTTGCTTAATGTTTTGTAATTTTCAATCATAGAGGTCTTTGACATCCTTGGTTAAATTTATTCCAAGGTACTTGATTATTTTTGTGGCTGTTGTGAATGAGATTGATCTTAGAAGTGCTTCCTCAGCCAGGCATTGTCTATGTATACAAAGGCTGTTGATTTCTGAGCGTTGACTTTGTACCCTGCTACTTTTCCAAACTCTTTTATGAGTTCCAATAGTCTCTTATAGGAATTTATTGGATTCCCTGTATATAGGATCTAGTCATCTGCAAATAGGGATAGTTTCACTTCTTCCTTTCCCATTTGTATCCCTTTAATTTCTTTTTCTTGTCTGATGGCTCTGGCTAACACTTCTTGGACTGTATTGAATAGCAATGGTGAGAGTGGCCATCCCTGTATGGTGCCAGTTTTCAATGGAAATGCCTCCAACTTTTCCCCATTCAATATGATGCTGGCTATTGTTTTATCATAAATTGCCTTAACTGTGTTGAGGAATGTTCCTTCTAACCCCAATTTGCTTAGAGTTTTCATCATGAAAGGGTGTTGTATTTTGTCAAATGCTTTCTCTACATCTATTGAGATAATCATATGATTTTTGTTTCTCAATTTGTTAATATGATGTATAACATTGATTGACTTTCGAATATTGAAACATCCCTGCATACCAGGAATAAATCCCACTTGGTCCAGTAAATGATCTTTCTGATGTGCAGTTGGATTCATTTTGCCAGAATTTTGTTGAGTATTTTTGCATCTATGTGCATCAGGGAGATAGGTCTGTAGTTTTCTTTCTCTGGTGTGTCTTTTCTGGGCTTAGGAATTAAGGTGATATCGGCTTCATAGAAAGAGTTTGGGAGGATTCCCTCCCTTTCAATTGTTTTGAATAATTTGAGAAGGAATGGAGTTATTTGTTCTTTAAATGTCTGGTAGAATTCGGCGGTGAAGCCATCCAGTCCTGGGCTCTTCTTTTTTGATAGTGTGTTTATTACTGATTCAATTTCTTTCATGTTTACAGGTCTGTTTTGATTTTCTGTATCTTTCTAGCTCAGATTAGGAAGGTTGTATGTGTCCAGGAATCTATCCATTTCTTTCAAGTTCCCCAATTTGTTAGCACACATCTCTTTGTAGTGGTTTCTGATGATTCTTTTTATTTCTGTTGTGTCTGTTGCATTTCCATTACTATCTTTGATTTTACTTATGTGGGTCTTCTCTCTTCCTGTTTTTCATTAGTTGGGCCAATGCTGTGTCGATTATGTATATTTTTTCTAAGAACCAGCTCTTGGTTTTGTTGATCTTTTGTATTGTTTTTGTGGTTTCAATTCTGTTTATTTCCTCTCTAATCTTTAATATTTCCTTACGTCCAGCGCCGCGGCTCACTAGGCTAATCCTTCGCCTTGCAGCGCCGGCACACCGGGTTCTAGTCCCGGTCGGGGCACCGATCCTGTCCCGGTTGCCCCTCTTCCAGGCCAGCTCTCTGCTGTGGCCAGGGAGTGCAGTGGAGGATGGCCCAAGTGCTTGGGTCCTGCACCCCATGGGAGACCAGGAGAAACACCTGGCTCCTGCCATCGGATCAGCGCGGTGCGCCAGCCGCAGCACGCTACCGCGGCGGCCATTGGAGGGTGAACCAACGGCAAAAGGAAGACCTTTCTCTCTGTCTCTCTCTCTCACTGTCCACTCTGCCTTTCAAAAATAAAAATAAAATAAAATAAAATAAATAAATAAATAAATAATATTTCTTTACTTCTGCTGGGTTTGGGCTTGATTTGCTGCTGTTATTCTAAATCCTTGAGGTGCATGGAGAATTCATTTGTTTGATTCCTTTACAGATTCTTGATGTAGGCACCAACTGCTATGAACTTTCCTCTTAGCACTGCTTTTGCTGTATCCCACAGGTTTTGATAGGTTGTGTTATCATTTTCATTTGTTTCTAGAAATCTTTTGATTTCTCTTTTGATTTCCTCGATGACCTGCTATTCATTCAGAATCATGTTGTCCATTCTCCCTATTTTTGCATATAGTGTAGAGATTCTTGGGTTGTTGTTTTCGATTATCACTGCACTATGGACTGAGAAGATGCATGGTATAGTTTCAATTTTTTTTTAATTTGTTTAGGCTCCCTTTATGGCCTAGCATATGGTCAATCCTAGAATTCATTCCATGTACTGGGGAGGAATATGTGAACTCTGTTGCTGTGGGGTGGAAGGTTCTGAAGATATCTACTAGGTCTATTTGGTCTGTAGTGTCAATTAGCTCTGTTGTTTCCTTGTTGAATTTCTGTCTGGTTGATCTGAGAGTGGGGTGTTGAAGTCCCCTGTTACTATTGTATTTGAATCTATATTTCCCTTTAAGTCCTTTAGTAATTCTTTCAAGTAGCCAGGTGTTAATTAGGTGCTTATACATTTATAATAGTAATGTCTTCATGTTGGATAGATCCTTTAATCATTATATAGTGCCCTTCTTTGTCTCTTTTAATAGATTTTATGTTAAAGTCTATTTTGTCTGATATTAGGATGGCCACTCCAGCTCTTTTTTTTGATTTCTGTTAGCTTGGAATATCTTCTTCCATCCTTTCACTTTCAGTCTGCGTGCATCTTTGCTGATAAAGTGTGTTTCCTGAAGGCAGCATATAGATGGATTCTCTTCCTTGATCCAATCAGCTAGTCTGTGTCTCTTGGTAGTAGAGTAAAGGCCATTCACATTCAGTGTGACTACTACTACTACTGTCACACTGGCTGCTTTCCACCCACTGCAGCTCTGATTGGGGGGTGGGCAGAGACACCAAAGAGTCCTGGCATGTTCAGCCCCTCAGCTCGTCCCCCTGGATTGCGCTCTCTTCCCACAGGTGCTAGTTTTGTTTTGTTTTCTATTTCCTCCCCCTCTCAGTAGTGCATGTCTCACCTGTTCATCCCAGGGTGGGTTGGGCGGGGTGGCAGTGGCTGCAGTGGTGCCAGCTGCCCTGTCTCACCTCATCTTCCAGCGCTGGTGTGTAGACTCATTGGCTGGTGTCCTGCACTGTGGGCGTCCGTGCCCTCCTCGCGGGTCCACCTTGTCTCACTAGTTCTGAAAGAATTTCTTCTGCAGTATTTTTTTTCCTAACTTTTTCCTGAAACTGCAGAATCTTCACTTTTATTGAACTATCTTTTCCCGGACTGTCAGTGTACTCCCTCCATATTCTGCAATCTTCCCCTCCCTCATCATGAGTTTTTCAATTCATGATCATGGATGCTTTCCCATTGCTTTGCATCTTCTTTAATTTATCTCAGTCATGTCTTCTAAGTCTTACACTTCTTACACAATTGTTGTGTATGTAGATCTATGTATGCATCCATACCACAGAGCTTTTCTAGACACTTGAAGAATGTTGGTTTTTCTACTAAGTACTTGATGAATCTTTTATTTAGTAGAGAATTAAGCTTGTGATTATGAAATAAATTTAAAATATGTCATAGTAAATATTGAAAAATAAGAAAGGAAGGGGAATAGAGGATAAGAATGTGGGAGGATAGGGTGGAAAGTATCATTATGCTCTTAAAACTATATATATTTATTACATGAAATTTGTTCCCTTTATATAAATAAAAAAGGAAATAATGAGCTATTTTGATGATTTATATATACAATTTGCATTTTGCAACTTTGCAGAACTCACTTTGTGTTTAATTTTTTTTCTAGCGGTTTCTATAAAATTTTTTATATACAAGATTGTGTCATCTGCAAATAGAGATATTTTTACTGCTTCTTCCCAATGTAGATGTAATTTCTTCTTGTCCAGTTATTCTTACTAGAGTCCCCATACAGATTGAAAATAAATGGTGAGATGTCCTTTCTCTGTTTTGTAACTCAGGGAAAGCTTTCAGTCTTATACCATCAAACATGTTATCTGTGGGTTTTTTTCATAGATGTGCTTTATAAGTTGGAGAAATTTTTCCTCTACTCCTAATTTTTAAATTGTTTTTCATCATGTAAGGGTCTTCTTATTTTTATATTTCTATTGCCATGGTAATATGGAGTTTATACTTCGTCATGTATTATATTGATTTTTTTTTCAAGTTGAACTGATCCTCCAATCCTGGTTTAAATCTGTTATTTATGGTGTAGAATCCTTTTAATGTATTCCTGAATTTGATTTGCTGTCATTTTCTTTAGGATTTTTATATAAATATTTATAAAGTTTATTGGTCTGTAGAATTTTCTTTTTCACCTTCTAGTATTTTTATTTGGTGTTGTTAGTAGGGAAAACACTGTCTTCACAGAAGGAATTGGAGAGTCCTTTTTCATTCACGTTCCTCACTCTTTCCTTTTTTCCCTTCATTTATTTCTTCATCCTCTCTCCTTTATTGAAAAGAGTGGTATTAATTCTTCTTTGATCATTAGGTAGAAATCATCAGTAAAATTCTATTCTTAGACTTTCTTTATAAAAATTTTTGGATTGCTGATTTAATTCCTTTATGTTTAGTAGGCCTGTTCAAATTTTCTGTTTCTGTGTTCAGTTTCAATATTTCATATCTTTCTAAGAATATATGTATTTTCTGGTTTTTCTAATTTCTTAATTAAGAGTTAATCATAGTATTTCTATATATGTAATATATAATATATATGTAATATGTGTAATTTACATATTATACATATGTATGTAATTAATACAAATATTACACATATACAAGTAATAACTTCTTTCTTATCTCATGGTCATCCTAGCCAAAGATTTCTGAATTTGTTGATTTTTTCAAAGATTCATTTTGGGTTGTCATTTATTTTTATCTATTGTTTTTCCATATTATATTTTTTTGATTAGTTTTTTTTTAAATTATTTTTTAACTTTTATTGAATATAAATTTCCAGTGAACAGCTTATGGATTACAATGGCTTCCCCCTCCCATAACTTCCCTCCCACCCGCAACCCTCCCCTCTCCCGCTCCCTCTCCCCTTCCATTCACATCGATTCATTTTCAATTCTCTTTATATACAGAAGATCAGTTTATTATATATTAAGTAAAGATTTCAACAGTTTGCACCCACATAGAAACACAAAGTAAAACATACTGTTTGAGTACTAGTTATAGCATTAAATCACAATGTACAGCACATTAAGGACAGAGATCCCACATGAGGAGCAAGTGCACAGTAGCTCTTGTTTTTGACCCAACAAATTGACACTCTAGTTTATGGTGCCAGTAACCACCCTAGGCACTTGTCATGAGTTGCCAAGGCTATGGAAGCCTTCCAAGTTTGTTGACTCTGATCATATTTAGACAAGGTCATAAAAGACAGGGTGATGATAGTAACCAATGATCCTAAGAGTGGTATTAACCAGCATTAAGTGGGGAAAAGGACCATCAGTACACACAGGTTGGGAGTAGAGCCATTGGTGGTAGATTTGAGGTTATGATTACAAAGGAATGAGGCCCAAGTGCACTAGACAGGGTCTAGAACAAAGGACAGAGTCATTATTAGAGGAGCTAAGAAAGGTGCTGTCTAAGGTAAATTGAGTTTTCTGATTGAGAGGCAAATAGAACCTGACAGAAGGGGCTTGATAATAATCTGTTGGGCTTAAGGACTTGTAAGTTAAGAGGCTCAGACCTACCTATCTCTTCACATGGGGTACATCCTAAGGGAGGTGTGAACCTCCTAGGGGAAGGTACTCTGTTGACTTTGATTACTTGGCTGGCCTGGGAGGAGAGCTGGCCAGGTAAAGACAGGGGGATCTCTAACAAGAAATTTACAGTTCTGCCTGCAATGTTGCTGACCCTACTTGGCCGTCCCCTCAGCTGCAGTGGTCACTTTGGAAGTTGGGCTGAGTGAAGGGCTTTTCAGCTTAGAGCCAATAAGATCTGTGGCTCTGACCTGGGCATCCTTCGACTCTAGGGCAGGTCCATTTCCAGTTATCCAACTCTTGGCAGAGCTGCCAGGGCTCTTCACAAGCTGACTTCTGCTGAAGCCCAGGCTTACCACATTGAAAGCCACTGCAGTGGACTGGCCTGTTGGGTCTCCTTGAGGGCAGATCACTGTACAGATCAGCCATTAATAGGCCTGCCACCCATTGCTTCCGATGCCTAGCTTTCTTTTCCTCCTGGTTTGTGTTAAAGCAGACCAGAGGATGCAAGTCAAGGGAGTGCCCAAGTCCCATCTCTAATCTTCGGTGGCCTGAACTACAAGTCTATAGTCACAGGCATGTTCTGTAGTAGTTTTTCTAAGGTAGACAATGCCCATGAGGAAAATTATATTCTCACTTTAAAACTTTCTTTCCCTTTGGTCTGAAAGGGAGGTGTTTTCTACTTACTGTATACTTCACTGATGGCGAAGTAAATCTAGCTATGAGATTATAATTTAAGCTCTTATTTTGCTATGCTATTACAGAAAAATGTTAGCCATCTTTTTTATAAGGTCTAAAGATTAAATTGTGCATCCTACAGATTCCTTCATAATAGAATTAGTTTCCTACCTTGAGGAGAATAGAGAAATGAAAGAACAAGTTGGGCTTAGAATAGAGAAATGAGGGAGCAAGTCCTAGATCACTTGCTGACAAAAGCAATATTACATGAATACTTAGAAAACAGTTTCAACCATTAGATAACAACTTAAGAAAACATTTACCAGAAGGTCCAATGCCTTCTATAAATTTTAAGAATCATGTGTTTGGAAACACCTCTTAAATATCTAATATGGTGTAGTTGGTTTAACCAGTAAACTTAAGCACAACCATATAAAATGTTTTTAGTTTCTTTCTACCAACAAGGATAAAACATATGATGCATAGATTCAGGTCACACGAATTAAAATGTATCTTTGATTAAATTTAGCAGCTTAAATTTATGGATAATCTTGTCTATAAGCCAATTAAAATAAAATAATAAATTTCTTAATATAATTTCCCCATGTTGACATACAATGTGTACACACATATAACATAACATAAGAGACCAATATTGCAATTTTAATAATAGCTTTTGAAATCTTTAACTCTTTTTGTAGATTGCCAATTGATTTGAATTGCTTTTTCTTTTTAGTAACCTCAGTGAACCATACTTTCTCCAAGTTGGTACTGTTAATACATTATTGGCTTCATCTGTTTACAGAGCCATCCCAAAGTACTGAATACAATAGAAGTGGCTGGAAAAAGTCCATAGGAACCTATAGGAGGACAGCTAAACACAGAACCAACAACGCTTTAGTTTTATGAGCAGCAAAGCATATAGAACTGTGGATGACAAAAGACTTTATGTTGCCATGTTTAAAATGATAAACTCATCAACCAACAAGAGGCACTTGCTTACTTCACAGTATTTTTGAAAGCACCTGTAGGATTTTACAATTATTCAACCCTTTAGGCCTCTGAGGCTTTCTCATTAAGATAACTATCATGTCTAGTAACACAAGATCATTAGACTTTTTAATTCTCAAACATTTGTATTAATAGCATTTTCCATTATAGAAACTTAATTTTAGTACCACATCACATCTTGACAGTCCTTCTAATATAATCCAAATAGCCTGATTAGTTGGTGTCTCTATAAGATGAGAAACATAGATCCTTCGATTTTTTCAGTTGGGCCCAAAGTTGAAAAACCAAAGTCCAAGATTTACTGGTAATTTTAGAGTCCAGATTGTTTGAAACTTTGATTTTTTGAATACCTGTCAAGAATGCCAAGAAGGCTCAAAATCAAAAATATCTGGTTGAAATAAGATTCCTTAAAATCATGACATAATATAGAACAAATTTGATCATTGTTACAAGGTGATTATTCAATTCTTTGAAAATAAGCACATATTTAAATAACCCATAGCTCTTAATAAAAATTCAGCTGTTTTTGAACAATTAGAATTTAACAGACATCAAGAGAACATAATAGATTATTTTAACACATTGCTTTAACAGAGAATCAGATTTTAATTCTATGTCAAAGAGAAATTTAGCTTCCTATGATCTTTGCTGTGAGATTTCCTTCCTTTACCTTCTTTCATATTGATGACCATGTTTCTGTGTTTCTGTGTGTAACACATCTTTAAGCATCTTTTGCAGGGCAGGACGAGTGGCAACAAATTCTTTCAGTTTCTGTTTGCTATGAAAAGTCTTAATTTCACCTTCATTCACAAATGAGAGCTTTGCAGGATATAATATTCTGGGCTGGCAGTTTTTCTCTCTTAGTACCTGGGCTATGTCTCACCATTCCCTTCTAGCTTATATGGTTTCTGATGAGATGTCTGCTGTGAGTCTAATTGGAGATCCTCTGAGAGTAATCTGGCGTTTCTCTCTTGCACATTTTGGAATCTTTTCTTTATGTTTCACTGTGGTGAGTTTGATTACAACATGTCGTGGTGAGGATCTCTTTTGGTCATGATTACTAGGGGTTCTATGAGCTTCCTGTACTAGGATAGCTCTGTCCTTCTCCAGACCCGGGAAGTTCTCTGCAAGTATCTCACTAAAAAGGCCTTCTAATCCTTTCTACCTCTCCATGCCTTCAGGAACTCCCAGAACCTGAATGTTAGGTTTTTTAATAGTATCCTGTAGAATCCTGACAGTATTTTTTAGATTTCTAATTTCCTCTTCTTTTCTTTGGTTTGACTGTATACTTTCCTGTGCTCTGTCTTCTAAGTCCGATATTCTCTCTTCTGTTTCACTGACTCTGTTTTTAAGGCTCTCTAATGTGTTTGTCATTTGATCTATTGAATTCTTCATTCCATTATGATTTCTCGTCACGATCACAGTTTCTTGTTCTACTAGTTGTTTCATTTCATTTTGATTCCTCCTTAATATTTCATTTTCACGGGAGAGATTTTCTATCTTGTCCATTAAGGATTTCTGTAGTTCAAGAATTTGTTTTTGAGAACTTCTTAATGTTCTTATCAATTTTTTGAGATCCGCTTCTTGCATTTCTTCTATCTCATCATCTTCATAATCTTGAATTGGGGTGTCTTTTTCATTTGGGGGCGTCATAGTGTCTTCCTTGTTCTTGTTATCTCGGTTTTTGCGTTTGTTGTTTGGCATGTTGGAGATATTTGGTTTCTTCACTGTGGTGTTTTTTTCTTGATATACTATGGCTCTAGGTTAAGTGGACTGTCTGCTTTTGATGGAGCCTTAGAGGCTTGAGATGAGTGTGGCCTGAGAGCTCTGTTTGTTTCCTCATGTTTGAGGGTGTGCCAAAGGTGACACTCCCAGGTTAGGCGTGGTAAATCTCTCTTTCTTTCATTCTTTTTAATTTTTATTCAAAAGGTTGTAATTCTGCACAGCTGAACATAATTGGAGGTAGTTAGCAGGCGAATGATATACCCACAGGAGCCAGAGTTCAGAAGCTCTTTGCCAAGGACCACACAGGGAATCTGTGCTGCCCTCAATGTGGGCTCCAATTCTCCTGCAGTCTCCCACTGGGTTGCCAAGTTAGATGCTAATCTCCTGTTATTTCACCCCCCCAGAGTCAGGTTTTTCTGCTTGGCTCAGGGCCAGTGCAGACCTGAGCTCGCCCTGCTTATGATGTATGTCTAAAATGGCGCCTGCTCTTTGTCTTGCTCACCTTTGAGGGGTGAGTGGATTGAGAGAAACTGGTGTCTGTATCAGTCACTTTTTTTTTCTCTTTCTCTTCTAGTTAGCCTGGTGAACTTTTCTCCACGTTGTTTCAAGCCTCGTTCCCTCTAGTCTCCTCTTTCCACTTGCCCGCCATGTCTCGGGATATTGAGTTTTGGCTCACCTCGCGTTCTAGCGCTGGCTTGTTGATTCTGCTGCTGGTGTCCCAAACTTGGGCTCCCACACTCTCCATGCAGGTCCACTCTGAATCACTAGTTCCAGAATTGTTTCCTCTGCTGTTTCTTCCCCTACTCTTCCTTGACCCTGCAGTATCTCAACTTTTATTAACCTGTGTCTTTCCGAACCATCAGTGTGCTCCCTTCCTATTCCGCCATCTTGCCACTCCCCTTATCCTTTCCATATTATATTTTATTTGTTTTCTATAATATTTTTATTTCCTTTCTTCTGTTTATCCTATTTTTAACTTGTTTTTATTTTTTTACTTCCCCATAGTAAAAGATTAGGTTATTATTTTGACATTTTTATAAATGTAGCTATTTACAGTTATAATATTTCTGTGAATCACTGTTTTGCCTGCATTTCATATGTTCTCGTCACTATCACAGTTTCATGTTCTAGTAGTTGTTTCATTTTATTTTGATTCCTCCTTAATATTTCATTTTCACACAAAAGATTTTCTATCTTGTGCACTAGGTATTCTGTAGTTCAAGAATTTGTTTTGAGAACTTCTTAATGTTCTTATCAACTTTTTGAGATCTGCTTCTTGCTTTTCCTCTATCTCTTTATCTTCATAATCTTGAATTGGAGTGTCTTGTTCATTTGGGGGCATCATAGTGTCTTCCTTGCTCTTGTTACCTCAGTTTTTGTGTTGTTTGGCATATTGGAGATAATCTTTGTGTTTTTGTTTTTGTTTTTTTTTTTTGCTGTGGTGTTTTTTTCTCCTTATGCTATGCCTCTAAGTGGGCTACCTGCTTTGATGGATCTTTAGAGGCTGTGATGGTTGTGGCCAGAGAGCCAAAGGTGACTCACCCAGATTCTTCTCTCCCTCGCTCACTCTCTCTTTTTTTTTTTTTGTTTCCTTTTTCTTTTTCTTTTTCTTTCTTTTTTTTTTTTTTTGACTCATTTGGGAAGTGATTCCACACAGCTGAGTTGAATTGAGGGTAATTGAAATCTGGCCTCTGTGCGTATTCGTTTGATTTACCCCTGGGACCACAGAAAGAGTTTTTGCAGCCCTCAATGTGTTCTCAAATTTCTCCACTGTCCCAAGGTTGCCGAGTT
Organism: Lepus europaeus; assembly: GCF_033115175.1. Classification (NCBI taxonomy): domain Eukaryota; kingdom Metazoa; phylum Chordata; class Mammalia; order Lagomorpha; family Leporidae; genus Lepus; species Lepus europaeus. Next base: position 34,882,063 of record NC_084850.1, on the reverse strand, counting down.
TGTGTACTCGGTGAGTTCGCTCGCCCCCCCCTCGGATTTTCACTGTCTCAGATTGTTAGCTCCACCTACTTTCACTAGATTCTAACCTCCTGTTATTTCTCCCTACCAGAGTCAAGTTTTTCTGCTTGGCTACTTGCAGTTGCCGCTTTGCATATGTAAAATGGTGCCTGCTCTTTGTCTTGCTTGGCTTTGTAAGTTGAGTGGAGAGAGAGGCTAGTGTCCATGCGGTTCCCCTTATTTATTCATTTTTTTTCTCTCCTCCAGTCAGCCTAGTGAACTTTGCCCAGTGGGGCCTCAGGCCTCTTTCTGCCTTTCCCCACCAATGTCTCGGGTTTCTGAGGTTTTTGTCTTACCTCCCCTTCCCGCGCTGGCGAGATTCTGTGGCTCGGCTCCCATGGCTGGGCTTCCATGCGGTGGGCTCCCCGTATGTCCTCTGTGTCACATCCACTAGATCTGGAAGCGTTTCCTCTGCAGTTTTTTTCTTGAGTCTTTTCCTGAGGCTACAGTAACTCCAATTTTATTTAACTATCTTTTCCCAGACTATTGGTGCGCACCCTCACTATCCGCCATCTTGGCTCCGCACCCCATATGTTCTCTTATATTGTGTTTTAGATTTATTTGTCTCCAAGTATTTTCTAATTCCCCTCATCAGTTTTTGATTGATCCACTGGTTATTTAGGACTGTGTTGTTTTTAATTCCCATTTGTTTATTTTCTGCATTTTCTTTGATTATTCATCTCTTAGATTATTTGTGTTATGAGGACATACCTTGCATGATTTTGATTCTTTAATACTTATTGAGGCTTGCTTTATGCTCTTGGCTATGGTTTATACTGGAGGATGTTCCTGAATTCATATGATCCTGATATTGGGTGGAGTGATTTATACCTGTCTCTTAGGTATAGTTGATTTATAGTGTTGTTTCATTTCTTTGTTGTTAGAGTTCTCAATTGCTCTATGCACTATTGAATGTGGATTTTTGAAATCTCCAACTACGACTATGGTGAGAGATAGAGAGAGAGAGAGAGAGAGAGAGAGAGAGATCTTCCATCTGCTGGTTTACTCCCCAAATTCCTGCAATGGTTGAGAATGGGCCATGGCAAAGCCAGGGTTCTGGAACTTCAGACACATCTACCATGTGGTTCCAGGGGCCCAAGCACTTGAACAATCTCCTGCTGCTTTCCAAAGTGCATTAGCAGGGAGCTAGATCAGAAGTGGAGGAGCTAGGACTGAAATCTATGCTTATATGGGATGTTGGTGTCACAGGTAGTGGCATAACCCACTGTATCACAAATTCTGCCCGTGGTTGCTTCATGTATTTTTGGATTCTGTTGTTAAGTAAATGTATGCATACAATTTTATGTCTTCTTTATGGATTGACCCTTCTTCTGGTTATGAAATATCCTCTTTATATCTAATAATTTATTGTTCTGGACTATATTTTATGTAATTGGTATTTTAAGATATTTTATGATTTTTAAAACTTCTTTCTGTGGATCTGGAGGTCATGGAAAAGCTAATTATAAAATGCAATATTTAGAACTCTTCTTTGTTCAGATCCATCAGAATTTCAGTCAGTAATTGTTTAGTTGACTTAAAAATCATCCATGTTTTCCTTGAAAAATAGCCATGGTAACAGAGCAAGTGTATACCTCACTTCCCAGCTCTGCATCTGTTGGAGTCACATTCATAACATACAATTTGTCTAGGTTGGAGTATTTACCCCTCAAAAAATAGCAATTGCATACATTCAAATATTTGACTTTTTAAAAATAAATATTTATTTGCTACAGAGAGAGGGAGAGACAGGGAGAAAAGTCTTCCATCTGCTGGTTCAGTGTCCAAATGGCTGCATGGCCGGAGCAGGGCTGATCCAAAGCCAGGAGCCAGGCACTTCTTCCAGATCTCCCACATGTGTGCTGGGGCCCAATTACTTGGGCCATATTCCTCTGCTTTCATAGGCCATAAGCAGAGAGCTGGATCAGAAGATGGGTTGCCAGACAGGAACCTGTGCCCATATGGGATGCCGAGGCTGCAGGCAGCAGCTTAACCTATTATGCCACAGATCTGGTCCCCAATGTTTTGCTTTTAGAAGAGCTCTTATATAAGCACATTATCAATCATGTCAGACTTGCTTGTACCTATTGAATTATTTTATTGACTTTGTTTTATGCCATTCACGATTAACTTTCTAGGTTGCAAGGAAATTTTTGGAATTTTTCTGTGCTCTATGTAAAAATATTCATAATTACAATTATTTTTTAGAAATTTTTGGAATGAATAAATTCCTCAAGTCACAAGTAAGTTTTTGTCTTTAAATTTCAATGTCAGCATATTTGCTTCACTTAATCTGGACGTAAAACTTGATCTTCCTTTTTTTACTCATGTCAGAAAATATTTTTTTGCGATAAAAGTTGAGCCTGACAAATCTTGAAAACAAAAGTTAATATTCAGAATTTCTTTGGAAAAAGGCATTGTCTGAGCTAGCCAGTGCCATAATTATTTTCTCCTGCAGGTTGCTTATTTTTTGCAGGTACAAATACACAGCAGCCATCCTCTGTAAACTATAAAGCAAATAGTACATTCTGACATCTGGTTATGAAATATAATCAGGATCAAAATCATCCTGTGTTCATGTGCTTTGCTCCTATTTAAGTTGGCTAAAAGGAGTTTTTATTTTGAAGTTGCTCTTAAGTAATGACCTTTATTGACAAATGCAAGCCCAATGTAGATTGATTATGGCTAAGTTACAAAGTGTCCCTGTAGCATTTCGAATGGAAATGCTGACTGTGTGTGCCTTTAGTAGAGCCAGGCTGGCGCCATAAACTAGAGTGTCAATTTGTTGGGTCAACAACAGGAGCCACTGTGCAGTTGCTCCTCATGCGGGATCTCTGTCCTTAATGTGCTGTACATTGTGATTTAATGCTATAACTAGTACTCAAATAGTATGTTTCACTTTGTGTTTCTATGTTGGTGCAAACTGTTGAAATCTTTATACTAAATTGATCTTCTGTATATAAAAAGAATTGAAAATGAATCTTGATGCAAATGGAAGGGGAGAGGGAGCGGGAGAGGGGAGGGTTGCGGGTGGGAGGGAAGTTATGGGAGGGGGAAGCCATTGTAATCCATAAGCTGTACACTGGAAATTTATATTCATTAAATAAAAGTTAAAAAAAAAGAAAAAACAAACAAAAAAAACCAAAACAAAACAAAAAAAAAAGATTGCAGTTTGCAAAATACCAGGGAACATTTGAATCTGAAGGGATTATCTTTCTTTTAGCGAATTTTTATAGTTTTCTTTTTAAATTTTTTATTTTAATTAGTTTTGAAAGGATTCAGTGTGATTTGTAGATACAATTTTAAGGACATGATGATATTCCCTTCCTCCTTCCCTCCCTTTCTCTACCTCTCACCCTCTTTTATACTTCCTTTTTTCCTTCTTTTTACTTTTTTTTTAAAATCCTTTCATGTGTTAGAGACTTATGTGCAGATAATTCAATTCAATTTTTAAAAACATTTTTTTTCATTTTATTTGAAAGACAGAGAGATGGATAAAGAGACAGAGAAATCTTCTATCTGCTGATTTACTCCTTCCTGACCAAATTCCCTTAACAACCAGGGCTGGGCCAGGCCTAAGCCAGAAGCCAGGAACTCCACCTGGTCTCCCATGTGAGTGGCAGGGACCTATGCACAGAAGCCATCACTTGTTGCTTGCAAGTTTGAACATTAGCAGGAAACTGGATCAGAAGGAGAGAAGCCAGTCCTTGCTTGAACCAGGTACTCTGTATAGGATGCAGGCATACCATGTGGTGACTTAACTACTGTGCCAAATATCTGCTCAGGATAATTCATTTCTATTTGGAATTTTTTCAGTAAACTAGATAACATTTCCAGGATAATAATGAAATATAAATTTGCAAGTCTGTTTAAATACCGTTTTTTCTATGTATTAATTGTGTGATTTTGGTCAATTTTTTTAAGATCTTTAAGCTTTAGTTTCCTCACCTGCATAATGGAAATACTAACGCATGCTTTACAATATGTTCTAAGATTTAAATTGAGGCTAAATGTATGTATATTTTCATTCATCAAGCATCATATGCATTCCTTTCCCTTTAACTGCTAGTTGGGACATTGTCCTTGTTGTTGTTTCTCACATTACTTCTTTGTATAGATGAAACAAGTAATTTCCTCTAAAGAATCAGAATAATCTAATTGCTGGCAAAGTATCTGTATCTTTACCAAAATAATTTTATAATTGCATACTTTATATATAATCAAATTGTTTCAGAGATTCATATCATTTATTCTATACTTACTATTCATCAGATACGCAAATATTTTGTATGCATCATCTCCTTCAATCTTTATATTTCACATTGCATGTGCTGTTGTGATCCCTATCTTATTGATAAGGAAAAAGAGTCACTTGCTTAAGTCATACAGATAAAATACATGGTAGAATTGAGATTTTAAATTAGTAGTTTGTCAAATATTGCTACTTACTTTATGAGTCATAGAACAAAAGTATTGACTTTATTTGTGACTGGTTGGAAATGCGAGGTTGTGAACATATGCCAGATCTACTAAACCAGAATATGCATTTTAACTAGATTCTCAGTTTAAAGAGAACTGCTTTAAATCACCACTTGATAGTAATAGAGTCTAGTTATCCAACACACGGATTATTGTATAACAATTCAAATGAACAGTGAAATATAACCTCAGAAAAAAGCATACCTAACAAAATGAAATAAGCAAAATTTTCATATGACTAAGAGCTAAAATAAATGTCTACTAGTTAAAGTATAGAACAGACTACATTGAGAATATGCACTTAGCACTTCAGTTCCTATTGAGATTGAAAATTATTTGCTAGCATAAATTAAGACAAAGTTATAGACAATCTACTCTGTTCTCAATGATATCCAAGAAAACATGGATTGTATATTTTTTTAAGAATGGGAAAATGAACTAGAAACTAACCTTCCCTCCTACTATAATGAAATATAAAAGGCTGATATTTTATAAAGAATGGAGGTTTATTTAGTTTACACTTCTGGAGGTTCAAGGGTTTGGTGCTTGCATTGGGTCAGACCTGGTGATGTCCTCATGGATGGCATCACAATGACTGGAGCATGTGTTTAAAGAGAATAAAACACATGGCAAGATATGAAGCTAGAGTACGGGGAGGGGCCACAGTTACTCTTTATATAACAATCCTCTTAGGAGATCTAACCATAATCTAATGAGAATTATATCAGCTTCTCCAGGGGTAGCGGTCCATGGTGATCTTCCACTAGGTGCCATCTCTTAACATTTTAAAAGGTAAACATCTTTAAAGATCACTACACTGAGAACCAAGCTTTCAGCACATCAACTCTTGTGGGACAAACCACATACAATCTTTATCAGGTTTATATACCCATTGGGAAACCAGTTGAGGAAATCAACTGTGGCTCTTGTTGGTGGAGAGGTAGAATTCAAATGAGGACACTCAACTTCATTCTCCGAGATAATTACGGTCTGCTTAAGCCCATTCCAGGGGTAGTGATATCTATACACATGAAAGTCTCATTTACCTGAAGACAGAGACACTCTAGTTTGCAGAAAGGCAGTTACTGATTAAAGAGAGAATTTTTCTGAAGGGTGATGTTTCTCTAGGGAAGACCAGCAAGGGTCTAGACTCAGGAACATGAAAGAAGGCCTGTGATAGCAATAAATAGCTATTGAAGGAAGAGATAATGAACAGAATTTAATGGAAATAGAAGGTTTACATGGGATGTCTTTGGAATTTGGAAGGCCTTTCCCTTGTGTGGTACAATAGAATGATGAAGTCTTATAAACTTACAATTTCTTTCTGCTCCCACACTGTGTTATTATTTTTAGATATATGTAACATGTAAGTTAAGAATTTTATATAAAAATAGTTTTAAAGGCATGAGGCATCAATGATGATTATAATGTGAGGTCCTAGTTTATTATAATTGGTATGCTACCCACTTATGAGAAGTCCCTGAGGAGCTAGCTGTATGACTGAGTTGCCTTGAGGGCTTACCAAATGCAGATTATTTAGACATTAAAAATAATTGCAATAACCAATATTTTTGCTTATATCCCAAAATTCATTCTATGCATTATATAGATATACATGTCATTTTATGCCAGAGAGAGGGAGAACATGTGCTTTTTCCACTGTTTTTTTCTTTTGAAAATGTGTTTACTCGAGAATTAAATATACACAGAAATGTGCCCAACTCCTAAATACACAGGTCTATTAATTTATGTGAAGTGTAAACTTATGTTTAACCACCTAAGTCAAAATAAAACATAAGGAGCCATTGCCATGGCACAGTAGGTTAATCCTCCACCTGCGGCGCTGGCATCCCACATGGGCACTGGATTTAGGACTGGCTGCTCCTCTTCCAATCCAGCTTTCTGTTGTGGCCTGGGAAAGCAGTAGAAGATGGCCCAAGTGAAAGCGATAGAATATGGCCCAAGTGCTTGGGCCCCTGCACCCACATGGAAGACCAGGAAGAAAAACCTGTCTCCTGGCTTTGGATCGGTGCAGCTCCGGCCATTGCAGCCTTTTAGGGAGTGAACCAATGGAAGGAAGACCTTTCTTTCTCCCTCTCACTGTCTGTAACTCTACATCTCAAATAAACAAATAAAATCTTAAAAAAGATATAGACCACAACCAGAATTGCAGAAGACTCTTACTACAGCTCCTCCCCTATAATCATTATGTTTCTAAAAGATAATCATTATTCTATGAGCCTATATTAATGTTGCCAATTTTAGAATTTTAATATTAATTGAACAATATAGTATGTGCTCTTCTTATTCTGCTTTTGTTAAATTTATTGTTATAAATTTATTTATTTTGTTATATATAACCATTTTTAATTCTTTTCCACTGTTCTTCCTAAAGTATTTCATGTATGGATGTATTACTCTCACATGGGAAGGATCTTCAAAAAGTTCGTGGAAGATGTATTTCTGAAAAAAATACATGAATTTCAAAATGTTTGGAACAAAATAAGCTTATGTCTTTAAAAAATGTTCTTTATTTGAGAGAGAGAGGAACTTTCATCTGCTGCTTCACTCTCCATATGCACACAATGGGTTGGGGAAGCCAGGAGCTGGGAACACAATCCAGATTTTCCATTTAAGTGGCAGAAACTCAGCCGCTTGATCCCTCACTACTTTCCTCCAGGGCCCACATTAGCAAGAAGCTGGGATGAGGAGCCAGAATCATATTGAACTCAGGCACTGCAGTGTGGGACACAGACACCATAACTGGTGCCTTGCTGCTAGGCCAAATACCTATAACAAATTTAGCATTAAATTCCATTTTCCAAGAACTTTTTGAAATCCCCTCATATAGGTTAGGGGCTCCTGAGTAACTGTGTTCTAAACAGTGGCTCTAGCTAGGGTTGACTCCTTAATCTGGCCTGTTCCATTTGTTGTTATTACAGGGCACAACCAGAATATGGGCAGATAGCATTTACATAGGAGAAGTTCTCATGGCAGTGGCAAAAGTTCACGAGGGCTAACAAAAACAACTAATGTACTTAAATCTTGGACTCAGAAATGTGGCAACATTATTTCTGACTCATTCAAGTCACATGGACACACTGATTTTTTTTTTTTTTTTTTGACAGGCAGAGTAGACAGAGAGACAGAGAGAAAGGTCTTCCTTTTCCATTGGTTCACCCCCCAATGGCCACTGCGGCCAGTGCGCTGTTGCTGGCGCATTGCGCTGATCTGAAGCCAGGAGCCAGGTGCTTCTCCTGGACTCCCATGCAGGTGCAGGGCCCAAGGACTTGGACCATCCTCCACTGCCTTCCCGGGCCACAGCAGAGAGCTGGACTGGAAGAGGAGCAACTGGGAGAGAATCTGGCGCCCCAACCGGGACTAGAACCCGTGGTGCTGGTGCCGCAGGAGGAGGATTAGCCTATTGAGCCGCGGCGCCAGCCCAAAAATCTTTAATGCAGCCATTAGAGCCATTATTGCAATATATTACAATATTTTTTTCTTCTTTTTTTTCATTTTTTGGTCATTCTGACTGGGATGTAATAGTAGTACATTGTGGGTTTTGTGTGTCTTTTAAAATTTTATTATATGAGAAAGAGAGAGAGATTGAGATTAAAATGCTGTCATTTGGGCCGGCACCGCGGCTCACTAGGCTAATCCTCCGCCTTGCGGCGCCGGCATACCGGGTTCTAGTCCCGGTCGGGGCGCCGGATTCTGTCCCGGTTGCCACTCTTCCAGGCCAGCTCTCTGCTGTGGCCAGGGAGTGCAGTGAAGGATGGCCCTAGTGCTTGGGCCCTACACCCCATGGGAGACCAGGAGAAGCACCTGGCTCCTGCCATAGGATCAGCGCGGTGCGCCGGCCGCAGCACGCCAACCGTGGCGGCCATTGGAGGGTGAACCAACGGCAAAGGAAGACCTTTCTCTCTGTCTCTCTCTCTCTCACTGTCCACTCTGCCTGTCAAAAAAAAATGCTGTCATTTGTTGGTTCACTTCCCAAACACCCATAATATCCACGATGCAGGGACAAAGTTGGGAGCTGAAAACTCATTCTAGATCTCCCCTTGTGGGTGTCTGGAACCTAACAACTGGAGCCATCATTGTTGCTTCCTCAGCTCTGCTTTAGCTGGAACCTGGAATCAGGAGCTGGATCCACAAATTAAACCTAGATAGTCTGTTATGGGATGTGGGTAGCCTAACCCATGACTTAATATCTAGGTCAAACTTTATCCTGCCTCATACTATGTTTTTGGTATCTTCTTTGTGGCTTTTCTATACCTATTGTCTACTTTAAAAGTATCTACATTGTCCTTATTTATATGTGGGTTTTTTTTTTATTCTGGATAGGAACCCTTCATCAGATTATCTATCTATCTATCTATCTATCTATCTATCTATCTCCATCTATATCTATCTATCTATTTATCTATCTATCTATCTATCATCAATGTATCTCCCAAATATCTCATCTCACATAGTTGATTATTTTAATATTGTCTTATTTGGTTTATTTGGATAAACAACAGTTCTTAAATTTTGATAAAATATAATTTATCAACTTTTGATGATTTTATGGTTAGTGCATTAATACCCTATTTAAGAAATCTTTGCTTACTGGAAATAAAGATATTTTCCTTTGTTATCTTGTATATGGTTTACCATTTTAATTTCAGTCAATGAAATTGAATTTTGTATCTGGGATGTTTTTTTTTTTTCATTTCAGTAGGTAACTTGAATAACCTCATTTATTGAAAATAAAATATTTTTCTGCAGTTTTATAAGTAGCTCTTATGTTTTGTGGAATATTGTAAGGCCCTATATCTATGAATTTGTTTGGCAGACAGTTTCAAAATGGTGCAACACATCAATGGATGCCTAACACCAATCCCTCATATCTGTGAATACACTCCCATAATTATGACATAGTAGACATATAATATTTGTATGGACTTGTTCTAATCCAATGAGTTCTTAAATTCAGAGCACTTTCTCCTACTGGTTGCAAAAGGAACACTAGGGAGATTCAAGTGTAAGAATGACTCAACATATCATTGCTATCATTGCTATTTTAATAATAGAAGGGACCACATGAGAAAGCACTGATGTAGCCTTGAACAGAGAAAAAAAAAGCAGCTCTCAGCTGATAACCAATAAGAGAACAAGTACTTCAGAACTATACCATAAGAAATTAGATTTTAACAACAACCTGAATGATCTTGGAAGCAGATTCTTGCACAAAGCCTCCAGATAAGTTTCCAGTCAAGCTAATATATTAATTCCAATCTCATGTGAACTTGAGTAGACAATTAGGTAAAACCCACCTTAGCTACAGAGCTATAAGATATTAAGTACATATTTAATGCTATGTCTGTGATCGACTGATGTACAATATTAAAAAACTAGCACAGTCTGCTTCTGGATTCAATAGTCTGTCCCATAAACTATTTTTTTCTTTTTTCGATGTGATAACAATATGAAGTACCTCAGTTACTGTAACTTTCATAGTATGCCTTTATTTATTTTTTTAAAAGTATTTGTATTTATTTTATTGATTTTAGGGAGAGAAACTGACTTCCGTCTTCTGATTCACTCCCCAAATACTGAAAACAGCTCGAGGCTTGGTCAAATTAAAGCTAGGAGCCAGGAACTCATTCTGGGTTTCCCACACGGGTGACAGGGACTCAAGTATTTGAACTATCAGCTGCTGCTTCCCAGGATGCACTATGTAGGAAGCTAGAATTGGAAGCAGAGTGGGTCCTCAAACCTAGGCCCTCAATATTGGTTGCAGATAACCCAAGCAGTGTCTTAAATTCTGTGACAAATTCCCATCAAAAGTAGACTTTGATTTCTGATAGTGTCATTGTATCTTCTTCTTCAAGATTATCTTCATTCTTCCTGATCTTGAATTTCACATAAATTTTGGGATCACTTTATAAATTTCAAAAAAATAAAATATAGCTATAATTTTATCTGAAATTATGTTGAAGATAGTTATCTTTAAAATTTGAGTTTTTCAGTTCATGAACATGATACATGCCCCATTAAATGATGTCTTTAATATTTCTCAGTAATGTTTTCTTACAGCTTCATTGCGGTATAATTTATATGCCATAAAATTCACTCATTTTAATTGTACAATTTGAAATTTAATTTATACAATTAAACAATTATCATGACACTTCAGATTTAGAACATTTCCATCACTTCAAAACATTTCCTCATGCCTGTTTGTAGGACATATTTACTACTACCCCCAAACCCAGCCAATCCTTCATATGCTTTCTGTGTACATGTTTTTGCCATTTCTTTTTTTTTAATTTTCTTAAATTTATTATTTGTTTTAAAGACAGAGTTACAGAGAGAGGAGAAGAGATGAGGAGAAAGAGAGAGAGAGAGAGAGAGAGAGAGAGAGAGAGAGAGAGAGAGAGAGGAGAGAGATCTACAATCCACTGGTTTACCCCCCAAAAATGGCTGCAATGGTCAAGGCTGGGCCAGGCCAAGCCAGGAGCTCAGAACTTCTGGGTCTCCCACATGGGTGGCAGAGGCCCAAGCATTTGGGCCATCTTACATCTGCTGCTTTCCTAGATACATTAGCAGGGAGCTGGATCAAAAGTGGAGCAGTGAGATCTGGCAGTAGCCCCCATAAGAAATGCTGGCATTACAGGAAGAGGCTTAATCTGCTATGGCACAACTCTGCCCCTGGTTTTGCCATTTATAAAAATTTAATATACTGTAGTCATCCCTATGAAGTCTTTTGTTTCTAGCATGTTTTTACTTAGAATGATGTCCCTTATATCTATGTTGTTTGTTTCCATCTATAGCTATTATGAGTTATATGACTATAAACATTTGTATGTATGTAATTTGTGGACATAGATTTTCATTTCTCTAGGATAGATACCAAGGGTAGGAATTTCTGAGTCATATAGTAAGTTTATATTTAACCTTTAAGAAGCTGAAAAATTGTTTTATAATATGACAGTACCATTTTACATTTCCACCAACAATATATGAGATTGTTTTTCCTCACATCCTTATTAACAATTCTACTGGTTGTATCATGGCAGTTCATTGCGATTTAATTATCACTTCCCAAATGGCTAATGATTGCAAGCAGTTTTTGAGCTGTCTACTTGCTCATTTGATTATCTTCTAAGATTAAGTGACTATTAGTTTTTGTTGGTTTGATTCATTATAAAGTTGGAAGAGTTGTTAATGTAGTCTGAATACAAGTACTTTATTATATGTATGTTTTACAAGTATTATTTCCCATTCTGTGATTTGATTTTTTTTCATTCCATCACTAGTCTTTTGCAGAGGAAAAATTTTCATTTTGATGCAGTCTAATTCTATTCAAAATTCTTACTTTATTTAATTATAATTCATGTTGTGTGACATTTTGAAAATATTTTATTAACCCAAGGTCCCAAATACTTTTTTCCTATGAAATTTATAGAAAGTTCATTATTTGGGATCTTATATATCTGACGCACTTTTTTTTACTTATTTATTTATTTATTTATTTATATTTAATGAATATAAATTTCCAAAGTACAGCTTATGGGTTACAATGGCTTCCCCCCTCCCATAACTTCCCTCCCGCCCGCAACCCTCCCCTTTCCCGCTCCCTCTCCCCTTCCATTCACATCAAGATTCATTTTCAATTCTCTTTATATACAGAAGATCAGTTTAGTATATATTAGGTAACGATTTCAACATTTTGTCCCATATAGCAACATAAAGTGAAAAAACTACTGTTGGAATACTAGTTATAGCATTAAATAACAGTGTACAGCACATTAAAGACAGAGATCCTACATAATATTTTTTTAAAATTGATTAATTTTCTATGCAATGTCCAATTTAACACCAAGGGTTTTTTTTTTTTTTCATTTCCAATTATCTTTATATACAGAAGATCGATTCAGTATATAATTAGTAAAGACCTCATCAGTTTGTACCCACACAGAAACACAAAGTGCAAAAATACTGTTTCAGTACTAGTTATAACATCACTGCACATTAGACAACACATTAAGGACAGATCCCACATGGGATGTAAGTACACAGTGACTCCTGTTGCTGACATAACAATTTGACACTCCTGTTCATGGCGTCAGTAATCTCCCTAGGCTCTAGTCATGAGTTGCCAGGGCTATGGAAGCCTTTAGAGTTCGCTGACTTTGATCTTATTCCGATAGGGTCATAGTCAAAGTGGAAGTTCTCTCCTCCCTTCAGAGAAAGGTACCTCCTTCTTTGATGGCCCCGTTCTTTCCACTGGAATCTCACTCACAGAGATCTTTCATTTAGGTCTTTTTTCTTTTTTTTCTTTTCCATGGTATCTTGGCTATCCATGCCTACAATACTCTCATGGGCTCTTCAGCCAGATCCGAATGCCTTAAGAGCTGATTCTGAGGCCAGAATGTTGTTTAGGACATCTGCCATTCTATGAGTCTGCTGTGTCTCCCGCTTCCCATGTTGGATCCTTCTCTCCCTTTTTTATTCCATCAGTTAGTATTAGCAGACACTTGTCTTGTTTGTGTGATCCCTTTGACTCTTAGACCTATCAGAGCCATCAATTGTGAACTGAAATTGATCACTTGGACTAGTGAGATGTCATTGGTACATGCCACCTTGATGGGATTGTATTGGAATCCCCTGGCACATTTCTAACTCCACCATTTGGGGCAAGTCCGATTGAGCATGTCCCAAATTGTACATCTCCTCCCTCTCTTTTTCCACTCTTAAATTTAACAGGGATCACTTTTCAGTTAAAATTTAAACACCTAAGAATAATTGTGTGTTAATTATAGAGTTCAACCACTAGTACTAGAACAACAACAACAACAAATACTAAAAAGGATAAAGTATTACATTGTACATCTAGAGTCAGGACAAGAGCTGATCAGGTCACTGTTTCTTATAGTGTCCATTTCACTTAATAGGTTTCCCCTTTGGTGCTCAGTTGTCACCGATCAGGGAAAACAAATGATATTTGTCTCTTTGGGACTGGCTTAATTCACTCAGCATGATGTTAATTTTGTATATAGTACAATGTAAGGTTTGAAGTTCCTTGTCTTTTTTAAATTGATATACAATATTTTAGTGCTACTTGTTGAAATGGCTATCTTTTTCTCATTTAGTTACTTTGGCATCTTTGTCACAAATCAACTGACTATTTATGTAAGGGCCTACTTACGAACCACCTACTTGTAATGGCAAGGCTGAACTTTATTAATTACTCTGGATATATTAGGAAGCCATGAAATCATGTGGTATGACTTCTCTAACATTTTCCTTTCTGTTTGTTTTGGTTATTCTAGGTAGCTATTCTACATGATGTTTCATATTAGCTTTTTAATGTCTATAAACACACCTTGGAACTATTTTTGGAATTGTGTTGAGTATATAATCCATTTGGGAGTAATGTTAAATCTTCTAAACTGTGGACTTGGAACACTTCTCTTGAAAACATGTTTCAATTTCCCTTGTATAGCTCTTACACTTTTGTTAAATTTAAATACTTTATTCTTTTTCATACTATGAAGAATGGGTTTTTAATTTTGTGAAATACCTTTTTTGTATCTGTTGAGATGGTGATTATAGTAACATTTTACAATTTCTGAGAAAAGTTCATGGATATCTTTCCTTCTTACTATGTTTCTTAAAGTGGTTTTCTGACTTTATTATATTTGCAGTACAATTATAAATAATACTGATTTTAAATTTTATATCCTTTTTTACTTTATTTTTTCAATTTTATTTAAGTTATACAAGTTTCATGTATTTTATATACAGACTTAGGAACATAGTCATGCTTCCCACCCTACCCTACCTCCCAACCATGCTCCAACCCTTCTTCCTCCTCTCTGTCTCATTTCCACTCTTAATTTTTACAAAGATCTAGTTTCAATTTACTTAATGATCATAGGGTTAATTGTTGGTAAATGCATTCTTTGTGAACTGATCTTCTGTCTAATGAACTTAATAAACACACGTAATTCTGTGTAGTGTTTTATTTGTAGATCCTTTTGAGTTTTATATGCATATAATCTTATTATATGTGAAATTACATTATAAATCATGCAAGTTTCTTCATTTGCATTCCTAAGTGTTTAATTCTCTTTTTTCATATTGCTCTGTAGAAGACTACCAAGATAATGTTGTATAGAAGATTTAGTATTAAATGAATTTTTCTTTATTTTTTTCATATAGCTAACTCACAACATTTCACCATCAGGTCTCTTATTTACTGCAATTCGCAGATCTCATTATTGTAGGGAAAATTCTTTCTTTTCCCAGCTTGTTCACAATTGCTGTCATGAATGGATTCCTGATTTTCTTATATTGGTTTTCTGCATCTGTTGAGCTGTCCTTGAATGTGATGAATTATAGTGATTGATTTTTTAATATTAAGGAAACATGGTGTACCTGAGGTAAATTCAAATTGATTATGAAATAGTATCCTCTTATTAATTTGGTTTAGTTTGATAATATCTTCTTAAGAGTGTTGTTACTATGTTCATAACAGTGACCATGATTTATTTTAAATTATATCAGCTTTTGGCAGCAAGGTTATTATGGCCGCATAAATATTTAGGGATTTATTTTTCTTTTGTATTTTTTAAAAAAGTGAATTTGTATTGTTTTTATCACATTTATTTTCTAAATACTTGGAAGATTTCACTACAGAAGATCTATGGAAATAAAAATTTCTTTTTGGAGGTAATTTTTTCTTAATGATGTATTTTATTTATTTTGGTGGGTTGTGTTTTAAAAATCATTTTTTCATTTTATATTAATATTCAAATATGTTGGAAAAGTTTTTTAATATCCCATTAACCTTTTCATGATTGAGGATCTGTTGTTATATCTCTTTTTTCTGATATTGGTAATTTATCTGATCCATCTTTATTTCTTGGTCATCTTATTTAACCTTTAGAATATTATTAGTGTTTTCAATGAACTGACTTTGTGTTGTTTATTTTCATTGGATTATTTTATTTTCTATTGTGTTTTTTTCTTCTATATTCCTTGGAATTAGATTACTCTTTTATATATAAGTTGAAATCATAATTATTGGCTATTTTCCACCAAAAGAGGTAGCTAAGGTTATATATTCCTTCTCTTTTAAAAATAATTTGTTTATTGTTATTTTTATATTACACAAGTGTTTATGATTAATTGACCACATGGTTTATTTAGTTTTCTGTTGGTTAATTTATATGCTGCTTAATTTTCAAACAGGAAATTTCTACTTAAAATTTTTAATTTATTTCAAGATTTTATTGTTGTAAATGTGTACAGTTTTTTAAATTTATTTAATTTATTTGAAAGGCAGAATTGCACGGAGAGAGGAAGAGACAAAGAGAAAGAGAGGAAATGAGAGAGAAAAAGAAAGATTTTTCCATCCAGTGATTCATTCCCCCAAACAGCCACAATGGCCCAGCCTGGGACAGGCCAAAGCTGGCCTGGAGCTTCTTCCAGGTCTGCCTCAGGGATGCAGGAGTCCAAGTACTTGGGCCATCTTCTGCTGCTTTCCCAGATGTATTAACAGGGAGCTGGATTGGGAGTGAAGCAGCCTGGACTCAAACCAATGCCCATGTGAGATGGCTGTGTCACGGGCAGCAGTTTAACCTCTAAGCCGCAATGCCGGCCCCAATATTATAGTCCTAATTTTGTAAATATTATGTTTTTAAAAGGATTTATTTATTTATTTGAGTGACTGTGTCAGAAAGTATGGGTTGTTAGTGTTGTTTCGTATCAGAAAAAAATCAAATACTACTCTGATGAATTCTTTCTAAATTTGAAAAATAAATTAATAATGATAAATTGTATTGTGCTAAATACAACATGCAGATTGTAGGAAAATATGCTTTCCTTCATTGGAAACATTCTCTACCGACAAAGGATTTAAAAGAAGTGGCTTAATTTTATGCATGACTAAAATCAGAAAATACTGGCTTGAGAATCTCTTTTTGTGAGAAAACTTAAAAATAAGTTTATATAAAAAAGGCAGCAAATGTTAGCTTCATTATACTGCTTCTGTTAATATTAAGTGTTTGTCTATTACCTCAATTGGAAAAAATGAGTTTAGCTGCATGCTGGCCATGCTTCTGTGCACACAAATAGCTTGTGAAAAATGTCCACTGGATTTTGGAGACCTGGGCCTCTTAGTCACTTAGGAATTCTAAAGCCTTCCTAAATCATGTTCTAATGAATACCCCAGCCTTTAGAGAGCTGGACTTGTTAAAGAGCTTGCTGTTAATAGTACCCCTACCAGATGTTTGTTAAGTTGGGATAAACTAATTGACTACTGACCTTTGGGCATGGTATTAAAATAAAGTGGTAGAAAGTAACAACGAATGGGATGGACTCTTAAAAACAATCAAAGAGCATTTATCATTAGTTCCTTGAATGTAGAACTTGTTTTTATTTCTATAATTTCTGTTAAGCAAACTTGACAGTTAAAATGGTATGTGTGCATGTGTATGTATAATATTAAAATTCCATTTTATATTTTTTTATTCTAAGGTGAAATAGTGCATTCAATAATGTGACATTTGGGAATGTTTAATTGGAATTTTTGTCTGGTATGAGCTTTCCAAAATTAAAATAATTCTGTTTTGAAAGAGATCTGGTTTTTAAACTCCTGAAACTCAGTGTTATTTAAATTTCCAATAAATTCTTTAATCTGTAAATTAGAATTGCCAATACCTCGGCCTTTGAGAATGATTTATTAGGAATAGATTCTATATTTAAACTTTTTTTCTCATAATCATGGTGTTGGATGTTAACTTTTACTTCTTTCTGTTCATTGTTAATATCTGGGAAGTACTTTGAAAGATCAATGGAAAGCTAAACATTCTAAGTTTATCATGAATACACTTCTCTGATTTAGGAAATAAATCAGGTTTTTCAAATTAAGGAAAAAGGAAAGAGAGAGAGAGAGAGAGAAAGAGAGAGAATGCTCCTTCCACTGGTTCACTCCCCAAATACCAACAAGAACCAGGATTGGGCCAGGCTGATATATGGTGTTTTTATTTCTTCCATTTTATATGTGATATGTATATACTTATGTTCTCTCTCTAATATATGTTTCATATAGTGCATAGATTATACATATATGTTATATATATATATATATATATCACAGATATACTGAGAAAATAATTATACAATTGCCAGATAGATATGATTACTGATAAAGATATGATGTTTTGGTATATCCAACCTGAGAATTTTTATATCTCCAGTAAATTGATACTTTCATAATTAGGAAATTCTATTTTATATTTCTATTGATTATCACCATTCCATCTTTCCTGTTCCCCTAAACAGATTTACTATTACAAAAGTATATTAAAGCAAATGAAATAGAAAGCCACAGAATGGGATAAAATATTGTAAAATGTGTATCTGACAAAGGACTTGTATCAACAATAATAAAGAACACTTACAAGTCAAGAATAAGAAGACAGATAAACCAACTTAAAAACAGGAAAAAGATTTGAATGGGTACATCATCATGTAAAAGATGGTAAACATATAACAATAAGCTCAAGCATTAGTCATTGGAAAGATAAAAATTAAAATCATAGTGAGATATTACTATGTACCTATTCAAATGGCTCATATTATAAACTCTTACCTTACTGATAGTGTTAGTAAGGATTTGGGGCACTGGAACTCACATATATTACTGGTGGGAGAGTAAAATTATACAACCACTTTAGAAAACATTTTTGCAGTTTCCTGAGATGATAGACACACATTCCATATGGACACACATCATTGCACTGCCAGTTTTTTCCAAAAGAGAAAAAGAAATCATACTTCCAAAGACCTGTACATTGTTGCTCATATAGAAACGATGCTAAAATCTATAAACAACAGAAATGTCTATCAACATGTTAATAGATATGTAAAATATGGTATATATGCAAAATAGAATACAGTTGAACAAAAGAGGGTGCACTAGTGATGATTGAAATAACATGGAAAATTGTCCAAATAGTTATGCGGTAAAAGAAGCAAGACAATAAAGAAGTTTATACTGTAAAATTTCATAATACAAATCACTAGTAAATGCAAATTAATCTATAGTGAGAGAAAGTGTATCAGTAGTGGCCTCCAGATAGGACTAGGGCAGAATGTACATTGACATGGGAGTAAGGGATTTACCAAGGGACACTCTGAACTGTTGAGGGGTAAGTACACAATCTGATTTTTGATTTTTTAAAATTTTTTTATTTTTTTTTAAATTTTATTTAATGAATATAAATTTCCAGTGTACAGCTTATGCATTACAATGGCTTCCCCCTCCCATAACTTCCCTCCCACCCACAACCCTCCCCTCTCCCGCTCCCTCTCCCCTTCCATTTGCATCAAGATTCATTTTCAATTTTCTTTAGATACAGAAGATCAATTTAGTATAAAGATTTCAACAGTTTGCACCCACATACAAACGCAAAGTGAAACATACTGTTTGAGTACTAGTTATAGCATTAAATCACAATGTACAGCACATTAAGGACAGAAATCCCACATGAGGAGCAAGTGCACAGTGGCTCCTGTTGTTGACCCAACAAATTGACACTCTAGTTTATGGCGCCAGTAACCACCCTAGGCTCTCGTCATGAGTTGCCAAGGCTATGACAGCCTTCCAAGTTTGCCGACTCTAATCATATTTAGACAAGGTCATAAAAGACAGAGTGAGGATAGTAACCAATGATCCTAAGAGTGGCATTTACCAGGTTTGAACAATTATACAGCATTAAGTGGGGAAGAGGACCATCAGTACACACAGGTTGGGAGTAGAGCCATTGGTGGTAGAGTAGAGGTTATGATTACAAAGGAATGAGGCCAAGTGTGCTAGACCGGGTCTAGAACAAAGGACAGAGTCATTATTAGAGGAGCTAAGAAAGGTGCTGTCTAAGCTACAATTAAGTTTTCTGATTGAGAGGCAAATAGAACCTGATAGAAGGGGCTTGATAATAATCTGGTGGGCTTTAGGCCTTGTAAGTTAAGAGGCCCAGACCTATCTATCTCTTCACATGGGGTATATCCTAAGGGAGGTGTGAACCTCCTAGGGGAAGGCCCTCTGTTGACTTTCATTACTTGGCTGGCCTGGGAGGAGAGCTGGCCAGGTAAAGGCAGGTGCCTGCAATGTTGCTGACCCTACTTGGCCGTCCCCTCAGCTGCAGTGGTCACTTTGGAAGTTGGGCTGAGTGAAGGGCTTTTCAGCTTAGAGCCAATAAGATCTGTGGCTCTGACCTGGGCATCCTTCGACTCCAGGGCAGGTCCATTTCCAGTGATCCAACTCTTGGCTGGCAGAGCTGCCAGGGCTCTTCACAAGCTGACTTCTGCTGAAGCCCAGGCTTACCACATTGAAAGCCACTGCAGTGGACTGGCCTGTTGGGTCTCCTTGAGGGCAGATCACTGTACAGATCAGCCATTAATAGGCCTGCCACCCATTGCTTCCGATGCCTAGCTTTCTTTTCCTCCTGGTTTGTGTTCAAGCAGACCAGAGGATGCAAGTCAAGGGAGTGCCCATGTCCCATCTCTAATCTTCTGTGGCCTGAACTACAAGTCTATAGTCACAGGCATGTTCTGTAGTAGTTTTTCTAAGGTAGACAATGCCCATGAGGAAAATTATATTCTCACTTTAAAACTTTCTTTCCCTTTGGTCTGAAAGGGAGGTTTTTTTCTACTTACTGTATACTTCACTGATGGCGAAGTAAATCTAGCTATGAGATTATAATTTAAGCTCTTATTTTGCTATGCTATTACAGAAAAATGTTAGCCATCTTTTTTATAAGGTCTAAAGATTAAATTGTGCGTCCTACAGATTCCTTCATAATAGAATTAGTTTCCTACCTTGAGGAGAATAGAGAAAAGAAAGAACAAGTTGGGCTTAGAATAGAGAAATGGAGCAAGTCCTAGATCGCTTGCTGACAATAGCAATATTACATGAATACTTAGCAAACAGTTTCAACCATTAGATAACAACTTAAGAAAACATTTACCAGAAGGTCCAATGCCTTCTATAAATTTTAAGAATCATGTGTTTGGAAACACCTCTTAAATATCTAACATGGTGTAGTTTGTTTAACCAGTAAACTTAAGCGCAACCATGTAAAATGTTTTTATTTTCTTTCTACCAACGAGTATAAAACATATGATGCATAGATTCAGGTCACACAAATTAAAATGTATCTTTGATTGATTTTAGCAGCTTAAATTTATGGACAATCTTATCTATAAGCCATTTAAAATAAAACTCTTAATAAAATTTGTTTTGTGGACATACAATATGTACACACATATAACATAGCATAGTAGACCAATATAGCAATTTTAATAATAGCTTTTAAAATCTTTAACTCTTTTTGTAGATTGCCAATTGATTTGAATTGCTTTTTCTTTTTAGTAACCTCAGTGAACCATACTTTCTCTCAGTTGGTACTCTTAATACATTATTGGCTTCATCTGTTTACAGAGCCATCCCAAAGTACTGAATACAATAGAAGTGGCTGGAATAAGTCCATAGGAACCTATAGGAGGACAGCAAAACACAGAACCAACAATGCTTTAGTTTTATGAGCAGCAAATCATATATAACTGTGGATGACAAAAGACTTTAAGTCGCCATTTTTAAAATGATAAACTCATCAACCAACAAGAGGCACTTGCTTACGTCACAGTATTTTTGAAAGCACCTGTAGGATTTTACAAGTATTTAACCCTTTAGGCCTCTGGGGCTTTCTCATTAAGATAACTATCATGTCTAGTAACACAATACCATTAGACTTTTTAATTCTCAAACATTTGTATTAATAGCATTTTCCATTATAGAAACTTAAAATTTAGTACCACATCACATCTTGACAGTACTTCTAATATAATCCAAATAGCCTGATTAGTTGGTGTCTCTATAAGATGACAGACATAGGTCCTTTGATTTTTTCAGTTGGGCCCAAAGTTGAAAAACCAAAGTCCAAGATTGACTGGAAATTTTAGAGACCAGATTGTTTGAAACTTTTATTTTATTTTTTTTTTTGAATGCCTTTGAAGAACGCCAAGAAGGCTCAAAATCCAAAATATCTGGTTGAAATAAGATTCCTTAAAATCATGACATAACATAGACCCAATTTGATCATTGGTACAAGGTGATTATTCAAATCCTTGAAAATAAGCACATATTTAAATAACCCATAGCTCTTAATAAAAATTCAGCTGTTTTTGAACAATTAGAATTTAACAGACATCAAGAGAACATAATAGATTACTTTAACACATTGCTTTAACAGAGAATCAGATTTTAATTCTATGTCAAAGAGAAATTGAGCTTCCTGTGATCTTTTGCTGTGAGGTTTCCTTCCTTTATCTTCTTTCATGTTGAGGACCATGTTTCTGTGTTTCTGTGTGTAACACATCTTTAAGCATCTTTTGCAGGGCAGGATGAGTGGCAACATATTCTTTTAATTTCTGTTTGTTATGAAAAGTCTTAATTTCACCTTCATTCACAAATGAGAGCTTTGCAGGTTATAATATTCTAACTGGCAGTTTTTCTCTCTTAGTACCTGGGCTATGTCTCGCCATTCCCTTCTAGCTTGTAGGGCTTCTGATGAGAAGTCAGCTGTGAGTCTAATTGGAGATCCTCTGAGAGTAATCTGGCGTTTCTCTCTTGCACATTTTAGGATCTTTTCTTTATGTTTCACTGTGGTGAGTTTGATTACGACATGTCCTGGTGAGGATCTCTTTTGGTCATGATTACTAGGGGTTCTATGAGCTTCCTGTACTAGGATAGCTCTGTCCTTCTCCAGACCCGGGAAGTTCTCTGCAAGTATCTTACTAAAAAGGCCTTCTAATCCTTTCTCTCTCTCCATGCTTTCAGGAACTCCTAGAACCCGAATATTAGGTTTTTTAATAGTATCCTGTAGATTACTGACAATATTTTTTAGATTTCTAATTTCCTCTTCTTTTTTTTGGTTTGACTGTATACATTCCTCTGCTCTGTCTTCTAAGTCCGATATTCTCTCTTCTGTTTCCCTGACTCTGTTTTTAAGGCTGTCTAATGTGTTTGTCATTTGATCTATTGAATTCTTCATTTCATTATGATTTCTCGTCACTACCACAGTTTCTTGTTCTACTAGTTGTTTCATTTCATTTTGATTCCTCCTTAATATTTCATTTTCACGGGAGAGATTTTCTATCTTGTCCATTAAGGATTTCTGTAGTTCAAGAATTTGTTTTTGAGAACTTTTTAATGTTCTTATTAATTTTTTGAGATCCACTTCTTTCATTTCTTCTATCTCATCATCTTCATAATCTTGAATTGGGGTGTCTTTTTCATTTGGGGACGTCATAGTGTCTTCCTTGTTCTTGTTTCCACGATTTTTGCGTTTGTTTTGCATATTGGAGATATTCTTTGATTACTTCACTGTGGTGTTTTTTTCTTTTTATACTATGACTCTAGATTAAGTGGACCCTTAGAGGCTTGAGATGGGTTTGGCCTGAGTGCTCTGTTTGGTTCCTCAGGGTTGAGGGTGTGCCAAAAATGACACTCCCAGATTAGGTGTGGTAAATCTCTCTTTTTTTCCTTCTTTTTTTTTTTTTTGATTCAAAGGGAAAATAATTAAGCACAGCTGAACTGAATTGGAGGTAGTTAGCAGGGGAATGATATACCCACAGGAGCCAGAGATCAGAAGCTCTTTCCCAAGGACCATACAGGGAATCTCTGCTGCCCTCAGTGTGGGCTCAAATTCTCCTGCAGTCTCCCACTGGGTTGCCAAGGCTACCGAACTGTAGTGTCTCTGGAGAGCACTCAGGTGAATTCCGTGAGTTATCTCCCCCACCGTCTCCTTCTTCACAGTCTCAGTTCACTAGCACCACACATTCACCAGGTCCTAATGTAAGACCCCTGCTAAAAGTAAATATTAAAATAATATTATAGTAAAAGGTTAAAAAGTTTAGCTGCTGGCAGTAGATATCCCTTAAGATATCTGTGTCTCCACCTGCCTGCAGAATAACCTTGGGAAACTGCCTTGTGTAACTGCTCTTTGTAACTGTCTCACTCAATAATGCTTGCAGATGTCCGAAAAGAGCTGCAATATGTTTCTGTAACTTAGTGACCATTGTATAAACCTACCCCCTCCCAACACGGGTGCAAATGTACCCTAGATTAGCGAGCAGAACATTTTGAGGCTTTTCCAGGAAAGACCATCACCCCTTCCCTTGCCCTTCAAAATAGCTAATCACCAAATGCTCCGCATACATATGTTAATCAGGTGGCTATTGTCTTTAAAAACTGCCTGTAACCCCTGCTCCTGGTACTCTCTCTCGACTGCCTGTGGTGCTGAGGAGCCCATTTGCACAAACATTCAATAAACCCAATAAACAGCCTCCTGTTCTTTGCATCGTCTGGTCTGAGGTCTGGGTCTCTGGGGTCGCCATCCTGATGACCACGAAATTGGGGTCGTTCACTAATTTCCTGTTATTTCACCGCCCCCCCCCAGAGTCAGGCTCAGGGTCGGTGCAGACCTGAGGTCGCCCTGCTTATGACGTATGTCCAACATGGTGCCTGCTCTTTGTCTTGCTCGCCTTTGAGGGGTGAGTGGAGAGAGAGAAACTCTGTCTGTATCGGTCACTTTTTTTTTCCTCTCTCTCTTCTAGTTAGCCTGGTGAATTTTCCCCACGGAGTTTCAAGCCTCGTTCCCTCTAGTCTCCTCTTTCCGCTTGCCCACTGGTGTCTCAGGCTATTGAGGTTCGGCTCACCTCGCGTTCCAGTGCTGGTGTGTTGAGTCTGCCGCTGGTGTCCCGAACTTGGGCTCCCACGCTTCCACCCAGGTCCACTGTGATTCACTATTTCCGGAAGAGTTTCCTCTGCTGTTTCTTCACCTACTCTTCCTTGACCCTGCAGTATCTCCACTTTTATTAAACTGTCTCTTCCCAGACTATCAGTGTGCTCCTTCCTATTCCACCATCTTGCCACTCCGAGTAATCAACTTTCTAAGAAGTAAACAGTCCCATGTAGCTTTACAGGTGAATTATAACAACATTCAAGCAAAATGTTTAGCAAACACACATAGAAAGAGCAACTTCTAGGGTTCCACAGCACAGAGGGGTGACTATAGTCCACAATAAACAATTATATATTTTATGAACAAATATAAGAGAGGAGATTAAAAAAAGAATTGAATAGGTAAAGTCCACATGGGGATTTTTAAGGAGGTGAAACTGTTGTGCATGATATTTTAACAGCAGATATTTGGTCTGTACATTTGTCAAAAGCCATAGAACTGTACAGCACAACTTATACAATAGTGTAAGTGCAAATTATGAACTTAGTAAAAATATACAATTTGGGTTTGTTAATTGTAACAAATGTACCACACTAAACAGAATGTTAATAACAGAGGAAATTATGGTTAATGTATATGAGTGCTATTATCTGCTCATTTTTCTCTAATGAATAAATTAAAAAACTGAACAAGTTTTTAAATGAATAGCCATAAGATTATAAGGGTTGCCGACGCCGTGGCTCAACAGGCTAATCCTCCGCCTAGTGGCGCCGGCACACCGGGTTCTAGTCCCGGTTGGGGCGCCGGATTCTGTCCTGGTTGCCCCTCTTCCAGGCCAGCTCTCTGCTATGGCCCAGGAAGGCAGTGGAGGATGGCCTAAGTGCTTGGGCCCTGCACCCCATGGGAGACCAGGAGAAGCACCTGGCTCCTGCCTTCGGATTAGCACGGTGCACCGGCCACAGCATGCCGGCTGTGGCAGCCATTGGAGGGTGAACCAATGGCAAAGGAAGACCTTTCTCTCTGTCTCTCTCTCACTGTCCACTCTGCCTGTCAAATAAATAAATAAATAAATAAATTTTAAAAGAAGTTTATAAAAAAAGATTATAAGGGTTAGTAAGCTTGTCATTTTTCTCTGAATGAAGGAGAAAGAGAAACTTTATAATATGACTATCATATCTATAAAATCATGACAGAAAATTATTGAAATGTGATATAATTAATAAATTAAAAGAAATGTTCAGAATTTCATGTGTCTTGGAGACCAGAAATAGATAGCTTGACCATTTTCCTTTTTGTCTTTCAGGGCTCTAATTTTTGTTTTCTGAAATGTGGGGTATGATATACATGATCACAATGATACTAGGGAATATGGTCAGTTTTGCTTCCACTGACATTAGTCCAAGCTGTTTCTTTCATTTTCCCCTTCTATGTAAAATTTATCTGTAAAGTGAGCCAGTGGGTCTACTCTAGATAATTGAAGAGAACCTGCTAAACCTGAGTTCTAAAATTTATATGTAGTCAATTCAATATTTTTAAAGCAAGCTACTGTGATTCCCCAGAAAAGCACTTAGAAATCACATAAGGGGTAATTACATAATATTGGTTGAGTTTATTTACTCCAGACTGCTTGGTAATATGAATACACTAAATATAATTGTTTACCTAAAAACTTTAGTGGGAACCAACTAATTAGGAAATTGAATTAACTTTTATTTTTAAATCTCTGGTAGTTGTAGGAGGAAGTAAAATATAAAAAAAACTCATAGGAGAGTTTTATTTAATTTGAGGAAAATAAAGGTAAGTATATTGTATTTGTATTTTTACTCCAAAACATAATGCTACTACCTCAATTTCCACTTATAATCCTGCTAATATTGAAAAGGACTTTCAAATGATCTTGTAATTCAGTAAAATTTCTGAACTGCAAGGAAAGTTTTAATTATGTTCACTTGACTATTTATTATGGCAAGTTAACATATTAATGAGTTTATTTTAGCATCTATAATTAAAGAAATAGCCTTTCAATTTAATATGCTATTCTTTACAACATGAATTTACCTGGGTAGTTTTTGTGTTTTAAAATTAATCTCACCATTTGAATGGCTCCAATGACCCTTATAGAATACTCCTTGGCATGAAATGTGTTTGAATATTTTCATACATATTTAAAGTTTAAACACTAGAAAATCTCAGGCATATAACTTCTGAGTCATGTGTAAGTATACACTCAAATGCAAAAAGATGCATATTTGGGCTTAATTATTTTAATTACATATATACTTTTATTTACTAGTACAATGTTTATGAGATGAATATATACATTTTAAGGAGTCTTTTACTTCCTATGTTCAAACTTTTAAGATAAATTCATAAATAACCATCCCAAGATTTTTTTTTCTTTTAAAGGTTTATTTTATTTACTTGAAAGGCAGATCTACAGAGAGAGAGAGAGCGAGAGAGCGAGTGAGCGAGCTTGCATCCAATGGCTCACTCCCCAAGTAGGCACAAAGGCCAGGGCTGGGCCAGGCTGAAGCCAGGAGCCTGGAGCTCTGTCAGGGTCTCCCACGTGGGTGGTGGGAGCCCAGATACCAAGGCCATCTTCTGCTGCTTTCCCCATGTACGATAGCAGGTTCACAGGCAGAAGCTTAACCCACTGTGCCACAATGCTGGCCCCTGGACCATTTAATTTTGAATGACCCATTTTCTTCTGAATTCATTTATGTTCTTTGTTGGTTTGCATTTCTAATTAGAACGTACTTTTAGATTCAAATTTCCATGTAGAACTTTTGGTCTCATAATATGAAATGAATATTCCATTTTTGCTCATGTGTCATAATTGTAACCATTTCCCCATTGTTGGACACCTGGAGGAGTTACTTAGTTTTGCTGTATTATAACTAGTGTTGCTGGGAGCAGTCATTGAATAATTTTTTTTTTTGACAGGCAGAGTTAGACAGTGAGAGAGAGAGAGACAGAGAGAAAGCTCTTCCTTCTGTTGGTTCACCCCCAAATGGCTGCTATGGCCAGCACACTGCGGCCGGCGTGCTATACCGATTCAAAGCCAGGAATTCTAAGGATACTTTATATTATCACCTAATTTCATGTTCTGAAATTGATTTCTGCAAGTGCTTCTGATACCTGTATTCATGAAAGCAAAAAATGTAAATTGGAAACTCGATTCACCATCTAATTAATTGCAGGCACTTTTAACAGACTACTGTTGACCTTGACTATGGTCATGTGAGAGCCTTTTCTGATAGAGTAAGGGACACTCTGATTCAGTTATCTTGTGATTTAATTCTGCTCTGATAAGCAGAAATTGCTAAATACTATCAAATTCTGCTAATGTTTCATCTCCTGAGGCAGGCCTGTTCATCTTACATCACTTGGTGGGAACATGGTATCAATTGTTCATGAAGCTCAGGTTGTAGCTTTCCTTCAACCAATATTTATGGTTATCATGTAAAGAGGAAAAAGTAATCTGTTCTAGAGATGAGTGAACTCTTCTTTCACTGCCCTTTTATATTTTATGGAACTAAGTGAATATCATGTGAATATCTCCATAAAACTATTTCATCATTACTATTTCATCATTAAAAGCATTTTTTAACTTTAATGAGGTAGTAGAAACATCTATAGACATGATGCTTATCTGAGAGAAATAAACAACAGGGGAGAGGTCACATCTTTGTGTTAGTCATTAAGGGTCAACAGGAATTTTAAGCTGCAATTACTCAATTAATTAGGTTTTTATTACTACAATGAAATATCTAAGACAAGGTACTTATGGAGGAAGTCTGATTCAGGTCAGTTTTGAAGGTTCACAATCCAAGATTGGATGGGTCCCATTGGTTTATCTATTTGATGAGGTCAGAGGATGGACGTGTTACACTGTATGTGGAGGAAGGATTACATACTAAGCGAGGTAGCATGGAGAGATACAGGACATGCACTCTGGTTTTGTAAAGGACACTCTCATAAGAACTCCCTTTCAAGGGCAAGCATCCAATGAGCTTAAGACTTCCCACTAGGTCTACATCTTAGACATCATAATTGTTTTATGTTTCTACCCTGTTAATTTCACTGATTTATAATTCATAGAGTTTAAATGTCTGCATAATTCAAAAGCAAAATCCTGTACAAACCACAGAATAACACCAGGGATAGGATTAGTTACAAGCCTAGATCACAAACATTAAGAAGCTATTCATGTTCAAATCTGTTCTTTTTTTAAGATTTTATTTATTTATTTAATTGAAAACCAGAGTGAGGGGGTAGAGAGAGAGAAAGAGAGAGAAAAAGCTTCCATCCACTGATTCACTCTCCAAATAGCTACAATGGATGGGGCGGGGCCAAATTAAAGCCAGGAGCCAGGAGTTTCCTCCAGGTAGGGGCCCAAGCACCTGAGCCATCCTCTGCTGCTTTCCCAGGCATTTTAGCCAGGACATTGGATTGAAAGTTGAGCAGAAGGACTTGAACCAGAGCCCATATGGAGTGCTGACATTACAGGCAGCAGTTTAACCCACTGCACCACAATGTTGACCCCAAATCTTTGCTTGTTTCACTGAGTTCCTCTTAAATTTATTTCATATGTACCTCACTCAACTCATTCTAATCTTGGCAATAACCAATAGCAACCTATCTATAAAACTAATAATATGTAATTGGATTTAACTCAAACTGGAATAAGAATCCAGTTCACTTATGGACCATCAAATGGTTTTGAAATATTGTGTTAATTTACTATTCTATAAAAACATAAAATTTTAAACTAAAACAATATATAATAAAGCCCAGTTGGGCCACTTCTGACTATATTTTCTAAAATGTTAGGAATTGAATAATATCAGAACATGAATATTGCTTAAACCAATAGGAAAATAAATCATAATTGCATTTGATTTGAATCTCTAATTTCCTATAAAAGTTTATTTGTTTTATACATGGGAATAAGCCTGAAGCAAAGTGGATGGCTTTGCTTGAAGTCAGCAGATTTTGCTGCTACAAAATTTCTGGTATTCTATACCCCAGTATCCAGGAGATGAGTGCTGGGGCTACACTTGGTCTGAAAAAAACACATGTTTATCTATAACTCTAGAAACTTGGAAAGGTTATTTACCCTCTGTAAATCTTGGTTTATACATCTAAAAAATTGATTCACAACTATGCTGTAGGTGTATTAGGGATAATGAAAAAAACAAAAGTAAAGCAATTAACATGGGGCCCAATAAATGACAATTTTTCAAAATATTGTAACTATTATAATAAATTATGCTAATAATTTGTGAGATGTGGTATTAGGGGATGTCACTAAAAGGTAAGATTCCTGGAACCATGTGTTTTACTTTAGGGAAACACTGCAAATATAGGACAGTGGGAAGATCATTATTACTATTTTTTTCACATGGATCCAAGTTTAATTTATGTCATTTTCAAAAGTGTCTGTGCTTATTTAATTGGTTTTTTATACAGGAAGCCATTTAAGCACTTACCTTTCAGAAGAAGGAGAAGGCCTTATAGAAAGGGAATCATATAGTAAAAGCATATTCCAGGGAGAAAACTGTTTTTAATCTCTCACAATAGTTTGTTTATTATAGAGACTTCAGTGTTAGAAAAGCACAAACCCTTATAATTGTTTTCTCTCAACTAAACATGATTCATTAACTTTGATTATATCCAAGAGAAAATAGAATACATTTCACAACTTTTGTTGTCAGGTTAAGAGTGGTCACTACTGATTTGTGTTATGCATTCATCTTGTATATCATACTTTTGCTATGAAGACCTCTACATGGGATTTGAAGCTTGATGATTGTATTGATTTCATACCCTGACTAGTTTACTGCTCTAATTTTGGTTACTTCTATGACTTTGTAGAACTTACAACCTTTTATACGCTCTCTGATTGGAATGCAGTGTGTTTTGCAATGATGGCAAATTGCAGTGGTGTATGTTATTGATTTTAGTTAATGAAAATCTTGTTACTCTCTTATTTTAATGGGCTATTGACAGAATTTTTTTAACTCTTAGCCTCTGTTTCCTTATGAAGATTCCAAGTACTTTGATGGAATGGGCAAGCATAAAATGTTATAGTGAAAATATTGAAGAAAATGTATCCACATTGCCGCCAAGAACTATGCTTATAAACTAAGTAGTTTTTTCATAACAACATTGAGAAAGCAGAGTCCATTTTACCAATAAGCATTCCCTTGCAGTTTCTTTCTATTAGTGTGCTTTTACAGATTCTTAATATGTGATAAGCAATGGGTTATATTTCCTTAAATGTATCACAGTATCAATTTTGTTTACCCCATTTAAGGGGAGACAGAAAAATATTATAGTAGTTTCTTCCTGATCCAGCTTTGCTTTCCAGGTCTTCAGTTACCCCTGGTCAACTGTGATCTGAAAATATTAAATAGAAAATTCCAGAAATAAACAATTCAGAAAGTTTAAATTATGGGCCATTATTAGTAGAATGATGAAATTTTATCTTGTCCATTTCCATACTGCTGGAACATGAATCATACCTTTGAAGAGTGTATCCATACTGTATATGCTATCTGCCTGCTAATCACTTATAGCTAATAAGTTATCAGATTGTCATAATACCACAGTGCTTTGCTTAACCCTTAACTAGTAGCCTAATGCGACACAACAATTCCATGTCACTTACCTCACTTCAGCTCATGTCCACATTGTATCATCTAACATTATCACAAGACAAAGGATAATATAGTACAATAAATTATTTTATGAAAGATCACAATCACATAACTTTTGTTGCAGTGTAATGTTATTGTTCTATTTTATTAATTATCAGTATTATTGTTTCTTACTCTGCTTAATTTATTAATTAAACTTTATCATAGATACATACTCACATACATAGGAAAAACAGTATATTTTGGTTTTGATACTGTCCATAATTTCAAACATCTGTGGAGGATTTGGGAACACATCCCTGATAAGAGGAAACTACTCTAAGAAGGTGACTTTCCCTAAATGGGACCCCTAAGTCAGTATCTGAAAATGTGTCTTTTGTATCATCTATACCACATGAAGGAGAGTTAGTTTTCCTAATTAATAGTTATGTCCAGTGCCAGCTCTAAGTACTGTTTCCCAATCACCAAAGTTTCCTTTTGGTACTGTCTCACTACCCCTTCAACTCCTTTCACTTTTTAGATGCCTAGTACCCAGACCACAATCCTCAGTTGCCCAAAAATCTTCTATTTCAGGTCATGCTCTACAATTTGGATGGATTCTTAAAGATATCCCAGTACTGTCCCTGCCCTGTACATTCATAATCAAAACTTTCTATTCTGTTATTGTATTGTCCCATAGTAAATTGAGAGAGCTGGTTATGTCCTTGTCTGTTGAGGAAACATGGGCCACAATTTGACATGGGATAAAGGCATTTCTGACTTTTCCTTTAACATATTGCCCTAGATCAACATTGTTGGCCCAACTACATATATTATAGTAGGAGTTATGTAAGAAAGCATCAGCATGTGTATTTACTGTCCCACCATTATTCTTTCTCTAGGAGATGAATGATATTCTTGTAAAGTATATATATGGCATGTGATAGTAAAACAATAAGGGTAGAGAAAGTATGTATATCAATGTTATTCTTCCCAATATATACTATAAATATTATAAATTCGTTTGTTTTTTTATTTTTAATTACTCAAAAGTTTCATGTTTTTTTCTTTTTCTTTTTTTTATTAAACTTTTATTTAATGAATATAAATTTCCAAAGTATAGCTTATGGGTTACAATGGCTTCCCCCCTCCCATAACTTCCCTCCCGCCCGCAACCCTCCCCTTTCCCGCTCCCTTTCCCCTTCCATTCATGTAAAGATTCATTTTCAATTCTCTTTGTATACAGAAGATCAGTTTAGTATATATTAGGTAAAGATTTCAACATTTTGCCCATATAGCAACATAAAGTGAAAAAGCTACCATTGGATTACTAATTATAGCATTAAATAGCAATGTACAGCACATTAAAGACAGAGATCCTACATAATTTTTTTTTCAAATTAATTAATTTTCTATGCCATTTCCATTTTAACACCAGGTTGGTTTTTTTTTTTTCATTTCCAATTCTCTATATACAGAAGATCACTTCAGTATATAATTAGTAAAGACCTCATCAGTTTGTGCCCACACAGAAACGCAAAGTATAAAAATACTGTTTCAGTACTAGTTATAGCATCACTTGGCTTTAGACGACACATTAGGGACAGATCCCACATGGGATGTAAGTACACAGTGACTCCTGTTGCTGATTTAACAATTTGACACTCATGTTCATGGCGTCAGTAATCTCCCTAGGCTCTAGTCATGAGTTGCCAGGGCTATGGAAGCCTTTAGAGTTTGCTGACTTTGATCTTATTCCGATAGGGTCATAGTCAAAGTGGAAGTTCTCTCCTCCCTTCGGAGAAGGGTACCTCCTTCTTTGATGGCCCCGTTCTTTCCACTGGGATCTCACTCACAAAGATCATTCATTTAGGTCTTTTTTTTTCCATGATATCTTGGCTTTCCATGCCTGCTATACTCTCATGGGCTCTTCCACCAGATCCGAATGCCTTGAGGGCTGATTCTGAGGCCAGAGTGTTGTTTAGGACATCTGCCATTCTATGAGTCTGCTGTGTATCTGCTAATACTAACTGATAGAATCAAAAAGGGAGAGAAAGATCCAACATGGGAAGCGGGATACAAAAGTTTCATGTTTTTTATTTAGCTTTCTGACTCAGTGCTTGTGCCTTCAACACTTTCACAACAATTTTCTGCTCCTCAATAAGGAAAGCATGCTTGATCCTGTCACAGACACATTTAGCACACATGGAACCACCTTAGGCCCTGATGACATGTTTTTTCGTTTTAGACAATCTCATCAGGACTTTAGGTCTCACAGCGCGAACCCCACTAAGTCTTCCTCGGCACACACCACATGCAGATTTTGGTGCTTTCCCAACCTTCTTAGTGTAAAGGTAAACAATTCTGTTACCAGGAGTTTGGGACAGTCTGGTTTTGTTGGAGGCTGTATTGTAGGAGAGCCTCCGGTGATATGTCAAACGCTGGACCACTGTGGCTGCCTCTAAGCACCATCCCAGAACAGGAAGAAATTCATTTGTTTTTTAGTTGATTTTTTAATATTTATTTATTTGAGAGGTAGAGCCTTAGGCAGAGAGAGGGAGAGACAAAGAAAAAGGTTTTCCATTTGCTGGTTCACTCCCCAAATGGCTGTAATGGCTGGAGCTGGGCCCACCCAAAGCCAGGAGCCAGGAGCTTCTTCTGGGTCACCCACATTAGTGTAAGGCTCCAAGGACTTAGACCATCTTCAGCTGATTTTTCAGATCATCAGCAGGGAGCTGGTTCAGAAGAGGAGCAAACGGGACATGGACCAGCACCCATATGGGATGCCAGAGTCTTAGCCTACTAAGCCATAGCGCCGGTCCTTAAAGTCATTTGTTTTCAGGGCAAATGATATCCCTGCGATTTACCATGGAATAGAAATAAAAGATGCTTGGGTGGGACTGATAATGGAAATGGACTTTTCTGGGGGGGCAGGGGTTGTGAGCAGAAGTGTAATAAAGCTAGATTATAATGATGATTGCAAAAACCTGATAAATATATTAAAAATGATTGGGATTTAATTCATATACCAGGTATGATTAGTATAGTATATGAAATAAATTTAAATAAAGCTGTTTTAAAAGATATATCTCAATAACTAGAATTTTAAGGATTATTTAAAAAGATGCAGATAATAATGTACATTCTAGCTCCAGCTTTCAAATAAATCTGACATAGTTTTGAATCTTAGCTTCACCAAGTACTTCGTAACTGCATGATGTTAGGGAAGTTACTTGAGTTCTCAGAGTCTTGCTCTCTTCACCTGTAAAATAAAGTCAGTATTTTCCATGGTCATTTTGGGATCCTATAGAGTTTATGCTTCTAAAATGCTTAGCACAATGATTGGCACAATTGTTATTATTATATTGATACATTCTTTTTCTAATTTATGTCATCACTTTTTAAAATAACTGAATCTGTTTACTGCAATTATCATTACACAGGTAGAAAAACATCGAGTGAATTGCAGAACGAAATAAAATACACAAAAAATTCTTGTATTTCTTAGTTGATTTTCTATCTGTAAAATAATAATAATCACCTGCCATAGGAGGTGTAAGTTTAGGATAAAGTAAATTTTGCCAGTAAAGTTACTTGCCCTGTGCCTGGCATATCAGTTGTAGTGAATAAAGACAAATCCATTCTTTATTCATCTCTTAATAATGCTGGATTATGTTAAGCAAGATTGGTTTTGAAAAGGCTATCAGGTATTGGGCATAAAGCGTTTTTGTTCAATCATTATTTATTCATTTCTATGATAAATACTTATTGTTTCAGGAATTATGTAAAATGCTGCAGCCCACAATGGCAAATATGTGCTAAAATTATGTTACATGTCAGATACAAGGATGGTGAATGAGACAGAAATAGATACATTCACTTATAACTTAATTTCATAATTTAGGAATAATTTCTGTAAAAATAGGAATGGTTAGATAAAAATGAAGGGTGCTCTTGAAGCCTAGTTGAAGGATCCCTAATACAGAGAAAGAAAGAGAGGTGGGAAGTTCTGCAAAGAATATAAAAATGTAGCATTAAATATAAAATCCATGTTCCAGATGGAGAGCGCAAAAGGGTATTTTGTTTACCAGTACCATTCTTGGCCAAATGCCAATTCCTTCCTAGCATTTTACTATAACCCTTCTTATTACCATTTTTGGTAGATAATTGCTACTGAAGAAATATTTCCTGGGTCTGTATTGAAAGAGAAAGAAACATAAATTGGAAAATATTGATAATGATGATGAAATTGCCATTGGAGTTTGGGATGTGGTAAAATGAATTCTTTTATTTGTGTACCTAGAACTGTATATAACCAGTGTAATCTAGCAGGCGACTAATCAATATCTTCTTCTAGTTTTCATATTGAGCTGGACAGAACCGATCCTGAATGTAGGAGAATGTTTCACCCTTTTTTTAAGCAGATCTGGTCATATCAGGCAACCCAGAAAGTTCAGATGTGGCCTGACTGCTTGCATTATTTGTGAGATGAATAAGCAAGCAGGCATCAACAACTGGTATGAAGATAATTTATTTTAAAACATTATAACTAAGTTTATGTGACTATGACAAAAACAGATATAACTGAAAAATAGAATAATGGAACATAGATCTATTTATAAAAATATACAAGAATTAACCCAGCTTCTTCTGATGTCTCTTGGCTACCTTAAATATTTGTGCAATGTAGGTTAAATAAATTTTTGAGGTTTTAGACATTCAAGGTGATATTCTTTGGAGTCTAGGCCAAAATGACTAACAAATATTTGAAGAAGACATGTTTTTAGGTATTTATTTCTTCTATGACCTATTTCACAGTGTTCCTGCCTCCTTTGCACTTAATTAACATTTCTTCCTTATCCTCTCCCATTCTCCCCTCCCCTCTCATTTCTTTTCTTTTGGTGTAGGATATCCTGAACAAAATTAAATAACAAAAACAACAAAAAATTCTATCACCTTTACTGGGTGCTTAGCTTGGGAGATTTGGCATTACAATTTCTATAATTGAATTCTCATATGCCAACGTCATCTCTATCTTGTGTGGTTTGAGGTGTAATACCTGATAAGTTCTATTTGAAATGGAATTATAAATAAGGTGATTTTGTTATGCAGATTTATTTATATTGAGCTAAGAGTAATGGTATATTAAAAAATCTGTTTCTTCCATTAAAATCCAGGAATGTTAAAATTGAAAAAAAATTCTTCATATTTCAAACAAAATTTATTTAGGAATTCATTCAGAAAGAAAAATAAATATAGGTCCTGAACATATTTGGGCTTCATTTGAAATTCTTTTGTGTCACTTGAAATGAATATTATTGAGGATTAGTATAAAATATTTATTTTTATAAATTTTATCACTGGTTATTAAGGCTAAGCTCTAATCAATTTAAAGTTTATAGACCAGAAGGTCCAATATAATTTGACTTACTTTGAACTAAATTAGACACTTTTCAGGAGACCTAATGAGTGATTATAAAATTTCATGAGATAATAAGCTTCAAACTGTGTATAGAAATTCAGCCTTCTGTGATTTTGATTTTGAACAAAATTCCTAGCAATTAAGTCAGCCTGCTTTGGAGAGGAAATCTTCAATTTGTTAATTTTGTATTCATTGCATTTTTTCCTGCCTCTCTCTCTCTCTATATATATATATATATATATGTGTGTGTGTGTGTGTGTGTGTGTGTGTGTGTGTTTTCATGAATATCTCTGCCTATGCCCTAATTTTTAAAATATTTTTATTTATTTTATCTATGAGAGAGAGAGAGACAGAGAGACAGAGAGAGAGAGAGAGAATGAAAAATATGCATTCCTATCTACTGGTTCACTCCCCAAAACCTTCAAATATTTTTAATAGCTAGGGTTGGGCCAAGACAAAGCTGTGAGCTGGGACCTCAATCCAGGTTTCCCACATGAGTAGCAGGAACCTAATTATTTGAGCCATCATCTCCTGCTTCCCAGAGTGTACATTATCAGAAAGATCAAATTGAGGGTAGAGGTGGGACTTGAAAAAATTTGCTCTGCTATGGCATGTGGGTATCCCAAGTGGCATCTGAATTGCTAAGCCAAATGCTTGTCATGTGACCAATTTTATATTTTTGTGTTGGTTTCCTTTTCTCTTATAACTAGAAGAGAGGAAAAAAAAATAAAAGGGACTGGTACGGACACAATTTTCTCTCTCCACTCACCTTAAAAAGGTGGGGAAAACAATATATATGGCGCCATTGTGGACATATGTAACAGCTGCGCCAGCTCAGGGCTTTTCCCACCCTCAATGAAGCAGAAAAACCTGACTCTGGTGGGGAGAAATAACAGGAGGTTAAGACCTAATGAATAGTGAATGTGTGGAGCCTATGAACTGGGACTGTGAAAAAAAAAAAAAAAACTGAGGATGCTGAGGGTGTGTGGGAGAACTCACGGTGTGGCTGAGACATGAGTAGTCTTGGTGGGAGATTCCACAAACTTGGTAACCTTGGCAACCCATTGGGAGACATTGCAGGGGAATCTGAGCTTACACTGAGGAACGCACAGATCCTTTGTGTGGTCCTTGGGACAGAGCAGACAAATATTATACCCACTGGGGCTAGCACTCAGGCAATGATTCCCATCAAGGAGAAAAGCTCAGCTGAGCGGAATTACTTCCCTTCTGAATAAAAACAAAAGAGAGAGAGATTTACCATGCCAAACGTGGGTCACTTTTGGCACACCCTTAACCCTGAAGAACTGAAAAGAGCTCTCAAGTCACACCCACCACAAGCCTCTAGAGATTCACCAAAAGCAGACAGTCCACTTAATGTAGAGTCATGGTATAACAAGAAAAGCCACCACAGTGAGGGAAAAAAAAAAGAAGAAGAAGAAACCAAAGAATATCTCCACAATGCCAAGCAACAAATGCAGAAACCGAGGAAATAAGTACAAGGAAGACATAATGACGCCCCCTAATGAACATGACACTCCAATCCAAGATTATGAAGATGATGAGGTAGAAGAAATGCAAGATACAGATTTCAAAAAATTTATGATAAGAACATCCAGAAATTCTCAAAAACAAATTCATTAACTACAGAAATCCATACTGGACAGGACAGAAAATCTCTTTCATGAAAATGAAATCTTAAGGAGGAATCAAAATGAAATGAGGAATTTAGTAGAACATGAAATTGTGATATTAGAAATCAATATGTGATGAGAAATCAAAATGAAATGAAGAATTCAATAGAACCAATGACAAACTCATTAGAGAGCTTTAAAAACAGAATCAGTGAGACAGAAGAGAGAATTTCAGACTTAGAAGACAGAACACAGGAAAGTATACAGTCAAACCAAAGAAAAGAAGAGAAAATTAGAAATCTAAAAAATATTGTCAGGAATCTACAGGATACTATTAAAAAACTCAACATCCGGGTTCTAGGAGTTCCTGAATGCATGGAGAGAGAGAGAAAGATTAGAAGGCCTTTTTAGTGAGATACTAGCAGAAAACTTCCTGGGTTTGGAGAAGGACAGAGACATCCAAGTACAGGAAGCACATAGAACACCAATAAACATGATCAAAAGAGATCCTCACCACGACATGTTGTAATCAAACTCACCACAGTGAAACATAAAGAAAAGATTATAAAATGTGCTAGAGAAACGTCAGATTACTCTCAGAGGATCTCCAATTAGACTCACAGCAGACTTCTCATCAGAAACCCTACAGGCTAGGAGGGAATGGTGAGACATAGCCCAGGTACTAAGAGAAATGAACAGCCAGCCCAGAATATTATATCTTGCAAAGCTCTCATTTGTGAATGAAGGTGAAATAAAGACCTTTCATAGCAAACAGAAATTGAAAGAATTTGTCGCCACTCATCCAGCCCAGCAAAAGATGCTTAAAGGTGTGTTACACACAGAAACACAGAAACACAGCCATTAATATGAAAGAAGGTAAGGGAAGAAACCTCCCTGTAAAAGATCACAGGAAGTTCCAAGCATATATTAGAAAATATCTTCGGGGAAATGGCAGGCAAAGTCACTACTTATCAATAGTCCCAATGAATGTTAGTGGCCTCAACTCTCCAGTTAAAAGACACAGACTGGCTGAATGGGTTAGAAAGCAAAACCCATCTATTTGCTGCTTACAAGAAGCACATCTTTCCAACAAAGATGCATACAGACTGAAAGTGAAAGGTTGGCAAAAGATATTCCATGCCAACAGAAACCAAAAATGAGCTGGCATAGCCATCTTAATATCAGACAAAATAAACTTTAACACAAAGATTGTTAAGAGACAAAGAGGGGCACTATATAATGATTAAGGTATCAATTCAACAGGAAGATGTAACTATTATAAACGTATATGCACCTAATTACAGGGCATGGTTTTATTTAAAAGATATGCTAAGGAACTTAAAGGGAGACTTAGACTCGAATACAACAGTATTGGGGGACCTCAATACTCTATTTTCAGCAATACACAGATCAACAAGACAGAAGATCAACAAGGAAACATCAGATTTAATCAACACTAAAGCCCCAATGGATATAGCAGATATCTACCAAACTTTCAATCCTACATCTAAAGAATTTACATTGTTCTCAGCAGTGCATGGAACATACTCTACGATTGACCACATACTAGGCCATAAAGCAAGTCTCAACAAATTCAAAAGAATTGCAATCATACCATGCAGCTTCTCAGACCACAGTGGAATGAAACTGGAAATTAGCAACTCAGGAATCCCTAAGCATATGCAAACACATGGAGAGTGAACAACATGCTCCTGAATGAACACTGGGTCATAGAAGAAATCAAAAGAGAAATCAAAAACTTTCTGGAAGTAAATGAGGATAACAGCACAACATATCAAAACTATTGGATACAGCAAAAGCAGTGTTGAGATGAAAGTTGACAGCAATAGATGCCTACATCAAGAAATTGGAAAGGCGCCAAATAAATGAGCTTTCAATGCATGTCAAGGATCCAGAAAAACTGCAGCAAACTAGACACAAAACTAGTAGGAGAAGAGAAATAATTAACATTAGAGCAGAAATCAACAGAATTGAATCCAAAAAACATTACAAAAGATCAGCCACATGAAAAGCTGGTTGATTCCAGGTCTTAGCTATTGTGAATTGAGCTGCAATAAACATTGAGGTGCAGACAGCTCTTTTGTTTGCCAATTTAATTTCCTTTGGGTAAATTCCAAGGAATGGGAGGGCTGGGTTGTATGATAGGGCTATATTCAGGTTTCTGAGGCAAAGATTTCTTGGAAAAGACACTGGAGACACAGGCAGTCAAAGCAAAATGAACAATTGGGATTACATCAAATTGAGAAGTTTCTGTACTGAAAAAGAAACAATCAGGAAAGTGAAGAGGCAACCAACAGAATGGGAAAAAATATTTGCAAACTATGCAACAGATAAAGGATTGATAACCAGAATCTACAAAG
The DNA here is from genome assembly GCF_033115175.1 of Lepus europaeus. Lineage (NCBI taxonomy): Eukaryota > Metazoa > Chordata > Mammalia > Lagomorpha > Leporidae > Lepus > Lepus europaeus. The sequence goes on along the minus strand of NC_084850.1, from coordinate 34,841,650 downwards.
AGATCAAGAAACTCCAAAACAACAAAACGAATAACCCACCTGAGAGATGGCCAAGGACTCAATAGGTATTTTCCAAAGAGGAAATCCAAATTGCCAACAGAAACATGAAAAAAATGTTCAGGATTGCTAGAAATCAGGGAAATGCAAATGAAAACCACAATGAGGTTTCACCTCACGCCAGTTAGAATGGCTCACATACAGAAATCTACCAACAACAGATGCTGGCAAGAATGTGGGGAAAAAGGGACACTACCCCACTGTTAGTGGGAATGCAAACTGGTAAAGCCACTGTGGAAGTCAGTTTGGAGATTCCTCAGAAACCTGAATATAACCCTACCATACAACCCTGCCATCCCACTCCTAGAAATTTACCCAAAGGAAATTAAATTGGCAAACAAAAAAGCTGTCTGCACCTCAATGTTTATTGCAGCTCAATTCACAATAGCTAAGACATGGAGTCAACCTAAATGCACATCAAGAAAAGACTGGATAAAGAAATTATGAGATATGTACTCTATAGAATATAGTCAGCAGTAAGAAAAATGAAATCTGGTCATTGCAACAAAATGAATGATACTGAGTGAAATAAGCCAGTCCCAAAGGGACAAATATCATATGTTCTCCCTCATCAGTGACAACTAACTGTGCTCCTAAAAGGAAACCTGCTGAAATGAAATGGACACTTTGAGAAACAATGACTTGATCAGCCCTTATCCTGATTGTCGAGGGACAAGTTAATAATTTATCCCTTTTAATATTTTTTGTTCTACTTAATACTAGTGGTTGAACTCTGTAATTAACACACAATTATTCGTAGATGTTTAAATTTTACTGAAAAGTGACCCCTGTTAAACATAAGAGGGGGAATAAGAGAAGGAGGTGATGAACAGTTCGGCACATGCTCAAATTGGACTTGCCCCAAACGGTAGAGTTAGAAACACACTAGGGGATTCCAATACAATCCCATCAAGGTGGCATGTACCAATGTCATCTCACTAGTCAAAGTGATCACTTTCAGTTCATAATTGATCATAATGATATGACTAAGTGCCTAAGTTACCACATAAACAAAACTAGTGTCTGCTAATGCTAACATATAGTTAAAAAGGAGAGAACGATCCAGCATGGAAAGTGGGATACACAACATACTCATAGAAGGGCAGATGTCCTAAACAGCATTCTGCCCTCAGAATCAGCCCTTAAGGCATTCGGGTCTGGCTGAAGAGCCCACGAGGCATGGAAAACCAAGACATTCTGGCAAAAAAAAAAAAAGACCTAAATGAAAGATCTCTATGAATGATAGATATCCTAGCAGATAGAACGGGCCATCCAGGAAGGTGGTACCTTTCTCTGAAGGGAGGAGAGAACTTCCACTTTGACTATGGCCTTGTCTAAATTAGATCGTATTTGACAAACTCAAAAGGCTTCCATAGCCTTGGCAGCTCATGACAAGAGCCTCGGGTGATTGCTGCCATAAATAATAGTGTCAAATTGTTATTCAACAAAAGGAGTCACTGTGCACTTACTCCCCATGTAGGATCTCTGTCCTTAATGTGTGAATTAATGGTATAACTATTACTTAAACAGTACTTTACACTTTGTGTTTTTGTGTTGGTGCAAACTGTTGAAATCTTTACTTAGTTATACTAAATTGATCTTCTGTATATAAAGATAATTGAAAATGAATTGATGTGTATGGGATGGGAGAGGGAGCAGGATATGGGATGGTTGTGGGTCGGAGGGAGGTTATGGGGGGGAAGCCATTGTAATCCATAAACTGTACTTTGGAAATTTATATTTATTAAATAGAAGTTTAAAAATTGAATGAATTACTCAGAAGAAAAAAAAATAGTCACCTTGAATGTAAATACTCTCAACTCTCCAGTTAAAAGATATAGAATGGCTGAATGGATTAAAAAACAAGACCCATCTTCTTGCTGCATACAAGAAACACAACTCACCATCAAAGATGCTTGCAAACTGAAAGTGAAAGGATGGAAAAAGAGATTTCATGCTAACAGAAACGAAAAAAAAGAGCTGATGTATCCATCCTAATATCAAACAAAGTAGACTGTATATAAAGATAATTGAAAATGAATCTTGATGTGTATGGCATGGGAAAGGGAGTGGGAGATGGGATGGTTGCAGGTGGAAGGGAGGTTATGGGGGAAAAGACAATATAATCCAAAAGCTGTACTTTGGAAATTTATATTTATTAAAGTTAAAAGTAAATGAAATTTAAAAAATCAGTTAAAATGAACAAAATTACAAAGTAAACAATTATAAACCTTAAAAAACAGATTCTGGCACTGAAGAACACAATGAGTAATCTGAAAAATTAAATAATGAACTGCAACATCAGGCTTGATTAGGACAGTCAGGGTTGGGTGTTTTGTATGGCAGGTTAAGTCACTGCTTGGTTTGTCTGCATCCCATATTGGAGTGAGTGAATTGAGTAGTGACTACTCTGCTCCTGATCTACCTTCCTGCTAATGACATCCTGAGTGGCATCAAATGATGGCTCAAGTACTTGAGTCCTGCTACCCACCTGGGAGACCCAGATGGAGTTCTGGGATTCTGACTTTGGCCTGGTCCAACCCTGGCTATGGTGAGCATTTGGGGAGTGTACCAGCAGATTGAAGCTATCTTTCTTTATCTTCTCTTCAAAATAAGTGAAAATAAATGCATAAAAATTACAAAAGAAGAACAAATAGAGAGTTCAGAGACATGTCATTTGAAATGACTCAGTGGAATTAAAAGAAAATGATAAAAAAAAATAGCAAAGCATACTAGCCTTATGTCCCAGTATAAAATTAAGCTATGAATATGTTAATTCTAGAAGGTGAAGAAAGAAATAAAGTAGTAGAAGCTTATTGAAGAAAATAGTGACAGAAAATTTCCCAAATCAGGGAGAGAAATAAATAAATATGTCCATGGTGGCCAAATAATGCTAAATAGAATGCACTTTCATAAATACTGTCTGAAATGGCAAGGTTTTCTTCATTTTTGAGGGAGAATGATTTTCCATTTTTAAAATCTCTTTTTGTTATCCACTCATCCATTAATGGGCATTTGTGTTGTTTCCGTATCATGGCTTTGTAAATAATATCAATCATAGTTCAATAAAGTAATTTTAAACATAAAGAACATGAATCTATTAAAGGATATTGGGTAGTTTATGAAATTATTGTTAAGGGCTATAAAAACAAACTTGAGGCTAATTTTTCATGATTAATTCCTAGAAATATGTTACAGAAATAGCTTAATGAGCAAAACTGTTGTTACCCAAATTATCTCCGATATTAACTTTGCAAACAAAATGTATACCTTGCCAAAAATTCTTTTATCTTGTCTACTTATGAATCATTGTTATCTGGATGTATCTGCTTGGCAGAAGCTAGGGCACATGCTCACATCCAACTGCAAAAGAAGATAAGGAAGCTGATTTTCTGATACCTTATAAAAGAAGGCCTTAGAATATGAGAAAATATTACATTGCAGGAAATATATACAGAGGATATTGGGTTATCACAATGGCGGAATACCACATGATGGCAGACTGAATTGCACAGGAAGCAGACGCTAAGGTGGACATTTGCATGCAAAAAAGCGTACTGAGGAGTACTCTTGGGACCAAAATAGATTGGAAGTGCAAGAATCATGTTTGGATGGTGGTAGTAGAGCTATGATGTATGAAGGTACTTCAAAAAGTTCATGGGTGTTTAGCTTAGTGGCTTAAGAAACCAGTGTCCCACACTGGTGTAGCTAGGTTCGATACCCACTTCTGGATACTGATTCCAGGTTCCTGATAATATAGATGCTGAAAGTCAGTGGTGATAGCTCAAGTAACTAGCTTTCTGCCACCCACATGAGAGACTTGGATTGAGTTCCCAGATCCTAGCTTTAGCTCAACATAATCCCAACTTTTGGCCCTTTGTGGGTTAACCAGTGACTGATAACTCTTTCTCTCCTTCTGTTTCTAACTTTGTCTTTGAAGTTTTAAAAAGTTCAGAGAAAAAATGGGATGAAAATATGTTTATTTTGATGCAAAATTTTACATATTTTTTCATAATATCACTGATTAATTATAGCAATATGGTACCTTTCAAATAAATAAATTAAAAAAAATCCATGTTTTCTATGTCAATAGCTGCATACCATAATGTATGGGATGCCAAGCTTTTACCTCTGAATTCATCTGTGATATGTAAGAGTCCTGAGCCAGTAATATAGGAGATTTTGAATTTGATTTTGTGTTGTCTATATGAAATTCACCTTATTCAGAGTTAATGAACCCTCTGGAGGCTGGGCAGAAATTACCATACAACTGCCATCTAGAAAGGCCTCCACAAATATGGACATGTATTAGAAGAAGCTCTAGTGAAAGGCGAATATGTTAAGATTAACTTACAACCTAGAATTCTTATATGATCCAACAGTAGTCAATTAATTTTTAGATGAGTTCAGATGAAATAGAATTTTTTTATCAATTTGGGAGCTCAATGAACACTTGGACAAAATACAATTAGATATACATCATGATTTTCTAAAACATATCAATTATAGGATATTATGAGTCACACACAAACATACCTTTCTGTGCAGGAAAATCATAATTGCCATACACTTCTCAACATAAGTTGCTTTCTGATTTTAGTGAAATAGGAAAGAGCTTCCATTTCAGTGATAGAATGGAGAGAATTCTGCCAACAAGTTTTAATTTTGGTACTCCTTCATTCAAGTACTTGACTTTTGATTGGCTCTCCTTGTTTACTTCATAGATTTTTGATCTTGTGATAAGATTATTTTAATATATATATATATATATATATATATATATCTCACAAGGCCAATGCTTATTCTGTTGAGTTGAAAAATCCAGATTATCCATTGATTTTTCAAGTACTAAAGTGTTCTTAGGTTGATTGGCTAGAGACCTGGAATTTGCAACAGTTTGATGAACTTCATAAGATCACTTATGGATTTGTTTAGACACATTCAAATCTAGTAGATGACAACCTACAAGCCCACTTCTTTTTAATTAAAAAAATATTGATTTTATTGCAAAGGCAGAGAGACAGAGAGATAATAAACAGAGTGGCAGGGGAGGGAGATTTTCCTGCATTGGTTCAGTCCATTATAAATGCCCATAAATAGTCAGGGCTAGCCAAGGCTGAAGGTAGAAGATAGTAACTCAATGTAGAACTTCTCCATGGTAGCAAGGACTCAATTTCTTGAGCCTTTACCTGTTGTCTTCCAGGGTGTAAATTAACAGGAGGCTGGAATGGAGAGTGGCACTAGGACTCTAATCCAGTCACTCTGTTATGGAATGTAGGCATCTCAAGAAGTGACCTAAATGTTGCAGCAAATGTCACAAACCCATTTTGAAGTAATTTTTAATCTAATGAAGTTTTGGACCAATATCTCCATATAATTATCATATTTCCACAAGCTAAGATACTAAGGATTGATGGGAAGATGCAATACTAAATTTAATAATAAAATGTAAGAAAGAAATGACAAAATAGAATTTAATAAATAAACTCTTTATATTGATTGTAAGAAGTATTCTGATTTCAGAAAATATAAAAAAAGTGAAAATATAGATATGGATAAGATGTATTACACAAATGCACATACACACATTTATTTAGTTATCTAGTGAAAAATATTTCTATTGATTCATAATAAAGCACCCAAAATCTTGGTATCTTGAAAGAATAGCCATTTATTTTCCCAGAATTCTGTGATTTGGCAATTTGTGCGAAGATCACCAGTGGCTACTCTTCTCTTATCCAGTAGGCAACAGCTGTGTTGACTAGAGCATTCAGACCATAACTGGAGTAGCTGGAATACTTTGGCTGACGAGAGCTTCTCCATATATATGCTCTCGTTAGTTTCAGGAGGCTTGCTATTGCTTTTTCACATGCTGGCTCTGGCTTTTTCACGTGTTGTTAGACTATTTCCAAGCAGCACGAAAAGTAACATTTGACTACACCAGCACTTTTCAAAGCCTCTAAGTGTCTAATGTTTAGGATTTTCTGTGTCCAAGTCACACAGTAAATTCAGAATCAATATTGGAGGATAGAACAAAAGAGCATATATACAAGAAGGGTGATCCATGGGGACCATTACTGTAATAATCTACAAACATTGCATTCTCTTTTTATGGCTCAACATATTATAAAATAATACTGAAATTATCATTAAAATTTGTTGTTATACATTATTGTCAACAAATTCTGTTTAAATTATCATTTTTATAATTTTACCCATGGTGTTTTACATTCATTAATTCACTTATTCACTTGTTTATTGAGCATCTATTATATATACAATTCACTGTACTGGATGGGTAAATTGTAATACAGCTATTTTATATGTTTTTCTAAAGCAGTTCCAATTTCTGGTATGTTATGCTTTCACCAGATCATGGCACCTTTTTTATGTGCATGGTACAATATGAATATTTTCACATATTGCTGATACAGAAGCAAATACATTTGTAATTTATACAAATATAATTCACATCATTGTTCAATATAAATCTTTTTTCTTCTCTTCAGAACTTATCTTTAAAACTTGTTTGCCCTTCCATCTACTTAATCTTTAATAACTTAGTGATTCTAATTTCCTTGGAACAATGGTGGAAATACTTGACTTTACAGAAGAATACATATTTGAATAACAGCTTCTGCAGATTTAACATATGTGCGGCTCTGTGTGTGTGTGTGTTAATTGCTTCTCTCCTATTATTTATGTTATAATTTTTACAAAATTATGGCTAATTTATGATAGAACAATCATTTTCAGGGATTTCAAATAATTTGAGTTACTTAGAAAAAATCCAATTTGGAGCCGGCGCCGCGGCTCACTAGGCTAATCCTCCGCCTTGCGGTGCCGGCACACCGGGTTCTAGTCCCGGTCGGGGCACTGGATTCTGTCCCAGTAGCCCCTCTTCCAGGCCAGTTCTCTGCTGTGGCCAGGGAGTGCAGTGGAGGATGGCCCAAGTGCTTGGGTCCTGCACCCCATGGGAGACCAGGATAAGCCCCTGACTCCTGCCATCGGATCAGCGCGGTGCACCAGCAGCAGCACGCCAACTGCGGCAGCCATTGGAGGGTGAACCAACGGCAAAAGGAAGACCTTCCTCTGTCTCTCTCTCTCACTGTCCACTCTGCCTGTCAAAAAAAAAAGTTAAAAAAAAAGAAAAAATCCAATTTAGTGTCAACTCTTCAAAAAGCTCTTTCCTAAAATTTACCTAATGAGCCACCTCATGTTATTCTCTATAATGGCTAGTTTTTATGACTTACAGCGATTCTTAATTTAACTACTTATTATATGTCTTCTCCCAAATAGAATAGTTAACAGCATGTTCATGGAGACTGCTTGTTTTTTTCCGTACTATTAAAAACACTTCACTCAGTGGCTGGTACACAGTCAGCTCTTTGATGAATAAATGAATTAGTAAATGAAAGGAAGGAAGGAGGGGGGAGGGAGGGAGGAAAGAAAAAAATGGATCAATAACTGTTAAGGTGAATTCATTTCTGAGAGGAAGAGCGTGGTGCGGGCAAGAGGTGCGGAGTCACCACACAGACCCCGGGAGTCAGGTGAAAGCAGGCCAGAATCGAGCAGCCTGCAGACTCCTTTATTTCAGTTGCTACAGCTGCTTATATAGCCAAGGCAGCCAATCTGGTCAAGTGGCAGTCTATGCCCTAACCAATCACACCCTGTTGCCAGGCAGTTTCTGAAGCCATCTAATCACAGCCTGTTGCCAGGCAGTTTCTGTTGCCAGTGGACATCTTGGCATGGCCTTCTCATTCCACCATATTTCTCCCTTTTCATTTATTTTTGAACAACGGGAGGCATGATTTTTGGCTATACCATTGTTGACCCCGATTCTATGTGGTCTCCGTAGGTGGCTGTTCCTGTCTTAGGTTGTCCCCCAGGGGATCTTACCCGTCATTGACTAACCAGCACTCACAACGGGAGATCACAGGAGTGCTTCCTCAGATGGTGGTAGGAATGAGGAACAATGGTAATCAGGAATGGCATGACTGTACACAGGCTGTGGGCCATCTGAGTGGCTGACAGAGCTAGTGGGGTATAAAACAGTCATGGATGTGGCTATGGGCAGTTCCTCAGGTTAGGATGATAGGGCAGGTGCATCCACTAACAAGGCAGACTCTCAGTCTTGTTCAGCTGGCTCTGGTTGGCTGTCAGTTGCAGGCTTGTTGTTTCTGGCTGGTACCCAAATGGGCTGTCCTGCATTCTCTGGAAAGACAAAAGCATATCCTCGACCCTTGGTTAGCAGAAGCCTTTTTAACGGTGTTGGAATACAGGGCCTGAATTCTATGTTCACTTCGACATTAACGGCAAACACGTGGGTGGGATGGGGTCTAGTGGCTGCCCTGAGAGCCTGGGGTGCCTGGGGACTGCCACAAATGTGGGGATCCTCACTGGGTGCAGATGAGATGACCTTGCACGGGTCATTGTCTTGAGGTCATCTAAGTTTATCCCACGGGTATTTGGGGGGTGCCTTAATAGGCATTGCTGCATTGTCTGCTGTCATGTCATGTTCACTGTCGGAGCTCTCTCTCCCTAAGTCATCAACTGTTGTCTGTGAGGCAGAGACCTGGAATGACAGGCTCTTATCACTCACAGATTCACTATGTGTGGTTAATCTCTGTGGGTTTCTGAGAAGGGGTCATCTTTTCCATGTTTGAGTGCTTAAGAGCAGCATGCCATGCCAACTCTAGCAAAAGGAAAGACACCCACAGCACTACTGCCATAACAAAACAAATTCCTAGCACCTCAGCAGCTGATGGCATTATGCAGGGGGTTACCTACGTTAGAGGAACAGACAGTGGTGTATCAGATCGTACGTATGTCCTGTGCTTAGTGGGGGACTTCCTTGATTCATTAGGTCAAGACCATATGCCCACACGGTGTCTCTGGAGCATCACCTCTCTCGAGTGAGGGAAGATGACTTGGTTCCCAATTCTGGGATGATCAGTCCCTTATGTGAATTCACCAGGTGAACTAAAAGTAAAAGGAGGAGCTGAGAAGCGACGTACATTTCTGGGTGGTGTGTGCCTAACCCTGGGTTCTTAGACTGAGGACAAGGACAAAAAGGGGGTAGGAGGGGGTTCTGTGCTCACCCTTTCAGAACCGAACAGCACACAAAACACCAAGGTGCCTACTTGCCGAAATCCAGGGGGTCCTTGCTGAGTCTGACATGCTGGCTGTCTCTCTCTCAGTCACGTTGCTGTGCCAGATGTTGAGGTTGATTCCTTCTGTGAAGAGGAGCATGGTGGGGGCAAGAGGCACAGAGTCACCACACAGACCCCGGGAGTCAGGTGAAAGCAGGCCAGAATCGAGCAGCCTGCAGACTCCTTTATTTCAGTTGCTACAGCTGCTTATATAGCCAAGGCAGCCAATCCGGTCAAGGGCAGTCTATGCCCTAACCAATCACACCCTGTTGCCAGGCAGTTTCTGAAGCCATCCAATCACAGCCTGTTGCCAGGCAGTTTCGGTTGCCAGTGGCCATCTTGGCATGGCCTTCTCATTCTACCACAAATAACCAAGCAAATGAAAGATAAAAGGTTTAAAATGACAGTATTTTCATTAAGAAACAGTAGTGTGATATAGCTGTAAAAACACAAATAAGAGTGCTGTCATAGAGTACATGAATTAAATTACTCCTGATGAATTTCAAGGGCTCAGAGGCTGATATTTGGCCTAGCAGTTAAGATGCCAGTTAGAACACTAGTGTCCCATATCAGAGTACCTGTGTTTGATACCCAACTTTGGCTCATGATTTCAGCTTCCTACCAGTGCAGACCCTGGGAGGCAGCAGTGATGATTTATACAATTGGGTTCCTGCAACCCACCTGGGAGACCTGGATTGAGTTCCCAGCTCCTGGTTTTGCCTGTCTGTTATGGTCATTTGGGAGTGAATTAGCAGATGGGAGCTTTCTGTCTCTATCTCTCAGTAGGTGGTTAGATAGGTAGGTAGAAAGGAAGGAAAACCAATTGGTGAGGTGCATATACATAGTAATTAAACAACAAATAAACTTCAAAAATATATTTTCAGAGCCAAAATGTTGTCAGCTCCCTATCATTAACTATTTCCAAGTAAGTGTTGTTAAAGAGGACGCAAACATCACATGGTTAGTTCCCCAAGTGATTTTATGATGTTAATATTCTCTGCTATCAAAAGTGTTTTTCTCCTTTGCCAAAAACACATTCAAAATAATTGAGTGAATTTGTAGTATGTGACACTTAGGAAAATTGAAGGATAATTTAGCAATGAAGCATGTTATGTCTCAATTTATGTTCCTTAATTTTTATTTATATTTTATTAAAGCAATCAATTACTTTAAGTAACCTGGTCCTTTCTCCTTTGCTATCACACATAATCAAAGTTGAAAAGAATGTCCCACGGGCTTTGTCATGGTCAACCTTGTATCTCTCCTGAATTCCATTTAAGTCCTAAAATGTAGAGGATATGTTTTCTGAGGTTTTTGTTAATCTCACATCATTTTGTCCTTACCATTAGAATAGGAGAAAACCTATGCCCAGGTATTAAGCCTATTAGGAGGTCTAAAAAGTATCTGTCTCTACTGAAACAAATAAAATAAGAAATTAAAGAGTAGAAACACATCAAAACTTGTACCACAGAAATACAAAGGATCACAATAGGCAATGAACAATTATAGAGCAAGAAAGTATACAACCTGGAAGAAACATAAATTTCCAGAAACAACTCACCAAGACTGAAATCATGAAGAAATAGAAAAATCTGAACAGACAAACATTGAATTTTTAGCAAAAAAATCTCCCAACATAAAAGCCCAGGACCAGATAGCTTCACTGGAGATTTCTACCAAACATATAAGGAAGAGTTAACACCAATCCTTCCAAGAACTTGCAAAAAAATTGAAGAGAAGGGAATACTTCCAGACCTATTTCAGCATCTCCCTGCTACCAAAACCAGACCAGAACACACACAAAAAGAAAATTAGATAGCAATATTGCTGATGAATTTAAATACAATCATCAACACAATACTAACAAACCAAATTCAGCAGCATATTAAAATGACCATAATACAACCAAGTGGGATTTATCCCTAGGATGTAAGGATGGTTAAGCATATACAAATCAATAAAAGTTATATGCAGTATTAATGGAATGAAGCATAAAAATCATGATCATCTCAGTAGATGCAGAGCAAAAACATTTGAAGAAATTCAAATTATTTTTATGATTAACACTTCCAACAAAGTATAAATGAATGTACTTCAACATACTAACGGCCATATATGGCAAGGCCACATCTAATATCATCATTCTCAGTGGTCAAAACCAGAAAATATTTGCTCCAAGATTAGGAACAAGATAAGATTTCCCACTATCAAAATTTCTACCCAACATTGTATTGAAATGACTAGCCAGAGCAATTAGGGAAGAAAATAATTAAAAGGAATACCCAAATCAGAAAAGAAAAAGTAAAATTGTTTCTGTGTGTAGATGACATGATCACATATATAGAAAATGCTAAAGACTTCACAAAAGAGTTGTTAGAACAAATACATGATTTAATTACAGTTGCAAGATACAAAAACAACATGCAAAAATCAATTACATTTATATACACTACCAATGAACTACCTGAGAAAGAAATTTAAAAAAAGGAAAAGCATCAAAATGATAAAAATTATTGAATATATTAATTCAACCAGGTAGTAAAGATCTGCCCATTAAAAACTATGAAATATTGATGAAAGAGGCTGAAAAATATGTACATAACTGAAACAGCATCCTGTGTGAATAGATTGGAAAAAAATTATTATCGTGAAATAGTTTGTAGAAACAAAAGCAATACACAGTTTCAATGCAATACCTATCAATAAGGTCAATGGCATTTTTCAAAGAAACGGAAAACACAATCCTAAAATTTGTATGTGATTACCAAAGATCACAAATAGCTAAAAAACAAAAACAAAAACAAAAAAACAAAACAAAACAAAAAAACAACCCTGAAGACTCCATATTCCTGACTTTAAATTATATTGCAAACCTATGGTATACCAAATCAATATGATACTGGCATAAAACAGACACTTATACTAGTGAACAGAAGGGAGAGCCCATCATAAGTCCACCCATATAAGTCAGCCAATTATCTACAAAGGATGGGAGATTCTCTCTCTTTCTCTCTCTCTCTCTCTCTCTCTCTCTCTCTCTCACACACACACACACACACACACACACACTCTGCCTTTCAAAAAATAAATAAATCTTTTTACAAAAAAGGAAAGGAAAACCCAGAATAAGATAAAAAGTTTGCAAACCATCTTTGTATATTTGATAAAGGGCTAGTATCCAAGATATATAAATAATTCATACAACTCAATATCAAAATACACTATTTTTTAAATAGGCAAAGAGTAAAATAGACATTTTTCTAGGCATACAAATAACCAACAGTTGTACAAAATGTGCTTAATATTATTAGGGAAAGCAAATAAAAAACAAAGGGATATTTCTACACAACTGTTAACATGGCTCTTATCAAAATGTCAAAAGATAACAAGTATTAGTGAGTATGTGGAGAAAAGCGAACACTTTCACACTATTAACAGTAATATAGGTTGGAACAGTCATTACAGCAAAAAGAATGGAGGTTCCTCGAAATATTAAAATTAGATTAATCATATCTCACAATTCCATTTCTGGGTATATCTAGACAAAGGAAATAAAATCACTATTTCAAAGAAGTGTTCATACTCCCACATTCATTACATTATTATTTATAATGGCTGAGGTTGAAAATCACCTGTCTATAATCAGATGAATTGATTAAGAAAATGACTCATATATATGTAATGAAATATTATTCATCTAGAAAAGAAGGAAATTCTACCATACGTGACAACATGGATGGGCCTAAAAGACATTACATTAAGTAGAATAATCTAAATACAGGAAGGAAAATACTATGCAATCTCAGTTATATATGGAATTTTAAAACATCGAATTCATAAAAACAGAGAGTAGGAGGGTGGTTACCAGGAGTTTTTTAGGGAGTAGGTGGGAAAAATGAGATATTGATCAAAGTACTACAAACTTTTAGTCATAAGATGAGTGTCTTCTAGGGACCTAGGTTACTACATGCTGACTATGGTTAGTAGCAATGAATGCTTGAAATTTGTCAAAAGAGTAGATCATTAGCATTAATACCACATGTACCAAAAAAAACCTGCCTACTATATGTGGTGATGGATATTTTAATTAGTTTGATTGTGGTAATTTCACAATGTATATGTATTTCAAAAAACATGTTATACATCTTGCATATATACAAGTTTTATTTGTCAATTATACCTCAGTAATGCTTGAAAAAATATAAGGTTTCTATCTCTAGTATTCCTCAGTCAAGTCTTCAATTGAAATGAACTTTTGGGTTCCTCAAATATATTTTATTATTAATTTATGTTAAATTATAGAGAACCTGAATATTGACAGAATAAATGTATCTTTTGGATCATGTTGCAGTGTAAACTAGGAAGCTTGAGTTGTGACTTGCTGAAGATTAATTTAGTAATAGCTAAATCTTATAGAGTAATTATGTGCCAGGTGCTATGCTAGGTACTTTTCACATATCTTTGCATTCAGTTTTCATGGCAACCTCATGAAGTACACACTGTTATTATCACCAGTTTATAGATCTACACGGGTTACATAATTTGCCCAAAGTCACACAGATGGTAAGAAACAAAGCTAGGATGTAAACTCTGATATTTTTTATTCCAAACCTCTCTTAACCTCTTTCTACATTTTTATACTTCCTGTCATCCAAACACTGTAGTAAATAATCTACCAGATCATGTTATTGAACGATCATAAAAACCTAACAAACTGAGTGACATTATTAGTCACATTCTATGGCTGAGAAAACTGAAGCTCAGAGAATTTAATTTGCTTTAATACATTCTGAAAATTAGTTATGAGTTAAGTTTCTCAATGAAAGGGTGGGTGTTCTGGTTCAGAGAGTTAAGCCATAGCTTGCAAGACCACATCTGACATTGTAGTGCCAGTTTAGTCCTGGCTACTTTGTTTCCAATCCTGCTCCCTACTAATATGCCTGGGAGAGCAGCAGTTGATGGGTCAAGTACTCAAGTTTCCACCAGCCACCGGGGGAGATCTGGGTGCAATTTCTGACTCCTGGCTTAAGTCTGGCCCCTGTCCCTGCTATTGAGGCCATTTGGGGAGTGAATGAGTAAACAGAATCTCTCTCTCTCTAATAGAATCTCTCTCTCTCTCTCTCTGCCTTTCAAGTGTCACTATTCCGAGTGTCTTTTTAGTGTGGCTTTAGTATGGCTTCCTTTTAATATTGTACATACATTGTATCTTTATTTTATGGTAATAAGTAATAAAAATGTAGACTTCATATTTTGTACAAAATGTCCTATGTACAGAATAATAAAAAAGTTCATAGAAAAAAAAATCTCAAAATATTGTCCCTATTGGAAAGTGAGATAAACGGTCTGTTATACCACTCAGAGCCCCCTCAGGAATTAAGGACTTGGTCACTTAGCTACTAAAAGGTAAAAAATAAAAATCACTCACTCAAGGGGATGCTTAAATCAAAGATGATTTACAAAGGGTTTCAAGGCTTTTTGCCCTACCCAGGACCAATAATGAAAACCAATTTCAGTGGAATTCACTGAGATATTTATTAGAACTCTGTGGTACTCAACCTTTCTTTTTGCCTAACCACATTTCCTTTCTATTCCCTTCCATGGATATTGATCTGGATAGCACTCTCCTATTCTCATATATATGCTGTATTTGAATCTTTGTCTCTGATTTTAATTACTAGGCAGCACAATTTTCAAAGGAAAGCTAGGGATAGGACATGAGAAGGCAAGAGAAAATGTGGGAGATGAGAAGAAAGACAGTAGGCAATGTTGCAAGTTAAATATATAGCATACAACCAATTAATGAAGTACCAAGTAATTTATGGGATATAGGAGGACAATGTATAGTTCACAATTTTTTTTGATAACTAACTCTGTTTAAACAGTGTAGGGCTTTTCAGGGTGTACTTACACAATCCCCACCCATCAAATATTTAGACTACACAATTTATAGAATCTGTGTCTATGTATGTATATGTATGTACTATATATATGTGTGTGTGTGTGTGTGTCTTTATGCATATACATATACGCACATATAGTCACACAGAGAGATGCATACATACATGTGTGAAATCAACTTATTTTATTTGCATACCATGTTGGCAGAACACCACGTTAATTGATATATTACTTTTCCACCAGGTGTTCTATTTTGGCTTCATATTACCATTCTTATAAAAGGAAGTTTTTATGACCATGCAGTGGGGAAAATAATTGTTTCATTTTGCTGAGTAGCCATGTCAGTAGCACTCAGTGATAATGCAGGGTAAGATAAAAGATATGAAAATTGTAATATGCTAACAAATGGAAAATCTTCCACTGTCAACAAAATTAGAGAGCTCCAGAATCCTTCCAAGTGCATCATGATTATTTTTGCCTTCTTTATTGAATTCTGCAACTAGTCTGAAATGAGGACACAGGAAGCTAAAGGAGAAGCAATGAACCATATTTTTTGTCCTTTAAAGAAAACTGCCATACAGCTTTTTGGAACATCCTGTCATGATATATGATTTTCTGTCTACTTTGTGTCAGTCTATTGGGCTAGCTAAGATCTGCCAGAAGCAGATTTTGCATAAATATACATGCATTTTGGCAATATGTACCCATCACTATTTATAATGAGATAAACTCTGTTAAGGCTGTGACTTGTCATCTATCCAGTAGAGTCAGGTATCACCTTGAAAAAATTGAGAAAAATTAAGAATTTATACTTGAAGGCTTTACATAAAGAGCTCTAATAGGAATGCTAAAGACATAGGAAACACAGTCCTTACCCTTTTGGGGATTTATTCTATTTGGAAACATAAAGCATATATACACATGATGAAAACTGAATAGAAGATTATTACTTAATGTCATATTTCTCAAAAGAAAATGAAAGTTAGTTTATACACCATGGAGTCTTTGGGAGCTTATTTTAAAGAAAACAAGGGGTCAGCATTGTGGTGCCATGTTTAAGCCCCTGCTTGTGATTCTGGCAGCCTATATTTGAGTGCTGATTCAAATTCTGGCTGCTTCACTTCTGATCCACCTCCTTGCTAATGTATCTGGTAGGCAGTAGAAAATGGCCCAAGTGCCAAAGTTTCTAACTCTTGTCTTTGGCATGGCCCAGATCTGGCCATTGCAGTCATCTGGAGATTGAATCAGCAGATGGAAAATCTCTCTCATTCACTTGCTTTCTCCTGCTGTTTGTCTCTGTCTCTCTATTGCTCTTACAAATGAATAATTACATTAATTAATACAAAAATGTACAAGTGAAGTGTTTTTTAATATAACTTGTTTCATTTTAAATATGTAAAATTCAACCTGTTTCAGGCATAAGTAAGTACATAATAGAACAAAATCATGTTTTCTTTTTTAAAGATTCATTTACTTATTTGAAAGAGTTACAAAGATAGAGGGAGATACAGAAAGAGATCTTCCATCCACTGGTTCATTCTCCAGATTGCTGAAATGGCCAGGACTGGACAGACCAAAACCAGGAGCCAGGAGCTTCATCTAGGTCTCTCACATTTGTGGCAAGGATCCAAGGACTTGAATAACCTCCACTGATTTTCCTAGGCCATTATCAGGGAGCAGGACTGGAAGGGGAACACTTGAGACTCAAAGCAGTGCCATGTGGGATGTCAATATTATAGGTGGTGGCTTTACCTGCCACTCCTCAATGCCAGCCCCTAAATATGTTTTTATTAATTCTCAAATCTTAAAGAGAAATTGAAACTCTGGGAAAGTGTAGTATTTATGAAGTCCCTAAAACACCCTTTATTCTAGATATCCTTTGGGAGGTAAGATTGAAGGAATCTGACAAAATGAGAGTATCAGCAAGTTTAGGCAACATCACAAACCAGAGTGCCAGGCTGCTCTCCTCATTCTAGCATCCTGATTGTGTGATCAATGGGAAGCAGCAAATGTTGGCTCAAGTATTTGGGTCCCTGCCACTTACATGGGAGACCTGAATTGAGTTCTCCACTCCACTTCGGTTTCAGTATGGACATTAAAGATTTTAGGGAGTGAACAGGCAAATTCAAACTCTCTCTCTCTCTCGCTCTCTCTCTCTCTCTCTCTCTCTCTCCCCCTCTACCTACTCTCTATCTCTCCACTAAAATAAACATCAACAGAAACTGCTACCACAAAAGCATGTGAAGTTAGAAGTGGATACAACATGATTTACATGAGGCATGCTACATGCTCTAACTCATGATTTTTTTTAACTTTTATTTAGCAAATATAAATTTCCAAAGTACAGCTTATGGATTACAATGGGTTTCCCCCCCATAACTTCCCTCCCACCCACAACCCTCCCAAGTCCTGAAACCTCTCCCATTCCATTCATATCAAGATTCATTTTCAATTATCTTTATATACAGAAGATCAATTTAGCATATATTAAGTAAAAATTTCAACCGTTTACACCCACACAGAAACACAAAGTGTAAAGTACTGTTTGAATACTAGTTATAGCATTAATTCACAATGTACAGCACATTAAGGGCAGAGATCCTACATGAGGAGTAAGTGCACAGTGACTCCTGTTGTTGACGTAAAAATTGACATTCTTGTTTATGGAGTCAGTAAACTCCCTAGGCTCTTGTCATGAGTTGCCAATGCTATGGAAGCCTTTAGAGTTTGCCGACTTCACTCTTATTTAGACAAAGTCATAGTCAAAGTGGAGGTTCAAACCTCCCTTCAGAGAAAGGTACCTCCTTCTTTGATGGCCCATTCTTTCTACTGGGATCTCACTCACAGAGATCTTTCATTTAGTTCTGTCTTTTTTTTCCAGAGTGTCTTGGCTTTCCATGCCTAAAATACTCTCATGGCCTCTTTAGCCTATTGAATGCCTTAAGAGCTGATTCTAAGGCCAGAGTGCTGTTTAGGACATCTGCCCTTCTATGAGTCTGCTGTGTAACCTGCATCCCATGTTGGATCATTCTCTCCCTTTTTGATTCTATCAGTTAGTATTAGCAGACACTAGTCTTGTTTATGTGATCCCTTTGACTCTTAGACCTATCATTATGATCAATTGTGAACTGAAACTGATCACTTTGATTAGTGAGATGGCATTGGTACATGCCACCTTGATGGGATTGAATTGGAATCCCCTGGCATGCTTCTAACTCTACCATTGGGGGCAAGTCAGCTTGAGCATGTCCCAGATTGTACATATCCTCCCTCTCTTATTCCCACTCTTATATTTAACAGGGATCACGTTTCCATTAAATTTAAACACCTAATAATAATTGTGTGTTAATTACAGAGTACAACCAATAGTATTAACTAGAACAAAAAAAATACTAAAAGGGCTAAAGTATTAAATCATACATCAAAAGTCAGGACAAGGGCCAATCAAGTCACTCTTTCTCATAATGCCTATTTCATTTCAACAGGTTTCCTTTTTAATGCATGGTTAGTTATCACTGATCAGGGAGAACATATGATATTTGTCCCTCTGGGACTGGCTTATTTCGCTTAGCATGATGTGTTCCAGATTCCTCCATTTTGTTGCAAATGAACAGATTTCATTGTTTTTGACTGCTGTATAGTATTCTATAGAGTATATGTCCCATAATTTCTTTATCCAGTCTACTGTTGATGGTCATTTGGGTGGGTTCCAGGTCTTAGCTTTGGTGAACTGAGCTGCAATAAACATTAAGGTGCAGAGAGCAGCAAGATGGCAGAATAGGAAGGGAGCACACTGATAGTCCGGGAAGAGACAGTTTAATAAAAGGGGAGACACTGCAAGTTCAAGGAAGAGTAGGAGAAGAAACAGCAGAGGAAACTCTTCAGGAACTGGTGATTCACAGTGGACCTGCGTGGAGAGCATGGGAGCCCACAATTTTGGACACCAGCGGCAGACTCAACACACCAGCACTGGAACGTGAGGTGAGCCGAACCTCAATAGCCCGAGACACCGGCGGGCAAGTGGAAAGAGGAGACTAGAGGGAACGAGGCTTGAAACTCTGTGGGGAAAAGTTCACCAGGCTAACTAGAAGAGAGAGAGAGAGAAAAAAAGTGACTTATATGGACACAAGTTTCTCTCTCTCCGCTCACCCCTCAAAGGCGAGCAAGACAAAGAGCAGGGGCACTATATAATGATTAAGGGATCCGTTCAACAGGAAGATATAATGATTATCAATGTATATGCACCTAATTACAGGGCACCAGCTTATTTAAAAGACTTGTTAAGGGACTTAAAGGGAGACTTAGACCCCAATACAATAGTACTGGGGGACTTCAATACTCCACTCTCAGAGATAGACAGATCAACAGGACAGAAGATCAACAAGGAGACAGTAGATTTAAATGATACTATAGCCCAAATGGATCTAACAGATATCTACAGAACTTTTCATCCTACACATAAAGAATTTACATTCTTCTAATCAGTACATGGAACCTTTGCTAGGATTGACCACATACTAGGCCATAAAGCAAGTCTCAGCAAATTCAAAAGAATTAGAATCATACCATGCAGCTTCTCAGACCACAGCGGAATGAAGGTGGAAATTAGCAACTCAGGAATCCCTAGAGCATATGCAAGCACATGGAGAGTGAACAACATGCTCCTGAATGAACAACAGGTCATAGAAGATATTAAAAGAGAAATGGAAAACTTTCTGGAAGTAAATGAGGATAACAGCACAACATACCAAAACCTACGGGATACAGTCAAAGCAGTGTTAAGAGGAAAGTTTATATCAATAGGTGCCTACATCAAGAAATTGGAAAGGCACCAAATAAATGAGCTTTCAATTTATCTCAAGGATCCAGAAAATCTACAGCAAAGCAGACCCAAATGTAGTAGGAGAAGAGAAATTAATAAAATCAGAGAAGAAATCAACAGGATGGTATCCAAAAAGAGATTACCAAAAATCAGCCAAATGAGGAGCTGGTTTTTTGAAAAAGTAAATACAATTGACACCCCATTGGCCCAACTCACTAAAAAAAGAAGAGAAAAGACCCAAAAATACATCAGAGATGAAAAAGAAACTAACAACAGACACAACAGAAATAAAAAGAATCATCAGAAATTACTACAAGGACTTGTATGCCAGCAGACAGGGAAATCTATCAGAAATGGATAGATTCCTGGACACATACAACCTGCCTAAATTGAGCCAGGAATACATAGAAAACCTAAACAGACCCATAACTGAGACAGAAATTGAAACAATGATAAAGCCCCTCCCAACAAAGAGAAGCCCAGGACCAGATGGATTCACTGCTGAATTGTACCAGACAGTTAAAGAAGAACTAACTCCAATTCTTCTCAAACTATTCAGAATAATTGAAAAAGAGGGAACCCTCCCAAATTCTTTTTATGAAGCCAGCATCACCTTAATTCCTAAGCCAGAAAGAGATGCAGCATTGAAAGAGAATTACAGACCAATATCCCTGATGAACATAGATGCAAAAATCCTCAATAAAATTCTGGCCAATAGAATGCAACAACACATCAGAAAGATCATCCACCCAGACCAAGTAGGATTTATCCCTGGTATGCAGGGATGGTTCAATGTTCGCAAAGCAATCAACGTGATACACCACATTAACAGACTGCAGAAGAAAAAACATAGGATTATCTCAATAGATGCAGAGAAAGCATTTGATAAAATACAACACCCTTTCATGATGAAAACTCTAAGCAAACTGAGTATGGAAGGAACATTCCTCAATACAATCAAAGCAATTTATGAACAATCCACGGCCAGCATTCTATTGACTGGGGAAACGTTGGAAGCATTTCTGCTTAGATCTGGTACCAGACAGGGATGCCCACTCTCACCACTGCTCTTCAATATAGTTCTGGAAGTTTTAGCCACAGCTAGCAGGTAAAAAAAAAAAATTAAAGGGATACAAATTGGGAAGGAAGAAGTCAAATTATCCCTCTTTGCAGATGATATGATTCTTTATTTAGGGGATCTAAGGAACTCTACTAAGAGACTATTGGAACTCATAGAAGAGTTTGGCAAAGTAGCAGGATATAACATCAATGCACAAAAATCAACAGCCTTTGTATACACAGACAATGCCACGGCTGAGGAAGAACTTCTAAGATCAATCCTCTTCACACTAGCTAGGAAAACAATCAAATAGCTTGGAATAAACTTAACCAAGGAAGTGAAAGATCTCTACAATGAAAATTACAAAACCTTAAAGAAAGAAATAGAAGAGGATACCAAAAAATGGTGACCTTTTTACACCTTTTTACAAGTTAAACTTGTTTTTTTAAAAACCTCTTTTTACAACTGAAACCGGTTTTTTTGTTGTTGTTGTTTCTCCTTACCAAGAACAGTTTTATACTTGTGGTCTTTTTATCTGCTGAATTCTAGATTTATATCAAAATACTCCTTTAAAATTCTGTAAATTAAGGCAACATTTTTAAAATAAGATAACACATCAAATTCTAACTTTAGTTACTTTTAAGCAGTCTTGATTTTTTTTTAATATATGGGCCCTAATGAAAACATTTTTGTTAGACATTTATCTCATTTAACTTTTCCTATTTTATATTTAGCTGTTATACCTCAGTGACTTAACATGTTGATATTGTATCATACCTTTATCTGAATTAAGGTCAAAATTGCATTTACATGGAATTTTACTCTTTTTATAAAACTCCAGCTAGAAATCAATGACATAAATCAGAGATTGAAAAAATCCACTTCAGGGCTGATCACCCATTGTTATTTTTCAAGCAGATCTGTAAAAATGAAGCCACAAAACGTTGGCAAGTTACAAGGCAATTTTTAAGGCAGCAATCTTTTTAGATTTAAAAGAGAGAAAATTTTGAACATACCCTGAAAAGGTGTCCACGTAGACTGAGCAGAGCCCATGCTCAGGGAAGGAACAGAGACTCCAGAGACAAGGGAATAAAGGAGACAAACAGGCAGGACAGGGAGAGTTTTCCTCCCAAGATTGAGGATGCAGACAGTGCATCAGAAAGTGGCCACAAAACAGGAACAGAAACCAGTACATCCAGGATAGGCCTTTCTTTAACCAGACCAGAGTCTCCCGTCCTAATGCCGTCACGCTCAAAAGGAACGGAGACTGTATTGGTGTCTTATCAGACCCCCAATACTCAGAAGGCGCCACCAGAAAACAGGAGTCGACTTACCAGAGGACCTAAGGCCAATTGGTCGGTGAAGAGGTCGAGCCGAGCCTTCCAGGTCGATGAATCAGGACACGGGGCCCTGGAACACCATCAGGGGGTGCCTTCCTTATGGCCAGAGCACCAACCTGGAAGAATCAGAGCGAGGTCTTCCCGGGGGTGGTCTCCATATCTCGCTGGGGCCTCCAAAATGTTGTACCTGAGCGAGTGCAAACAAAGGAGCTCCACACATTGATAAAATTTGATGGTCCTTTATTGCCGGCGGTGGAGAGTGGGCTCATGCCCTAAAGAACTCTTGACCCTGAAGCCCAAAGCAACAGGGTTTATAAAGGCAAAAACCATAAAATCGGGAGGGGAATACATGGTTGCTAGGATCGGGGGGAATACATGGTTACTGGGGTCAAGCTGACCTAAAACTTATACAAAACTAGTATCAATTATAATCTTCACAATACCAGTTACAATCTTAACAATTCCAATTATAATCTTGACATTAATCCAGGTATTGGTTTTAATCATATGTAGGACATAGACAAATTACATTTTTATCATTAACCCAGGTGTAGCCTATCCACTTCCAAGCTTGAGCGATCATGCTGGGTGTTTCTATGCTCTGCCAAGTGTGATGTAGTGGACTGCTATTGTTTAACTGTTTTAGATCATAGTTTCAGACCAGAGTCTCACGGTGGGGGGGGGGGGGGGAGCACCTTCCCAGAATGGAATCTCAGGTTCTCCAAAATGGAGTCCCTACTTCAGCATGTGTTCAGGAATCTATCCATTTCTGATAGATTTCCATGTTTGCTGGCATACAAGTCCTTGTAGTAATTTCTGATGATTCTTTTTATTTCTGTGGTGTCTGTTGTTACGTTTCCTTTTTCATCTTTGATTTTATTGAAATTACTCCTACAGAAAAAAGGTTTATCCTAAATTTTTATATGTTTAAATATATTATTTTTATCTTTCCACTAATAATATTCGAGTTCCTACTTCATGCTAGATACGTTTCAATATCCAGAAGATGTAGAAATTAAAAGGCAGAAGCCATTTCAGTGATTATGTGACAAGAAAGTGTGCATGACTCAGCACAAAATAATCCTCATCACAGGACAAACCTCAGGCTGTGTGTGTGTGTGTGTGTGCATATGTCTTTACATGCACAGTGGTTTCCAGTCTGTAATATCTTTACTTGCTCAAATTGCAGATGAGCTGATTACATTCAGAGTTAGAATGAGTCGGAATATGTGGGTGAAGGTATTAAGAATCGACCAAGAAGTCATTGAAAGTAGTGGTATGAGATTGTGAGTAGGGAAAACTTTCAGCATGTCAGCAGCTCATTAGCCTCCTAGCAGCAATACAGCACATACTTGCCTTCACCTTTCACAGCCTTATACTCTTCTTGACACAGCGATTAGAGCCAGGTCTTTGAATACTCTGTCTCAGAGCATAAAAACTCAATGTCTGATTTCCTGACATTCAAAGTATATATGATCATGTGTGGTGCATGTGCAGGCATCCGCGTCTATATTGTAAAGGATGAATGATAGACAAAGGTCAGATGTGCTGGAATACTTAATCTGTTGTTCATGGTTTTTTTTGTTATTCATTATTCAATAGTAGCAGAAATCTCAGTGATGTATTTTTGTATTAGTTTGAAATGTGATTTCAAAGCTTTACCAACCTGTTCAACCTGTTCTGTTCTTATGCAAAAGAAAAATAATTGATTGTGTGACTTCAAGAATGCTGGAAAAAAATCCTCCTTTCAAAATAATCTGTTTCACCAAAGTATTGCACTACTTTAAAATTCATCTTTAGCCATTCCTTCTTTTCCTGCCAGTGTTCTTACTGCTTAAGCCCCTAATATGCTTAGCTTGTTAAGAGAGACAACATGGTAAAATTAAGAGTAGGAGATATATGTTCAGAGTCTCTGGCTTTGTATATACTAGTTGTCATATTTACTGTGTAACCATTAGACAGTTTACTATTCTTTCTAGGAAGACTCAGTTTTTCAATCTTTATAAACAAAATCGATCTTACCTGGTAGTCAAACTTAGTAAGAGTATTAATGAAATATTTTTAGTGCAAGTGCTTAGTTCAGTGCCTTTACAGTAAGTCTTTAATAAAGGTTAGTAATTTCTATCCTCCAGTCTATGAAAAGAAGGCTGAGAACGGTGTAAGGGTTGCTGAAAGAGTGAATAATGAGCACAGAAATTAGTGATTCTTCTCTTACAGAGGGCTAATCCTCCTTTTCATCTATGATAGTGGCCAGTATTGCTGGCAGAAGTGTTGTTTATAAAAGATATAGTCTCAAAAACATTTTGCCTTTTTCTGCCTATTGAATTTTTTCTCTGAGCTTTTCACCTCAGTTTTTTTTAATGATCAAGATTTGCTGTACATGAGTGAAATAGATATATTTTCATTTGATTATTGTTTTTTTCCCTTGCCTATGAGAAACATAAACTCACTAAGGTGCATTTTAGCAAAATGTGAAAAAAAATGACAATCTATTATTTCACTATTATTTCAATGCAAGCTTTGTATAATATACCGGAGATGGTATATCAGCTGAACCTTGAAAGTCCTGTACAAGCTGAAAGCTGGGTGGAATCATACACGACAATAACAGCAGCAGCTCAGCTGCAGTTTGTTGCTTTCCTTTCCCTCAACCCTTGCCTTTCTTCTATAGGCTTGCAATGTGTGTTCATTTAAGAAAAGGTCAGGGAATAAAGCTTCAAAATTTTGGTCAGCCAACTCCAATTAACTCAAAAGAACCAGACACCCTACTCCTCATTATGCTGAGCAGTCATCAGAGTTCTCTGAGGTGAGGACATTCTAATACACTTGACAGGATTCTCTGAGTCAGTTCAGGCTTGCAATAGACAGATAAGGGCCGCAGTAACAACAAGAATTAATTTTAGCTATCAGGGGTGAAGGGATATACATAAACAAAGAGAAAAAAATATTATTTAAAGAGTAGGCTAATACAAAATAATTTCCTAAACTATTGAATTTTGTTTAGGATGTATTTATATATTATAAGACAAGAAGCAAGTCATAGGCAATTTGGAGAGGAAATACTGCTCTGTTGCTTAGAAAAACAGTTTTTACTGAAAAGAGCCCAAGATAGAAAGTAGGTTTCCTGACAGGTATTATTAAAATTCTTCTTGATTTTGAATATGTTAGAGTAGATAAAAAAATTGTGGCTTACAAAATAAACTTCATATAAACTGGGTGCCAATTCCTGATCTGCTCATGACTAACTATGTAAATTTGATCAAATAATTTAATGTTTAAGGGCAAAATAAAGATATTTATAACAGATGACCTCTAAAGACTTTTTATGTATATCATTCTGTAGCTCTGTCTTAGTCAAGAAAATTGTGGGTCAAAATAAGATTTCGTGTGGATTTGCAAGATATTATTGAGAATTCCATAGTTAAAGGAACCCAGAGTTAGTCTTTATCAAGTTAATTAACTGTAAGATATTTTCAAGGAGGCTTGTATTATTATATTTTTAAAATAATATAATCAAAATATTAAAAGTGAAAACATAGAAACCATCAGAAGAGAGATGCATATTTAGGAAATCTTGGCAATGTTAATATCACTGGTTAAACATGAAATTTTGTTTGAACATCCTGGCAGCTTAGGAAAAGCAGTAAAATGAATTGGGTAAAATTTATTTCATTATTGCAAAAAAATGAAATTAAATACTGGGGCTCATCTTGAGAAAGTGATTGTTTTATCTTAAAAAATAAAATTTTACAAGGGTCTTACTACCTGGATCCCCATAAAAGGAACACTGATAATATCACACAATGGATTATTTATTTATTTATTTATTTGAGATGTAGATTTATAGACAGAATAAGAGACAGAGAAAGCTCTTCCATGCACTGATTCATTTCAGCTGCAATGGCTGGAGATGGGCCGATCTGAAGCCAGGAGCCAGGAGTTTCCTCTGGATCTGCCACATGGGTACAGGGACCCAAGTACTTGGGGCATCTTCTATGGTTTTCTCATGCCATAGCAGAGAACTGGGTCAGAAGAGGAGCAGCTGGCACATGAAACGGCACCCATATGGCAGAGGCTTAGCCCATATACTACACAGTGCCGGCCTCAATGGATAATATTTTTGAAAACAGTTTTTAAAAACATAAAATGTTCTCTCATGTTATCTCTACCATCTGAAATTTGGAAATAATGATAAAATAAATAGATATAAAGTTGGGTGCAGGAGCCAAAGGCGTCAGGACATCTTCTGCTACTTTCCCAGGGGCATTAACACTGAGCTTGACTGGAAATGGAGCAGCTGAGCCATGAACCAGTGCCCATATGGGATACTGGTCGTGCAGGCCGTGGTTGAACCTTCTACATCCCAATGCTAGCCCAAACATGGTTTCTATAGGACATCTGACTTAGAATAAAAATGCATCTGAATGTAGCTATCAAGCATAATTGTCTATACAATGACCAGATTAATTTCTGTGATGGAGTTTATATTTCCATACTGTTTGATCAATTAAAAGAATGGTTTATGAAATTTATTATTCTTATATATGTTCATAATATATTGATCTAGAATTATGTACCTGTCTGTTTTAATTCTATTGCTCAGTTCAAAGATGAATGGAATAAAACTCCTTCCCTGAGATCTATTAAGGGAGAAAAATATTATACAGATGGTATAACAAGATGCATAACAGGATACGGGGTAACAAAAGTGCATTTTTAAATAGAAATGGTGTTGATATTAACTTCAAACTACATGTCAATCATAGGTTTGGTTTTCAGATTCTAACACCGGTGCAAGGCCTATTCATCAAAAAATGCTTTATCATACAATTTTATTGCTATAGATATTCTAATATAAGTTTAAAGTAAAACATATCTTCATATATATTTATTATAATACCTTGTATTCATATTACATGAAAATCAGAAA
The DNA here is from genome assembly GCF_033115175.1 of Lepus europaeus. Taxonomy (NCBI): domain Eukaryota; kingdom Metazoa; phylum Chordata; class Mammalia; order Lagomorpha; family Leporidae; genus Lepus; species Lepus europaeus. The sequence goes on along the minus strand of NC_084850.1, from coordinate 34,814,391 downwards.
ATACAAACTCCTCCGAAAACCCACATCATTCATATATATAAATACATGTATACATGCGCAAATATATATACATTCTTTATTTGTGTATGTGCATACATGCATGGAAATTATATCACAAGACATGCTATTTTGTAATGTGTTATTAGCTTACTCAAGAGTAAGTAGACTTTTCATTTGATTGACGCTTTACTAGCATTTTCATTCCTGATTAGAAATATCTGATGAGTGATATAGAGATGTTGGGTTTTTTGCAGAACATTTTATTATATATTTGTTTAATATTTATGTTTTATATATTTTTCTTGGTTTTCTTCTCTCAGCCTTTTTGGGTTGGTAATATTGTTTGCCAAATCATCCTCATATTCCTCAACAGCACTAATATGATTCAAATGTGTACTACATGTTAGATACTATTATAAATTTCACAGATGCTCATCTAATACTTTAAATGTAGCTATAAAGTAGTTACTATAATGAATCTGTTTTATAGATGGAAACTTGATTCTAGAAATGATTATCCTGTATAATTGCTCTACACTGGAATATATGTCTTAGTTTCTAGCTATAACCTCTCCTGATGGGATTTATCTGATTGCAGAAAAAAAAAAAAAGCATTGATTGCTTTCTTACTTCAGGCTAAGTTGGTTTTAGTGCAAAAAGAATAGGCATGGGATGGAGAGAGAGAAAGGATTAGAAGGCCTTTTTAGTGAGATACTAGCAGAAAATTTCCCAGGTTTGGAGAAGGACAGAGACATCCTAGTACAGGAAGCTCATAGAACCCCTAATAAACATGATCAAAAGAGATCCTCACCACGACACGTCGTAATCAAACTCACCACAGTGAAACACAAAGAAAAGATCCTAAAATGTGCAAGAGAGAAACGCCAGATTACTCTCAGAGGATCTCCAATTAGACTCACAGCTGACTTCTCATCAGAAACCCTACAAGCTAGGAGAGAATGGCGAGATATAGCCCAGGTACTAAGAGAGAAAAACTGCCAGCCCAGAATATTATATCCTGCAAAGCTCTCATTTGTGAATGAAGGTGAAATAAAGACCTTTCACAGCAAACAGAAACTGAAAGAATTTGCCGCCACTCGTCCAGCCCTGCAAAAGATGTTTAAAGATGTGTTACATACAGAAACACAGAAACACGGTAACCAATAAGAAAGAAGATAAAGGAAGGAAACCTCAAGCAAAAGATCACAGGAGTCTCAAACCATATATTAGAAAAAATCTTCGGCAAATGACAGGGCAAAGTTACTCCTTCTCAATAGTCACATTCAATGTTAATGGCTTGAACTGTCCAGTTAAAAGACACCGACTGGCTGATTGGGTTAAGGAACAAAACCCATCTTTTTGCTGCTTACAAGAAACTCATCTTTCCAACAATGATGCATACAGACTGAAAGTGAAAGGCTGGAAAAAGATATACCATGCCAACAGAAATGAAAAAAGAGCGGGCATAGCCATCTTAATATCGGACAACATAAACTTTACCACAAAAACTGTTAGGAGAGACAAAGAGGGGCACTATATAATGATTAAGGGATCCATTCAACAGGAAGATATAACGATTTTCAATGTATATGCACCTAATTACAGGGCACCAGCTTATTTAAAAGACTTGTTAAGGGATTTAAAGGGAGACTTAGACCCCAATACAATAGTACTGGGGGACTTCAATACTCCACTCTCAGAGATAGAAAGATCAACAGGACAGAAGAACAACAAGGAGACAGTAGATTTAAATGACACTATAGCCCAAATGGATCTAACAGATATCTACAGAACATTTCATCCTACATCTAAGGACTTTACATTCTTCTCAGCAGTACATGGAACCTTCTCTAGGATTGACCACATACTAGGCCATAAAGCAAGTCTCAGCAAATTCAAAAGAATTAGAATCATACCATGCAGCTTCTCAGACCACAAAGGAATGAAATTGGAAATTAGCAACTCGGAAATCCCTAGAACACGTGCAAACATATGGAGGTTGAACAACATGCTCCTGAATGAACAATGGGTCATAGAAGAAATTAAAAGAGAAATCAAACATTTTCTGGAAGTAAATGAGGATAAAAGCACAACATACCAAAACCTATGGGATACAACAAAAGCAGTGTTAAGAGGAAAGTTTATATCAATAGGTGCCTACATCAAGAAATTGGAAAGGCACCAAATAGATGAGCTTTCAAGTCATCTCAAGGATCTAGAAAATCTGCAGCAAACCAAACCCAAACCCAGTAGGAGAAGAGAAATAATTAAAATCAAAGAAGAAATCAACAGGATTGAATCCAAAAAAACATTACAAAAAATCAGCCAAACAAGGAGCTGGTTTTTTGAAAAAGTAAACACAATTGAAACCCCATTGGCCCAACTCACTAAAAAAAGAAGAGAAAAGACCCAATTCAATAAGATCAGAGATGAAAAGGGAAACGTAACAACAGATACCACAGAAATAATAAGAATCATCAGAAATTAGTACAAGGACTTGTATGCCAGCAGACAGGGAAATCTATCAGAAATGGATAGATTCCTGGACACATACAACCTACCTAAAATGAACCAGGAAGACATAGAAAACCTAAACAGACCCATAACTGACACAGAAATTGAAACAGTAATAAAGGCCCTCCCAACAAGGCAAAGCCCAGGACCAGATGGATTCACTGCTGAGTTCTACCAGACATTTAGAGAAGAACTAACTCCAATTCTTCTCAAACTATTCGAAACAATAGAAAAAGAGGGAATCCTCCCAAATTCCTTCTATGAAGCCAGCATCACCTTAATTCCTAAGCTGGAAAAAGATGCAGCATTGAAAGAGAATTACAGACCAATATCCCTGATGAACATAAATGCAAAAATCCTCAATAAAATTCTGGCCAATAGAATGCAACAACACATCAGAAAGATCATCCACCCAGACCAAGTAGGATTTATCCCTGGTATGCAGGGATGGTTCAACATTCGCAAAACAATCAATGTAATACACTACATTAACAGACTGTAGAAGAAAAACCACATGATTCCCTCAATAGATGCAGAGAAAGCATTTGATAAAATACAACACCCTTTCATGATGAAAACTCTAAGCAAACTGGGTATGGAAGGAACATTCCTCAATACAATCAAAGCAATATATGAAAAACCCATGGCCAACATCCTATTGAATGGGGAAAAGTTGGAAGCATTTCCGCTGAGATCTGGTACCAGACAGGGATGCCCACTCTCACCACTGCTCTTCAATATAGTTCTGGAAGTTCTAGCCAGAGCTATTAGGCAAGAAAAGAAATTAAAGGGATACAAACTGGGAAGGAAGAACTCAAACTATCCCTCTTTGCAGATGATATGATTCTTTAGGGGATCTAAGGAACTCTACTAAGAGACTATTGGAACTCATCGAAGAGTTTGTCAAAGTAGCAGGATATAACATCAATGCACAAAAATCAACAGCCTTTGTATACACAGGCAATGCCACAGCTGAGGAAGAACTTCTAAGATCAATCCCAGTCACAATAGCTACAAAAACAATCAAATATCTTGGAATAAACTTAACCAAGGTCGTTAAAAATCTCTACGATGAAAACTACAAAACCTTAAAGAATAGAAGAGGGTACCAAAAAATGGAGAAATCTTCCATGCTCATGGATTGGAAGAATCAATATCATCAAAATGTCTATTCTCCCAAAAGCAATTTATACATTCAATGCAATACCAATCAAGATACCAAAGACCTTCTTCTCAGATCTGGAAAAAATGATGCTGAAATTCATATGGAGACACAGAAGACTTCGAATAGCCAAAGCAATCTTGTACAACAAAAACAAAGCCGGAGGCATCACAATACCAGATTTCAGGACATACTACAGGGCAGTTGTTATCAAAAGAGCATGGTACTGGTACAGAAACAGAAGGATAGACCAATGGAACAGAATAGAAACACCAGAAATCAATCCAAACATCTACAGCCAACTTATATTTGATCGAAGATTCAAAACTAATCCCTGGAATAAGGACAGCTTATTCAATAAATGGTGCTGGGAAAATTGGATTTCCACGTGCAGAAGCTTGAAGCAAGACCCATACCTTTCACCTTACACAAAAATTCACTCAACATGGATTAAAGACTTAAATCTATGACCCGACACCATCAAATTATTAGAGAGCATTGGAGAAACCCTGCAAGATATAGGTACAGGCAAAGACTTCTTGGAAAAGACCCCAGGAGAACAGGCAGTCAAAACCAAAATTAACATTTGGGATTGCATCAAATTGAAAAGTTTCTGTACCTCAAAAGAAACAGTCAGGAAAGTGAAGAGGCAACCAACAGAATGGGAAAAAATATTTGCAAACTATACTACAGATAAAGGGCTGATAACCAGAATCTACAAAGAAATCAAGAAAATCCACAACAACAGAACAAACAACCCACTTAAGAGATGGGCCAAGGACCTCAATAGACATTTTTCCAGGGAGGAAATCCAAATGGCCAACAGACACATGAAAAAATGTTCAAGATCACTAGCAATCAGAGAAATGCAAATCAAAACCACACTGAGGTTTCACCTCACCCCGGTGAGAATGGCTCACATTCAGAAATCTACCAACAACAGATGCTGGAGAGGATGTGGGGAAAAAGGGACAATAACCCACTGATGGTGGGAATGCAAACTGGTTAAGCCACTATGGAAGTCCGTCTGGAGATTCCTCAGAAACCTGAACATAACCCTACCAATCAACCCAGCCATCCCACTCCTTGGAATTTACCCAAAGGAAATTAATTTGGCAAATAAAAAAGCCATCTGCACATTAATGTTTATTGCAGCTCAATTCACAATAGCTAAGACCTGGAACCAACCCAAATGCCCATCAACAGTAGACTGGATAAAGAAATTATGGGACATGTACTCCATAGAATACTATACAGCAGTAAGAAACAATGAAACTCAGTCATTTGCAACAAGATGGAGCAATCTGGAAAACATCATGCTGAGTGAATTAAGCCAGTCCCAAAGAGACAAATATCATTTGTTTTCCCTGATCGGCAACAACTGAGCACCAAAGGGGAAACCTGTGGAAGTGAAATGGACACTATAAGAAACTATGACCTGATCAGCTCTTGTCCTGTCTCTAGATGTACAATGTAATACTTTATCCTTTTTAGTAATTGTTGTTGTTGTTGCTGTTGTTGTTCTAGTACTAGTGGTTGAACTCTGTAATTAACACACAATTATTCTTAGATGTTTAAATTTTAAGTGAAAAGTGATCCCTGTTAAATTTAAGAGTGGAAAAAGAGAGGGAGGAGATGTACAATTTCGGACATGCACAATCTGACTTGCCGCAAATGATGGAGTTAGAAATGTACCAGGGGATTCCAATACAATCCCATCAATGTGGCATGTACCAATGCCATCTCACTAGTCCAAGTGATTAATTTCAGTTCACAACCGTTGGCTCTGATAGGTCTAAGAATCAAAGGGATCACACAAACAAGACAAGTGTCCGCTAATACTAACTGATAGAATCAAAAAGGGAGAGAAAGATCCAACATGGGAAGTGGGATACACAGCAGACTCATAGAATGGCAGATGTCCTAAACAGCACTCTGGCCTCAGAATCAGCCCTTAAGGCATTCGGATCTGGCGGAAGAGCCCATGAGAGTATTGTAGGCATGGAAAGCCAAGACACCATGGAAAAGAAAAAAAAAGAAGAAGACCTAAATGAAAGATCTGTGAGTGAGATCCCAGTGGAAAGAACAGGGCCATCAAAGAAGGAGGTACCTTTCTCTGAAGGGAGGAGAGAACTTCCACTTTGACTATGACCCTATCGGAATAAGATCAAAGTCAGCGAACTCTAAAGGCTTCCATAGCTCTGGCAACTCATGACTAGAGCCTAGGGAGATTACTGACGCCATGAACAGGAGTGTCAAATTGTTAAGTCAGCAACAGGAGTCACTGTGTACTTACATCCCATGTGGGATCTGTCCTTAATGTGTTGTCTAATGTGCAGTGATGCTATAACTAGTACTAAAACAGTATTTTTACACTTTGTGTTTCTGTGTGGGTATAAACTGATGTGATCTTTACTAATTATATACTGAATCGATCTTCTGTATATAAAGAAAATTGGAAATGAAAAAAGGAAAAACCTGGTGTTAAATTTGAAATGGCATAGATAATTAATTAATATTTTTAAAAAAATATATTATGTAAGATCTCTGTCTTCAATGTGCTGTACACTCTTATTTAATGCTATAACTAGTACTCCAACAGTATTTTTTTTTCACTTTGTGTTACTATATGAGGGCAAACTGTTGAAATCTTTACCTAATATATACTAAACTGATCTTCTGTATATAAAGAGAATTGAAAATGAATCATGATGTGATTGGAAGGGGAGAGGGAGCGGGAAAGGGGAGGGTTGTGGGTGGGAGGGAAGTTTTGGGAGGGGGAAGCCATTGTAACCCATAAGCTGTACTTTGGAAATCTATATTCATTAAATAAAAGTTTAATTAAAAAAATTGTTAAGTCAGCAACAGGAATCACTGTGTACTTACATCCCATGTGGGATCTGTCCTTAATGTGTTATCTAATGTGCAGTGATGCTATAACTAGTGCTGAAACAGTATTTTTACACTTTGTGTTTCTGCGTGGGTACAAACTTACGTGATCTTTACTAATTATAAACTGAATTGATCTTCTGTATATAAAGATAATTGGAAATGAAAAAAAAAGCCCCTGTTGTTAAATTGGAAATGGCATAGAAAATTAATTAATTTTTAAAAAAAATATTATGTAGGATCTCTGTCTTTAATGTGCTGTACACTGTTATTTAATGCTATAACTAGTACTCCAACAGTATTTTTTTTTCACTATGTGTTGCTATATGGCAGCAAACTTTTGAAATCGTTACCTAATATATACTAAACTGATCTTCTGTATATAAAGAGAATTGAAAATGAAAAATGATGTGATTGGAAGGGGAGAGGGAGCGGGAAAGGGGAGGGTTGCGGGTGGGAGGGAAGTTTTGGGAGGGGGAAGCCATTGTAACCCATAAGCTGTACTTTGGAAATTTATATTCATTAAATAAAAGTTTAATTAAAAAAAAACAATAGGCATGGGAAAAATAGACATTCAAAATAATGATAATCATCTTTAGGAAACTTTAAGAGGTAATATAATTATGAACTATAAAATATGTAAATGGCAATCAGAATCATGTAATAATTAACAACATGGACTTTGAAATAGATGTCTGAAATTTAAATGTTGTTTCTACCACTAGTTAGCTTTTTGACTTTAGACACATAATTTCATCTACCTCCTCACCAATTCTTCATCTGTAAAATGGGAAAGTAAGAACACATACCTCAAAATCTTTGTGTGAGAATTAAATGAGCTGTCACATGTAAAGCAATTAGAATGACACCTAAAATGTTTCAAGAGTTCTCAGATGACTACAGTTATGGCATGCTGAAAATATGATGAGAACGAGTGACAGAAATATTCCACTAATAAATCACAATCCATGAGAGAACAAGCAGACAATAAATGATACTATGTATGTTCTGAATAATATAATGGATTTGATATAATTAGACATATACGCAATTTTATGTACTGCAAACCAAGAGGTTTTAGTAATGTACACAGTTGTGCTATGTAGAATGAATTTGCAAAGATGTGTTTATAACTTAATCCTAGGAATCTGTGAATATGTTATGTTGCATGCTGAAGGAGACAGCATAAAATTGATACACGGACTTTTTTTAAAGGTTTATTTATTTATTTGAAAGGCAGAGTTAGGGAAGCAGAGAGAGAGAGAAAGAATATGAATATATCAGTCTTCCATCCACTGGATCATTCCCCAGTTGGCCACAACATCCGGAGCTTCACTGACCCAAAGATAGGAGCCAGGGGCCTCTTCCAGGTCTCACATGTGGGTGCAAGGGCCCAAGGACTTGAGCCATGTTCTACTGCTTTCCCAGGCCATAGTAGAGAGCTGGATCAGAAGTGGAGCATCTAGGACTTGAACCGGCACCCATATGGGATGCTGGCATTGCAGGCCACGGCTTTACCCATTACACCAAAGCATCTGCCCTGATACATGGACTTTATGATAGGGAGATTATACTGTACTATCCAAGTGGTTTCAACCCAATCACAAGAACCCTTTTAAGCAGAGAACTCAGAGAGATGAGCAGGAGTTGGATTTGGAGTATGAGAAGAATGTAACAGTACTATTGATTATTGCTGTCAGCAAGTGTATGAAGACCTTGATTGTACAATCTCAAGGAAATGAGTTCTGCCAAACATCTAAATGATCTTGTAAAGAGATTGTTCTTAGAGAATCACAATATGAGAGCCCAGCCTGACCAACACCTTGATTTTGGCCCATCAATACCCTAAAAAATAACTGGCTGAACCATCTGTGCTTAGATCTTTTCCCACAGCAAATAATAAATTGATTAGTGTATCGAGCTACTAAATTTTGAAAAATTTGTCAAACAGCAATAGAAAACTAATGTGACATCAGGATATGTTTATTAGACTAGATCACAAAGCATACATCAATGATTTCCCGAGTACAAACATTACAAATCAGATTCTTTACCAAAAAGCAATAAAATAAGAAATAATTTTAAATGAAAGTATAAAAACAACTGCTTAAAAATGTTAATAAAAAGAGAAATTCTCTCTTTAAATAAAGATGTTGTAATAGGAAAGCCAAACCATGATTATAGAATATAGAAGGTATACTTCATGGGGAATGAAAATATTACATGCTAAAAAATTTGAAAGAAAATAAAAGCTGAATTGAAAAGAAAGTTAAAATCGCTAAGCATCTTCATGAGGAAATCAAAAAATGGATCAGTACTATAACTTAATAAAATGGAAAGACAATAAGAAAGCATATATGGGGAGAGGTTCCAAGATGGCTGAATAGCAACAGTATGGTCCGAATCACATGGGGCAAAATTAATGTTTAAAATGGGTCAAAACTATACATCTGAGATATAGCCGTGGGGAATTTGCAGCAGAAAACCCAACAAGAGTGATAGAGATGGTTCACGTTTGTGCCAAAAGAGTGAATAAGAAAAAAAAAAAAGGGTAAAAAAGAGTGGGAGAGGAGAGTGGACCAGGTGATTGGGGGAAGGGAATTCATGGATGTGCAAAGCTGAGGATAGCAGTGGGAGGGAGTGCTTGGCTAACTGCTTCTGAAGTTACATTCTGGGAAAGAATAAATGAACAGATAGGAAGGTGGTGCAGCTCTCTCCCTCCCCCCCCACCCTATTTGTTTAGTCCTTTCTTTTTTTTTTTTCCCTAACTTTGAAACAAGCAGGTAGAGGCTGCCCCTACCTCCTACATACCTACACAGCAATGATAGGGGTTGGTTCATCCTCCACTCAAACAGCAAGGAACACAAAAATTCAGAATACCTTCCCACACCATGCAAGTACAGCAAGGGGAATCCATGCCAATGAAAATCTTGTGCCCACCCACCACCATCAAGAAGTGAGCACAGTAGGTGAGGGCTCCAAAAGCATGCCTATAGCAACTCACAACAAACATGCTCACAGGAAAATCTCCACAGAACAAAGATGCAGTTCATTAAGCAATCCCAACTAGTACTGAAAACACCAGGGACTAGCATCAGGGCATCCCACAGCTGTGAGGAGAAGGGTGGGTCACACAACATAGATGAACACCCTCCTCTACAGACATTCAGAGGAGAGCTACAAAGCCCCACAGGGGCTTTACTTTGGATATTGCTCCACACTGGAATAATGAACAGAACAACCAGGCCACATGCACCACAAAACTCCTGGTATTCACTGAAAGTATACACATCCCACTAAGCCCCACAAATGCCAAAAAAGGGAAAAAAAAAACTTAAATAAGAATAAAGAAGTCACTATCAGCTCCTCAAAGGAAACCTACAACACTTCAATAGTAGAAGGTGAAAATGAAGAAATTGAACATATGTCAGAAATGGTATTCAGAAAATCAATCATCAGGGGCCGGCGCCGTGGCTCACTAGGCTAATCCTCCACCTAGTGGCGCCAGCACACCGGGTTCTAGTCCCGGTCGGGGCACTGATCCTGTCCCGGTTGCCCCTCTTCCAGGCCAGCTCTCTGCTGTGGCCAGGGAGTGCAGTGGAGGATGGCCCAAGTGCTTGGGCCCTGCACCCCATGGGAGACCAGGATAAGTACCTGGCTCCTGCCATCAGATCAGCGTGGTGCACCGGCTGCAGCGCGCTACCGCGGCGGCCATTAGAGGGTGAACCAACGGCAAAAGGAAGACCTTCCTCTGTCTCTCTCTCTCAATGTCCACTCTTCCTGTCAAAAATTAAAAAAAAAGAAAGAAAATCAATCATCAGACCATTTAGAAGCAACCAAAAGTAAATTCACGAACTAAATGAAAAATTTCCCCCCCAAATTTAGATGTTATAGAGAAATCAGAAAGAGATACTAGAAATGAAGAACTCTATAGATCAAATAAAATGCAATGGAAAGTCTTAGCAATAGAGTAGGTGAGGCAGAAAAAAGAATATCAGAACTAGAAGACAAATTTCAGGAAATTTTATAGTCAGAAGAAGAAGGAGGAGGAGGAGGAAGAGGAAGAGGAGGAGGAGAAGAGGGAGGAACAGGGGGAGGGGGAAGAAAGAGGAGGAGGAGGAGTTAGAAAACTAAAAAATACTATAGGAAATCTACAAGATACTATCAAATGGCCCAACAAATGTGTGCTAGGAGTTCCTGAAGACGTGGTAAGTGAGAAAGCATAAGAGGGTCTTCTTAATCAAATAACAACAGAAAACTTCCCCAATTGAGAGAAAGAATGTAAATGGTCTCAACTCTCCAGATAAAAGATCCAGACTGGCTGAATGGATTAAAAAAAGAAAACCCATCTATTTGCTGCCTAAAAAACACATCTCATGAACAAAGATGCATGAAGACTGAAAGAAAAAGGATGAAAAAGATAATCCATGCTAACAGAAACCAAAAAGGAGCTAGTGTCGCTATCCTAATATCAGACAAAATAGACTTTAACAGAAAAACTATTGAAAGAGAAAAAGAAAGGCACCATATAATGATTAAGGGATCAATTCAACAAGAAGAAGTGACTATTATAAATGTATATGCACCACTTACAAGGCATTTGGCTATTTAAAAGAAATGTTAAAGGACTTAAAGGGAGACATAGAATCAAACACAGTAGTAATGGGGAACTTCAATACCCCACTTTTAGCAATGGACAGATAACCAGACAGAAAATCAGCAAGGAAACAACAGAATTAATTGACACTATGGACTAAATAGACTTAACAGATATCTACAGAGATTTCCACTTTACAGCCAAACAATATAAATTTTTCTAACCAGTGTATGGAACTTTCTCTAGGATTGACCACATGCTAAGCCATAGAAAGAAACTGGAAAAGCATCAAATAAATGAACTATCAATGCATCACAAGGACCTAGAAACACAACAGCAAACCAAATCCCAAACTAGGAGAACAGAAATAATTAAAATTAGAGAAGAAATAATCAAAATCAAAACCAATAAAACAATAAAAATCAGCAAAACAAAAAGATGGTTTTTCGAAAAAAATAAATAGAATTGACACAACATTGGCCCAACTAAACAATAAAGGAGAGAAGACCTAAGTTAAAAAAATCGGAGATGAAAAAGGAAATGTAACAACAGACAACACAGAAATAAACAGAATCATTAGAAATTAGTACAAAGAGCTGTACACCTACCAAATAGGAAACCTAGAAGAAATGGACATTTTCCTGGGGATATGACCTACCTAAATTGAGTCATGAAGACAGAAAATGTAAACAAACCAACAACCAAGACAGATCTTGAAACAGTAATAAAGCCCCGTCCAACAAAGAAAAGCCCAGGACTGGATGGCTTCAACACTGAATTCTACCAAACATTTAATGAAGAATGCCAATTATTCTCAAGATATTCAAAACTATTGAAAGGTAGAGAATATTCCCAAATGCTTTCTATGAAGCCATCATCATCTTAATCCCTAACCTGAAAAAGATACAACAGAGAAAGAGGATTATAGACCAATATCTCTGATGAATATAGATGTAAAAAGCCTCAACAAAATACTAGCCAATCAAATCCAACAACACATTAGAAAGAGCATCCAACCAGACCAAGTGGGATTTATTTTTTGTATGCAGGGATGGTTCAACATTTGTAAATCAATCAAGGTGATACATCACATTTACAAATTGAAGAACAAAAACTATATGATTCTCTCAATGGATGCAGAGAAAGCATAAAATATATTTATAAAATATAAAACCCTTTCGTGATGAAAACTTTAAGCAAACTGGGAATAGAAGGAACAACTCTTATCACAACCAGGGTGATTTATGACAAACCATGGCCAGTGTTCTATTGAACAGGGAAAAGTTGGAAGCATTCCCTCTGAGATCTGGAACCAGACGAGGAGGCCCACTCTCACTATTGCTTTTCAATATAGTCCTGTAAGTTCTAGCCAGAGCCATTAGACCAGAAAAACAAATCAGAGGGGTACAAATCAGAAAGGAGGGAGTCAAAATATCCCTATTTGCAGATGACATGATCCTATACATAGGGGATCTAAAAGTCTCCACTAACAGACTATTGGCACTCATAGAAGAGTTTGGAATGGTAGCAGGATACAAAATCAGCACACAAAAATTAACAATATTTGTACTACAGCTAGAGAGAGAGCTTCTAAGATCAATCCCATTCGCAATAGCTACCGAAAAAAATAAAATACCTTGGAATAAATTTAACCAAGGATGCCGAAGATCTCTATGATGAGAATTACAAAACATTAAAGAAAGAAATAGAGGAAAATACAAAAAAATGGAAAAAATATCCCATGTTCATGGACTGAAAGAATATAAATCATAAAAATATCCATACAATCAAAAGCAATTTACAGATTCAATGTGATACCAATCAAAATAACAAAGATAGTCTTCTCAGACATAGAAAAAATGCTGTAGAAATTCATAGGGAGGGGGCCAGCACTGTGGCGTGGCAGGTAAAGCGGCCACCTGTAGTGCCCACATCACACGCCTTTTTGTGACCAGGCTGCTTCACTTCCGATCCAGCTCACTTCTGTGGCTTGAGAAAGCAATAGAAAATGGTACAAGTCCTTGGATCCCTGCACCTGTGTGGGAAACACAGAAGAAGCTCCTAGCCCCTTGCTTTGGATCACTGCAGTTCTAGCCATTGTGGCTAATTGGTAAGTAAACTAATGGATAGAAGACCCCTCTCTCTCTTTCTCTCTCTGCTTCTCCTCTATCTGTGTAACTCTTTCAAATAAATAAATAAATCTTTTAACAAATTCATATGGAAACACAGGTGACAACGGATAGCTTTCTATGAAGCCAACATCACCTTAATCCCAAAGGCTGTTGCTTTTTTTGCATTGATTTTATATCCTGCTACTTTACCAAACTCTTCTATGAGTTCCAATAGTCGCTCAGTAGAGTTCCTTAGATCCCCTAAATAAAAAATCATATCATCTGCAAAGAGGGATAGTTTGACTTCTTCCTTCCCAATTTGTATCCCTTTAATTTCTTTTTCTTGACTGATGGCTCTAGCTAAAACTTCCAGAACTATATTGAAGAGCAGTGGTGAGAGTGGGCATCCCTGTCTGGTACCAGATCTCATTGGAAATGCTTCCAACGTTTCCCCAGTCAATAGAATGCTGGCCGTGGGTTTTTCATAAATTGCTTTGATTGTATTGAGGAATGTTCCTTCCATACCCAGTTTGCTTAGAGTTTTCATCATGAAAGGGTGTTGTATTTTATCAAATGCTTTCTCTGCGTCTATTGAGAGAATCATATGGTTTTTCTTCTGCAGTCTGTTAATGTAGTGTATTACATTGATTGTTTTGCGAATGTTGAACCATCCCTGCATACCAGGGATAAATCCTACTTGGTCTGGGTGGATGATCTTTCTGATGTGTTGTTGCATTCTATTGGCCAGAATTTTATTGAGGATTTTCGCATCTATGTTCATCAGGGATATTGGTCTGTAATTCTCTTTCAATGCTGCATCTTTTTCCAGCTTAGGAATTAAGGTGATGCTGGCTTCATAGAAAGAATTTGAATGGATTCCCTCTTTTTCGATTGTTTCGAATAGTTTGAGAAGATTTGGAGTTAGTTCTTCTTTAACTGTCTGGTAAAATTCAGCGGTGAATCCATCTGGTCCTGGGCTTTTCTTTGTTGGGAGGGGCTTTATAATTGTTTCAATTTCTGTCTCAGTTATGGGTCTGTTTAGGTTTTCTATGTCTTCCTGGCTCAATTTAGGCAGGTTGTATGTGTCCAGAATCTACCCATTTCTGATAGATTTCCCTGATTGCTGGCATACAAGTCCTTGTAGTAGTTTCTGATGATTCTTTTTATTTCTGTGGTGTCTGTTGTTATCTTTCCTTTTTCATCTCTTTTTTATTGATTTGGGTCTTTTCCTTTTTTAGTTAGTTGGGCCTATGGGTTGTCAAATTTGTTTATTTTTTCAAAAAACTGGCTCCTCATTTGGCTGATTTTTGTAATTTTTTTTGGACTCAATCCTGTTGATTTCTTCTCTGATTTTAATTATTTCTCTTCTCCTACTACCTTTGGGTCTGCTTTGCTGCAGATTTTCTAGATCCTTCAGATGACTTGAAAGCTCATCTATTTGGTGCCTTTCCAATTTCTTGATGTAGGCACCTATTGATATAAACTTTCCTCTTAACACTGCTTTGACTGTATCCCGTAGGTTTTGTTATGTGGTGCTGTTATCCTCATTTACTTCCAGAAAGTTTTCCATTTCTCTTTTAATATCTTATATGACCTGTTGTTCATTCAAGAGCGTGTTGTTCACTCTCCATCTGCTTGCATATGCTCTAGGGATTCCTGAGTTGCTAATTTCCACCTTCATTCCGCTGTGGTCTGAGAAGCTGCATGGTATGATTCTAATTCTTTTGAATTTGCTGAGACTTGCTTTATGGCCTAGTATGTGGTCAATCCTAGCAAAGGTTCCATGTACTGATTAGAAGAATGTAAATTCTTTATGTGTAGGATGAAAAGTTCTGTAGATATCTGCTAGATCCATTTGGGCTATAGTATCATTTAAATCTACTGTCTCCTTGTTGATCTTCTGTCCTGTTGATCTGTCTATCTCTGAGAGTGGAGTATTGAAGTCCCCCAGTACTATTGTATTGGGGTCTAAGTCTCCCTTTAAGTCCCTTAACAAATCTTTTAAATAAACTGGTGCCCTGTAATTAGGTGCATATACATTGATAATCGTTATATCTTCCTGTTGAACGGATCGCTTAATCATTATATAGTGCCCCTCTTTGTCTCTCCTGACAGTTTTTGTGGTAAAGTTTTTGTTGTCCGATATTAAGATGGCTATGCCTGCTCTTTTTTCATGTCTGTTCGTGTGGTATATCTTTTACCAGCCTTTCACTTTCAGTCTGTATGCATCTTTGTTGGAAAGATTTGCTGTTTCTTGTAAACAGCAAATAGGTGGGTTTTGTTCTTTAATCCATTCAGCCAGTCTGTGTCTTTTAACTGGAGAGTTGAGGCCATTAACTTTCAATGGGACTATTGATAAGTAGTAACTTTGCCCTGCCATTTCCCCAAAGATATTTTCTAATATATGCTTTGAGTTTCCTGTGATCTTTTGCTGTGAGGTTTCTTCCTTCACCTTCTTTCATATTGCTGACCATGTTTCTGTGTTTCTGTGTGTAACACATCTTTAAGCATCTTTTGCAGGGCAGGACGAGTGGCAACAAATTCTTTCAGTTTCTGTTTGCTATGAAAAGTCTTAATTTCCCCTTCATTCACAAATGAGAGCTTTGCAGGATATAATATTCTGGGCTGGCAGTTTTTTCTCTCTTAGTACCTGGGCTATCTCTCGCCATTCCCTTCTAGCTTGTAGGGTTTCTGATGAGAAGTCTGCTGTGAGTCCAATTGGAGATCCTCTGAGAGTAATCTGAAGTTTCTCTCTTGCACCTTTCAGAATCTTTTCTTTATGTTTCATTGTGGTGAATTTAATTACAATGTGTCGTGGTGAGGATCTCTTTTGATCATGTTTATTAGGGGTTCTATGAGCTTCCTGTACTAGGATTTCTCTGTCCTTTTCCAAACCTGGGAAATTTTATGCTAATATCTCCCTGAAAATGCCTTCTAATCCTTTCTCCCTCTCCATGCCTTCAGGAACTCCTAGAACCCGAATATTAGGTTTTTTAATAGTATCCTGTAGATTCCCGACAATATTTTTTAGATTTCTAATTTCCTCTTCTTTTATTTGGTTTGCCTGTTTCCTTTCCTATTCTCTGTCTTCTAAGTCCGATATTCTCTCTTCTGCTTCACCCATTCTGTTTTTAAGGCTCTGTAATGTGTTTGTCATTTGATCTATTGAATTCTTCATTTCATTATGATTTCTCATCACTATCACAGTTTCATGTTCTACTAGTTGTTTTATTTCATTTTGATTCCTCCTTAATATTTCATTTTCATGAGAGAGATTTTCTATCTTGTCCATTAAGGATTTCTGTAGTTCAAGAATTTGTTTTTGAGAACTTCTTAATGTTCTTATCAATTTTTTGAGATCCACTTCTTGCATTTCTTCTATCTCATAATCTTGAATTGGGGTGTCTTTTTCATTTGGAGGCATCATAGTGTCTTCCTTGCTCTTGTTACTTTGGTTTCTTCGTTTGTTTGGCATATTGGAGATATTCTTTGGTTCCTTCACTGTGGTGCTTTTTCTTGTAATACTATGACTCTAGATTAAGTGGACTTTCTGCTTTTGATAGATCCTTAGAGGCTGTGATGGGTGTGGCCAGAGAGCTTTGTTTGGTTCTTCAGGGTTAAGGGTGTGCCAAACGTGACTCACCCAGATTGTTCTCTGGCTCGCTCTCTTTCTTTTGTTTTCTTTTCTTTTTTTTTTTTTTTTTTTTTACTCAGTTGGGGAGTAATTCCTCACAGCTGAGTGGAATTGAGGATAGTTGATGTATGAAATCTGGCCTCTGTGAAATGTCTTAAATCTACCCCTGGGACCACACAAAGAGTTTATGCATCCCTCAGTGTGGTCTTAAATTCTCCACAGTCTCTCACTGGGTTGCCGAGTTTACCGAGTTTGTGTACTCTGTGGGTTCTCTCGCCCCCCCTCAGATTTTCACAGTCTCAGTTCTTTAGCTCCACACACTTTCAGTAGATCCTAACCTCCTGTTATTTCTCCCCACCAGAGTCAGGTTTTTCTGCTTGGCTAATGGCCGGCGCTGCTTTGCATACATAAAATGGTGCCTGCTCTTTGTCTTGCTCGGCTTTGTTAGGTGAGAGGAGAGAGAGGCTAGTGTCCATGCGGTTCCCCTTATTTATTCGTTTGTATCTCTCTTCCAGTCAGCCTGATGAACTTTCCCCAGTGGGGCCTTAGGCCTCGTTCTGCCTTTCCCCACCATTGTCTCAGGTTACTGAGGATTTTGTCTCACCTCCCCTGCCAGCACTGGCACGCAGACTCTGCGGCTTGGCTCCCGTGGCTCGGCTTCCACACGGTGGGCCACCTTGCTCTCCCCGTAGGTCCTCCATGTCACATCCACTAGATCCAGAAGAGTTTCCTCTGCAGTTTTTTCCTGAGTCTTTTCCTGAGGCTACAATAAATCCATTTTATTAAACTATCCTTCCTGGACTATTGGTGCGCGCCCTCACTATTCCACCATCTTCGATAAACTCTCATTTTAGTTATTTATAGTGAGGCCATGGATCAGCAGCATTCTGAGGCTTAGAAGTCCAATATCAAAGATATCAAGTTACTGAGCTCTGGTGAGGGCCTTCTTGCGATTTATGTGGTTTCACAGATCCTGGCCTCCAGCTGTTAGATACATGTTACCAGAGAAATTGGAGGGTTCTTTTCTTCGTGCAAGAAAGAATTCAGGTATGAGACAAAGTAGTGGAAAGTAGAAATAGCAAAGTTTATTAGGGAAGGGACATCCATAAGAACGGATGGGCACCTCTCCAGACAGGACCTGAGAGAGAGTCCAAATTTGAATTCTGAATACGATATGAGCATTTGAAGTGTGATACTAATGAATAGGATCCCAGAGCAAAGTAAAGTGTAATAGAACATGAAAAATATAGGTATTTTTCCTGGGATGTGAGATAGTTTAGAATTAGGAAAACTAATGACATTTGCACCAATAGCAGTAGGTCCAAGAAAAAAAAATATGATCATATTGGCAGACACAAAAAATAATAAAATTCATCGTCTATTACTGATGAAAAAACCCACAAATTTGCTTCATTGCAGTAATAGCCAGTTTTGGAAACATCAACTATTTAGCATTAATCCAGATGCCCTATTCCAACCAATTGTCCTGATGAAGTACAAAATATTCCAGAATCGTTACTTAAACAACGATCCAGCATTCTCTCCTTTGTACTTTATCTTTTCTCTCTTTTAATTTTCATTTTTCTTTCTTTCTGCCTGCCTAACCTTAATTTTCACAGTTACAAGGAAAGCCAGATACTGTTTGCGATGTGATACACATAAAGGAAGAAGAAGGGATGAGACAATGTAGATTTAATATTTTAGTTGAGTTTTAAAAATACATATACATCCATTATTTTATAACATAACACAGATTAGCAAGTGAATGTATGAGCAAAAGTAAAGACATGATAGAATAAAAAGTAAAGTATTAGCCAGCATCATATTTAATGTGCAAGCATTACGATTATTTCTATTACAACCAGTGAGAAAAAAATGTACTCAGAAACCACTTATATTATATAAAACACTATAATTAATATTTTTATCTCAAGTCTCCCTAAAACAATAACACAAATAATAAAATTATAATAAATATTTTTAAAAAGTAAGAGGAGCCAATATTTTGTGATGATTTCATATTTAGAAAAACCAGAAAGAGTTGCTAAACAAAACAAAATAAAACAAAAAGCAACATAAGAATTCAGTACAAATTTGGACACTGTTATGGACTGAATTGTGTTCTCCTAAAATTCATATATTGAAACCCTAACCCTCAGTGAGACTGCATTTGTATATAGGGCCTTCACAAGGAAATTGTTTAAATAATGGCATAAGGGTGAGGCTTTATTATGATAGCGTTAGTGTCCTTCAAAGAAGAAACATCATAGTGCTCACTTCTTTCTTTGACACATGCACAGGGAGGTGAAGTGGACACAGAAAGGGATGGCAGACCCTGCAAGACAAGAGAAGAGGTCTCATAATGAAACCTATCATGCTAATACTTTGATTTGGACTTCCCAGCTCTCACAGCTATGAGAAATAAATTTCTGTTGTTTAAGTCACCAACTTTATGATATTTGATATGGCAGCCTGTATGGATTAATATTGTTACCAATTTTATCAATTTGTAAGAATACCATATAGTATCAGAATGTACATACTAGTGCATTCTTATTTATTGTATTTGTCATCATCCTTCATATGTTATTTATATAATTATATATTATTTTATACCTTTGAAATATTTTATTAAATATATGAGACGATATAAGTAAGACATTTACAAATTGAGTAAAACCATGTCATAAATTATAGTATTTTATTATAATTTATATAAATTATGTGCAAATACAACGTAGAAGGGATTATATATGAAAACACACAAAAATTGAATCCTATTTATAATAGCTGCAAAATATGAACAAAAATGGAAAAGAAAACAAATACAATCTAAATAAAAAATAAAGCATTTAGATGATAGACACATAAAAGATGAAAATATATAGGGAGATATGGACTTTTCCACTTGAACTGTTTTGATAACCAATAAATTAACACATAAGTAGAATCTCAATCAAAATTCCAATGGAGACATTTGTGTAACATGGAAAATGATTTAATGTTTAAACATAAGATAATAACATAAACATATGATAATAATCAGAAAATGAAAAGAGGAAACAGGAAGTGTACTACATTATTAGATCTTACACCCTGCTTCAAAATGATACAAAAATTAAAATTGTTTTGATTGACTAGGAATGGAACCGATTAGACGTAAGACATATTTAGTACATTTAGAAAATCAGTGTCCAATGAAAGTTACTGTCAAATCTCTCTGTTTTTTTAAAGATTTATTTATTTATTTGAAAATGAATCTTGATGTGAATGGAAGGGGAAAGGGAGCGGTAGAGGGGAGGGTTGCGGGTGGGAGGGAAGTTATGGGAGGGGGAAGCCATTGTAATCCATAAGCTGTACACTGGAAATTTATATTCATTAAATAAAAGTTAAAACAAAAAAAAAAGGAGAAAAAATACCAAGTGTTGGCAAGTATATAGAGAAAAGGAAACCCTGGCACACTGCTGGTAGGAATGTAAATTAGCACAGCCATTGCAGAAAATAGTATGGAAGTTCCTCAAAAAGCTAAAAATAGAACTATCTTATGATCTAGACATCCCACTACTGGGTATATATCCAAAGAAAATGAAAACAATATGCCAAAGAGTTATCTACACTCCTGTGTTCATTGCAGCATTAGTCCCAGCAGCCAACATTTGGATTCAACCTAAGTGTCCTTAAATGGATGAATGGATCTTTAAAATGTGCTATCTATACACAATGGAATACAATTCAGTCTTAAAGACAGTAATCCTGTCATCTGCAATAAAAAAATAAATATTTATTTATTTATTTGAAATCAGAGCTACACAGACAGAGGAGAGGCAGAGAGAGAAAGAGGCCTTCCATCCAATGGTTCACTCCCCAATTGGCTGCAATGGCCAGAGCTGTGCCGATCTGAAGCCAGGAGCCAGGAGCTTCCCCCGGGTTTCCCATGTTGGTGCAGGGGCCCAAGGACCTGGGCCATTCTCCACTGCCCTCCCAGGCCACAGCAGAGAGCTGCAAGCCTCCCAGGCCACAGAAGAGTTGCAGCCAGGTCCCGAACCGGCACCCATATGGGATGCCAATGCCTCAGGACAGGGCGTTAACCCGCTGAGCCACAGCACGGGCCCCAAACCTCTCTGTTTCAAATAATGATTAATCTTGGACTTTGAAATCAACTGTCTTGATTTCATACTTTCAATCTTCTTTTTACTAGGTCCTTGGCCTTTATCATGTTAATTAACCTCTATGATTATTAGTTTTATCATCTGTATGATGGGACAGTAATAAATCAATTATATGGTATGTGTCTGACACACAGTTCTCAATAAATGGTAGTTTCTGGGTTCCTGACTCACAGCTTACATCAAAATAAACTGCAGGGGCCAGCACTGTGGCATAGATTTGTAAAGCTGCCACCTTCAGTGCCTTCATTCCATATGGGCGCCAGTTCAAGTCCTGGCTACTGCATTTCTGATACAGCTCTCCGCTATGGCTTGGGGAAGCAGTAGAAGATGACCCAAGTGTGTGGACCCCTGCACCCACATGGCAGACTTGGAAGAAGCTCCTGGCTTCAGATCGGTGCAGCTATGGCTGTTGTGGCCATCTAGGGAGTGAACCAGTGATGGAAGACTTCTCTCCCTCTCTCTCTGGCTCTGCCTCTCTGTAACTCTGCCTTTCAGATAAACTGATAAATCTTTAGAAAAAATAAACTGCAGGTGAAGCAAAAGCTAAAATATGTAACAAGTAAAAATGGGAGTGAAAATATAAATGTATATAAATATCATATTTTGAGGAACATACAAACGTAATGAGGAAAGTGGAAATCAAAGAGGGAAACAACAATATATCTGATGTATAAGAAATAAAAATTCTTGTCGGGGCCAGTGGCCCTGGCCCGACATGAGATGCAGCAGGCTGAGGCTGTCCCTTATCTAATCCTGTTTCCTGCACTTATTGTCCTGATGGCCGAAGGCACAAGATTTTTCATCCCACATTCCTGCAGGCAGGATGTGACTTCTGATGAAGGTCTATGATGTTCTTTGCTCTATCTGCAGAGCTTGTACCCTGACCATTGCTACTTTGTAAACTTGCTCTGTTCCTGTGCTATGCATGATTGCACACAATGAATGTTATCTGTATGGGGTCTGGGGTATATAACCTTGTCTTTCTGTGTGCTCGGGGCTGGAGGCTGAAGAGTTTCTTCTGGGAGACTGCCTTCAGTCCCTCTCGCCCGGGCCCCCTACTTTGGCCTGGAACGCGATGAGGCAATAAACGTGGTGATGAATTGACTGAGTGCTGCGTGTTGCCGTGTGGTTTGTCGGGTGGCCTCCGACAGCTGGTGCCGTGACTCGGATTCATCTCATCCACAGGTAAGCCTCTGTAAGAGGGAAGGCTGCGGCGGTAGCCGGCCGTAGGGATTAAAAGGGAGGCACATAAGCACGAGTAGGGCGTGGCAGACTAGGGCTTGCCCGGGGAGCCTCTCCGATAGCCATGGGAAATATACAGTCACATCTGACTATAAAAAGGATAATAAAGGCCTTGTTAAAAAGCGCCGGGACGCCGGTCGCAGGACAAAATATTTCTGACTTTATTGACATTGTAAGGAGCCATACGCCTTGGTTTACTGAGGAATGCCTCCTCACACATAGAAAGTGGAGAGAGCTGGGAAAACATCTTAAGGGAAAGAAGCTCTCACCAGAGGTATGGCGCTTGTGGCGATGCATTGATCAGGCTTTTGAAAGTGATCAGGAGGAGGTGGTACAGTGTTTGCTAGCAGCATCTGAGTGCATGGAAAAGGAGAGCAGGGCTAATAGCCAAAGAGGAGACAGTGCGGCTGAGGAGGTTACCAACCAACCTGGGCATAGGAGGCCCGCAGTGGTGCCCTCAGCCCCACCAGAACCTGAGCCCCCAGAACCTTGGTGGGGGGACGGGCCACCTCCGGGTTATCCCTCTGATGGCGAGGCCACGTCCTCCTCTTCCTCGTCCTCTTCCTCGAGTGAGACAGAAGTTGACATGGATACGTCTTTAGTTGGACCAGACAGGGGCAGAGACAGAGCTAAAAGGATTGGAGAGAGGAGACGCAAACAGCCTACAGGCCAGCCCAGAGTACTTCAGCTACTGCCTAAGGGACAGCCCCATACTTCCTTAAGAATAAGACCAGAGTGGGGGTTTCATGCTCGTGCGGCAAGTCAGGAGAGAAAAAGAAAGAAACATGCTAGAGGGTGGAAGGAATTTAAGGACCCAAAGGCAGTCTTCCCAGTCACAGAGGATGCCAATGGGGATAGAGGCTGGGCCCCCATAGACTTTTCACAGCTCAAGGAACTTCAAAAGGCAGTCACCATGTATGGACCACAGGCCCCATTTACTTATCAAGTTCTAGACATGCTTGCCAGCCAGGGACTTACACCTAATGATTGGCGTAATCTGACATGTGCTGTTCTCGCCGGAGGGGATTACCTCCTCTGGCAGGCGGGGTTCCAGGAGCTGGCTAGAAGCAAAGCTGCTGAAAATGCCCGTTCTGATGGGGCCCGTAGGCATTGGACTGAGGCCATGATTTTGGGCATTGGTAATTTTAATACCGATGCAGTGCAGGTTAGGTACCCAGTGGAACTTCTACAACAAATTAAGGACTGTGGTATACGGGCATGGAAGGTGATACCCAAAAAAGGGGAAATTCGGTACAGTCTTACAAAAATTCTTCAAGGACCCAATGAACCTTATGCGGACTTTGTAAATAGGCTTTATGAGGCTGCTGGGAACTTGTTCGCAAATGCCGAGAAAGCAGCTCCTCTGTTACGCAGATTGGCCTATGAAAATGCAAACAAGCATTGCCGTGAGGCGCTGCGACCCTGGCAGCACAAAGATGTAACAACTTTCATGAAAATTTGCAGGAATGTGCAGGATGATGTTGCAGCTGGAGTATACTCGACGCGGCTCGAGACTCAATATGAGCGTGCCGGGCGTGCCAGTAATCGGGCTGGTACCTGTTTCAACTGTGGCAAAGTTGGGCATTTCAAGAGAGAATGCAAGGCTCCCAAAGGCCGAGCTTCTGGCAATCAGCCAGGGTTGTGTCCCCGATGTGGCAAAGGTAATCATTGGGCCAGTGATTGTTACTCAAAAAAGGATATACAAGGAAAGCCCCTATCTAAAAAAAGAACTCAAAAAAACTTCCAAAGGGCCCTTGCTGCCAGGGCCCAACCCAAGGCGTCACTGAAACGCAGGCAGCCACAATTTCAGACACTCAGCGATTCCGAGTAATGGTGGGGGAGGTGACGGCCGCTTCCCCAGTAATTTTGACACCCGCCATGGGTCCGCAGGCGATTCCACTCAACAAAGACAACTTCCCATCTCAAATTGGAGCAGGCATCCTTTTAGAAAAAGCAACACAGTCACAAAAGGGGATCCAAATTGTTCCTGGCCTAATCACTACTCCTGCTAGTAAGTTTTTCCTTCTTGCCAGCACCCAGCGCGGGCCCATTGTCATCAATGATGGAAATACCATTACACAATTTCTCTGGTGGCCGAGCCCTAAGGATAACAGAGGGCAACAAGGGCATTTAGCCGCTCTTTCTATGACCTTAGATCACAGGCCATTTTATGTTTTAACTATTAAAGGCAAACAAATTAGAGGGTTGTTGGACACGGGAGCTGATGTGTCTGTCATAGCTAATACAGACTGGCCACGAAAATGGCCTCAACAAGAATCAGAGGGTAATTTAGTAGGACTAGGTATTGCTGTAACACTGGCTCACAGTTCCGCTGTCCTTACTTGGACAGATGAGGAGGGGCATACTGGGCAATTTCAGCCGTATGTATGTGATGTGCCTGTAACCCTCTGGGGGAGGGATGTATTAACATTACTACAGGTTAAGTTAACCAATGAGTCTAATGTAGCATGAAACATCATGAAAAAGACAGGTTACAGACCAGGGAAGGGGCTAAAAAAATATGAACAAAAAATCACCCAACCCATCCCGGCGACTGGGCAAATGGATCGTTGTGGTCTGGGTTTTCCCCGGGGGCCATTGTGAGACCGCAAGCTTTAACAATAACCTGGATAGGTAAAGACCCTATATGGGTTCCTCAATGGCCCCTTTCAAAAGAAAAGTTGCTTGCGGTCCATACTCTGGTTACAAAACAGTTGGAGAGAGGACACATTCAACCGTCCACATCTCCTTAAAATACACCTATATTTGTTATAAAAAAAAAGTCCGAAAAATTTCGCTTACTACACGACCTCAGAGCTATTAATAAACAAATGCAGCCTATGGGAGCTCTACAGCCAGGGCTTCCACTGGTTACTGCCTTGCCTAAGAATTGTGTCCTTATAGTTCTGGATATCAAGGATTGTTTTTTCTCTATACCGCTTGCCAAGGTAGACCGACAACGGTTCGCCTTTTCCGTCCCTTCCACAAACAATACAGCCCCTTTTGACCGGTATGAATGGAAGGTGCTCCCCCAAGGTATGGCAAATAGCCCCACTCTTTGTCAGCTGTATGCTCATGCTGCTATAGCACCTACACGCAGGGCTTTCCCTGCGTTCCAAATTCTTCACTATATGGATGATATCTTATTGGCGGCTCCCACAGATAAAGATGCTAAACTCATGTTTATTCATTTAAGCAAAAATTTAGCCAAATGGGATCTCCACATAACTCCAAAAAAAAAATACAAGAAGGTGACACTCTCCAATATTTAGGACTCAAGATTGAGGGTAACAGAGTGAGCCCTTTGGATTGCCATATTACTTACTCAAAGTTTATGACACTTAACGAATTACAAAAGTTATGTGGTTCCATCAACTGAATTCGGCCCTATGTGCGGTTACCCACCTCCACACTGAGTCCCTTGTTTAACTTACTTAAGGGTGACCCTGACCTAACCTCCCTGCGTAAGCTAACTCCAGAGAGCTTGCAGGCAATAAAGATGGTAGAGAAGGCCTTAAAACAAACTGAGGCTCAAAGAAGAGATCTAACAAAGCAACTTCTAATTCTTATCTACATAGTAAAAAACCGTCCTTATGCAGTCCTGTGGCAGGGAGCCATCTTAAGCTTTGTTTACCCTTCCCATAGTCAGCCTCGCAATATATTACAGCTCTCTCAATCCTTGGGCTCCTTGGCCCTGACCGCCGTAGAACGCTCTGTGCAGTGTTTAGGTATGTATCCCATTGGCATTATTCTCCCGTTGGCTAAAGAGGTCATAGAGCTTTGGTGTCAAGAGAATTGGGAGTGGGCATACCTGGCCGCCACACTAAATCTCAATATCAATAATCACTATCCCTCTAATCCAATTCTTACATTTTGTGAGGAGACCCCACTTCAATTTCATAAAAAGGTAACTAACAGCCCCCTCGCTGGCGCATTAACAGTCTATACTGACGGCGCTGCGGGTGGTTCAGGTGCTGCGATCAGTGACAAAGGAGTGTTAAAAACAGTAACGGACTCCAACTCTCCTCAACATGCAAAATTAACAATCGTGGCAAAAGTCTTGTGTACTTATGATAAACCTCTTAATATTGTCAGTGATAGTTACTATGTGGTGCAAGCCGTTCGTCGCCTCGATCATCCTGCTGTCATAGCCCCTCAATCTACAGTATTCCAGTACTTAACTACCATTCAGGCTGCCTTACGACAAAGGCAACAACTAGTGCACATTGCCCACATCCGGGGCCACACCAACCTCCCGGGGCCCATGGCTGAGGGTAACCGACAAGCCGATGCTTTATCCAGGTTTTCATTGATATGCTCCGCCTTTTTAGAAGCGCAACATTTTCACCAGCAGTGGCATGTTAATGCACGCACTCTGTGCAAGCGTTATGGCCTTTCCAGGCGTAAAGCTCTTCAAATTATCCGAGCCTGCCCATTGTGCATTACCTCTACCCCTAGACCATCAGAAGGCGTCAACCCCAGAGGGCTTTATGCTAATGATGTCTGGCAAATGGACGTGACTCATTTCCCTCCCTTTGGCCGACAATCCTGTCTTCACGTGACAGTAGATACCTTTTCTCGTGTCCTCATGGCAACGGCGGCAGCCAAGAAAAATGCGGTTGCCGTGAAAGACCATTTACTTCACTGTTTTGCTAATTGGGGCATTCCCCGCACCCTAAAAACAGACAATGGCCCAGCATACACCTCACAAGCTTTTGCTGACTTCTTGGCCCTTTTTTTCTATCCGTCACGTCACGGGGATCCCTTACAACCCCCAAGGGCAGGGCATTATAGAACGGGCCAATGGTATTTTAAAAGCTACTCTTATAAAGCAAAAAGGGGGAATAGGGAAGCAGTTCCGCTCCCCTAAAACTCATCTTGCCATAGCTCTCTTCACTCTCAATTTTTTAACGCTCAAGACCTCAGGCTTAACCGCCGCAGAATTGCATGCTTCCGGAACAACCTCAGGAAACACAGGTTTTGGTAATATAAGCGGTCAAAAATCTCCTGTGCCAGCTGCAAGTTCTGGGAGTACTACGCCCACCGCTCCGAAATTAGTTATGTAAAAGGACGTAGTGACGGGCCAATGGAAGGGCCCAGATCCTGTCCTCCGGAAGGAGCGAGGTGCGGTCCTAGTCGCGCCCTCTGACGTGGAAAACATCTGAATCCCGACACGGTTGACACGCCAATTTGTGCCTTTACCCGGTACTGACGCAGGTTATGTGCCTGAAATTAACCAACCGCCCGTGACTACAGACACATAGGTCACGAGGCATCGCTTGTTTGTTTCTGTTTTTTCATAGGCTGCAACGCAGCCGCCTGGACTCCGAAAGAAGACATACACTCACCAGTCATTGGAGATGGAGTGGATGCAGGGGAGACAGTTAATTCTATGCCTTATGGTCTGTGGCGATCTGACTGCTATTCGTGGAGCCTCCTTTGTGTCTGATAACATTTGGATGCGCCTCGCCCGAATTGCAGGTTCTAACAACATCTGCCTTCAACAAGATCTACACGTGGGAACCATTTTAAGTTCATGCCTTCTGCCCGTCTGTCATCCAGCAGAGGAACTCAAAAAGCTTACATTCTTCGCTCAATTCCCTAACAAAATCGTGACTTATCAGGACTCATATAACTGGGGTACTCCGTCATATACAATACCTGCAAAAAAGATACGGCTTTGGACTCCTCGAATAGCTGTCACCGGAAATGACACTTGTGCGGAGATAAAAAACTGTACCTCAAAATGTACAAACTTGGGAAATGGTTTGCATTGTAACAAAACTCTTTCAATTTCCTATGGGACAGGGCACATCCCTCTTCCAGAAGGATGGTTTTTCTCTTGTGGCAGTTTCACTTTCAACTACATCCCTGCTAACATGTCTGATGGCACCCATTGTTGCCTTAGTCGATTAACTGTTTTCCTTCCTTCTCCTGATTTGCTCACTGCTAATCAGACTGTACGCAGTAAGAGACATGCATTGACGTCCTTGAACGAGTCATGCGATGCAAGTGTCAATTTGTTTTCCAAGGCGGAGGTTGACGCACTGACTTTCTCTCTTGTAGGAGTCCCTGGCTTAGCTGTAGGAGCTTATAAGACTGTAGTAAAATTGGCCTGTGCTATGGTAAAAAACATCAACAGCACCTCTAAAGCGCTATCTCTGCTTAATGATGAACAGCAAGTCCTGAGACAGGGTATTCTAGATAATAGGGCAGCCATAGATTATCTTCTATTACTTCATCATAAAAAATGCAATCAAGTAAAAAACATGTGTTATTTCAACCTTACCGATAATTCATATAGTATTACTCTAGAAATACAAAACCTACGTAAATTGGCAGCACACTTCACCCGGGATAAAGGCTCCGGCCTCTTTGACTGGCTTACATCTTGGTTGCCTGATTTTTCTTGGCTTAAAGAATTGTTCCTAGGAATGGTATTGTTACTATTTGTTGTGATTTTAGCTTGCATTGTTGGAAAATGTTTTGTGCACTGCCTTTCCAGGCCATGGTAGCCTTGCGCTCTCTCTCCCTAACTGCCTCGTTGACCACTTGTTTCTACACTGTTCTTAGGGTGGACCGGTAGTCAACGACGGGTAAGCACTTGCAGGCTTCTCTAGCAACCTAAGACAGAGGGCAGGACATGCTTCCTGTATCCTTGATGACGGGTAAGCAGAGTAAGCGCTGCGGGGCACCTAAGACAGGCACGAGTCCACGCCATTCAGCGTTTAACGCGAGGGACCTGTGGGGGATGGGCCCTCCCCCGTGGCCCTCTGGACAGTGTAGACACCGGTTACCATAAACACCAGGCCATTCTTGTACAAACAAGAAGGGGGAGATGTCGGGGCCAGTGGCCCTGGCCCGACATGAGATGCAGCAGGCTGAGGCTGTCCCTTATCTAATCCTGTTTCCTGCACTTATTGTCCTGATGGCCAAAGGCACAAGATTTTTCATCCCACATTCCTGCAGGCAGGATGTGACTTCTGATGAAGGTCTATGATGTTCTTTGCTCTATCTGCAGAGCTTGTACCCTGACCATTGCTACTTTGTAAACTTGCTCTGTTCCTGTGCTATGCATGATTGCACACAATGAATGTTATCTGTATGGGGTCTGGGGTATATAACCTTGTCTTTCTGTGTGCTCGGGGCTGGAGGCTGAAGAGTTTCTTCTGGGAGACTGCCTTCAGTCCCTCTCGCCCGGGCCCCCTACTTTGGCCTGGAACGCGATGAGGCAATAAACGTGGTGATGAATTGACTGAGTGCTGCGTGTTGCCGTGTGGTTTGTCGGGTGGCCTCCAACAAATTCTATGTTGCAAAAATTAAGTGGCCATAATTAAAGTTAAATGACAGCAACACTATCAGGGAAAGAACACACAACATATATGCCAGTGTAAAATCTCCAAAAAATTAAATTAAAAAAAACAACTATGAGAAACTTGAAAAAGATGAACTTCTGAATCAAAGAATAATCAAGATTGAAACTTGATAAAGGCACAGTTTTTGTGATGGTGAAGGACAAAAAGTTCCGTTTGAGGCTAATTTTTTATTCTCATCCAACTACTTGCTAATGAGCCTGGGATGCACCAGATAATGTTCCAGGTTCTTGGGTCCCTGACACCCACAGAGGCAACCTGGATGGAGTGGCAAGCTCATGAATTCTGGTGGCCCAGTAATTGCCATTGCATTCCTTTGGGGAGTGAAACAGGCAGACACAAGAGCTCCCTGGCTGACTGTCTCTCCCTCCCTCCCTCTGCCTCCCTCTCTTTCTGCCTTTAAAATAAATAATTGAATAGTAAAAATAAAAGATCCAGTGGACAGAGCTAAGTAGATCAAACAGCTCCTAAACCATCATTTTTTTTTTTTTTTTGGTTTAGGGATTTACTGAAATTTTGAAGTTTTTGATCATTAGTTTTGTGTCCCATATGAATGTGGTCTTCATTTAATAACTAAATTCTCTGGAAATACTTGCTGCTAAGGAGTTCCCTATATTGAAGAAGCCTTAAAATGGAGCCAAAACAATTGTAAACGGGCCTTGTTTGCTAGATGACATTATTTCCAGTTGCAGAGGGATGTTGTTATGTCTGTATTTGGCTAATATCTTCATTAATGACTTCGAGGAGAAGTTAATGACATGTTAATTAAATTTTAAGTAATATTAAAGGAGAAAGTGTTGTGAACATTATTGAGATTCCAAACAATAACCTCTCTAAAAGAGGTAAAGAATATAAACAGAGAAGAAAGCCAGATTTCACCTATCAAGTAGATGCAATCATGCAGGGAAAATGATCCAAAATAAGATTTTAGTCTAAGGAGAGTAATGACTGGAAATCAGCCATGCTGAGAGCATTTGGCAGACACTAGAATAGAATTAGTCTAAAGAAAATTCTAAAGCAAAGAATGAAAAGATTCACACTGAATTTCTAACTTATCTCAAGAAATACATTTCACTTTAATGTCTTGTTCTAAATATTGGTGTAGCCCATGGATGAAGGACTTCAGCCTGCACAGGTAGAGCTTATGATCAGAAAGAGTTTCATATCTGTTACTGAAATGCACACAGATCTCTACCACGTGGAAGAGATTAGTTATGTAAAGAATACTTGACCAACAGTATCATATCTGAGAGGGTGCTTTGGAAAAAGGTAAATGTTAACATTAATCTGAATTTTAAAAATCACTGTTTCTCAAGGACCCTTTGCTTCTGAACCACTTGGAGTATCATTTTAAATGTTTAATTCTAGGCTATAGCCCAGCCAGTCTGAAAAAGTGTCCCAGATGCAGGTACATGGAGCACATTTTAAAGAAAGTGTTTTTTTCTTTCTTTGCTTTTATATAATAACTTTAGAGCCACTGTTTTATGTTATCAGGACACCGACACCATCACACTAAAATGTAACGAATGGAAAATAATCTATAAAATAGGAACTGTATCAAAGCTTGTTGTAATGACTTAGTTTAGAAAGGCACAGATTATCAGGCATGAGCCAACCCCACATATACAAAGGAAGACATAGCATCATCTGGGTTAGTTTACTGTGTACAGCCTCACAAATTGGGTACTGAACAACACTATGGTGCATCATTCACAGAGATTATTGTGTATACGGCACTCCCTAGAGTTGTGCAATGCAGATCCTGAATGAGGATATACAGATGTTTCCAGTTAGGACTAGCATGATTCTGTTTTGGAGAGGAGTAGTTCATTAATTTTTATCACACTATAAATGAGATATGCTATGATGCTGAGACAAGGAATTCAGTAGAAATCAGTGCATATTTAGCTACAGTGAGTCACATTTTTTAATCTGTAAATCCACCTTCTGTTATTTAGTCTTGGGTGAATCATAATTTTATAACCTTTCAAGTTGAGGATCACCCCATGGACCAAGAAAAACCCCACTAAAGGGTATTGATCTAAGGAAAACCACCCTGAAACTACCAACCAGCTTTGTCCTTGTCATGACTATCATTTACCACACTGTCATGTTATGTATTTTCTGGGATAAAGGGTGAAAAAATCAGTTTAAGTAAAAAAAGCAGAAACAGCTTGATGAGCTATAGATTCCATTTAGAGTATTTTCCCTCATATGCAGTTTTTTTTTTCCTGCACCTGCAAGTAGATTGTAACCTTGAGAACAATCTTATGCACAAAATTAGAGGCCTCAGTGGAAAATTTACTTCTGAGAGTAGGTCATCAAAAAGGAGCATGCTGAGTCCAGATGCAAAGGAAATTAGAACCTTTGTTTGTTCTCTCTTTGAGGACAATTGTGTTCTCTGTGAAAATTACATGGCCCCTCCTTACTCTTTTTTGAGGGGGAAAAGCTCATTAACCAAAGAAGTAAGGGAGATACTATAGCACACAATCAATCAGAGGAGGGGTAAGAAAATAATTGAGTTTGAAACTGCTGAGTCATTATAACTGATTTTGTAAGTAGAAAAAGTGGGAGCAAAGAAACTTTGTTACCTAAGCTAAGACAGCAGATGGAAATCACAAAAATAGTGACTAGTAGATGATGCTTCTTTCACAGGATTCCCTTCTAAGTTTCATATTTACTTGACTCCACTGACCTTTCCATACTCCTCCTCTATTTCCTTCCTTTTACAGTTAAACTTTTTTTTATAAGTTGAGTCTCTATGCTCACAATCCAGTATCTCCTTATCTTTTAAGTTAAATACATTTCTCCTAAAAATTTCTTCCCAACATTCTACTTAATCTATACTCCTAGAAATCAGGATTGTTATACCAAACTATATTTCCAGGTGCAAATGGTTTTCTAAATCTGCTTCTGCTCTGAGAAAATCTGCTAATATTTCCCCCTAAATCTAACAACATCGACAGAAACAACAAAATACCAGTAACAAGACAAATTATTGAGCACTTACAGATACTATTCCAAGCACAATTCATGTGTTAGCTGTTGATTCTCTCAGCATTCCTAAGAGGCATATGCTATCATTATCCTCATTATACAAATAAGATAATAAGTTTAGAAAAGTTTCATAACTTCTTTAAGTTTTCATTTATATGCTTTGACTTCTAAGTGCTTGAATACTTACAAACTGTATATCTGTATGCCATATCACTTCAAATTCAGCATATTTAAAATTAGCCTCCTTAATACCTATCCCTAGTCCTAAACAAGGAACTTCATTTTTATTTCTTTAATAAATCACCATTTTCTAATATCCTAAAACAACATCTTTAAGCATAGAATATCAAAGTCAAAGTTTTCAGGGTTCTGATTTACCAGTGCATGAAGATGTCCATCAAAATATCCACCATTTTTATGCATAGCATGGATACTTTAATAAAACACATACATGAATCTATGAACATGAATTCACAGTTCATAACCAATCTAAATTTACCTCAATGCTTTTCTGCAAATAAACTTAACTAAGGTATTTGATACTTGGCAAAACTTCCTTTGCCTATGCCATTTTAGTAGATTGCACAGGGATTTATTAGAATATATAAATTCCCAGTATCTTGTATGAATGAGGAGGCCCCAAACATCTTTCTCTAGATAATGAAATATATAAATGAAGAGTGCTTCAAGTTAAAATTTCTCTGGGTGAACTAGTAAGCAGATTATGTATGATGGGGGGGCAGCACTTACCATCACCAAGAAAATTAATTCAGATTGTTAGAGAACCCAAAAAGATCTGGGTCTGTTTCCTCAGCTTGCAGCAAGCCAAGCAGACACTGAGGTGATGTTAGAAAGTAGGAGTGTATTTTGCAATGCACAGAGTTGAGAGCCAGCCATTTGCTTAATTCCTGGAATCTCTGAGACAAAACATAGTGCAATTTCTAAAGCTGGTGTTGAGCAGTGTGTGATCACCTCATGTGTGGTTCTCTGCTTGGTTCACAGTGCTTATGGCCTTCATTTGACTGGTCAGTGGTGAGAGGCTAGCATGCTCAGCACATGCTGTGATAGCAAAGTGGGCTCTAATCTGTCTGGGGTCTATGGATAAACTGGTTATTACTTTGTTTGATCAAGGCATGGTTGTCCTGAAGCATCTTGGAATAAAGTGTATGGGCAGGAGGAAAGGTAAGGTGGGAAATATCACTATGTTCCTACATCTGTATGTGTGAAATACATGAAATTTGACTGTCTTAAATAAAATTTAAAAAAATAATAGAGTGTAGCCTTAGGATGTTAACTATGGAAGTAATAACTGAATTCTGAGTCTTGTGATCTGGGCCTTCAGGGACTGGCCTGACCCTTATACCACACCCATAATTTAGTGATATAATGTTTAGTAATAAATCAACTTAAGGATAACCAAAGTGAAGACAGAGGAACTACAAGCAAAGACAGAAACTGGAGCCTGTGAAAGTCTACATAAAAGGCATTAAGGAGAGGGCCATAATTTAAATCTGAAAATATTTCAATAAACATGCCGATATTTCAGTCTCTCTCTCTCTCTCTCTCTCTCTCTCTCTCTCTCTCTCTCCCTCTGTCTCTCTTTGGAAACATAGGTCTTTTGTGATAAGGCAAATCAGCCATCTCTGTAGTCGGATGACTTTTTCATTTTGGTACAGAAATTTTATTAAGATAGACTGAGACAACTTTTATATTTTAGCATTGTTTAAAAGGCAAGGTATCAAACAAGGAATGCAGCATGTTAAGATAAGCTAGAATCAATTCTGCAGCTGCACTCCAAAAGAGAACTCATTCACTTATTATCAGTAGTTTAGAATTACCTTCACTTCTAGAAAATGTCCTATTATCCAAAAAAGGAGATTTAAGTAGTTTTTGGCCAACAGCTCTACAACAAGGTACTCTTGCTGAGCATGACTTGCGAGTTTGTACAAGGGGAAGATATTATTCCCTTGTTTCTTATGATAAAACAGACTCCTGCCTCGTTCTCTGGTACCCTTAGCTAGGTCTATTTTCTTCTACTGTGACTGATCTTTTGCAAAGTATCTTGGATATTCTGAAATTCTACTCTTACATAATTCTCTATATTTATTTCTACATGCTATATTCCTGACCCAGAATTTAAACCCAATGCCAAGTGATTTCTCTGAAACTGCCTATCTGCCTAGGCCATAGAAATGACACATATGCCTGGGAAAACTATATGCTGCAAACTCCAGAGCTATCATTGAGCCAACTGTGATGAGAATGCTGCCTCTTTGGAGTTGTGCAACAAAGCAGGCCAAACTAGATCTTTAACCATTATGTGCTGAAAGACTGCCTTTGCTTTCTGCTTTTTGTGATACTTTGCTGCAATATGTCAAAGAAATTTGCCTTTTTATTGACAGATCTCTTGACTTCAGTTTTCTGCCTCCTTGAACCACCTATTGATACCTGCCGTTTAAATACCACAGCCATTGATTACAAATACAATCTTTTCTAAACATAAACTTGCACAGAAAAAACAAGTTGTTAGAGTGAAAAAATTACCACTTTCAGGGTACATGAAATAACTAGTTGTCAAGGTTCTGGCTTTTGCTCTGTTCATTTGTGAGCATAATTTAGACATAAGCGATCTTGGTAGTTCACAATATTTTTCTCCTTGCATTAATTTCAGTAACAGAGCTGTTTTATATCAGACAAGTGAAACAAATCTTAACTAATACTACATTTTATAATTCATATACATATATAGTATTGGGAATGACTTTTTAGAAGGGCCAACAATAGAACTTGAAAATAAACTACATTTTTTTCTACAATTTCACTTAACAAACTTTTTGACTAAAAGGGGCAGACCATAGTGGACAGTTTATATTATTTGCATATTACAAAGATTGTTCAGGCTGTGATATATGGTCATTTTGAAATTTCTTTCAAAAGCAGATAAAATGGAATACTGACAGCAGTTGCCATGAGAAACCATATTATCTATACATCAGATAATTATGAGTCAAACATTGTGCTTTTGTAATTAACTGTTTTGAGAAAGATCCAGGCATTTCCCAAAAGAGCAACACTATCCATTTGTTAAGTTACACGAAAGTATAGAGATTAGTTGAAAAGAAAAAATCAGTAGGTTTGGTGAATGATCACTCTGTGCTTCTCCAAATGCTGGAAAGTTCATAGCAGTGGAATTATGGATTTATTATAGAATATCTTCATTTCATTACCAACCATAATGAGCTCCAAAATATACTTAAGGGCTCTACCCCCAAAGGCTTTTTTCTCTCAGGTAGTTAGAAAACTCATTTCATTTTTATTTCTGTAAAACGTGGAGGTGAAAAGCAACAAAGAGAGGGGGACAGCTTCATTGACTATAAAGAAATTGGCATAAGTGGTATCATTTCTCACATCATGTAAACTGCCTCATTGATGAAACGTTTTTGATTGTCTCCTGCTTCTACAAAGTGTTGCTGATCAATATTGGCTGACAGCACAGATTCATAGCAATCATTCTGCTCTGAGGCATATAATTGGAACATGTAATTTTCTGGCCTGCTTAATATAAATGACAACCAATACCATCGTATCTTTGTTTAAAGTTTATTAAGTGGGATAGAAATCACAAATATCTAAAATCTTTACTGCTTCAATGACTAGGCTGGATATGATTTTTTTTTCTCTTCAGCCACCTTCCATAACTTGCCAAAGGCAGCTTTATTGTATTATCAAATTCTAGCTAGCTTACTTCATTGGAGATTATTACTTTGAAGCAATAGCAATCTGAAGCAAATGTGATGGTATGGAAAGCTGTAGAAAGAAGCTCTTCCCTTTATTCCTTGGTAACAAAGCAAGATAGAGTTATTATTTTCAGTACCAAGAAACCTTAGTCACAATAAACCCTTTGTGCTTTATTCAGTGGAAATACCAAAAAGGGAATGCTTAGTGCCCAAAGCTAGAGTTTTCTGTATTTTGTCAGGTTGTATTAAAAGAGGAGTAGTTTAATAAGCTCTAATCGTACTTAGAAATTCAGAAATAAGTTTTCCTGGATCTCAAGCCAGGCCAAAGAATCTAATTGTTTATTTGGATTAGAGATTACAAATGTATCTACTTTTAGGGTCTAAGTAGGTAACATAAATTTGTGAAAAAAGTTTATGTGGGACATTAAGTAGTGGTGGGATCTGAGGTGAACTGGAGAGTGTAATTCCACTTTTAAATAAATTCAAATGAGCTTGTGACAGTGTTTTAGAGGATTTTACAACATAATAATATCCTCATGTATCAGCTTATTAAGACTATGGTAACAAAATGTCAAGGTTTTGTGATACTAAAGCATATTAAAGATATTCTATAGCCTATGAACTTGTTTAACCAATAGTTTCTAAAATGCAATGTTAGGACCATTTTTCTTATCACTATCCCACCCACTTCATACATGTGCATCCAAGCATGGGTATTTGTAAAGCACACAGTGCCTGTTCACTTTCTTGTGAGTTTTAGTGTTCTATGGCAGCAGTTTGGTAAATACTATTTTTAGAGAAAATCATTTAAAACAATATTTAAAAAGCCAGACAACTGATAACTTAATAGATTATTCCTCTCTTAGATGCTATACTTGTGTAATAGGCTCTTGGCCTCTGATTGTATATATTCTGAAATAGTAAAGATTTCATGTCAGACCATATGTACCTCAAAGCCAATTAAAATAGAGCATTTTAGGTTAAAATTCGTCTCCAGACAAGATGACACTCTAATATTTCTCATCAGCTAAAGTGATCTAGCCCATTGATTAGAGAAAGACATAAGCTATTATAAGGAGTCAAGAAGCTGGTGATTCCAATATGAGAAAAATAATAACTAATTTTCTGTGTCATACAGTAGATTGTGGAAGTCCATGGCAAGAATCCTTATTCTTAAGGAAATGACCAATGACTAGTGGCCATTTGGCACAATGGTTAAGACAAAACTTGAGATGTCTGCAACCCATTCAAAGTGTTTGGATTCAAGTATCAGCTCTGCTTCTGGTTCGAGATTCCTGCTAATGTGTATCCTGGGAAGCAATAATTGATAGTTTAAATAATTGGATCCTGCTACCAATGTGGAATTTCAGATTGAATTCTAGGACCCTAGAATTCTAGGTTTCAGCCTGAAGCAGTGAATGGAAAACAATCTCCACCTCCTGCCTTACACATATATAAAAATAAATAAATTTTAAAATATGACCCAAGAGCTATACACTGTACTTCTGTCTACTTTCAGTTGTCTAGAATTTAGCAAGAAAGTGGTCATACTTAACTGCAGGGAGCCTTGGGAGTAATTTACAACTAAGTAGCCATGTTTCCAGCTGACACTGAGAAAGAAAGAATGGGTACTAGGGGATATTTAGCAGTTTATATTATACCTAGGAAATATTTGTGGGTATTGTGTAGCATATTAAAATGTAGGAGATAAAAGCATCTAGGTAAAAGTTTAATTAAAATTCAGTGACTATAGAAAATAAAAATCAGTTGATAAGTACAATGACAAATATATAGACAAATATATTTACTGAATAGGAAAGGCAGAATGCTGATCTTTCTTTTTTATATTCGAGAGGGAGCTTCACAGCCAGCACCTTTGTGGTTTTGGCATCTGTATACTGCGTGCCCTCATTTTCCATCCTCCCTGTCTCACCTCGGTTAGACAGAGCAGGCAGAGTTCTCAGAACCGAGGAATGGCCAACAATACCCGGAGATGTAAGATCAGGGACCACAAGTGCATATCACAGGTTTTTTTTTTTTTTATTGTTTAAGATTATTTCTTCACCTCCTCCTTTTTAGACAGTAGCTTTCACTTTTAAAAGCACCAATGAAATGCATAGGTTCATAAAGACAGCCAAAGAGAAAATAAGAAAGTGCTTACATATACACCTGTTTGTACTGGATTATATAAGCTTTGTGTAAACTGGGATGGGGGCTCTCCTTTGCCATACCACTGTTACCGGGAAGGCAAGGAGGGTCCGAGTTCGAACTCGCAATAAACGTTCCCTGTAATTTACTTCGACTTTTAGACTCTGGTGGCCTCTGATTCTTGGGGGTAGTCGATCATCGGGCACTTCATATTGATAGCTACCCAATATAAACTTGTTGAATGTTTATATTTATTCAAGATGAATTCACTGGAGACCTCCTTGTGTCAGCACTGGGCATGGTATTAAATGCTGTGATGAGTAAGAAATGGCTGCTGCTCTGAAGAAGATCCTAGTATAGTGAGGATGTACTTATATGGTGTTATATAATCCTAAAATGTTTGAAATATACATGATTTAATTTTCAAAAGGTAAATAGCATAGAAAAATTAGGAAAGTAGAGATAGTACTATTGTTGATAGGCAATTCTAGTTAAATAAGTATTCAAATTTCTCATTGTCCCTTAAGAAATACACGTACTTTTTCTGTAATAATATTTCTATTTTCTTACAATCAATGGGCATTTTGAGTGGAGTGACAATATATGATTTGTTAGTTTAAGACATTTCTGAAAAATTGATATATGATCGTACCACTTTTCACATTTCCATGAGCCTGTAATACAACGTAAAACAAGATTTCACTTGGAGTCAGAAAAAAATTATTTCTAGTCTTGTCTCTATGGCATTGGTTTTATAACTTGTAAAACTTGTTGTATCTATACTATACACTGTGTGATTCAAATAAGTTAATATATGTGACAACATAAAATATTGTGCATTTGTTAGGTATTATTGCTGTACCAAAACTTTGTAAATTATATCAGTATATTCTGTATACTTATCCTAGATTGCACTTTGGTTCTGATTCCTAAATATAATGTCTTAACGATCAGTGGGAAGAGATGGAGTTGAAGGGTAGGGAGATTATGTAGACCATGGTAAGGCATTTGGATATCATTCCAATTGTAAAACTAAACCATTGAAATATTGAAGCACAGAAATAGTGTGATGTGATTTTCTATTTGGAACTCCAGCTCCTTGGTAGAGAATAAACGTTAGGAGGCAAAATTAAAGGCAAAAATAGATCATTGAGAGATTTTATAATTGTGTAAGCAAAAAAAATGTTGGCTAGAGTTAGTTGGTGGCTATGGGGCTAGTGTAGATATGACAACTAATAGTGAACTTTAAAAACTTCATGGAAAGTAGAATAAATGATAAGCTTATATTGGTGATTTTTTTAAAAAAATCAATGTATATCAGGGGCATTAAAATTGATGGAAAATGCATATTATTTAAAAATTATGCCTGGATATTAATTTTTAAAACCAAAACATAACTAATGTACTAAACAAATAATGAGCCTTGAAGAAAAATCCTTACTACTATAATAACACAGATTTTTAGCTTAAAACTTGTGCTAATTCTTTTATCATTGATCTGTACTATTCACTCTGTTACACATACAATTTCAACTTTCTTGATGTCATATAGTCCATGAGTTAATAGACTCCTATGGGAAATTTCCTGAAAAGACCATTTCTTTGATTAAACGAATGTTTGAGGGATTGATTTAGTTGACAAGTTGTCAGGAAATTTTGATTAGCAAGCATTGGCAATCAGCTTGATTAGCAAGTTTAGGATACAGATGTTATTATAAAAATATATAGGTATGGATTTTAACCAAAATAAATGTTAGGAGAATAATTGTAAAGTGAAATAGACATCCATGAAGGGATGTGAGAAAACGAGGACCTATGGATGAAAACTATGTTTTTGGTTTAACCTATTAGGTAGATGGAATAATTTACAAAATTATGTAAGACTCAGAGAACAGCAGGCTTAGGAGAAATAGCTAAAATGTTTCATAGATGTTGAATTTTAGATACTTGTTGGACACTAACCTGTGTCAGTTTCAAGTAAACATTTAAAAATAAAAGAAGAATTCAGGGAGATTTGGGCAGTAGACAAAAATACAAGCTTTGGTTAGGCATTTTGTACAGTGGTTAGGTTGCTGCTAGGTATCCCCATACCCTGAATTGGAATTTTTTGTTTGAGTCTTGCTACTCTACTGCTTACTGATCCAGCTATCTGTGTGATGCACACCCAGGAATAAGCTGATGATGATCCAAGTACATCTGTGAAGAAAGATTTCTTTCCCATACCAAACACTACCTGTCAGTGCCTATTTTCTTGGACTGCCTGGCCTCCAGAACTGTGAGAATTCAATTTTTCTTGTTGCAAGCTACCCAGTCTGTGGTTTTTATAGCAAACTCAAATAGGCTAAGACAGAGAACCATGTTAACCTGTGATCAACCGTTTACTCTACCGGTAATGACTGGAAGAAACTAAAATGACCTCAGAATCAGCCCTTAAGGCATTCGGATCCGGCTGAAAAGCCCATGAGAGTATTTTAGGCATGGAAAGCCAAGCCACTCTGGCAAAAAAAAATTACCTAAATGAAAGATCTCTGTGAGTGAGATCCCAGTAGAAAGAATGGGCCATCAAAGAAAGAGGTACCTTTCTCTGAAGGGAGGAGAGAACTTCCACTTTGGCTATGACCTTGTCTAAATAAGTCAGTGAAATCAAAAGGCTTCCATAGCCTTGGCAACTCATGACAAGAACTAGGGTGATTACTGACGCCATAAACAAGAGTGTCAAATTGTAAAGTCAACAACAGGAGTCACTGTGTACTTACTCCTCAGGTAGGATCTCTGTCCTTAAAGTGTTGTCCAATGTCAAGTAATGCTCTAACTAGTACTGAAACAGTATTTTACACTTTATGTTCTGTGTGGGTGCAAACTGATGAAATCTTTACTTAATATATACTAAATCGATATTCTGTATATAAAATATTGAAAATGAACCTTGATGTGACTGGAATGGGAGAGAGAGCGGGAGATGGGAGGGCTGCGGGTGGGAGGGAAGTTATGGGAGGGAAAAGCCATTGTAATCCATAAGCTTTACTTTGGAAATTTATATTTACTAAATAAAAGTTTTAAAAAAGAAATATTATTACTACTGACTTTTCATCAATTGATAAAAAATATATATTTTATATCATATAGCAAATTTAATTCAAAATTCACTGTAAGATCTTTTTGTTTTCTTTTTAAATATTATCCTTGGCATATCAGTTGCATATTTTGCAAATATTTTCTGCAATTTTGGCAGTTGCCTCTTCACTTTGTTGAGTTCTTCCATTGCAGTGCAGAATCTTCTTAGCTTGATCTAATCGCATTTGTCTATTTTTCTTTTGATTTCTTGTGCTTCTGAGATCTTTTCCAAAAAGTCTTTGCCTATGCCAATGTCTTGTAGAGCTTCCATGATCTTCTTCTCTAGTAACTTGATGGTCTCAGGTACATTTTGCGTTGATTTTCTTAAAAGGTATAAAATAAGGACCTTGTTTCAGACTTCTGCATGTGTATATCCAATTTTCTCAGCACTGTTTTTTGAATATATTGTCCTCCCTATAAGGATTTACTTTAGCTTGTTTTTCAAAGATAAACTGTAGTAGCTGTATGAATTAATTTCTAGGGATTTTGAAGTGTTCATTTGATTTACATGTCTATTTTTGTGCTGGTACCAGGTCATTTTGATTATAACAGCTTTGTAGTATAACTTGAAATTTGGTATTGTGATGCCTCTGGCTTTGTTTTTGTTGTATAATATGCATATCCATTTGATTTTTAGCACTGGTTCTTCTAGATCTGAGAAGAATGTTGTTTGTATTTTGTTTGGGATCACATTATATCTGTAAATTGATTTGGAGAGTATGAACATTTTGATGATATTAATTCTGATGAACATTCTCCAACCCCTCCCCAACCCTTTGTCTCTCTAGATGGTGGCAAATATTATTATACTTTAAAAAAAATTACGTATTTGATAGTTAGAGATAGGAAAAGACACATATACACACTGCAACACTGTTGTTACAAATGACAAGATTTGATCTCTTTTATGGCCAAGTAATATTCCATTGTGTAAATGTCAAAGACACATCTGCACTCTCATGTTTTTTGCAGTATATAATAACAAAAAGATGGAACCAACCTAAGTGTCCAGCTGGTGAATGGATAAAGGCTATTTTTAACCATTTAAATCTATGCTTTTAATATTTATAGTAGTTACTTGAATATAGGTTACATCTATCTGCTGTTGGTGTGATTTAAACCATGTGACATGTAGGTAAAAAGCATACGTAGATTGACATTTTGGCTCAGATACTGACTAACTGTATTATCGTGGCCAGATTTCTCAACTTCTCTATACATCAGTATCATCACTTGTGAAATGAGGATAAAAATATCTATGTCATAAGGTTATTTTGAAGAATTAATGCAAAATTCAAGTATTTCACACATAATATACATCGTAAGTACTTCTGCAGTTCTGTGTGTGTGTATGTGTGTGTGTGCATGTTTAAAATATTGGTGGAGGAACTATTCAAAGACATAGCTCAAAGTGATATGGAATTCACATCTTGAGTACATTTGCCACCAGAACTTATAAGGGGCTACAAGCTTAGAACTGGCTTCTCCTATTCACAATTAGGACTGAAGTCAAAAATGGACATGTTAATAAATGCTCTCTTGACCAACACATCTGTGTGCATTACCATTGGCACTGAGCTCACACTATAGCTCCACTGGAAAACTACATTGTAATAGAGACTAATTTGTATTGAAGTCATTTTGCTATAAAAACTTCTAAATGTTTCTTGTGACATATAATTTGCCCTTTTCTAATACTTAGAATTCAGCATTATAAAGAGATAGAAAAATAAAAAAATGTTAGTCACATCAAAATAATTTCTTTCTCATGAAAATTCAGCCCCTGCACACTTTCTCAAGTAAGCATTTGCCAGAGAATTCTTGACAATTAGTTGTTTCCCTTTTCCTTAATGATAGATATTCAATACAAAATAGCCTGTCAAGATAACAAATGAATCTAATGTGAGCTAAAGACAAAATAAAGCATATCCCAAAAAATAAAAACCAGTGAGATTCAGACTCTTCCTATGTGAATATTCCATCATATATGGGGCCAATCGGAGTTTAATCAGGTTATCTTATAGACTTATCACTGAAAAGACATACTCCTACTTCTAGAGCCAGTGGAATTATTTCCTCTTTTCTCAAGGCCAGTTGATTCCAACAATTTGCAATTTATACCCATGTGCAGGCATTGAACCTTGCTTTATAGCAAGTCCATCATAGATCTTGATCTTGATTCTGTTCTGACTTAGCCATCTGGTTAGCCATTGTTAACTATCCTTGTCATCAGAGTTATTGAGTCTATTATAATGGCTTTCTATCTTGACTGTAATAAGG
This sequence comes from Lepus europaeus, assembly GCF_033115175.1. NCBI lineage: Eukaryota > Metazoa > Chordata > Mammalia > Lagomorpha > Leporidae > Lepus > Lepus europaeus. Next base: position 34,770,424 of record NC_084850.1, on the reverse strand, counting down.
AGTCCACTGATTTATCAACCTTTTCTAAAGAAAAAGGAAGAAAACTGAGGAGTGCAGTGTTTCTTCTACTTTACTGGCTTCTTCACCTGATTTGGAACTTTCTTATTCTAGTGCATTTGACTACTTAAAGGCCACTTATGTTTGAGACCTCAATGTAATCATTATTTTCTCAACAGAATCATCTCTGGCACCTCAAAATGGATTAGATTCCTCATAATAAGCCCTTGTTCCTTCTACATTTCCTTTATAAGCTATTGCATCCTTCCTCCCCATTATGCTATTCTGTTAAGTTGATTGACTTGAAACCTCTGTATATGTAAGTCAAAAGCTCTGAAGTACATAAGATTTAGGTGGCAATAGCATATGATTCAAAATTAAACACTTATTTGTGGGTTATTTCTTTAATTTAATTTTATATTATTTTATTTTTTTAACTTTTATTTAATGAATATAAATTTCCAGTGTACAGCTTATGGATTAAAATGGCTTCCCCCTCCCATAACTTCCCTCCCACCCACAACCCTCCCCTCTCCCGCTCCCTCTCCCCTTCCATTCACATCAAGATTCATTTTCAATTCTCTTTATATACAGAAGATCAATTTAGTATAAAGATTTCAACAGTTTGCACCCACATAGAAACACAAAGTGAAACATACTGTTTGAGTACTAGTTATAGCATTAAATCAAAATGTACAGCACATTAAGGACAGAAATCCCACATGAGGAGCAAGTGCACAGTGGCTCCTGTTGTTGACCCAACAAATTGACACTCTAGTTTATGGCGCCAGTAACCACCCTAGGCTGTCGAAATGAGTTGCCAAGGCTATGACAGCCTTCCAAGTTTGCCGACTCTGATCATATTTAGACAAGGTCATAAAAGACAGAGTGAGGATAGTAACCAATGATCCTAAGAGTGGCATTTACCAGGTTTGAATAATTATACAGCATTAAGTGGGGAAGAGGATCATCAGTACACACAGGTTGGGAGTAGAGCCATTGGTGGTAGAGTAGAGGTTATGATTACAAAGGAATGAGGCCCAAGTGTGCTAGACAGGGTCTAGAACAAAGGACAGAGTCATTATTAGAGGAGCTAAGAAAGGTGCTGTCTAAGCTACAATTAAGTTTTCTGATTGAGAGGCAAATAGAACCTGACAGAAGGGGCTTGATAATAATCTGGTGGGCTTTAGGCCTTGTAAGTTAAGGGGCCCAGACCTATCTATCTCTTCACATGGGGTATATCCTAAGCGAGGTGTGAACCTCCTAGGGGAAGGCACTCTGTTGACATTCATTACTTGGCTGGGCTGGGAGGAGAGCTGGCCAGGTAAAGGCAGGTGGCATCTCTAACAAGAAATTTACAGTTCTGCCTGCAATGTTGCTGACCCTACTTGACCATCCCCTCAGCTGCAGTGGTCACTTTGGAAGTTGGGCTGAGTGAAGGGCTTTTCAGCTTAGAGCCGATAAGATCTGTGGCTCTGACCTGGGCATCCTTCGACTCCAGGGCAAGTCCATTTCCAGTGATCCAACTCTTGGCTGGCAGAGCTGCCAGGGCTCTTCACAAGCTGACTTCTGCTGAAGCCCAGGCTTACCACATTGAAAGCCACTGCAGTGCACTGTACAGATCAGCCATTAATAGGCCTGCCACCCATTGCTTCTGATGCCTAGCTTTCTTTTCCTCCTGGTTTGTGTTAAAGCAGACCAGAGGATGCAAGTCAAGGGAGTGCCCAAGTCCCATCTCTAATCTTCGGTGGCCTGAACTACAAGTCTATAGTCACAGGCATGTTCTGTAGTACTTTTTCTAAGGTAGACAATGCCCATGAGGAAAATTATATTCTCACTTTAAAACTTTCTTCCCCTTTGGTCTGAAAGGGAGGTTTTTTCTACTTACTGTATACTTCACTGATGGCGAAGTGAATCTAGCTATGAGATTATTATTTAAGTTCTTATTTTGGCTATGCTATTACAGAAAAATGTTAGCCATCTCTTTTATAAGGTCTAAAGATTAAATTGTGCGTCCTACAGATTCCGTCATAATAGAATTAGTTTCCTACCTTGAAGAGAATAGAGAAATGAAAGAACAAGTTGGGCTTAGAATAGAGAAATGAGGGAGCAAGTCCTAGATCGCTTGCTGACAATAGCAATATTACATGAATACTTAGCAAACCGTTTCAACCATTAGATAACAACTTAAGAAAACATTTACCAGAAGGTCCAATGCCTTCTATAAATTTTAAGAATCATGTATTTGAAAACACCTCTTAAATATCTAACATGGTGTAGTTTGTTTAACCAGTAAACTTAAGCACAACCATCTAAAATGTTTTTAGTTTCTTTCTACCAACACGTTTAAAACATATGATACACAGATTCAGGTCACACAAATTAAAATGTATCTTTGATTTTAGCAGCTTAAATTTATGGACAATCTTATCTATAAGCCATTTAAAATAAAACTCTTAATAAAATTTGTTTTGTGGACATACAATATGTACACACATATAACATAGCATAATAGACCAATATAGCAATTTTAATAATAGCTTTTAAAATCTTTAACTCTTTTTGTAGATTGCCAATTGATCTGAATTGCTTTTTGTTTTTAGATTACTTTAACACATTGATTTAACAGAGCATCAGAGTTTAATTCTATGTCAAAGAGAAATTGAGCTTCCTGTGATCTTTTGCTGTGAGGTTTCCTTCCTTTACCTTCTTTCATATTGGTGACCATGTTTCTGTGTTTCTGTGTGTAATACATCTATAAGCATCTTTTGCAGGGCAGGATGAGTGGCAACAAATTCTTTCAGTTTCTGTTTGCTATGAAAAGTCTTAATTTCCCCTTCATTCACAAATGAGAGCTTTGCAGGATATAATATTCTGGGCTGGCATTTTTTCTCTCTTATTACCTGGGCTATCTCTCGCCATTCCCTTCTAGCTTGTAGGGTTTCTGATGAGAAGTCTGCTGTGAGTCTAATTGGAGATCCTCTGAGAGTAATCTGACGTTTCTCTCTTGCACCTTTTAGAATCTTTTCTTTATGTTTCACTGTGGTGAGTTTGATTACAATGTGTCGTGGTGAGGATCTCTTTTGGTCATGTTTATTAGGGGTTCTATAAGCTTCCTGTACTAAGATGCCTCTGTCCTTCTCCAAACCTGGGAAATTTTCTGCTAGTATCTCACTGAAAATGCCTTCTAATCCTTTCTTCCTCTCCATGCCTTCAGGAACTCCTAGAACCCGAATATTAGGTTTTTTAATAGTATCCTGTAGATTCCCGACAATATTTTTTAGATTTGTAATTTCTTCTTCTTTTCTTTGGTTTGCCTGTTTCCTTTCCTGTTCTCTGTCTTCTAAGTCTGATATTCTCTCTTCTGCTTCGCCCATTCTGTTTTTAAGGCTCTGTAATGTGTTTGTCATTTGATCTATTGAATTCTTCATTCCATTATGATTTCTCGTCACTATCACAGTTTCTTGTTCCACTAGTTGTTTTATTTCATTTTGATTCCTCCTTAATATTTCATTTTCACAAGAGAGATTTTCTATCTTGTCCATTAAGGATTTCTGTAGTTCAAGAATTTGTTTTTGAGAACTTCTTAATGTTCTTATCAATTTTTTGAGATCCGTTGCTTGCATTTCTTCTATCTCATCATCTTCATAATCTTGATTGGGGTGTCTTTTTCATTTGGGGGCATCATAGTGTCTTCCTTGTTCTTGTTACCTTGGTTTTTGCGTTTGTTGTATGGCATGTTGGAGATATTTGGTTTCTTCACTGTGGTGTTTTTTCTTGTTACACTATGGCTCTATATTAAGTGGACTGTCTGCTTTCAGTGGAGCCTTAGAGGCTTGAGATAAGTGTGGACTGAGAGCTCTGTTTGGTTCCTCAGGGTTGAGGGTGTGTCAAAGATGACACTCCCAGGTTAGGCGTGGTAAATCTCTCTCTTTTTTTTTTTTTTTTGATTCAAAAGGGAACTAATTCCGCACAGCTGAATGTAATTGGAGGTAGTTAGCAGGCGAATGATATACCCACAGGAGCCAGAGATCAGAAGCTCTTTCCCAAGGACCACAGGGAATCTCTGCTGCCCTCGGTGTGGGCTCCAATTCTCCTGCAGTCTCCCACTGGATTGCCAAGTTAGATCCTAATCTCCTGTTATTTCACCCCTCCCCCCAGAGTCAGGTTTTTCTGCTAGGCTCAGGGCCGGTGCAGACCTGAGGTCGCCCTGCTTATGACGTATGTCCAAAATGGCGCCTGCTCTTTGTCTTGCTCGCCTTTGAGGGGTGAGCAGAGAGAGAGAAACTCGTGTCCGTATCGGTCACTTTTTTTTTTTTCCTCTCTCTCTTCTAGTTAGCCTGGTGAATTTTTCCCCA